>NC_143259.1:83859885-85163885 GCF_984573655.1 Nuphar pumila
TATGGTAGGACAGTGGAGACACAGGGAAGTGTGCGAATCTGAGAGCCCAGGCGCTCAGATTGTACCAAAGAAGGGAAGGAATCTTGAAAACTCTTGTTATCAAGTCCTAAAAGGGATAACAAATGGTGTCAGGATACGCCAAAGATGAACCTCAAGCTCTCGCTTCACGTCAAGATAGCTAGAAAATATTGTCAAAATGTTTTGAAATTTGTTGTTGATTCAAAATGGTTGAAAATGATGCACATTGTTTTGAAAATATTCCCTCCTTTCTACTTGAAGTATTACCTCCGACTTAGCTTCACTTCATAGAATCAAGATTTAGCCTCCAAATTGCTTGCGATTGACCTTCTTCAAGGAAGCTATCAATTTCCTTGATATGAACAGGAAAGAGAGAATTTAATATTATGAAAGCAATTGATGAAAGAATATTGATAATAGAATTTCACAAATTTAAAGAAGATTCTTGATAGATTTGGCAGATTGATATCCTGGGAGCTTCTCTCATGATAATCTTTCTGCACTCTTTTGGGCTTCGGGGGAGTTTATTACATCATCCTTCATTTTGGAGATGTCCTGACTTTTTTTCTCTTTCTTTTTCTTCTCTTGCTCTTCTTTTGGAAGGGTACGTCACAAACTCCTTCAACTTGGAGATGTTTCGATCCTTCTTTGCCTTAGGGGTCATGTTGATGATATTGGTTCATGGTTGGAGATCTCTGGATGATAGCGGAAATTAAATACCTTTTAGGGATTGTCGAGAGGTTCATTGCATCCGCCTTCATCTCGACAGTGCTTTGGACTTTCCCTAGAAGGATCCATCACAAACTCCGTCATCTTGGAGATGATTCAAATCTTCTTTGGCCCTGGGGATCTACTCGCCTAGTTCGTCTTCATCTTGATGATAATTGAGAGATCCCTTTTGCAGATATTTAATTATAGCTTAGGTGATTTTGAGGAGACAGGATTTGGGTGAATTCTCTCTTTTTCTAGCGCTAAGGATATTTCCACTGCCTCATCTTTACAAGAATGATCTTTAAAGATGTGTCATTGACTGCGATCAATATCAATCATTTATGGCTTTGCAATAACATTGAATTTTCTTTGCTGGCCATATCGAGGATTTATCCTTCATCCTTTTGGTTGGCCAGTAGAAAGATCTTAAATTTTGAATCATTTTTCGCGAAAGCTTTGACCTTTCGAAAGTAATATTGAAGGTATTCTGAGGTAATGTTTTTATGCAATAAAGATTTTTGAAATCAACAAATATTTAATGACAAATTGGCAAAATTTTCATGAAATCCTTTATGGAAGCGGGCATTTGTAGCATGACTCAATGCATCCATGACAAAAATTTTCCTCTCCGTTCCCCAAAGGAGAAGATTCAGAAATGGGAAATAGAAATTACTTCTCTCTTCCCTGAAGAGGAGGTGTTTGCAAAATGAACTTTCAAAGAGAAATTAAGCTTTCGTCAAAACTTCCTAACATTAGGCTTCTCTTATGGAAAGGAGGCTGATAATGGTGAGGTCGGTGAATTGGTCATGAAAGAGCGAGTCCATCACACTCTTCCTGAAAAGAGGGTCCTTCATGATGAAATGGCCTAGTATGAAATTGTGGTCACAAGGAAAGCGAACTTTCGTCGAAGCTCTCCCTGAACTAAGAGTTTCTTGTTATGAAATTGAAAATTTGTTTTGCAAACGGTTCACAAAGACACGAGTCCCTTCAAACTCTCCCTAAAAAGGGGCTAAGTGAACAAAGGATAGCATGCGAAAAGAACGAGCTCCCTTGAACTCTCCTTGTAAAAAGGGTCTCTCGCAAGAGGAAATGACTGAAATTGGTATTGAGTGAAAAGATCGAAATTTGAAATTTGAAATTTGAAATTTGAAATTTGAAATTTGAAATTTGAAATTTGAAATTGGAAATTTGAAATTGGAAATTGGAAATTGGAAATTGGAAATTGGAAATTGGAAATTGGAAATTGATTGACCCAAAGGTCGAAATTGGAAATTTGGAAATTGATTGACCTGAAGGTTGAAATTGGAAAATTGGAAATTGATTTACCCAAAGGTCGAAATTGAAAATTTGGAATTTGCAAATTGGATGACTTGAAAGTCGAAATTGGAATTTGATTGACTCGAAGGACAAAATTGGAAATCGGAAATTGGAAATTGGCTGACCTGGGGCCGAAATTGGTAATTGGAAATTGATTGGCCCGAAGGTCGAAATTGAAAATTGGAAATTGATTGACCCAAAGGTCGAAATTGGAAATTGAAAATTGATTGACCCGAAGGTCGAAATTGGAAATTTGGAAATTGATTGACCTGAAGGTCGAATTCGGAAATTTGGAAATTGATTGACCCAAAGGTCGAAATTAGAAATTTGGAAATTGATTGACCCAAAGGTTGAAATTGGAAATTTGGAATTTGAAAATTGGATGACTTGAAAGTCGAAACTGGAATTTGATTCACCCAAAGGTCAAAATTGGAAATTGGAAATTGGAAATTGGAAATTGGAAATTGGAAATTGGAAATTGGAAATTGAAAATTGGAAATTGGAAATTGGAAATTGGAAATTGGAAATTGGAAATTGGCTGACCTGGGGCCGAAATTGGTAATTGAAAATTGATTGGCCCGAAGGTCGAAATTAGAAATTGGAAATTGATTAACCCGAAGGTCGAAATTGGAAATTGGAAATTGGAAATTGGAAATTGGAAATTGGAAATTGGAAATTGATTGACCCGAAGGTTGAATATGGAAATTGGTTGATCTGAAAGTCGAAATTGAATTCTGATGGATGATCAACACGAAGACTGAACCCAAGAGGTCGACTGACATGGCCAACTAGTGAGACACTAACACAAATGCTCCGTTTTGAAAGAATACCAGTATGAATACTGGGTTTTGAAAATATGTCAATATAGACATTGGATTTTGAAAATATACCAGTTTGAGCGCTGTGTTTTGAAAATGTACCAGTTTGAGCACTAGGTTTTGAAAATGTACTTTATTTTTAAATTGAGTCTTTAAAATTTTGAAAGAGACCTATGCTCTTAAAGTATTTGGAAATTGTAACGAGAATGGTTGTTGGGGTCTCAGGATTATCCCTTATCCTGAATGGGTAATGAACTTGATGCAGATGCATGCTAATGAATACCAATACCAATGAATGCAGATGTATGCAAATATGAAAATGATATAAATGAGTGCACATGTGTGTGAAATGAGAGATTTGTTTATCCTGCCTGCATACAGGATATTTGTAGATAGAAACAAAATTTTAAAAATGCCCCAGTATAACTGAGAAAAGAAAATCTGATCATTATTTGAAGAAAATTTAAGGAATTACAAAGAATAAGACATGATTTAAGTATAAAAAAATTTCAAATGTCGAGCATTGATAGGATCTGGTAATTCCACTCCAACGGCAATGATGAGCTGATATGAATTGTGGGGTAATGCCTCTTTGACAACATAGGGACCTTCCCAATTTGGTGACCACTTGCCACCCGGGCAGTGCTTGAGGTAAGCCGTTGATCTGAGCACTAGATCATTGACTTGAAATTTCCTTTCAATGACGGATTTTGCATATTGTCTGGTTATCCTCTGACGATATGATTGAGCATGCTCTGCTGCTCTGAGCCTTCTTTCATCGAGCAAATCAAGTTGTACTAGTCGTTGTTGCTGATACTGATCCAGTGGTAATTCTAGCAGTGATGCAAATTTTAGAGTAGGTTTCTAAACATGTAGAGGAAGTACTACTTTAGTTCCGTAGACAAGTTCTGACGGAGTAGCATTAGTTGGAGTTCAAATGGTGGTTCTGTACGCCCATAATGCAACATGTATCTTCTCATGCCCATCACGACCTGTTTCTAAAGTTCGCTCCAGGATTCAAATCAAAATCTTATTGGTGGCCTCTGCTTGACCATTCCCTTGAGGATAATAAGGAGCAGAGAAATGATAATGGATTTTGAATTTTAAGCAGAATATTCTCACTCTCATTCTTGAAATGACTGCCATTATCCGACACAATATCATGCGGTATGCCGAAACATAGAATATTCTTGTGGATGAATGAGACCACATGTCGACCTTCTACTGTGCGTAGAGTGACAACTTCTACCCATTTAGTGAAATATTCTGTTGCGGCAAGAAAATATTTGTGACCATTTGAAGCAAAAGGGGTGATAGGGCCTACAACATAAAAAACCCAAATAAAAAATGGCCATGGCGAGATGACAGATTGTAAATATGTTGCTGGCGCATGAATGGAAGGTGTGTGCATCTGACATTGAACACACTTCTTCACAAAACGATAGCAATCTTGTTGCATAGTTTTTCAGTAATATCCTGCTTGGATGATTTGTTTGACAAGAGTTTGGTAGCCAACATGACCACCGCAAATGCCTTCGTATGCCTCACGCACAACTTCTTTGGCTTCTTCTTCATTCAAACATCTGGAATATTCAGAACTAAATCCACGACGATAAAGGATTTCGGCAAGAATAAAATATCGAGCAGACATACGCTGAATTGCTCGCTGCTCTTTCTTTGAGAGTTCTGGAGGAAACTCGCCAGTTTCAATGAAATTTTTAATGTCATGATACCAAGGCTTTTTCTTTTGCTCAGCCTGGTTTATCTGCTCTACTGGGACGAAAGCAGGTTGATCGAGTCTGCCAATTTCAAAGGAGCAACAAGATTCTCTGCTCTTGAAACACATGATGGATCCCAGATTGGCTAAACTATCTGCAACTTGATTGAAGTCTCTCTTGATATGGAAAAGTTGAAATTCTTCGAAATTGCTGGCAAGGGATGAGACGATCTTCTGATAAGGAAGTAATTTTTTATCCTTCACTTGCCATTCATCTAAGACTTGATTGACGACGAGCAAAGAGTCACATTAGGCATGCACTCTTTTGACATTGAAGTCTTGTAGAATTTTCAGACCTTGTATCAAAGCTTCATACTCGGCCATATTGTGAGTGCATTGAAAATCCAGTTTGAGAGAAAAGGGGATCATCTCCTTCTCAGGTGTGATTAGCAGAATCCCGATTCCTATGCCTGCCATATTCTTGGAACCATCGAAGAATAAATTCCAAATTGAGGATTGTTGAATATTGCAGATCCGCTTATCAGGGAAATCATCCTCGGCTTTAACATCCTCTGTTAGAGGGAAATCTGCCAATTGATCCGCAATTGCTTGGCGTTTGATAGATTGCTGAGACATACTCCAGATCATATTGCATCAATAGGACTTGCCATTTGGCAATCCGTCAGCTGAGGAAGGGTTGCTCTAGAATGTATTTGAGAGGATTTAATTTGGATAGAATCTTGACTTCGGACGCCAGCAGATAGTGTCTCAATTTCTGACACATCCAAACCAGAGCTAGACATGTCTTCTCTATCTGAGAATATTTCTTCTCATAATCAATAAAGGTTTTGCTCACATAGTAAATGTAATGCTCTATCAGACTGCCTTCTTCATATTGTGCCAAGAATCCACCGCAAGCAACTTGATTAACTGAAATGTATAGCAGTAGGGGTTTCCCCAATTCTGGCGGTTTTAGAACAAGAGGATTGAGCAAATATTTCTTGATGCGTTCGAATGATTGCTGACATTCTGGTCCCCATTCAAACCTCACTCCTTTTCTGAGCAAATGATTAAAAGACTCATATCTCATGGCCAAATTGGATATGAATCGCCGAATTGATTGCATGCATTCCTGAAGACTATTCAATTCTTTGAGGGTAGTTGGGGGTGGCATGTCAATGATGGCTTTGGCCTTAGCGGGATCCACTTCTATCCCCTTTTGCTGACTAAAAAGCCTAGCAACTTGTCAGATTCGACTCCAAAAACACATTTTTGTGGATTGAGTCTTAGCTTGTAAAGAATGAGCCGCTTGAAGACCTGATTGAGAGCTTCGATGTGATCTTCCTCTTCTTTGGATTTTACCAGAATATCATCAACATATGCATCCATAATTTTGTGCATTTGATCATAAAAAATGACGGTCATAGTACGCTGATAAGTGGCTCCAGCATTTTTAAGCCCAAATGGTATGACTGTATAACAAAAAGTGCCCCAAGGAGTAGTGAAAGATGTTTTGGATTGATCATGAGAGGCCAACTTGATCTGATTATACCCAGAATATCCGTCCATAAAAGAGAACATGGCGTGATAATCATCCTTAACAGTCACTTTATTGAGATCTCTGAAGTCGATGCAGATTCGAACCTTGCCATTCTTCTTGGGAACGACAATATTTGCTAGCCAATCTAGATAATCAATGGTTTGAATGAACCCTGCTTTGAGTAGGTCTTCCAGACCTTCCTTAACTTGTTGTTCCACTCGAGGATCCATTTTTCTTAGCTTCTGCTTGACTGGCTTGACATCTGGTTTTAGAACGAGGCGATGCTCAACCAATTTGGTATCTAGTCCTGGCATGTCCTCATATGTCCATGCGAACACTTATTCATGTTGCTTGAGAAAATTGATGAGCCTTTCTTTCTCTTTTAGGCTCAAACTGCTTCCAATCTTGAGAATTTTAGGATCATCTTCTGATCCAATATTGATATCCTCAGTCAGGTCTTGAACTAAGGATGATGGCTCATCTTGTTTCTGAATTGCTGTAAATTCTGGTAATTCTTGAAGAGCTGAATTGAACTCTGCAGGTTCTTCTGACTGCTTTGTAGTCTGACTGCATTCTGCTCTTATTTTGACCTGGTGAATCACTGCCGACTTTGAAAAGGCCTTTGGATTAAGAACGAGCTTCTTGATAGATCGGGAAGACATTATGAAAATTAGAGAATAAATTGATTTAGGGAAATCGCCCATCATAAAACAAATTGCTTTTATTGAGAAAATAATCGGAAAAATAAGAGAGCAAAATATTGGCAAATTTGCAAAGATTTGATATTGAGAAGTAAAGAGACAAATGACATCCAGATAGACGAAGAAAACTTGCAACTTTATTGAAATATTGAATTGATGACAATGATTGAAATGAAATGAGATATCATCCTAAATATAGAAACAAAAGAATAGAAATGAAAAGACAAGCAGATGCCCTTAGTACGTTCCTTTGACAAAAATAGTGCTCTTCTGAGATCTTCTGCCATTGAAGCCCAATTTGGCTCCTCTAGGATAGTGTTGAGGAATGACTGGATCAAGACGACCATCTCCATTTTTGACCAAGCCATGAAAAGGCTGATAACCATGCTTTACTAAAAGATCAAATCCCTTTTTAGCCTTCATAAATTGGGAAAACAGAGGATGATCTTTGAATGTGTTGTAGCCAATTTGTCCTCCAATCTTGAAAAACTATGGGCCTCTCCATCGAGTCATGGCGCTGGTTGTTCTGCCGTTTGCAATATTCCCGAATTCTCTTTGAAACTGACCTCTTCAATGCCTTTAATGCTAGGGATATCAGTAGTGAAAGTGGGCCTGGGAACCATGGGTTGTGCAAGCCTCTGTTCCGGATCTTCGCCCAAGACTGTTGTGATCATTCCACCTTTTGACCACTTGACGCACTGATGAAGAGTAGACGGCACCGCGTTCGTGTTGTGAATCCACGGTCGTCCCAACAATAGATTATACGTTGGCGGCACATTGACCACATGAAAGAGGACAGAGTGGACTGAGTAGTCAATGAAAATCTCTAGGAAGATTTTTCCTTTCACAGTTTGGCCATGATTATCGAACCCATAAATGGTGATTGGGTTCGGGATGTATTTCTCCTCTTTGATGCCCAAAGCTTTGGCTGTCATTTTCGGGCATATGTTGAGGCTGCTGCCTCCATCTATCAGCATATGGGGAACTGTCATTCCTCTGGTTCGAATCACAACATACAGAGCATTGTTGTGAAATACATGAGGCTTAGGGAGATCCTCATCTGAGAAAGTAATCGGAGCATTCGTCATGGCCTGATTGACTATATGGGTCATGTCTTCAGGAGTTATGCTCGGTTTCACCTTGATTTTCCGCAATAGATCATCTAACACTTGCTGATGCTTGGCGGAAGCTTGGGCTAGATCCAAAATTGAGACATTGGACAATGCAGTAATCGGCTTTGGTGCAGATGTCTCACTTTTTTCTGGGACGGGCTTAATGAAGTGTTTGGGGAACCATGGCATTCTTTTATCCACCTCAGGAGATACCCCAGCGGGCTTGGTAGATACTTTCATTTTACCAAAGGCTGAAATAAGATCCATTTTCTGAGCTTTGGACTGAGCCTGCTGCAGTATAAGGACCTGATGTTGAGCTTGCATATCTTTTTTAGAGCATGGCTTAATATGCTCCTGCGGCTGAAAAGGCTGTTCAGAGATGACCGCCGTAGAATGATGGGGAAATGGTTTCTTCAGAATTTCTATATTCTCATCTTTGGCACCCTCTACCAGAAGATTTTTGTCGATGAGATCCTGAACAATATTCTTGAGAACGAAGCAGTTCTCAGTATTATGCCCCACTGTTCTATGAAATTTATAAAATTGATCTTTGAATTTCCCCTTGGGAACGGGGGGATCGACCAGCCTGGGTAATTTGACCATCTCCTTGGTCAACGTATACTCGAGCACAGTCTCGAGTGATTGGTCAAGTGGAGTGAATTTCCTGTCATAGCTACACCCTTCATGCTTCACTTTCTCTCGGGGTTTCGGTCCCTGCTCTAATTGCAGTGGCTTGTTGAATTGAGGCACTGACTTACCTTTTTTATCATTCTTGTGGGGATTTGAACCCCCTGCCCCGTAATAGAAATCTTTGTTCTGCCCCTTACGATGGTTCCAATTATTATTTCTAACAGAATGAGTGAAATGAGTCTTCTTCTTCGGCTCATTCTGATTGTTGTTCTTAGTAAAAGTGAAGCCTTCGTAGAAACCATTTTCCATGCTCAACTCGAGCCATTCGGCTCGCTCTGTCAACTCAATGAATGTTCTTGATGGTGCAGTAGAGATGAGGCCTCTCAGAGGCTGTGAGAAGTTGCTTAGAATTAGGGACAACGCATGCCCCTCTGATATGAGATCCCTCATCTTATTGCAAGCTGATCTCCAGCGATGAATAAAATCTCTGGCCTTTTCATTTTCTCTCTGTTTGAGGCCGCAGAGATGACTGAGGATGGGAAGTGCCTCAGCATTAAAGAGAAATTGCTCGATGAACATGTTTACCACTTTGTCAAATTCTTTCAGCTCAATAGGGTTGACATGTTCTGAGTACCATTTTGCTGTTGTTCCCTCCAGACTGCGAGGGAAACAAAGGAAAATAGCCTGATTATCTTGCTTGAATCTGGAGCATTCAGCGAAGAACGTGGCGAGATGAGCTTTAGGGTCGCCAGAACCATCAAATTTGATAAATTTTCTAGGGAGATTATCCAGATTGTCATCCCCATCCAAACCATCGTAGAAGTCTTCGCTGGTAAAGACTTTCTTGCCCTTGTCGCAGGCCTGCAAATCTCGAACCATTCTGACTACATCTTTGAATTGCGGTTGGTTAGAGTCATTGACGAACTGCTCTTTGAATTTATGGGCTGACCCCTACCCATGAGTTGATTTCCGAAATGTCTGATGAGTCTCAAATTCTTCATCTGTGTCCTCTGTTGATCCCTCTTTATCAGTTGTATCAACATGTTGGACGCATTTTTTAGACATCTTCACCTGCTTTTTGACTGTATGACCCTTAGCCTTTGGCTTGACTTGGGTCTGCTCTGCACTGGCTTCAGCTTGATCTGCCAGTATTTTGGTCATCATCTTCTTGGACATGGCATACATTTGAGGATCAATGTCATCCTCGACCTATTGCCCTTAATTTTTTCCTAAACGCGGGGAATCCATTTCTTCTTCCGAAGCTGTTGAATATGTGATGCCCTCAACTAGTGTAATTTTCTTTCCTGACCATGTCTGAACCATTGAAGATCACGAATGCTCTCTGCAGGGCAAAATTGATGGTTAGGCTTTTGAAAGAGATTTTGATTGAAAGAAAAATATTTGCTGAGAATTTTGGTAGACGATTGAAAGAATATCCCATTACTAGGGATTGAGTCGTCGCTGGGATTACGACAATTGCATTGTTATTCTTTTGCAAAGAAAATAAACAACTGAAAATTAAGCCTTGTTACCTAGGCGGGGTCGTCAAACCAAGAATGAAGAATTTGAAAGATTTGTATTCATTGAAAGAAAAACATGATTGCATCAATAATAAACTTGGGAAAGAAGGGGCGGACAGACAACTTGCCACTACTCTTTATAACTAGCAGAGACACGAGGACCAGGAAAAAGTGGAAGAGTAACAAAAGCGTCCAAGCCATATCTGGCAGAATGGTATGTTCTAGACCACTGTGCTGATGTATGGTCGAACTTTGACATGACTCCTGATAGCAGTCACATCTCTATGTGCTTCTATCTCTAAGAAAATTGTCGAACACACCGCTCTGAATGATAATAAGCACAAAAGAATGGACCAAGCAACTTGAATCTCTTGCCATATGCATAGGTGTATCTGGGAGGCGATAATTCTCGATCAAAATAGTCATATACCACTTCTTCTTCCTGCAGATGATCAATCAGGAACCGGTACAGTGCAACTAGAAGGAGCTCCTTGCCGTTATATCTAAACGAACTAGCTCTGGTTGGTACATTATGAAGAAACCAAGACTGAAGTGCATAAGTACACCCCTCGACTAAGATGAACTCTCCAAGCGTGAAACGAGTCAATCCTCTGTATAGAAAAGCAAGTGCGGTCATGGCTATCGAGAGACGGCTGGTCTGTCGACTTCCTCATCTTCTCAGAAGTTAAACTATTCTGACATCTACATAATTCTGTCCATCTGGAAAGAAAGCGAGTCCCACAGTGCACAGAACCATCGCATGCTGAATTCTCTCTCGAGCTGTTCTAGATAATGAGCTGACTTCTGCGAATGCCCCGTACTGTCGGTAGATCTCGATCAGGCTCACGTACTCATTCCCATTTTCTTCAATCAATGGCCAAGACTTACGCTCTGTCATGCGAGCCACAACATCTTTAGGGTCCAGACCCTTAACATTGATCAGAAATTACTGCTCTAATGGATCTCCAGGCTGACCAGCTGGCTCGGGCAGTCCCATGATCTCTAAAAATTTGTCCATCATCAGGGTCATCTCGCCTCACGGGAACCAGAACGTGCAAGTGCGCAGATTCCACCGCTCTGCCAGTGCATGAATCAGATTGCCATTAACTATCAACTTTCCCACTGCGGATGCCAGTTCCAACCCGCAATCACTCAAGTGGTTTGGAAACATACGGGAGACGTTTTTGAACCAAACATAGTACCATCGGGGGAAGAAGAGTCTGGTGCTGAGAGCTTGATACTCGGGAAGACTTTGTCACACCTCATAGGAGATGTGACCCTCAGGAAAAACGGAGTCGAGCTGACTGGATGCCATTGGACTGAAAGATAGAAAGATTGGAATTAGACTTTTGGAAAAATACAAGAATTTTGAAAATTGCAGGCAGGATAAAATAAAAAGCTGGAAATTCGAAATCCAGAGGAACGAAAGAATGGAAAATCACCTGGAGTTTTGAAGAAAAGGTGGATAATTTGGAAAAATCGTCCAGGGTTTTTGAGAAAAAAAGGAGATATTTCACAAAAGATAGAAAATAAGGTATTTTGGAAAATTGTCCAGTATTTTTAAAAAAAATTGGGAAAAATATAAGAAAATAAGATGAAAATAAATATCATACATTCAAATAATTATGCACATACAGCAATCCCTAAGAAGCTGATTCTAAATGCATTGATTTTGAAAGAGCTTTAGGATCCTAATCCTGACTCTAGGCTCAAATCAACTGTGTCCAATCTAGTTATGCCGATACACTCGAGCTGAGACTCGAAGTACGTGGCATAGAAATTCATCTCTGGTTCTAGGCTTGTGTTTTCCCAACATCCTTGAGCGCCTTCCAATATACGTTGGACTATGGCCCTTGGTACGTGGCAGGGGAGCGTTAGCCCAAATAAGTGGCTTAGTTGTGAGACTCTGTCCCGAACTATGGTTCTGGAAGAGAGCCCAACAACGTAAAGACCGGGTAGACATAGGTGGGGTGGTTTTTGAAATATGATCACATGCAGGCAAACAGAGGGCTCTAAAACCTAAAGAGATAGAGATTTTGAAATTTTTTGGAGAAGCAAACATTGTTTTCATACAAGTCCTAGATTAAGGAGTGTTGTATTTCAGACCTAAGTCTAAGTGAGTATGAATAATTCTCCTCAATATGGTTCTACCAAACCATGCCTAATCTACATGCAATCCATGTCAGCTGGGTTCAAGTCTAGGCTCCTAGGTTCACATGATATCAGAAATTAAAAGTTGACATTCCATAGAACACAATTTTGATAATTGAACTAAGTCAAGCACACAATTGATCAGACGAAGACAAAGTCCCATCTTGGTCGCCAAACCTGTTATCATCGCAAAAAAATTTTCCTCTCTTGCGAGAGAGAAACGAATTTCGCGAGTCAAACTCGACCAAAGTTTTGAAAATGGTTTTAAAAATTACTTGCCTCTGTTTTGAAAATTACTTGCTTCCGTTTTGAAAATTTGCGGGAAAATTCCGTGGAATGGGATTCTCCTGTCGGTACGAGGTTCAATCATTCCTGACGCCTTTACCAGGGGTAATCGAACCAAGGATCAATTGTATGCTTTGATTAAGTTAAATTATCTAAATTATGCTCTATTTTCCTAGAATGCATAGAGAATCAAGCTTGTGCTATGAAATTTTGAAAATACTGCAAGTTTTGAAAGAATGATGTTTGCTTGGAAAATTTAAAATGTACTTGGAAAATGATTGGAAAAGTACTTGAAATTGGGATTCCTGGGAAAATCATTGAGCTTCACTGGAAATCAAAAATTTACATTGGAAAATGAATTCTCAGGAAAAACTGGGGAATCTGAGAAAATCGATTTTGAGACTGGAAACTTGGAATTGAGAATATAGAAATCATGATTCTAAACTTGGGAAATACTTTGAAATCTCAATTGAAAATTAAGAATCCTGAGAAAATCGATTCTTGAGAAAATCTTGAAATATCTTGAGAAAACCGATTTCTGAAAACTTGGGATTTTGAAATTTGAGAACTTGGAAAATATTGATTTGAACTTGGGAAATGTTTTGAAATGTCGTTTGAAAACATAGGATTCTGGGAAAATCAATTCCTGAGAAAGACTTGGAAATTCTTGGAAAAACTGATTTTTCTGAAATGGAATTGGGAAATGATTTTAAAAATGATGCAAATTGAATGAATGAATGAATTTGAAAGGGAATTTCATCGAAGAATTGGGAAATCCTTTTGAAACTTTGAGAAATGTAGTGCATTTTTGAAGTTAGCCTAAGAGTGTAGGCTGAATGTGGCTAATATGAAGATCATAAATCTTGGTTTTCTTCGTATTCTGACTATGGTCATAAATACAAATCCCACCGAGTTTATAAACTCCATAAGAGCTTGTGCACATGCCGTTCGTGTCAACCATAGTGAATTTGAAAAAATGTGCATGAATGATACATCAAATATTGAAAATTGCTGAAATTAAACTATATGCAATGCAGTCGTATTCTAAGCTGAAATGTAAATTCTTATTCCAAATATTATATTGCTTTTTTACATTGAATTGAATAAAACGAAGAAATAAAATAACTAAGTCTTCCTCTTGAATGTTCCTGCAAAACTAGAAAACAAGGTTAGCAGAAAAATGTAGGTTTTTTTTTTAATTTATCCGAAAATATTGGAAATTATCGGGTATTATTCAAGTATAAACCCAGAATCATACCCCCTTTGATATAAACATGATAAATAATGAATAAATTTTAAAAATAAGCTTGAAAATTTGAAATTGGGGTCAAAATGACAAAAAATGCCCCTGATGACTTTGAAATCAGGGTTTTCTGAATTTTTTTTTGTAAATTTTGGAAATTTGAAAATCAAATGAAATAAATCAAACATAATATGATGCAATATGATGATATGCATAAAAACTTGGAAAATTGAAGTTTAGAATTTCGAAATTTAGGTCAAAATGACCAACATGCCCCTGATAACAAGACTATGGCCTTGAAACCAAGGTTTTTTGAAATAACTTGTGCAAAAATAGAAAATATGAAATGCAAATGATATTGAAATTAACCCTAATATGATTCTATATGCTTATTTACATGAATAACACCCTAAAATGATAAAAATATCATAAAATATCAAATTTAACTTGATTTTCGCCTGATTTTTGCTTCTGAATTTAAAGATAAGCTAACATATAAAGCAAATAAACTTGGAATTGAGCCAAATTTGGCATGGACACCTAAACTAACCCTAGAAATAGAATGAAACTCGAAAATCTATTTTTTTTGTATTTTCTTAATATGAAAAATAGCTAAAATCCTAAGAAAATCAAAATTTTGCCTAAAATGCTTATTCTAAAGGAGATTTTGGATATAAAACTTCCATAAAAATTTCCCAAATTTTAGGGGGTCACATATGACAATAAGGCAAGGATTTTTTCCTTTTACACTTTCTGGTTTTAACCTATGGTCAGAGTTGTACATCTCCGACAAGTCAGATCAGAATCCGACGACTCTAGGATTTAGGGCAAGCAGACAGGTTTCGGGAGAAAATGTGATAAAACTAGCAGACAGATGAAACAAAGTCTGAAATTGTGGGAAAATGTCCCTGACAGATAGAGGAAAATTTCATCTTTTCACACCATTGGGATTCAAGTTACGGTTTGGAAAAGGGCACACTGTTATCAGAGACCTAAATCTCTGAAATTTCTGGATATTGGAATCTGTCAGACAGTAAATAAAATTTTGGGAAAAATACTGGGATAATCCAAAAAATCCCCAAATTTTGGGAAATGACAGGAAAATGGGTTAGAAACAACTTTTTGTTGAAAGTTTTTGCAGACGGGCTACGGGTTGAGCGAACTTAGTGCATTAAGGTCTGTCTATACCAAAGGAAAATCGAGATTTTCCCAAAGGTCTGGGAAAATTGATTTTTGACAGAGGGCAAATCTGCTTGTACAGATCTCAAAATTTCTAGATCATTAGTAGATTATCTTGTGAAGCCACTGTGATTTTTAGAGGAAAATCCGGATCTCTCAGAGGGGTGATTCTGGAGGTTAAAGTCTGCTAAAGCAGAAACTGGAAGTTCAGAGAAACATAAAACCCGATTTAGGGTTTGATTGGTTTAGAAGGATTTCGAAACCCGAAAGAACTTGGGGTTTTGACAGAATATCACAGACAAATATAACATCATCACCATAATATTTTTGAGATTTAAAGACAATAAATCACACATGGAATAACAACTGGACTGAACATCTAGAATCCAACTTGTAAAATAAAGATGAGACTTTAATAAAACTAACTTAAATGAGTGAAATGAATATAAGATGGTGTTATAAATATAAGTATGATGCTTGAGAACAGGAAATCTACATGAAAACTATAACAAAATTAAGAAGAAATCAGAGAGATGTGATTCATATTCGATTTAGCTCTCTAAACGAGAGACTCCATCCATCGAATGGATGAGTCTCATCGTTTACATGGCCTTAACATATAAAATCAAAATCTCATGGTATTCTTTAGTTTAATCCCATGAAAAGGACCCTCATATGACTGTGGATCCCATCTTTGATTCGATCTCATGTCATCTTCGGGAAAATAGAATTTGGGCATGGCATATCAAGGGGCGGCAAGTGGAAAATTCCTATGTAGCTAAAAAACAAAAACAAAAACGAAAAATAAAACAAGCATGATATTTTATCAAGCAAAAGGAGGGGAGGCTCACCTTGGAATCTTGCAATGAAGGTTGTGATAGCTGTCACAAAAGGGGCTGACTGGAGGTTCCCTTGTGGTGGATGCTAGAAGATGATCCGGAGGGAGGTAAGGAGGCTGGACTTGAAAGGGGCTGTAACGAGATTGGATGTGCTAGTGGCGGCTGTAGCAAGGTAACATCGATGGGAGATACAGCTGGTGGAGCCCTTGGAAGAGGTGGCGCCAAGTAGGAGCTGATTAAAGGAAGTCATGAAGGTTGAAAGGAACAATGTTGCAGCTGGACCGAGTGGAGGTTGTGGTGGCTACCACCTAGAGAGGAAGTAGTTGCTATACCAATGGAGGCTATGGTTGACGACTACAGTTGCTGGGATGAAGAAGTGCTGGAGATTGGAGATGTTGTGGCTGCAACTGGATGGAGGTCCAGCTAGAGGTGGTTGCTGCTGTGCTGCCAGGAGGTGCCGGCTGGAGTGGATGGCTGGGCAACGGCTGGAGCTTGAACCGGCTGGGTGAGAGGAGTGCAAAGGGGAAGCTGGAGGTGGTTGCTGCAAGCTGTAGGAGGGCTACAATGAGAGATGGGGTGCTGTGCAATGGGAATGAAGAGATTAAGGGAGAGAGAGAGAGAGAGAGAGAGAGAGAGAAAGAGAGGCGTGAGATGTGAAGAAGAGATGGGCGTGAAGAACACCTCATAAGGCAGCCGTCCTCTAACTTTTATGACAACTTAGGTTTTGATAAATTCAAAACCTAAGTTTCTAATAATATTTCATGAATGAATATACGTGAATGGCTGCAGCCATTTGGCTTTGGAGGAAATAGAAAGGGAGTAAGGAAGAAAGGGGAAAGAAGGAAGGGAAGGAAAAGGAAAGAAGAGGGGAAGAAGGAAAAGGAAAGAAAAGGGAAGAAAGGAGAGGGAAAGAAGAAGAAAGAGGGGGCTGAAAGGGCTGTACGTGAGTGGAGGGAGAGGAAAGAAAGGAGGAAAGAAAGAAGAAAAAGAAAGAAAAGAGAAGAAAGAAGAAGAAGGAAGAAAAGAAAGAAAGAAGGAAGGAAAAGAAGAAAAAGGAAAGTGGAAGAAAAAAGAAAGGAAATGGAGAAGAAGAGAAGGGCTAGAGTGGTCGACCCTCTTGTGGGTCCCTCCTTAGGTGAAATAAGATAAAATAATAAAAAAAAATGAAGGAAATAAAGAAAAGGTGATTTTTTATTCATTTTTTATATATAAACTCAAATGGAAAATGCAAATAGATGGACCATCTCAGAGCGGGTCCAGATTCAACTTTTGAAAATCATTTTGACAATTAGAGGGGTAAAATAGTCTTTTCAGAAAATTTCCAGACAAAACGAGCTATTTTTGGCAGTTTTTTAAACGGGCTCGGATTTTGAAGTTTAATACCCCGTTGTGAAGCAAATCTAGTGTAGAATTTATAAATTTGAGTTTGAAAGAAATCCAGATTATTTTTCTCGAGAAAATATTTCCAAATTTAGAATCCTAGGGGTAAAAATGTCAATTTTGGAAACCCGGGGTTTGAAATTGATTTCTGAAAACTTTTAAAACTCAATCTGGATTGAAATTTATAAAACTGGAGTTCTGGACTTCGAAAATGAAATGAAATGTGATGAAATGTTATAAAATGCTGAGAAATGATATGAAATGATATGCGAAATGCAGACCCTGAATGAAGAATTTTGGATGTTAGACCCCAATTGGCAGTTGTACCAGTTCAAAAGATCTTAAAATTGATAAAATTTGCAAAATGGTTCAAGAAATGGTTTTTGGACTCTACTGGGTTAGAGTGACACTGAAAATTAGGGTTTGAGCTGAATTAAACTGAAATGAGCTGGATTGAGCTGGGTTTTAGAACTCAAATGAATTGATCAGACACTGACTCAACTGACCTTTCCGACTAAATTTTCAAGAAAAGCTGTCATTTTTAGAGAAATGGTACGGAATGGTCACTAGAGTGAAGTGAATTATGAATTTGAGCTAGGTTTGAGCTAGAACAAAGATAAGCAATACTGACATGAACTAAAATTGAAGCTCAAACACTAGCTCAACTGACTGGATTTAGCTCAATTTCAGCTGAAAGAGCTAAAATGGGCTAAAATGAGCTCCTAGACACTTGGAAATGGTTTTGGAATGAAACTGGAGCACTTGAACTCCTGGTGAGCTCAAGTTAGACCTTGGGGAATATGACTGACTGAGAATGACTGACTGAGAGACAATTGGCTTGGATTTGAGTGAGAAATGAGTTCATTTCTGAAGAAATGATCCCATTTTGGCAGGAATTGTCAGAAATAAAAATGGCCTTCTCACTATGAGCTCAGATGAGCTTGAAATGACTGATATTTTAACTGTTTTGAATTGACCAATGAGTCTGGTTGACTCCGACTGACTGAGGTCCGGGATGACCTAGGGGTAAAATGGTAATTTTCCTAATAAAATGGGTAAAGTGGTAGTTTTCTGAAACTGACTCGGGGTTTGACTCCTACATTGACCTAACAGGGTTGTCACTGTATGAGGAGGGTTGTCTGAAATGAGTGAGGAAAATTTGGGGTGTTTACAATGCCCCAAACCCCGACCTTGGAAAAACCTTAAATTTTCTATGAATTTTTTTTAAAGGGTTTTACTGAAAACAGCGGAAAACAAGGTGTAAGGAAGGTGGCAAAGCCGCGAGTATGGACTGCTACAGGTGAGTACAACAAAAGTAACTTACAGTGTAAATAAAGGTACAACCATAAATAAAAAGAGGGTATACAACCCGACAGTTTAAAGTTTACATAATATAAGAGTACAAAATCTCAAAAATAGGGAATATATCCCAACCAAAACCCAAAACCACTGGGACAGGATCTGCAACTAAGTGTGGGTTCCAAGCCTCCACCGTGTGCCGTCGCATTAGCACTGCACATGTTCGTTACCTACATCCCCATAAAACAGGGTCAGTTCTCTTACGAGGTGGTGAAGAAACAACCCCAATATATATGTATATATCATATCTAAGAGGAAAAATAGGGACTAACAAGTGTATGTGTCTGTGTCAGGTAAGTGTGTACGTGACAAGCGAAACAGATAACATAACTGAAGTAACTGTAAAACAAGTGACTAAGAGCAGTAACAAAACTGTAATAAGTACTGAACAAGTAAAGTAACTGAAGTAACTACTGAAAGTAACTCAAGTAACTGTTGTACAAGTAAAGTAACTAAAGTAACAGCTGAACAAGTAAAGTAAATGAAATAACTACAATAAGTCAGCTGTGATTAGTTAGTCTTTAAGTTCTTCTTGTTACTCCTTCGGGTACGCGAAGGAAACCTCGCATTCTGTTAGACATGCACCCAGTGTCTGTTATTCAATTTCTAATATGGTAACTGGGGATGCTACAGACCGAGTAAACCTCATGCGAGCAGCATGCAACTAAGAAAAACTCTCGCATAGGCAAGGATTGCAATCCATACTACTGCAGTAGTGACGTCCTAAAAAGGCAACCTCGATCTCCCTGACTCTGAGTGACTGAAGGCCAAAAAGCTCTACGGCTCCTGTCAAAACACGTGTCATAGTAACGACAAGTCACTCAGGGTTGTACCATCCACCCTCTCCAAGGTGAACCGTCTGTGAATGGCGCGAAGCAAGGTTTATCTTTCTTAGGCTCATTGTTCAGTCATACCTCTCAACGAGGATTTTATGCCTCGTGGTCCCCGCGGGGTATGCAAATGAGGACTTAGCATGCCCATCCACGTGCTCAGCTTCACGCGGCCAGCAAGAGCACATCGCTCGTGAAAGCGATCACAACACCATATTGTTTTCTTTCTAATTCAGGGTATAGTCACATGTGAGTTCACTCATGACAGAAGGGCCATTGCCCAGAGACTCCAACTGAGTCCAAAACAAATCATATTCATTCATACCCTATGGTGTTTAAATTTAAGTTTCAACCTTTCATTTCATGAAGTAAGTGCACCTTGTGCACTCACCAATGCCTCAAGAAATGTACCAGTCGAGGTACGCACTACTCAGTACAAGTGTCAGGATGTGTCACGTGCAAAGTGTAATAGTACCACATGCTTTTTATCTTTTTGCACAAACATAAGGAACAAAGGCATTATATAATTTCATTTCTGAGAGACAAGAAAATGTGCAATCAAGTATACAGTTTCATGCATATGAAATTTCATCAATTTTCATCACTCAAGTAGTTGTCTCTAAATCATTAACATTGGCATGTTGCATAACATGAAATTATCATCGTAGGCAAAATTCATGATTTGGCGTACTTAAGTGTTGAGATTGAATTTAACAATATTCCCATACGTATGGGAATTACATTGGCATTCCAAAGTGAATCATCGCTCTTGCCGGAAAAAGATGCAATCGCAACACGAAAGACCATCATACTTGATTTAACACACTTACGTGTTACTGAGGAAGTCTGGGATATTCCCAACTTATGAGAATAACATTAGCATGTCCACGGTGTGGGGTGCCGCGCCTGCAGACCCGATACAAAAATACTGAACAATATTCATGACTTGTAACCAACGTAGACTCTATGTGCGTATAATTGCAATAGTGCTCATCCGCTTACTTCACTGGTCCATCGAAACAAAAACCAAGGTGTGAGTATTTTCCTTACGCAGTACGGCACATATACGTGTCAAAAGTGAATTCTGGAAATATCCCATCTAATGGGGATTACATTAGCTTTTCCACGGTTCCGGGTGCTGCGCCCGCGGACCCGAAACGAAACATTTGACAAGACGATCGTAAAATAAACACTAGGTAACTCATACCATTTCGGAGTGTAAATTTATCTGTGGAAACACTTGGACGGGACACAAGAGTAACACGTGTCCATTCAGTCGCACCGAAACACTCAACTATGTGTATTAACACACACACACACACACACACACACACACACACACATATATATATATATATATATATATATATATATAAGTTACGAGGCTCACTGTTATCGACATATATATATATATTTTATTTATTTATAGGTACAATCAATGATGCATACCCCTTATATGTATATACATATACATATATACACATATCTATATATATACCTATATATAAGGTTATCTAAACATGTGCATCCCGAGGCATGTGCGCGCATGCCAAACACCCTAACCGAATTACGAAAGGGTGCGGGGCAAGACAAAACGTGAATCTGGACCAACTCAGGTCCGACTAGGGGTAAGGTTTTTGTGTTGATCTTAAAAAGAACAAGTCAGCACTAGGGACATCCGATTAAATGGAGTAACTAGGCTGTAGGCATTCCGACAATGAAATCAGGCACTCGCTGCCAATACGAGCCTACGAGAAAATGCGGGTCTGGTCCTCCGGACCAGACTGCTAAGTCCACCAAGGGAATCTGGTCCAACTCATAGTTCGGACCAGACTGCTGAAAGGAATCGGTTGGAGCTGAATCAAGCTGCCAAAAGGGGCAGCCGCGGGTGACTACACTGATCTGGGTGCCAAGGGAGCTAGACAGGGGTCTGATCCATGGGACCGGACCACTGTCAAGCACACTTAGGTCTGAACTCTTGGTTCAGACCTGGACCAAAAGGGGGCGGCCACACATGGCCTGGGTGCCCAGCACCACACGGCTGGCACCCGGCTCCAATAAGGGGAAAAACCGGGCTGGCATCAAGTGCCAAGCCCAGACTGGGACCAGGCTCATGAACCACCCAGCCCAAACCGGCTGTAGTACTGGTCTGAACCCATGGTTCAGACTGGTACTCCAGCCCAAATGGGTTACGAAAAAGAAAACAAGGAAATGAAAATTCTGGGTGACTTATGTTGAGCGCGCGGACCATCCGCATGGCGCCCAGCTCCCAACGCATGGTGAATAGGTTGACTGAGGGGTCTGGTCCGCTGGACCAGACCGTGCGACTTCCACATCCACGGGCCTAAGCCCATGGACTCGAACCACAGCTGAAAAAGGGGTTGGACGCCTGTCATAGGCTGGCTCCAACCTGCTAAAACCGACCAGTGACACATTGCGCCAACCGCAATGAACCAAAAGAAAAAAGAAAAAAGAAAATAAACACCAAAAGGCATTTAATGTCGGAGGGACAGGGGCCTTTCCCACCTCTAATAAAGCCTGGTCACACCGTAACCCAGGCCAACACATGGTTGTGCCAGTCCCAAACGCATTGGGACTGGGCTGAACCGATGTAAGGCCAAGGAGGGAGGTGGCGGCTGCAACGCATAAGCCGATGCTTGCATGCACTTCAAGTGGGTGCCGAAGGGGCTGGGTGTATGCTGGACGAGCCCAGCTCAGTCCAGTGCACCCCAGCAAGGGTATCACGCCCAACAGCAAGAGAGGAATGACAACATCAAAAACGAAACTTCGAAAAAGGAAAATGAAAAGAAAAGCAAGAAGAAAATGCTATTGGAATAGTAGAAAAAATAGAAAAACCAAAATGCATATGCGTGCAGCAACCCACAACCATGAACAAGGATGAATCAATGTAGAACAAAGAAAAGGAATAGCTTATACAAACTAAATCCACCGATGGAGCATGCATACATGGATGCATTGGCTCCTCGGTTTCATGATGTACCGAAACCATGTGCAAATCGAGTTGAATCTTCACCTTGGAGCTTGAAGGAAAGAGGTAGTGGCTGCTCTTGAACGTCAATGGTGAGGCACTCCCACGGCTGGGAGGAAGAGGAAGTGAGAGAGTTTGGGAGAGAGAATGAGTTTAGAAAAAAATTGCCCCTTCTAATGAGGTACTCAATTTTTTTTCCAAAGGCTTTAAAGTGGCTGGGTTGAGACGGAGGGTGGAGAATCACCCTCCAAGATGTGGGGTTGGGGGTGGATCACGGTTTTCCACCACCGCACAGCTCCACCATACATCTTGAGAGATTTGAATTTACTTTTTAGAATTTACAGGAATGCCATGGGACTGCCGCCCCATGCATCCAATGGGGTTTATTCCAGCTTCATGATGGCTCTTTGTGAACACCCCAAATTTTTCAAAGTTTTGTAAAAATGACTCTTTTTGCCCCTAACCCCATTTTCTGAGAAAATCAAAGCAGTTTCAAAGCTCATTCTTCAGATTGTCTGAGCTATATTCCATATTGGTATATTTAAGGTTAATTTTGGATCCGAATCTAGGACTTTGAATCCATATTTCCTCAAAAACCGGATCTAAACCCATTTCTGAAGAAATTTTCTCAAAATAGCTCAGAAAAAATCCCTTTTATAAATATTTTGCAAAAAACACAAAAACAATTAGTTTTAATCTTTGTTTTCTCGCAAATCTTAGGATTTTTACTTGAAAATGCAAAAAAAAAATAGAAAAATGACATCAAAAAAACCAAAAATTTGGAAAGATTTTGAGAAAAACAATTTCGAGCCTTTTTTGAAAAATAATTTTTGCTAAAGACCTCTGAAACCCTCTTTTGTAAAAAATTTTAAAGTTGAAAAGGGGGGGGGGGGGGGTCTTTGGAAAACCCTTTTAGGGTTTTTATTTTACCCTTCGTAAGAGAGAAGAGGGGGAGGGAGGCGCAGCCGCCCCTCCCGAAACTGTCTCCAGCCGCACGCCTCTCGTCGCCCTCCATCTTTGAACCTTCATCCTCAACCCTCAATCCTCAACCGAACCCCTCCCTCTCGAACCTCCTTCTCCCCCTTTAAGAGAAGCACTCGAAGGAACCCGAGGATCATCCGTTATCGCCTCTCACCCCCGCACCCTTCTTTTCTTCACGCATCAACCACTCTTCACCCCAACACCTTCTTCCTCTCTACGCCCATTTTTCATCCTTAAACCACCCCTCCATCGTTTCACACATCTTTTCTTCCCCTGTTATCTTCTTCCTGCCTCCTCTTCTAAAACATCGAAATTGGGCAGCCGAGTATCGTTCTTCAAGCTTCTCATCGGCCTTTGGCACCAGAAGGGTCCTGGAATAGAAAAGAAGAAGCTCGATCCCTTCTTCCCAAACTTCTGCAAAACATAAAACTTCTGCGACCTGATTCAAGGGCTATCATTCAGAATCCCTGCAGAGAAGGTAAGAGACCCCTTTCTTCCCATCCCCTATTACCTATTGTCTTCTAGTTTTCCATCAGTTTCCCCCTTTTTCTCTTTAATTTTTGCCAAGTTTTCTTATTATTACTCTTTTCTGTTTTAATTTCTTTCTGATTATTCGGCATTACGGGTGGGATCGATCCGCATATAGCAGGATCGACCCCCCCCCCCCATTGCTACAGCAAATAGAACACGATTCCAATATCGTTTGTTTTCTTTTCTCAAAAGTTTTCTCTATGCTTGGACAAGATTTGAATGTTAATATGTCCAGTCTTGGTTCTGGTTTTCATCATTTTTTTTTTATTATTTATTACCCCTGATGTTCATATCAGATTATTTGTTCTACATTTGATTTCCAGTTTCAGTATTATTTTGCGCCATTGATTATTTGCATTAATAACCTTCTGCATATGAACGTCTGCATGCCATCTCCATTAATGGATTTCAGATTCTCTGCAGATCCAAGCCCAGTATATCATGTAGATTATTCTTCTTTCTTGTAAATTTTATTTGTTTCTTTTATGGCTACATGGTGTTTCACCCTCACAGCACCTTATGTCCAGGTTTAAGTAATGCAAGGCATCATCCTCGCACATGATCGCATCTGTATTTCATCCCTTTTTCATTCACATACATGCTAGAATCGATGTCACCTGAAGATGCTTTGGTGAACTGGGAAGTCTGACTGAGCCACTGCCAAAGGCGAGATGACTTATGGGATCTTGCTGGTGTGGTGTTTATGACCTATCAATCGAGATACTGAGAATATGATCATAAATAGGATCCCTGTTCATGGTCTGCTCTAAAATCGTGTTTTCATGAGGGATGATTTGGAGTTTTGCTGGGTCATTCAACAATCCAGCTATTCAGGAAAGGTACTCCCATATGTGCCCTTCATAAGCAATCACTATACTGATCTTCCATTCGGTACTTATTACTTTGAAGCCCCCTGCCTAGATCTGTCCACTATGTGGTACACGAGGTTATGGTTAGTATATATTTCTGAGGATCGGAAGTTTGGTGAGGATGGTTGCGCCAATATCTTTTGGTTTAATGCTTGTGGTTTGTATTTATTCTCCTTACTCTCTCTTGACATTAGTTATTCATCTTTTGTATCATGAGTTTTCTCAACATCTTGATTTATTTAGTGCTCCATTGGTATTTGCATGCTTGCCTAAATTTAAACATTCATCTTTGAAATCGTGTTGTCATTTTGGTTTTCGTTAATACTGTAATCTCCTGTATATATCATGATCATTATATTGTGGTGGCAAATCGTCACATTCTGGTTCTATGATTATGGTGTTTATAATTTTCATATATGTGCTAATGCATATTTCTGTTGTTGTCAGAACACCCTCATTCAGTGGATGACTTCATGCTAAGCTTTAGCATATTTCAATCAACATTTCATTTTCTTTTAATTTATTTGTTCATTCAGTGATCTCAACCATGTCTTTACATTTGATAATTCAAGCATCATAACAGTTCCTATTTCGTTTTGGTACACCATTCTGTAAGTCTGCTCATTACCAGTTATATCCCCAAGGAGGATGGGGAGCTTGTTCTGTCCGTGATGGTATAACTACATAACGGCAGTACTTTGCAGATTTTACTACACAGTAAGGAGATCAGGATAAATACTTTTGCTACCTTGGTCTTTTCTCTTCTCTTTTGGTAATTCTAGATTAATGATGGTGTTATTACATTTTGCATACCACGTTGGTTCTGAATATATTTTGATTATTCCTCTGAAGCAATATTAGCATTTTCAAAATCCATGGATCTAAAAGAATATCTAACAAGCTTGGTGGATTTGACCTGGATTGTCATTTGGAAAGTCATTCTATACTTTGCATCTAGCCTTTCGTTTCCTAAATCAGTAAGCATGTCATGTTTTAGTGATCCTGTTGAAAAGGACATCCGGCTAGCTTCGTGCATCAGTCTTCAGTCAATCTCTAATTGGCGTGACTGTGACATGAGTAATCAGCTGCCATTCGAACGATATTGTTATTTGAGAATCTGTTGAATGTTCTGTCTGTTGAATGTCAACTTTGAATCTGATGTAAAGGTTAAATGACCTGATTTTTGAATCAGTGATCGGATATCTATATCTGATTCTTGCCGTTTCTTTTCTTTTTTTCTGATTGATATCGAAACTCAAGCAATTGGGCTATTGACCTCTTGATGAACTGTTGATCTATGGATCAGACTGAATTTCAAATTTACTATTGATCAAGTGTTGATCTTTGGATTTCAAATTGCTGAATGTCTGAAATTCATCTATTAAAATTTTCTTCTGATCCACTAAACAAACAGAGTTGGATCTGTTACATTGGGCATTGACCATAAGCATGTTAAGCACGTCATTGTAAGCACTGAGTGTTGTCTGGTGCTAGTATCAATACTTGTCCTGCTTGAACTATTGTTGAGTTTCACCAGGGGAGTTTCATTTATGCCTGCAATAAAGAATGCAGATGTACTAGATTTCTTGTAATGTGTATTTAGATTTCAGAAAAATAATGTAAGCAATGGATGTATGTTATCCTCTTACTGGCAAAGGCACAATCCCCACTGTTATTCCTCTACACTAGCCCTCTACATCTTCTCTATCACTGTTACACACATCTCTGCCATGATCTTTGGTTCAGCCGAATCTGTCACTCAATATGCTGGGGTTTTATCAGCTATGCTGTTGTTGAGAGTGATCGGCTGATATTGTGTGAGATATATTCAAGGTATTGAAGTCGGTTTGCTGTACGACTGGAAATCACTGTAAGTATCCATTCTCTGGCTGTTTTTTACTTCAATTCATCCGCTGCTAGCATTCTCTGTGTGGATATAGTGGTTGAAACCACTCACTGGGCTCACCTATTACATGCATCCTCTGAAGGTATGTCTGTTGAACTCATGTATTGCATTCACCTCAGCATGTTATAACATCTCATCTGCATATTCATTTCATAAATATTCGAGTATAGGTGTTTTTCCTGATTAGGTTTTGTAATTACATCCATTATCTTCAACCTTTTGTTATCGGTTTTCTTCTCTTTGTTTTATGGTTGTTGTTGACCCATTGGATATCATATTCTGGATTCGCCATATTCATGACACTGCGTTAGTTAACGCTGCATATATATTCCATCTGTTGTAATCACATTGCTACAGCTACCCCTAATTTCCAGCCATTTACACAGCAATCCACAATGTTGTTCCTCACCTCATTTCAACACCTCCAGCATCTATGTAACTTCATTACATTTATCCTATGTCATATAGTTCAGGACACCTTTATGGATTTCAATATCTATTTTAGCTATCTTAAGGCATTACACCCATTCTCATATATAAATTAAAATTGAACATATCACTCTAACATAGCCTGTATCACATATCTTGTATTTTCCGTAGGGTAAGATATATACTTAATGGCTTCAGAAATAATCTCTTAGGTCTAGATACGCTGTCATTGTTCTTCATATGCTTTTTTTGACTAATCAGTTGTTTTGCAGGGAACATGTGGAAAATATCATTGTTTGAATTGTAAATTCAATTTTAAAGGTTATAATAAACTAGGTGTAAATGAGAATTTATATTTCCTGCTTTAGGCATAATGAATGAGCATTGTAAATATCATGAATTGTTTGATTTCATGCATTTTTCCTTTATTTATCAAAATTCCCACAATGGCGAAACACGAATGACACGTGCATCATTTCGTAAGAGGTAAGTTAATTCTAAGTTGACGATTTACATCAACGGCCATAGTCGGGGGTGTAAACAAAACTTAGAATTTTTATCTTTTGCAAAATAACACTGGATCCACACCGGATCCACTTTCAAAATTCATCATGTTTTCTCAAAAATATTTTCTTTCTTTTATCAGAATTTAACTTAGGATTAACTCAAAATATATACCAATGGCCATAGTCAGGGTATATTGAGGGTTAATTTCATTTTAAATTCTATAAAAGCACAAAAGATGTATTTTATTCTTCACTTGAATTTAAATGAAGTTATTACATAATACATTCAATGACCATAGTCAGGGATGTATTATGTCTTCAACCTCATTTTTTATTCATTTAAAGAATGGAATAGCTTTTCAAATTCCAAAATTCAAAATTTTCAAATTCATTTCATCATTTAGGGAAGAATTGCATTATATTTTCAAAATTTCCTTTTCAAAATTCCAAGTGATTCTTCTTCTTCATTTCTCAGATCAAATCCTATTCATCAATTCAAATTCAACTCTATTTCTCAAAAGGATCCAAGAATTCAATTTCAAGGTCCCATTTGACTTTGAAAACTGTAGAATCAACTTATATCCAAAATTCAAATTCTAAATTCAAAGTCCAAATTGACTTTGAAATTCATTTTTTATTCAAAACTCTAACCAAATCCAAAGTTCAAATCAACTTTGAGATTTTTTTTATTGATCTTCTAAATTTCAAATTCAAGGTCTAAATTTGACTTTGAAATTCATTTGTATATTCAAAGATTCAATTTCTAAAAATTCATTTTCCAAGTTCAAATTTAACTTGGAAGTTCTTGACTCATCTTCTGAATTTAACTCCAAACCCATTTTAGGATCCAGGATTCAACACTCATATTGGATCTCAGACTTCAAATCCAATTCCTCTTTAGGATCCAGAGTCCAATTCCACTCATACTGGATCTTAAACTTCAGATCCAATTTCCTTATAGAATCCAGAATCCAATTTTACTTTGGATCTCAGACTTCAGATCCAAAACCATCTTAGGATCCAGAATCCAATTCTCTACTCTGGATCTCAGATTACAGATCCAAAATTCCATTTAGATCCAAATCCTTATTCCACTTTGGATCTCCAATTTCAAATCCAAATTCCAATTCTTAGGATCCAGAATCCAACTCTACTTTGGATTTCAGACTTTAGATCCAAATCCATTCTAGGATCCAGAACCCAATTCACCTTGGATCTCAGATTTTAGATCCAAAATCCATCCTAGGATCTAGAGTTCAAATCCATCTTTGGATCTCAGATTACAGATCCAAATTTCATTCTAGGATCCAGAATTCAAATTCATCTTTGGATCTCAGATTACAGATCCAAATTCCATTCTAGGATCCAGAATCCAATCCTATTTTGGATCTCAGACTTCAGATCCAACTCCATTTTAGGATCCAGAATCCAATTCTATCTTGGATCTTAGACTTCAGATCCAAATTCCATCTTGGATTCCAAACCTTGAATCCAATTCCATTCAAAATTCCAGATTCAAATTCCATCTTGAATCCCATATTTCAAATCAACTTCTCAAACCAATTCCACTTCATTCCAGATTTCAAGATCAAGTTTCCATTTCGGATCCTAAATCCAAAAATTCAACTTTGAAATCCTATTTAGAATCCAGATCTTGGATTCAAATTTCATCTTGAAATTCCAACTCTATCTTATTTCTCCAATCTACTTTTCCCATTTTTCTCCTAAAAATTTCAAAGATAGAATTCAATTCCATTCCAAATATTCATCCAAGTTCAAAATTCTAATTCAAAGTCCATTTATGACTTTGAAATTTCCTTTCTTCTCTTTTCTCTCAGCTTCAAGATCAATTCCCAAATTCCAAATTTATTTTCCCAAGCTCCTGATTATTCTAAAAAAAACTTAGAACTTTAATCTTAAGTTCTAAGTTAGAAAACATTTCTTCACTTTATCGGATTCACTTGGGATTTCTTCAAAACATTTTCAAAAAGAGCATACATCTTTGCATTTTGCACAAACATGATTCATTGTGTATTTAGACTTAGGATAAACACTTAGATAATTTCTTAGCAAAGCAAAAGGCATTAAATTCAACCCTTGGTTCGATTACCCCTGGTAAAGGCGCCAGGAACGGTCGAACCTCGTACCGACGAGCGGATCCCGTCTCCCAGTTTTCCCGCAAATATTTTAAAAAACGAAGGCGAGTTATTTCAAAATATTTTCAAAAAATTAAGGTCAAGTGAAACCCGCAAAAGAGTTCCTCTTCTCTTCTCTTCTTTCTTTTCTCTTCTCTCTTTCTTTCTGCCTTTTATCTTTCTCCCTTCAAAAAAGAGGAAAATAAGAGCTTGGAAAGGAAAAGAGAAGGAAGAGAGAAAATATTAAGAGAGGAAAAATTTTGCGATGATCACAGTTTTGGCGACCGTGATGGGACTCGTCTTCGTCCGGTCGAATTTAATGCCTTTTCTTCTTTGCCTTGATATTATCCAAGTCTTTATTCTTCGAATGTCAGCTTCATTTCCATGCAAACCTTAGGAAGCCTAGATTTTGTCCTAAGCTGACATCATTGCATATAGGATTTAAGTATGGTTTGGTAGGACCATATTGAGGAGATTATTCCATGCTCACATTAGACTTAGGTCTGAAATACAACTCTCCTCAATTCTAGGGATTGAATGCAAAACAATGTATGCAAGTGTATGCTTCTCTTCATTTTAACCTATCTCTTTAGGACTTGCATTACAGCCATCTGATTTCTGGCATGTTGCACATATTTTGAAAACCTTCTTACCTATATTGTCCCGGTCTTTACGTTGCTGGGCTGTCTCACTGAACCATAGTTCGGGAGAGAGCCTCACAACTGGACCACTTATTTGGGTTCGCACCCCCCTACCACGTACCTAAGGGCCATAGTCCGAGGTATATCGGTAGGTGCTCAAGGATGTTGGGAAGCCATTGCCTTAGAACCGGAGGAATATTTCTATGCCACGTACTTCGAGCTTCGGCTTGAGTATATCGGCGTGTCTTGATTGGAATCAGATGATTTGAACCCTAGAGTTAGGATTAAGGTCCTACAAGCCATTTCAAAAATTGCATTTAGAGTCAGCCTCTAGGGATTGCTGTTTGTATATTTATGATTGTATGATATTTTATATTCCCTATATTTTCCAAAACCCTGGGTATATATTATTCAAGATTTCCTCCTTGTTTTAAAACCCAGGTGTATTTTCCTTTTCTTCTCTTAAATTTCTTCTAAATCTTTTTTTGATCCTGCCTGCAATTTCTTCAAAAAATTTTTCTTTTCTATATTCCATTCCCTACCTTCATTTACAATAAAACATTTTTTTTGTCAGGATATGTCTTTTTCAAAATTTATCTTTATTCACATTTTACTTGTCTATCCTTTTCCAGAAAAACAAATGTGGTTGTCGCAAAGTTTGGTGACAACCCAATCCCTCATAATGGGATGTTTTCATTTTATGATTTCCTCCTTTATTAAAATTTCTTCCTGGATCCTCTCTAAAAAGACCCATTTATGCTCTACAGAGAGTATCAGTGTTATCAGTTGAGACAGGCAAAGCTCAGGAGATTACACTGCTCTAACATCCCAGTTATAAGCAGAAAGAGTAAGGAATGGATTCTCAAAAGTTTGTCAAACGAGGGGTTCAGGACAGCAAAAGTGAGATCGATAATGCGATATATCAATTATTCAAAAAGATGATGGTTGAGATCTTGTCTGAACAAGCTGAAGCCAATTGCAGAAAAACTCCCGAAGAAAGAAAGACACCTGTCGCCTTCCCTCTAACTGAACACAGCCACATCAGTGCAGGAAACTCTAAAGCCAGGAGGATCATCCATCAAGGCAACCAGGGCAGCTACTTGGGAGAGCATAAAAGCCAGATTGGGAAATATTATGAAAACCATGATAGACCTCTTCAATACAGTCCTCAACAGAAAGGCAAGAAGCAAGAAGAACCAAAGCGCAAGGATTGGAGCAAGGATCGAGAGTTTACTCCTTTAGATGAGCCGCTTGACACAATCCTCGAATATATGATGGCCAACGGATTACTCAGGCTCCCAAAAGCCGCCAACCCTTCCACAGTCATGGGAAAATATATAGACCAGTTCTGCAGATACCATCAAGTAACAGGGCATGACACTGAGCATTGCTTCATCTTCAAGAATATCGTTCAGGATTGCCTCGATAAGAATCTCTTTGTCAAAAACGAAGGAGAAAAGCATCCGGATCTCCTGAACATGCAAGCTCAGTCCAGCTACCAGGCAAGGGTCAGTGTTCAGCAGAAGCCAAACAAGCCGAAGAAAGCAAAGCATGAAGGCTGGGGTTATGATCGTCAGCTTACCCCTCTAGGTCAGCCGATCGAAAAAGTTCTCCAATACCTGCTCGAGAAAGAAATGATCAAGCTCCCAAAGCAGGATGATCCCTCAGTCACCAAAGGGAAATGGAAGAATCGCTTTTGCAAGTTTCATCGAGCGAGGGGGCATGACACGGAGCGCTGCTTCGTCCTTAAAAACATTGTGCAGGACTACATTGATAAAGAGCTTCTGGTACCAGAGGAAGGAGAAGAGCAGTCTGCAGTTTCAGCCAAACCATTTCCATACTACTCAGAGAGTTGAAACTACCAAGATTTCTCGCTTTCGTCCCTTCCTGTTAGTCGCTTTATAGGGGCAAGTCAGCCCAGTCTTTGTGATTTCTTTCTAGTTAAAATACTTGTAAATATTCAGTTCTGTCATCAACTTTTGCTTATCAATGAAATGTCGATTTTCTTTATATCTTTGATATTCAATACTTTCTTCCTTTTGCTATATAGGGGCATTAAAATTTCTTTTTTTCGGGACAATCCTGACCTCATTCATGAGAGAAATGATATTACCTATGAGGGTCTTTTCAAACCCCATGAAAATCTTAGTTCAAATATTTTATTATCACCTTTTTCAAAGATCAACCCTTGTGTTGATCCTATTTTTCTACAAATTTATTTTGAATCATTTCAAAGATCAACCCTTGTGTTGATCATATTGATTTCGAAATTATCGCATTTCAAAGATCGACCTTTGTGTTGATCATATTTTCTAAAAATTTAGTTTTCGAAACATTACATTTCCAAAAGATCAATCCCTTGTGTTGATCTCATTTTCTAAAAATCTGATTTTATTTCATTCAAAGATCAATCCCTTGTGTTGATCTCATTTTCCAAAAATTTGATTTTATTTCATTCAAAGATCAATCCCTTGTGTTGATCTCATTTTCCAAAAATTTGATTTCGTTTCATTTAAGGATCAATCCCTTGTGTTGATCTCATTTTTCCAAAATTTTTTGATTTTATCGCATTCAAAGATCAATCCTGGTGTTGATCATGTTTTCCTAAAAATTGATTTTAAATCATTTGCATTCAAAGATCAACCCTGGTGCTGATCTCATTTTTCCAAAAATGTGATTTTATTGCATTCAAAGATCAGTCCTGGTGTTGATCATGTTTTTCCTAAAAAATTGATTTTAAATCATTTGCATTCAAAGATCAACTCTGGTGCTTATCTCATTTTTCCAAAAATGTGATTTTATTGCATTCAAAGATCAATCCTGGTGTTGATTATGTTTTCTAAAAAAATTGATTTCAAATCATTGCATTCAAAGATCAACCCCTGTGTTGATCATGTTTTCTAAAAATTCACTTTGAATCATTGCATTCCAATATCAACCCTCGGGTTGATCATACTTTCTTCAAATTGATTTTCAAATCATTGCTTCAAAAAATTAACCCTCATAATGATCTCTCATGAATGACCCCCTTTCAAAGATTAGCTCTCGTGGTTAATCCTTCTTTCCAAAAAATGATTTTCTCATCTTCTTCTCTCATTTTAAAGATCCCACATGCAGGCAGGATCAAAATTCTTTTCTCAACTTCTATCAACCTTTTGTTTATCCATTTTTATCAGTTTTATCAATTTTTATTTCATTTTTATTATTTTTTATCCATTTTATTAATTCTCCTTGATTCCTATTTCAAAAATTACCCTTTCAGGTTAAGGGATAAACCTGATGCCTCTTTTCCCATGAGGTATTTCTTTTTTTTCTTTCTTTATCCCCCCTTTAGGTTAAGGGATAAACCTGAAACCTCATCCTACGAGGTCCTTCTTTCTTCAGGATAAGGGATAGTCCTGAATGTCTTTTTTCTTTTTAAAGCTAAATTTTTTTCTTCATTCAATTTTATCAGTTTTATTTCTTAATTATGTTTTAATTCTTCCAATTCTTTATTAGAGCTTTTTCATCAACTTTTTTCCTAAATTTTATTCCTTTCCCATTCAGGATAAGGGATAATCCTAAAAACCCCTCATAGGAGCAACAATGCTACCTGTGAGAATTCTTTCCATAAAATTTCCTTGATTCTTCTCTTTTGTCAAACCTTCCCATCAATTTCTATCTCTTCACATTTGTTCTTTTAAATTTTATTTCCTCCCCAATCAAGATAAGGGGGCAATCAGATCATTCAGTCCCCTAAACGGTCAATTTCAATCCCAGGTCCGGTCCTCGCACTGGCAAATTTCCAAAAACTCAATCTCTTGTCAAAAACCCGAGTTTTCACTCGGGCTTCTCCCTTTATTCTTTCGTTCAAAGTTCTGAGTTCCGACCAGGACTTCCTTTTGAATCCAATCCTCGCATTGGAAATCCTCCATTTCTTTGGAAATCCGAGTTCCAGCTCGGGTTTTTCTTCTATTATTTTCAGTCGAAGTTCTGAGTTCCGACCAGGACTTCCTTTTGAATCCAATCCTCGCATTAGAAATCCTTCATTCCTTTGGAAATCCGAGTTTCAGCTCGGGTTTTTCTTCTATTATTTTCAGTCGAAGTTCTGAGTTCCGACCAGGACTTCCTTCTGAATCCAATCCTCGCATTGGAAATCCTTCATTCCTTTGGAAATCCGAGTTCCAGCTCGGGTTTTTCTTCTATTATTTTCAGTCGAAGTTCTGAGTTCCGACCAGGACTTCCTTCTGAATCCAATCCTCGCATTGGAAATCCTTCATTTCTTTGGAAATTCGAGTTCCAGCTCGGGTTTTTCTTCTATTATTTTCAGTCGAAGTTCTGAGTTCCGACCAGGACTTCCTTCTAAATCCAATCCTCACATTGGAAATCCTTCATTTCTTTAGGAATCCGAGTTCCAGCTCGGGTTTTTCTTCTATTATTTTCCGTCGAAGTTCTGAGTTTCGACCAGGACTTCCTTCTGAATCCAATCCTCGCATTGGAAATTCATCATTTTAGAAATCCGAGTTCCAGCTCAGGTTTTTCCCTCTATTATCTTTCGTTCGAAGTTCTGAGTTCCGACCAGGACTTCCTTTTGAATCCAATCCTCGCATTGGAAATCCATCATTCCTTTAAAAATCCGAGTTCCAGCTCGGGTTTTTCCCTCTATTATTTTGAGTCGAAGTTCTGAGTTCCGACCAGGACTTCCTTTTGAATCCAATCCTCGCATTGGAAATCCATCCTTTCTTCTGCCGCCCCCTTCAGGTTAAGGGATAAACCTGATGCCTCCCGCTAACGAGGTATTTCTTTCCTTCCTTCCCAGTTCAGGATAAGGAGATAAATCCTGAAAATAGACCACCACGCAGTTAGGATGTGACGGTCCATTGAATTCAGAATCTTTCATCAAAATTTTACTTTCCTAGCTCATCTTCCCAACCCAGTCCTCGCACTGGCTATTTCTCAAAATTTTCAATCATATGTTGAGCTCATTTAGAAAATCCGGTCCTCGCACCAATAACTTTCTATGTTCAATCTTTTGATCAAAATCCTTTCTTCTACAAAATTCAAGTTCTGATTTAAAATCTCCCAAAAGCTGATGTATTTCAAACGTCCCAGCTTTTGCTAGTCAAGTATTTCAAAAGATCCAACACTCGTTGGGCATGTATTTCAAACGTTCCAGCTTCTTGCTGGTCAGGTATTTCAAACGTTCCAGCTTTTGCTGGTCAGGTATTTCCAAAGGATCCAACACTCGTTGGTCATATATTTCGAACGTTCCAGCTTCTCGCTGGTCAGGTATTTCAAACGTCCCAGCTTTTGCTGGTCAAGTATTTCAAAAGATCCAACACTCGTTGGGCATGTATCTCAAACGTTCCAGCTTCTTGCTGGTCATGTATTTTAAACGTTCCAGCTTTTGCTGGTCAGGTATTTCCAAAGGATCCAACACTCGTTGGTCATATATTTCGAACGTTCCAGCTTCTCACTGGTCAGGTATTTCAAACGTCCCAGCTTTTGCGGGTCAAGTATTTCAAAAGATCCAACACTCGTTGGGCATGTATTTTAAACGTTCCAGCTTCTTGCTGGTCAGGTATTTCAAACGTTCCAGCTTTTGCTGGTCAGGTATTTTCAAAGGATCCAACACTCGTTGGTTATATATTTCAAACGTTCTAGCTTTTGCTGGTCAGGTATTTCAAAAGGCTCCAACACTCGTTGGTCATATATTTCGAACGTTCCAGCTTCTCGCTGGTCAGGTATTTCAAACGTCCCAGCTTTTGCTGGTCAAGTATTTCAAAAGATCCAACACTCATTGGGCATGTATTTTAAACGTTCCAGCTTCTTGCTGGTCAGGTATTTCAAACGTTCCAGCTTTTGCTGGTCAGGTATTTCCAAAGGATCCAACACTCGTTGGTCATATATTTCAAACGTTTCAGCTTTTGCTGGTCAGGTATTTCCAAAGGATCCAACACTCGTTGGTCATATATTTCGAACGTTCCAGCTTCTCGCTGGTCAGGTATTTCAAACGTCCCAGCTTTTGCTGGTCAAGTATTTCAAAAGATCCAACACTCGTTGGGCATGTATTTCAAACGTTCCAGCTTTTGCTGGTCAGGTATTTCCAAAGGATCCAACACTCGTTGGTCATATATTTCAAACGTTTCAGCTTTTGCTGGTCAGGTATTTCCAAAGGATCCAACACTCGTTGGTCATATATTTCGAACGTTCCAGCTTCTCGTTGGTCAGGTCATTCAAACGTCCCAGCTTCTGCTGGTCAGGTATTTCAAAGATCCAACACTCGTTGGGCATGTATTTCAAACGTTCCAGCATTTTGCTGGTCATGTATTTCAAACGTTCCAGCTTTTGCTGGTCAGGTATTTCCAAAAAAGATCCAACACTCGTTGGTCATGTATTTCAAACGTTCCAGCTTTTTCGCTGGTCAAGTATTTCAAACGTTCCAGCTTTTCGCTGGTCACGCATTTCAAATGTTCCAGCTTTGCTAGTCATGTATTCCCAAAAAGGACTCAGCTTTTAGTCGTGTATTTCCAAAAGACCCAGCTCTCGCTGGTCATGTATCTCAAAAGGTCCCATCTCAAATTGTCGAGCTCCCAACTCAACCTACTTCCATAAATCAAACCTTCAGGGTGTGATTTCTCCGTTCTCTCATTTCCAAACCTTCGGGTTTCAATCTCTCAAATCTATCATTTACAAAATCTTCATATCTCTAAATCTCTCAATTCTATCAATTCTCCAAACCTCTGGGTACAATATTTTCAAAATTTCATCATTTTTTTCAACCCTCGGGTTATAATCTCCCAATTGCATTTTCAAAAGATTTCAAAAACCTATTGGTCATATATTTCAAAGGTTCCAGCTTTCGCTGGTCATGTATTTCAAGGAGGTTCCAGCTTCTGCTGGTCATGTATTTCAAAGGTTCCAGCTTTCGCTGGTCATGTATTTCAAAGGTTCCAGCTTTCGCTGGTCATGTATTTCAAAGGTTCCAGCTTTTCGCTGGTCATGTATTTCCAAAATCAAGAGATTGCGACTCAAGGTCTCATCAAATCTATATTGAGTGATTATTTCACAAAGAATTCGTGAAAACTTTGCCAATTTGCTAAAAGCATTTGTTGATTCTAAATATTCTTACTACACAAAAAATTTTCCCAGATTACCTCCTGTATTTCCTTTCAAAAGGTGAAACTTTCTTTAAGAGGTAAAATTCAAATATTTTCCTGTTGATCAACCAAAAGGATGTAAGAAATATCCTCGATATGATCAATAAAAGAAATCTTCAATGATGTTGAAAAGCCAGAAGCGAATTGATATTGATCTTGGCTATGGCGCGTGTTTTAAAATGACTTTCTGGCAATCAGACAGTGGAAATATCTGGAGCTATAAAAGAATCCACTCAACCCATATCTTCTCATTGTCGTTTAAAAAGTTGCAATCAAATATCCGCAAAAGGGATCTCTCAATTGTCGTCAAGATGAAGGCGAATTAAGCGAGTGGATCTTCGGGGCCAAAGAAGATTTGAAACATCTCCAAGATGACGGAGTTTGTGACAGATCCTTCCAGGGAAAGTTCAGATCACTGTCAAGATGAAGGCAGATGCGATGAACCTACCGACAAACCCTAAAAGATATTTGATTTCAGCTACATCTAAAAGACCTCTTTGAGCCAATATCATATAGAATCCCTGAGATAAAAGAAGGATCGGAACATCTTCAAGATGAAGGAGTTTGTGACGTACCCTTCCCTGAAAAAGAGAGAAAAAAAAGTCAGGACATCCAAATGAAGGATAATGTGAGAAACCGAGAAAGCCCAATGACTCAAAAAGAGTGCAAAAGATCATCATGGGAGGACACCCAGATATCAAACTGCCAAAGTTGCCAAAAGTCATCTTTTCTCATGCAAAATTCTTTTATCAATATCTTTTCATTACTTGCTTTATGAAATTAAGAATATTTCTTTTATTCTCATATCAGGGAAATGGATAGCTTCCTTGAAGAAAATCATCAGTGCTAAATTTTTGAATTTGACTCTTAAAACCGAGGAGTTAACCTCATTAGAGGAAATACTCTAGGTAAAAGAGGGAATATCTTTTCACATACATGCACATTTCCAAGCGTTTGAATCAACTACGATTTTATCTTATTGGCATAATTTTCTAGCTATTCCAAAGAATGAAATAAACATTCAATATCTATTTTGATGCAACCTAGCGTTGTTTATATTTCTCAAAAGAGTTGTCTCTGAAGGGAGTATCTCTTCCTGTCCCATCACGGTTTTCTCATTAAAGAATTCTGTAGGGACGACCCACTCAGGATAAGGGTTAAACCTGAACCATTTTGCGAAAGATTCTTTGATTTCAAAAGCTATTTCAGTCTCAGCAATGAGACGCCCAATTTCTTCCCCTTTTCAAAGCTTTAGGGACTCTATATTTCCTCCTTTCGCGAAAACCCCTCTCGGATTTGTTCGTCCAAATTCCGAAGGTCCCATTATGGTTTTCTCCATTTTTGAGAAACCTACATGGTAGATTTCCCCCACTCAGGATAAGGGTTAAACCTGAACCATTTTGCGAAAGATTCTTTGATTTCAAAAGCTATTTCAGTCTCAGCAATGAGACGCCCAATTTCTTCCCCTTTTCAAAGCTTTAGGGACTCTATATTTCCTCCTTTCGCGAAAACCCCTCTCGGATTTGTTCGTCCAAATTCCGAAGGTCCCATCGTGCTTTCTCCATTTTTGAGAAACCCGTATGGTAGATTTCCTATCCAGATTAAGAGTTAACCCAGAACCTCGCTTCACGAGGTATCTTCCTTGCAGGTTTGGGTTAAACCTGAGTCACATTCCAATGAGATTCCTCGTTTTTGACAAGATGTTTTCTTCCAGTCCCATCATAGCTCATCCCATCAAGGAACCCATACTCCATACATTCATCCAAAGAAAGGATCATACTCGGGCTTCATTTCACAAGGCGTTTTCCAAAACATCCCATCAAGGTCCCCGTGTATCCCTTTCCTCAATTCAAATTCATCTTGATATATCTTCGTCCCATCCAGGTTAAGGGCTAAACCTGAATCATTCCAAAAGAGTATCTCGTCTCACCCATGAGATCGGATCAAAATTCTGATTTTCCATCATTTCAAAATTTCCATCTAAAAGTCCCATCACGATTTCCTCATTTTTCACTCAATCATATCATCTTCGAGGATTTCGTCTCCCCAAAACCATTCAGGGTAAGGTTTCAAGCCTGAAAAATCATATTTTCAAAATAATTCTTCCACACCCAGTTCAGATTTGCCGACTGGGGCATTTTTCAAAATTTGGAGTGTTGTCTTTGCCACTAAGCTCGGCTTTCAACCGGCTTATTAGCAAAGAGGGGCATCTGTGAACACCCCAAATTTTTCAAAGTTTTGTAAAAATGACTCTTTTTGCCCCTAACCCCGTTTTCTGAGAAAATCAAAGCAGTTTCAAAGCTCATTCTTTAGATTGTCTGAGCTATATTCCATATTGGTATATTTAAGGTTAATTTTGGATCCGAATCTAGGACTTTGAATCCATATTTCCTCAAAAACCGGATCTAAACCCATTTCTGAAGAAATTTTCTCAAAATAGCTCAGAAAAATTCCCTTTTGTAAATATTTTGCAAAAAACACAAAAAAAATAGTTTTAATCTTTATTTTCTCGCAAATCTTAGGATTTTTACTTGAAAATGCAAAAAAAAAAATAGAAAAATGACATCAAAAAAACCAAAAATTTGGAAAGATTTTGAGAAAAACAATTTCGAGCCTTTTTTGAAAAATAATTTTCGCTAAAGACCTCTGAAACCCTCTTTTGTAAAAAATTTTAAAGTTGAAAAGGGGGGGGGGGTCTTTGGAAAACCCTTTTAGGGTTTTTCTTTTACCCCTCGTAAGAGAGAAGAGGGGGAGGGAGGCGCTGCCGCCCCTCCCGAAACTGTCTCCAGCCGCATGCCTCTCGTCGCCCTCCATCTCCGAACCTTCATCCTCAGCCCTCAATCCTCAACCGAACCCCTCCCTCTCGAACCTCCTTCTCCCCCTTTAAGAGAAGCACTCGAGGGAACCCGAGGATCATCCGTTATCGCCTCTCACCCCCGCACCCTTCTTTTCTTCACGCATCAACCACTCTTCACCCCAACACCTTCTTCCTCTCTACGCCCATTTTTCATCCTTAAACCACCCCTCCATCGTTTCACACATCTTTTCTTCCCCTGTTATCTTCTTCCTGCCTCCTCTTCTAAAACATCGAAATTGGGCAGCCGAGTATCGTTCTTCAAGCTTCTCATCGGCCTTTGGCACCAGAAGGGTCCTGGAATAGAAAAGAAGAAGCTCGATCCCTTCTTCCCAAACTTCTGCAAAACATAAAACTCCTGCGACCTGATTCAAGGGCTATCATTCAGAATCCCTGCAGAGAAGGTAAGAGACCCCTTTCTTCCCATCCCCTATTACCTATTGTCTTCTAGTTTTCCATCAGTTTCCCCCTTTTTCTCTTTAATTTTTGCCAAGTTTTCTTATTATTACTCTTTTCTGTTTTAATTTCTTTCTGATTATTCGGCATTACGGGTGGGATCGATCCGCATATAGCAGGATCGACCCCCCCCCCCCCCCCCATTGCTACAGCAAATGGAACACGATTCCAATATCGTTTGTTTTCTTTTCTCAAAAGTTTTCTCTATGCTTGGGCAAGATTTGAATGTTAATATGTCCAGTCTCGGTTCTGGTTTTCATGATTTTTTTTTTTATTATTTATTACCCCTGATGTTCATATCAGATTATTTGTTCTACATTTGATTTCCAGTTTCAGTATTATTTTGCGCCATTGATTATTTGCATTAATAACCTTCTGCATATGAACGTCTGCATGCCATCTCCATTAATGGATTTCAGATTCTCTGCAGATCCAAGCCCAGTATATCATGTAGATTCTTCTTCTTTCTTGTAAATTTTATTTGTTTCTTTTATGGCTACATGGTGTTTCACCCTCACAGCACCTTATGTCCAGGTTTAAGTAATGGAAGGCATCATCCTCGCACATGATCGCATCTGTATTTCATCCCTTTTTCATTCACATACTTAGCCCCATAATGCATCCTGTCCTTATTAACTCTCACTAATTGCTGAGTTTCTGCTGCAAAAAAAAAAAAAAAGAAAAGAAAAAGAAAAGAAGGGGAGATAGGTCTGATGAGAATTAGCAAAGACATGCTAGAATCGATGTCACCTGAAGATGCTTTGGTGAACTGGGAAGTCTGACTGAGCCACTGCCAAAGGAGAGATGACTTATGGGATCTTGCTGGTGTGGTGTTTATGACCTATCAATCGAGATACTGAGAATATGATCATAAATAGGATCCCTGTTCATGGTCTGCTCTAAAATCGTGTTTTCATGAGGGATGATCTGGAGTTTTGCTGGGTCATTCAACAATCCAGCTATTCAGGAAAGGTACTCCCCATATGTGCCCTTCATAAGCAATCACTATACTGATCTTCCATTCGGTACTTATTACTTTGAAGCCCCCTGCCTAGATCTGTCCACTATGTGGTACACGAGGTTATGGTTAGTATATATTCCTGAGGATCGGAAGTTTGGTGAGGATGGTTGCGCCAATATCTTTTGGTTTAATGCTTGTGGTCTGTATTTATTCTCCTTACTCTCTCTTGACATTAGTTATTCATCTTTTGTATCATGAGTTTTCTCAACATCTTGATTTATTTAGTGCTCCATTGGTATTTGCATGCTTGCCTAAATTTAAACATTCATCTTTGAAATCGTGTTGTCATTTTGGTTTTCGTTAATACTGCAATCTCCTGTATATATCATGATCATTATATTGTGGTGGCAAATCGTCACATTCTGGTTCTATGATTATGGTGTTTATAATTTTCATATATGTGCTAATGCATATTTCTGTTGTTGTCAGAACACCCTCATTCAGTGGATGACTTCATGCTAAGCTTTAGCATATTTCAATCAACATTTCATTTTCTTTTAATTTATTTGTTCATTCAGTGATCTCAACCATGTCTTTACATTTGATAATTCAAGCATCATAACAGTTCCTATTTCGTTTTGGTACACCATTCTGTAAGTCTGCTCATTACCAGTTATATCCCCAAGGAGGATGGGGAGCTTGTTCTGTCCGTGATGGTATAACTACATAACGGCAGTACTTTGCAGATTTTACTACACAGTAAGGAGATCAGGATAAATACTTCTGCTACCTTGGTCTTTTCTCTTCTCTTTTGGTAATTCTAGATTAATGATGGTGTTATTACATTTTGCATACCACGTTGGTTCTGAATATATTTTGATTATCCCTCTGAAGCAATATTAGCATTTTCAAAATCCATGGATCTAAAAGAATATCTAACAAGCTTGGTGGATTTGACCTGGATTGTCATTTGGAAAGTCATTCTATACTTTGCATCTAGCCTTTCGTTTCCTAAATCAGTAAGCACGTCATGTTTTAGTGATCCTGTTGAAAAGGACATCCGGCTAGCTTCGTGCATCAGTCTTCAGTCAATCTCTAATTGGCGTGACTGTGACATGAGTAATCAGCTGCCATTCGAACGATATTGTTATTTGAGAATCTGTTGAATGTTCTGTCTGTTGAATGTCAACTTTGAATCTGATGTAAAGGTTAAATGACCTAATTTTTGAATCAGTGATCAGATATCTATATTTGATTCTTGCCGTTTCTTTTCTTTTTTTCTGATTGATATCGAAACTCAAGCAATTGGGCTATTGACCTCTTGATGAACTGTTGATCTATGGATCAGACTGAATTTCAAATTTACTATTGATCAAGTGTTGATCTTTGGATTTCAAATTGCTGAATGTTTGAAATTCATCTATTAAAATTTTCTTCTGATCCACTAAACAAACAGAGTTGGATCTGTTACATTGGGCATTGACCATAAGCATGTTAAGCACGTCATTGTAAGCACTGAGTGTTGTCTGGTGCTAGTATCAATACTTGTCCTGCTTGAACTATTGTTGAGTTTCACCATGGGAGTTTCATTTGTGCCTGCAATAAAGAATGCAGATGTACTAGATTTCCTGTAATGTGTATTTAGATTTTAGAAAAATAATGTAAGCAATGGATGTATGTTATCCTCTTACTGGCAAAGGCACAATCCCCACTGTTATTCCTCTACACTAGCCCTCTACATCTTCTCTATCACTGTTACACACATCCCTGCCATGATCTTTGGTTCAGCCGAATCTGTCACTCAATATGCTGGGGTTTTATCAGCTATGCTGTTGTTGAGAGTGATCGGCTGATATTGTGTGAGATATATTCAAGGTATTGAAGTCGGTTTGCTGTACGACTGGAAATCACTGTAAGTATCCATTCTCTGGCTGGTTTTTACTTCAATTCATCCGCTGCTAGCATTCCCTGTGTGGATATAGTGGTTGAAACCACTCACTGGGCTCACCTATTACATGCATCCTCTGAAGGTATGTCTGTTAAACTCATGTATTGCATTCACCTCAGCATGTTATAACATCTCATCTGCATATTCATTTCATAAATATTCGAGTATAGGTGTTTTTCCTGATTAGGTTTTGTAATTACATCCATTATCTTCAACCTTTTGTTATCGGTTTTCTTCTCTTTGTTTTATGGTTGTTGTTGACCCATTGGAAATCATATTCTGGATTCGCCATATTCATGGCACTGCGTTAGTTAACCCTGCATATATATTCCATCTGTTGTAATCACATTGCTACAGCTACCCCTAATTTCCAGCCATTTACACAGCAATCCACAATGTTGTTCCTCACCTCATTTCAACACCTCCAGCATCTATGTAACTTCATTACATTTATCCTATGTCATATAGTTCAGGACACCTTTATGGATTTCAATATCTATTTTAGCTATCTTAAGGCATTACACCCATTCTCATATATAAATTAAAATTGAACATATCACTCTAACATAGCCTGTATCACATATCTTGTATTTTCCGTAGGGTAAGATATATACTTAATGGCTTCAGAAATAATCTCTTAGGTCTAGATACGCTGTCATTGTTCTTCATATGCTTTTTTTGACTAATTAGTTGTTTTGCAGGGAACATGTGGAAAATATCATTGTTTGAATTGTAAATTTAATTTTAAAGGTTATAATAAACTAGGTGTAAATGAGAATTTATATTTCCTGCTTTAGGCAGAATGAATGAGCATTGTAAATATCATGAATTGTTTGATTTCATGCATTTTTCCTTTATTTATCAAAATTCCCACAATGGCGAAACACGAATGGCACGTGCATCATTTCGTAAGAGGTAAGTTAATTCTAAGTTGACGATTTACATCAACGGCCATAGTCGGGGTGTAAACAAAACTTAGAATTTTTATCTTTTGCAAAATAACACTGGATCCACACCGGATCCACTTTCAAAATTCATCATGTTTTCTCAAAAATATTTTCTTTCTTTTATCAGAATTTAACTTAGGATTAACTCAAAATATATACCAATGGCCATAGTCAGGGTATATTGAGGGTTAATTTCATTTTAAATTCTATAAAAGCACAAAAGATGTATTTTATTTTTCACTTGAATTTAAATGAAGTTATTACATAATACATTCAATGACCATAGTCAGGGATGTATTATGTCTTCAACCTCATTTTTTATTCATTTAAAGAATGGAATAGCTTTTCAAATTCCAAAATTCAAAATTTTCAAATTCATTTCATCATTTAGGGAAGAATTGCATTATATTTTCAAAATTTCCTTTTCAAAATTCCAAGTGATTCTTCTTCTTCATTTCTCAGATCAAATTCTTTTCATCAATTCAAATTCAACTCTATTTCTCAAAAGGATTCAAGAATTCAATTTCAAGGTCCCATTTGACTTTGAAAACTGTAGAATCAACTTATATCCAAAATTCAAATTCTAAATTCAAAGTCCAAATTGACTTTGAAATTCATTTTTTATTCAAAACTCTAACCAAATCCAAAGTTCAAATCAACTTTGAGTTTTTTTTATTCATCTTCTAAATTTCAAATTCAAGGTCTAAATTTGACTTTGAAATTCATTTGTATATTCAAAGATTCAATTTCTAAAAATTCATTTTCCAAGTTCAAATTTAACTTGGAAGTTCTTGACTCATCTTCTGAATTTAACTCCAAACCCATTTTAGGATCCAGGATTCAACACTCATATTGGATCTCAGACTTCAAATCCAATTCCTCTTTAGGATCCAGAGTCCAATTCCACTCATACTGGTTCTTAAACTTCAGATCCAATTTCCTTATAGAATCCAGAATCCAATTTTACTTTGGATCTCAGACTTCAGATCCAAAACCATCTTAGGATCCAGAATCCAATTCTCTACTCTGGATCTCAGATTACAGATCCAAAATTCCATTTAGATCCAAATCCTTATTCCACTTTGGATCTCCAATTTCAAATCCAAATTCCAATTCTTAGGATCCAGAATCCAACTCTACTTTGGATTTCAGACTTTAGATCCAAATCCATTCTAGGATCCAGAATCCAATTCACCTTGGATCTCAGATTTTAGATCCAAAATCCATCCTAGGATCTAGAGTTCAAATCCATCTTTGGATCTCAGATTACAGATCCAAATTTCATTCTAGGATCCAGAATTCAAATCCATCTTTGGATCTCAGATTACAGATCCAAATTCCATTCTAGGATCCAGAATCCAATCCTACTTTGGATCTCAGACTTCAGATCCAACTCTATTTTAGGATCCAGAATCCAATTCTATCTTGGATCTTAGACTTCAGATCCAAATTCCATCTTGGATTCCAAACCTTGAATCCAATTCCATTCAAAATTTCAGATTCAAATTCCATCTTGAATCCCATATTTCAAATCAACTTCTCAAACCAATTCCATTCAAAATTCCAGATTCAAATTCCATCTTGAATCCCATATTTCAAATCAACTTCTCAAACCAATTCCACTTCATTCCAGATTTCAAGATCAAGTTTCCATTTCGGATCCTAAATCCAAAAATTCAACTTTGAAATCCTATTTAGAATCCAGATCTTGGATTCAAATTTCATCTTGAAATTCCAACTCTATCTTATTTCTCCAATCTACTTTTCCCATTTTTCTCCTAAAAATTTCAAAGATAGAATTCAATTCCATTCCAAATATTCATCCAAGTTCAAAATTCTAATTCAAAGTCCATTTATGACTTTGAAATTTCCTTTCTTCTCTTTTCTCTCAGCTTCAAGATCAATTCCCAAATTCCAAATTTATTTTCCCAAGCTCCTGATTATTCTAAAAAAAACTTAGAACTTTAATCTTAAGTTCTAAGTTAGAAAACATTTCTTCACTTTATCGGATTCACTTGGGATTTCTTCAAAACATTTTCAAAAAGAGCATACATCTTTGCATTTTGCACAAACATGATTCATTGTGTATTTAGACTTAGGATAAACACTTAGATAATTTCTTAGCAAAGCAAAAGGCATTAAATTCGACCCTTGGTTCAATTACCCCTGGTAAAGGCGCCAGGAACGGTCGAACCTCGTACCGACGAGCGGATCCCGTCTCCCAGTTTTCCCGCAAATATTTTAAAAAACGGATGCGAGTTATTTCAAAATATTTTCAAAAAATTAAGGTCAAGTGAAACCCGCAAAAGAGTTCCTCTTCTCTTCTCTTCTTTCTTTTCTCTTCTCTCTTTCTTTCTACCTTTTATCTTTCTCCCTTCAAAAAAGAGGAAAATAAGAGGTTGGAAAGGAAAAGAGAAGGAAGAGAGAAAATATTAAGAGAGGAAAATTTTTGCGATGATCACACTCTTCCCTCTTGGGAAGAGCCCTTGGGATCTCTTGAATCCCAAGGCTGAAGCTCTCAAAGCCCCTCGCATTCCCCAAGAGGGAATGACGCCCCTCTATGCCAAAACGTCTACTCGTCTTTGTTTCTTTATTAAATCTTTTTCTTACTCTTTTTTTTTTTAATGATTTGGGTAGGGCCAATCGGCGCCCTCCCTTTTAGAGTTACTCTAGTCTCTTACGAGACTGACACTAACCCATCTGGTCATCATGACCAGCTGGTTTCATGGCCATGGTCATCCCAAGGCCCTTCGGAATGGACGGTTATGGCCTTGGTCGACCTTGACCAATGAAAGAAAAGATAATTTATTTTATCAATTTAATTTTAAATTGAATTTCAATTATTTTTCTGTGATATACAATCATTTTTTTTATATTATCAATGTAAATGACATTACAAAGCTATCCAAGCAAAGAAATCTTCGTTATGAATGAATTAGGTCTCGTTTAGGCCCTCGCTAAGTTTCTAAGCGATCTTCAGTAATTCACATGCACTGACGAGGTTTTTTCGTCATTCGGACCTCAAATTTGGGGTCAATAACCATAACCATATTATAAACTTAACCTAAAAATTTTGGAGGTTAATTCGCTCTAGATTTCCCTCAATTGTCTTTTTATGTAAAATTACGTGATTTTACCTGTATCTCTATGTAGGCTAAAATACAAAAATTGCCAAATCAACAAAAATTTCATCGGTCTCAACACAACTTGCGTAATATTACCACAAAATAAATGATGGACCTTACATCCTCCCCTCCTTAAAAAGGATTTCATCTACGAAATCACCCATAGGAGGTTACAAAAAGTTCTGGATATTTCTCTCTCATGCTCGCTTCTGGTTCCCATGTGCATTCTTCGATGCCATGGTGCTGCCAACGTACCTTAACTAGTGGAATAGTCTTGGTACGCAAAACCTGATCTCGTCAATCAACTATCTCGATAGGCCATTCTGTCAAAGTCAGATCTTCCTGTACTTCTATATCTTTGTAGCGAATGATGTGCGATGGGTCAGGAATGCACTTCCTTATTATCGACACATGAAAAACATTGTGAATATGGGCATACTGTTGAGGTAACTCGACATGATATGCCACTTCACCGATCCTTGCTAAAATCTTGAGCGGTCCTACGTATCTTAGACTCAACTTCCCTTTCTTACCGAAATGAAACACAATCTTGGTCGGTGAAACTCGGACAAAAACCATATCACCAACTTTAAAAGACAACTCATGTCGTCTCTTATCAGCATAACTTTTCTGTCTATCTTGTGCTGCCTTCAAACGTTCTCGAATCTTCTGCACCTGCTGAGTGTAGTGCTGAAGAACAATCAACAATTCTCTCGATTTGTCACTGATATCGTCCCAATAAGATGGTGATTGGCAAGGTCTCCTATACAATGCTTCATACGGGGCCATCTCGATACTAGCATGGTAACTATTATTGTAGGCGAATTCAACCAAACACAGGTGTGAATCCCATTCACCCTTCCAGTCGAGCATATAGGCTCGCAACATATCTTCTAACATCTAAATAGCCCGTTCGGATTGTCCATCCGTCTGAGGATGAAAAGCGGTACTGAACTTCAACTTTGTACCCAAAGCAGACTGCAACTGACCCCACAATCATAATGTAAACCGGGGATCACGATCAGAAATAATCAATCTCGGCACACCATGCAGTCACACAATCTCTCTGACATATAGGTCAACTAGACTCTCAAGGGATTGACTGATCCTGATAGGCAAGAAATGGGTAGACTTGGTGAGTCTGACCACGACTACCCAAATCGCATCATGCTTACGTCTCGTTTGCGGTAAACCTACCACAAAATCCATCGTAACATCTTCCCACTTCCATTGAGGAATCTCTATTCTCTGCATGGAACGACCGGGACGCTGGTGTTCCACCTTGACCTGCTGACAAGTCAAGCATCTCGCAACATACGCTGCTATCTCGCGCTTCATACCATTCCACCAATATTTTTGTTGCAAATCCTTAAACATCTTTGTTCTGCCTGGATGAATCGTATATCTCGACATATGCGCCTCATTAAGAATCCCTTTCTTCAGCTCAGGGTCGCTCGGAACCCAAAGTCGATCTCTCATATGAATGCTGCCATCGTCTGATACACTAAAGAAAGTATTTGCTTGTTCTGCCAAGGCTAGAAACTTACCATACTGGTCGTCAAGCTTCTGAGCCTCCACCATTCTCGGAAAAAACTCTGATCGAATGGTCAGACCAGACAATCTGATTGATCCGCCTCCAACTGAAAAAGGCTTTCAAACTACAAAATATTCAATCAGCTTCTGGCTCCACACGAGACTAGCCAGAACACCACTCGATTTGCGACTAAGCGCATCCGCCACTGCGTTCGCCTTACTAGGGTTGTAAGACAATGTAAAGTCATAATCCTTGATGAATTCGAGTCAACGTCGCTGTCTCATTTTCAACTCTTTCTGAGAGAACATATATTTGAGACTTGTGGTCTGAGAAGACCTCAAACGATTCTCCATACAAATAATGTCGCCACGATTTCAAAGCAAACACAACTACTGCTAGCTCCAAATCGTATGTCGGGTAATTTCTCTCATGGGTCTTCAACTGTCTAGAAGCATACGCAATCACCCTACCATGTTGCATCAGCACGCAACCTAATCTGGTACCAGAGGCATCCGTGTACACCACAAAACCACCTTTGCCTGAAGGTAAAGCTAACACTGGCGAGGTCGTCAGCTTCGACTTCATCATCTGGAAACTGTCTTCACAAGCGCTATCCCACTCGAACTTGATACCTTTGCGCAAAAGCTTCGTCAATGGTAAGGAAATCCTTGAAAAGTCTTGGATGAATCGTTGATAATAACCTGCTAATCCGAGAAAACTGTGAATCTCTAACACATTCTGAGGCTTCTTCCAGCATAAAACTGCTTCAACCTTTGCTGGATCGACTGACACTCCATCCTTGGATATCACGTGACCAAGAAACATAACTCGCTCAAGCCAAAACTCGCACTTGGAGAACTTGGCAAACAATTGATGCTCTTAGAGAGTACTCAAAATAATACGTAAGTGTTCTCGATGCTGCTCAGGACTCTCTGAGTAGACCAAGATGTCGTCAATGAACACAATCACGAATGTATCCACGAATGGTTGAAAAATCTGGTTCATCAGATCCATGAATGCAGCTGGTGCATTCGTGAGGCCAAAAGGCATCACCACAAACTTGTATAAACCACACCTTGTTCGAAAATTTGTCTTCGCAATGTCATCTTCTCTGATACGAAGTTGATGATAACATGACCTGAGGTCAATCTTCGAGAAAATCTTCACCCTCTGCAACTGATCGAAAAGATCTTCGATCCTGGGTAATAGATATTTGTTCTTGATCGTCGCTTGGTTGAGCATTCAATAGTCGATGCACAACCTCAAGGATCCATCCTTCTTCTTCACAAACAACACTGGTGCTCCCCACGAAGAAGCACTGGGTTGAATAAAACCCTGATCTAAAAGTTCTTCTAACTGTCGCTTCAAATCCTTAATCTCTGTCGGAGCCATACGGTAAGGTGCCTTGGAAATAGGAGTAGTTCCAGGCAACAACTCGATACAAAATTCGATTTCTCGCTTCGGAGGTAAACCAAACAATTCCTCCAGAAACACATCGAAAAATTCTCGGACCACGTCCAAGTCATCAATCGAAACCATCTCATGTTTAATTGGGGTAATACTGACAAAAAATGCAGTACCCCCGCTCCGCAAATACTTTTGGGCCTTGAAGGAAGAGATCATACGACTATCGCGCAATGGTCAAGGAAGCTTGATCTCCAAGACAGGACGATCAGGCTGAAAAAGAACAACCTTGCCTTCTCGACATAAAACTTGAGCATGATACTAAAAAGGCCAATTCATGCCTAGAATGACATCAAACTCAGTCATGTCTAGCAGGATTACATCAGCTGACAGGTTCTGCCCTGCCACTAACACCTCGATGCTCGGAATGTATGAATCACAAAAAGACTGATCACCTATCAGAGTGCGGACCTCCAATGGGTAATTCAAGGACTCTACAGTCAAAGGTAAAGTATTGGCAAATCTAGCAGCTATAAAAGAATGCAAAGAACCACAATCAAATAACATAAAAGCTGCATGTCCTGCGACTGAAATAGTACCTTGGACTAATTCACCCTTGGTTACTTGCTCCACAGTTGTCGTGTAAGCACGTCCGGCAAAGACCTTCTGGTTGCCCTGCTTTGGCCGATGTTGTTGTTGCTGCTGATATGGCTGAGGCTGCCTTGGCTGCGCCTGCTGAGATGTCCCTGGCATGTTTCTTCGTTGATCATCTGCTTGCTTCTTCCGACAGTCCATGATATAATGGCCCATCTTGCCATAGTAAAGGCATTCGCCCGTATCACGTAGGCAGGGTCGTCCTGGATGATCAACAGTGCACTTCGGATAACCTGCAGCTGTGATCTGCCGCTGCGGCTGCTGGTACTGGTGCTGCTGATTCTGGGGTCGTCGGTTTTGGTATTGCTGCTGGTTGGTGTTGCTTCTATTCTTCTTTGAAGGGGGTAGAACTTCTTTCCACCCTAATTCCTCTGAAACGGTCGCTTCCTAGGCCAACTCTTTTGGCCTGGATGTTGCTGCTGCTGACCACGTGATGTTGGTACCTTCTGGGATTTTGCCCAATCATGCTCTAACAGGGAGGCTATCTCCAAAGCCTCGTCCACTGTTGTCGGTGTATGCGTATACACCTTCATTCGTAGAACCAGCTTCAGACCTCAAGCAAACTTCAGTGCTCGCTCCTTCTCGGTAGTATAAAAGTTTGGGTAGTATCTTTCTAGACTGCGAAAATGAGTGATGTACTTCGCGAGTGTCGAACTTCCTTGCTATAGATCGAGAAACTCTTGCATCTTTCTGCTCCTCTCGTTAGCCGGGAAATATGCAACATAGAAGGCCTCAACAAACTGCTCCCATTCGATCAGCTGGTTGTCGAACTTGATCTCCTAGGTGGTAGCCCACCACCTTTCAGCATCCTTTTGGAGACGGTACATCTCGAAGTCAACCTTGCGATCGTCGCCCACCTGTAGAACACGAAAGATCCACTCTATCTCTCGTATCCAATCTTTTGCTGCTTCTGGTGTTGCTTTTTCGTCGAATGAGGGTGGATTCATGCTCATGAACTGTTTATATGGTACTGCAGCTACAGGAACTTGAGCAGGAGTTCCCTGACCCTGGGCGGCCTGCTGAATGTGCTCGCCCATGTTCCTCATCGTCTCGGCCTGGCGTCCAACTACCTCCGTAAGGTTGTTGAGCGTCTCCATGAGATCATCACATCATGTACACCACGGCATCTAAATAAGTAAAATTACACATAATCAACTGGGCAAGTGCTCAAATGTAGAAAATTCATTTCATTAATAGGAAAATTGCATGCATTACAGAAACACCCTTCATCCAGACAGGGTTTATCAAACACACTGCTAACAACTTAAGAAAAATTAAAAAATGAAACACTAACTCAGTGCTTCTCATAATATAACATAACCTTCTCAAGACTGGCTAGTATAAAAATCTCGGTAGTCCTTTTGACTTCCACAGCATCGCGGCCTGATACGGGGAGGAAAAACAGGAGTCCTCAACGGCGTATCAGATATCTCTTGGACTTCTATCACTACTGGCGGCACACGAGGTTCTAGCACGTACTCCGATAAAACAACATAAGGATACGATTCAGGAGAATACTGTGGAGAGTCTGGCGCTCCACGCCTATCTTCATCCTGGCTATCCACTTCGACTACCAAGGGTCCAGTGACCGAAGACACATCATCGATATCATCAGTATTGCTCTTCCAGAGCTCATCCAATAGCTTTGTCTGGCATTCTTCCTCGATATGCCCCCGAAGACTGCAATAAGGGCAATGAGACAATTCACAGGGACAAATTTATCCCGCGTGATCTACCAAAAACCTGGCACAAGGAGGTGCCAACATATGCACACTACGTGCTAAGTGTTTCACAGCTCCACTCAGGGCCTCCTCGCCTCGGGCCAAGTTCTGGAGAGCTTCCAAAATCTTCTCGTAACTTGGGTTTGTCGCCATCTAACCCACACACAGAACCAAGCACACAATGCTAACTAAGAAGTAAAGAACAAAGAAATAAACAGAGTTTAATCATACTTACAGTGCGATGGACAATGCACGATGAATCTTGGACCACACTTAAATGATGCTCTGATACCAGGATCTGTGGTGCCCCGAACCTCGACCTTGGAAAAACCTTAAATTTTCTATGATTTTTTTTTAAAGGGTTTTACTGAAAACAGCGAAAAACAAGGTGTAAGGAAGGTGGCAAAGCCGCGAGTCTGGACGGCCACAGGTGAGTACAACAAAAGTAACTAACAGTGTAAATAAAGGTACAACCACAAATATAAAGAGGGTATACAACCCAACAGTTTAAAGTTTACAGAATGTAATAGTACAAAATCTCAAAAATAAGGAATATATACCAACCAAAACCCGAAACCACTAGGACAGAATCTGCAGCTAAGTGTGGGTCCCAAGCCTCCACCGTGTGCCGTCGCATCAGCACTGCACCTGTTCGTCACCTACATCCACATAAAACGGGGTCAGTCCTCTTGCGAGGTGGTGAAGAAACAACCAAACTATATATATATCATATCTAAGAGGAAAAACAGGGACTAACAAGTGTATGTGTCTGTGTCAGGTAAGTGCGTACGTGACAAGCGAAACAGATAACATAACTGAAGTAACTATAAAACAAGTGACTAAGAGCAGTAACAGAACTGTAACAAGTATTGAACAAGTAACTGAAGTAATTGCTGAAAGTAACTCAAGTAACTACTTGTAAACACCCCAAATTTTCACTCACCTTCCTGATATCTCCATCAATCAACATATTTCATTTCTCCGGAATCAATGAAGGGAAAAATGGTCATTTTCTGAGATTGAACCTTGCAGAAAGTCCTAAAGTTCCATTCTTGAGTCTCAAAATTTCTCTATTTAGACTCAGAAATATCTTCAAACTGCAAAATTTCAAAATCCTACTCTTGACAAGAAGCTATAATTTCCAATCCCTAATTCAAAGGGGCATTTCAGGAAACATGTCTTTGCATAACATTGCATGAGCATTTCATGTCACTTCACTGCACAACATGTCATTTTGAGATCCAGAACTCCTGATTTTCAAAAGTATTAATCCATATTCAAGTTTTAAATATTTCAAAATTGATTTCAAATCCCTGGGTTTTTAAAATTGCCAGTTCTTCCCATTTTACCCCCAGGATTCTGAATTACAAAATGTTCTCTCAGGAAAACAATCTGGATAATTTTGATATTGATTTTCAAACCTTGTCAGTTGAAAAGAGGGGGACACAATTTCAAATTTAGAGGACTTTATTTAAAACCTTTGCAAAAAGGGCTCTGAATTTCTTTATAAAATCCCTGTAAATCGCCCAAAAGGACCATTTTTTTTTAATTTTGAAACCAAACCCATTTTACTTCGTATTTTCTAACTAGCCTACTATCTTGAATTCTATTTCAAATAAATGACGTGGGACCCGCCTTAAAGCGGTGTCACACTCAAGTTCTCTAATATTTCTCTTATTTTCAAAACAGTACCCACCCTGAGGTGGTACCAATTTATAAAACTCTTTCTTTAGTTTAAATTTTTAATCCTATTTATTTTAATAATCAGTGGGCCCACGCATAGGTGGTGCCTCACTAAAGCCTTGTCGAGAAAAACAAAAAAAAAAAATTCTTTTCCTTTTCAAAAGGTTTTAAATCCAGTTGAGGTGGCACCACCTTAAAAAAAAAGGGGGAAAACAAAATTGGTTTTAATCATTTTTTTTATTTTTGTTTTATTTATTACTTTTCAGCCCCCAAAAAGAAGCCATCGTGAAACCCAACCCGAGTTTTTCACTTTACCTAAGTTTTAGGTAAAGTGAACTCATAATTCTTCTTCAAAATGAGCCAGCCGCCCCCTTTTCCTTCAAGGATTGACGACCTTTCAAAAATCTGTTGGAAGATTTCAAATGTTTTCAAAATCCAGTTTAGAAGATTTGAAAAGGGACCAATTTTTTTGGAAAACCTGCTGAAGATCTTTAAAAGGGGACGATTTGGAGCATCCAAAAAAAAGGGCAATGGGCGATTTTCTTGACCCTAGCCCCGAATCCCCCTGTTATCATTTTCTTTTGCTGCTACAGGAGAAGAAGGTCCCAATCCGCAAGCTTTTTAGGAGGGAGGCTCAAACCTTCTTTCGACTGATCGACTGGAATCTCCTAGTGAAGACATCATCTTCCTTCCTTACAGCAGGAGCAGAACCGACTTCTTCCCCCCTTCCTATCGGCTGGAACCCTCTTTTGAAGACCTTTCTTCCCTTCTCACGAACCCCTCAGGCTTTTATTGCTTTTCAGAAAGACAAGTCTCCAACGGCTGGCAATCAGGAGTTTTCTCATCTACCTCTGGAGATTCAACTCACCCTGTAGGAAGCGCTCCCTCAATCTCTGCTGAATCAAGGTGAAGACCCATCTCCCCTTTTACATCTACATTTATAGAGACCAAGCATTGTATTCATGCTATCATACACTGCAGATCCATTGAGTTTAATGATGTGATCTGTGCCTCTGTTTATTTAAATGCATTAGGAACCGATAACACCTCGCAATGGTGTTATCGATTCATTTGAATAACATTGTTTGATCAAACTATTATTGTCTCTAAGACTTTATCAGTTTTTCTTTTTTCCCTTTTCAGCATCTTAAATATCGGAGGATAAAGTTTTCAGTTTCAAGCTCATGGTCTTCAAGTTCATGTCCAGTTACCCTGTATTTGATCATATCATGGTTTGAGAAATCATTTTAAAACAAAAACAAAAAAATCTATTTTTATCAATGTTTTAGTCATTATCCATGCAATGAATAGAACTTCATAGGTTACTGATTGCAGCCCATCCATTTTCATGTCTCCATCCTTATCTTCTTATGAGTTTTACTTGATTTCAATTCTCCTGCATATCACTGGTCAATACACGTTTACATGGTTTTGATAATAGGGTCTGTATACCGTATCATGGGTAAACGATGGTCCAGTAGGACCCATCGTACAGTGAAGGGTGCCCTTGACATGGGCACTATATCTTGTGTTAATTTTAACTCTCATTCTTTTCCTTATGGCATTACATTCCCTTCTGTGTTACTGCAAGTGAATTACCTTATAATGTTCTCCACTATCATAAGCTTACAATTTACCCCTGCAATCTTAGCTGTTGACGTTTCATGTTGGGAATCTATTGTTTGTATATTATCATTCAGTTGCCAAGATATTTTGGAACGGTTATAAGGTCATTCTGATTGATGGCAAAATCACCTCAAGAGGTCATGTGAAACCAAGTGCACTGAATAGTCATAAGATTTTTTTTTTTTGCAGAAGCAAAGTTGCTAATCCTTTTTACTGTGCCGTGTATGATGGATTAGCAGAATCGATCTGTTATGATCAATTTGTTAATGAATCTGGTGTATTGTTCTAAATTGATGAAACCCTTCAGATATATTTATCATCCAATTCAAGCATTCGATCTATAGAATCGATCTTGGGATCAATTCTAATCCACAATATCAGTTGGCTGTACACGTTGGATTTAATTCATTTGATATTTCATTATGAGATGATAGTTTGCTTATCCCAGTCGATGATCGATGACTGTCTATCTATTCGTTTAAGTTTTCTTTTGATATAGCATTTGCTTCTCTCTGTATTCTGTACTTAGCATTATATACGTCTCATTTTATTACACAACGTATGTCCCATATCCCCATCTGGATGGTCTATGTTCAGTTCAGCTTATTGTTTTGTATAGCATTCTCTAGTGGAAGCTAAATTACGTTCATGCATACCTTTACTCTCACCATTTGCGATTTTCTTTCTGTTTTTGATCTTATTCCACTACCCGTACATGCCATAGTGATTAGCACATTTTCATTTCATTGCATACCTACCTGAATATTTCCTGTTACTCATCAGTCACCTGTGTCTTCCATGGTAAACAATGACATTCATTGCTGCATGATTTCTTTTGTTCCCTATGTTTACTGTAATTTCAATATTTATATATCACAGCATACATCTTTCACTGCTGTAACTTTCTTATTACCCATATACATTGCCATTTTACCTCTATACCATAAGTGGCATATACCTCTACATAATGTGTATATCCACTTTTAGTCCTTAGTAATACACACCCCGTTATGGTGTACTTGTCCCATCCCATCATTACTTAGCCAAAACCACTCCTTTTCATGGAGGAGGATCATAGTCTTTCTCATTGACAATTGAAAGTTTATGCCCTCGGTTACGGCAGCACCTTCATGCTCCCTCTTCCACGCATTAGGCTTCCTTCCCTGTAAGCCATCATATCATGAAGTTAGCTTAGGTTGTGGTATACTTGGCATTTGATATTAACATCAACCTATATTGTTTGGAAATGCAGCAGCATATATATGATTATACATCGATCATCCTTTCCTATATATATCTCACCCACTGCATGTGGGTACACGTGTGTTATCCCCATTATTTGTAGATATTGTCAATTTTCACATATGTATCCATTTCATTGATTCAAACATTGTTGTATATTATGGCATTCCATAGCCCACCCTCATGCTTCGAGTCATCCGTATTTTGGTATATATCTCATCTGTGCAACATAGATGCAAATTGATTTTTTTTTTTAATTTGTAATTATAGGAACATGTAGGTATGTATATCTTCATGTAAATATATACATATATATATACATATATATATACATATATATATCCTTGTATATCTTGTATATCCATTCCTTGTATTAACCCACTTTTGCAGGAAAACCTCGAGGATGCTGACTCTTTAATTCTGTATATCTTTTTATTTTATTTCATTTATTTTGCTTTATGCCAGAGATGTAATAATCAAATTTGGAATAATATTTACTTTTCTCTACTTAGATTAGGATGCATATCATGTAGTTTGAGTTCTATGATTCATACATCTTATTTGCAAAATCACCATGGATGTACATGAATGACATGTGCACCAACTCTTAGAGAGTTGATGAACTCGGTGGAGTCCATATTTACGGCCCTAGTCGGAATATGGACGAGACCCAGATTCATCATCTTTCTACCAGTCACATTGAGCCTACACTCTTAGGCTATCTTCAAAAATGCACATCTTATTTCCAATTTTGCAAAATATTGTGAATTAAATCAATTAAACTCTGAACATGTTCATGGACACAGTCAAAATATGTGAAGGATTTACATTGACTTAATACACATTTTTCCAACAAATTTCTCAGAAAATTTTTCTAGATGTTATTTTCAAAGTGCATTCATCCACTCAAATCATCTGCATCATGGTATCATCTACTTTTCTCATGATTTTCTCAAGAAAATTTCATTCCCTGGAAGTCGATTCCTCAAGAAATTCTGAAAATTTCTTAAAGTTGGATTTTCAAATCAAGTTTCCCATGATTTTCGCAGGAAAATGTCCTTTTCTTGAAATTCATTCTCAGAAGGAACTTCTCGTCTTTCTCAAGAATCAAAATCGATTTTTAAATATCTCAAGGTCAATATTATCAGGATTTCAGTTTTCCGAGTTTTGATTTTCCTTCCTCAAAGAGTTTTCCAATGAGCTTCAATCATTTTCCAAAGAAAGTTTTCAAAGTTTGAATTTTCTCTGACAAGCATTTTCCCTTCAAATGTTCACCCTTTTCCTAAGAATTACTTCTATATTTCCAAGATTTTCAAACTATTCATGATTTTCTCACATTTTTATGAACTTTCTCGATATTTCAAATCCTTTTCATCAAAGTTTCCTGAGAGACTGATTTCCATCTTTTTCTCGAGAAATATCTTTCAACTCCAAAACATTTTTTTAGCATACATCATGTTTTCCAACTTTGTATTTTACAAAATTTCATAGCACATGCTTGAGTTCTCTGTGCATTTAGGATAGAACACGATTTTGATAATTTAGCTAAGTCAAGCACACATTTTGGTCCTTGGTTCGATTACCCCTGTTAAAAGCGGCAGGAACGGTCGAACCTCGTACCGACAGATCGAGCCCCATCCCATGGATTTTTCCGCTATTTTAAAAAATGGAGGTGAGTATTTCAAAACAATTTTCCAAAACTCTGGTCAAGTTTGACTTGCGAAAGCGTTTTCCCCTCTCTCCCGCAAGGGAAGGGAAGACGGGAAAAATTTCGCGGTGATAACAGGTTTGGCGACCGTGATTGGACCTGTCCTTGTCTGATAAAAAATGTGCTTGACTTAGTTCAATCATCAAAACTGTGTTCATAAAATGTCAACTCTTTACTTTCTGATATCATGCAAACCTAGGAGGCTAGATTCTGACCTAGTTGACATTGACTGCATATAGACTAGGCATGGTTTGGTAGGACCAGATTGAGGAGATATTTTCATGCTCACATAGACTTAGGTCTAAATATAACTCTCCTCAATTTAGGATCTGAATGCAAACAATGTATGCTTCTTCAAAGATTTTCAAAAGTCTATCTTTTTAGGTTTTAGAGCCATCTATTTCTTGCATGTGATCATTTTTTCAAACCTCCCTTATCTATCTTTACTCGGTCTTCATGTTGCTAGGCTCTCTTCCAGAACCCTAGTTTGGGACAGAGCCTCACAACTGGGCCACTTATTTGGGTTAACGCCCCCCTAGCACGTACCGTGGGCCACAGTCCGAAGTATATCGGTAGGCACTCAAGGATGTTAGAAAACCTTACCTTAGAACCAGAGTTGAAATTATATGCCACGTACCTCGGATTTCGGTTCGGGTATATCAGCATAACTGGATTGGACAAAGATGATCTGAACCTAGAGTTAGGGTTAAGATCCTACAATTTTTTTCAAAATGCTGCATATGAAGTCAGCCTTTTAGGGAGTGCTGTATGTGCATAAATGTTTGTGCAGGATGTGATTGTTTGTATGCTACCTTTATTTCTCTCATATTTTCCCCAAAAATATTTTCAAATACCCATATTCTCATCCTTTCCCTTTATTTTCTCAAATATCCAATTTCTTTCAAAACTCCAGGTGATTTTCCATTCTCCTGTTCTATTGGATCTCGAATTTTCAGCTGCATTTTATATCCTGCCTGCAAAATTTTCAAAATTTCCATAATTTTCCTAAGTCTGATTCTGAGTCTTCCTTTGTTTTCAGTTCGATGGCATCCAGTCAATTTGATCCTACTTTTTTCAGAAGGTCACATCTCCTACGAGGTGCGACAAGGTCGTCCTGAACATCGAGCCCTTAGCACCGAAAATTTCATTCCCCGGTGATACTATTCATGGCTTAAAAGCTTTCTCGCATGTTCTCGGACCATTTGAGCGAGTGTGGATTAGAATTGGCATCAGCAGTCGAAAAGCAGACAGTGAATGGCAACCTGATTCATGCAATGGTAGAGCGATGGAATCCACGGACATGCACCTTCTGGTTCTCATGGGGAGAGATGACCATTTTAATGGATGAATTTTCAGAAATTATGGGATTACCAGAACCAGCCGGTCAACCAGGAGATCCGTTAGAGCATCAGTTCCTGATCAATGTCAAGGGTTTGGACCCCCAAGTTTATTTAGCTCGTATGATAGGCCGCCGATCCTGGCCCCTGATTCAGATGGATGGAAATGAATATGTCAATCTGCTTGAGTTATACCATCAATATGGGACCTTCGTTGAAGTCAGTTCACTATCAAGGACAACTAGAGAAAGGATCCAGAATGCAATGGTTCTATGCACTGTAGGATTAGCCCTCTTCCCAGATGGACAAAACTACATGAATATCAGAATAATCCAACTCATGAGAAGATGGGGGAGTCGACAAACCAACCGTCTTTCCATAGTTATAGCAACGCTTGCTTTCCTATATCGGAGTTTAACCCGTTTCTCACTCGGAGAATCCATTCTCGTCAAAGGATGAATTTACGCGCTTCAATCCTGGTTCTTCCAACATATTCCAGCCCGAGCAAGCTCTTTCAGATACAATGGTCAAGAACTTTTTCCAGTGGCACGGTACCGGTCCATGATCGACAACATTCAAGAAGATGACATAGTCTAGGACTACTTTGATCGACAATTGTCTCCTCCCAGATATACATATGTTTATGGCAAGCGGTTCAAATTGCTGGGACCATTCTTCTGCACTTACTACCAACCGGAGCGATGTGTTCGACAGTTCTCCGAGAGGCAGCAGTACATCGAAGCCCGACTACTATCAGAAGCCATGGCAGAATTCGATCTCACTTCCGCATAATGGTCCGAGGCATATCATTATGCCCACTATGGCTGGGATTCCTTTGTTTCTCTTAAATTCTTTCCTGGTCCTAAAGTGTCTGCCGACTATCATGAATGGTGGCAAATTGTTTGTCCTCCACCTCTCTGTCAAGATCAATAAAATCATATTTTTCTCATTTCAATAAAATTCTCTCTCTTTCTATTGTGGTTTGACAACCTCGCCTAGGTAACAAGGCATATCTTTCGTTGTTTATTTCTCTTTCAAAGAATGACAACACAATTGTCGTGATTCCTGCGATGACTCAATCCCTAGTAATGGGATAACTTTTTCAAATTGTCTACCATATTTCCAACAAATACTTCTTTCAAAAACCAATTCCTTCATAATCTAATCAGGTCTTTGCCCTGCAGAGAGCATCCATAGCATTTGATGGTTCGGACAAGATCAGGCAAAAGAACAACAACATCTCAGTACTCATCAGCATCAGAAGCAGAAATGGATTCCCTCAGATCCATCAGGAGTCAAGAATAGCAGCAAGAGGACGATGGCATAGATCCACAGATGTATGCCATGTTCCGGAAGATGATGAGTGAACAGCCCGGGACCAGTTCAGAAAAGAACCTGTTTAGGCAGCAGTTCCATGGTCGCAAAAATAATAGATCAATCAAGACTTTCAAGAAGCAAGTTCAGCCGGAAGAGATCTCAGACGGGACAGAATCAGCGGAAGACATCGATGAAGAGTATGAGGTGCCTCCGACATTCCAGAAATATGGCAGGAAGATCCACAAACCAAAAAGCCAGGTCGCAGAAGACCCCTTGCAAGTATAATTCAGGGAAATGGCTAGAGTCGTTAAAGATTTGCAAGCCCGCGACAAGGGCAAGAAAGTTTTCACCAGTGAAGATTTTTATGATGGCCTAGAAGGGGATGATGATCTCGAAAACCTTCTCCGAAAATTCATCAAGTTCGATGATTCTGGCGACCCAAAAGCTCATCTCGCCACGTTCTTTGCTGAGTGCTCAAGGTTCAAGAGAGACAACAGAGCACTGTTTCTATGTTTCCCCCGTAGCTTGGAAGGAGTTGCAGCTAAATAGTATGCTGAGCATATCAATCCCATTGAGCTCAAGGAGTTCGATAAAGTGGTGAATTTGTTTATCGAACGCTTCCTGTTCAACACAGAGGCGCTCCCGACATTAAGTCATCTCTGCAATCTAAGGCAGAACGAAATGAAAAAGCACGAGATTTTATTCATAAATGGAGAGCAGCTTGCAACAAAATGAGGGATCCTACATCAGAAACACATGCTTTATCCCTAATCCTCAACAACTTTTCACAACCTCTAAGAGGATTGATCTCTACCGCACCATCTCGAACTTTCATTGAGCTAACTGAACGAGCAGAATGGCTCAAGCTGAGCGTGGAGAATGGAGTCTACGAAGGCTTCACATTTTTCAAGAATAACCCTCAAGGTGAACAGAAGAAGAAAACTCACTTCACCTATTCTGCCAACAACAATAGCCACAACAATCGTCATAAAGGGCAGAGAAAAGACTACTGCTATGGTGAGGGAAACTCAAACAACAAAGGTGATCAGAAAGGAAAGTGTGCCCCTCAATATAACAAGCCTCTTCAGCAAGATCAAGGGCCACAACTACGTGAAAAGACCAAGCATAAAGGATGGAGCTACGACAGAAAATTCACTCCCCTTGATCAATCGCTCGAAGATGTGCTCGAGTATATGCTGACAAACGAAATGGTCAAGTTGCCTAGACTGGCCAATCCCCCTGTGCCTACGGGGAAATGGAAAGATCAATTCTGCAAGTTCCATAGGACAGTGGGACATAACACTGAGAACGACTTCATTCTCAAGAACATTGTGCAGGATCTTATTGACAAGAATCTTTTGGTGGAAGGAGATGAAGAAGAAAAAATGGACATTCTCAATCGGCCATTTCCTCCGCACACCACGGCAGTGATATCTGAACAACCCTTCCTACCTCAGGAGCACATCAAACCATGCTCCGCTCAAGACCTCCAAGTGCAGCATCAGGTCTTAGTACTGCGACAGGCAACACCAGCCACCAAGAAGGTGGACATAATTTCAGCTTTTGATAAACTCAAAGTATCAGCAGAGCCAGTCAAAGTATTTCCTACAGCAGCCAGTCAAATTCTTGGGTTCCCAAAACACTTTATCCAATCCATTCCAAAAAAGGGAGAAATTTCGAGTCAAAAGCCTTTGACTGCTCTATCCAATGTCTCAATTTTGGACTTAGCCAAGAATTCCTGCAAGCATCAACAGGTACTGGACGATTTGCTCAGAAAAATTAAAGTCAAACCCAGTACCACACCTAAAGACATGGCACAAATCGTGAATTCAGCCATGAAAAATGTGCCAATCACCTTCTCGGATGAGGACCTTCCATAGCCTCATTCCTTTCATAACAATGCCTTATACATTGTCGTTCGAGTAAGAGTGATGACAGTATCCCATGTGCTGGTTGATGGAGGCAACAACCTCAATATATGTCCTGAAATGACAGTGAAGGCATTAGGCATCAAGGAGGAAGAATACATTCCAAATCCTATCACTATATATGGATTTGACAACCATGGTCAAACAGCTAAAGGCAAGATATTTCTGGAAGTATTCATCAACTACTCAGTACACTTAGTGCTTTTTCATGTGGTCAATGTACCACCCACCTATAACCTGTTGCTCGGAAGGATATGGATCCATAATACAAATGCAGTGCCTTCCACTCTTCATCAATGTGTAAAATGGTCCAAAGGTGAAATGATTACAACAGTATTGGGAGAAGACCCAGAAAAAGGCTCCCACAGCCCATGATTCCTCGACCATCATTCACAGCAGATATCCCTAGCATCAGGGAAAGTGAAGAAATCAGTCTCGGAGAAAGCCGAGAAATACTCCAGACAATATCAGAATTATCTTTGCACACTGTGGCCATGACCTGATGGAAAGGTTCCAAATTCTTTAAGATTGGAGGTTGGATCAACTACAACACTCTCAAAGATCATCCGTTGTTTCCGCAGTTCATGAAAGCAAGAAAGGGATTTGATTTACTCCTGAAGCATGGTTATCAACCCTTCAAAGGACTGGGCAAAAATGAAGATGGTCGTGTCGAACCAATGATCCAAAAGTATCATCCCCATAGAGCAGAACTAGGGTTCTCCGGCAGAAGCTCACCAAAGAAGACTGTTTTTGTTAAAGGGGCACATTGAGAACCATTTGTTATTCCCTTTCTATTCTTTCCAAATAAATGTCTTATTTTATCAATGTTCTTGATCAATTCAAAATCAATAAAACTTTAAGTTTCTTTGTCTATCTGGATGTCATCTGTCTCCTTTCCCTCTATCTCCTCATTTTATAATTCTAATGCCATTTTATGCATGGTTCTTTTCAAATGATTGTTTGTCTCATGATGGGCAATTTTCCCTGAATCAAGTTTCTTCTCTAAATTTTTCAGAATGCATTCTCTTGCAATCAAGAAGCTTGTTCTCAATCCAAAGGCTTTCCAGAAGTCGACAGCAATTCACTGAGTCAAAGAAAGCGCAAAAGATGGCAAGGTTGCAAAGAAGTCAGATGACTATGCAGAATTTAATCAGTCTCTTCAAAAATTACCAGAGTTCACCTAAGTTTAGAAGCAGGATGAACCATCAGCTATAGTCCAAGATCCAACTGAAGATGTCAATATCGGTTCAGAGGACAATCCCAAGATTCTAAAGATCAGAACTAGTCTAAGCCCGGAGGAGAAAAAAAGGCTCACTAATTTTCTCAAGAAACATGAAGAAGTGTTTGCATGGACATATGAAGATATGTCGGGCTTAGACCCCAAATTGGTCGAACACCGACTCGTTTTGAAGCCAGATGCTAAGCCAGTTAAGCAGAAGCTGAGAAAAATGGATCCCAGGATAGAACAATAAGTCAAGGAAGGACTTGAAGATTTGCTCAAAGCAGGATTTATCAGAACTATTGACTACACAGATTGGTTAGCCAATATTGTCGTTGTTCCAAAGAAAAGCGGCAAAGTAAGGATTTGCATAGACTTCAGAGATCTCAATAAAGCGACTTCGAAAGATGATTATCCACTCCCAAGCATTGATCTTCTAGTCGACAGCACGACAGAACATGCCATGTTCTCTTTTATGGATGGATATTCTGGCTACAATCAGATTAAATTGGCCACCCACGACCAATCAAAAACTTACTTTACTATGCCTTGGGGCACCTTTTGTTATACAATCATGCCATTTGGGCTCAAGAATGCTGGAGCAACGTATCAACGAGCAATGATTGTTATCTTTCACGATCAGATGCGCAAAATCATGGATGCGTATGTTGATGATATCCTCGTGAAATCCAAAGAGAAAGAAGATCACCTCGAAGCCCTTGATCAAGTTTTTAAGCGACTCATTCTTTATAAGTTAAGACTTAACCCTCAAAAGTGTGTTTTTGGAGTCGAATCAGGCAAACTATTGGGTTTTCTGGTTAGCAAAAAGAGAATTAAAGTTGACCCAGTCAAAGCAAAGGCTATCATTGATATGTCACCCCCAACTAATCTCAAAGAATTGCGTAGCCTTCAGGGACGCATGCAATCAATTCGATGATTTATTTCCAACTTAGCAATGAGATGCGAGTCTTTCAACCACTTGCTCAAAAAAGGAGTGAAGTTCGAATGGGGACCAGAATGTCAGCAATTATTCGATCAGATCAAGAAGTATCTCCTCAATCCTCCTATCCTAAAGCCACCAGAATTAGGGAAACCTCTTTTACTATACATCTCAGTCCATCAAGTCACATGCGGCGGATTCTTGGTGCAATACAAAGAAGGCAGCTTGATAGAGCACGCCATTTATTATGTGAGTAAGACTTTCATTGACTATGAAAATAAATACTCTCAAATAGAGAAGACCTGCCTAGCTCTAGTATGGATGTGTCAGAAGTTAAGACACTATCTACTAGCATATGAAGTCAAAATCTTGTCTAAATTCAATCCTCTCAAGTACATCTTAGAGCAACCTTTTCTCAGTGGACGAATCGCCAAATGACAAGTCTTACTGATGCAGTATGACTTAGAATATGTCTCACAACAATCAATCAAAGGTCAAGCTATTGCAGATCAATTGGAAGATTTTCCTTTGGCAGAAGAAGTGAAAGCCGAAGATGACTTCCCTGATGAGCAAATATGCAATATCCAGCAATATCAAATCTGGAATTTATTTTTCGATGGTTCCAAGAATATGGTTAGAATAGGCATTGGAATCTTATTAATCACTCCTGAGAAGGAGATGATTCCATTCTCTCTCAAGTTAGATTTTCAATGCACCCACAATATGACTGAGTACGAGGCTCTAATTCAAGGACTAAAGATTCTACTAGACTTCAATGTCAAGAGAGTTCATGCTTACGGTGACTCATTACTTGTTGTCAATCAAGTCCGAGCCGCATGGCAAGTGAAAGATCAGAAGCTATTTCCTTATCAGAAAATTGTTTCAACTCTTGTTAGATAGTTCGAAGAATTTTAGCTATTCCATATTAAGAGAGATTTTAATCAAGTGGCTGATAGCCTAGCCAGCCTAGGCTCCATTATGGCATTCAAAAATGGAGAATCTTGTCGCTCCTTTGAAATTAGCAAACTTGACCAACCTGCCTTCCTTCCAATAGAACAAGTAAACCAAGTTGAGCAAAAGAAGAAGCCTTGGTATTACAACATCAAGAACTTCATAGAAACTGGTGAATTTCCTCCAGAACTCTCAAAGAAAGAGCAACAAGCCATTCAGCATATGTCTACCCGATATTTCATTTTGGGCAATGTCCTATATCGTCGTGGATTCAATTTAGAGTATTTCAGATGCTTAGGCGAAGACGAAGCCAAAGAAGTCGTGTGAGAAGCACACGAAGGCATTTGTGGTGGCCACGTCGGCTACCAAACCCTTGTCAAGCAGATCGTCAGAGCAAGTTATTATTGGAAGACCATGCAACAAGACTGTTATCATTTTGTGAAGAAGTGTGTCCAATGTCAGATACATGCACCTTTTATTCATGCTCCCGCAACATATTTATAGTCTGTTGTCTCTCCATGGCCGTTCTCTATATGGGCCTTCGATGTCGTAGGTCCCATCATTCCCTCTGCTTCAAATGGTCACAAATACTTTCTTGCCGCAATAGAATATTTCACTAAGTGGGTAGAAGCCATCACTCTTCGCACAGTAGAAGGACGACACATAGTCTCTCTTATTCACAAGAGCATCCTTTGTCATTTCGGCATCCCACATGACATCGTGTCAGATAATGGCAGTCATTTCAAGAATGAAAGAAAAAAGACATTCTGCTCAAAATTCAAGATCTATCATCATTTCTCCGCTCCATACTATCCTCAAGGGTATGGTCAAGTAGAAGCTACCAACAAGATTTTAATCCGTATCTTGGAGCGAACCGTGGAAACAGACCATGACTGGCATGAGAAGATTCATGATGCACTATGGGCCTACCGGACCACTATTCGCACTCTAACAAATGGTACTCCATCCGAATTGGTCTATGGAACAGAAGTAGTATTGCCGCTACATGTTCAGAAGCCCACTTTGAAATTAGCATCACTCCTACAATTACCTCTTGATCAATACCAACAGCAACAACTGGTACAGCTAGACTTGCTCAATGAGAGAAGACTAAAAGCAGCATTGCATGCTAAATCTTATCGCCAGAGAGTAGCCAGACAGTTCGCAAAGTCTGTCATCGAAAGGAGATTTAAAGTCAATGATTTAATACTTCGATCCACAACTTATCTTAAACATCATCCCGGTGGCAAATGGTCGCCAAATTGGGAAGGCCCCTATGTAGTCAAATAAGCATTACCCAGCAACTCATATTGGCTCATCAATGCCAATGGGGTAGAATTACCAGATCCCATTAATGCTCGACACTTGAAAGAGTTCTATACTTGAAGCATTTATTCTTCTCTTGTAATCCTCCTATTCTCTTCAATAAGGATCAAACTTTCTTTCTAGTTACACAGGGGCATTTTAAAAATTTTGTTCTGTATGCAGGCAGGATAAACAAATTCCTCATTTCACACACTTGCACATTCATGTGCATCAATTCACATTCATTTGCATTCAACTGCATTAACATCAATTTGGTCAGTATTGGGATTTCAACAAACGGTCCCATCACAATTCCTAATTCTTATTCAATATTGAAAGACAATCATTAGCACTGAACCAAAATCCAGTGTTCGAATCGACATTATTTTAAAATCCAGTGCTCGAACTGGTGTATTTCAAAAAAAAAAAATCCAGTGCTCGAACTGGTACATTTTCAAAATCCCACTTTCAAATGGATTTATATTTTTCCTTTGAAGATCCAAGTTCCGACTCGGGTTTTTCTTCAAATTAGTGTTTCCTTGAAAAACCGAGTCCCGACTCGGGTTTTCCTTCAAATTATCTTTTTCTTTGAAAAACCGAGTTCCGATTCGAGTTTTCCTTCAAATTGTCTTTTTCTTTGAAAAACCGAGTTTCGACTCAGGTTTTCCTTGAAATTATTTTCTTTCTTTGAAAAAACGAGTTCTGACTCGGGTTTTCCTTTAAATCATTTTTCCTTTGAAGATCCGAGTTCCGACTCGGGTTTTCCTTTAAATTATTTTTTTTTTGAAGATCCTAGTTCTGACTCGGATCTTTTCTCAAATTATCTTTCCTTTGTTGATCCGAGTTTCGACTCGTGATCTCTTTATCTTATTCAAGCTCTTCATTCTCCTTTGTTGATCCAGGTTCCGACTCGTGATCTCTTTACTTTGTTCGAGCTCTGACCCGAGCTCTTCATTCTTTTTTGTTGATCCGGGTTCCGACTCGTGATCTCTTTACCTTATTCAAGCTCTGACCCGAGCCATTTATGCTCCTATGTTGATCCAAGTCATTTCGATCCTCAAGGTCAGTCAATTTCTCAAATTTGACCTTTTTCCAATTTAAATCTTCGGATCATTCAATTCTTCAATTTCGACCCTCGGGTCAGCCAATTCTTCAATTTTGACCTCCGGGTCACTCAATTTCCAATTTTCAATTCCAATTACCAAATTCTCAATTTCGACTGTCAGGTCATCTAATTTCCCATTTTGACATCTGGGTCACTCAATTCTCAATTTCGACCTCCTGGTCGCCCAATTTTCATACTCTCAATTTTCAATTCTCAATTTGGACCTCCAGGTCACACAATTTTGACCTTTTGGTCAACCAATTCTCAATTTCGACCATCAGGTAATCCAATTTCGACCGTCAGGTCATCCAATTTCGACCTGCGAGTCATCTAATTTCTAACAATCAATTTTCCAATTTCCAAATTCAACCTTTGGGTCTATCAATCCCAATATCCAATTTCAATCATTTTCTCTTGCGAGAGACCCTTTTTTATAGGGAGAGTTCGAGGGAGCTCGTTCTTTTGCATGCTATCAAATTCGTTCACTTAGCCCCTTTTCAGGGAGAGTTTGAAGGGACTCGCGTCTTTGTGAACCGTTTGCAAAACAATTTCTAATTTCACACAAGGAACCCTTTTAAAGGGAGAGGCTCGACGGAGACTCGTTTTCTTGTGGCCCCCCAATTTTCCTACTAGGCCATTTTCGTCATGGAGAACCCTTTTTTTTAGGGAGAGTGTGATGGACTCGTTCCTTCATGACCCAATTTTTCGACCTCACTACTATCGGCCCCCTTTCCATAAGAGAAGCCTAATATTAGAGAGCTTTGACGAAAGCTTAATTTCTCTACGAAAGTTCGTTTTGCAAACACCTCCTCTTCAGGGAAGAGAGGAGTAATTTCCATTTCCCATTTAGGTACGGGCTAAGCCTGAGTCTTTCTTTTTGGGGAAAAAGAGAGGAGAATTTTCGTCACGGATGTGTTGACTCGAACCTCAAATACTCTCTTTCACCAAGGATTTCAAGAAAATCTTGTCAATTTGTCAATCAATTACTTGTTGATTTCAAAAACTTTATTATACAAATCTTTACCTCAGTTTACCTTTAGCATTACTTCCAAAAGAGTGAAGCTTTTGTGAAGAGAGATTCAAAATTCAAATTCTTTCTATTGGTCAACCAAAAGGATGAAGGATAAATCCTCGATATGGCCATTAAAGAAGATTCAATGTTATTGCAAAGCCATAAATGATTGATATTGATCGCAGTCAATGGCACATCTTTAAAGACTATTCTTGTAAAGACGAGGCAGTGAAAATATTTTGAGCGCTAGAAAAAGAAAGCATTCATCCAAACCCTATATCCTCCAAATCACCTAAGCTGCAATTAAATATCCACAAAAGGGATCTCTCAATTGTCGTCAAGATGAAGGCAAATTAAGCGAGTAGACCCCCGGGGCCAAAGAAGATTTGAAACATCTCCAAGATGACGGAGTTTGGGACGGATCCTTCCAGGGAAAGTCCAAAGCACTGTCGAGATGAAGGCAGATGCAATGAACCTCCCGACAATCCCTAAAAGATATTTAATTTCAGCTATCATCCAAAGATCGCCAACCAATGAGCCAATATCATCAATTTGACCCCTGAGGCAAAGAAGGATCAAAACATCTCCAAGTTGAAGGACTTTGTGACGTACCCTTCCAAAAGAGAGCAAGAGAGGAAAAAGAAAAGAGAGAAAAGTCAGGACATCTCCAAAATGAAAGAGAATGTAACCAAAAGCCCAAAAAGAATGCAGAAAGATTATCATGAGAGAAGCTCCCAAGATATCAAACTGCCCAATTTATCAAGAATCTTCTTTAAATTCGTGAAATTCTATTATCAATATCCTTTCATCAATTGCTTTCATAATATTAAATTCTCCCTTTCCTGTTCATATCAAGGAAATTGATGGCTTCCTTGAAGAAGGTCAATCACAAGCAATTTGGATTCGAATCTTGATTCTCTGAAGTCAATCTCGTTTGGAGGTAATACTTCAGGTAGAAGGAATGTTTTTGCAACAATATGCATCATTTTCAAATACTTTGAATCAACAACAGAATTTTCAATATTTTGACAATATTTTCTAGCTATCCTGACGTGAAATGAGAGCTCGATGTCTGTTTTTAATACATTCCGATACCAATTTTTAAATCCCTCTTTAGGACTTGATTCCTACCCTTCTTTTTATAATTTGAGAGTGTGAGCTCTCAGATTTGCACACTTCTCTGTGTCCCCACTGTCCCACCATAGACAGTCCCATTTTGGTTTGAGGTCGAACCACCAATCATTTTCTCACAAAAGGCAATTTCAAAAGCTATTTAGTCTCACCAATTAGACGCCCAAGATCAACCCCTTTTCAAGCTTTACGGACCCCATTTTCCTTCCTTTTACAAAACCCCTGTCGAATTTATGGTGCAAAATCTGAAGGTTCCATCATACCATCCATTTTCCGCCCAATCAGGATAAGGGTATAAATATGAGCCTCATTCAAAGAGGTATTTTATTTTCCACCCGATCAGGATAAGGGTATAAACCTGAGTCTCATTTCTATGAGATATTTCATTCCCCAATCAGGTTAAGGGTCAAACCTGAGCTTCGTTCCATACGAAGCATTTTCTGTCCCATCAAGGTTAAGGACAAAAACCTGAACTTCAGTCTCACAGAGCAAATCTATTCCTCTTTATTCTCCATTTCATATCTACCATCTTCACCGGGCTAATATCTCTATACCCAGTCGGATCCTTCTAACTGGGGCATTTTTATATAGCCCAAATTTGGTGTGTTTTTCTTTGCCACTAAGCTCGACCACAAGCCGACTTAGTAGCAAAGAGGGGCATCTGTAAACACCCAAAATTTTCACTCACCTTCCTAATATCTCCATCAATCAACACATTTCAGTTCTCTAGAATCAATAAAGGGAAAATGGTCATTTTCTGAGATTGAACCTTGCAGAAAGTCTTAAAGTTCCATTCTCGAGTCTCAAAATTTCTCTATTTAGACTCAGAAATATCTTCAAACTACAAAATTTCAAAATCCTACTCTTGACAAGAAACTATAATTTCTAATCCCTAATTCAAGGGGGCATTTTAGGAAACATGTCTTTGCATAACATTGCATGAGCATTTCATGTCACTTCACTGCACAACATGTCATTTTGAGATCCAGAACTCCTGATTTTCAAAAGTATCAATCCAGATTCGAGTTTCAAATATTTCAAAATTGATTTCAAATCCCTGGGTTTTTAAGATTGCCAGTTCTTCCCATTTTACCCCCAAGATTCTGAATTACAAAATGTTCTCTCAGGAAAACAATCTGGATAATTTTGATATTGATTTTCAAACCTCTTTAGTCAGAAAGAGGGGGACACAATTTCAAATTTAGAGGACTTTATTTAAAACCTTTCCAAAAAGGGCTCTGAATTTCTTTATAAAATCCTTGTATCTCGCCCAAAAGGACCGTTTTTTTTTTAAACCAAACCCATTTTACTTCGTATTTTCTAACTAGCCTACTGTCATGAAATCCTAAAAAGAATTTTTTTTTGCTTCTATTTCAAATAAATGATGTGGGACCTGCCTTAAAGCGGTGTCACACTCAAGTTCTCCAATATTTCTCTTATTTCCAAAACAGTACCCACCCTGAGGTGGTACCAATTTATAAAACTCTTTCTTTAGTTTAAAATTTTAATCCTATTTATTTTAATAATCAGTGGGCCCATGCATAGGTGGCGCCTCACTAAAGCCTTGCCGAGAAAAAAAAATATCTTTTCCTTTTCAAAAGGTTTTAAATCCAGTTGAGGTGGCACCACCTTAAAAAAAAAAGGGGGAAAAAAATTTGTTTTAATCATTTTTTTTATTTTGTTTTATTTATTACTTTTCAGCCCCCAAAAAGAAGCCATCGTGAAACCCTACCCGAGTTTTTCACTTTACCTAAGTTTTAGGTAAAGTGAACTCAGAATTCTTCTTCAAAATGAGCCAGCCACCCCCTTTTCCTTCAAGGATTGACGACCTTTCAAAAATTTGTTGGAAGATTTCAAATGTTTTCAAAATCCAGTTTAGAAGATTTTAAAAGGGACCGATTTTTTTGGAAAACCTGCTGATGATCTTTAAAAGGGGACGATTTGGAGCATCCAATAAAAAGGGCAATCGGCGATTTCCTTGACCCCAACTCCCAAACCCCTTTTTATCGTTTTCTTTTGCTGCTACAAAAGAAAAAGGCCCCAATCCGCAAGCTTTTTAGGAGGGAGGCTCAAACTTTCTTTAGGCTGATCGGCTGGAATCTCCTAGTAAAGACATCATCTTCCTTCCTTACAGCAGCAGCAGAACCGACTTCTTCCCCCCTTCCTATCGACTGGAACCCTCTTTTGAAGACCTTTCTTCCCTTCTCACGAACCCCTCTTGCTTTCATTGCTTTTCAGAAAGACAAGTCTCCAACGACTGGCATTTAGCAGTTTTCTCATCTACCTCTGGAGATTCAACTCACCCTGTAGGAAGCGCTCCCTCAATCTCTGCTGAATCAAGGTGAAGACCCATCTCCCCTTTTACATCTACATTTACAAAGACCAAGCATTGTATTCATGCTATCATATACTGCAGATCCATTGAGTTTAATGATGTGATCTGTGCCTCTGTTTATTTAAATGCATTAGGAACCGATAACACCTCGCAATGGTGTTATTGATTCATTTGAATAACATTGTTTGATCAAACTATTATTTTCTCTAAGACTTTATCAGTTTTTCTTTTTTACCTTTTCAGCATCTTAAATATCGGAGGATAAAGTTTTCAGTTTCAAGCTCATGGTCTTCATGTTCATGTCCAGTTACCCTGTATTTGATCATATCATGGTTTGAGAAATCATTTTAAAACAAAAACAAAAAAAAAAAACTGTTTTTATACCGTATCATGGGTAAACGATGGTCCAGTAGGACCCATCGTACAGTGAAGGGTGCCCTTGACATGGGCACTATATCTTGTGTTAATTTTAACTCTCATTCTTTTCCTTATGGCATTACATTCCCTTCTGCGTTACTGCAAGTGAATTACCTTATACTGTTCTCCACTATCATAAGCTTACAATTTACCCCTGCAATCTTAGTTGTTGACGTTTCATGTTGGGAATCTATTGTTTGTATATTATCATTCAGTTGCCAAGATATTCTGGAACGGCTATAAGGTCATCTTGATTGATGGCAAAATCACCTGAAGAGGTCATGTGAAACCAAGTGCACTGAATAGTCATAAGATTTTTTTTTTTGCAGAACCAAAGTTGCTAATCCTTTTTACTGTGCCGTGTATGATGGATTAGCAGAATCGATCTGTTATGATCAATTTGTCAATGAATCTGGTGTATTGTTCTAAATTGATGAAACCCTTCAGATATATTTATCATCCAATTCAAGCATTCGATCTATAGAATCGATCTTGGGATCAATTCTAATCCACAATATTAGTTGGATGTACACGTTGGATTCAATCCATTTGATATTTCATTAAATTCTGTTCAGCTGTGATGAGTAAGTTCGAGAATTCTAAACATTGATTAAATTCAATTAGCTGGAACTAACCGGTCATCCAATTGAGATGACAGTTTGCTTATCCCAGTCGATGATCTATGACTGTCTATCTATTCGTTTAAGTTTTCTTTTGATATAACATTTGCTTCTCTCTGTATTCTGTACTTAGCATTATATACGTCTCATTTTATTACACAGCATATGTCCCATATCCCCATCTGGATGGTCTATGTTCAGTTCAGCCTATTGTTTTGTATATATATTTTTTTTCTTTTGGCATTCTCTAGTGGAAGCTAAATTACGTTCATGCATACCTTTACTCTCACCATTTGCGATTTTCTTTCTTTTCTGATCTTATTCCACTAACCGTACATGCCATAGTGATTAGCACATTTTCATTTCATTGCATACCTACCTGAATATTTCTTGTTACTCATCAGTCACCCGTGTCTTCCATGGTAAACAATGACATTCATTGCTGCATGATTTCTTTTGTTCCCTATGTTTACTGTAATTTCAATATTTATATATCACAGCATACACCTTTCACTGCTGTAACTTTCTTATTACCCATATACATTGCCGTTTTACCTCTGTACCATAAGTGGCATATACCTCTACATAATGTGTTTATCCGCTTTTAGTCCTTAGTAATACACACCCCGTTATGGTGTACTTGTCCCATCCCATAATTACTTAGCCAAAACCACTCCTTTTCATGTTGGAGGATCATAGTCTGTCTCATTGACAATTAAAAGTTTATGCCCTCGGTTACAGCAACACCTTCATGCTCCCTCTTCCACGCATTAGGCTTCCTTCCCTGTAAGCCATTATATCATGAAGTTAGCTCTGGTTGTGGTATAGTAGGCATTTGATATTAACATCAACCTATATTGTTTGGAAATGCAGCAGCATATATATGATTATACATCGATCATCCTTTCCTATATATATCTCACTCACTGCATGTGGGTACACGTGCGTTATCCCCATTATTTGTAGATATTGTCAATTTTCACATATGTATCCATTTCATTGATTCAAACATTGTTGTATATTATGTCATTCCATAGCCCACCCTCATGCTTCCAGTCATCTGTATTTTGGTATATATCTCATCTGTGAAACATAGATGCAAATTGAATTTTTTTTTTTAGATTTGTAATTATAGGAACATGTAGGTATGTATATCTTCATATAAATATATATGTATAAATATGTATATATGTATATATGTATATATGTATATATATATATATATCCTACTATATCTTGTATATCCATTCCTTGTATTAACCCACTTTTGCAGGAAAACCTGGAGGATGCTGACTCTTTAATTCTGTATATCTTTTTATTTTATTTCATTTATTTTACTTTATGCCAGAGATGTAATAATCAAATTTGGAATAATATTTACTTTTCTCTGCTTAGATTAGGATGCATATCATGTAGTTTGAGTTCCTGTAATATCCTGATTCTATGATTCATACATCTTATTTGCAAAATCACCATAGATGTACACGAATGACATGTGCACCAACTCTTAGAGAGTTGATGAACTCGGTGGAGTCCATATTTACGGCCCTAGTCGGAATATGGACGAGACCCAGATTCATCATCTTTCTACCGATCACATTGAGCCTACACTCTTAGGCTATCTTAAAAAATGCACATCATATTTCCAATTTTGCAAAATATTGTGAATTAAATCAATTAAACTTTGAACATGTTCATGGCCACAGTCTGAATATGTGAAGGATTTACATTGACTTAATACACATTTTTCCTACAAATTTCTCAGAAAATCTTTCTAGATGTTATTTTCAAAGTGCATTCATCCATTCAAATCATCTGCATCATGGTATCATCTACTTTTCTCATGATTTTCTCAAGAAAATTTCATTCCCTGGAAGTCGATTCGTCAAGAAATTCTGAAAATTTTTTAAAGTTGGATTTTTAAATCAAGTTTCCCATGATTTTCCCTGGAAAATGTCCTTTTCTTGAAATTCATTCTCAGAAGGAACTTCTTGTCTTTCTCAAGAATCAAAATCGATTTTTAAATATCTCAAGGTCAATATTATCAGGATTTCAGTTTCCCGAGTTTTGATTTTCCTTCCTCAAAGAGTTTTCCAATGAGCTTCAATCATTTTCCAAAGAAAGTTTTTAAAGTTTGAATTTTCCCTGACAAGCATTTTCCCTTCAAATGTTCACCCTTTTCCTAAGAATTACTTCTATTTTCCCAAGATTTTCAAACTACTCATGATTTTCTCACATCTTTATGAACTTTCTCGAGATTTCAAATCCTTTTCATCAGAGTTTCCTGAGAGACTGATTTCCGTCTTTTTTTCAAGAAATATCTTTCAACTCCAAAACATTTTCTGAGCATACATCATGTTTTTGAACTTTGCATTTTACAAAATTTCATAGCACATGTCTGAATTCTCTGTGCATTTAGGATAGAACACGATTTTGATAATTTAGCTAAGTCAAGCACATATTTTGGTCCTTGGTTCGATTACCCCTGTTAAAGGCGGCAGGAATGGTTGAACCTCATACCGACAGGTCGAGCCCCATCCCATGGATTTTCCTGCTATTTTCAAAAATGGAGGTGAGTATTTCAAAACAATTTTCCAAAACTTTGGTCAAGTTTGACTCGCGAAAGCGTTTTCCCCTCTCTCCCGCAAGGGAAGGGAAGACGGGAAAAATTTCATGGTGATAACACTACTGTATAAGTAAAGTAACTAAAGTAACAGCTGAACAAGTAAAGTAACTGAAATAACTACAATAAGTCAACTGTGATTGGTTAGTCTTTAAGTTCTTCTTGTTACTCCTTCGGGTACGCGAAGGAAACCTCACATTCTGTGAGACATGCACCCGGCGTCTGTTATTCAATTTCTAATATGGTAACCGGGGATGCTACAGACCGAGTAAACCTCATGCGAGCAGCACGCAGCTGAGAGAAACTCTCACATAGGCAAGGATTGTAATCCATACTACTGCAGTAGTGAGGTCCTAAAAAGGCAACCTCGACCTCCCTGACTCTGAGTGACTGGAGGCCAAAGGGCGCTAAGGCTTCTATCAAAACACATGTCATAGTAACGACAAGTCACTCAGGGTTGTATCATCCACCCTCTCCAAGGTGAACTGTTTGTGAATAGGGCGAAGCAGGGTTTATCTTTCTTAGGCTCATTGTTCAGTCATACCTCTCAATGAGGATTTTATGCCTCGTGGTCCCCATGGGGTACGCAAACGAGGACTTAGCCTACTCATCCATGTGTTCAGCCTCACGCGGCTAACAAGAGCACATCGCTCATGAAAGCGATCACAACACCATATTATTTTTTTTCTAATTCAGGGTATAGTCACATGTGAGTTCACTCACGACAGAAGGGCCATTGCCCAAAAACTCCATCTGAGTCCAAAACAAATCATATTCATTCATACCCTATGGTGTTTAAATTTAAGTTTCAACCTTTCATTTCATGAAGTAAGTGCACCTTGTGCACTCACCAATGCCTCAAGAAATGTACCAGTTGAGGTACACACTACTTAGTACAAGTGTCAGGATGTGCCACGTGCAAAGTGTAATAGTACCACATGCTTTCTATCTTTTTGCACAAACATAAGGAACAGAGGCATTATATAATTTCATTTTTGAGAGATAAGAAAATGTGCAAGCAAGTATATTGTTTCATGCATATGAAATTTCATGAATTTTCATCACTCAAGTAGTTGTCTCTAAATCATTAACATTGGCACGTTGCATAACATGAAATTATCTTCGTAGGGAAAATTCATGATTTGGCATACTTGAGTGTTGAGATTGAATTTAACAATATTTTCATACGTATGGGAATTACATTCGCATTCCAAGGTGAATCGTCGCTCTTGCCGGGAAAAGATGCAATCGTGACATGAAAGACCATCATACTTGATTTAACACACTTACATGTTACTGAGAGAATCTGGGATATTCCCAACTTATGGGAATAACATTAGCATATCCATGGTGTGGGGTGTCACGCCCATGGACCCGATACAAAAATACTGAACAATATTCGTGACTTGTAACCAACTGTTATCATCGCAAAATTTTTACTTTTGCGAGTCAAACTGACCTTTGAAAAAGATTTTGAAAATAACTCGCCTCCGTTTTAAAATGCGGGATAAGTCCGAAGAATGGGACTCGCCTATCGGTACGAGGTTCAACCGTTCCTGGCGCCTTTACCAGGGGTAATTAAACCAAGGATCAATTGTATGCTTAACTTTATTCAACTTGTCTAAATCATGTTCTATTTCCTAAATGCACAAAGAATCAGGCATGTGCTATGAATTTCTGAAAATGCATATTTGAAAACATGATGTTTGATTTGAGATTTGAAAATATTTGGAAATTTTTGGAAAATATAACACTTGGAAATCGTGAATCATGATTGAGATGCTGTATTTGAGAAAGTGAAAATCGATTTCTGAAGAAATATAAGGATTTTGTGAAAATCGATTTTGAGAAATGGGAAATAACTTTGGGAAATTTGATTTATTTGAATTCAAACTTTGAAATTGAAAATATAACTTAGAAAAATCGAATTTGGAACTTTGAAAAATACTTGAAATATCATTGGCAAATCAATATTTTGAGAAAATTGATTTTTGAATAAGACTTAGAAAAATTTTAAGAAAACTGATTCCTCTGAATTGAAATTGAAATTTGTAAATGCATGAATTGAATGAATATGGATTTGAAATACTTGATTTTGAGGAAATCCTTTTTGTATTTTTGAGAAATGCAATGCATTTTGAAGTTAGCCTAAGAGTGTAGGCTGAATGTGGCTAATACGAAGATTACAAATCTGGGTATCATTTGTATTCTGACTATGGCCATAAATACAAATTCCACCAAGTTTGTCAACTCCATAAGAGCTAGTGCACATGCCATTCGTGTAGACCATAGTGAATTTGAAATATGTGCATGAATGACAAACATAGCAGTTATATATCAAAGCTTAAAATTATATGCAATGCAAACCCTAATCTAAGCAGAAATTGAAATTCTTATTCCAAATTTACATTTAATTTACATCAAAATACAGGAATTTAAAAGAAAGTAAAGTCTTCAATGTTTCTGCAAAACTAGAAAACTTTGTTAGTGAAGATATGTTGGCTTTTCTAGGTTTATCCAGCAATATCTGGAAATTGCTGGTTTTTACTAGATATAAGCCTTTTTCCATGATTCCCTTAAATCAAAATGATGAAATATGAAATAAAATTAAATAAATAAGAAATATAAAATATGAAATTTCGAAATTGGGGTTAAAATGACCAAAATACCCATGATAGCAAGACTATGGCCTTGAAATCAGAGTTTTCAGAAAAATATTTTGTAAAATGCAAGTTTTGAAATTAAAATGAAGATAAATCAAACTAAATATGATATGACATGATTAAAAATATGAAAGTTAGGGTTAGGGATTTCGAAATTTAGGTCAAATGACCAAAATGCCCCTGATAGCAAGACTATGGCCTTGAAATCAGGGTTTTCTGAAATAGATTTTGGTAAAAACTTGAGATTTATAATGGAAATAAACATAAAATCAAACATGAAACAACCTAATATGATTCTAAACATGAACAAACCCTAAAAACATGAAATTACACACGAAAATCAAGAAATATCCCAAATATCATGATTTTGGCAGTGTTTTTGGATCTTTCAGGGACCCTGTTTTGCAATTTGATCTATTCAGACATCAAATGAATTTTAAATTTCATACAAATTAGCAAATACACTTATTATAACCCTAAAAGCAGATTGAAATCATAAAAATATTTTTTTGACATTATTTTAATCCGAAAATTGCATTAAAAACCTAAAATAAACTATTTTTAACCTAGGTCACAAACCAGTTTCAGAGTTAGACTCGAATCAGGGGTCAATCTTCCATGAAAACTTCTCAATTTTTACAGAGATAAACTAGGACAAAAAACAGAGATTTCTCAATTTACAGATCGGAAAATTCATCTCCGGTTAGGGAGAAACCCTTCCGGCAATCTGAACTAAAATCTAACAAATCTAACAGGGGTTAAAACAGCTACTTCAGATTGAAAATACAGAAAGAAATAGCAAACCTAATCAAAAATTTCTTAACTCGTAGCAGTGCACAGTAGACAAAAAAATAACAATACTCACTTTTTACAGATCATTAATCGGATTTGTGGTTTGGGATCTATGAATAACACAAGTCTGATTAGGGTTTTGGTAAACCCTAACGAGTTTTAAATTTAAAATCAGATTCTCTGTCAGAGGAAAAATACTGAACAGATATAAAAAATTCCCAAAATTTCACAGTAAATAGATTGTCTCAACATGAATCCACAGCATTTTAAGGATCTCAAATCAGATATCGGATGAGAGAAATATCATAACAGCAAGTTACCCTTTTGATTTTAATAATGATTTTAAGGCTTTAAAAACCCAATTTGATGTCTGATTTTTATGACAGAGTTCCCGAATCATAAAACCTATGATTTTTTTACAGTAGTTCAATTACACATGCATGTATCACATATAAAAAAATCAAGAATTAACAGTAAATATTTTAATCCGAAACAGCATGCTCTTTTCTGTTCTAAACTAAAAACACACAGAAATCTAATAAAATCTAATAAAACATGCATTAACTAATAAAAAAAATAAAAAAAATACCAAAACAGTAAAATAAAAATTATTTCTATGCTGGAAAACGTATAATAAACATGAAAAAATACATAAATAAATAAAACTTAGGGAATCAATGGCTGGAATTTGATGTTACCTTTAAAAGCATGGATTTAACCCATTAAAAGAGTAAATCACATGTTTTATTGGTTAATAATGTAAAAACCAATACTAAAATTGATTCTAATGGATTAGAATCATGAAAACAGCATTAAATAGAGTTAGATCATCTTCTTGAATTGATTTTTGGGTTCTTGGATGAAATTCATGGTTAAATCCATGAACACAAGAGTTTCCATGGTGAAATCTATTGAAAAATCATAAAAAACTAATAAAAAATAATAAAATAATATTAAATAACTCACCTTGGGGCTGCAGCTGCAATGGAGGAAGGTGGAGGTGCTGGAGAGGAGGTAGAAGCCACAAAAATTTGAGAGAAAAAGAGCTCCCTTTTGACCTCTTGAAGTCCCCTATTTATAGATTTTTTTTTTGATTTGTTTAGGAAGAGTTTTGATTTTTTTGGACTCTTTTTAATTGTTTTTGATAAACCACATGGGGAGGACGATTTTTTTTTAAAGAATTCTAACCTAAATTGACTCTAATTATTCCCTAATTAAACCCTAGAAAGTCCAAATGTGGCACCACCTAGTATGGACCCACATTTGGTTTTTAAAACTTGAATTTAAAACCTTTAAAAACCAATGGTTTAAAACTTAAATAAAATGGATTTTTAAATTTGATTTTGACTCACCTAGACATCTAACCTAGGTAGGACATTGACTAATCCTAGTCTAACCCTGACTTTTACAAATGTGGCACCACCTTGAGTGGGCCCCACTTGAATTTTCAAAAACGATTTTAAAGCTTGAAATTGAGAGAATTTTCAAAAGATTTTCAAAAGTAAACTTGAAATCAAAAGTTTTGAAATGGCATAGAGTTCCAACTGGTCAGAACTCCTCTAGATATAGAGCCAACTGAGTGGGATCCACATCAGAGTTTTGAAAATTTGAAATAAGTACTGAAAATGGCTTTGAAAAGGGGTTAAAATCAATAGTTGAAATTCAAAGTTTTGAAAACAGAGTCTCAAGCGAACTGGTACTCCGGGTTAGAGTCCTGAACTCTTAGAACTCTGAAATTTTGGATTTTAAAAGCCAAGTGAAAGAATTTTTAAAAGAATTTATCAGAAAATGGTGAAATGAGTCAGAAAGCACAGTCAGGGTGAGATTCCTAACTCGACCGAACTCTGAAATAGAGTCCTGAATTAACTGGACTCTACAAAATGACCTAATTTTTGAAAACAAATGAAAATAAATAAAAAATTGGAGTAAAAACAAACTTCAAAACAGACTTCTGACTGGACTAGGACTCTGGGACAGAGTCCTGATCGGACTGAAACTCTAGATTTTTTGGTATTTTCTGAAAAACAAATGAGAGAATTTTGAAAATCAGTTAAAAATAGGATGAAATTGAAGTTTTGGTTCAGAGTCCTGATTTGATTAGGACTCTAAGAAAGAGTCATGATTTGATCAGAACTTTAAGAATTTTAGTTTTCTGGTTATTAAATGATGAAATTTAAGCAAAGCTTTTGAAAACCAGTGAAGATGAAGTATGAAAACCAATTTTGGATAGAGTCCTACTTCGATCAGGACTCTGGGGTAGAGTCCTGATTTGATCAGGACTCTGAGATAAAACCTCAGAATTTTGAAATTCCTTGATAAAAGTGTAATAGTTTTGATAGATGGAAAGATTTTTGAAAGATTATTTCAAAATTGAAATCAAGATCAGAGTCCTGATCCAACTAGGACTCTTTGAACAGAGTCCTGTTTTGACTAAAACTCTGAGTTTCTGACTCTTTTTGAAAGATTTGATTGAAATAGATAAAATTGTTGTAAAATATTAGAGTCCTAATCCGATTAAAACTCTGAAGAAGAGTCCTGATCTAACTGGACTCTTGAAGAAGAGTCCTGATCCAACTAGGACTCTAAAATTTTGGCCAAAACAGAAGATTTTCTCCGAAAACAGGTAAAAAGGTAGTGAAAAGTAGAGTTCTGATCTGACTGGCTTTGGAAAAAGAGTCCTGATCCAACTACGACTCTGAAATTTTTGGAGATTTTTGACAAGTAAAGGAATCCAGAAGCGACACCACCTAATGGGTCTCATCTGAGAATTGAAATTGAGTTTGAAATGAATCCAGATTTTTTTCTGAGAAAATATTTCAAAATATAAAGTCCTGGGGTTGGAAAATGACAGAATGTTGAGTAAAAACCCATGTTTTGAAATTGATTTTTGAAAGAAAAAGTTTTAGAACTCAAATATGGATTAAATATTTTAAAAACATGAGTGTTGGATCTCGAAAATGGGATGCAATGACATGCAATGCTATGCAATGCAATGAAATGGTATGTCGAATTCATGCAGTAATATGCAATGACACATGAAATGTGAGCACTGGATAAGAGTAAAAATTTGGGGTGTTTACAGATGCCCCTCTTTGCTGCTAAGCCGGTTGAAAGTCGAGCTTAGTGGCAAAGAAAATACACCAAATTCAGACTATAAAAATGCCTCAGTTAGATGAATCTGACTGGGTATGAAGGAATTAATCCAAGTGATGATGATAGATATAAAATGGAGAATAAGAAGAAAATTTTATTTCAAAAGGAAGTGAGATTCAGGTTTTGCCCTTAACCTGGATGGGACGAAAAATACCTCGTGTAGAAACGAAGCTCAGGTTTGACCCTTAACCTGACCGGGAAATAAAATACCTCATCAAAATGAAGCTCAGGTTTATACCCTTATCCTGACCGGAAAATGAAATACCTCATCAAAGGAGGCTCAGGTTTATACCCTTATCCTGACCGAGCAATGAAATACCTTATCAAAGGAGGTTCAGGTTTATACCCTTATCCTGACCGGGAAATGAAATACCTCATCAAAGGAGGCTCAGGTTTATACCCTTATCCTGACCGGGAAATGAAATACCTCATCAAAGGAGGCTCAGGTTTATACCCTTATCCTGACCGGGCAATGAAATACCTCATCAAAGGAGGCTCAGGTTTATACCCTTATCCTGACCGGGCAATGAAATACCTCATCAAAGGAGGCGCAGGTTTATACCCTTATCCTGACCGGGCAATGAAATACCTCATCAAAGGAGGCTCAAGTTTATACCCTTATCCTGATCGGGCAATGAAATACCTCATCAAAGGAGGCTCAGGTTTATACCCTTATCCTAACCGGGCAATGAAATACCTCATCAAAGGAGGCTCAGGTTTATACCCTTATCCTGACCGGGCAATGAAATACATCATCAAAGGAGGCTCAAGTTTATACCCTTATCCTGACCGGACAATGAAATATCTCATCAAAAGAGGCTCAGGTTTATACCCTTATCATGACTGGGCAATGAGATACCTCATCAAAGGAGGCTCAGGTTTATACCTTATCCTGATTGGGCAATGAAATACATCATCAAAGGAGGCTCAGGTTTATACCCTTATCCTGACCGGGCAATGAAATACCTCATCAAAGGAGGCTCAGGTTTATACCCTTATCCTGACCGGGCAATGAAATACCTCATCAAAGGAGGCTCATGTTTATACCCTTATCCTGACCGGGCAATTAAATACCTCATCAATGGAGGCTCAGGTTTATAGGAGGCTCAGGTTTATACCCTTATCTTGACCGGGCAATGAAATACCTCATCAAAGGAGGCTCAGGTTTATACCCTTATCCTGACCGGGCAAAAATGAACGGAATCCTCGAAAGAAGAGATCGTGATGGAACCTTCGGATTTTGCACAATAAATCCAACAGGGATTTTGCAAAAGGATGGCATTGGGGTCCCTAAAGTTCGAAAAGGGTTTTGATTTTGGGCGCCTCATTGCTGAGACTAAATAACTTTTGAAATTGCCTTTTGCTGGAATTGGTGGCTTAACCTTAAGCCGAAATTGGACTGTCTATGGTGGGACAGTGGGGACACAGGGAAGTGTGCAAATCTGAGAGCCCGTGAGCTCAGATTATACCAAAGAAGGGAAGGAATCTTGAAAACTCCCGTTATCAAGTCCTAAAAGGGATGGTGTCAGGATGCGCCAAAGATGAACCTCAAGCTTTCGCTTTATGCCAGGATGGCTAGGAAATATTGTCAAAATGTTGAAAATTATTGTTGATTCAAAATAATTGAAAGTGATGCATATTGTTTTGAAAATATCTCCTTTTTTCTACCTGAAGTATTACCTCTGAATGGTTTTAACTCTGTAGAATCAAGATTCGAATTCAAATTGCTTGCGATTGGCTTTCTTTCAAGGAAGCTATCAATTTCCTTGATATGAGCAGAAAAGAAAGTATTCTTGATATTGCGAGAGCTATTGGTGAAAGAATATTGATAGAAGAATTTCACAAAATTAAGGAAGATTCTTGGTAGATTCAGCAGTCTGATATCCTGGGATTCTTTTCTCATGATGATCTTTCTGCACTCTCTTTTTAACAGAATTGGAGCTCTCTTGGATTTTTTTTCGGGAATTACATCATCTTTTATTTTGGAGATGTCCTGACTTTTCTCTCTTTTTGGGAAGGGTACGTCACAAACTCCTTCATCTCGAAGATGTTCTGATCCTTCTTTTCTCTCAAAGATTATCTTGACAATTATTGGCTCTTTTGGCGGGAAATCTCTTGATGATAGCGGAAATTAAATATCCTTTAGGGTTTGTCGGTAGGCTCATCACACTCGCCTTCATCTTGACGGTGATCTGAACTTTCTCTGGAAGGATCCGTCACAAACTCTGTCATCTTGGAGATGATTCAAATCTTCTTTGGCCCCAGGGGTCGACTCGCTTAATTCGCCTTCATCTTGACGACAATTGAGAGATCCCTTTTGCAGATATTTAATTGCAGCTTAGGTGTTTGAGGAGATATGAAGATTGAGTGGATTTTTCTGTATCACCCACGATATTTCGACTGCTTTATTTTTCAAGAATGGTCTTTAAAAATGTGTCATTGACTACGATCAATATCAATCACTCATGGCTTTGCAACAACCTTGAATATTCTTTGTTATCCATATTGCGGATTTATTCTTCATCCTTTTGGTTGGCCAATAGAAAGATTTTGAACTTTGAATCCTTTTTCGTGAAAGCTTTGTCCTTTCGGAAGTAATACTGAGGGTATTCTGAGGTAATAATTTTGTGCAATAGAGATTTTTGAAATCAACAAATATTCGATGACAAATTGGCAAAATTTTCTTGAAATTCTTTGTGAAAGCGAGCATTTGAGGCACAACGCAACACATCTATGACAAGAATTCTCTTCTCCTTTCCCCAAAGGAGAAGATTTAGAAATTGGAATTAGAAATTACTCCTCTCTTCCCTGAAGAGGAGGTGTTTGCAAAACAAACTTTCGAAGAGAAATTAAGCTTTCGTCAAAACTTCCTAACATTAGGCTTCTCTTATGGAAAGGGGGCCGGTATTGGTGAGGTCAGTGAATCGGTCATGAAGGAACGAGTCCATCATACTCTCCCCGAAAAAAAGGGTCCTTCATGATGAAATGGCCTAGTCTGAAATTATGGTCACAAGGAAAGCGAACTTCCGTCGAAGCTCTCCCTGAACTAAGAGTTCCTTGTATGAAATTGGAATTTTGTTTTGCAAACGGTTCACATAGACACGAGTCCCTTCAAACTCTCCCTGAAAAGGGGCTAAGTGAACAAAGGATAGCATGCGAAAAGAACGAGCTCCCTCGAACTCTCCCTATACAAAGGGTCTCTCGCAAGAGAACTTTTTTTGGAATTGGTATTGGATAACCAAAAGGTCGAAATTTGGAAGTTAGAATTTTGAATTTTGAATTTTGAATTTTGATATTTGAAATTAGAAATTGGAAGTTTGGAATTTGAATTTTGATATTTGAAATTAGAAATTGGAAGTTTGGAATTTTTGAATTTTTGAAATTTGAATTTTGATATTTGAAATTAGAAATTAGAAATTTGGAATTTGGAAATTGGAAATTGGAAATTTGAAAGTTTGAAATTTGAAATTCAAAATTGGAAATTGATTGACCTAAAGGTCGAAATTGGAAATTTGAAATTTGAAGTTTGAAATTTGAAATTGAAAATTGGAAATTGGATGACCTGGAGGTCAAAATTGCGAATTGGTTTACTGGGAACAACATGGGTTCGGTAGGGATTCAGCCTAAGAACGACATTGCTTCAGTTGAGAACGACATTGATTCATTGGGAACGACATGGGTTCTGTAGGGATTCAGCCTAAGAACGACATTGCTTCAGTTGAGAACGACATTGATTCATTGGGAACAACATGGGTTCTGTAGGGATTCAGCCTAAGAACGACATTGGTTCAATTGAGAATGACATTGGTTCCGCAGGGGTTCGACCTACGAACTATCAATTCCATAGGGATTTAACCTAAGGATCATAGTTTAAAGAGGAATGATTCCAACTTGTGAGCTTTAAATGGACCAGGTGCTAAACTGGGTTTTTGAGGGAAGATTCGAATCGAAATTCAACTCTTCAAGGAAAAACTAGATGAATTGGATTTTGAAAGAAAATTCGAGTGGGAACTCGGATCTTCTAGACCAACTCGCAGGATAGTTTGAGTAGAAGTTCAAACTTTTAAAGGAAAGCTAGGCGGATTGGATTTGGAAGAAAATTTCAATCGGAACTCTAATTTTCTAGACCAACTCTGAAGGAAAAGAAAACTCGGGTCAGAACCCGAATCTTTGAAGGAAAACTAGGTCCATTGTGGAAGGAAAAGAAATTCGAGTCGGAACCCGAATCCCAAATGAAAACTAGATCAACTTGGAAGGAAAGAAAATTCGAGTCAGAACTCGAATCTCAGAGGAAAACTAGGTTAACTAGAAGGAAAGAAGACTTGAGTCGGAACTCAAATCCTGAAGGAAAACTAAACCGGTTAGAAGGAAAGGAAATTCGAGTCCGAACTCGAATCTCGGAGGAAAACTAGATCAACTAAAAGGAAAGAAGATTCGAGTCGGAACTCAAATCCCGAAGGAAAACTAAACCGGTTAGAAGGAAAGGAAATTTGAGTCAGAACTTGAATCCCGGAGGAAAACTAGATCAACTAGAAGGAAAGAATATTCGAGTCGGAACTCGAATCCCGAAGGAAAACTAAATCGGTTAGAAGGAAAGGAAATTCGAGTCGGAACTCGAATCCTGGAGGAAAACTAGATCAACTAGAAGGAAAGAAGATTCGAGTCGGAACTCAAATCCCGAAGGAAAACTAAACCAGTTAGAAGGAAAGGAAATTTGAGTCAGAACTCGAATCCCGGAGGAAAACTAGATCAACTAGAAGGAAAGAAGATTCGAGTCGGAACTCAAATCCCAAAGGAAAACTAAACCGGTTAGAAGGAAAGAAAATTCGAATCGAAACTCGAATCTCGGAGGAAAACTAGATCAATGCGGACACTGAATCTTAAAGTGTACCAGTGCAAACACCAGATTTTGAAAGTGTACCAATACAGGCATCATGTTTTAAAAAATTACCAGTATGAATACTGGGTTTTGGAAGATTATCAGTACGAGCACTGGATTTTGCAAGATTACCAGTACGAGCACTGGATTTTAAATGGTTACCAGTACGAGCACTGGGTTTTTAAAAGGTTACCAGTACAAGCACTGGGTTTGAAAATGTACCAGTTCGTGCACTGAATTTTGAAAACATACCTTGTTTTTAAATTGAAATTTGAATTTTTGAAAGAAAATGACGCTCTCAAAATACTTGGGGAATTACGACGAGAATAATCGCCGGGGTCTCAGGATTTTATCCCTTATCCTGAATGGGAAGTTCGATGCAAATGCAAATTGATGCAGATGAATGCAGGTGAATGCAAATGAATGCATCCAAATGCAAATGAATGTAAATGGGTGCATATACGTGCAAAATGAGAGATTTGTTTGATCCTGCCTGCATACAGAAAGTTTTGAAGCCAATTTTCAAAATAATGCCCCAGTATAACTGGGGAGTGAGAGTTTGGATGAAAGGATAAATAGTTGATATTTGAAGAATGCTTTCTGACTTTTGATTGATTCAGAGACTCTGAAGAGGATCATTCCTCCTGAAAGAACATTTTACAGAGAAGGAGAATAAAAGGTGGCACCGAGATTGCAGGAAAAATAGACAGCTTTATTGATGCATTGAAGGAAAGTGACAAATCAAGGAAAGACAAACGAGATTGTATTCTCCCATAAAAACAAGACAAGAAATTGGAAAAGCACTAGTGTTATCAATTTATGGAATGATTGAGGAAAAGCATGATCAGGATGATTGGTCCTTCTTTCCATCTTCAACGAGGAGATTCTTGTCAATGCTGTCTTGAACAATATTTTTAAAGACAAAGCAGTGCTCGGTGTCGTGACCCATTGTCCGATGAAATTTGCAGAACTGATCTTTAAACCTTCTCATGGTCATAGGAGGATCCGCTATCTTGGGGAATCTAACCGTCCCATTGGCTATCATGTATTCCAAAACTTGCTCCAGTGGTTGTTCTAAGGGAGTAAAATTGAGATCGTATCCCCAACCATCATGCTTTGGTTTTCCTTGGAATTTTAATTCTAATTGGACACTTAAGGAAGAGTTGTCATTTTGCTTGTCCATTTTATCCTTTCGACATGCGAGGTCATTTCTCTTAGGGTTTGGGTTTCCTAAGCCTCCAGTATGATTTTTTCTACCTCCTTTTTTGCTTTGTCCATTGCTATTTCTGGTGGAATTGGTAGAAAATGTGGAGTGAGCCTTCAGAGATCTTACTGTATCCTTCGCGAGCATGTATTCCAAAAAACTTTCAAATATTTGATCCAAAGGGGCCATCTTGCGGTCCTGATTTCGATCATCATGTTGTACCTCTTGCCGAGTGCTTGGTTTCTGCTGAGACTTGGCAAAGACAGTCGACTGGTATTCTTTCTCACCCTTAACAAAGAAATTCTTGTCGATATAGTCTTGGACGATATTCTTAAAGACGAAACAATGTTCAATATCGTGCCCCATTGTTTGATGGAATTTGCAGAAGCGGTCTTTCCATTTCCCTAGGGCGACCAGAGGATTAGTAATTCTTGGAAGCTTAACCATTCCTTTACTCAGCATGTATTCAAGGACATCTTTGAGGGGCTGATCTAGAGGAGTGAATTTGCGATCGTAACCCCAACCGTCATGCTTTTTCTTCTCTTTCTGTTGACTCAATTTTTCACTCTGCTTCGAAGACTTTTCTTTCTGACTTGTATGATCTCCCTTGTTATTTTTGCAATCACTGCGATTGGCATCAACGAAGAAGGTGAGTTTTGTCTTCTTTTCTGAATCTTGATTATTCCTGACGGAGGTGATGCCATCATGGAAATCTTTGCTCCTGAAGACCTTCTTTCCCTTGTCATGAGCTTGCAAATCTTTAATCATCTTGGCCATTTCTTTCAGCTGTATTTAGACTGGATCATCTATTGTTTGACTTTTCAATTTATAGGATGTCCCTTGTCTATGAGGGGATCTTTGAAATGCTTGCTGGACTTCATACTCTTCATCGGTGTCACCTACCGATTCTGATTCATCAGATGTATCCTCATGTTGGATATATTTCTCGGATAGCTTCAGAACTTTCTTGACTGCCTGGCCTTTTGCCTTCTGTTTGACCTGGATCTTTTTTGTACTAGCTTGGGCTTGTTCTGCTAGCATTCTGGTCATCATCTCTTTGAACATGACATACATTTGGGGATTGATGCCACCATCTGCTTGTTGATTCTGACTTTTGGCTGATCGGGGTGAGTCCATTTCTTCTTCTAAAGCGATCGAGTATGCCACGCCTTTAACTGATGAGGTTTTCCTTCCGAACCTTATATGAACCATCAAGTATCACAAAATGCTCTCTTGAATGTCACTGATGCTCTCTGCAAGGTAGAACTGATGATTAGGCTTTTGAAGGAAATTTGGTTGGAGAAAAATATTTGTTGCGAATTTTGGTAGACAATTAAAATAATATCCCATTACTAGGGATTGAGTCATCACTGGAGTTACGATAATTGCATTGTCATTCCTTTGCAAAAATAAACAACTGAAAAATATGCCTTGTTACCTAGGCGAGGTCGTCAAACCAAGATGAAATGAAGATTAAAGGAATTTTATTGAAAATATGATTTTAATAATATACTTGACAAAGGGGAGGGGAAGAGACAATTTTCCACCACTCCTGATAATCAGAGGACACTCGAGGACCAGGAAAAATAGTAAGAGTAACAAAGAAATCTCAACCATGTTTGGCATAATGGTATGCTCCGGACCACTGATTTGATGTGAGATCAAACTCTGGCAATACCCCTGATAGTGGACGAATCTCTACACACTTTTGTCTCTGAGAGAACTGCCTGACACACCGCTCTGGATGGTAGTATGCGCAGAAAAATGGGCCAAGTAGTTTGAACCGCTTGCCGTATGCATAAGTATATCTAGGAGGTGATTCCTGACGATCAAAATAATCCCACACGACCTCTTCCTCCTGAAGGTTATCGACCAAGAACCGGTATCACGCAACTGGAAGAAGCTTTTCACCATTGTATCTGAATGAACTGGCTCGGGCTAGCACATGCCGGAGGAACCAAGATTGCAATGCGTAAGTGCACCCTTCGATTACAATTGATTCTTCGAGTGTGAAACGGGTCAACCCTCGGTACAGAAAAGCGAGTGCGTCCATGGCTATAGAGAGGCGGTTGGTCTGTCGACTTCCCCACCTTCGCGGAAGTTGAACTATCCTGATATCTATGTAATTTTGTCCATCTGGAAAGAGAGCGAGTCCCACAATGCACAAGACCATCGCATGTTGGATTCTCTCTCGAGCTGTCCTGGACAACAAGTTGACTTCCACAAATGCCCCATACTGTCTGTAGATTTCGATCAAGCTCAGATATTCATTTTCATCTTCTTCGATCAAGGGCTAGGACTTTCGTCCTGTCACACGGGCTAGAGCGTCTCGAGAATCCAGACCCTTGACATTAATCAAAAATAATTTCTCCAATGGATCTCCAGGCTGACCGGCTGGCTCGGGCAATCCCATGATTTCTGAAAATTCATCTATCATCACTGTCATCTCGCCCAATGGGAACCAGAAAGTAGAAGTGCTCGGATTCCACCGTTCTGCTAGTGCATGGATCAAATTGCCGTTGACTATCTGCTTTCCCACTGCGGACGCCAGTTCTAACCCACAATCATCCAAGTGGTCCGGAAACATACGAGAGAAGTTCTTGAACCATGAATAATACCACCGGGGAAAGAAGGATCCGGTGCTGAGGACTCGATGTTCTGGAAGACCTTGTTGCACCTCGTAGGAGATGTGACCCTAAGGAAAAACTGAATCGAGTTGACTGGATGCCATCAGACTGGAAAACATGGAAAAACTGGAATAAGACTTGGGAAAATATAGAGATTTTGAAAAAATGCAGGCAGGATAAAATGAAGTAGAAAATTCGAGATCCAGAAGAACGAAAGGATGGAAAATCACCTGGAGTTTTGAAGGAAATTGAGGAGAATTTGGAAAATCGTCCAGGGTTTGAATAAAACAGGAATTTTAGATAGTATATGAAAACAGATGGAAAAATTGGAGATTTATGAAAATCGTCCAGTATTTTAGAAAACTTGTGGAAAATATGGAAAATAAAAAGAAATGACTACAACACATTTAAACACATCCTGCACAAACCAGTATGCACATACAACATTCTCTAAAAGCTTACTCTAGATGCACAAATTTTGAAATAGTTGTAGGATCTTAATCCTAACTCTAAGGTTCAGATCATCTGTGTCCAATCATGCTATCCCTATATACTCAAGCCGAGGCTCGATGTACGTGGCATAAAATCAATTTCTCTGGTTCTAGGTTCAAGTTTTCCAACATCCTTGAGCACCTGTCGATATACGTTGGACTATGTCCCTTGGTATGTGGCAGGGGGGTTTTCACCCAAATAGGTGGCCCAGTTGTGAGGCTCTGTCCCGAACTATGGTTCTGGAAGAGAGCCCAGCAACGTGAAGACCAGGACAATATAGGTAGGGTGATTTTTGAAATATGAGCACATGCAAGAAAACAGAGGGCTCTAAGTCCTAAAGAGATAGAATTTTGAAATATTTGAAGAAGCAAACATTGTTTTCAATCAAACCTAGATTGAGGAGGGTTGTATTAGACCTAAGTCTATGTGAGCATGAAAATTTCCTCCTCAATATGGTCCTACCAAACCATACTTAGTCTATATGCCATCCATGTCAGTTGGGTTCAAGTCTAGGCTCCTAGGTTCACATAATAATAGAAAATAAAAGTTGACATTCCATGGAATACGATTTTGACAATTTAAACTAAGTGAAGCACACAATTGATCAGGTGAAGACAGGTCCCATCACGGTCGCCAAACTTGTTATCATCGCAAAATTTTTACTTTTGCGAGTCAAACTGACCTTTGAAAAAGATTTTGAAAATAACTCGTCTTCGTTTTAAAATGCAGAATAATTTCGAAGAATGGGACTCGCCTGTCGGTACGAGGTTCAACCGTTCCTGGCGCCTTTACCAGGGGTAATTAAACCAAAGATCAATTGTATGCTTAACTTTATTCAACTTGTCTAAATCATGTTCTATTTCCTAAATGCACAAAGAATCAGGCATGTGCTATGAATTTCTGAAAATGCATATTTGAAAACATGATGTTTGATTTGAGATTTGAAAATATTTGGAAATTTTTGGAAAATATAACACTTGGAAATCGTGAATCATGATTGAGATGCTGTATTTGAGAAAGTGAAAATCGATTTCTGAAGAAATATAAGGATTTTGTGAAAATCGATTTTGAGAAATGGGAAATAACTTTGGGAAATTTGATTTCTTTGAATTCAAACTTTGAAATTGAAAATATAACTTAGAAAAATTGAATTTGGAACTTTGAAAATTACTTGAAATATCATTGGCAAATCAATATTTTGAGAAAATTGATTTTTGAATAAGACTTAGAAATTTTTTAAGAAAACTGATTTCTCTGAATTGAAATTGAAATTTGTAAATGCATGAATTGAATGAATATGGATTTGAAATACTTGATTTTGAGGAAATCCTTTTGTATTTTTGAGAAATGCAGTGCATTTTGAAGTTAGCCTAAGAGTGTAGGCTGAATGTGGCTAATACGAAGATTACAAATCTGGGTATCATTCGTATTTTGACTATGGCCATAAATACAAATTCCACCAAGTTTGTCAACTCCATAAGAGCTAGTGCACGTTCCATTCATGTAGACCATAGTGAATATGAAATATGTGCATGAATGACAAACATAACAGTTATATATCAAAGCTTAAAACTATATGCAATGCAAACCCTAATCTAAGCAGAAATTGAAATTCTTATTCCTAATTTACATTTAATTTACATCAAAATACAGGAATTTAAAAGAAAGTAAAGTCTTCAATGTTCCTGCAAAACTAGAAAACTTTGTTAGTGAAGATATGTTTGCTTTTCTAGGTTTATCCAGCAATATCTGGAAACTGTTGGATTTTACTAGATATAAGCCATTTCCATGATTTCCTTAAATCAAAATGATGAAATATGAAATAAAATTGAATAAATAATAAATATAAAATATGAAATTTCGAAATTGGGGTTAAAATGACCAAAATACCCCTGATAGCAAGACTATGGCCTTGAAATCAGGGTTTTCAGAAAAATATTTTGTAAAATGCAAGTTTTGAAATTAAAATGAAGATAAATCAAACTAAATATGATATGACATGATTAAAAATATGAAAATTGGGGTTAGGGATTTCGAAATTTAGGTCAAATGACCAAAATGCCCCTGATAGCAAGACTATTGCCTTGAAATCAGGGTTTTCTGAAATAGATTTTGGTAAAAACTTGAGATTTATAATGGAAATAAACATAAAATCAAACATGAAACACCATAATATGATTCTAAACATGAACAAACCCTAAAAACATGAAATTACACACGAAAATCAAGAAATATCCCAAATATCATGATTTTGGCAATGTTTTTGGATCTTTCAAGGACCCTGTTTTGCAATTTGATCTATTCAGACATCAAATGAATTTTAAATTTCATAAAAATTAGCACATACACTTATTATAATCCTAAAATCAGATTGAAATCATAAAAATAATTTTTTGACATTATGTTAATCCGAAAATTGCATTAAAAACCTAAAATAAACTTTTTTTAACCTAGGTCACAAACCAGTTTCAGAGTTAGACCAAAATCAGGGATCAATCTTCCATGAAAACTTCTGAACTTTTACAGAGATAACCTAGGATGAAAAACAAAGATTTCTTAATTTACAGATTGGAAAAATCATCTCCGGTTAGGGAGAAACCCTTCCGGCAATCTGAACTAAAATCTAACAAATCTAACAGGGGTTAAAACAGCTACTTCAGATTGAAAATACAGAAAAAAATAGCAAACCTAATCAAAAATTTCTTAACTCGTAGCAGTGCACAGTAGACAAAAAAATAACAATACTCACTTTTTACAGATCATTAATCGGATTTGTGGTTTGGGATCTATGAATAACACAAGTCTGATTAGGGTTTTGGTAAACCCTAACGAGTTTTAAATTTAAAATCAGATTCTCTGTCAGAGGAAAAATACTGAACAGATATCAAAAATTCCCAAAATTTCATAGTAAATAGATTGTCTCAACATGAATCCACAGCATTTTAAGGATCTCAAATCAGATATCGGATGAGAGAAATATCATAACAGCAAGTTACCCTTTTGATTTTAATAATGATTTTAAGGCTTTAAAAACCCAATTTGATGTCTGATTTTTATGACAGGGTTCCCGAATCGTAAAACCTATGATTTTTTACAGTAGTTCAATTACACATGCATGTATCACATATAAAAAAATCAAGAATTAACAGTAAATATTTTAATCCGAAATAGCATGCTCTTTTCTGTTCTAAACTAAAAACACACAGAAATCTAATAAAATCTAATAAAACATGCATTAACTAATAAAAAAAATAAAAAAAATACCAAAACAGTAAAATAAAAATTATTTCTATGCTGGAAAACGTATAATAAACATGAAAAAATACATAAATAAATAAAACTTAGGGAATCAATGGCTGGAATTTGATGTTACCTTTAAAAGCATGGATTTAACCCATTAAAAGAGTAAATCACATGTTTTATTGGTTAATAATGTAAAAACCAATACTAAAATTGATTCTAATGGATTAGAATCATGAAAACAGCATTAAATAGAGTTAGATCATCTTCTTGAATTGATTTTTGGGTTCTTGGATGAAATTCATGGTTAAATCCATGAACACAAGAGTTTCCATGGTGAAATTTATTGAAAAATCATAAAAAACTAATAAAAAATAATAAAATAATATTAAATAACTCACCTTGGGGCTGCAGCTGCAATGGAGGAAGGTAGAGGTGCTGGAGAGGAGGGAGAAGCCACGAAAATTTGAGAGAAAAAGAGCTCCCTTTTGACCTCTTGAAGTCCCCTATTTATAGATTTTTTTTTTATTTGTTTAGGAAGAGTTTTGATTTTTTTGGACTCTTTTTAATTGTTTTTGATAAACCACATGGAGAGGACGATTTTTTTTAAAGAATTCTAACCTAAATTGACTCTAATTAATCCCTAGAAAGTCCAAATGTGGCACCACCTAGTATGGACCCACATTTGGTTTTTAAAACTTGAATTTAAAACCTTTAAAAACCAATGGTTTAAAACTTAAATAAAATGGATTTTTAAAATTGATTTTGACTCACCTAGACATCTAACCTAGGTAGGACATTGACTAATCCTAGTCTAACCCTGACTTTTACAAATGTGGTGCCACCTTGAGTGGGCCCGACTTGAATTTTCAAAAACGATTTTAAAGCTTGAAATTGAGAGAATTTTCAAAAGATTTTCAAAAGTAAACTTGAAATCAAAAGTTTTGAAATGGCATAGAGTTCCAACTGGGTCAGAACTCCTCTGGATATAGAGCCAACTGAGTGGACCCCACATCAGAGTTTTGAAAATTTGAAATAAGTATTGAAAATAGCTTTGAAAAGGGGTTAAAATCAATAGTTGAAGTTCAAAGTTTTGAAAACAGAGTCTCAAGCGAACTGGAACTCCGAGTTAGAGTCCTGAACTCTTAGAACTCTGAGATTTTGGATTTTAAAAGCCAAGTGAAAGAATTTTTAAAAGAATTTATCAGAAAATGGTGAAATGAGTCAGAAAGCACAGTCAGGGTGAGATTCCTAACTCGACCAAACTCTGAAATAGAGTCCTGAATTAACTGGACTCTACAAAATGACCTAATTTTTGAAAACAAATGGAAATAAATAAAAAATTGGAGTAAAAACAAACTTCAAAACAGACTCCTGACTGGACTAGGACTCTGGGACAGAGTCCTGATCGGACTGAAACTCTAGATTTTTTGGTATTTTTTGAAAAACAAATGAGAGAATTTTGAAAATCAGTTAAAAATAGGATGAAATTGAAGTTTTGGTTCAGAGTCCTGATTTGATTAGGACTCTAAGAAAGAGTCATGATTTGATCAGAACTCTAAGAATTTTGGTTTTCTGGTAAGTAAATGATGAAATTTAAGCAAAGCTTTTGAAAACCAGTGAAGATGAAGTATGAAAACCAATTTTGGATAGAGTCCTACTTCGATCAGGACTCTGGGGTAGAGTCCTGATTTGATCAGGACTCTGAGATAAAACCTCAGAATTTTGAAATTCTTTGATAAAAGTGTAATAGTTTTGATAGATGGAAAGATTTTTGAAAGATTCTTTCAAAATTGAAATCAAGATCAGAGTCCTGATCCAACTAGGACTCTTTGAACAGAGTCCTGTTTTGACTAAAACTCTGAGTTTCTGACTCTTTTTGAAAGATTTGATTGAAATAGATAAAATAGTTGTAAAAGATTAGAGTCCTAATCCGATTAAAACTCTGAAGAAGAGTCCTGATCTGACTGAACTCTTGAAGACGAGTCCTGATCCAACTAGGACTCTAAATTTTTTGCCAAAACAGAAGATTTTCAAAGATTTTCTCCGAAAACAGGTAAAAAGGTAGTGAAAAGTAGAGTTCTGATCCGACTGGACTCTGGAAAAAGAGTCCTGATCCAACTAGGACTCTGAAATTTTTGGAGATTTTTGACAAGGAATCCAGAAGCGACACCACCTAAATGGGTCTTATCTGAGAATTGAAATCAATTGAAATTGAGTTTGAAATGAATCCAGATTGTTTTCTGAGAAAATATTTCAAAATATAAAGTCCTGGGTTGGAAAATGACAGAATGTTGAGTAAAACCCCAGGTTTTGAAATTGATTTTTGAAAGAAAAAGTTTTAGAACTCAAATCTGGATTAAATATTTTAAAAACATGAGTGTTGGATCTCAAAAATGGGATGCAATGACATGCAATGCTATGCAATGCAATAAAATGGTATGTCGAATTCATGCAGTGATATGCAATGACACATGAAATGTGAGCACTGCATAAGAGTGAAAATTTGGGGTGTTTACACCAACGTAGACTCTATGTGCATGGAATTGCAATAGTGCTCATTTGCTTACTTCACTGGTCAATCGAAACGGAAACCAAGGTGTGAGTATTTTACTTACGCAGTACGACACACATACATGTCAAAAGTAAATTCTAGAAATATCCCATCTAATGGGGTTTACATTAGCTTTTCCACAGTTCAGGGTGCCGCGCCCGCGGACCCGAAACAAAACATTTGACAAGACAATCGTAAAATAAACACTAGGTAACTCATACCATTTTGGAGTGCAAATTGATCTGTGGAAACACTTGGACGAGACACATTAGTGCCACGTGTCCATTCGGTAGCACCAAAACACTCATCTATGTGTATTAACATATATATATATATATATATATATATATATATATATATATATATATATATATATATTCTTTATTTACATGTATAATCAATGATGCATACCCCTTATATGTATATACATATACATATACATATAAACACATATCTATATATATATACCTATATATAAGGTTATCTAAACATGTGCATCCCGAGGCATGTGCGTGCATGCCAAACACCCTAACCGAATGATGAAAGGGTGCGGGGCAAGACAAAACGTGAATCTGGACGAACTTAGCTCTGGCTAGGGGTAAGGTTTTCGTGTTGGTCTTAAAAAGAATAAGTTCGCACTAGGGACAACCGATTAAATGGAGTAACTAGGCTGCAGGGATTCCGACAATGGAATCGTGCACTTGCTGCCAATGCGGGCCTACGAGAAAATGCGGGTCTGGTCCTCCGAACCAGACTGCTAAGTCCACCAAGGGAATCTGGTCTGACTTATAGTTTGGACCAGACTGCCGAAAAGACTCGGTTGGATCTGAATCAAGCTGCTAAAAGGGGCTGCCACGGGTGACTACACGGATCTGGGTGCCAAGGGAGCTGGACAGGGGTCTGGTCCATGGGATCAGACCGCTGTCAAGCACACTTAGGTCTAAACTCTTGGTTCAGACATGGACCAAAAGGGGGCGGCCACACTTGGCCTGGGTGCCCAGCACCACACGGCTGGCACCCAACTCCAATAATGGGAAAAAACGGGCTGGCACCAAGTGCCAAGCCCGGGCTGGGACCTAGCTCACAAACCAGACAGCCCAAACCGACTGTAGTAGTGGTTTGAACCCATGGTTCAGACCGGTACTCCAGCCCAAACGGGTTACGAAGAAGAAAACAAGGAAATGAAAATTCTGGGTGACTTATGCTGACCGCACGGACCATCCTCATGGTGCCCAGCTCCCAACGCATGGTGAATAGGTTGGCTGTGGGGTCTGGTCCGCTGGACCAGACCGTGCGACTTCCACATCCACGGGCCTGAGCCCATGGACTCGAACCACAACTGAAAAAGGGGTTGGGCGTCTGTCATAGGCAGGCCCTTAACCTGCTAAAACCGATCGGTGACACGTTGCGCCAACCACAATGAACCAAAAGAAAACAGAAAATGAACACCAAAAGGCATTTATGCCAGAGGGCCAGGGGCCCTTCCCGCCTCTAATGAAGCATGGTCACACCGTGACCCAGGCCAACATATGGTTGTGCCAGTCCCAAACGCATTGGGACTGGGCTGAACCGATGCAAGGCCAAGGAGGGAGGTGGCGGCTGCAACGCACCAGCCGTTGCTTGCATGCACTTCAAGTGGTTGCTGAAGGGGCTGGGTGTATGCTGGATGAGCCCAGCTTGGTCTAGTGCACCCCAGCAAGAATATCACACCCAGCAGCAAGAGAGGAATGACAACATCAAAACGAAACTTCAGAAAAGGAAAATAAAAAGAAAAGCAAGAAGAAAATGCTATTGGAAAAGTAGGAAAAACAGAAAAACCAAAATGCATATGCGTGCAGCAACCCACAACCATGAACAAGGATGAATCAATGTAGAACAAAGAAAAGGAATAGCTTATACAAACTAAATCTACCGATGGAGCATGCATACTTGGATGCATTGGCTCCTCGGTTTCATGATGTACCGAAACCATGTGAAAATCGAGTTGAATCTTCACCTTGGAGCTTGAAGGAAAGAGGTAGTGGCTGCTCTTCAACGTCAATGGTGAGGCACTCCCACGGCTGGGAGGAAGAGGAAGTGAGAGAGTTTGGGAGAGAGAATGAGAGAGAGAGAGTGAGAGAATGAGTTTAGAAAAAAATCGCCCCTTCTAATGAGGTACTCGATTTTTTTTTCAAAGGCTTTAAAGTGGCTCGGTTGAGATGGAGGGTGAAGAATCACCCTCCAAGATGTGGGGCTGGGTGTGGATCACGGTTTTCCACCGCCGCCCAGCTCCACCATACATCTTGAGAGATTTGAATTTACTTTTTAGAATTTACAGGAATGCCATGGGGTTGCCGCCCCATGCATCCAATGGAGTTTATTCCAGCTTCATGATGGCTCTTCCCTCTTGGGAAGAGCCCTTAGGATCTCTTGAATCCCAAGGCTGAAGTTCTCAAAGCCCCACGCATTCCTCAAGAGGAAATGATGCCCCTCTATGCCAAAATGTCTACTCCTCTTTGCTTCTTTATTAAATCTTTTTCTTACTCTTTTTTTTTTAATGATTTGGGTAGAGCCAATCGTGGCCCTCCCTTTTAGAGTTACTCTAGTCTCTTACGAGACTGACACTAACCCAGCTGGTCAACATAACCAGCTGGTTTCATGGCCATGGTCGTCCCAAGGCCCTCCGGAATGGACGGTCATGGCCTTGGTCGACCTTGACCAATGAAAGAAAAGATAATTTATTTTATCAATTTTATTTTAAATTGAATTTCAATTATTTTTCTGTGATGTATAATCATTTTATTTTATATTATCAATGTAAATGACATTACAAAGCTATCCAAGCAAAGAAATCTTTGTTACGAATGAATTAGGTCTTGTTTAGGCCCTCGCTAAGTTTCTAAGTGATCTCCCGTAATTCACATGCACTGACGAAGTTTTTTCGTTGTTCGGACCTCAAATTTGGGGTCAATCACCATAACCATATTATAAACTTACCCTAAAAATTTCGGACGTTAATTCACTTTAGATTTCCCTCAATTGCCTTTTTATGTAAAATTACGCGATTTTACCCGTATCTCTATGTAGGCTAAAATACAAAAATTGCCAAATCAACAAAAATTTCATCGGTCTCAACACAACTTGTGTAATATTACCACAAAATAAATCATGGACCTTACATGAGGACGCTGCTGGAGGCTACCTTGAAGGTCATGGAGGGCTTTTACCAAGTGAAGGTTGCTGCAATGGGAGGAAATAACTGGATCAGCTAGAGCAAAGGGTAGCCTTTGCTGTGATGATGGAGCTGTGAGGGTTGAAGCAGCTGCACCTTGATGCTTGCTGGTTGGAGGAGAAGAGTCGATGGTTGCTGAAGGCTAATAGTGCACCATTGGATGGAGTTTTGTCGGAAGTTGAAGGTGGGGGCTGCCTTGTGTGATTTGATGCTGGAGCTGTTTGGCTTGGCTGGAGCTTCACCAAGGCTGCAGTGGTGTGTGCTGCCTTGAAGTGGACTGAAGGAAGGCTGGAAGGGAGCAGTGGCTGTTTATGGTTGCTGTAGTAGGGGCTACTATGTTGTATGAGGGAGAGAAAGAGCAGTAGTGAGTTAGGCCTCAATAAGAGGGAGAGGGTTGAGCGTGTAGTGTTGTTTAGGTTGGTAACTTAGGGGAAAATAGAATCCTCTCTAAGTTTTAATGAAAGAATGCCATTTAGGAAGGAGAGAAAGGGCTGGTTTACGTGAATGGATGTTTCTTTGGTGGTTGGACACTAGGGAAGGGAAAGAAAGAAAGAGGGAAAGAAAGGAGGAAGAAAGAAGGAAAGAAAGGGAGGAAGGGAGAAAGGAAAGAAAGAAGAGAAAGGAGAGGGGGAGCTGGAATGGTATACGTGAATGACAAGAAGAGAAGGAAGGAAAGAAGAAGAAAGGGAAGAAAGAAAGAAAAGGAGGGAAAAAGGGAAAGAAAGAAAAGAAGAAAAGAAAGAAGAGGAAAAAGAAAAGGGAAAGAAAAAGAGAAGAAAAAGAAGGAAAATCTGGAATTTTATTTATTTATTTATTTATTTTATATATTATTTTTTACATGTGGCACCACCTTGGAGTGGGCCCACATGATTTTTCAAAAGGGGTTTAAGAGTGGGCCCACAAGATTTCTAAAAAAAAAGAATTTTAAAAACCTGTAAAGGTTTCAGTGTGACACCACTTAGAGTGAGTCCCACTTATGACAAAACAAAAAAAAGGGTAAAAATGATTTTATAAAATTCTTCAGAAAGATTTTTGGCTATTTTTTGTAGTTTTTGAAATGAGCTCAGAATTTGAAGTTCAATACTCCGTTGTCAAGCAAATCTAGTTTAGAATTTGAAAATTTGAGTTTGAAAGAAATCCAAATTATTTTTCTTGGGAAAATATTTCCAAATTTAGAATCTTGTGGGTAAAAATGTTAATTTTGGAAACCCAGGGTTTGAAATTGATTTATGAAAACTTTTAAAAACTCAATCTGGATTGAAATTTATAAAACTGGAGTTCTGGACTTCGAAAATGAAATGAAATGTGATGAAATGATGAGAAATGATATGAAATGATAAGAAATAACATGAAATGCTATGTGAAATGCAGACCTTGAATGAAGAATTTTGGATATTGGACCTTGATTGACACTTGTACCAATTCAAAAAGGTGTTAAAATTGATAAAAATCGCAAAATGATTCAAGAAATGATTTTCGGGCTCTACCGAGCAAGAGTGACACTGAAAATTAGGGTTTGAGCTGGATTGAACTGAAATGTACTGGATTGAGCTGGGTTTTAGAGTTTCATAACTCAACTAGACTGACAATGCACTGACTCAACTGACCTTTTCGACTAAATTTTCAAGAAAAGCTGCCATTTTTAGAGAAATGATACGGAATGATCACTGGAGTGAAGTGAATTACGAATCTGAGCTGGGTTTGAGCTGAAGCAAAGGTTAGTAATACTGAGATGAACTAAAAGCAAAGCTCGAACACTAGCTTAATCGACTGGACTCAGCTCAATTTCAACTGAAAGAGGCTAAAAGGCGCTCCTGGACACTTGGAAATGGTTTTGAACTGAAACTGGAGCACTTGAACTCCTGGTGAGCTCAAGCTAGACTCTGGGGAATAGAATTGACTGACTCGGAGACAATTGGCATGGATTTAAGTGAGAAATGAGCTCATTTCTGAAGAAATGATCCCATTTTAGCATGAATGGTCAGAAATGAAAATGGTTTATTTATTATGAGCTCAGATGAGCTTGAAATGACTGATATTCTAACGGTTCTGAACTGACCAATAATCTTGGTTGACTCCGACTGACTGGGGTCTGGGATGACCTAGGGGTAAAATGATAATTTTTCTAGTGAAAATGGGTAAAGTTGTGACTTTCTGAAACAAACTCGGGGTTGGACTCCTACACATACCTAACAGGGTTGGCACTCACGAGGGGCATTGTCCAAGACTGGATGGAGAAATTTTGGGGTGTTTACAAATGCCCCTCTTTGCTACTAAGTCGGTTTAGAGCCGAGCTTAGTGGCAAAGAAAAACACACCAAATTTGGGCTATGTAAAATGCCCCAGTTAGAAGGATCTTGAAAGTGCACTAGGATCGAGGCAACGAGCACTAGAGGGGGGGTGAATAGTGCTTTTAAAACTTTCTGCGGAATATTGAATGATTTTGCAAATCTCAAAGCAAACACACAAAGAACACAAGATTTTATCCTGGTTTGGTCAAACCCGACCTACATTCAGTCCTCAAGCAAAACCCGCTTGAGATTTTCCACTATCAACCTTGTAAACTACAAGATCACACAGACCATAACCGGTCCCACTTTCAGTAACAACCCAACTGAAAGCAAACAACTACTTTACACCAAGGAGTCCTTCTTTTTACAGAAAAGAAATAAGAACTTACAATACAACCTATGAGCCTTCCTTTTGAATGCAAATGAGATGCAATTGGTTTTTGAGGTTGTTGAAACACTCTACTCACGAATTCACTATCTCTCAAAGTGATTTGAGTGAAAAACTGAAGTGAAAATATCACGTGAGTGAGAAAACAAATACTTGAATGAATAGGAGTGAAAAGCAAGATTCAAATCGATTGAATTGATATTTTTGAGTGTAAAATGCACTCATATTTATAGTTAAAAGATTCCATATGTTGAGAGTATGAAAGGGTGTCAAAACGGTCCATTTTGAACGATCAAAACGTTTGAAAAATGAAAAGACACACCTTTTTGAAGTTTCAGGAAAACGGCAAAATTAATCGACTGAAACATCAGTTAGTCGACTAATAGTTAGTTATTAGTAGACTGACAGTTATCATCGGTCGACTGATCTATTAATCGAGCCGTTTGAAAATCTGAACTTTTGAAACTTAGTCGACTTAAGAAAAGTTAGTCGACTGATAATATCATCAGTAGACTGAAAAACCTTTTAGTCGACTGCTGCTAAAAACTTCTGAAAAACAAACATTCTGTTCGGTCGACTGATAAAAATCATTAGTCGACTGCTGCTAAATTTTCAGAAAACACCTGTTCTGTTCAGTCGACTGAAAAACCATTAGTCGACTGCTGCTAATCTTCCAGAAAACAGACATTCTGTCCAGTCGACTGATAAAACCTTTGGTCGACTAATTTGACAAGAATGACTTTTTAGAAAATATGGCGCGAAAGGATTAGTCGACTGATAAATCGATTGGTCGACTAATAAACATGAAAATTTAAGAAAAGAGTTTTCTGAAAAGATTTTCAAAAGAGTTTCTTTTAGAAAAGTTTTTCTAAAGACTTTTAAGGTGAAATGCAACCTAAATATGCACTCTAAGTAAGGCTCTTACAAGAATCTAAGACTTTTAATGAATTAAACATTTGCACACTAGTCTTCAAGGATTCTTCACTGAATTCTTCAATTTCTTCATAGCCTTAGCTGTAATGCAGTTGATTCCACTTGCTCATCATCAAAACCTTGTACTTGAAGTATCATGTATGGCTTCATTGTCGTAACAATCTCCCCCTTTTTGATGATGACAAACTTAATCAAAGATGAAGCATTTAGATGCATAGATGGAGATTTTACTCCCCCTATCAATATGCTGCAAAACATTAAAAGTTAGCACATTTAAAGCACATATATCACATATTGATTGGTTTGCATTTCCATTCATCATGTATTCATGTATTTAGAAATACATTCATTCAAAGCTTTCTTTTTTTCTCAATTTTGCATTTCTCATGCAAGATCTCTTGTAATGTAATTGCTATCATCTTTTTCTCAAGATCTCCTTGCAATTTCAAAGCAATGCTATCTTTATCTTTTTCTCCCCCTTTGTCAGAATCAAAAAGAGTAAGGGCAAAAATAGCATAAGCAGAAATAGAGATAAGTTTAAAATATTACAACCCATAAAGTATGTTTTTCAAAGATCAAAGATCAGAAAAGAGAGTTTAGCAAATCCTTAATGGTAGTTACATCCTTCTGAATTGAAGCAAGTTATTAAGTATAGTTGTTGAAGATGTGACTCATTCTAAAAATATTATCAGTCGACTAGAAATATATCGGTCGATTAATATGGTGCGATTCATTCTAAAATATAAAACATCAGTCGACTAGAATTTTATCGGTCGACTAATATAGTGCGATTTTGAGATTTTGTTCAAAAATCAGCATTTTTATAAATCCAAAAATGAGCAAATACCTAGTTCTCTCCTAATTCTCATAAAATCTTCATTTTTAAGAGGTTTAGTGAAGATATCGGCATGTTGTTCTTTAGTGGAAATAAAATTTAACGAAATATCTCCTTTTAACACATGATCTCTTAAAAAATGATGTCTAACTTCAATATGCTTAGTTCTTGAGTGCTGAATAGGATTTTTCGAAAGATTTATAGCGCTAGTATTATCACAATAAATAGTTGTTGTGGAGTAGTTCAAACCAAAATCTTTTAAGGTCTGTTTCATCCAAAGTACTTGTGAACATGCTAAACTAGCCGCTATATATTCAGCTTCAGTTGTTGAGAGTGATACTGAATTTTGCTTTTTACTAAACCAAGAGACTAAGGAATTTCCCAAGAAATGACAAGTTCCACTAGTACTCTTGCGATCAGATTTACTTCCTGCAAAATCTGCATCACTATATAAAACTAAATCAAAGGAAGATGATTTTGGGTAAAACAAACCGAAATCTGAAGTATCTTTCAAATAACGAAGAATTTGTTTTACTGCAGTTAAGTGAGATTCATTTGGATTAGCTTGAAATCTTGCACACATACAAACACTAAACATAATATCATGTCGACTAGCAGTTAAGTATAATAGAGATCCGATCATACCTCTGTAGAGCTTAGTATCTACACTTTTACCATTTTCTTCTTTATCAAGAGAAGTAGTTGTACTCATAGGATTCCTTCTTGATTTCGATGAGTCCATCCCAAATCTCTTGAGAAGTTCTTTTGTATACTTACCCTGATTGATGAAGATTCCTTCTTCAGTTTGCTTTATTTGAAGTCCAAGGAAGTAGTTTAATTCGCCCATCAAGCTCATTTCAAACTCTTCCTGCATAGCCTTAGCAAATTCTTTATAAAGAGAATCATTAGTAGAACCAAATATTATGTCATCAACGTAAATTTGCACAATAAGAATATCTGAATTAAAATGTTTAATAAATAAAGTGGAGTCTACCCGACCAATGGAAAAACCAGATTGTTCTAAAAAATTTCGTAGTCTTTCATACCACGCTCTTGGTGCTTGTTTGAGTCCATACAAAGCTCTTTTCAATTTGAAGACCTTTTCTGGATATTTCTCATTTTCAAAGCCTGGAGGTTGCTCTACATAAACTTCTTCATTGATGTGTCCATTTAAAAATGCACTCTTAACATCAATTTGATATAACTTGAAGTTCATGTAACTAGCAAAAGCAAGCATCATACAAATTGACTCTAATTGAGCCACTGGTGCATAGGTTTCATCAAAATCTATGCCTTCTTCTTGATTATAGCCTTGTGCCACAAGCCTTGCTTTGTTACGAATGACTTCACCATTTTCATCCAGCTTATTTCGGAAGACCCATTTTGTTCCAATTACTGGATGATCCTTTGGTCTATCAACTAGATCCCAAACATCATTCCTAGTAAATTGGTTAAGTTCTTCAGACATGGCTAAAAGCCAAAATTCATCATCACATGCCTCATTGATATTCTTTGGTTCTAATTTAGATATGAAAGCAACATTTGCAATATATTTTTCTAACTGCCTTCTAGTTTGGACACCACTCTTTATTTCACCAATAACTTGTTCATGTGGATGATTAGGATCTTCTTTCCAAACCGGTTGAAGAGGAATATTTTCTTGAGAAGTACTCTCTATCAAGGGTTCTTCTTGAAGTGTTGCTTCTTCTTCTTCGCTTAGAGGAATAACCTGCTCACAATTCTCATCAAATGCAACATGTAAAGATTCTTCAATACAAGATGTTCTTTTATTGAAAATACGATATGCTTTACTTCTAGAAGAATATCCAAGAAATATTGATTCATCTGATTTTGAATCAAACTTATCAAGATTATCTTTGGTATTTAACAAGAAACATTTACTACCAAAAATTTTGAAATATGAGATCTTGTGTATACAATCATAATACAATTCAAAACATGTTTTATGTAAAATTGGTCGAATAAGAACACGATTTAAGACATAACATGCTGTATTAATTGCTTCAGCCCAAAAATATTTTGGTAAATTTTTATCTTGAAGCATGGTTCTAGCACATTCTTGCAAAGTTCTATTCTTTCTTTCAACAACTCCATTTTGTGGAGCCGCTCTAGGAAAAACAAAGTTGTGAGATATACCATGTAAATAACAAAACTTTAGAAAAGATTCATTTTCAAATTCACCACTATGATCACTACGAATTTTAATAATAGATGTAGATTTTTCATTTGTAATTCTTCTACAAAGTTTAGAAAATTCTGAAAAAGCATCATTTTTGCTTTTTAGAAAAATCACCCATGTAAATCGAGAATAATCATCTACTATAACAAAAGCATACTTGCTACCATTCAAACTTTGAATTCTAGATGGTCCAAATAGATCTAAATGTAAAAGTTCAAGAGGACGTTTTGTTGAAACTATATCTTTTGCTTTAAAAGAACTCTTGATTTGTTTACCCCTTTGACAAGCATCACATAAGTGATCCTTTTTATATGGTATTCTAGGTAGGCCTCTTACAAGATCATTCTTGGATAATTTTGAAATAATTTTAAAATTAACATATCCAAGTCTCTTGTGCCATAACCATTGAATTTCATTTGAAACAATAAGACATTTTTCATTAAAAGAGGGTAATTCATCTAGATATAGTTCATACACATTGTTTCTTCTTTTACCTTTAAAAATGAACTTTTTAGATTGAAAATCAGAAATTAAGCATAAATCATTTTCAAAAGAAACATGAAAACCTTTATCACATAATTGACTAATAGATATTAAATTATGCTTTAAACCATCCACTAAAAGAACATTTTCTATCAAGGGAAATTTTGGATTACCAATATTACCAATACCTATCACTTTTCCCTTGTTATTGTCACCAAAGGTGACGGTTCCTCCATCCTTATTTTGGAGGGTGGAAAATAACTCCGGCCTTCCAGTCATATGTTTGGAACAGCCGCTGTCCAATATCCATTTGATCCTTATGTTGTGTACCTACAACAAAATCAGAAAACAGAGCATTTGACCCCTTTCTATTTTCGGGTCCATGAGAGTTAGTCTTAGGAACCCATATCCATTTGGATTTTGGTTTCCTTTGATAATAAGTATTCTTTCTATAAAAGGATTTAGAATAAACATGTCTAGAACAATCATATCTAGATGCATTTCTATTAGAACTAGAAAGTTTAGTTCTATGAACAAAAGATTGAGAATAATGTCTTTGATTTTTCACCACAAGGTTTGGTCTATTTTGAGTATCAAAGAAGCTATATCCCAATCCGGTTTTATTTACCGAGCATCTTTGAGAACCAAGAAGTTTTTCTAGATTCTCTTGACCATTTGTAAATTTGGTCACTATAGAAAGAAGATCATTTGACTTTTCTTTAAGACTAAATATTTCTTTTTGTAAGAGATTGGTTCTAACTCCAAATTTTTTTATCTCAATTGCCTGGCAAGAATTTTCCTTCTTGAGATTTTCTATTTCTTGAAGTAACACTTTATTTTGAGAGTCAAGAGTTAAATTTTCAGTTTTTAACTCTTTATTTTTAGAACTAAGACTCTTAAATTTAGCATACAAATCATTAAATGCTTCAAATAACTCATCATAGTCAAATTGACTTACCGATTCTTCTTGTGCTACAAAACACATGTTGGCGACTTCTTCATTTGATTCTTCATCGGAAGAGGAGTCACTATCATCCCAACAGGCTTGAAATGCCTTTTTCTTCTTGAATTGATCCTTGGGCTTGAATTTTTGAAGAGGACAATCTTTCTTGATATGTCCTGCCTTTTTGCAGTTAAAGCACTTTACTTCATTGGGAATGGAAGAATCTGCTTTCTTTGCCTTTCTTTGAAATCTTCCCTTTTTGATGAATCTTCTTAATTGCCTTGTGATGAGGGCAATATCTTCATCTTCATCTTCTTCAGAATCTTCTGAGTCAGAAGTAGCCTTAAAAGCAAGAGACTTCTTTTTAGGCTCTTCTTCTTGTCTGTCTTGAAGTTGGACCTCATATGTCATTAGGTTACCAACTAAGTCTTCAAGAGTAAGAGTATTGAGATCATTTGCTTCTTCAATAGCAGTGGTTTTTCTCTCCCATTCAGGAGTTAAACACCTTAGAATCTTTCTGACTAAATCCACTTGTGAATATTCTTTTCCAAGGGATTTCAAAGTGTTAGTTATATCGGTCATTCTAGTTACCATGTCCGATATAGATTCATTTTGCTTCATTTTGAACAATTCAAATTTATGAACTAAAGAAGCAATTTTAGATTCCTTTACCTTTGACGTACCTTCGTGTGTTACGAGAAGAGTATGCCAGATTTTATTAGCTGTAGAGCATTGAGAGATGTGATTGAACTCTACCTTATCAACGCCACAATATAATGCATTCATGGCTTTGGCATTCAGTGAAGCAGTCTTCTTTTCTTCATCGGTCCATCGACTGAAATCAGTTGATGGAGTTTGGTACTTTTCTGAAACAACTCTCCAGATATCGAGATCCATGGATTGCAGGAATATTGTCATTCTTACTTTCCAGTATCCATAGTTTGTTCCATCGAAGAGAGGAGGACGAACGGAGGAGCTTCCTTCTTTGTGCTGAGATGTTGTAGTTGCCATGCTAGATGATGGTCAAATCAAAGTAATAGCAAACCTGTGCTCTGATACCAAATGAAAGTGCACTAGGATCGAGGCAACGAGCACTAGAGAGGGGGTGAATAGTGCTTTTAAAACTTTCTGCAGAATATTGAATGATTTTGCAAATCTCAAAGCAAACACACAAAGAACACAAGATTTTATCCTGGTTCGGTCAAACCCGACCTACATCCAGTCCCCAAGCAAAACCCGCTTGAGATTTTCCACTATCAACCTTATAAACTACAAGATCACACAGACCATAACCGGTCCCACTTTCAGTAACAACCCAACTGAAAGCAAACAACTCCTTTACTCCAAGGAGTCCTTTTTACAGAAAAGAAATAAGAACTTACAATACAACCTATGAGCCTTCCTTTTGAATGCAAATGAGATGCAATTGGCTTTTGAGGTTGTTGAAACACTCTACTCACGAATTCACTATCTCTCAAAGTGATTTGAGTGAAAAACTGAAGTGAAAATATCACGTGAGTGAGAAAACAAATACTTGAATGAATAGGAGTGAAAAGCAAGATTCAAATTGATTGAATTGATATTTTTGAGTGTAAAATGCACTCATATTTATAGTTAAAAGATTCCATACGTTGAGAGTATGAAAGGGTGTCAAAACGGTCCATTTTGAATGATCAAAACGTTTGAAAAATGAAAAGACACACCTTTTTGAAGTTTCAGGAAAATGGCAAAATTAGTCGACTGAAACATCAGTTAGTCGACTAATAGTTAGTTATTAGTAGACTGACAGTTATCGTCGGTCGACTGATCTGTTAATCGAGCCGTTTGAAAATCTGAACTTTTGAAACTTAGTCGACTTAAGAAAAGTTAGTCGACTGATAATATCATCAGTAGACTGAAAAACCTTTTAGTCGACTGCTGCTAAAAACTTCTGAAAAACAAACATTCTGTTTGGTCGACTGATAAAAAGTATTAGTCGACTGCTGATAAATTTTCAGAAAACACATGTTTTGTTCAGTCGACTGAAAAACCATTAGTCGACTGCTGCTAATTTTCCAGAAAACAGACATTCTGTCCAGTCGACTGATAAAACTTTCGGTCGACTAATTTGACAAGAATGATTTTTTAGAAAATATGGCGCGAAAGGATTAGTCGACTGATAAATCGATTGGTCGACTAATAAACCTGAGAATTTAAGAAAAGAGTTTTCTGAAAAGATTTTCAAAAGAGTTTCTTTTAGAAAAGTTTTTCTAAAGACTTTTAAGGTGAAATGCAACCTAAATATGCACTCTAAGTAAGGCTCTTACAAGAATCTAAGACTTTTAATGAATTAAACATTTGCACACTAGTCTTCAAGGATTCTTCACTGAATTCTTCAATTTCTTCATAGCCTTAGCTGAAATGCAGTTGATTCCACTTGCTCATCATCAAAACCTTGTACTTGAAGTATCATGTATGGCTTCATTGTCGTAACAGATCTGACTAGACATGAAGAAATTGGCCTTGATAAAAAAAATGGTAGATATGAAATGGAGAAGAAGAAAATTTTATTTCAAAGAAGTAGAGCTCAGGTTTTGCCCTTAACCTGGATGAAATTGAAAATACCTCGTGTAAAAATGAGGCTCAGGTTTGACCCTTAACCTGACTGGGAATGAAAATGATGGGATTCTTGAAAGAAGAACCCATGACGGAACCTTCGAATTTCTGCACAATGAATCTGATAGGGGTTTTGCAAAAGGATGAAATTGGGGTCCCTAAAGCTTGAAAAGGGGTTTGATTTTGGGTGACCCATTGCTGAGACTAAATAACTTTTGAAATTGATGATCTTTTGCGAGAAAATGATTGGTGGCTTAACCTCAAGCCGAAATTAGACTGTCTATAGTGGGACAGTGGGGACACAGGGAAGTGTGCGAATCTGAGATCCGAGGCGCTCAGATTATACCAAAGAAGGGAAGAAATTTTAAAAACTCTTGTTATCAAGTCCTAAAAGGGATAACAAATGGTGTCAAGATGCGCTAAAGATGAACCTCAAGCTCTCACTTCACGCCAGGATAGCTAGAAAATATTGTTAAAATGTTGAAAATTGTTGTTGATTCAAAATAATTGAAAATGATGCACATTGGTGCAAAAATATTTCCTCTTTTCTACCTGAAGTATTACCTCTAATTGGACTTAACTCCGTAGAATCAAGATTCAAATTCAAATTGCTTGCAATTGACTTTCTTTCAAGGAAGCTATCAATTTTCTTGATATAAACAGAAAAGTGAGTATTCTTGATATTGTGAAAGCAATTGGTGGAAGAATATTGATAATAGAATTTCACAAAATTTAAAGAAGATTCTTGACAGATTTGGCAGTCTGGTATCCTGGGATTCTTTTCTCATGATGATCTTTATGCACTCTCTTTTTGACAGAATTAGAGCTCTCTTGGGTTTTTGGGGAGTTTATTACATCATCCTTCATTTTGGAGATGTCCTGACTTTTCTCTATTTTTTTTTTGGGAAGGGTACGTCACAAACTTCTTCATCTCAGAGATGTTCCGACCCTTCTTTTCTCTCAGAGATTATATTGACAGTTATTGGCTCTTTGGTTGGAAATCTCTTGATGATAGCAGAAATTAAATATCCTTTAGGGTTTGTCGGGAGGCTCATCGTCGCCTTCATCTTGACGGTGATCTGAACTTTTCCTAGAAGGATCCATCACAAACTCCTTCATCTTGGAGATGATTCAAATCTTCTTTGACCCTGGGGATCTAACTCGCATAATTCGTCTTCATCTTGACGACAATTGAAAGATCCCTTTTGCAGATATTTAATTACAGCTTACATGATTGAGGAGATATAGAAATTGAATGGATTTTTCTGTATCACCCAGGATATTTCGAATGCTTTATTTTCCAAGAATGATCTTTAAAAATATGCCATTGACTGTGATCAATATCGATCACTTATGACTCTGCAACAACATTGAATTTCCTTTGTTGGCCATATCGAGGATTTATTCTTCATCCTTTTGGTAGGCCAATAGAAAGATTTTGAACTTTAAATCATTCTTTATGAAAGCTTTGTCATTTCAGAAATAATACTGAAGGTATTCTGAGGTAATGTTTTTGTGCAATAAAGATTTTGAAATCAACAAATATTTAATGACAAATTGGCAAAATGTTCTTGAAATCCTTCATGAAAATGAGCATTTGAAGCACAACTCAATGCATCCATGACAAAAATTATCCTCTCCTTTCCCCAAAGGAGAAGATTCAATGTGGGAAATAGAAATTATCCCTCTCTTTCCTGAAGAGGAGGTGTTTGCAAAACGAACTTTCGAAGAGAAATTAAGCTTTCATCAAATCTTCCTAATATTAGGCTTCTCTTATAGAAAGGGGCCGGTAATGGTAAGGTCGGTGAATTGGTCATGAAGGAATGAGTCCATCACACTCTCCCCGAAAAGAGGGTCCTCCATGATGAAATGGCCTAGTATGAAATTGTGGTCACAAGGAAAGCGAACTTCTGTCAAAGCTCTCCCTGAACTAAGGGTTCCTTGTATGAAATTTGAAATTTGTTTTGCAAATGGTTCACAAAGACACGAGTCCCTTCAAACTTTCCCTGAAAAGGGGCTAAGCGAACAAAGGATAACATGCAAAAAGAATGAGCTCCATCGAACTCTCCCTGTAAAAAGGGTCTCTCGCAAGAGAAAATGATTGAAATTGGTATTGAGTGACCAAAAAGGTCGAAAATGGAATTTGGAGATTGAAAATTTTGAAATTGGAATTTAGAATTTAGAAATTGGAAATTGGAAATTGGAAATTGGAAATTGGAAATTGGAAATTGGAAATTGGAAATTGGAAATTGGAAATTGGAAATTGGAAATTGGAAATTGGAAATTGGAAATTGGAAATTGAAAATTGGAAATTAAAAATTGGAAATTGGAAATTGGAAATTGGAAATTAGAAATTGGAAATTGGAAATTGAAAATTGAAAATTGGAAATTGGAAATTGATTGTGCCGAAGGTCGAAATTGGAAATTGATTGACCCGAGGTCGAAATTAGAAATTGGAAATTAGAATTTGGAAATTGGAATTTGAATGACCCGAAGATCGAATTTTGGAAGTTTATTGACCTAAAGGTCGAAATTGGAAATTAATTGACCCGAAGGTCAAAATTAGAATTTGGAAATTGGAATTTGAATGACCCAAAGATCGAATTTTGGAAGTTTATTGACCTGAAGGTCGAAATTGGAAATTGATTGACCCGAAGGTCGAAATTGGAATTTGATTGACCCAAAGGTCGAAATTGAAATTGGAAATTGAAAATTAAAAACTGGAAATTGGAAATTGGAAATTGGAAATTGGAAATTGGAAATTGGAAATTGGAAATTGGAAATTGGAAATTGGAAATTGGAAATTGGAAATTGGAAATTGGAAATTAGAAATTAGAAATTGGAAATTAGAAATTGGATGACGTGAAGGTTGAAATCGGGAATTTGGAAATTGGGTGACCCAAAGGTCGAAATTGAAAATTGGATGGTATGGGAGGCGAAATTGGTATAGAACTTGAATTCTGATAGATGATCAACACAAAGACTAGACCCAAGAGGTCGACTGACATAGCCAACCGGTGAGACACTAACACGAGTGCTCAATTTCAAAAGGAACACCAGCATGAATACCGGGTTTGAAAATATATCAATATAGACATTGGATTTTGATAATGTACCAGTTTGAACACTGGGTTTTAGAAACATACCAGTTTGAGCATTGGATTTTGAAAATATACCAGTTCGAGCACTGGGTTTTGAAAATGTACCAGTTTGAGCACTGGATTTTGAAAACATACCTTGTTTTTAAATTGAGACTTGATTTTTTGAAAGAGACCGACGCTTTAAAAATATTCAGGCATTATAACAGGAATGATTGCTAGGGTCTCAGGATTATCCCTTATCCTAAATGGGTAATGAATTTGATGCAAATAAATGCTAATGTCAATGAATACAAATGTCAATGAATGCAGATGTATGCAAATATGAATACAAAGTGATATAAATGAGTGCACATGCATGCAAAATGAGAGATTGGTTTATCCTGCCTGCATATAGGATATTTGTAGATAAAAACAAAATTTCAAAAATGCCCCAGTGTAACTAGGAAAGGAGAATTTGATCATTATTGAAGAAAATTTGAGGAATTACATAGAATAAGACATGATTTAAGTATAAATTTTTTTCAAATGTCGAGCATTGATGGGATTTGGTAATTCCACTCTGTCGACATTGATGAGACGATATGAATTGCGAGATAATGCCTCTTTGACAACATAGGGACCTTCCCAATTTGGTGACCACTTTCCACTTGGGCGGTGCTTGAGATAAGCCGTTGATCTGAGCACTAGATCATTGATTTGGAATTTTCTTTCAATGACAGATTTTGCATATTGACTGACTATCCTCTGACGATATTATTGAGCATGCTCTGCTGCTCTAAGCCTTCTTTCATCGAGCAAATCAAGTTGTACTAGTTGTTGTTGTTGATACTGATCAAGAGGCAATTCTAGAAGTGATACAAATTTCAAAGCAAGTTTTTGAACATGTAGAGGCAGTACTACTTTAGTTCCGTAGACAAGTTCTGACAGAGTAGCATTAGTTGGAGTTCGAATGGTGGTTCTGTATGCCAACAATGCATCATGAATCTTCTCATGCCAGTCACGGCCTGTTTCCAGAGTTCTCTCCAGGATTTGAATCAGAATTTTATTAGTGGCCTCTGCCTAACCATTCCCTTGAGGATAATAAGGAGCAGAGAAATGATGATGGATTCTGAACTTTGAGCAGAATGTCCTTATTTTCTCATTCTTGAAATGACTGCCATTATCTGACACAATATCATGCGGTATGCCGAAACGACATAGGATATTCTTGTGGATGAATGAGACCACGTGTCAACCTTCTATTGTGCGCAGAGTGACTGCATCTACCCATTTAGTAAAATATTCTGTTGCGGCAAGAAAATATTTGTGGCCATTTGAAGCAGAAGGAGTGATGGAGCCTACCACATCGAAAGCCCACTGTGAACACCCCAAATTTTTCAAAATTTTGTAAATATTCCCCTTTTGCCTCTGACCTCCATTTTCTGAGTAAATTGAGTCATTTTCAATCTAAATTTCAGTTATTTCTCGGATTCACTAGAATCCAAATTTATTTTATATATCTGACTCAATTTTGGATCCGGATCCAGTTAAAAAAATCCAAATTTGAGCCTCGTTGTCCAAAATTTTCAAATTCAATTTTTCCAAAAATACTAAAAATAATTTCTGAAAGGCTTAGACAGTCCATCCGATATCTATTTGGATCCATTATCCTATATTTCTCGATTTGAGGTCCAAAAACTCAAAAATTTCTTCAAAATTGGGATCCAAACCTGTTTTCTGAAGAAATTTCCAAAGATCAAACTTGGATTCTCAGAAAACCACTTTTTTTGTAAAATATTCTTAAATTTCACAAAATTAGATTAAAAACCCATAGTTTTAGAGTTTTATTTCAAAAATAACAAAAAAATCAGAAAATACAAAGAAAAGAACAAAAAAATAAAAAAAGAGAAAAGAGAAAATACAAAAAATAGCTTGAAAGCCCCTTTTTGAAAATAGTCTTTTGTTAAAAACCATTTCTTTGAAAAAACATTATAAAAGAGCCTTGTTTTGAAAATTTCAACAAATTGAAGGGTGTGCTTAGAAAAAGCCCTTAACGAAATTCAGTTTTAGAGGGTCGACCTGTCCCTCTTTCTGGATGATTCTAGATCTCTCTTGAGGGATCCTTCTGCCTATATGAACAGACACCCCTCTCCTCCTGAGGGGGCGCGTTTCACCCCTTCACAGCCGATCTTCTTCTTCTTTTCCTCCATTCACGACTCTTCTCCTTTTTTTTAAGTAAAAGGCCTCCATCGGTGGAGAGGGAGGGATCGATGTTTAGCGCCATCGGTCTGAATCCCATAACCATCTCCCCGATCATCCACTGTTAAGTTGTTATATTCACGAATCATCCATCGATTGCTCGCCCATCATCCCCTCACCATCGAGTGATCCACTAGGGCCTTCATCTGGGCGTCCTCTGGGGATTCTTTTTTCCCCTTTTCTCACCTTCGACCAGCCGAAGAGGACCTTGCGGCAGAGAGCTCAACCACATTACCTCTTCTGATCGATCGCAGGAATCGGATGGGTTCCTTCATTCAGTATCCCCGAAAAAAAGGAAGATCGATCCAGTCTTTAGTGCACGGAAGGAACGCCAACTATCTCCCCTACAGCAGGATCATGGTAAGGATTCCTCCCTTCTTCCCTCTTTTCATTTCTATCTTTCCTTTCTTAGAGCACCCATATAGCATCGGTTTTGCATATAGCAAATACTGATCTATGTATGCTGTGCGATATTAACGAGATGTTTGATCCCGACATTTTTTTTTTGTTTGTTTTCTTTTCTTTCTTTCCTTTTCACTGTTCATTTTCTGAATTTCTCTTAGAGTTTTAGTATGTTTTACATAAAATTGTCATTCATTTCCGCTACTGCGCTAGCTTACCATCTGTTGTTTTTCTATCGTCATTCATCCATAATCCATTCCCTTTTTCCTTTTGTATGTCGAGGCATTCAAGGATGCACTCAGGGCCTACGCATTAGCCTGGTGCCCCGAAATGGGTTTAAAATCTTTTATTCCCCTTCAAAAAGGGAATAGAGGCTAGAAAGGCAAAGAGAAAGGAAAAGAGGAACGAGAGGAAAAATTTTGCAATAATCACAGATTCTAGATTTTTGATTCAACTCCAATTTTTGGATTCCAGACTTCGAATCCAATTCCATTTAGGATTCCAGATCCCAGATTCAATTCCATCTTGGATTCCAGACTTTGGATCCAATGCCATTTAGGATTCATATTTCGGATTCAAATCCATCTAGGATTCCAGATTTTAGATCAAATTCCATTACAAATTTCAAATCTAGTTCCATTTCCAATTCCTACTTTCAAAAAGCCATTTTCAAATGTATTTATCAAATTTGAATTCAAATTCAATTCCTGTTTTAGATCTTGAATTCAAAATTTCTGATGATGCATTAATCACGCATAAATATAATATATTTTTATTACATAAATACATCATTTATAGGTTTAGAACCCTCATATAGATGCATATAGATGTCATTGAGCTACGGTTCAAATTTTGTTCGAATCAAACTTAAAATGAGAGAGATATTGCATTTTTAGCGAAACGGGTCGAACCTCGGGGCAAATCAGAATATTTTGGATCCAACTGGTCCATCTGGGCCTTGGATCTGGGCCAAAATGCCCCAATCTAACCCACTAAAACCCCATTCATGATTTTATAAAATATTTTCTAAATTCTTCTTACAAATAGGTGCCTAGCATTTATTTGCATTTTAATCCTCTTTCTGGAAATTCTAGAAAGAGGGGTCTTTGTTTAAAAAGGAAGAGATGCCCAAGAGGGGGGTGTCTTTGTCTGGGAATGTGAACCCTAAAAGCCTGATTCTGGCTCCTCCCTCTTCTCTCACAGTTGTCGTCCATGCATCTTCTTCCACCTCCAATGGAGCTTGCTGAAAATTGCAAACTCCATTGGAGTTGTCGCCCAATTTCCTCCATTCCCCCCTTCCATAACTTCCTTTCTTCTCCCCTTGCTGCAGCTGAAGGTTCATGTTGTTGTTGCAGAGTGAAGCTGAGCGTGGAGTACACCAGCTGTGGAAGGGGTGTTGTCTGTCCCTCCACAACCAGCCGGTTCTTCCCCTCCGGCCCTCTACACCACCAAAATCATGCCACACTTCGAGGTACCTTCATCCGACAATTCCTAGCATCCAGCAACAAAGAAGACCAGCTCAGCACCACCGAGGGTCATTTGGGCACACATCCTAGTCAATTTTTGCTCACTCACTACCTCCTCCTTCGTTGGACAACCAGATTAAGGTGTGTCTTCTTCTTTTCCCCTTCTTTTAGATAAAACCCTCATTTCGTATACGTGTTTTTCTATGTTTTTTTGTTGTTGTCGTGTTTCCTCTATTTTCCAGCCATAGAATTAGCACCCTAGTGCTTAAGCCAGCTTTGTCATTGCATTTAGGATTTTGTTTAAAATTGAATTGTATTTTGTAGATTGTAAAATCCCTTGTTGTTGTTAACACCCAAACCGGTTGGACTGGTTCCAATCGGCTGGAGCTATGTGCCGTAGATTCTAGTTCAGTCAAAGAGCATAGAATTAATGCATTTGTAGTTATGTTTATTTAGTTTTCGTATTACAGCCTTGTCGACAGCTGAATTGGATTGAAGGGCATCCATGCCACAAAAATTGGGTAGAATTATGCTACCCAATTTAAGTGCCCTGAGCAATAAATCAACATAGTAATATTTGTTTTTTTTTTTCTGTTAAAAGTTTAGCAGTAATGTTAGCAAGGTGTGATTTCTGTGGATAGTGAATCAATTCGTAATTGAGTTGATAGTGTAGTATGTAGAATCTATATAGTTTTCGGTTTTGGTGTTTTATATTTTAGGTAAACTACATCCTTATAGTTCTATGGTTTGTGCTGGTAATAGAGTTGGAATTATAGGTTTTGTTAATTCCTGAGTGAATTTAGTGTACATTTAGATCTTTCTTGATTTTGGTTACATAATAGTTTAATATTAGAAATCGCACGATGATTAGGAGTATTTTTGTTTTACCCGATTTTTATGTTGGTGCAAATAGGTTTTAACATGCTGATTTTTCGATTAGGTAGCTGGATTTAGTTATTTTACTTACAGTTAGTAGGTTAGTTCAATGCCATGTAGGTTTCTAGCTGAATAGTATATATAAATTAGACATCACTTGTATTCATTGTTACATGTTCTTATTCGCTACTTGGAAATGCATATTGGTGTTTAGGTTAGATTGTTAATTCTATTCCAGCAGGGTAGTGGGTTCATTTACTTGTTGTTAGTAAGGTAGTTAAGATTAAATTAGTGTTATTGAGTTCATGTAGTTAGTTTGGTTAGGGCATTAGCAGTAGTTAGAATTAGGTTACTCTATAACTTGAATTGATAGTTAGTTTCATCTTTAAGCTTGTTGTTCAATGTTAATTAATTAGTTTACATTAAGTAATTACATTAGATTAGTAATAACTATATTTTAGCTAGTTTAACTTAGCTTAACCTAGCATTTGCTTTAGTATTAATGTATATTTCTCCCACATAACGTAGGTAATTAATCTAGATTCTATTTTTCTTAGTATAATTAGTTATATTTTCGGTTAGTTAGTTAGTATTAGGTTGTGAATGACTGTAATTACAGATGGTTGAAGCAATAGTGCAAACCTCACATTCATTCGAGTGAATAGTGTATTGAGATAGAAACCCGATTTTTGTGTGGATTTTCGCTCATTACTTTATGTGCAATATTCTGAGTTTTTTCGATATTATTGTTCTATGATATTCATTAGTGTGTTAACTATATGCAAACCAAAAATCAACTTGTTTCGAGTTGATTTGGTTTGCCTTTCAAGCATTCTAAAAAATTAGGTTTTTCGTGATTTTAGATTTCGGGTTAAACAGTTCTAGAATTTTGATTGAACTTGAAACACTTATATCCAAAGTTTCTGGATGAGTTTTTCAACTTCGTAAAGTCCGACAGACTCTTGTGTCTGTCAGAAAAAGAACAGAAGAGAAATACTTAGAATCGAACTTAGTCTGTCCCTTCATACTTCTTGTTTGCGAAAACCTGTTTGAAACAGATTTTGCATTGTTCAGGGACAAAACAATCATTTGCTTACTTAGTTGATTTTCGTAGTTTTTAGTATTTTATAACATATAATTGATGAACTAACAGTGGTAGGCTAGTTAAAGTGTATTTAACTCGTTAGTCTAGTTAGAAATGATAGTTTTGGTTTTCTTTGTTTTTAATTGTAGTTTAATTTAGTAATTAGTTCAGAAATAGTTATAGTGTGACTTAGAATTAATTTGTTATGATTTACTGACTTTTCATTTTCATTGTTGTAGGCTGATAAGTTAGAAATAGATCTACAGGTGTATTTATAATGCAAAGTGCAGATGCATGTGTGATGAAAAGACAAAATTACCCCTAACGATCTGAAGAAAATTAGCAAGCTGTTTAAGTTCATTTTCATTTTTTTTAGATTGTCATGTAATTAGAATTGTAATATTAACGTAGTTGTAAATAGTTGTGATATTAATAAATTAAAGTTTTAGATTTTAATGCGAATGTATCTCGTTCTCTGTGGATTCGACTCGTACTCGCCACATTCGTGGAAAGTCGGTTTGTTATTACTTGATGGGTGATTTTCCAAAATATTTCAATGATGAAATTACATTTAAAATAACGCTTACAAAAAGCCATATCAAGTTTTTGGTGTCCTTGTCGGGGAACGACGATTATATTCTGTTATTTCTGAAATTTCAGTTTATTAATATGTGTTTAGTTAGTTGTTTTTATTTGTTTTAGTCAGTAGAATTTAACATAGTTAGAAAATATAGGATTCACATGTTGTTTTTCCTAAGATTCACTGAATTTCATGATTCAAGGTGCGATTAGGCAGACGAGTTTAGAGAACATAGCTTGTGACTTTCTGTATTTGCTAAATTTACTGATTTAGATCTAGATTTATGTTTGCTACTTTCATCGCATAGAGTAATTCTGACATAGTTTAGTTGCTTTATGTGTTAGTGTTTTTATTTTGTTAATTGTTATTTAGAGTGTATTATATGTATATTAGAAATAAAATTGTTATTCATTTATGTGTTTTGTTTTGATTTTTTTTCGGATTTCATTGTTGTCATGCATGAACATCGTTCCATCTGATGCTTCAATGCATGAGTCCAAGTTACCAGACATAGAGCACAACTTTTAGAGCAGACAATCAATTAGGTCAGCTGAAAATTGAGCATCGGCGTATGCTTAGTGGTGGAGCATGATCCAGTCAAGAATCAGCTCAAGAGGCCTCACATATTAGGTTGTATCTATCCACTCTCCTGTCTTGATTTCAAGTTCTGTTAGTGTGCATCTACACTGTAATTTTATATCTCTGCATGCCACTAGAGACAGTGTCATTCAAGCATGGGGGGGTGGTTCCGTAGATACACACTATTTTGTTTTATTTATCATGTTTCAATAGCTAAGACTCATAAATTAGGCATTTCAAAAAAAAAAATTAGCATATATGAATATTTTTTATATAATCTGACATGTTAGAAATTTTTAGAAGCCCCATGAGAATTTTTTTTCTGAACAAAGCTAAAAAGAGTGAGTATTTATGTGAAGTTCAATGAAAAGATTGTATATGAATATGAAAAGATAAGTTTGAATCACAAAGTATAAGTAAGCACAGTTTGAAATAAACTACTAAGTAAATGAAAATATAAGAAAAAGCTTGAGCTCAAAAGAAAAGAGTCTGCCTGCGTTAGGTTGTTTGGATGATTTCACAATCCTGAGTAAGATGAGTTCAAAAGCTAGTTAAAGCGTTTGAATTTCACCCGAAAAGGAGAGTGAAAACTTTGTGCGCCTCGGAAGCTGAGACCAGACACAAGTTGAAATGTCTGAACCTCATGCCGAAAGGGTAAATGAAGGAAGTCACTTTTGTCCCTAGTTAACACCCTCGACATACAGATAGTGATATAAGAAGGCATTAACATTGCACAAGGCACAAAAGCAGACCACACGCAAGCTAAGATAAGAAAAGAAAAGAAAAGAAAAGAAAAGAAAAGAATTGAAAAAAATAAGTGGAAAAATTGAAAATCCAATGAAAATGAGAGCTTAAATGAAAAGAAAAAGTCATTACTTAGAAGTAGAATGAAAGACTGTGCAGAAAAAGATACAAGTGATAAAAAATAAACAATAGCATGACAATGTACGAATTTCTGAGAAACAATCATAGATAAATGTGATTTTTAGAAGAGTGAAAGGAAATTTTTTATCATGGAGGCATAGAATCTCTAATCGTGTTCTAAGAAAGAAAATCACATGAAATGTCTGCTAAATTCGATTTCTGAAATTGCCTAGCATTTTAAAAGAAAATTTTGAATTTATGTATGATTTCTGATGTTTGTGGGTAGCATCTCTGCAAACCCTCACGAGACCTCGCTCGTTCACTGGGGTAACCCAGGGGTTTAAAGGGATTGTTGCATATGCTAAATGCAATCATGATTCCTACGAAAGTGAGTTAGTTGTTTAATAAGAGCTTGCATTTTATTCGGGTAGTCTGTATCCTCATTGCAAAGGTAGGGTGTATTGCTAGGGACTAACAATTATTCTAGCATGGGGGTATTTGATGATGCATTAATTATGCATAAATATAATATATTTTTATTACATAAATGCATCATTTATAGGTTTAGAACCCACATTTAGATGCATATAGATGTCATTGAGCTACGGTTCGAATTTTATTCAAATCAAATTTAAAACGAGAGAGATATTGCATTTTTAGCGAAACGGGTCGAACCTCGGGGCAAACCGGAACATTTTGGATCCAACTGGTCCATCTGAGCCTTGGATCTGGGCCAAAATGCCCCAATCCAACCCACTTAAACCCCATTCACGATTTTATAAAATATTTTCTAAATTCCCTCTACAAAGAGGCGCCTAGCATTTATTTGCATTTTAATCCTCTTTCTGGAAATTCCAGAAAGAGGGCTCTTTGTTTAAAAAGGAAGAGACGCCCAAGAGGGGGGCGTCTTTGTCTGGGAATGTGAACCCTAAAAGCCCGATTTTGGCTCCTCCCTCTTCTCTCACAGTTGTCCTCCATGCATCTTTTTCCACCTGTTATCATCGCAAAATTCTTCCCTTCCCTGCAGAAGAGAGGGGAAACGATTCCGCGAGTCAAACTTGACCAGAGTTTTGAAAATTGTTTGAAATACTCGCCTCCATTTTGAAAATAGCGGGAAATATTCCATGGATTGGGACTCGACCTATCGGTACGAGGTTCGACCATTCCTGCCGCCTTTAACAGGGGTAATCGAACCAAGGACCAAATGTGTGCTTGACTTAACTGAATTATCAAAATCGTGTTCTATCCTAAATGCACAAAGAATTCAGACATGTGCTATGAAATTTTGTAAAATGCAAGTTGGAAAACATGATGTATGCTTGGAAAATATTTTGGAGTTGGAAAACATTTCTAAGGCAAAAGATGGAAATCAATTTCTCAGGAAAACTCGGATAAAAGGATTTGAAATCTCAAGAAGGTTTATAAGGATTTAGGGAAATCATGAAGGAGTGACAATCCTGGGAAAATAGAGGAAATTCTTGAGAAAAGATAAATGTTGAAAGAGAAGATGTTTGCCAGGAAAACTCCAGCTTTGAAAATTTTCTTTGGAAAATGATTGAAAATTCATTGGAAAACTCTTTGGAGAAAGAAAATCAAAACTCAGGAAATTGAAATTTTGAGAATCTTAGCCTTGAAATATTTAAAGATCGATTTTGATTCTTGAGGATGATGAGAGACACCTTTTGAAAATGAATCTTAAGAAAAGAACATTTTCCAGGGAAAATCATAGAAAACTTGACTTGGGAAATCCAACTTTGAAAACTTTCAGAGTTTCTTGAGGAATCGATTTCCTTAGAATGAAATTTTCTCGAGAAAAAGTATAAGAACTACATGTAATTTCATGATTCAACTATCCTGAGTGAATGAATGTCTTTTTATGAAAACATCTTTTCAGAAAAATATGCAATTTTAAAATTTAACTAAGGTAGAATTACCATATATTTCGACTATGGCTGTAAATATGCTTGTAATTTACTTATTTAATTCTAAAATACTTTATAAAATTTGAAGATATGCAATGAATTTTGGAAGATAGCCTAAGAGTGTAGGCTCGATGTGACTAGTAGGAAGATGTTGAATCTGGGTCTCGTCCATATTCCGACTAGGGCCGTAAATATGGACTCCACCGAGTTCATCAACTCCCTAAGAGTTGGTGCACATGCCATTCGTATACATCCATAGTTGTTACGACAATGAAGCCATACATGATACTTCAAGTACAAGGTTTTGATGATGAGCAAGTGAATCAACTGCATTTCAGCTAAGGCAATGAAGAAATATGACAAGCATTGAAGAATTTGATAAAGAATCCTTGAAGACTAATGTGCAAATGTTATATTCATTAAAAGTCTTAGATTCTTGTAAGAGTCTTACTTAGAGTGCATATTTCAGTTGCATTTCAGCTAAAAAGTCTTTAGAAATTTTTTTCTAAAAGAACCTTTTATGAAAAATCTTTTTAGAAAACTCTTTTCTTAAATATCCGTGTTTATTAGTTGACCAATAGACTCACCAGTCGACTAATCCTTTCGCGCCATATTTTCTAAAATATCATTTTTGTCAAATTAGTCGACCGAAGGTATTGTCAGTCGACTGGACAGAACATGTGTTTTCTGGAAATTTTGCAGCAGTCGACTAATGTTTTTATCAGTCGACCGGATAGAACATGTGTTTTTCAGGAAAGTTTAGCAGCAGTCGACTGAAAGGTTTTTCAGTCTACTGATGATATTATCAGTCGACTAACTTTTGTCTAGTTGACTAAGTTTCAAAACTTTAGATTTTCAAACAGCTCGATTAACAGATCAGTCGACCGACGATAACTTTCAGTCTACTAATAGCTAATTATTAGTCGACTAACTACTGTTCCAGTCGTCTAATTTTGTTGTTTTTTCTGAAACTGTAAAAAGGTATGTGTTTTCATTTTTTAAACATTTTGATCGTTCAAAATGGACTGTTTTGATACCCTTTCATACCCTCGACATATGGAAACTTTCAACTATAAATATGAGTGCATTTTACAATCAAAAGCACTGCAATATAATCAATTTGAATCAATTACTCTTTGCTTTTTGCTCATATTCATTTTCTCACTCACGTGATATTTTTCACTTCAGTTTTTCACTCAAATCCCTTTGAGAGATAGTGAATTCGTGAGTAGAGTATTCCAACAACCTCAAAAGCCAATTGCATCTCATTTGCATTCATAAGAAGGGCTCATAGGTTGTATTGTAAGTTGTTACTTGTTTCAATTTTCTGTAAAAGAAAGGATTCCTTGGTTTAAAGAAGTTGTTTGCTTTCAGTAGGTGTGTTACTGGAAGTGGGACCGGATTTGGTTTGTATGATCTTGTAGTTACACAAGGTTGATAGTGGAAATCTCAAACGGGTTTTGCTTGGGGACTGGATGTAGGTCGAGAAAAACTGAACCGGGATAAATTATTGTGTTCTTTGTGTGTTTGCTTTGCGAATTGCAAAATCCGTCAAAATTCCGCAGACAATTTTTAAAAGCACTATTCACCCCCTCTCTAGTGCTCGTTGCCTCGATCCTACTACACTTTCATTTGGTATCAGAGTAGGTTTGCTATTATTTTGATTTGACCATCATCTAGCATGGCAACTACAACATCTCAGCATAAAGAAGGATGCTCCTCTGTTCGTCCTCCTCTCTTCGACGGAACAAACTATGAATACTGGAAAGTGAGAATGACAATATTCTTACAATCTATGGATCTCAAAATTTGGAGAGTCATTTCAGAAAAGTACCAAATGCCATCAACTGATTTCAGCCGATGGACCGATAAAGAAAAGAAGATTGCTTCACTTAATGCCAAGGCTATGAATGCATTGTATTGTGCCGTTGATAAGGTAGAGTTCAATAGCATCTCTCAATGCTCTACAGCAAATGAAATCTGGCATACTCTTCTCGTGACTCACGAAGGTACGTCAAAGGTAAATGAATTTAAAATTGCTTCTTTAGTTCATAAATTTGAATTGTTTAAAATGAAGCAAAATGAATCTATATCGGACATGGTAACAAGAATGACTGATATCACTAACACTCTGAAATCCCTTGGAAAAGAATATTCACAAGTGGATTTAGTCAGAAATGTCCTAAGGTGTTTAACTCTTGAATGGGAGAGAAAAACCACAGCTATTGAGGAAGCAAATGATTTAAACACTCTCACTCTTGAAGATTTGGTTGGTAACTTAATGACATATGAAGTCCAACTTCAAGACAGACAAGAAGAAAAACCCAAGAAGAAATCTCTTGCTTTTAAGGCTACTTCTGACTCTGAAAATTCAGAAGAAGATGAAGATATTGCCCTCATCACAAGGCAATTCAGAAGATTCATCAAAAATGGAAGATTTCAAAGAAAGGTAAAGAAAGCGGATTCTTCAAATCCTAATGAAGTCAAGTGCTTTAACTGCAAAAAGGCAGGACATATCAAGAAAGATTGTCATCTTCTCAAAATCAAGCCCAAGGACCAATTCAACAAAAAAAAGGCATTTCAAGCATGTTGGGATGATAGTGACTCCTCTTCCGATGAAGAATCAAATGAAGAAGTCGCCAACATGTGCTTTGTAGCACAAGAAGATTCGGTAAGTCAATTTGAATATGATGATTTATTAGAAGCATTTAATGATTTATATGCTAAATTTAAGAGTCTAAGTTCTAAAAACAAAGAGTTAAAAAATGAAAATTCAACTCTTGACTCTCAAAACAAAGTGTTACTTCAAGAGATAGAAGATCTCAAGAAAGAAAACTCTTGCCAAGCATTTGAGATAAAAGAACTTGGAATTAGAACCAATCTCTTACAAAAAGAAATAACTAGTCTAAAAGAAAAATCAAATGATCTTCTTTCTATAGTGACCAAATTCACAAATGGTCAAGAGAATCTAGAAAGACTTATTGGTTCTCAAAGATGCTCGGTTAATAAAACTAGATTGGGATATAGCTTCTTTGATACTCAAAATAGACTAAACTATGTGGTGAAGAATCAAAGACAATATTCTCAACTATTTGTTCATAGAACTAAATTTTTCAGTTCTAATAGAAATGCATCTAATCATGAAACTTATAATGCTTATAAGCCTAGACATGATTACTCTAGAAATGCTAAATCTTTTTATAGAAAAAATATTTATTATCAAAGGAAACCAAAATCCAAATGGATATGGGTTCCTAAGACTAACTCTCATGGACCCAAAAATAGAAAGGGGTCAAATGCTTTGTCTTCTAATTTTGTTGTAGGTACACAAAATAAGGAGCAAATGGATATTGGACAGCGGTTGTTCCAAACATATGACTGAAGTTATTTTCCACCCTCCAAAGTAAGGATGGAGGAACTGTCACCTTTGGTGACAATAACAAGGGAAAAGTAATAGGTATTGGTAATATTGGTAATCCAAAATTTCCCTTGATAGAAAATGTTCTTTTAGTACATGGTTTAATGCATAATTTATTATCCATTAGTCAATTATGTGATAAAGGTTTTCTTGTTTCTTTTGAACATGATTTATGCTTAATTTCTGATTTTCAATCTAAAAAGATCATTTTTAAAGGTATAAAAAGGAACAATGTGTATGAATTTTATCTAGATGAGTTACCCATTTTTAATGAAAAATGTCTTATTGTTTTAAATGAAATTCAATGGTTATGGCACAAGAGACTTGGACATGTTAATTTTAAAATTATTTCAAAATTATCCAAGAATGATCTTGTAAGAGGCCTACCTAGAATACCATATAAAAAGGATCACTTATGTGATGCTTGTCAAAGGGGTAAACAAATCAAGAGTTCTTTTAAAGCAAAAGATATAGTTTCAACAAAACGTCCTCTTGAACTTTTACATTTAGATCTATTTGGACCATGTAGAATTCAAAGTTTGAATGGTAGCAAGTATGTTTTTGTTATAGTAGATGATTATTCTCAATTTACATGGGTGATTTTTCTAAAAAGCAAAAATGATGCTTTTTCTGATATTCCAAACTTTGTAGAAGAATTACAAATGAAAAATCTACATCTATTATTAAAATTCGTAGTGATCATGGTGGTGAATTTGAAAATGAATCTTTTCTAGAGTATTGTGATTTACATGATATATCTCACAACTTTGCTTTTCCTAGAACGGCTCCACAAAATGAAGTTGTTGAAAGAAAAAATAGAACTTTGCAAGAATGTGCTAGAACCATGCTTCACGATAAAATTTTACCAAAATACTTTTGGGCTGAAGCAATAAATACAACATGTTATGTTTTAAACCGTGTTCTTATTCGACCAATTTTACATAAAACATGTTTTGAATTGTATTATGATCGTATATCAAAGATCTCATATTTCAAAATTTTTGGTAGTAAATGCTTTTTGTTAAATACCAAAGATAATCTTGATAAGTTTGATTCAAAATCATATCAATCAATATTTCTTGGATATTCTTCTAGAAGTAAAGCTTATCGTGTTTTTAATAAAAAAACATCTTGCATTGAAGAATCTTTACATGTTGCATTTGATGAGAATTGTGAGCAAGTTATACCTCTAAGCGAATGAGAAGAAGTAATACTTCAAGAAGAACCTTTGATAGAGAGTACTTCTCAAGATAATGTTCCTCTTCAACCGGTTTGGAAAGAAGTTCCCAATCATCCACATGAACAAGTTATTTGAGAAATAAAGAGTGGTGTCCAAACTAGAAGGCAATTAGAAAAATATATTGCAAATATTGCTTTCATATCTAAAATAGAACCAAAGAATATCAATGAGGCTTGTGATGATGAATTTTGGCTTTTGGCCATGTCTGAAGAAGTTAACCAATTTACCAGGAATGATGTTTGGGATCTAGTTGATAGACCAAAGGATCATCCAGTAATTAGAACAAGATGGGTCTTCCGAAATAAGCTGGACGAAAATGGTGAAGTCATTCGAAACAAAACAAGACTAGTAGCACAAGGCTATAATCAAGAAAAAGGCATAGATTTTGATGAAACCTATGCACCAGTGGCTCGATTGGAGTCAATTCGAATGATGCTTGCTTTTGCTAGTTACATGAACTTTAAGTTATATCAAATTGATGTTAAGAGTGCAGTCTTAAATGGACACATCAATGAAGAAGTTTATGTAGAGCAACCTCTAGGCTTTGAAAATGATAAATATCTAGAAAAAGTCTATAAATTAAAAAGAGCTTTGTACGGACTTAAACAAGCACCAAGAGCGTGGTATGAAAGACTACGAAATTTTCTAGAACAATCTGGTTTTTCCATTGGTCGGGTAGACTCCACTTTATTTATTAAAAATCTTAATTCAGATATTCTTATTGTGCAAATTTATGTTGATGACATAATATTTGGTTCTACTAATGATTCTCTTTGTAAAGAATTTGCTAAAGCTATGCAGAAAGAGTTTGAAATGAGCTTGATGGGCGAATTAAACTACTTCCTTGGACTTCAAATAAAGCAAACTGAAGAAAGAATCTTCATCAATCAGGCTAAGTATACAAAAGAACTTCTCAAGAGATTTGGGATGGACTCATCGAAATCAAGAAGAAATCCTATGAGTACAACTACTTCTCTTGATAAAGATAAAAATGGTAAAAATGTAGATACTAAGCTCTACAGAGGTATGATCGGATCTCTATTATACTTAACTGCTAGTCGACCTGATATTATGTTTAGTGTTTGTATATGTGCAAGATTTCAAGCTAATTCAAAGGAATCTCATTTAACTGCAATAAAAAAAATTCTTTGTTACTTGAAAGATACTTCAGATTTTGGTTTGTTTTACCCAAAATCATCTTCCATTGATTTAGTTTCATATAGTGATGCAGATTTTGCAAAAAGTAAATCTAATCGCAAGAGTACTAGCAAAACTTGTCATTTCTTAGGAAATTCCTTAGTCTCTTGGTTTAGTAAAAAGCAAAATTTAGTGTCACTCTCAACAACTGAAGCAGAATATATAGCGGCTAGTTTAGCGTGTTCACAAGTACTATGGATGAAACAGACCTTAAAAGATTTTGGTTTGAATTACTCCACAACAACTATTTATTGTGATAACACTAGTGCTATAAATCTTTCAAAAAATCCTGTTCAGCACTCAAGAACTAAGCATATTGAAGTTAGACATCATTTTTTAAGAGATCATGTGTTAAAAGGAGACATTTCGTTAAATTTTATTTCCACTAATGAACAACATGCTGATATCTTCACTAAACCATTTAAAAATGAAGATTTTATGAGAATTAGGAGAGAACTAGGCATTTGCTCATTTTTGGATTTATAAAATGCTGATTTTTTGAACAAAATCTCAAAATTGCACCATATTAGTCGATCGATAAATTTCTAGTCGACTGATGCTTTAAAATTTTTTTAGAATGAGTCGCACCTTATTAGTCGACCGATAAATTTCTAGTCGACTGATGCTTTAAAAATTTTTTAGAATGAGTCGCACCTTACTAGTCGACCGATAAAATTTTAGTCGACTAAAATTCTTTTTAAATTTCAACTGAAGGGACCCGATACCCCTTGGATTTTTTTTAACACCTGATTTTTTTAAAAAAGGGCATCGTTTCATTTCATTTTTTATGCACCTTTTCGTTTTTCTTAAAAACGAAACCCTTTGAAAAATGAAACCCTCTCTCTCTCTCTCCTCTCTCTTCTAAAAAACCTTCGGAATGTCGTTCGAACCTCTCCTCGCCAGAATCTTCTGGCCGTGATAGGAAGTCGCCGGAATCCTCTTGCCGTGACCGGTGCATCTTCAATTCTTGAAATCCCCTTGTGGCAGCCTTCTCACCCACCGTCAGCCACCGTATCTTCCTCTATTTTTGTTGCACGACGCACAACAACATCTTTCTCCCGCCGAATGTCATTTGGAAGCCGACATAAACTGTTCTTCTCAACGACTGTGTTGATCAATCATTCTCTGCAACTAAAATTTTTTTTTGGGTGAATTTGTTTCAACCATGCCTCGTCAGAAGACTGCATCCGCAAAAGGTTCTCCTCCTCCTGCACCTTTAGCAAAATATGGATTTTCTCTCAGATTACTCCAAAATCCTCTTTTATATGATACTTTTAGATCGGTTTCTGCACTTCCTATTTTACCATGCCAAAATGTCCTCTTTCACATGTTTTTTCGTTACAAAATCAGAGAATTATTTCCAGGAATTTCACATCTTTTTCATGCCTGTGCAGACACCCTTCATTATCCTTTTCTGATCCACTTGTTTTATATAAATTTACAAATTGATCATGAAACTGGAGTTCTTTCCTCTCTTGTTCGTGATGTTGAAATTGAGTTTCATTCTAAACTACTTAGACAAATCCTAAAAAATCCACCCTCAGACACTCTTTTCAATACTATTGAACTTAATGATAAAAGAATTTTTGAACAAATTCTTCTTCCCGATGCACCTCATTGTCCTCCTTTTAAAACTACTAATCTTCAAACTCGTGCACGCATTGCTGGACGAATTCCTGCCCATAATGTTCTACCTAAAACTGGTTCTTTTGATTATTATTCCACAGATCTTTCTACGGCTCTTTATGTCTTATTTGGAAATATTTCTGTAAATTGGGCCAACGTGTATTTTACTAATTTATGGAAACAAAAATCATTTCTTCCTTATGGATGTCTTCTTACTCGTATTTTCAGACATTTCAAAGTTCCCTTAACTAATAAAAAATATATTGAGCAAAAGGAGTTCTTTGATCAAACTATTTTTAAACGAATGAAAATCAAATAGCTGCCTCCTTTAAACGTTGATCAAACTGAACCATCTGATCCTACTGAACCATCAATTTCTGAACCCTCACCATCTTCTGCGACACCTTCATCTCAAGCAAAACTGTAAACACCCCAAATTTTCATCATCCATTCTCAAACAATCCTCCTCGGGCAGTGCCAACCCTGTTAGGTCAGTATAGGAGTCAAACCTCGAGTCAAATTCAGAAAATTACCATTTCACCCATTTTCATTAGGAAGATTACCATTTTACCCTTAGGTCATCCCGGACCCCAGTCAGTCGGAGTCAACCAAGCTTGTTGGTCAGTTTAGAACAATTAGAATATCAGTCATCTCAAGCTCATCCGAGCTCATAATGAATAGACCATTTTCATTTCTGACCATTCCTGCCAAAATGAGATAATTTCTTCAAAAATGAGCTTATTTCTCACTCAAATCTAAGCCAATTGTCTTCGAGTCAGTCATTCTCAGTCAGTCATATTCCCCAGAGTCTAACCTGAGCTCATCATAAGTTCAAGCATTTCAGTTTCAGTTCAAAACCATTTCCAAGTGACCAGGAGCCCATTTTAGTCCATTTCAGCTCTTTTAGCTGAAACTGAGCTGAGTTCAGTCAATTGAGCTAGTGTTCGAGCTTCGATTTTAGTTCATGTCAGTAATACTGACCTTTGTTTTAGCTCAAAGCCAGCTCAGGTTCATAATTCACTTCGCTCCAGTGACCATTCCGTACCATTTCTCTAAAAATGGCAACTTTTCTTGAAAATTTAGTCGGAAAGGTCAGTTGAGTCAGTGCCTTGTCAGTCCCATCGAGTTCTGAAACTCTAAAACCCAGCTCAATCCAGCTCATTTTAGTTTAATTTAGCTCAAACCCTGATTTTCAGTGTCACTCTAACCCAGTAGAATCCAAGAATCATTTTTTCAACCATTTTCCAAATTTTATCAGCTTTTATGCTTTTTGAACTGGTACAGCTGCCAATCGGGGTCTAACATCCAAAATTCTTCATTCAGGGTCTGCATTTCGCATGTCATTTCTCATCATTTCATATCATTTCTCACCATTTCATAACATTTCATTCCATTTTCGAAGTCTAGAACTCCAGTTTTATAAATTTCAAACTAGATTGAGTTTTAAAAGTTTTCAGAAATCAATTTCAAACCTCGGGTTTCCAAAATTGACATTTTTACCCCCGAGATTCTAAATTTGGAAATATTTTCTTGAGAAAAACAATCTGGATTTATTTCAAACTCAAATTTTCAAATTCTACACTGGATTTGCTTCGCAACGAGGTATTGAACTTCAAAATCCGAGCATGTTTCAAAAACTACCAAAAATAGCTTGTTTCGTCTGAAAATAAATTTGGAAGTATTTTCTCGAGAAAAACAATCTGGATTTCTTTTAAAGTTAAATTTTCAAATTCTATACTAGATTTGCTTGACAACGGGGTATTGAACTTCAAAATCCCAGCTTGTTTCAAAAAACTGCCAAAAATAGCTCGTTTCGTCTGAAAATTTTCTGAAAAGACTATTCTACCCCTCCAATCGTCAAGATGAGTTTCAAAAGTGGAATTTGGACCCGCTCTGAGATGGCCCATCCATTTGTATTTTCTGTTTTAATTTATAAAAAAAGGAAAAAAATTACCTTTTTTCTTTATTTTTTTTGTTTGTTTTATTTTATTTTATTTTATTATTTTATTTTTCCTAAGGTGGGACCCACAAGGGGGTCGACCACCCTAGCCCTCAATCCAGCCCATTTTCTTTCTTTCTTCCTCTATTTTTTTTTCTTTCCTTCTTTCTTTCTTTTCTTTCTTTCTTCTTCCTTTTTCTTTTCTTTCTTTCTTTCTTTCCTTCCTCCTTTCTTTACTCTCCCAGCCACTCACATACAGCCTTTCCTCTTCTTCTTCTTCTTCTTCTTCTTCTTCTCTTCCTTTCCCTCCTTTTCTTTCTTTTTCCTTCTTCCCCTCTTCTTTACTTTTCCTTCCCTTCCTTCTTTCCCCTTTCTTCCTTACCTCCTTTCCATCTTTTTCAAAAGCACAAGAGCCCCAGCCATTCACGGATGGCTATTGATGAAAGGCATTAGGCATTTTTAGAAACTTAGGTTTTGAACTTATCAAAACCTAAGTTGTCTTAAAACCAAAAAGAAAAGGACCTACGACTCATCTCTTCTCCTTCACGACTCTCTCTCTCTCTCTCTCTCTCTCTCTCTCTCTCTCTCTCTCTCTCTCTCTCATGGCAGCAACATAGACACCAGCCTTGGCAGCCATCATCAACCTTTGTGCTTCTCCAAGGCAGCTGCCTCTTTGAAGCCTCCAGCCTCTCAAGTCCAGCCATTACACGCCACCTCCTTGGACACCTTCAACCACCATTTTTTTTTCACCTTCCAACAGCTGGTCCATTTTGTTCCAGCCCCAGCCAAGGCATCCAACAAACCCACCACCAGCTGCCATCCTTAGCCTCCGTGAGCTCCTCTAGCCGCCCCTTTTGGAAGCAGCTACAACCGGTGCCACCTCTTCCAAAGGCTCCCACAACATCCAGCCATACAACACCTTTGCTCCCGCAACCACCGTTGCTACCTCCTCTTCCAAACGCTTCCACTACCTCCAGCCAGCAGCAAGAGCCCAGCCACCTGCAGCTTTTCTTCAGCCACCACAGCAACCAACCTTCAAGCTCTCCACAGCAGCAGCCTTTTCCAGCCACCTGCGCCAACCACACCTTGACAGCAACACCCCTAAGACCACCAGCAACTCCAGCATCTCCAAGACCTTGAACCAGCCTTCTCCTCCGTCATAAGCAAGCTCCAGCCTTGCTCCCATCTTCAAGCACCTCACCGCAGCTGCAACAAGGCAACCCCAACTCTCCCAGTCATTGGCTTCAACCTGGAAGCAGCTCTAGCTACCCCTCCATTGGCACTTTTGTCTTCCTTCAAGCCAATCCAACTCTAGCTGCCACCTCCTCCAACCTTGACGTAGTACCAGTTTTGCTTCAGCCCACACCCAGGTGCATCTCTTCTCTAAAAATTTGAGGGCTGTCGTCTTTAGCAGGGTCAATTTGAGATAAAAGCATTTGTTTGATCCTAGATATTATCTCATTAAATGCTTGTTGTATATGCTTTACATGTTAATGCTATGCGTGTGAGGCGATCCATCCGATTGATGGATCGGATCCCTCTCACTAAAAGCTAACATAAATGAAAATCATACCCTTTATAATTTATTTTGTCATATCATCAATTTCATGAGATTTTTCATGTTAGATCTTGCATTTAGGATTATTTTAGCATCTCATGATTATATGATTTACATAGTATAGTTTTTATTCATGTTTGCTTATTGAGTTCATAGGCTTTAATATTATATGTTTAGTCCAGTCATTATCTTATGTGAGAAATTTTACTCATAATTATCGAGATTTTTAGGGTGTTGAACTTGTTTTCTTATTGCTTATCTGCCAAAAATTCGATTCATTCGGGTTTTGGAACCCACCTAAACTGATCAAACCCTAAATTGGGTTTTCTGTCTGTCTGAACTTTCAATTTCTGCTTTAGCAGACAAAAACCTCCAACACCACCCTCGTGAGAGATTCTGATTATTCTCCCAAAATCACAGTAGATTAATAATTGAATCTACTAATGGTCTGGAAATTTTGAGGTTTTTCCAATTAGTTTTAATCTATGTAAAAAATCGGATTTTCCAGACCCTTGGGAAAATCTCGATTTTTCTTCGTCAGGGTATAGACAGACCCTAATGCATCAATTCTGTCCAATCCATAGCCCGTCTGCAACAACTTTCAACATGAAAGTTGTTTCTAACATATTGTCCTGACATTTCCCAAAATTTGGGGATTTTTGGAACTGTTTCAGTATTTTTCCCGAAATTTTATTTCCTGTCTAACAGATTTCAATATCCCAAAATTTCAGAGATTCGGGTATCTGATAACAACATGCCCTTTTCCAAACCGTAATCCAAATCCAAATGGTGTAAAAAGAAAAAAAACTTATCTGTCTGTCACCCCATAAAACTTGAGAAATTTTTATGTTAATTTGATATCCAAAATCCCCTTTAAAATCAACATTTTAGGCAAAAATCACAAAATTTAAGGTTTTTATTTGACTTTCTATATTTAAAAATATAAAAAAATAGATTTTCGAGCTCTATTCTGTTTTTAGGGTTATTTTAGGTGTCCATGCCAAATTTGGCTTAATTTCAAGTTTATTTGCTCCATGTGTTAGTTTATCTTTAAATTGAGAAGTGAAAATCAGGTTAAATTTGATATTTTTGTCATTTTAGGGTTTTATTCATGTAAATTAGCATGTAGGATCATATTAGGGTTAATTTCAATCTCATTTGCATTTCATATTTTTCAATTTTGCAAAATTTATTTCAGAAAACCCTGGTTTCAAGGCCATAGTCTTGTTATCAGGGGTATTTTGGTCATTTTGACCTAAATTTCGAAATTTCAATCTTAAATTTCATAAATTTTCATGCATATCATCATATTTCATCATATTATGTATGATTTATCTCATTTGATTTTTCAAAATTTCAAAATTTACAAAATTTCTTTCAGAAAACCCTAATTTCAAGGTCATCAGGGGTATTTTGGTCATTTTGACCCCAATTTCGAATTTTCAAGTTTATTTTCGAAATTTATTCATTATTTATCATATTTATATCATAAGGGGTATGAATTTGGGTTTATATATGAATAATATCTGATAATTTCCCATATTTTTAGATAAATTCAGAAAAACCTACATTTTTGTGCTAACCTTGTTTTCTAGTTTTGCAGGAACATTCAAGAAGAAGGCTTAGTCACTTTATTTTCTTATTTTATTTCAATTCAATGTAACATCAAATGTAATAATTTGGAATAAGAATTTACATTTCCTGCATAGAATAGGGTTGCATTGCATATAGTTTAATTTCTGCAAATTCCAATATTTGATGTATGATTCATGCATATTTTTTCAAAATAACTATGGTTTACACGAATGGCACGTGTATAAGCTCTTATGGAGTTTATAAACTCGGTGGGATTCGTATTTATGGCCATAGTCAGAATACGAAGAAAACCAAGATTTATGATCTTCATATTAACCACATTCAGCCTACACTCTTAGGCTAACTTCAAAAATGCATTGCATTTCTCAAAGTTTAACAAGGATTTTCCAATTCCTTAATGAAATTCTCTTTTCTAATTCATATTCATTCATTCATATTATTCAAATTGCATTGTTTTCAAAATCATTTTCCAACTTCAATTTCAGAAAAATCAATTTTCTCAAGGATTTACTAAGTCTTTCTCAGGATTTGATTTTCTCAGAATTCTAAGTTTTCAAATGACATTTCAAAGCATTTTCCAAGTTTAAATCAAGATTTTCCAATGTTTTAAAATTCTCAAATTTCAAAATCCCAAGTTTTCAGAAATCGATTTTCTCAGATTTCCCATTTTCCTAAGGATCCAGTTTCCTGAGAATCTGTTTTCCATTTCAAAAGATCATTTTCCAATGAATTTCCTGACTTTCTCAGAATTTTCAGATCCATTTCCTTACAAAAGCAATTCCAAATCTCAAAAATTGATTTTCCCAAAGTTCAAGTTTTCATGAGAATTCATTTTTCAATTCAATTTCTGATTTCCAATGAAATTCAATGATTTTCCCTAGTATTTCTCAAGCATTTTCCAAGCACATTTCAAACTTCCAAAGCAAACATCATATTTCTCAAACTTGCATTATTTTCAAGATTTCATAGCACAAGCCTGATTCTCTGTGCATTCTAGGAAAATAGAGCATAATTTAGACAATTTAACTTAGTCAAAGCACATAATTGATCCTTGGTTCAATTACTCCTGGTAAAGGCGCCAGGAACGGTTGAACCTCGTACCGACAGGCGGATCCCATTCCACAGAATTTTCCCGCAAATTTTCAAAATGAAGGCGAGTAATTTTCAAAATCAAATTTCTAAAACTTTGGTCGAGTTTGACTCACGAAATTCGTTTCTCTCTCGCAAGAGAGAGGAAAAATTTTGCGATGATAACAGGTTTGGCGACCGTGATGGGACCTGTCTTCGTCTGATCAATTGTGTGCTTGACTTAGTTCAATTTTCTGAATCATGTTCTATGAACTATCAGCTTTTATGTTCTAATATCATGTGGACCTAGGAGCCTAGGCTCGAACCCAGCTGACATGGATTGCATGTAGACTAGGCATGGTTTGGTAGGACCATATTGAGGAGAATTATTCATGCTCACTTAGACTTAGGTCTAAAATACAATACTCCTCAATCTAGGACTTGTATGAAAACAATGTTTGCTTCTTCAAAGTTTTCAAAATCTCTATCTCTTTAGGTTTTAAAGCCCTCTGTTTGCTTGCATGTGCCCATATTTCAAAAACCACCCCACCTATGTCTACCTGGTCTTCACGTTGTTGGGCTCTCTTCCAGAACCATAGTTCGGGGCAGAGCCTCACAACTGGGCCACTTATTTGGGCTAACGCCCCCTGCCACGTACCAAGGGCCATAGTCCAACGTATATCGGCAAGCGCTCAAGGATGTTGGGAAAACACAAGCCTAGACCCGAAGATGAAATTTTATGCCACGTACATCGAACCTCAGCTCGAGTATATTGGCATAGCATGATTGGACACAGCTGATCTGAGCCTAGAGTCAGGATTAGGGTTCTAAAGCTCTTTCAAAATTAGTGCATTTAGAGTCAGCTTCTTAGGGATTGTTGTATGTGCATAATTGTTTGTGATTGAATGTATGATTTTTTCGTCTTATTTTCTCATATTTTTCTAATTTTTCCAAAATATCAGACAGTTTTTCAAAAATACCTCATTTTCCATCTTTTGTGAAATATCTCCTTTTTCTCAAAAACCCTGGACGATTTTTCCAAATTATCCATCTTTTCTTCAAAACTCTAGGTGATTTTTCATTCTTTAGTTTCTCTGGACTTCAAATTTCCAGCTTTTATTTTATCCTGCCTGCAATTTTCAAAATTCTTGTATTTTTTTTATGTCTAATTCTGATCTTCTCACCTTTCAGTCCAATGGCATCCAGTCAGCTTGACTCTGTTTTTCCTGAGGGTCACATCTCCTACGAGGTGCGACAAAGTCTTTCCGAGCATCGAGCTCTCAACACCGGACCCTTCTTCCCCCGGTGGTACTACATTTGGTTCAAAAACTTCTCTCGTATGTTCCCGGACCATTTGAGCGATTGTGGGTTGGAACTGGCATCTGCAGTGGGGAAGTTGACAGTTAATGGCAATTTGATCCATGCACTAGTAGAGCGGTGGAATCCGCGCATTTGCACATTCTGGTTCCCGTGGGGAGAGATGACACTACTGATGGATGAGTTTTCAGAGATTATGGGACTGCCCGAGCCAGCCGGTCAGCCTGGAGATCCGTTAGAGCAGCAGTTTGTGATCAATGTCAAGGGTCTAGACCCTAAAGACGCTTTAGCTCGCATGATAGGACGTAAGTCGTGGCCACTGATTAAAAAAAACGGGAATAAATACGTGAGTCTGATCGAGATCTACCGGCAGTATGGAGAATTCGCAGAAGTCAGCTCGTTGTCCAGGACAGCTCGAGAGAGAATTCAACATGCGATGGTTCTGTGCACTGTGGGGCTTGCTTTCTTTCCAGATGGACAAAATTATGTGGATGTTAGAATAGTTCAGCTTCTGAGAACATGGGGAAGTCGACAAACTAGCCGTCTTTTGATAGTCATGGTCGTGCTTGCTTTTCTATACAAAGGATTGACCCGCTTCACAATGGGAGAGCTCATCTTAGTTGAGGGATGTACCTATGCTCTTCAGTCTTGGTTCCTTCAGCATGTACCGACCAGAGCTAGTTCATTCAGATATAACGGCAAGGAGCTCCTTCTAGTTGCGCGATACTGATTCCTGATTGATCATTTGCAAGAAGAAGAAGTGGTGTGGGACTATTTTGATCGATAGTTATCACCTCCCAGATACACCTATGCATATGGCAAGAGATTCAAGTTGCTCGGTCCATTCTTTTGTGCCTACTGTCATTCAGAGTGGTGTGTTCGACAGTTTTCTCAAAGACAGAAGCACATAGAGATGCGGCTGCTATCAAGAGTCATGCTAGAGTTCAACCTTGCATCAGCACAATGGTCCGGAACATACCATTTTGCCAGATATGGCTGGGACTCTTTTGTTACTCTTCCACTTTTCCTGACCCTCGTGTCTCTGCTAGTTATAAAGAGTGGTGGCAAATTGTCTGTTCGCCCCCTCTTTCCCAAGTTTATTATTGATACAATCATGTTTTCCTTTCAATAAATAAAAATCTTGCAAATTCTTCAATTCTTGGTTTGACGACCTTGCCTAGGTAACAAGGCATAATTTTCAGTTGTTTATTTTCTTTGCAAAGGAATGACAACACAATTATCGTAATCCCAACGACGACTCAATCCCTAGTAATGGGATACTCTTTCAATTGTCTTCCAAAATTCTCAGCTAATATTCTCTTCCAATCAAAATCTCTTTCAAAAGTCTAATCATCAATTTTGCCTTGCAGAGAGCATTCATGACATTCAATGGTTCAGACAAGGTCAGGGAAGAAAACTGCACCAGTTGAGGGCATCGTATATTCAACAGCTTCGGAAGAAGAAATGGATTCCCCGCACTCAGGCAAAAATTAAGGGCAGCAAGCAGATGATGGCATTGATCCTCAGATGTATGCCATGTTCAAAAAAATGATGAGCAAGATGCTGGAAGAGCAAGCTGAAGCCAATACAAAGCAAACCCAAGTCAAGTAGAAGGCTGAGGGTCACACAACCAAAAAGCAGGTAAAGATATCTAAAAAGCGTGTCCAGCGTGAAGATACATCTGATAAAGAGGAATCAGTGGGAGACACGGATGAAGAAATTGAGACTCAGCAGATACTCCGCAAGTCTACTCAGGGGCAGAGGTCAGCCCATAGATTCAAAGATCAGTCTATCAGTGATTCTGACCAACCATAGTTCAGAGATATGGTCAGGATAGTTTGAGATCTGCAGGCCCGCAACAAGGGCAAAAGGATTTTCACAAGCGAAGATTTTTATGATGGTCTGGAAGGAGATGACAACCTAGAAGATCTCCATCGCAAATTTGTCAAATTTGATGGGACTGGCAATCCCAAGGCTCACCTGGCTATGTTCTTTGCAGAATGCAATAGATTTATGAGAGACAATCGCGCTTTGTTTAGATGCTTTCCTCGCAGTCTAGAGGGCACGCCGCCAAATGGTATTCATAGCATATCAATCCCATTGAGTTGAAGGAATTCGACAAGGTGGTTAATCTTTTCATAAAACGATTCTTGTTCAATACTGAGGTGCTGCCCACCCTCAATCATCTCTATAATCTGAAGCAGAAAGAGGATGAAAAGGCGAGAGATTTTATCCACAGATGGCGATCCATCTGCAATCAAATGAAGGATCCGATATCAGAAGGGCATGCGTTGTCGATCATCCTGAATAATTTCTCCCAACCTTTGAGAGGACTGATCTCTACTTCCCCAGCACGATCTTTTATCGAATTGATAGAACGAGCTGAATGGCTCGAGATGGGAATAGAGAATAGAGTATATGAGAGTCTCACACTCTCAAAGAGCAATTCAGATACCAAAAAGAAGTTAAATTTCACATTCTCTGTGAATGCCCCCGACAACAGCAATGGCAAAAGCAAAAGGGGTGGCAGAAAGAACCACATCGGCGGATCAAGGAGTCTAAATTCCAATAAAGATGATCATACAGGACAAGAGGATAAAATCAACAAGCAGAATGACAGCTCTCCTGCGAGCATCCAACTAGAATTAAAACCCCAAGGGAGACCAAAGCATGATGGTTGGGGATACGACCGCAATTTTACTCCCTTAGAACAGTCGCTCGAGCAAGTTCTGGAATACATGATAGCCAAAGGGATAGTTAGACTCCCCAAGATAGCGGATCCTCCTGTGACCATGGAAAGGTTTAAAGATCAATTCTGCAAGTTTCATCGGACAATGGGTCACGATACCAAGCATTGTTTCGTCTTCAAGAATATCGTTCAAGACTGCATTGATAAGAATCTCCTCGTTGAAGATGAAAATGAGGACTAGCCATCCTGACTGAGCTTTTTTCTCAAATCATTTAAGAAGCTGACAATGCTAGCATTTTCCCATTTCTCATCTTGCTTTTATTATTTTGAAGGGATAACGCAATCCCATTTGTCTTTCCTTGATTTGTCATCTTTCCTTTAATGCATTAATAAAATTATCAATTTTTCTCATAAACTTGATGTCACCTCTTATTCTCCTTCTCCGCAAAAATGTTCTCGCATGAGGAATGACCCTCTTCAGAGTCTCGGAATCAATCAAAAGTCAGAAAGCATTCTTCAAATATCAATTACTTATCTTTTCATCCAACTTCTCACTCCCCAGTTATACTGGGGCATTATTTTGAAAATTGTCTTCAAAACATCTTGTATGCAGGCAGGATCAAACAAATCTCTTATTTTGCATTTACATGCATTCACTTACATCATTTTGCATATATTTGCATTCATTTGCATTTGCATGCATTCATTCACATTCATTTGCATCCATATGTATCGAATTCATTCCCCTTCAGGTTAAGGGATAAACCTGAACTACCCATTCAGGGTAAGGGATAAATCTTGAGACCCCGATAGTTGTCTAAGTCATTATAAGGATGAAGACTGAAAATCTCTCATCGGAATCAGTTGGGTAAATTTTCAAAAATCTAGTGTTCGTGCTGGTAAGATTTTCAAAATCCAGTGTTCGTACTGGTAAAATTTTCTAAATCCAGTGTTCGTGCTGGTAAATCTTCAAAATCCAGTATTTGGGCTGGTAATTCTTCCAAAAATAGTATTCGTATTAATCCATTTTCGAAATCCAATACTTATACTGGTTCATTTCCAAAATCTGGTATTCACACTGGTACATCTTTCAAAATCCAATTGTTATTGGTAGGACTTTCAAAATCCAATTTTTATTGGTCAAACTTTCAAAATCTGGTTTTACTGGTTAATATTTTCAAATCTAATCCATGCTGGTCTAGTCTTCTTGCGGGATTCGAGTTCCGACTCAAATTTTCTTCCAAATCCAATTCAAATGTCTAGAATTGGTCTAGAAAATTAGAGTTCCGACTCGAATTTTCTTTCAAAACCCAATTCATTTAGTTTTTCCTTGAAGATTTGAATTCCGATTGGAATCTTCCCTCAAAACCCAGTTTAGCACCTGGTCCATTCAAAGCTCACAAGTTGAATCCTTCCTTCTTAAACTGTGATCTTTAGGTTAAATCCCTACGGAAGTGATCATTCGTAGGTCGAACCCCTGCAGAACCGATGTGATCCTTAGGTTAAATCCCTATGAAATTGATAGTTTGTAGGTCGAACCCCTGCAAAACCAATGTGATTTGTAGGTTGAATGCTTGTCAAACCAATATGGCTCATAGGTTGAACCCCTTTGCGAACCAAAAGTCCTTCTCAACCAAGTGGTTCTTAGGTTGAAACCCTTCGGAACTAATCCCACTGCCAAAAATTTGATCGGTAGGTTGAAGTCCTCCTGGTCCAATATTCTTTACAGTCCTTAGGTCAAACCCCTTTTGGATTGCTATTTTTCAGAATTATGATTTGTAGGTTGAAGTCCTCCTGATCCAAGTTCTTAGGTGTTATCATCGCAAAATTTTTCCCCTCCCTTGCGAGAAAGAAAGGAATTTCGCGAGTCAAACTCGACCAATGTTTTGAAAATAGTTTTTGAAAATTAACTCGCCTCCGTTTTGAAAATTTGCGGGAAAATTCCGTGGAATGGGATCCGCCTGTCGGTACGAGGTTCAACCGTTCCTGGCGCCTTTACCAGGGGTAATTGAACCAAGGATCAATTACGTGCTTTAACTTGACTCAAATACCTAAATTATGCTCTATTTTTCCTAGAATGCACAAAGAATCAGGCTTGTGCTATGAAATTTAGAAAATAATGCAATTTTGAGAAAATATGATGTTTGCTTTGGAAAATATGCTTGGAAAATGATTGGAAAAGTACTTGAAATTGGAATTCCTAGAAAAATCATTGAATTTCATTGGAAATCAGAAATTTGCATTGGAAAGTGAATTCTCAGGAAACCAGACCTTTGGAAAATCGATTTTGAGTTTTGGAATTTTCTTTTCTGAGAAAATGGACTTGAGAAAATCTAAGACATTCATTGGAAAAGGATTTTCTGAAATGGAAAACAGATTCTCAAGAAATTGGATCCTTAGGAAAATGGGAAATATGAGAAAATCGATTTCTGAAAACTTGGGATTTTGAAATTTGAGAATTTTAAAACATTGGAAAATCTTGGTATGAACTTAGGAAATGCTTTAAAATGTCCTTTGAAAACTTAGGATTTTGAGAAAATCAGATCCTGAGAAAGACTTGGAAATTCTTGAGAAAACTGAATTTTTTTGAAATTGAAATTGGAAAATGAATTTGAAAATAATGCAATTTGAATAATATGAATGAATGAATGAATATGAATTTGAAAAGAGAATTTCATTGAGAAATTGAGAAATCCTTTTAAAACTTTGAGAAATGCAGTGCATTTTGAAGTTAGCCTAAGTGTGTAGGCTGAATGTGGCTAATACAAAGATCATAAATCTTGGTTTTCTTCGTATTTTGACTATGGCCATAAATACGAATCCCACCGAGTTTATAAACTCCATAAGAGCTTGTGCACGTGCCATTCGTGTAAACCATAGTGAATTTGAAATAATGTGCATGAATCATACATCACATATTGAAATTTGCATAAATTAAACTATATGCAATGCAGCCCTATTCTAAGCAGAAATGTAACTCTTATTCCAAATATTACATTATTTTTTTACATTGAATTGAAATAAAATAAAGAAATAAAATGGCTAAGTCTTCTTGAATATTCTTGCAAAACTGGAAAATAAAGTTAGCACAAAAATGTAGGTTTTTCTGAATTTATCCGAAAATATGGGGAATTATCAGATATTATTCAGATATAAACCCAAATTCATACCCCCTTTGATATAAACATAATAAATAATGAATAAATTTTGAAAATAAACTTGAAAATTCGAAATTGGGGTCAAAATGACCAAAATACCCCTGATGATCTTGAAATCAGGGTTTTCTGAAAGATTTTTTGTAAATTTTAGAATTTTGAAAATCAAATGAAATAAATCCAACATAATATGATAAAATATGATGATATGCATGAAATTTTAGAGAATTAGAAATTGAAATTTCGAAATTTAGGTCAAAATGACCAAAATACCCCCGATAACAAGACTATGGCCTTGAAACCAGGGTTTTCTGAAATAAATTTTGCAAAATTGAAAAATATGAAATGCAAATGAGATTAAAATTAACCCTAATATGATTCTACATGCTTGTGTACATGATAAAAACCCTAAAATGACGAAAATATCATAAAAAATCAAATTTAACCTGATTTTCGCTTCTGAATTTAAAGATAAACTCACACATGAAGCAAATGAACTTGGAATTAAACCAAATTTAGCATGGACATCTAAAATAACCCTAGAAACATAATGAAGCTCGAAAATCTAATTTTTTTGTATTTTTAAATATGGAAATTCAAATAAAAACCCTAAATTTTGTGATTTTTGCCTAAAATGTTGATTCTAAAGGGGATTTAGGATAACAAATTTCCATAAAAATTTCCCAAATTTTAAGGGGTGACATAGGACAGTAAGGCAAGTATTTTTGCCTTTTAAACTTTCTGGTTTTGACCTATGGTCGGAGCTGTGACACTCCGTCAAGTTGGATCGGAATCCGGCGACTCTAGGATTTAGGAGAAACAGACAGGTTTCGGTAGAAAACATGGGAAAAATGAAAGACAGATGGGAAAAAGGCTGAAATTGTGGGAAAATGTCCCTGACAAACAGAGGAAGATTTGATCTTTTGACATGTAAACACCCCAAATTTTCACTCACCTCCCCGACAATTCCACCAAGCATCATCATCCAGCCTCTGAAATCGCTGGAGGGCAAAATGGTCATTTTTTGAGCCCGGACCTTGCAAAAGTCCAAATTTCATTTGAAACTCTCAAAATTTCTCTAATTTTAACTCAGATGTTCAAAAATTTATTCCTGACAGGAGACAGACAGCTCCAAGTCTTGGTTCAAGATTGCATTTCATAAGACATGACATTGCATATCATTGCATGAGCATTTCAAATCACTGCACTGCACAGCATGTCATTTTGAGGTCCAGAACTCTTGATTTCAAAATTTTCAATCCAGATTAGAATTTTAACCCTTTTCAAAATTGATTTCAAAACCCTGGGTCTTCAAAATTATCAATTCTTCCCATTTTATCCCCAGGACTCTGAATTTCAAAATATTTTCTCAGGAAAACGATCTAGATAGTTTTCAATATGGATTTCAGCCACTTCACCTCAGATTTTGCCCTTTTGACAATTTCAAATATCTTCCTTTTACAAAATTGCCCTACAGGAGCCAACTCTTTCCAAAAATTCCTGTTTTACCAATTAGTCCAGATTTTATGAAAATTCCAAAAAAGAAGTTGTTGTTTTATCCTTATTTCAATAAAGAAGCAATGTGGGACCCACACTGAGGTGGTGTCACACCAGCTTTTCTTTTGAAATTTTGAATTTTGAAAAACCCAAAAAATATAGGAGCCTTGTCCCCTGGATTGGTGCCACTTGTCCTTTCTCTCTCCTCTCATCTGTAAAAAGTGAAAGTTATGTCCGAGATGTCCTATGTTTTCATCTGAAAGCCTGTGATTTTTAGAACAGTGTTGATACCTTCTTCGGATTTTTCTTTTCAGTCCTTGGTTTTGCTACATTTGTCTGTTCTGTCAATTTAGGAATGAAAAGTTATATTTTTACCTGTGTCTCTGTTGATCAAATGCTGAAGTCATGAACATGAAAGTTGTTCATGTAGGTGTCGTGAATAGCTCTGATTAATTTCATAAATTTCCATGACTGTTTTATATTTTTTTAGCATTTTACATCAGATTAGGGTGATTTTTACCTCTGTCAGAACTAAATCTCTGTTATTGAACTCACCATGGCTCAAATCCTGAGGCTGTAAAAACCAAAAATGTTCCATTTCGGGTCCTTTAACAGTCTATAAAATATCAGAAGTTTTCATGGTGTAAATCTTGTGTTATCATTATTAAGCATTGCATTTGGTTCGGATCCATAGGCAAAATCCACCATTTTAGGACTTTCTTTAAAATTTAGCATTTGAATCATATCATTTCGTGATTTTTAGCATTCTAGGCTGTTTATCAGAGTAAGTAGATGCTTCATACCGAATTTGGTGCAATTTGGAATCCATTTGAGGTTCGGATTAGCCATAATACCAAAACCGGGTCCCGCTGGACCCGAATCCAAGCGAAAAACAAGCGAAATTCATTATTTTGGATAAATTGCAAAATGTCAAATTCTGATTTTACAGTCTTAACGTGTTTAGCAGCATGTCATCATGTCTCTTACTGCATTTTATCATCATTTGATTCAATTTGAATTTCAAAATCTCAATTTTATCAAAATTTCCTTCAAAAACCCTGATTTTAAAAGTATCACTTTGATTTTAGGGGTATTTTGGTCATTTTGACCACCATTTCGAATTTTAAACTATTTTCCACTGAATTTATTGCATTTACATCATTTCAAATATCAAGGAAGCATGAGAATAGGGTTTATATCCAATTAAGTCCAATAATTTCATAATATTATTGAAAAATCTTGGAAAAACCCACATATTCGAGCTAACTCTATTTCAAGTTTGGCAGGGACATTCAAATGAAGGAGCTGAAGTCTGCAAATTTCTTTTATTTCATTTATTTAGTGATGTAATAATGTAAATTTTGGAATAAGATTTTAATTTCCTGCTTAGATTAGGATGCATATCATATAGTTTAAATTTATGCAATATCCTGCTTATATGATTCATGCATTTTTATTTCAAAAGCACTATGGATGTTCACGAATGGCACGTGCACCAACTCTTAGGGAGTTGATGAACTCGGTGGAATCCATATTTACGGCCCTAGTCGGAATATGGACGAGACCCAGATCCATCATCTTTCTACTAGTCACATTGAGCCTACACTCTTAGGCTATCTTGAAAATGCACATCATATTTCCAATGTTTTCAAAGCATTATGCATTAAATCAATTAAGTTCTGAATATATTCATGGCCACAGTCAGCATATGTGAAGGATTTATTTGGACTTAATGCACATTTTTCCAACCAATTCCTCAGAAAATCTTTTCAAAGGGCATTCATTTACTCATGTCATTCGCATCATGAAATCATTGGTTTTCCCATGATTTTCTTAAGAAAGTTTCATTCTCAAAGAAATCAATTTCTCAAGAAACTCTAAGAATCTTTCAAAATCGGTTTTCTCAAGTCAAGTTTTCTCACAGTTTTCCAAGGGAAAAGGTCATTTTCCCAAGATTTTCAAGAGAAGTCTCTCACCTTTCTCCAAGTCAAAATCGATTTCCAAGTATTTCAAGGTTAAGATTCTCAGGTTTTCAACTTCCCAAGTTTCAATTTTCCTTTTCCACAAGGGCTTTCCAATGAATTTCCATCATTTTCCTAAGAAAACTCTCAAAGTCCTAGTTTTCCTAAGAAGTGTTTCCCTTTTCAAAGGTTCACCTTTTCTCAAGAATCACTTCTATTTTCCCAGGATTTTCAACCATTCATGATTTTCCCACAACTTCATGAACTTTTCCGTGATTTCAAAAACCCTTTTTCACATGAGTTTTCCTGAGAAATTGACTTTCAGCTTTTTCCTGAGAAATTCTTTTCAACTCCAAATATTTTCCAAGCATACATCATGTTTTCCCAAGCTGCATCTTCCAAAATCTCATAGCACATGCCTGAATTCCCTGTACATTTAGGATAGAACATAACTTTGATGATTTAACTAAGTCAAGCACAATTTTGGTCCTTGGTTCGATTACCCCTGTTAAAGGCGGCAGGAACGGTCGAACCTCGTACCGATAGGTCGAGCCCCATCCCATGGATTTTCCCGCAATTTTCAAAACGGAGGCGAGTATTTCTAAACATTTTCCAAAACCTGGTCAAGTTTGAATCGCGAAAGCATTTCCCTCTTTGTCTTCCGCAAAGAAGGGAAGACGGGGGAAAATTTCGCGACGATAACATGACACCATTGGAATTCGGGTTATGGTTTGGAAAAGGCCATACTGTTATCAGAGACCTAAATCTCTGAGATTTCTAGACAATGGAATCTGTTAGACAGAAAGAAAAAATCCGAGGAAAATAATGAAACAGATTTAAAAATTCCCAAATTTTGAGAAATGACATGAAATTATGTTAGAAACAACTTTCATGTTGAAACTTTTTGCAGACAGGTTACAGATTGGATGGACTCGGTGCATTAGGGTCTGTCTATACCCTGACGAAAGAAAATCGATATTTTCCCAGGGGTCTGAGAAATCCGATTTTTTACAGAGATCAAAACTAATTAGAAAAACCTAAAAATTTTCAGATCATTAGTAGATTCAATCATGAATCTACTGTGATTTTTTTGAGGATAATCCGAATCTTCCACGAGGGTGGTGCCGGAGGTTTTTGTCTGCTAAAGCGCAAACTGAAAGTTCAAAAAGACAGAACCCGATGTAGGATTTGATCGGTTTAGAAGAGTTCCGAAACCCGAATTGAATCAAATTTTTGGCAGAATATCATAGACAAACGAAAATGACTATCATGAAAATCTCAGGATTTATGAACAAAAATTCATGCATGAAATAATAATTGGACTGGATGTCTAAGCTAAAACATGATAAACTGCTAATATAACTAAACTAAGTAATGCAAAATGACGAAATAAAATCAAATGCAATGCTCATAATCATGGAATCTATTAAAAAATGACAAAATAATAAAAATAAATAAAAAAAAACTATTAGAGAGTGGTAGAACTTGGTTTAATGTGTGCTATTGATGAGATGGGATCCGATCCATCTATCGGATGGATCCCTTTCTCTACGTAGCTTTAATCATAAACAATCAATGTTTCATGTTTTGATTGTTTTTCCAGCCATACAAACATAAATTTTTTTTTTTTGAACTGATCTCAAGTTGTATTTATGAGAATGCCTCACAAAAAATCCCATTGCATCCTGATTAATCCTTGGGTTTAAGAAGATCATAGTTGAAAATGAGTGTTTTACCTTGGTTGTTGGGCGCCGGCTAGAATGATATATACAGCAATAGAGGCGCTGTTATGGTTGGCAGGGGTCTTGAAAGGGGTAACACCGGAGGTGCTAAGGCTGTAAAGGTGCGCCGACACAGGTGTTGGTGTTGGCATTGATGGCGGATTGCTTGTAGGTGAAAGTGCACTAGGATCGAGGCAACGAGCACTAGAGGGGGGGTGAATAGTGCTTTTAAAACTATTCTGCGGAATATTGAATGATTTTGCAAATCTCAAAGCAAACACACAAAGAACACAAGATTTTATTCTGGTTCGGTCAAACCCGACCTACATCCAGTCCCCAAGCAAAACCCGCTTGAGATTTTCCACTATCAACCTTGTAAACTACAAGATCACACAGACCATAACCGGTCCCACTTTCAGTAACAACCCTACTGAAAGCAAACAACTCCTTTGCACCAAGGAGTCCTTTTTTTTACAGAAAAGAAATAAGAACTTACAATACAACCTATGAGCCTTCCTTTTGAATGCAAATGAGATGCAATTGGCTTTTGAGGTTGTTGAAACACTCTACTCATGAATTCACTATCTCTCAAAGTGATTTGAGTGAAAAACTGAAGTGAAAATATCACGTGAGTGAGAAAACAAATACTTGAATGAATAGGAGTGAAAAGCAAGATTCAAATCGATTGAATTGATGTTTTTGAGTGTAAAATGCACTCATATTTATAGTTAAAAGATTCCATACGTTGAGAGTATGAAAGGGTGTCAAAACGGTCCATTTTGAATGATCAAAACGTTTGAAAAATGAAAAGACACACCTTTTTGAAGTTTCAGGAAAACGGCAAAATTAGTCGACTGAAACATCAGTTAGTCGACTAATAGTTAGTTATTAGTAGACTGACAGTTATCGTCAATCGACTGATCTGTTTATCGAGCCGTTTGAAAATCTGAACTTTTGAAACTTAGTCGACTTAAGAAAAGTTAGTCGACTGATAATATCATCAGTAGACTGAAAAACCTTTTAGTCGACTGCTGCAAAAAACTTCTGAAAAACAAACATTCTGTTCGGTCGACTGATAAAAAGCATTAGTCGACTGCTGCTAAATTTTCAGAAAACACATGTTCTGTTCAGTCGACTGAAAAACCATTAGTCGGCTGCTGCTAATTTTCCAGAAAATAGATATTCTGTCCAGTCGACTGATAAAACCTTCGGTCGACTAATTTGACAAGAATGACTTTTTAGAAAATATGGCGTGAAAGGATTAGTCGACTGATAAATCGATTGGTCGACTAATAAACATGAAAATTTAAGAAAAGAGTTTTCTGAAAAGATTTTCAAAAGAGTTTCTTTTAGAAAAGTTTTTCTAAAGACTTTTAAGGTGAAATGCAACCTAAATATGCACTCTAAGTAAGGCTCTTACAAGAATCTAAGACTTTTAATGAATTAAACATTTGCACACTAGTCTTCAAGGATTCTTCACTGAATTCTTCAATTTCTTCATAGCCTTAGCTGAAATGCAGTTGATTCCACTTGCTCATCATCAAAACCTTGTACTTGAAGTATCATGTATGGCTTCATTGTCGTAACAATCTCCCCCTTTTTGATGATGACAAACTTAATCAAAGATGAAGCATTTAGATGCATAGATGGAGATTTTACTCCCCCTATCAATATGCTGCAAAACATTAAAAGTTAGCACATTTAAAGCACATATATCACATATTGATTGGTTTGCATTTCCATTCATCATGTATTCATGTATTTAGAAATACATTCATTCAAAGCTTTCTTTTTCTCTCAATTTTGCATTTCTCATGCAAGATCTCTTGTAATGTAATTGCTATCATCTTTTTCTCAAGATCTCCTTGCAATTTCAAAGTAATGCTATCTTTGTCTTTTTCTCCTCCTTTGTTAGAATAAAAAAGAGTAAGGGCAAAAATAGCATAAGCAGAAATAGAGATAAGTTTAAAATATTACAACCCATAAAGTATGTTTTTCAAAGATCAAAGATCAGAAAAGAGAGTTTAGCAAATCCTTAATGGCAGTTACATCCTTCTGAATTGAAGCAAGTTGTTGAGTATAGTTGTTGAATATAGTTGTTGAAGATGTGACTCATTCTAAAAATATCATCAGTCGACTAGAAATATATCGGTCGATTAATATGGTGCGATTCATTCTAAAATATAAAACATCAGTCGACTAGAATTTTATCGGTCGACTAATATAGTGCGATTTTGAGATTTTGTTCAAAAATCAGCATTTTTATAAATCCAAAAATGAGCAAATACCTAGTTCTCTCCTAATTCTCATAAAATCTTCATTTTTAAGAGGTTTAGTGAAGATATCGGCATGTTGTTCTTTAGTGGAAATAAAATTTAACGAAATATCTCCTTTTAACACATGATCTCTTAAAAAATGATGTCTAACTTCAATATGCTTAGTTCTTGAGTGCTGAATAGGATTTTTCGAAAGATTTATAGCGCTAGTGTTATCACAATAAATACTTGTTATGGAGTAGTTTAAACCAAAATCTTTTAAGGTCTGTTTCATCCAAAGTATTTGTGAACATGCTAAACTAGCCGCTATATATTCAGCTTCAGTTGTTGAGAGTGATACTGAATTTTGCTTTTTACTAAACCAAGAGACTAAGGAATTTCCCAAGAAATGACAAGTTCCACTAGTACTCTTGCGATCAGATTTACTTCCTGCAAAATCTGCATCACTATATGAAACTAAATCAAAGGAAGATGATTTTGGGTAAAACAAACCGAAATCTGAAGTATCTTTCAAATAACGAAGAATTTGTTTTACTGCAGTTAAATGAGATTCCTTTGGATTAGCTTGAAATCTTGCACACATACAAACACTAAACATAATATCAGGTCGACTAGCAGTTAAGTATAATAGAGATCCGATCATACCTCTGTAGAGCTTAGTATCTACACTTTTACCATTTTCATCTTTATCAAGAGAAGTAGTTATACTCATAGGATTCCTTCTTGATTTCGATGAGTCCATCCCAAATCTCTTGAGAAGTTCTTTTGTATACTTAGCCTGATTGATGAAGATTCCTTCTTCAGTTTGCTTTATTTGAAGTCCAAGAAAGTAGTTTAATTCGCCCATCAAGCTCATTTGAAACTCTTCCTGCATAGCCTTAGCAAATTCTTTACAAAGAGAATCATTAGTAGAACCAAATATTATGTCATCAACATAAATTTGCACAATAAGAATATCTGAATTAAAATGTTTAATAAATAAAGTGGAGTCTACCCGACCAATGGAAAAACCAGATTGTTCTAAAAAATTTCGTAGTCTTTCATACCACGCTCTTGGTGCTTGTTTGAGTCCATACGAAGCTCTTTTCAATTTGAAGACCTTTTCTGGATATTTCTCATTTTCAAAGCCTGGAGGTTGCTTTACATAAACTTCTTCATTGATGTGTCCATTTAAAAATGCACTCTTAACATCAATTTGATATAACTTGAAGTTCATGTAACTAGCAAAAGCAAGCATCATACGAATTGACTCTAATCGAGCCACTGGTGCATAGGTTTCATCAAAATCTATGCCTTCTTCTTGATTATAGCCTTGTGCCACAAGCCTTGCTTTGTTACGAATGACTTCACCATTTTCATCCAGCTTATTTCGGAAGACCCATCTTGTTTCAATTATTGAATGATCCTTTGGTCTATCAACTAGATCCCAAACATCATTCCTAGTAAATTGGTTAAGTTCTTCAGACATGGCTAAAAGCCAAAATTCATCATCACATGCCTCATTGATATTCTTTGGTTCTAATTTAGATATGAAAGCAACATTTGCAATATATTTTTCTAACTGCCTTCTAGTTTGGACACCACTCTTTATTTCACCAATAACTTGTTCATGTGGATGATTAGGAACTTCTTTCCAAACCGGTTGAAGAGGAATATTTTCTTGAGAAGTACTCTCTATCAAGGGTTCTTCTTGAAGTGTTGCTTCTTCTTCTTCGCTTAGAGGAATAACCTGCTCACAATTCTCATCAAATGCAACATGTAAAGATTCTTCAATACAAGATGTTCTTTTATTGAAAATACGATATGTTTTACTTCTAGAAGAATATCCAAGAAATATTGATTCATCTGATTTTGAATCAAACTTATCAAGATTATCTTTGGTATTTAACAAGAAACATTTACTACCAAAAATTTTGAAATATGAGATCTTGGGTATACGATCATAATACAATTCAAAACATGTTTTATGTAAAATTGGTCGAATAAGAACACGATTTAAGACATAACATGTTGTATTAATTGCTTCAGCCCAAAAATATTTTGGTAAATTTTTATCTTGAAGCATGGTTCTAGCACATTCTTGCAAAGTTCTATTCTTTCTTTCAACAACTCCATTTTGTGGAGCCGCTCTAGGAAAAGCAAAGTTGTGAGATATACCATGTAAATCACAAAACTTTAGAAAAGATTCATTTTCAAATTCACCACCATGATCACTACGAATTTTAATAATAGATGTAGATTTTTCATTTGTAATTCTTCTACAAAGTTTAGAAAATTCTGAAAAAGCATCATTTTTGCTTTTTAGAAAAATCACCCATGTAAATCGAGAATAATCATCTACAATAACAAAAGCATACTTGCTACCATTCAAACTTTGAATTCTAGATGGTCCAAATAGATCTAAATGTAAAAGTTCAAGAGGACGTTTTGTTGAAACTATATCTTTTGCTTTAAAAGAACTCTTGATTTGTTTACCCCTTTGACAAGCATCACATAAGTGATCCTTTTTATATGGTATTCTAGGTAGGCCTCTTACAAGATCATTCTTGGATAATTTTGAAATAATTTTAAAATTAACATGTCCAAGTCTCTTGTGCCATAACCATTGAATTTCATTTGAAACAATAAGACATTTTTCCTTAAAAGAGGGTAATTCATCTAGATATAGTTCATACACATTGTTTCTTCTTTTACCTTTAAAAATGATCTTTTTAGATTGAAAATCAGAAATTAAGCATAAATCATTTTCAAAAGAAACATGAAAACCTTTATCACATAATTGACTAATAGATATTAAATTATGCATTAAACCATCCACTAAAAGAACATTTTCTATCAAGGGAAATTTTAGATTACCAATATTACCAATACCTATCACTTTTCCCTTGTTATTGTCACCAAAGGTGACGGTTCCTCCATCCTTATTTTGGAGGGTGAAAAATAACTCCGGCCTTCCAGTCATATGTTTGGAACAGCCGCTGTCCAATATCCATTTGCTCCTTATGTTGTGTACCTACAACAAAATCAGAAAACAGAGCATTTGACCCCTTTCTATTTTCGGGTCCATGAGAGTTAGTCTTAGGAACCCATATCCATTTGGATTTTGGCTTCCTTTGATAATAAATATTTTTTCTATAAAAGGATTTAGAATAAATATGTCTAGAACAATCATATCTAGATGCATTTCTATTAGAACTAGAAAGTTTAGTTCTATGAACAAAAGATTGAGAATAATGTCTTTGATTTTTCACCACAAGGTTTGGTCTATTTTGAGTATCAAAGAAGCTATATCCCAATCCGGTTTTATTTACCGAGCATCTTTGAGAACCAAGAAGTTTTTCTAGATTCTCTTGACCATTTGTAAATTTGGTCACTATAGAAAGAAGATCATTTGACTTTTCTTTAAGACTAAATATTTCTTTTTGTAAGAGATTGGTTCTAACTCCAATTTCTTTTATCTCAATTGCCTGGCAAGAATTTTCCTTCTTGAGATCTTCTATTTCTTGAAGTAACACTTTATTTTGAGAGTCAAGAGTTAAATTTTTAGTTTTTAACTCTTTATTTTTAGAACTAAGACTCTTAAATTTAGCATACAAATCATTAAATGCTTCAAACAACTCATCATAGTCAAATTGACTTACCGATTCTTCTTGTGCTACAAAACACATGTTGGCGACTTCTTCATTTGATTCTTCATCGGAAGAGGAGTCACTATCATCCCAACAGGCTTGAAATGCCTTTTTCTTCTTGAATTAATCCTTGGGCTTGAATTTGAGAAAAGGACAATCTTTCTTGACATGTCCTGCCTTTTTGCAGTTAAAGCACTTTACTTCATTGGGAATGGAAGAATCTGCTTTCTTTGCCTTTCTTTGAAATCTTCCCTTTTTGATGAATCTTCTTAATTGCCTTGTGATGAGGGCAATATCTTCATCTTCATCTTCTTCAGAATCTTCTGAGTCAGAAGTAGCCTTAAAAGCAAGAGACTTCTTTTTAGGCTCTTCTTCTTGTCTGTCTTGAAGTTGGACCTCATATGCCATTAGGTTACCAACTAAGTCTTCAAGAGAGAGAGTATTGAGATCATTTGCTTCTTCAATAGCAGTGGTTTTTCTCTCTCATTCAGGAGTTAAACACCTTAGAATCTTTCTGACTAAATCCACTTGTGAATATTCTTTTCCAAGGGATTTCAAAGTGTTAGTTATATCGGTCATTCTAGTTACCATGTCCGATATAGATTCATTTTGCTTCATTTTGAACAATTCAAATTTATGAACTAAAGAAAAATTTTAGATTCCTTTACCTTTGACGTACCTTCGTGTGTTACGAGAAGAGTATGCCAGATTTCATTAGCTGTAGAGCATTGAGAGATGCGATTGAACTCTACCTTATAAATGCCACAATATAATGCATTCATGGCTTTGGCATTCAGTGAAGCAATCTTCTTTTCTTCATCGGTCCATCGGCTGAAATCAGTTGATGGAGTTTGGTACTTTTCTGAAACAACTCTCCAGATATCGAGATCCATGGATTGCAGGAATATTGTCATTCTTACTTTCCAGTATCCATAGTTTGTTCCATCGAAGAGAGGAGGACGAACGGAGGAGCTTCCTTCTTTGTGCTGAGATGTTGTAGTTGCCATGCTAGATGATGGTCAAATCAAAGTAATAGCAAACCTGTGCTTTGATACCAAATGAAAGTGCACTAGGATCGAGGCAACGAGCACTAGAGGGGGGTGAATAGTGCTTTTAAAACTATTCTGCGGAATATTGAATGATTTTGCAAATCTCAAAGCAAACACACAAAGAACACAAGATTTTATCCTGGTTCGGTCAAACCCGACCTACATCCAGTCCCCAAGCAAAACCCGCTTGAGATTTTCCACTATCAACCTTGTAAACTACAAGATCACACAGACCATAACCGGTCCCACTTTCAGTAACAACCCTACTGAAAGCAAACAACTCCTTTACACCAAGGAGTCCTTTTTTTTACAGAAAAGAAATAAGAACTTACAATACAACCTATGAGCCTTCCTTTTGAATGCAAATGAGATGCAATTGGCTTTTGAGGTTGTTGAAACACTCTACTCACGAATTCACTATCTCTCAAAGTGATTTGAGTGAAAAACTGAAGTGAAAATATCACGTGAGTGAGAAAACAAATACTTGAATGAATAGGAGTGAAAAGCAAGATTCAAATCGATTGAATTGATGTTTTTGAGTGTAAAATGCACTCATATTTATAGTTAAAAGATTCCATACGTTGAGAGTATGAAAGGGTGTCAAAACGGTCCATTTTGAACGATCAAAACGTTTGAAAAATGAAAAGACACACCTTTTTGAAGTTTCATGAAAACAGAAAAATTAGTCGACTGAAACATCAGTTAGTCGACTAATAGTTAGTTATTAGTAGACTGACAGTTATCGTCGGTCGACTGATCTGTTAATCGAGCCGTTTGAAAATCTGAACTTTTGAAACTTAGTCGACTTAAGAAAAGTTAGTCGACTGATAATATCATGAGTAGACTGAAAAACCTTTTAGTCGACTGCTGCAAAAAACTTCTGAAAAACAAATATTTTGTTCGGTCGACTGATAAAAAGCATTAGTCGACTGCTGCTAAATTTTCAGAAAACACATGTTCTGTTCAGTCGACTGAAAAACCATTAGTCGACTGATGCTAATTTTCTAGAAAACAGACATTCTGTCCAGTCGACTGATAAAACCTTCGGACGACTAATTTGACAAGAATGACTTTTTAGAAAATATGGCGCGAAAGGATTAGTCGACTAATAAATCGATTCGTCGACTAATAAACATGAAAATTTAAGAAAAGAGTTTTCTGAAAAGATTTTCAAAAGAGTTTCTTTTAGAAAAGTTTTTCTAAAGACTTTTAAGGTGAAATGCAACCTAAATATGCACTCTAAGTAAGGATCTTACAAGAATCTAAGACTTTTAATGAATTAAACATTTGCACACTAGTCTTCAAGGATTCTTCACTGAATTCTTCAATTTCTTCATAGCCTTAGCTGAAATGCAGTTGATTTCACTTGCTCATCATCAAAACCTTGTACTTGAAGTATCATGTATGGCTTCATTGTCGTAACAGTAGGCGGCTGGAACAAATGTAGAGATGGACAACACTTTGTGCGTGCTGGAACTTCGGTGGTGAAGGGGACTTAATCTAATGGTGGCATGACACGAATATGCTGCTGAAGGAGGTTGTTGTGGCGCTGGTTGATGGGATGCAGCAGGCTGTAGGAGGTTGAAACTGAAGCAAGGTGGAGGTGGCTGCTGATGGCTTGAACCGGCTGGACGTGGAGGAGGACTGTGGTGCTGTGGTGGCTGAAGAAGAGCTGCAAGGTGATGGAGGATGGCGCTTCAAAGTGGATCTGCTGGGCTGGAAGTGCTGGTTGCTGTGGTGGCTGAAGGTTGAAGATGGTTTTGGGCTGCTAAGGAGAGAAGGGAGGTAAAAGGGAGAGAGAGAGAGAGAGAGGCGTGAAGAGGTGGGCAGCCGTATGGCTTCCTCCTCTTTTTTTTTCCTCTTTGTTGAACTTAGGTTTTAATTCCTTATACCTAGGGTTTAATGAGCCAATGAAAAGGGGAAGCCCTTTACGTGAATGGCTGGGCAAGAGGGAAAGGAAGGAAGGAAGGAAGGAAGGAAGGAAGGAAAGAAAGAAAGGGAAGAAAAGAAAGGAAAGAAAAGGAAGAAGGGAAAAGGAAAGAAGAGGAAGGAAAGAGGGAAGAAAGAAGAGGGAAAGGAAGAGAAGGAAGGGGCTTACGTGAGTGTGCTGGAGAGGAAAGAAAGAAAGAAAGAAAAAGGAAGAAGAAAAAAAGAAAAGAAAGAAAGAAAAGAAAGAAAGAAGAAAATAAAATAAAATAAAATAAAATAAAAAAAAGGAAAAAAAAAAGAAAATGGAGGAAGAAAGAAAGGAAATGGAGAGAAAAAGGGGCTGGGGTGGTCGACCCCCTTGTGGGTCTCACCTTAGGAAAATAAAATAATAAAATAAAATAAAAAATAAAACAAACAAAAAAATAAATAAAAAGGTAAATTTTTTTCTTTTTTTTTTTTATAAATTAAAATAGAAAATAGAAATGGATGGGCCATCTCAGAGCGGGTCCAAATTCCACTTTTGAAATTCATTTTGACGATTAAAGGGGTAAAATAGTCTTTTCAGAAAATTTCTAGACGAAACGAGCTATTTTTGGCAGTTTTTTAAACGAGCTCGGATTTTGAAGTTCAATACCTCGTTGCAAAGCAAATTCAGTGTAGAATTTGAAAATTTCATTTTGAAAGAAATCCAGATTGTTTTTCTCGAGAAAATGCTTCCAAATCTATTTTTAGACAAAACGAGCTATTTTTGGCAATTTTTGAAATGAGCTCGGATTTTAAAATTTAATACCCCGTTGCGAAGCAAATCCAGTGTAGAATTCAAAAATTTGAGTTTGAAATAAATCCAGATTATTTTTCTTGAGAAAATATTTCCAAATTTAGACTCCCGGGGGTAAAAATGTCAATTTTGGAAACCCGAGGTTTTGAAATTAATTTCTGAAAGCTTTTAAAACTCGATCTGGATTGAAATTTATAAAACTAGAGTTCTGGACTTCGAAAATGAAATGAAATGTGATGAAATGTTATGAAATGCTGAGAAATGATATGAAATGATGAGAAATGACATGCGAAATGCAGACCCTGAATGAAGAATTTTGGATGTTAGACCCCGATTGACACTTGTATCAGTTCAAAAAGCATTAAAATTGATAAAATTTGCAAAATAGCTCAAGAAATGGTTTTCGGGACTCTATTGGGTCAGAGTGACACTGAAAATTGGGGTTCGAGCTGGATTGAACTGAGATGAGCTAGATTGAGTTGGGTTTTAGGGTTTCAGAACTCAAATGAATTGACCAGACACTGACTCAACTGACCTTTCCGACTGAATTTTCAAGAAAAGCTGCCATTTTTAGAGAAATGGTACAGAATGGTCATTGGAGTGAAGTGAATTACGGACTTGAGCCGGGTTTGAACTAAAAAAAGGGTCAATAATACTTACATGAACTAAAATCGAAGCTCGAACACTAGCTCAATTGACTGAACTCAGCTCAATTTCAACTGAAAGAGCTGAAATGGACTAAAATGGGCTCTTGGACACTTGGAAATTGTTTTGAACTGAAACTGGAGCGCTTGAACTCTTGGTGAGCTCAAGTTAGACTCTGGGGAGTATGACTGACTATAAATGACTGACTTGGAGACAATTGGCTTGGATTTGAGTGAGAAATGAACTCATTTATGAAGAAATGATCCCATTTTGGCAGGAATGGTCAGAAATGAAAATGGTCTGTTCATTGTGAGCTCAGATGAGCTTGAAATGACTGATATTCTAACTATTCTGAACTGACCAACAAGTTTGGTTGACTCTGACTGACTGGGGTCCGGGATGACCTAAGGGTAAAATGGTAATTTTCCTAATGAAAATGGGTAAAGTGGTAATTTTCTGAAACTGACTCGGGGTTTGACTCCTACATTGACCTAACAAGGTTGGCACTGCACGAAGGGGGTTGTTTGAGAATGGATGTGGAAAATTTGGGGTGTTTACAGATGCCCCTCTTTGCTACTAAGCCGGCTTGAAGACGAGCTTAGTGGCAAAGAAAAACACACCAAATTTGGGCTATAAAAATGCCCCAGTTAGAAGGATCTGACTAGTTATGAAAAGATTAGCCCTGATGAAAATGGTAGATATGAAATGGAGAATAAAGAAGAAAATTTTTGCCTCAAAAGAAGTGAGATTCAGGTTTTTGCCCTTAACCTGGATGGGACAGAAAATACCTCGTGTAGAAACGAAGCTCAGGTTTAACCCTTAACCTAACCGGGAAATGAAATACCTCATCAAAATGAGGCTCAGGTTTAACCCTTAACCTGATCGGGAAATGAAAATGGTAAGTTGGATGGTGAATAAGACAATTTTCTTGAAGAGGAATAAGGTGACTCTTACAACAACACGAAAGATGAATTCTTTCGACAACACGAAAGATAACAAGAAGATCCAATGGAACTAGGCGATTCTTTCAACAACGCGAAAGATGACAAGGCGATCCAAAGGAGCAAGGCGATTCTTTTGTCAACGCAAAAGATGAATTCTTTCGACAACGCGAAAGATGGTAAAGGCGATCCAAAGGAACAAGGCGATTCTTTCAACAACGCGAAAGACGACAAGGCGATCCAAAGGAGTAAGGCGATTCTTTTGACAACGCAAAAGATGAATTCTTTCGAAAAAGCGAAAGATGGTAAAGGCGATCCAAAGGAACAAGGTGATTCTTTCAACAACGCGAAAGATGACAAGGCGATCCAAAGGAGTAAGGCGATTCTTTTGACAACGCGAAAGATGGAAAAAGACGATCCAAAGGAACAAGGCGATTCTTTCAACAACGCGAAAGATGACAAGGCGATCCAAAGGAGCAAGGCGATTCTTTTGACAACGCAAAAGATGAATTCTTTCGACAACGCGAAAGATGGAAAAAGGCGATCCCAAAGGAACAAGGCGATTCTTTCAACAACGCGAAAGACGACAAGGCGATCCAAAGGAGCAAGACGATTCTTTTGACAACGCAAAAGATGAATTCTTTCGACAACGCGAAAGATGGTAAAGGTTACTCTCTCAAGGAGGTAAAAGGTGATATCAGGATGTGTCAAGATGGACATCGAGCTCTTCACTTCATGTCAAGATAGTAAGAAAATATTGCCAAAATGTTAAAAATTGTTTGTTGATTCAAAATGCTTGAAATTGATGTATATTGGTATGAAAATCTTTCCTCTTTTCTACCTGAAGTATTACCTCCGACTGGGCTTAACTCCGTAGAATCAAGATTCGAATTCAAATTGCTTGCAATTGGCTTTCTTTCAAGGAAGCTATCAATTTCCATGATATGAGCAGAAAAGAGAGTATTCTTGATATTGTGAGAGCAATTGGTGAAAGAATATTGATAATAGAATTTCACAAAATTAAAGAAGATTCTTTGGCAAATTTGGCAGTCTGATATCCTGGGATTCTTTTCTCATGATGATCTTTCTGCTGCCCACTTTTTTTTCTTTTTTGGCAGAATTAGACCTCTCTTAGGTTTTTGGGGATTTTATTACACCATCCATCATTTTGGAGATGTCTTGACTTTTCTCTCTCTCTTTTTTTTTTTGGAAGGGTACGTCACAAACTCCTTCATCTCAGAGATGTTCCGATCCTTCTTTTTCTCTCAGGGATTATATCGACGGTTATTGGCTCTTTGGTTGGAAATCTCTTGATGATAGCAGAAATTAAATATCCTTTAGGGTTTGTCGAGAGGCTCATCGCAGTCGCCTTCATCTTGACGGTGCTTTGAACTTTCCCTGGAAAGATCCATCACAAACTCCGTCATCTTGGAGATGATTCAAATCTTCTTTGGCCCCGGGGGTCTACTCGCCTAATTCGCCTTCATCTTGACGACAATTAAGAGATCCCTTTTGCAGATATTTAATTGCAACTTAGGTGATTGAGGAGATATAGGGATTCAATGGATTTTTCTGTATCACCCAGGATATTTCGACTGCTTTATTTTTCAAGAATGATCTTTAAAAATGTGCCATTGACTGCGATCAATACCGATCACTTATGGCTTTGCAACAACATTGAATTTCCTTTTGCTGGCCATATCGAGGATTTATTCGTCATCCTTTTGGTTGGCCAATAGAAAGCATTTGAATTTTGAATCCTTTTTCACAAAAGCTTTGACCTTTCAGAAATAATACTGAAGGTATTCTGAGGTAATGTTTTTGTGCAATAAAGATTTTGAAATCAACAAATATTTAATGACAAATTGGCAAAATTTTCTTGAAATCCTTGGTGAGAGCGAGCATTTAAAGCACAACGCAACGCATCCATGACATAAATTTTCTTCTCCTTTCCCCAAAGGAGAAGATTCAGAAATTGGAAATAGGAATTACTCCTCTCTTCCCTGAAGAGGAGGTGTTTGCAAAACGAACTTTCGAAGAGAAATTAAGCTTTCATCAAAACTTCCTAACATTAGGCTTCTCTTATGAAAAGGGGGCCGGTAATGGTGAGGTCGGTGAATTGGTCATGAAGGAGCGAGTCCATCACACTCTCCCTGAAAAGAGGGTCCTTCATGATTAAATGGCCTAGTATGAAATTGTGATCACAAGGAAAGCAAACTTCCGTCGAAGCTCTCCCTAAACTAAGGGTTCCTTGTATGAAATTGGAATTTTATTTTGCAAACAGTTCACATAGACACGAGTCCCTTCAAACTCTCCCTGAAAAGCGGTTAGGCGAACAAAGGATAGCATGCAAAAAGAACGAACTCCCTTGAACTCTCCCTGTAAAAAGGGTCTCTCGCAAGAGGAAATGACTGAAATTGGTATTGGGTGACCAAAAGGGTCGAAATTGGAAATTGAAATTTTAAATTTTAAAATTTGAAATTTGATATTTGAAATTGGAATTTAGAAGAAAAATTCGAGTCGGAACTCTAATCTTCTAGACCAATTTTAGGAAAAGAAAACTCGGGTCGGAACTCGAATCTTCGAAGGAAAACTAGATCAATTGGAAGGAAAGAAAATTCGAGTCGGAACTCGAATCCTAAAGGAAAACTAGACCGGTCAGAAGGAAAGAAAATTCGAGTCGGAACTCGAATCCCAAAGGAAAACTAGACTAATTAGAAGGAAAGAAAATTCGAGTCGGAACTCGAATCCTGAAGGAAAACTAGACCGGTTAGAAGGAAAGAAAATTCGAGTCGGAACTCGAATCCCGAAGGAAAACTAGACTAGCATGGATTAGGTTTAAAAACATTAACGAGTAAACCAGATTTAGAAAGTTTGACCAATAAAAATTGGATTTTGAAAGTCCAACCAATAACAATTGGATTTTGTAAGATGTACCAGTGTGAATACTGGATTTTGGAAATGAACCAGTATAGGTACTGGATTTTGAAAATGGATATGTACGAATACTGTTTTTCGAAGAATTACCAGCACGAACACTGGATTTTGAAGATTTACCAACACAAACACTGGATTTAGAAAATTTTACCAGCACAAACACTGGTTTTTGAAAATCTTACCAGCACGAACACTGGATTTTGAAAATTTACCCAACTGATTCTGATGAGAGATTTTCAATCTTCATCCTCACGATGACTTAGGCAATTGTCGGGGTCTCAGGATTTATCCTTTATCCTGAATGGGTGGTTCAGGTTTATCCCTTAACCTGAAGGGGAAACTCAGGTTTATCCCTTAACCTAAAGGGGAAATGAATTCGATACATATGGATGCAAATGAATGTGAATGAATGCATGCAAATGCAAATAAATGCAAATGTATGTAAATGAATGCAAATGCATGCAAAATGAGATATTTATTTGACCCTGCCTGCATACAGGATGTTTTGAAGACAATTTTCAAAATAATGCCCCAGTATAACTGGGGAGTGAGAAGTTGGATGAAAGGATAAGTAATTGATATTTGAAGAATACTTTCTGACTTTTGATTTATTCAGGAGAGACTCTGAAAAATATCACTTCTCGCAGAAGGACATGGTGCAGAGAAGGAGAAATTGATAATTTTATTGATGCATTGAAGGAAAATGACAAATCAAGGAAAGATAGACAAGATTACATCATCCTTTGAAGGCAAAATGAGAAATGGGAAAATGCTAGCATCGTCGGCTTTTTGAGTAATCGAGGAAAGATGGCTAGTCCTTCTTTTTATCTTCAACGAGGATATTCTTATCAATGCAATCTTGAATAATGTTCTTGAAGACAAAACAATGGTCAGTATCGTGTCCTACTGCCCGATGGAATTTGTAGAATTGGTCCATGAACCTTCCCATGATCGTGGGAGGATCTGTGGCTCTTGGGAGCTTTACCATTTCTTTGGTCAACATATATTCAAGGATTTCATTGAGAGGTTGCTCAAGAGGAGTAAACCGACGATCATCACCCCAACCATCCCGTTTTATCTTTTCTTTCTGCTGACTCAATTTTTCATTCTTCTTTGAAGACTTTTCTTTCTGACCTGCATGATTGCTCTTGCTATTTTTGTGGCCACTGCGGCCGGCATTGGCAGAGAAGATGAAATTTTCCTTCTTCTTTGAATCTTGATTATTCTTGACAAGAGTGATGCCATCATAGACCCCATTCTCTATTCCCATCTCGAGCCACTCGGCCCCTTCAGTAAGCTCAATGAAAGATTTGGAAGGTGAGGTGGAGATAAGACCTCTCAAAGGTTGTGAGAAATTGTTTAGAATAATCTGGAGTGTGTGCTCCTCTAAGATGGGATTTCTCATTTTATTGCAATTGCCCCTCCATCTGCGGATGAAGTTTCTGGCTTTCTCATTATCTCTTTGCTTTGTATTATAGAGATGGTTTAGCATTGGCGGCGCTTTGGTGTTTAAAAGGAATCGTTCAATGAACAGGTTGACCACTTTATCGAATTCCTTCAATTTGATGGGATTGATATGCTCTGAGTACCACTTGGCGGCGGTGCCCTCCAGACTGTGAGGAAAACATCTAAATAAAGCACGATTGTCTCTCTTGAATCGATTGCACTCCGCAAAGAACATAGCCAGGTGAGCCTTGGGATCGCTAGTCCCATCAAATTTGACAAATTTACGGGGGAGATCTTCTAGGCTGTCATCACCATCTAAACCATCATAGAAATCTTCGCTTGTGAAAATCTTTTTGCCCTTGTCGCGGGCTTGCAGATCCTTAACCATTTTGACCACATCTCTGAGTTGTGACTGGTCAGAGTTATTAGCAGAATGATCTTTTAGCTTATTGTCTTACCCCTGCCCCTGTGTCATCTTCTGAAAAGCTTGCTGAGCCTCACACTCTTCATCGGTGCCACCTCCTGATTCTGCTTCATCAGATGTACCCTCATGTTGGATACACTTCTTGGATATCTTCAGTTGTTTCTTCAATGTTCGCCCCTTGATCTTTTTCTTGGTAGGAATCTTGTCGGAACTGTCCTCTGTTTGCTCTGCCATCATCTTATTCAACATCTTTCGAAACATGGCATACACCTGAGGATCGATAACATCATTGGCTTGTTGACTTTGGTTCCTAGCAGATCGCGGAGAATCCATCTCTTGCTCGCTGCTACTGTTAGGGTACTGAAGCGACACTATTTTCTTCTTGGATCTGGTCTGCACCATTCTACGATGCCGAAACTCTCTGTAAGACAAATAGGATGATTAGAATGAGAGAAAATTCTTGAAGGCAATGACTTGGAGAATAGAATGAAAATAATGGATGAAGATCTGAAATTGGGTTGACAGTTTGAAGGATATCCCTTTACCAGGGATGGGATTATTGCTGGGATTGCGACAATTGCATTGTTATTCCATGAGAGAAAATAAACAACCGAGATATGTCTTGTTACCTAGGCGAGGCCGTCAACCATGAAGAAAAAAATATTTTTGAAGGAATATAACAAAATAATGCATAATTGGTAATGAGCTTCTCTACGAACTTGGGAGGTTATCTGAGAAGGAAAGCAGGAAGAATTTTTTTTCAGGGAAAAGCATTTATCACAAAGGGCATATTGCATGAGAGTTCAGAAAATAACATTATGAAGAAAATGACCTCCAAATATAAAGAAAACTGATGATTTTATTGATGTCTTGGAGGAAGGATGACAAATTTAAAGAAAGCAACTGAAGACTACATTTATTCAGAGAAGCAAAAAGCAGAAATGATGGAAATGAGAAAGCATTGGGCATTTGTCGTCTTCATGAATGATCAAGGAAAGGCTCGGTCAGAACGGCCGACTGGTCTTCCTGTTTAATAAAGAGATTCTTGTCAACGCAGTCTTGAACGATATTTTTGAAGACGAAGCATCGCTCAGTATCATGCCCTGTAGCTCGGTGGAATTTGCAGAAGCGATCCTTCCATTTCCCTAGGGCGACCGGAGGATTAGCAATTCTTGGAAGTTTAACCATTCCTTTGCTCAGCATGTGTTCAAGGACCTCTTCGAGGGGCTGATCTAGAGGGGTAAATTCGCGATCGTAACCCCAACCGTCATGTTTTGGCCTCTTTTGACTGCTTGCTTTCTGCTGGGAGCGGGATTGAAGGGGTTTGGCTAGGACAGCCGACTGAACTGCTATTTTGCTTTCCCCTAAAATATTCTTATCAACATGATCCTGAACGATATTCTTGAGGATAAAACAATTTTCTGTATCGTGTCCTATTGCACGGTGAAACTTGCAAAATTGCTCTTTGAATCTGCCCATGATTGACGGAGGATCAACGACTTTTGGTAAATGGACCATGCCTTTTGCAAGCAAATTTTCTAAAATAGTCTCGAGCATTAAGTTTGACAAGATTTGAACATTTGAAAAATTGCAGGCAGGATCAAAATAAGGTTAGAAATTTGAAGTCCAGAGGAAAGGTAGGAAAAGGAAAATCGCCTGGACTTTTGAGGAAAAATATGAGGTTTTGAAAATCATCCAGGGTTTTTGATAAAATTGTTGAAGAACAATAGATGAAATTTGTAAAAGGAAAATAAAAGAGAATTGAGAAATAAAAGAAGAATGCATTCAATCACATCCTACACAAACATCTATGCACATACAACATTCCCTAAGAAGCTGACTCTAAATGCATCAATTTTGAAAGATCTGTAGGATCCTAATCCTGACTCTAGGCTCAGATCATCTGTGTCCAACCATGCTATGCCGATATACTCGAACCGAGGCTCGATGTACGTGGCATAAAAATTCATCTCCGGTTCTAGGCTTGTGTTTTCCCAACATCCTTGAGCACCTGCCGATATACGTTGGACTATGGCCCTTGGTACGTGGCAGGGGGGCGTTAGCCCAAATAAGTGGCCCAGTTGTGAGGCTCTGTCCCGAACTATGGTTCTGGAAGAGAGCCCAGCAACGTGAAGATCGGGTAGACATAGGTGGGGTGGTTTTTGAAATGTGATCACATGCAGGCAAACAGAGGGCTCTAAATCCTAAAGAGAGAGAATTTTGAAAATTTTTGAAGAAGCAAACATTGTTTTCATACAAGTCCTAGATTGAGGAGTGTTTTATTTCAGACCTAAGTCTAAGTGAGCATGTATAATTCTCCTCAATATGGTCCTACCAAACCATGCCTAGTCTATATGCAATCCATGTCAGCTGGGTTCAAGTCTAGACTCCTAGGTTCAAATGATATCCAGAATTAAAGCTGACATTCCATAGAGCACGATTTTGATAATTGAGCTAAGTCAAAGCACAACATTGATCAGACGAAGACAGGTCCCATCTCGGTCGCCAAACCTGTTATCATCGCAAAATTTTTCCCCTCCCTTGCGAGAAAGAAAGGAATTTCGCGAGTCAAACTCGACCAAAGTTTTAAAAATGGTTTTTGAAAATTAACTCGCCTCCGTTTTGAAAATTTGCGGGAAAATTCCGTGGAATGGGATCCGCCTGTCGGTACGAGGTTCAACCGTTCCTGGCGCCTTTACCAGGGGTAATTGAACCAAGGATCAATTACGTGCTTTAACTTGACTCAAATATCTAAATTATGCTCTATTTTTCCTAGAATGCACAAAGAATCAGGCTTGTGCTATGAAATTTAGAAAATAATGCAATTTTGAGAAAATATGATGTTTGCTTTGGAAAATATGCTTGGAAAATGATTGGAAAAGTACTTGAAATTGGAATTCCTAGAAAAATCATTGAATTTCATTGAAAATCAGAAATTTGCATTGGAAAGTGAATTCTCAGGAAACCAGACCTTTGGAAAATCAATTTTGAGTTTTGGAATTTTCTTTTCTGAGAAAATGGATTTGAGAAAATCTAAGACATTCATTGGAAAAGGATTTTCTGAAATGGAAAACAGATTCTCAAGAAATTGGATCCTTAGGAAAATGGGAAATATGAGAAAATCGATTTCTGAAAACTTGGGATTTTGAAATTTGAGAATTTTAAAACATTGGAAAATCTTGGTTTGAACTTAGGAAATGCTTTAAAATGTCCTTTGAAAACTTAGGATTTTGAGAAAATCAGATCCTCAGAAAGACTTGGAAATTCTTGAGAAAACTGAATTTTTTTGAAATTGAAATTGGAAAATGAATGAATGAATTAATATGAATTTGAAAAGAGAATTTCATTGAGGAATTGAGAAATCCTTTTAAAACTTTGAGAAATGCAGTGCATTTTGAAGTTAGCCTAAGTGTGTAGGCTGAATGTGGCTAATACGAAGATCATAAATCTTGGTTTTCTTCGTATTCTGACTATGGCCATAAATACGAATCCCACCGAGTTTATAAACTCCATAAGAGCTTGTGCACGTGCCATTCGTGTAAACCATAGTGAATTTGAAATAATGTGCATGAATCATACATCACATATTGAAATTTGCATAAATTAAACTATATGCAATGCAGCCCTATTCTAAGCAGAAATATAACTCTTATTCCAAATATTACATTTTTTTTACATTGAATTGAAATAAAATAAAGAAATAAAATGACTAAGTCTTCTTCTTGAATATTCCTGCAAAACTGGAAAATAAAGTTAGCACAAAAATGTAGGTTTTTCTGAATTTATCCGAAAATATGGGGAATTATCGGATATTATTCAGATATAAACCCAAATTCATACCCTCTTTGATATAAACATAATAAATAATGAATAAATTTTGAAAATAAACTTGAAAATTCGAAATTGGAGTCAAAATGACAAAAATACCCCTGATGATCTTGAAATCAGGGTTTTCTAAAAGAAATTTTTGTAAATTTTAGAATTTTGAAAATCAAATGAAATAAATCCAACATAATATGATAAAATATGATGATATGCATGAAATTTTAGAGGATTAAAAATTGAAATTTCGAAATTTAGGTCAAAATGACCAAAATACCCCCGATAACAAGACTATGGCCTTGAAACCAGGGTTTTCTGAAATAAATTTTGTAAAATTGAAAAATATGAAATGCAAATGAGATTAAAATTAACCCTAATATGATTCTACATGCTTGTGTACATGATAAAAACCCTAAAATGACGAAAGTATCATAAAAAATCAAATTTAACCTGATTTTCGCTTCTGAATTTAAAGATAAACTCACACATGAAGCAAATGAACTTGGAATTAAACCAAATTTAGCATGGACACCTAAAATAACCCTAAAAACATAATGAAGCTCGAAAATCTAATTTTTTTGTATTTTTAAATATAGAAATTCAAATAAAAACCCTAAATTTTGTGATTTTTGCCTAAAATGTTGATTCTAAAGGGGATTTAGGATAACAAATTTCTATAAAAATTTCCCAAATTTTATGGGGTGACATAGGACAGTAAGGCAAGTATTTTTGCATTTTACACTTTCTGGTTTTGACCTATGGTCTGAGCTGTGACACTCCGGCAAGTTGGATCGGAATCCGGCGACTCTAGGATTTAGGAGAAACAGACAGGTTTCGGTAGAAAACATGGAAAAAATGAAAGACAGATGGGAAAAAGGCTGAAATTGTGGGAAAATGTCCCTGACAAAAGTAGGAAGATTTGATCTTTTGACACCATTAGAATTCGGGTTATGGTTTGGAAAAGGCTATACTGTTATCAGAGACCTAAATCTCTGAGATTTCTAGACATTGGAATCTGTTAGACAGAAAGAAAAAATCCGAGGAAAATAATGAAACAGATTCAAAAATTCCCAAATTTTGGAAAATGACATGAAATTATGTTAGAAACAACTTTCATGTTGAAAGTTTTTGCATACAGGTTACAGATTGGATGGACTCGGTGCATTAGGGTCTGTCTATACCCTGACGAAAGAAAATCGATATTTTCCCAGGGGTCTGAGAAATCCGATTTTTTACAGAGATCAAAACTAATTAGAAAAACCTAAAAATTTTTAGATCATTAGTAGATTCAATCATGAATCTACTTTGATTTTTTTTAGGATAATCCGAATCTTCCACGAGGGTGGTGCCGGAGGTTTTTGTCTGCTAAAGCGCAAACTGAAAGTTCAAAAAGACAGAAAACCCGATGTAGGGTTTGATCGGTTTAGAAGAGTTCCGAAACCCGAATTGAATCAAATTTTTGGCAGAATATCATAGACAAACGAAAATGACTATCATGAAAATCTCAGGATTTATGAACAAAAAGTCATGCATGAAATAATAATTGGACTGGACGTCTAAGCTAAAACATGATAAACTGCTAATATAACTAAACTAAGTAATGCAAAATGACGAAATAAAATCAAATGCAATGCTCATAATCATGGAATCTATTAAAAAATGACAAAATAATAATAATAAATAAATAAAAACTATTAGAGAGTGGTAGAACTTGGTTTAATGTGTGCTATTGATGAGATGGGATCCGATCCATCTATCGGATGGATCCCTTTCTCTACGTAGCTTTAATCATAAACAATCAATGTTTCATGTTTTGATTGTTTTTCCAGCCATACAAACATAATTTTTTTTTTTTGAACTGATCTCAAGTTGTATTTATGAGAATGCCTCACAAAAAATCCCATTGCATCCTGATTAATCCTTGGGTTTAAGAAGATCAAAGTTGAAAATGAGGGTTTTACCTTGGTTGTTGGGCACCGGCTGGAATGGTATATACAGCAATAGAGGCGCTGTTATGGTTGGCAGGGGTCTTGAAAGGGGTAACACCGGAGGTGCTAAGGCTGTAAAGGTGCGCCGACACAGGTGTTGGTGTTGGCGTTGAGGGCGGATTGCTTGTAGGCGGCTGGAACAAATGTAGAGATGGACAGCACTTTGTGCGTGCTGGAACTTCGGTGGTGAAGGGGACTTAATCTGATGGTGGCATCACATGAATATGCTGCTGAAGGAGGCTGTTGTGGCGCAGGTTGATGGGATGCAGCAGGCTGTAGGAGGTTGAAACTGAAGCAAGGTGGAGGTGGCTGCTGATGGCTTGAACCGGCTGGACGTGGAGGAGGACTGTGGTGCTGTGGTGGCTGAAGAAGAGCTGCAAGGTGATGGAGGATGGCGCTTCAAAGTGGATCTACTGGCTGGAGCGACTGGGCTGGAAGTGCTGGTTGCTGTGGTGGCTGAAGGTTGAAGATGGTTTTGGGCTGCTAAGGAGAGAAGAAGGGAGGTAAAAGGGAGAGAGAGAGAGAGAGAGAGAGGCGTGAAGAGGTGGGCAGCGGTATGGCTTCCTCCTTTTTTTTTTCCTCTTTGTTGAACTTAGGTTTTAATTCCTTATACCTAGTGTTTAATGAGCCAATGAAAAGGGGAAGCCCTTTACGTGAATTGCTGGGCAAGAGGGAAAGGAAGGAAGGAAGGAAAGAAAGAAAGGGAAGAAAAGAAAGGAAAGAAAAGGAAGAAGGGAAAAGGAAAGAAGAGGAAGGAAAGAGGGAAGAAAGAAGAGGGAAAGGAAGAGAAGGAAGGGGCTTACGTGAGTGTGCTGGAGAGGAAAGAAAGAAAGAAAGAAAAGGGAAGAAGAAAGAAAGAAAAGAAAGAAAGAAAGAAGAAAATAAAATAAAAAATAAAAATAAAAAATAAAAAATAAAAAAGAAAATGGAGGAAGAAAGAAAGGAAATGGAGAGAAAAAGGGGCTGGGGTGGTCGACAACCTTGTGGGTCCCACCTTAGGAAAATAAAATAAAAAATAAAACAAACAAAAAAATAAATAAAAAGGTAATTTTTTTTCTTTTTTTTTTATAAATTAAAATAGAAAATACAAATTGATGGGCCATCTCAGAGCGGGTCCAAATTCCACTTTTGAAATTCATTTTGACGATTAAAGGGGTAAAATAATATTTTCAGAAAATTTCTAGACGAAACGAGCTATTTTTGGCAGTTTTTTAAATGAGCTCGGATTTTGAAGTTCAATACCTCGTTGCGAAGCAAATCCAGTGTAGAATTTGAAAATTTCATTTTGAAAGAAATCCAGATTTTTCTTCTTGAGAAAATGCTTCCAAATCTATTTTTAGACAAAACGAGCTATTTTTGGCAATTTTTGAAATGAGCTCGGATTTTGAAATTTAATACCCCGTTGCGAAGCAAATCCAGTGTAGAATTCAAAAATTTGAGTTTGAAATAAATCCAGATTATTTTTCTTGAGAAAATATTTCCAAATTTAGACTCCCGGGGGTAAAAATGTCAATTTTGGAAACCCGAGGTTTTGAAATTAATTTCTGAAAACTTTTAAAACTCGATCTGGATTGAAATTTATAAAACTAGAGTTCTGGACTTCGAAAATGAAATGAAATGTGATGAAATGTTATGAAATGCAGAGAAATGATATGAAATGATGAGAAATGACATGCAAAATCCAGACCCTGAATGAAGAATTTTGGATGTTAGACCCCGATTGACACTTGTCCCAGTTCAAAAAGCATTAAAATTGATAAAATTTGCAAAATAGCTCAAGAAATGGTTTTCGGGACTCTATTGGGTAAGAGTGACACTGAAAATTGGGGTTCGAGCTAGATTGAACTGAGATGAGCTAGATTGAGTTGGGTTTTAGGGTTTCAGAACTCAAATGAACTGACCAGACACTGACTCAACTGACCTTTCCGACTGAATTTTCAAGAAAAGCTGCCATTTTTAGAGAAATGGTACGGAATGGTCACTGGAGTGAAGTGAATTACGGACTTGAGCCGGCTTTGAACTAAAAAAAGGGTCAATAATACTTACATGAACTAAAATCGAAGCTCGAACACTAGCTTAATTGACTGAACTCAGCTCAATTTCAGCTGAAAGAGCTGAAATGGACTAAAATGGGCTCTTGGACACTTGGAAATTGTTTTGAACTGAAACTGGAGCGCTTGAACTCTTGGTGAGCTCAAGTTAGACTCTGGGGAGTATGACTGACTATAAATGACTGACTTGGAGACAATTGGCTTGGATTTGAGTGAGAAATGAACTCATTTATGAAGAAATGATCCCATTTTGGCAGGAATGGTCAGAAATGAAAATGGTCTGTTCATTGTGAGCTCAGATGAGCTTGAAATGACTGATATTCTAACTATTCTGAACTGACCAACAAGTTTGGTTGACTCTGACTGACTGGGGTCCGGGATGACCTAAGGGTAAAATGGTAATTTTCCTAATGAAAATGGGTAAAGTGGTAATTTTCTGAAACTGACTCGGGGTTTGACTCCTACATTGACCTAACAAGGTTGGCACTGCACGAAGGGGGTTGTTTGAGAATGGATGTGGAAAATTTGGGGTGTTTACATTAGGCTGAATCCCTATTGAACCCATGTTGTTCCCAGAGAACCAATGTCGTTCTCAATTGAACCCATGTCGTTCCCAGTAAACTAATTTCTAATTTCGACCTTCGGGTCAATCAATTTCTAAATTCAAGCCTTAGGGTTACAATCTTACCAACATCAGTCATTTTCTAGCCTTCGGGTTACAACTTTATCAATATCTATCACTTTTCAAGCCATCAGGTTACAACTTCATCAATGTCAATCAATTTCAAATCATCAAATTCAACCTCTCAATCAAAATTGTGCTTTCAAGCTGGTCGGTCAACAAATCCTGCTTTCGAGCTGGTCGGTCAACAAATCCTGCTTTCGAGCTGGTCGGTCAACAAATCCTACTTTCGAGTCGGTCGGTCAACAAATCCTGCTTTCGAGCTAGTCGGTCAACAAATACTGCTTTCGAGCTGGTCGGTCAACAAATCCTGCTTTCTAGCTGGTTGGTCAACAAATCCTGCTTTCGAGCTGGTCGGTCAACAAATCCTTCTTTCTAGTTGGTCGGTCAACAAATCCTGCTTTCGAGCTGGTCGGTCAACAAATCCTGCTTTCTAGCTGGTCGGTCAACAAATTTTGCTTTCGAGCTGGTCAGTCAACCCAAATCCTGCTTTCGAGCTGGTCGGTCAACAAATCCTACTTTCTAGCTGGTCGGTCAACAAATCCTGCTTTCGAGCTAGTCGGTCAACAAATCCTGCTTTCGAGCTGGTCGGACAACAAATCCTGCTTTCTAGCTGGTCGGTCAACAAATCCTGCTTTCTAGCTGGTCGGTCAACAAATCTTGCTTTCGATCCGGTCGGTGAACAAATCCTGCTTTCAAGCTGGTCGATCAAGAAATCCTGCTTTCGAGCTGGTCGGTCAACAAATCCTGCTTTCGAGCTGGTCGGTCAATCCAAATCCTACTTTCGAGCTGGTCGGTCAACAAATCGTGCTGTCGAGCTGGTCGGTCAACAAATCCTGCTTTCGAGCTGGTCAGTCAACAAATCCTGCTTTCTAGCTGGTCGGTCAACAAATCCTGCTTTCGAGCTGGTCGGTCAATAAATCCTGCTTTCGAGCCGGTCGGTCAACAAATCCTGCTTTCGAGCTGGTCACTCAACAAATCCTACTTTCTAGCTGGTCTGTCAACAAATCTTGCTTTCTAGCTGGTCGGTCAAAAAAACCTGCTTTCAAGCCGGTCGGTCAACAAATTCTGCTTTCGAGCTGGTAATTCAACAAATTCTGCTTTCGCGGTGGTCGGTCAACCCAAATCCTGCTTTCGAGCTCATAAGTCAAAATAAAACCCAACTTTCGAGTTAAAGTTTTATCGAGTCTTTTCAAGACTCAATTTGGTCATGGATGTATCAATTAAACCTCAAGCAATTTCTTTCACAAAGAATTTCAAGAAAATTTTGCCAATTTGTCACTAAATATTTGTTGATTTCAAAATCTTTATTGCACAAAAGCATTACCTCAAAATATCTTCAGTATTACTTCTGAAAGAACAAAGCTTTCGCGAAAAAGGATTCAAAATTCAAAATCTTTCTATTGGCCAACCAAAAGAATGAAGAATAAATTCTCGATATGGCCAGCAAAGAAAATTCAATGTTGTCGCAAAGCCATAAGTGATCGGTATTGATCGCAGTCAATGGCACATTTTTAAAGATCATTCTTGAAAAATAAAGCAGTCGAAATATCCTGGGTGACATAGAAAAATCCATTAAATTCCCATATCTCCTTAATCACCTAAGCTGCAATTAAATATCTGCAAAAGGGATCTCTCAATTGTCGTCAAGATGAAGACGAATTATGTGGGTTAGACCCCCGAGGCCAAAGAAGATTTGGATCATCTCCGAGATGATGGAGTTTGTGGCGGATCCTTCCAGGGAAAGTTCAGAGCACCGTCAAGATGAAGGCTACTGCGATGAGCCTCCCGACAAACCCTAAAGGATATTTATTTTTTGCTATCACCAAGAGATTTCCAATCAATGAGCCAATAACTGCCAATATAATCCCTGAAGAAAAAGAAGAAGGATCGGAGCATCTCTGAGATGAAGGAGTTTGTGACATACCCTTCCAAAAAAAAGAGAGAGAAAAGTTAGGACATCTCCAAAATGAAGGATGATGTAATCCCCAAAAACCCAAAAGAGCTCTAATTCTGCCAATAAAAAAAAAGAGTGGGCAGAAAGATCATCATAAGAAAAGAATCCCAAGATATCAGACTGCCAAATTTGCCAAAGAATCTTCTTTAAATTTGTGAAATTCTACTATCAATATTCTTTCACCAATTGCTTTCACAATATCAAGAATACTCTTTTTCTGTTCATATCAAGGAAATTGATAGCTTCCTTGAAAGAAAGTCAATTGCAAGCAATTTGAACTTGAATCTTGATTCTACGAAGTTAAGCCCAGTCGGAGGTAATACTTCATGTAGAAAAAAGGGAATATTTTCAAAACAATGTGCATCATTTTCAATTATTTTGATTCAACAACAATTTTAACATTTTGACAATATTTTCTAGTTTTTCTGGCGTGAAGAAAGAGCTTGAGGTTCATCTTTGGCACATCCTGACATCAGTTGTTATCCCTTTTAAGGACTTGATAACGGGAGTTTTCAAGATTCCTCCCCTTCTTTGGTATAATCTGAGTGCCTGGGCTCTCAGATTCGCACACTTCCCTGTGTCCCCACTGTCCCACCATGGACAGTCCAATTTCGGCTTGAGGTTAAGCCACCAATAATTTTCTCGCAAAAGGTCATCAATTTCAAAAGTTATTTAGTCTCAGCAATGAGGCGCCCAAAATCAAACCCCTTTTCAAGCTTTAGGGACCCCAATTTCATCATTTTGCAAAACCCCTATCGGATTCATTATGCGGAAGTTGAAGGTTTCATCATGGGTTCTTCTTGCGAGAATCCCATCATTTCATTTTTCGCCCAATCAGGATAAGGGTACAAACCTAAGCCTTCTTTGATGAGGTATTTTATTTTCCGCCCAATCAGGATAAGGGTACAAACCTGAGCCTCCTTTGATGAGGTATTTCATTTTTCGCCCAATCAGGATAAGGGTACAAACCTGAGCCTCCTTTGATGAGGTATTTCATTTTCCGCCCAATCAGGATAAGGGTACAAACCTGAGCCTCCTTTGATGAGGTATTTCATTTTTCGCCCAATCAGGATAAGGGTACAAACTTGAGCCTCCTTTGATGAGGTATTTTATTTTCCGCCCAATCAGGATAAGGGTACAAACTTGAGCCTCCTTTGATGAGGTATTTCATTTTCCGCCCAATCAAGATAAGGGTACAAACCTGAGCCTCATTTCGATGAGGTATTTCATTTCTCGGTCAGGTTAAGGGTTAAACCAGAGCTTCGTTTCTACATGAGGTATTTCCCGTCCCATCCAGGTTAAGGGCAAAATCTAAATCTCACTTCTTTTTGAAGTAAAATTTTCTTCTTCATTCTTCATTTCATATCTACCATTCTCGTCAAGGCTAATCTTCATAACCAGTCAGATCCTTCTAACTGGGGCATTTTTATATCCCAAATTTGGTGTGTTTTTCTTTGCCACTAAGCTCGTCTTCAAGCCGGCTTAGTAGCAAAGAGGGGCATCTATAAACACCCGAAATTTTCATTATCCATTCTCAAACAATCCTCCTCGGGCAGCGCCAACCCTGTTAGGTTCGTATAGGAATCAAACCTCGGGTCAAATTCAGAAAATTACCATTTCACCCATTTTCATTAGGAAGATTACCATTTTACCCTTAGGTCATCCCGAACCCCAGTCAGTCGGAGTCAACCAAGCTCGTTGGTCAGTTCAGAACAATTAGAATATCAATCATCTCAAGCTCATAATGAATAGACCATTTTCATTTCTGACCATTCCTGCCGAAATGAGATAATTTCTTTAGAAATGAGCTCATTTCTCACTCAAATCTAAGCCAATTGTCTTCGAGTCAGTCATTTCCAGTCAGTCATATTCCCCAGAGTCTAACCTGAGCTCACCAAAAGTTCAAGCGCTTTAGTTTCAGTTCAAAACCATTTTCAAGAGTCCAGGAGCCCATTTTAGTACATTTCAGCTCTTTTAGCTGAAACTGAGCTGAGTTCAGTCAATTGAGCTAGTGTTTGAGCTTCGATTTTAGTTCATGTCAGTAATACTGACCTTTGTTTTAGCTCAAAGCCAGCTCAGGTTCATAATTCACTTCGCTCCAGTGACCATTCTGTACCATTTCTCTAAAAATGGCAGCTTTTCTTGAAAATTTAGTCGGAAAGGTCAATTGAGTCAGTGTCTTGTCAGTCCCATCAAGTTCTGAAACTCTAAAACCCAGCTCATTTTAGTTCAATTCAGCTCAAACCCTGATTTTCAGTGTCACTCTAACCCAGTAGAGTCCAAGAATCATTTCTTCAACCATTTTTCAAATTTTATCAGTTTTTATGCTTTTTGAACTGATACAGCTGCCAATTGGGGTCTAACATCCAAAATTCTTCATTCAGGATCTGCATTTTGCATGTTATTTCTCATCATTTCATATCATTTCTCAGCATTTTATAACATGTCATCACATTTTATTCCATTTTCGAAGTCCAGAACTCCAGTTTTCTAAATTTCAATCCAGATTGAGTTTTAAAAGTTTTCAGAAATCAATTTCAAACCTCGGGTTTCCAAAATTGACATTTTTACCCCCGAGATTCTAAATTTGGAGATATTTTCTTGAGAAAAACAATCTGGATTTATTTCAAACTCAAATTTTCAAATTCTACACTGGATTTGCTTCGCAACGAGGTATTGAACTTCAAAATCCGAGCTTGTTTCAAAAACTGTCAAAAATAGCTCATTTCGTCTAGAAATAAATTTAGAAGTATTTTCTCGAGAAAAACAATCTGGATTTCTTTTAAAGTTGAATTTTCAAATTCTATACTGGATTTGCTTGACAACGGGGTATTGAACTTCAAAATCCAAGCTCGTTTCAAAAAACTGCCAAAAATAGCTCGTTTCGTCTGAAACTTTTCTGAAAAGACTAATTTACCCCTCCAATCGTCAAGATGAGTTTCAAAAGTGGAATTTGGATCCGCTCTGAGATGGCCCATCCATTTGCATTTTCTGTTTTAATTTATAAAAAAAGAAAAAAAATACCTTTTTCTTTATTTTTTTGTTTGTTTTATTTTATTTTATTTTATTATTTTATTTTTCCTAAGGTGGGACCCACAAGGGGGTCGACCACCCTAGCCCTCAATCCAGTCCATTTCCTTTCTTTCTTCCTCTATTTTCTTTTTATTTTATTTTATTTTCTTTCCTTCTTTCTTTCTTTTCTTTTTTTCTTCTTCTTTTTTCTTTTCTTTCTTTCTTTCTTTCTTTCCTCCTTTCTTTACTCTCCCAGCCACTCACATACAGCCTTTCCTCTTCTTCTTTTTCTTCTTCTTCTTCTTCTTCTCTTCCTTTCCCTCCTTTTCTTTCTTTTTCCTTCTTCCCCTCTTCTTTCCTTTTCCTTCCCTTCCTTCTTTCCCCTTTCTTCCTTACCTCCTTTCCATCTTTTTCAAAAGCACAAGAGCCCCCAGCCATTCACGGATGGCTATTGATGAAAGGCATTAGGCATTATTAGAAACTTAGGTTTTGAACTTATCAAAACCTAAGTTGTCTTAAAACCAAAAAGAAAAGGACCTACGACTCATCTCTTCTCCTTCACGCCTCTCTCTCTCATGGCAGCAACACAACCACCGGCAGCCATCTTCAACCTTTGTGCTTCTCCAAGGCAGCTGCCCCTTTGAAGCCTCCAGCCCCTCAAGTCCAGCCATTACACGCCACCTCCTTGGACACCTTCAGCCACCATTTTTGTTTTCACCTTCCAACAGCTGGTCCATTTTGTTCCAGCCCTAGACAAGGCATCCAACAAACCCACCACCAGCTGCCATCCTTAGCCTCCGTGAGCTCCTCCAGCCGCCCCTTTTGGAAGCAGCTACAGTCGGTGCCATCTCTTCCAAAGTCTCCCACAACATCCAGCCATACAACACCTTTGCTCCCGCAACCACCGTTGCTGCCTCCTCTTCCAAAGGCTTCCACTACCTCCAGCCAGCAGCAAGAGCCCAGCCACCTGCAGCTTTTCTTCAGCCACCACAACAACCAACCTTCAAGCTCTCCACAGCAGCAGCCTTTTCCAGCCACCTGCGCCAACCACACCTTGACAGCAACACCCCTAACACCACCAGCAACTCCAGCATCTCCAAGACCTTGAACCAGCCTTCTCCTCTGTCATAAGCAAGCTCCAGCCTTGCTCCCATCTTCAAGCACCTCACCGCAGCTGCAACAAGGCAACCCCAACTCTCCTAGTCATTGGCTTCAACCTGGAAGCAGCTCTAGCTACCCCTCCATTGGCACTTTTGTCTTCCTTCAAGCCAATCCAACTCCAGCTGCCACCTCCTCCAACCTTGACGTAGTACCAATTTTGCTTCAGCCCACGCCCAGGTGCATCTCTTCTCTAAAAATTTGAGGGCTCCCGTCTTTAGCAGGGTCAATTTCAGATAAAAGCATTTGTTTCATCCTAGATATTATCTCATTAAATGCTTGCTGTATATGCTTTACATGTTAATGCTATGTTAATGGATCAGATCCCTCTCACTAAAAGCTAACATAAAATAAAATCACACCCTTCATAATTTATTTTGTCATATCATCAATTTCATGAGATTTTTCATGTTAGATCTTGCATTTAGGATTATTTTAGCATCTCATGATTATATGATTTACATAGTATAGTTTTTATTCATGTTTGCTTATTGAGTTCATAGGCTTTAATATTATATGTTTAGTCCAGTCATTATCTTATGTGAGAAATTTTACTCATAATTATCGAGATTTTTAGGGTGATTGAACTTGTTTTCTTATTGCTTATCTGCCAAAAATTTGATTCATTCGGGTTTCGAAACCCACCTAAACCGATCAAACCCTAAATCGGGTTTTCTGTCTCTCTGAACTTTCAATTTCTGCTTTAGCAGACAAAAACTTCCAACACCACCCTCGTGAAAGATTCAGATTATTCTCCCAAAATCACAGTGGATTAATAATTGAATCTACTAATGATCTGGAAATTTTGAGGTTTTTTCAATTAGTTTTAGTCTATGTAAAAAATCAGATTTTCCAGACCCTTGGAAAAATCTCGATTTTTCTTTGTCAGGGTATAGACAGACGCTAATGCATCAATTCCGTCCAATCCATAGCTCGTCTGCAACAACTTTCAACATGAAAGTTGTTCCTAACATATTGTCTTGTCATTTCCCAAAGATTGGGGATTTTTTGAACTGTTTCAGTATTTTTCCCAAAATTTTATTTCCTGTCTGACAGATTTCAATATCCCAAAATTTCAGAGATTTGGGTATCTGATAACAACATGCCCTTTTCCAAACCGTAATCCAAATCCAAATGGTGTAAAAAGACAAAATTTTTATATGTTTGTCAGGAAAATTGTCCCATAATTTCAGCCTTATTACCATCTGTTTACTATTTTTTCCACATTTTCTACCGAAACCTGTCTGTTTCCTTTAAATCCTAGAGTTGCCGGATTCCGATCCGACTTGACGGAGTAGCACAGCTCCGACCATAGGTCAAACACAGAAAGTGTAAAAGGCAAAAATATTTGCCTTACTGTCTTCTGTCACCCCATAAAATTTGGGAAATTTGTATGGAAATTGAATATCCAAAACCCCCTTTGGAATCAACATTTTAGGCAAAAATCACAAAATTTAAGGTTTTTATTTAAATTTCTATATTTAAAAATACAAAAAAAATATATTTTCGAGATCTATTCTATTTTTTGGGTTATTTTAGGTGTCCATGCCAAATTTGGCTTAATTCCAAGTTTATTTGCTCCATGTGTTAGTTTATCTTTAAATTCAGAAGCAAAAATCAGGCGAAAATCAGGTTAAATTTGATATTTTATGATATTTTCATCATTTTAGGGTTTTATTCATGTAAATTAGCATGTAGGATCATATTAGGGTTAATTTCAATCTCATTTGAATTTCATATTTTTCAATTTTGCAAAATTTATTTCAGAAAACCCTGGTTTCAAGGCCATAGTCTTGTTATCAGGGGTATTTTGGTCATTTTGAACTAAATTTCAAAATTTCAATCTTTAATTTCATATTTTTTCATGCATATCATCATATTTCATCATATTATGTTTGATTTATCTCATTTGATTTTCAAAATTTCAAAATTTATAAAATTTCTTTCAAAAAACCCTGATTTCAAGGTCATTAGGGGTATTTTGGTCATTTTGACCCTAATTTCGAATTTTCAAGTTTATTTTCAAAATTTATTCATTATTTATCATATTTATATCAAAGGGGGTATGAATTTGGGTTTATATATGAATAATATCCGATAATTTCCCATATTTTTAGATAAATTCAGAAAAACCTACATTTTTGTGCTAACCTTGTTTTCTAGTTTTGCAGGAACATTCAAGAAGAAGGCTTAGTCACTTTATTTTCTTATTTTATTTCAATTCAATGTAACATCAAATGTAATAATTTGGAATAAAAATTTACATTTCCTGCATAGAATAGAGTTGCATTGCATATAGTTTAATTTCTACAAATTTCAATATTTGATGTATGATTCATGCATATTTTTTCAAAATCACTATGGTTTACACGAATGACACGTGCATAAGCTCTTATGGAGTTTATAAACTCGGTGGGATTCGTATTTATGGCTATAGTCAGAATACGAAGAAAACCAAGATTTATGATCTTCATATTAGCCACATTCAGCCTACACTCTTAGGCTAACTTCAAAAATGCACTGCATTTCTCAAAGTTTAACAAGGTTTTTCCAATTCCTCAATGAAATTCTCTTTTCAAATTCATATTCATTCATTCATATTATTCAAATTGCATTTTTTTAAATTCATTTTCCAACTTCAATTTCAGAAAAATCAATTTTCTCAAGGATTTACTAAGTCTTTCTCAGAATTTGATTTTCTCAGAATTCTAAGTTTTCAAATGACATTTCAAAGCATTTCCCAAGTCTAAATCAAGATTTTCCAATGTTTTAAAATTCTCAAATTTCAAAATCCCAAGTTTTCAGAAATCGATTTTCTCAGATTTCCCATTTTCCTAAGGATCCAATTTCCTAAGAATTTGTTTTCCATTTCAAAAAATCATTTTCCAATGAATTTCTTGACTTTCTCAGAATTTTCAGATCCATTTCCTTAGAAAAGCAATTTCAAATCTCAAAAATTGATTTTCCCAAAGTTCAAGTTTTCCTGAGAATTCATTTTCCAATTCAATTTCTGATTTCCAATGAAATTCAATGATTTTCCCTAGTATTTCTCAAGCATTTTCCAAGCACATTTCAAGTTTCCAAAGCAAACATCATATTTCTCAAACTTGCATTATTTTCAAGATTTCATAGCACAAGTCTGATTCTCTGTGCATTCTAGGAAAATAGAGCATAATTTAGATAATTTAACTTAGTCAAAGCACATAATTGATCCTTGGTTCAATTACTCCTGGTAAAGGCGCCAGGAACGGTTGAACCTCGTACCGACAGGCAAATCCCATTCCATAGAATTTTCCCGCAATTTTTCAAAACGGAGGCGAGTAATTTTCAAAATCAATTTTCCAAAACTTTGGTCGAGTTTGACTCACGAAATTCATTTCTCTCTCGCAAGAGAGGGGAAAATTTTTGTGATGATAACAAAAACGAAAGAAATTTTCTACTAGTCAAGACAATGATGAGTTTTTGCAGCGACTGGAAGCTTTGGAGCTGCATAAACACACTTTTCGTGAAGATGTGACTCAACAACTTTCTTCAATTCAGAAACATATTACTGCAATCAAGGACTTGCTCAACTCATTTTTCTGATCTTTGTTTTCTGTCTTTACTAAACTTTGATACTTTATGGGCTGTAATATTTTGAACCTGAATTTACATTTTGCTTATGCTATGACTGCCCTTACTCTTTTTTATTATGACAAAGGGGGAGAAAAATATAGAATTTGGTAGATACATGCATGGAAATTGCAAGAGAAAAAGATAGACCTTGCATGAGAAATATGAGAGATTAAGAGAAATAGAAAGAATTTGCAAAAAATGCATAAAGTAATGATGGAAATGCAAACCAATCAATATGTGATATATGTGCTTTGAATGTACTAACTTTTAATGTTTTGCAGCATATTGATAGCGGGAGTAAAATCTCCATCTATGCATCTAAATGCTTCCTCTTTGATTAAGTTTGTCATCATCAAAAAGGGGGAGATTGTTACGACAATGAAGCCATACATAATACTTCAAGTACAAGGTTTTGATGACGAGCAAGTGAATCAACTGCATTTCAGCTAAGGCAATGAAGAAATATGACAAGCATTGAAGAATTCGATAAAGAATCCTTGAAGACTAGTGTGCAAATGTTATATTCATTAAAAGTCTTAGATTCTTGTAAGAGCCTTACTTAGAGTGCATATTTCAGTTGTATTTCAGCTAAAAAGTCTTTAGAAAAACTTTTCTAAAAGAACCCTTCATGAAAATCTTTTTAGAAAACTCTTTTCTTAAATATTCGTGTTTATTAGTCGACCAATAGACTCACCAGTTGACTAATCCTTTCGCGCCATATTTTCTAAAATATCATTTTTGTCAAATTAGTCAACCGAAGGTATTGTCAGTCGATTTGACAGAACATGTGTTTTATGGAAATTTAGCAGCAGTCGACTAATGCTTTTATCAGTCGACCGGATAGAACATGTGTTTTTCAGGAAAGTTTAGCAGCAGTCGACTGAAAGGTTTTTCAGTCTACTGATGATATTATCAGTTGACTAACTTTTCTCTAGTCGACTAAGTTTCAAAACTTCAAATTTTCAAACGGCTCGATTAACAGATCAGTCGACCGACGATAATTGTCAGTCTACTAATAACTAATTATTAGTCGACTAACTACTGTTCCAGTCGACTAATTTTGTTGTTTTTTCTGAAACTTTAAAAAGGCGTGTCTTTTCATTTTTCAAACATTTTGATCGTTCAAAATGGACTGTTTTGACACCCTTTCATACCCACAACATATTGAAACTTTCAACTATAAATATGAGTGCATTTTACAATCAAAAGCACTGCAATTCAATCAATTTGAATCAATTACTCTTTGCTTTTCACTCATATTCATTTTCTCACTCATGTGATATTTTTCACTTCAGTTTTTCACTCAAATTCCTTTGAGAGATAGTAAATTCGTGAGTAGAGTATTCCAACAACCTCAAAAGCCAATTGCATCTTATTTGCATTCATAAGAAGGGCTCATAGATTGTATTATAAGTTGTTACTTGTTTTAATTTTCTGTAAAAGAAAGGACTCCTTGGTTGAAAGGAGTTGTTTGCTTTCAGTAGGTGTGTTACTGGAAGTGAGACCGGATTTGGTCTGTATGATCTTGTAGTTACACAAGGTTGATAGTGGAAATCTCAAGCGGGTTTTGCTTGGGGACTGGATATAGGTCGGGAAAGACCGAACCGGGATAAATTATTGTGTTCTTTGTGTGTTTGCTTTGCGAATTGCAAAATCCGTCAAAATTCGGAAGACAATTTTTAAAAGCACTATTCACCCCCCCCCCCTCTAGTGCTCGTTGCCTCGATCCTACTGCACTTTCAATAGTGATTTTGAAATAAAATGCATGAATCACATAATCAGGATATTGCAAAAATTCAAATTATAGGATATGCATCCTAACCTAAGTAGAAAGATAAATCTTTTATTCCAAAGTTACATTATTACATCACTAAATAAAATGAAAGGAAAGGAAAATTGCAGATTCCAGCTCCTTGCTTTGAATATCCCTGTCAAACTTGAAATGGGGTTAGCTCAAATATGTGGGTTTTTCCAAGGTTTCCAATAATATACTGAGATTATTGGATTGAGTTGGATATACACCCGATTTTCATACTTCCTTGATATTTGAAATGATGCAAATGAAATAAAATCAAGAAATAAATAATTTTAAATTCGGAATTGTGGTCAAAATGACCAAAATACCCCTAATATTGAAGTTATACCTTTAAAATCAGGGTTTTTTTAAGGAATTTTGGTAAAGTTTGAGATTTTGAAATTTGAATTGAACCAAATGATGAATAAATGCATGATGAGACACGATGACATGCTTCTAAACATATTAGGACTGTAAAAATCAGAATTTGTGTTTGAAACTTGGCCAAAATAACGAATTTTGCTTGTTTTTCGCCTGGATCAGGGTCCCGCGGGGATCTTGTTTTGATGATACGGCTAGACCGATCCTCAAATGGTTTTTAAATCATGCCAAATTTGGTAGAGATCACCCCTCTACCCTTAGAAACAATATAGAATGATAAAATTCATGAAATAATATGGCCTAGATGGAAAATTTTAAAGAGAATCCTAAAATGATCAAGTTTCGCATATAGGTACGAACCAAATAGAGCATTTAACGTAATAATGCAAAAATCTACCATAGAAATGTCTGATATTTTGCATACTGATAAAGGACATGAAAATGAACATCTTTGGTGTTTACAGCTCCGAGATTTGACCTACGGTGAGTTCGGTAACAGAGATTTGGTTCTAACGAGACTAAAATCGACATGGTCCGATATAGAAATAGATAAAAAATAATAACTGACATCAAAATTTCTGAAAATCAAAGGGGGCACTACTGACATGCATACAAACAACTTTCATTTGTATGGATTTGGCATTTGATCAACGGGATGAGAAATAAAAATATGACATTACACGCATAAATCAGAAGAATAGATGTAAATGCCAAAATAGGAGACTAAAATGAAAAATACAAAACTGGCATGAAAACTGTTCTAAAAATTGCAAAATTTCAGAATCAAACAGAAGACATTCAGAACATAAAGTTCATTTTTTACAGATCCGGATTCGGAGCTATATCCAGAGAGAACCTGTCGACTTAAGTCGATCCAGTGTCTCAGAGACTCAAATCAGTCTCTGACACATGTCCCAAACTCTCAGATTTTTGTCAGACATCAAAAAATTCAGAAAAAACTGATAAAATCATATTAAAAACTAGACTCAATTTCAAGTTCATGGAATTTTTTAGATCAAAAATTGAATCTCACATGAGGGAGATCTCAATTTTACAAATTAAGACCAAATGTTTTGAACGTTTCCCGGGTCATAAAACCCGACTTGGCATTTTGAACATTGAACATAGTAAATGAACTCAAACAATTTTGATTTTTTTGTAGATTATCAGAGACAGCTATGGGCACGTAATATGATGTTTGGCATTTTTAAAGAAAAATAAAAACATAAAATAACAAGTGGACTGACTGACAAAAATAGAGAATTACAGAAACTAAATAGAATTGAAATAAATGCTAAAAAATATCTAACTAATTCCTAAAATATGCTAAATTAATGAAATAAAATATGAACTAAACCTAACTAATGCATGAATGCTAAAAATCATCAAGGAAGCATGATCCTACTTAATATATGTCATTTTATGGGAATGGTTCAATCCATCATTTGGACGAACCCTTTCTTTAAAATGAAAAAAACCATGGGATTCAGAATTGAAACGAGAATATTATTTCAGTAGCATCACTTGAATGGGAGCTTACCTTGTGTTCTTTTGCTATTTTGAAACCTCAGAGATGGGTGGCTACAGGATGGCTCCTTGAGAATGGACTCCAGAGAGGGCGTGAATTCCGAGGAAAACAAAAGAAGCTAAAAAAAAAGGAATTCTAAGTTGAAGTTCAGATCTAACAAAAGAGCCTCCCCTCTCACTGGGCGCGGGCTAGGGTATTTATAGAAATTTTAGAGATTTTTGAAATTCAAACAGAGTAAATCTGGACCTTCCATGTGGCGCCATCTCAGAGGATGCTACTTTGGATTTTTGAAATAAAAATAAAATGCAAATTTTGTAAATAAGACACCTCAGCAGAATTTGAAATTTTTTGAAATGAGGTTGGCTTGATTTTCTCTGCAAGAGCTTCTCATGTGGTGCCACCTATGTGTGGGCCCACTTTGGGATTTTGTAAAGCAAATAAAAAATAAATTTAAAGAGGAAAATTCTGGATTTGCACCACCTCAATATGGAATTTGAATATTTGAACTTTTGCTTTTTCTGGAGGAAGCAGAGACAGACATGTGGCGCCACCTTAGGGTGGCTCCACACTACCATGTGTTAGAGGGCAGGAGCAGAGGAAGCAGATGGCGCCACCTCAGGAGCATTTGAAAAAATTTGAACTTGCTTTTCCTAAAAGCAAGCTGCAGAGCTATTTTTGAGGGAGATCTTTTCAGAAATGGCGCCACCTCAGAGGGGGGGGGATTCTACTTTTTCTGAAGAAATGAGAGCTGTACATGTGGCATTTGCTTTTTCTGAGGAAAGCAGAGAGAGACATATGTCACTTGCTTTTTCTGAGGAAAGCAGAAAGAGACATGTGTCACTTACTTTTTTCTGAGGAAAGCAGAGAGAGACACGTGTCAGCTGTAGGAGAAAACACCTCAAATGGCGCCACCTCAGGGGGGGGGGGGCAATTCTACTTTTTCAAGAAAAAGCAGAACATGACATGTGATGACTCAGGGTGACCCTAGAGTGCCATGTGGCAAGGGAGAGAGAAGTAAATGTGGTGGACTTGTGGCGCTACTTTAGGGAAGCTCCACATTGACACGTGGCATGAAATAAGAAAAGGTGACTGAAGACATGTGGCGCCACCTTAAAGAGTCCCCACATTGACACATGTCAGAAGATAAAAGAGGAGGATGTAGGGAGGACAAGTGGCAATTAATGGAGGTGCAAGAAGGAAGACACATGGCATCACCTCAGGGTGACCCCACACTGACACATGGCAAAGAAATGACATGTGGCGCCACCTCTGGGTGAACCCCACACTGACATATGGCAGAGGATGGAAGGAGAGAGAAATGGTCCAGTGGCGCCAATTCAGAGACAAGGCTCCTATATTTTTGGGTTTTTTGAAATTCAAGTTTTACAAAAGGAAAGCCTATGTGGCGCCACCTTGGAGTGGACCCCACATCGCTTCTTTATTGAAATAAAAGCGAGAAAGTAAAACTGCTTTTTGAAATTTTCATAAAAACTCAAACTAACTGGCAAATAAGAAATACATGGCCTAATTGCGGAAATTTTGAAAAGAGGTGGCCTCTGTAGGGCGATTTTGTAAAAGAATGATATTTGGAATTGCTGACAAAAGTGCAAAATCTGACATAAAATTGCTAAGTTCAAAGCTCCATCCCCTTCTTCAGGCATAGCTGATCCAGTTGATAAAATTTTAAAATTCCCTATTAAAACTATCCAAATCATTTTCTTGAGAAAATCTTTTGAGATTCAGAGTCCTGGGGGTAAAATGGGAAGAAGTGGCAATTTTGAAGACCCAGGAGGTTTGAAATCATTTTTGAAAAAGTTAAAACTCGAATCTGGATTGAGAGTTTTGAAATCAGGAGTTTTGGACCTCGAAATGACATACCGTGTCGTGCAGTGATATAAAATGCTCATGCAATGATATGCAATGACATGTCTTGGGGGATTTAATACTGCATGAAGAGTTAAAGATTTTCATCTCTTGATGTGAATAGGATTTTGTGACTGGAGATGATTCTAAGCAAAAAAATAGAAAATTTTTGAGAATTGGGGATGAAATCTGGACTCCTGTGGGGTCCGAGCTCAGAAATGACCATATTGCTCTCTGAAAGTCTTAGAAGACAAGCTGCAATGATTGGTGGAAGTGTTGGATATATGGGTGAAAAATTGGGGTGTTTACAAATGCCTCTCTTTGCTACTAAGTTGGCTTGTGGTCGAGCTTAGTGGCAAAGAAAAACACACCAAATTTGGGCTATATAAAATGTCCTAGTTAGAAGGATCTGACTGGGTATAGAGATATTAGCCTGGTGAAGATGATAGATATGAAATGGAGAATGAAGAAGAATAGATTCGCTCTGTGGCGGTGAAGTTCAGGTTTTTGCCCTTAACCTGGACGGGACAAAAAATGCTTCGCATGGGAAAAAGCTCAGGTTTGACTCTTAACCTGATTGGAGAATAAAATACCTCATCAAAATGAGGCTCAAGTTTGTACCCTTATCCTGATTGGGCGGAAAATGAAATACCTCATTAGAGTGAGGCTCAAGTTTATACCCTTATCCTGATTGGGCGGAGAATGAATGGAATCCTCGAAGGAAGAGACCATGATGAAACCTTCGGATTTTGCACAATAAATCCGATAGGGGTTTTGTAAAATGAAAGAAAATGGGGTCCCTAAAGCTTAAAAAGGGATAGATCTTGGGCATCTCATTTCTGAGACTAAATCAGCTTTTGAAATTGCCTTTTGCGATAAAATGATTGGGGGTTCGACCTCAAACCGAAATTGGATTGTCGATGGCGGAACAGTGGGGACACAACGAATCTGAGAGCCCAAGCGCTCAAATTATAAAAAGAAGGGAAAGAATCTTGAAAACTCCCGTAATCAAGTCCTAAAGAGGGATTGAGAATTGGTGTCAGGATGTATCAAAACGGATATCAAGCTCTTACTCCACACTAGGATAGCTAGAAAATATTGTCAAAATGTTGAAAATTTTGTTGTTGATTCAAAGTATTTGAAAATGATGCACATTGTTGCAAAGATATTCCTTCTTTTCTACCTGTAATATTACCTCCAAACGAGATTGACTTCATAGAATCAAGATTTGGAATCCAAATTGCTTGCGATTGACCTTCTTCAAAGGAGCTATCAATTTCCTTGATATGAACAGAAAAGTGAGAATTTAATATTATGAAAGCAATTGACGAAAGAATATTGATAATAGAATTTCACAAATTTAAAGAAGATTCTTGATAGATTAGACAATTTGATATCCTGAGAGTTTCTCTTATGATAATCTTTCTGCACTCTTTTGGGCTTTCTTGGGCTTCAGTTACATCATCCTTCGTTTTGGAGATGTCCTCTCTTTTTCTTCCTTCTCTCTCTCTCTCTTTTTGGGAAGGGTACGTCATAAACTCCTTAAACTTGGAGATGTTTTGATCCTTCTTTGCTTCAGGGGTTATGTTGGCTCATGGGTTGGAGATCTTTGGATGATAGCAGAAATTAAATATCTTTTAGGGATTGTCGAGAGGTTCATCGCATCTGCCTTCATCTCGACAGTGCTTTGGACTTTCCCTGGAATGATCCGTCACAAACTCCTTCATCTTGGAGATGATCCAAATCTTCTTTGGCCCTGGGGGTCTACTCGCCTTCGCCTTCATCTTGACGACAATTGAAAGATCCCTCTTGCAGATATTTAATTACAGCTTAGGTGATTTTGAGGAGACATGGCTTGGGTGAATTCTCTCTTTTTCTAGCACTCAGGATATTTCCATTGCCTCATTTTTGCAAGAATGGTCTTTAAAGATGTGCCATAACTGCGATCAATATCAATCACTCATGGCTTTGCAATAGCATTGAATTTTCTTTTCTGGCCATATCGAGGATTTATCCTTCATCCTTTTGGTTGGCCAATAGAAAGAATTTGAATTTTGAATCCTTCTTTGCAGAAGTTTTTCCCTTTTGGAAGTAATGCTGAAGATATTCTGAGGTAAAGATTTGTGCAATAAAGATTTTGAAATCAACAAGTAATTGATTGACAAATTGACAAAATGTTCTTGAAATCCTTGGTGAAAGAGATCATTTGAGGTCCGGCTCAATGCATCCGTGACAAAATTTATCCTCTCCTTTCCCCAAAGGCGGCGACTATCAGTTCACTGGAAACAATATCAGTTCAATTAAGAATGACCATCTCTGGGAATAATACTAGTTCAATTAAGAATGATCATTGGTTCTCTACGAACTATATCAAAATGATCATTGGTTTGCTGAGAACTATATCAGTTCAATTAAGAACGATCATCGGTTCACTGGAAACTATATCAGTTTAATGAAGAACGACTATCAGTTCACTTGGAACACTATCAGTTCAATGAAGAACGACTATCAGTTCACTTGGGACACTATCAGTTCAATGAAGAACGACTATCAGTTCACTTGGAACACTATCAGTTCAATGAAAAACGACTATCAGTTCACTTGGAACACTATCAGTTCAATAAAGAACGACTATCAGTTCACTTGGAACACTATCAGTTCAATGAAGAATGATTATCAATTCACTTAGAACACTATCAGTTCAATGAAGAACGACTATCAGTTTAGTTGGAACACTATCAGTTCAATGAAGAACGACTATCAGTTCACTTGGAACACTATCAGTTCAATGAAGAACGACTATCAGTTCACTTGGAACACTATCAGTTCAATGAAAAATGGGGACCATTATAGAGAGTTGGATCGCTTCTATGAATGGTTTCAGGATTATCCCCTTATCCTGAATGAGGAAATGAAAATTTGATGACCTGACGATCGAAATTGAAAATTTGGTAATTTGAAAATTGGAAATTGGGTGATCCGGAGGTCGAAATTAAAGAATTGAATGACCCGAGGGTCGAAATTGAACAATTGAATGATCCGAAGATTTAAATTGAAAATTGGTGGACAAAAGGTCAAATTAGAGAAATTGACTGACCCTGAAGATCGAGGTGACTTGGATCAACAAAAGAGAATAAAGAGTTCGAGTCAGAGCTCGAATAAAGTAAAGAGTTCACAAGTCGGAACTCGGAACGACAAAGGAAAATGAAGAGCTCGAATCAGAGCTCGAATAAGGTAGAGAGATCACGAGTCGGAACTCGGATCAACAAAGGTGAATGAAGAGCTCAGGTTAGAGCTCGAATAAAGTAAAGAGATCACGAGTCGGAACTCGGATCAACAAAGGAGAAATAATTTGAAGGAAAACCCGAGTCGAAACTCGGATCTTCAAAGGAAACATAATTTGAGGAAAAATACGAGTCGGAACTCGGATCTTCAAAGGAAAAATAATTTAAAGGAAAACCCAAGTGGGAACTCGGATCTTCAAAGGAAAAATAATTTGAGGAAAAACCCGAGTCGGAACTCGGATCTTCAAAGGAAAAATAATTTAAAGGAAAACCCGAGTCGGAACTCGGATCTTCAAAAGAAAAATAATTTGAGAAAAAACCTGAGTCGGAACTCGGATCTTCAAAGGAAAAATAATTTAAAGGAAAACCCGAGTTGGAACTCGGATCTTCAAAGAAAAAGTAATTTAAAAGAAAACCCGAGTCGGAACTCGGATCTTCAAAGGAAAAATATAAACCAACTTGAAAGTTGGATTTTGAAAAGGAAGAAATCCGAGTCGGAACTCGAATTTCTAAAAGAAAAATGGACTAATCTGAGAGTTGGGTTTGAAAAAAGAAGAAGTCTAAATCAGAATTCAGATCTTTAGAGGAGAACTCGATTAGAGGATCAAAATTTTGCAAATCGCCAGTGCGGGGACTGGATTTTGGAAAGAGGATTATATCTGAAGAATTTTGAGAAAAAAATAGACAGAGATTGCAAACTGAAGTTAGGAATTGATGATTAGGATGAGAAATTATTCATAGTCTCAGGATTTATCCCTTATCCTGAATGGGAAGTGAATAGAAATTGAAGAATTTTGGGGAAATCATGGAAAATGATTCAAGTTTATCCCTTAACCTGAAGGGGAATTTTGATGCAAATTGAATGCGAATGAATAAGAATGAATGCAAATTGATGCAAATGAATGCAAAATTAATGCAAATGAGTGCATATACATGCAAAATGAGAGATTGGTTTATCCTGCCCGCATACAGGTAGTTTTGAGGTAAAGATAAATTTTCAAAAAAATGCCCCAGTGTAACTAGGGAGGAAAATTTTGAATAAAAGAAGGATAATTGATGAATAAGGCGACAAGCTCCTTGACTGATAGGCGTCCTCAAGATCATTCCTCACAAGAGAGACATTGTGAAAAGGAAGGAGAAACAAATAAGATGGCACCAAGCTATTGGAAAATTTGATGATTTTATTGATGCTTTAAAATCAAGGAAAGAGAATGGGATTACATTATTCTTTTGAAAAAGCAAGATGAGAAATGAGAAAGTGTCGGCATTGTCATCTTCTGGAATGATTGTGGAAAAAGCTTAGTTATGATGACTAGTCCTCCTTTTCATCTTCAACGAGGAGCTTCTTGTCAATACAGTCTTGAACAATGTTCTTTAGGATGAAGCAATTTTCCGTATCGTGCCCTACTGCTAGATGAAACTTGCAAAATTGTTCTTTGAATCTGCCCATAATTGTTGGGGGATCATCGACTTTAGGCAAACATACAATGTCTTTCACAAGCATATATTCCAGGATACTCTCGAGTGTCTGATCCAGAGGAGTGAATTCTCGATCAGTGCTCCAATCCTTGCGCTTTGGTTTTTCCTGATCTTTCTTCTTATGCTGAGGACTGGATTGGAGAGGTTTATCACTGTTGATGTCCTTCCCTTTTTGTCTTTTGAATCTCTCCAAACTGCTACCATGATTGGATTAAGTTGGATATAAACCCGATTTTCATACTTCCTTGATATTTGAAATGATGCAAATGCAATAAAATCAAGAAATAAATAATTTGAAATTCAGAATTATGGTCAAAATGACCAAAATACCCCTAATATTTGTAAACACCCCAAATTTTTACTCACCTCCCCGACATTTCCACCAAACATCACAACTCCTCACCAGAGATCGCCGGAAGGCAGAAATGATCATTTTCTGAGTCTGGAACCTCCAAAAGTCCAAATTTCATTTGCAGCTCTTAAAATTTCTCTATTTTAGCTCAGATGTTCAAAATTCTACTCCTAACAGGAGACGAGAATCTCCAAATCCTGGTTTAGGATTGCATTTCATAAGACATGGCATTGCATATCATTGCATGAGCATTTCATATCACTGCACTGCACAGCATGTCATTTTGAGGTCCAGAACTCTCGATTTCAAAATTTTCAATCCAGATTCGAATTTCAACTCTTTTCAAAATTGATTTCAAAACCCTGGGTCTTCAAAATTGTCAATTTTTTCCATTTTACCCCCAGGTCTCTGAATTTCAAAATATTTTTCTCAGGAAAACAATCTGGATATTTCCAATAAAGTTTTTTAGCTTTTGATTTTAGCCATTTTATCTCAGATCTTTCCCTTTTGTCAACAATTTCAAATATCTTTCTTTTGCAAAATCGCCCCATAGGGGCCACCTCTTTTCAAAATTTATGTAAGTAGGCCAAGTATTTCGTATTTGCCAATTAGTCTAGTTTTTTATGAAAATTCCAAAAAGGGGTTTTACTATCTTACCTTTATTTCAATAAAGAAGCAATGTGGGGTCCACCTTGAGGTGGTGCCACATAGGCTTTCCTTTTGAAAAATCTGAATTTTGAAAAACCCAAAAATATAGGAGCCTTGTCCTTGGATTGGCGCCACTGGACCATTTTCTCCCTCCTCCCATTCTTTTGCCATGTGTCAACATGGGGTTCACCCAGGGGTGGCACCACATGTCACCTTCTCTCTCCTTCCATCCTCTGATACGTGTTAGTGTGGGGCCGCTTTAAGATGGTGCCACATGTCATTAGCTACCTCTTTATCCTATGCCACGTGTCAATGTCCACCACCTTCACCCCTTGCCATGTGTCATTCTGATGTCGCTCTAAGAACGCCACGTGTCATGTGCTGCCTTGTCAAGAAAAAGTAGAGTTTGTCTCCCCTGAGGTGGCACCATTTGAAGTATTTCTTCTGCAAGTGACACATGTCACTCTCTCCTTTCCTCAGAAAAAGTAGTCTGACACATGTCTCTCCCTACTTTTCTCAGAAAAGTAAGTGACACATGTCATTCTTAGCCTTTCTCAGAAAAAACAAAGGACATGTGTCACTCTTTGCCTCCTTCAGAAAAAGCAACAATTCAAAAGTTCAAACCCAGGCTGAGGTAGCGCAAATTCTGATTTTCCTCCATAAATTCATTTTTTATTTAAATTGAGATGGTGCCACATGGCCCTTCTCCTCGTTCTCTTCCCTCCCGCCACGTGTCACTGCAGAATCTCCCAGAGATGAGGCCACATGGCCACCCTCCATTCTTCTAGAGCCAACCACAATTGAATTTCAAATTCCTCCGTGAGGTGGTGCCATTTTAAGAGACTCCTCCAGCTAGCTGACACTTGTCAAAGGCAGAACCATTCTGAACTGCCACATGTCCAAATCACCTTTCATCAGAAAAAGTTTACGGCCATAGTCGAAATATGTGATGATTCTACTTAGTTTAATTCTAAAATTGCATATTTTCCGGAAAGGCGGTTTTCATAAAAGGACATTCATTCATAGTTTGCATCATAAAATCACCTGCATTTCTCAAAATTTTCCTTAAAAAAAATGTCATTCCATGAAAATCAAGTTCTCAAGAAACTCTGAAAACTTTAAAAGTTGTATTTCCCAAGTCATGTTTTCCATGATTTTCCCTGGAAATATTCGTTCTCTTAAGATTCATTTTCAAAAGGAGTTTCTCATCTTTCTCAAGAATCAAAATCGATTCTCAGATATTTCAAGGACAATATTCTCAAGATTTCAATTTCCTAAGTTTTGATTTTCCTTCTCCCAAGAATTTTCTCATGAAATTTAACCATTTTTCAAAGAAAGTTTTCAAAATCGAAATTTTCCTGGCAAGCATTTCCTCTTTTTGATTGTTCCTCTTTTCTCAAGAATTCTTTCCATTTTCCCAGGATTTTCACCCATTCATGATTTTCCCAAAACTTCATAAATTTTCTCGAGATTTCAAATCCTTTTCATCAGAGTTTCCTGAGAAACTGATTTCCATCTTTTTTTTTTCGAGAATCATTTTCCAATTCCAAAACATTTTCTAAGCATACATGTTTCCCAACCTACATTTTACAAAATTTCATAGCACATGCCTGAATTCTCTATGCATTTAGGATAGAGCACGATTTTGATGATTTAGCTAAGTCAAACACATTTTGGTCCTTGGTTCGATTACCCCTGTTAAAGGCGACAGGAACAGTCGAACCTCATACTGACAGGTCGAGCCCCATCCCATGGATTTCTCTCTATTTTCAAAATGGAGGCGAGTATTTCAAAAACCATTTCCAAAACTCTGGTCAAGTTTGACTCGTGAAAGCATTTTCCTCTCTCTCCCGCAGGGAAGGGAAGACAAAATTTTGCGACGATAACAGGTTTGGTGACCGTGATGGAACTTGTCCTTGTCTGATCAAAATTCTGCTTGACTTAGTTCAATTATCGAAACTGTGTTCTTAAAATGTCAGCTCTTTTACTTTCTGATATCATGCGAACCTAGGAGCCTAGATTCTGACCTAGCTGACATTGACTGCATATAGACTAGGCATGGTTTGGTAGGACCAGATTGAGGAGATATTTTCATGCTCACTTAGACTTAGGCCTAAATACAACTCTCCTTAATTTAGGATCTGAATGCAAACAATGTATGCTTCTTCAAAGATTTTCAAAAATCTATCTCTCTAGGATTTAGAGCCCTCTATTTCTTGCATATGATCATTTTTTTCAAACCTCACTTACCTACTTTTACCCGGTCTTCATGTTGTTGGGTTCTCTTCCAGAACCCTAGTTCGGGACAGAGCCTCACAACTGGGCCAATTATTTGGGTTAACACCCCCCTACCACGTACCGCGGGCCACAGTCTGAAGTATATCGGTAGACGCTCAAGGATGTTGGAAAACCTTACCTTAGAACCAGAGTTGAAATTATATGCCACGTACCTCGAATTTCGGTTCAGATATATTGGCATAACTGGATCGGACAAAGATGATCTAAACCTAGAGTTAAGGTCCTACAACCATTTTTCAAAGTGATGCATCTAGAGTCAGCCTTTTAGGGAGTGTTGTATGTGCATAAATGTTTGTATGTTACCTTTATTTTTCTCATATTTTCCCCAAAAATATTTTCCAAATATTCATATTCTTATCTTTTTCTTTTATTTTCTCAAACCCTGGATGATTTTCCCAAATATCCAATTTCTTTCAAAACTCCAGGCGATTTTTCATTCTTCCGTTCTACTGGATCTTGAATTTCCAGCTGCATTTTAACCTGCTTGTAAAATTTTCAAAATTTCCTATATTTTCCTAAGTCTCATTCCGAGTATTTCTTTGTTTTCAGTCCGATGGAATCCAGTCAAGTCGGTCCTATTTTTCCTGAAGGTCACATCTCCTACGAGGTGCGACAAGGTCGTCCTGAACATCAAGCTCTTAGCATCAGAATTTTCATTCCCCGGTGGTATTATTCCTGGCTCAAAAGCTTTTCTCGCATGTTCCCGGACCATTTAAGCGAGTATGGATTAGAAGTGGCGTCAACAGTTGGAAAGAAGACAGTGAATGGCAACCTGATCCACGCAATGGCGGAGCGATGAAATCCATGGGCATGCACCTTCTGGTTCCCGTGGGAAGAGATGACCATTCTAATGGATGAATTTTTAGAAATTATGGGATTACCAGAACCAGCCGGTCAACCAAGAGATCCATTAGAGCATCAATTCATGATCAATGTCAAGGGTTTGGACCCCCGAGACTCCTTAGCTCGCATGACAGACCGCCGATCCTGGGCCTTGATTCAGTTGGACGGAAATGAATATGTCAACCTGCTTGAGTTATACCATCAATATGGGACCTTCGTCGAAGTCAGCTCACTATCAAGGACAGCTAAAGAAAGGATTCAGAATGCAATGGTTCTATGCACTGTAGGATTAGCCCTCTTTCCAGATGGACAAAACTACATGGATATCAGAATAATCCAGCTTATGAGAAGATGGGGAAGTCGACAGACCAATCGTCTCTCCATAGCCATGGCAACACTTGCTTTCTTATATCGGGGTTTGACTCGTTTCTCACCTGGAGAATCCATTCTCGTCGAAGGATGCATTTACGCGCTTCAATCCTGGTTCTTCCAACATGTTCCAGCCCGAGCAAGCTCTTTCAGAGACAATGACCAAGAACTTCTTCCAGTGGCACAGTACCGGTCCATGATCGACGGCATCCAAGAAGATGACATAGTCTAGGACTACTTTGATCGACAATTGTCTCCTCCCAGATATACATATGCTTATGGCAAGCAGTTCAAGTTGTTGGGACCATTCTTCTGCACTTACTACCAACCAGAGCAATGTGTTCGGCAGTTTTCCCAAAAACAGCAGTACGTCGAAACCCGATTATTATCAGGAGCCATGGCAGAATTCGATCTCACTTCCGCGCAATGGTCTGGGGCATATCATTCTGCCCGCTACGGCTGGGATTCCTTTGTTTCTCTTAAAATCTTTCCTGGTCCTAGAGTGTCTGCCGACTATCATGAATGGTGGCAAATTGTTTGTCCTCTACCTCTTTGTCAAGATCAATTAAAGTTCAAAATTTATCATTTCAATAAAATTTTCTCTCTTTCTATTGTGGTTTGACGACCTCGTCTAGGTAACAAGACACATTTTCGTTGTTTATTTCTCTTGCAAAAAGAATAACAAACACAATTGTCGTGATTTCTGCGACGACTCAATCCCTAGTAATGGGATAACTTTTTCAAATCATCTACCATATTTCCAACAAATATTTCTTCCAAAAATCAATTCCTTCAAAATTTAATCAGGTCTTTGCCCTGCAGAGAGCATCCACAACATTTGATGGTTCAGACAAGATCAGACAAAAGAACAACAGCATCTCAGTACTCGTCAGCTTCAGAAGAAGAGATGGGCTCCCCGCGATCCGTCAGAAGTCGAGATCAGCAACAAGAGGATGATGGCATAGACCCACAAATGTATGCCATGTTCTAGAAGATGATGAATAAGATGATGAGCGAACAACCGGAAACCAGTTAAAAAAAAACCCGTTCAGGCAGCAGTTCCATGGTCGCAAATCAACCAAGACTTCAAAGAAGCAAGTTCAGCCGGAAGAGATCTCAGACGAGGCAGAATCGGCGGAAGACACCGATGAAGAGTATGAGGTGCCTCCGACATTTCCGAAATATGGCAGGGAGCAAAGGAGAGCCACAAACCAAAGAGCCAGGTCGCAGAAGACTCCCTACAAGCACAGTTCAGAGAAATGGCTAGAGTAGTTAAAGATCTGCAAGCCCGCGATAAGGTCAAGAAAGTCTTCACTAGCGAGGACTTTTATGATGGCTAGGAAGGCGATGAAGATCTAGAAAATCTACCTCGTAAATTCATCAAGTTCGATGGTTCTGGCGACCCAAAAAATCATCTCGCCGCGTTCTTTGCTGAGTGCTCGAGGTTCAAGAGAGACAACAGAGCACTGTTCCTATGTTTCTCCTGCAGCTTGGAAGGAGTTGCAGCTAAATGGTATGCTGAGCATATCAATCCCATCGAGCTCAAGGAGTTCAATAAAGTTGTAAACTTGTTTATTGAACGCTTCCGGTTCAACACGGAGGCGCTCCTGTGATCATCGCAAAATTTTTCCTCTCTTTTGGTTTCTCTCTCTTCCTTCTCTTTTCCTTAACAACCTCTATTTCCTCCTTTTTGAAGAGACAAAATAAAAGACAGAAAGAAAGAGAGAAGAGAAAAGAAAAGAAAAGAAGAGAAAGAGAAATTCTTTTGCGGGGTGTTATCATCGCAAAAATTTTAACCTTTTGCAAATCAAACTGACCTTTGAAAAAGTTTTTGAAAATAACTCGCCTCCGTTTTAAAATGCGGGAAAATTCCGTAGAATGGGACTCGCCTGTCGGTACGAGGTTCAACCGTTCCTACCACCTTTAACAGGGGTAATTGAATCAAGGATCAATTTTATGCTCTACTCTATTCAACTTGTCTAAATCATATTCTAATTTCTAAATGCACATAGAATCAGGCATGTGCTATGAATTTTCAGAAAATGCACATTTGAAAACATGATGTTTGCTTTGAATGATTGAAATATTCAGAAAATGTAAATCTTGGAAATGATATCACATGGAAAATCGTGAATTAGGACTTGAAAGATATTTCTGAGGAAAGCAAAAATCGATTTCTGGGGAAATCTTGAGATTTTATGAAAATCAATTCTGAGAAAACTTGGTTTTTCTGAATTCCAATTTTGAACTTGAAAATATAACTTGGAATTTCAAATTTTGAACTTGAGAAACACTTGAAATATACTTTGAAATTCAATGTCTTTGGGAAAATCGATTTTGCTATAAGACTTGGGATATTTTAAGAAAATGAATTTCTTTGAATTGGAATTTGAATTGGAATTGGCAAATGCATGAAATGAATGAATATGATTTTGAGGAATTGAGAAATACTTTTTGTATTTTTGAGAAATGCAGTGCATTTTGAAGTTAGCCTAAGAGTGTAGGCTGAATGTGGCTAATGTGAAGATTATAAATCTGAGTATCATTCGTATTCTGACTATGGCCATAAATACAAATTCCACCAAGTTTATAAACTTCATAGAAGCTAGTGCATGTGCCATTCGTGTAGACCATGGTGAATTTGCAAAAATATGCATGAATCATCATCCATCACATATTAAAATTATAAAAATAAGCTATATGTAATGCAACCTAAGCTAAGCAGGAAATGTAAATTCTTATTCCAAAGTTTAATTACAAATTACATCACTATTGAAATTTAAATACATGGAAAATAAAGTCTTCAATGTACCTGCAAAACTAGAAAACTTGGTTAATGAAAATATGTTGGCTTTTCTAGATTTATCCAACAATATCAGGAAATTGTTGGATTTTGCCAGATATAAGCCTTTTCCTTGATTCCCTTAAATCAAAATGATAAAGTATAAAATTGAATAAATAAGGAAGATAAAATATGAAATTTCGAAATTGGGGTCCAAATGACCAAAATACCCCTAATAACAAGACTATGGCCTTGAAATTAGGGTTTTTTGAAAGATATTTTGATAAAATGCAAGTTTTGAAATTTGAATATAATAAACTAAGCTAAATATGATGTGACATGCTTAAAAATATGAAAATTAGGGTTAGGGATTTCGAAATTGAGGTCAAATGACCAAATTGCCCCCGATAGCAAGACTATGGCCTTGAAATCAGGGTTTTTAGAAATAGATTTTGGTAAAAATTTAGGTTTTATGCACTAAATGAAATCAAATGAGCACAAAATTAAACCTAAAGCATACTAATATGATTATGAACATGATTAAACCCTAAAAATATATGCTTATGCACGAAAATTCAAGAATATCACAAAAACTGTGATTTTAGCAGTGTTTTTGGATCTTTCAAGAACCCGATTTTGCAATTTGCTTAATTTAGCCATCAAATGGATTCCAAAATCCATAAAAATTGGTATATGCACTTGTCATAACCCTAATGTCGAATTGGAATTATAAAAATAATTTTTTGACATTAAATTAATCCGAAAATTGCATTAAACCCTAAAATATGCTATTTTTGACCTAATTCACCAACCAGTCTCAGTCCAAGACCTGAACCAGGGGTCAAATCTCCATGGAAATTTATGAAATTTTACAGAGACTAACTAGGAAGGAAAACAGAGATTTCTCATTTTACAGATTGGAAAAATCATCTCCGGTTAGGGAGAAACCCTTCCGGCAATCTGAGCTAAAATATATCACTCTTAACAGGGATTAAAATATCTATTCCAGATTGAAAATACAGACATAAATAGCAATGCTAAACAAAAATCTCTGAAATTTTAGTGGTGAACAGTAGACAGAAAAATAACAATACTCACTTTTTACAGATCTAAAATCGGATCTGTGGTTTGGGATTTATGACTAACACAAGTCTGATTAGGGTTTTGGTAAACCCTAACTAGTTTTAAATTTAAAAACAGATTCTCTAAAAGGGGAAAAATACTAAACAGTGATCAAAAAATCCGAAAATTTCACAGCAGACAGATCTACTCAATGTAAATCCATAGCACTTTACATATCTAAAATCGGATATAAGATGAGAGAAATATCATCACAGCAAGTTACCTTCTTGATTTTAACCACGATTTTAAAGCTTTAAAAACCCGATTTGATGTCTGATTTTTTTGACAGGGTTCCCGAGATACAAAACCTCTGATTTTTCTACAGTAACTCAATAACTCATGCATGCATAAAATCAGAAATAAACAATGAGTGCTTCAATCCGAACTAACATCATCTTTACTATTCTAAACCTAAAACACACAGAAATTTAAGAAAACTTGAAAAACCATGCATTACCTAATGTAAATAAATAAGATAAACCATAAACAGTAAAAAAAAATTATTTCTATGCTATAGAACGTAAAACAAACATGAATAAACCATGAAAATAAAATAAAAACAGGGAATCAATGGCTGGAATTTGATATCACCTTTAAAACATAGATTTAACCCATTAAAAAGGGTAAATCATATATTTTATTGGTTAATAATGCAAAGAATCATGTTAAAATCAATTCTAATGGATTAAAATCTCTGTAAATCATCCAAAACAGGGTTAGATCACCTTCTTGGATCGTTCTTGCTGATTCTTGATGGTTCTTGAGGTCAAATCCATTGTTTAATCCATGAAGATGATGGTGCCAATGGCTAAATCATGCTTAAAACAATGAAAAACATTAAATAAAAACTAAAAATTAAAGAAAAAACATTACCTTGAGGTTGCTGCAATGGAGGAAGGGCTGGAGAGGAGAGAGAAGCTCCAAGAATCCAATAGGAGAGAGATGGGAAAATCGACCCCCCTTATGCCTCTATTTATAATAAAAAAAATTAGGTTTAAAAATTGACAATTTTGAAAATTTTGGACTCTAAAGGGGGGGGGGGCGATTTTTGGGTGGAGTTACCTATATGCCCTTAGTCTAAATTATCCTAAATAGTTCCTAATTAACCCCTACCTAAACCTAAGGATCCCCCAAATGTGGTGCCACTTGGCATTCTCTCACATTGGGTTTTTAAAACACTTTTAAAAACCTTTAAAAACACTAGTTTTAAAAACTAACTTTCAAAAATGAGTTTTTCAAAATGGTTTTGACTCTTCTAAACCTCTAACACTAACCAAGACATCAACTAACCCTAGTCTAGCCCTGACTTACTCGAATATGGCGCCACCCCGAGTGGGCCCTACTTGAGTTTTTCAAAAAGCGATTTTAAAACTTGAAATTGAAGGAGTTTTCAAAAGATTTTCAAAAGTAAACTTAAAATTAGGATTTTTGAGATGGCATAAGGTCCTAACTGAGTTAGAATTCCTCTGGATATGGTGCCAACTGAGTGGGCCCACATCGAATTTTGAACATTTTTGAAATAAACACTGAAAATGGCTTTGAAAAGGGGTTAAAATCAGTATTTGAAATTCAAGATCTTTAAAAATAGGGTCTCAAGCGAACTGGGACTCTGGGTTAGAGTCCTGAACTCTTAGGACTCTGAGATTTTAGATTTTAAAAGCCAAATGAAAGAATTTTCAAAAGATTTTATCAAGAAATGATGAAATAAGTCAGAAAACACAGTCAGGGTTAGACTCCTAACTCGACTGAACTCTAAAATAGAGTCCTGAACTAACTGGACTCTGTGAAATGACCTAAATTTTGAAAACAAACGAAAAAGATTGAGAATGGAAGTAAAACAGACTTAAAAACCAGACTTCTGACCGGATTAGGACTCTTAGACAGAGTCCTGATCGGACTGAAACTTTCAAAAATTTGAGAAATTTGATGAATAGAGGCATTCAGAAGCGACACCATCTATATGGGTCTCATCTGTGAATTGAAATCGATTAAAGTTTGAATTTGAAAGGAATCCAGATTGTTTTCTGAGAAAATATTTCGAAATATAAAGTCCTGGGGTTGGAAAATGACAGAGTATTGAATAAAAACTCAGGTTTTGAAATTGATTTTGAAATAAAGCTTTAAAATTCAAATCTGGATTGAATGTTTTGAAATAGGAGTGCTGGATCTCGAAAATGAGATGTAATGACATGCAATGCTATGCAATGACATGCAGAATACATGCAATGATCTGTAATGACTTATGAAATGGACAAACACTGGATGAGGGTGAAAATTTGGGGTGTTTACAGATGCCCCTCTTTGCTGCTAAGCCAGTTGAAAGCCGAGCTTAGTGGCAAAGAAAACACACCAAATTTGGACTATAAAAATGCCCCAGTTAAATGAATCTGACTGGGTATGAAAGAATTTATTCAAATGATGATGATAGATATGAAATGAAGAATAAGGAGAAAATTTTATTTCAAAAAGAAGTGAGATTCAGGTTTTGCCCTTAACCTGGATGGGACAGGAAATACCTCGTATGGAACGAAGCTCAGGCTTAACCCTTAACCTGAAAGGGGACGATACCTCGTGGAAAAACGAGGTTCAGGCTTAACCCTTAACCTGAAAGGGGACGATACCTCGTGGAAAAACGAGGCTCAGGCTTAACCCTTAACCTGAAAGGGGACGATACCTCGTGGAAAAACGAGGCTCAGGCTTAACCCTTAACCTGAAAGGGGACGATACCTCGTGGAAAAACGAGGCTCAGGCTTAACCCTTAACCTGAAAGGGGACGATACCTCGTGGAAAAACGAGGCTCAGGCTTAACCCTTAACCTGAAAGGGGACGATACCTCGTGGAAAAACGAGGCTCAGGCTTAACCCTTAACCTGAAAGGGGACGATATACGAAATCCTCAAATGAAGAAACCATGATGGGACCTTCGAATTCTGCACAATAAATCCGAGAGGGGTTTGCAAAAGGAAGAAAGGGGGTTCCCTAAAGCTTGAAAAGGGATTGATCTTGGACGTCTCATTGCTAAGACTGAATGGCTTTTAAGACAGATGACCTTTTTGCAAAAAATCCAGGTTTAACCCTTAACCTGAACGGGAACTGCCTATGGTGGGACAACGGGGAGCACAAGGAAGTGTGCGAATCTGAGAGCCCAGGCACTCAGATCAAAACAAGAAGGGAAGGATCTTGGACAACTCCCATCATCCGATCCTAAAAGGGATAACAACAACGCCTGAATACATCAAAATAAACATCAAGTTCTCACTTCATGTCAGGATAACTTAAAAAGATTGCCAATAAGATAAAAAATTGTAGTTAATTCAAGAATGATAAGCACATATATACATGAAAAATATTCCTTCTTTTCTACCTGAAGTATTACCTCGGACTGGGCTTAACTCCGTAGAATCAAGATTCGAATTCAAATTACTTGCAATTGACTTTCCTTCAAGGAGGCTATCAATTTCATTGATATGGACGGAAAAGAATGTATTCTTGATATTGCGAGAGCTATTAGCGAAAGGATATTGATAAAAGAATTTCACAAAATTAAAGAAGATTCTTGATAGATTCGGCAGTCTGATATCCTGGGATTCTTTTCTCATGATGATCTTTCTGCACTCTTTTTTGACAGAATTGGAGCTCTCTTGGATTTTTCGGGAATTACATCATCCTTCATTTTGGAGATGTCCTGGCTTTTCTCTCTTTATTTTTTTTGGAAGGGTACGTCACAAACTTCTTCATCTCAGAGATGTTCCGATCCTTCTTCTCTCTCAGGGATTATATTGACGGTTATTAACTCTTTGGTTGGAAGTCTCTTGATGATAGCGGAAATTAAATACCTTTTAGGGATTGTCGAGAGGTCCATCACACTCGCATTCATCTCGACGGTGATCTGGACTTTCCCTAGAAGGATCCGTCACAAACTCCGTCATCTTGGAGATGATCCAAATCTTCTTTGGCCCCGGGGGTCGACTCGTCTAATTTGCCTTCATCTTGATGACAGTTGAGAGATCCCTTTTGCAGATATTTAATTGCAGCTTAGGTGATTGAGGGGACATGGAGATTGAGTGGATTTTTCTGTATCACCCAGGATATTTCGACTGCTTATTTTCCAAGAATGATCTTTAAAAATATGCCATTGACTGTGATCAATATCAATCACTTCTGGCTTTGCAACAACATTGAATTTTCTTTGCTGGCCATATCGCGGATTTATTCTTCATCCTTTTGGTTGGCCAATAGAAAGATTTTGAATTTTGAATCCTTTTTCGCAAAAGCTTTGTCACTTCGGAAGTAATACTGAAGGTATTCTAAGGTACAATTTTATGCAATAAAGATTTTGGAATCAACAACTATTTTTTTATGGCAAATTGGCAAAATATTCCTGAAATCCTTGGTGAAGGAAATCATTTGAGATCTATATGACACATCCGTGGCTAGATTCTTCTCTCCTTTCCCCAAAGGAGAGACTCAGGCTTGACCCTTACCTGAATGGGTAACAAAAGATACTCCTCTCTTCCCTGAAGAGGAGGTGTTTGCAAAACGAACTTCCGAAGAGAAATAAAGTTTTCGTTAAAACTCCCTATTTCTAGGCTTCTCTTATGGAAAGGGGGCCGCTAACAAAGATTAAAAGGATATCATAGAGGAACGAGTCCATCACACTCTCCCTGGAAAAAGGGTCCTCGACGACGGGGGTGGCCTAACAAAAGACATTTAGGGTTACAAGGAGGACGAGCTTCCGTCAAAACTCTCCCTGGAAAAAGGGTTCCTTGTGTGACAATAAAGATTGTTTTGCAAACTGTTCGTGAATCACGAGTCCCTTCAAACTCTCCCTAGAAAAAGGGGTTCAACAAACGTACAATAAAGACATGCGAAAAAGAATGAGCTCCCTCGAACTCTCCCTGGAAAAAGGGTCCCTCGCAAGAGAAGATGATTGAAATTGGTATTGGGTGACCCAAAAGGGTCGAAATTGGGAATGACATGGGTTTGATAGGTATTCAGCCTACGAACGACATTGGTTCAATTAAGAACAACATTGGTTCACTGGGAACTACATGGGTTCAATAGGGATTCAGCCTACGAACGACATTGGTTCAATTAAGAACAACATTGGTTTCGCAGGGGTTCGACCTACGAATTATCAATTCCATAGGAATTCAACTTAAGGATCATAGCTTAAGAATGAATGATTCCAACTTGTGAGCTTTGAATGGACCAGGTGCTAAACTGGGTTTTTGAGGGAAGATTCGAATCGGAATTCAACTCTTCAAAGAAAACTAGATGAATTGGATTTTGAAAGAGAATTCGGGTCGGAACTCGGATCTTCTAGACCAACTCGCAGGATAGTTTGAGTAGAAGTTCAAACTTGTAAAGGAAAGCTAAGCGAATTGGATTTGAAAGAAAATTCGAGTTGAAACTCTGATTTTCTAGACCAATTCTGAATTGGATTTGGAAGAAGATTCGAATCAGAACTCGACTCTTCTAGACCAATTCTAGAATCTAGAGGAAAGAAAATTATATGAATTGGATTTGTAAGAAAATTCAAGTCGGAACTTGGATTTTCTAGACCAATTCTGAATTGGATTTGGAAGAAGATTCGAATCGAAACTCGACTCTTCTAGACCAATTCTAGAATCTAGAGGAAAGAAAATTATACGAATTGGATTTGTAAGAAAATTCAAGTCGGGACTTGGATTTTCTAGACCAATTCTGAATTGGATTTGGAAGAAGATTCGAATCGGAACTCGACTCTTCTAGACCAATTCTAGAATCTAGAGGAAAGAAAATTATACGAATTGGATTTGTAAGAAAATTCAAGTCGAAACTTGGATTTTCTAGACCAATTCTGAATTGGATTTGGAAGAAGATTCGAATCGGAACTCGACTCTTCTAGACCAATTCTAGAATCTAGAGGAAAGAAAATTATACGAATTGGATTTGTAAGAAAATTCAAGTCGGAACTTGGATTTTCTAGACCAATTCTGAATTGGATTTGGAAGAAGATTCGAATCGGAACTCGACTCTTCTAGACCAATTCTAGAATCTAGAGGTAAGAAAATTATACGAATTGGATTTGTAAGAAAATTCAAGTCGGAACTTGGATTTTCTAGACCAATTCTGAATTGGATTTAGAAGAAGATTCGAATCGGAACTCGACTCTTCTAGACCAATTTAAGACATTTAAAGGAAAGAAAAGTTGATAAGTATAAAGATGACATTTGGGACTAGTTCAACTAGTATGAGCATCAGATTTTGGAAGAGTACCAATATGAGCATTGGGTTTTAAAAGGTTACCAGTACGAGCACTGGGTTTTAAAAGGTTACCAGTACGAGCACTGAGTTTTAAAAAGATTACCAGTACGAGCACTGGGTTTTAAAAAGATTACCAGTACGAGCACTGGGTTTTAAAAGATTACCAGTACAGGCACTGGGTTTTAAAAGGTTACCAGTACGAGCGCTGGATTTTGGAAGGTTACCAGTACGAGCACTGGATTTTGAAAGATTTCCAATACGAGCACTGGATTTTTAAAGGATACCAGTTCGAGCACTGGACTTTAAAAGGCTACCAGTACGAGCACTGGATTTTGGAAGGATACCAGCATGAGCACTGGATTTAAAAAAAAAGTACCCGCACGAACGCTGGGCTTTGAAAAAGTCTGACCAGTGAATACTGAATTTAGAAAGTTCGGCCAGTAAAAACAGATTCAGGAAGTTCGACCAGTGAAAACTGGATTCAGGAAGTTCGACCAGTGAAAACTGGATTCAGGAAGTTCGACCAGTGAAAACTGGATTTAAGAAGTTCGACCAGCGAAAACTGGATTCAAGAAGTTCGACCAGTAAAAACCGGATTTAGGAAGTTCGACCAGTAAAAACCGGATTTAGGAAGTTCGACCAATAAAAACCGGATTTAGGAAGTTCGACCAGTAAAAACCGGATTTAGGAAGTTCGACCAGCGAAAACTGGATTTAGGAAGTTTGACCAGCGAAAACTGGACTTAGGAGAATTACTAATTGACTTTGATGGAAAATTTTCAGTCTTTACCCTCACGACGAGTCGGACAACTGTCGGGGTCTCAGGATTTATCCCTTATCCTGAATGGGTAATTTGATGCAAATGCAAACCGATGCAGATGAATGCAAATGAATGTATGCAAATGCAAATGAATGTAAATGGGTGCACATGCGTGCAAAATGAGAGATTTGTTTGATCCTGCCTGCATACAGAAAGTTTTAAAGATAAAATGAAAATTTTAAAAATGCCCCAGTGTAACTGGGAAAGAAGAATTTGAACAAAAGGATAAATGATTGATGTTTGAGGAGCGCTCTCTGAAGGTGACACGACAATTGGCTTTTGATTGATTCAGAAGAGACTCTGAAGAGGTCATTCCTCATAAAAGAACATTTTGACGAGGAAAATAAAAAAAATGGCACCGAGCTTGCGAGAAAAACTGACAACTTTATTGATGTATTGAAGGAAAGGTAACAAATAGAGGAAAGACAGACGAGATTACATCATCCCTTTGAAATAATAAAAGCAAGATGAGAAATTAGGAAAGTGCTAGTGTTATCAATTTTTTGAATGATTGGGGAGAAACATGATCAGGATGAATGGTCCTCCTTTTCATCTCCAACGAGAATATTCTTGTCAATGACGTCTTGGATAATATTTTTAAGGACAAAACAATGCTCGGTATCGTGACCCATTGCCCGATGAAATTTGCAGAACTGATCTTTAAACCTTCCCATGGTCACAGGAGGATTTGCTATCTTGGGGAGTCTAACCTTCCCTTTGGCTATCATGTATTCCAAAACTTGCTCCAGTGGCTGTTCTAAGGGAGTAAAATTGCGATCGTACCCCCAACCATCATGCTTTGGTTTTTCTTGGAATTTTAATTCGAATTGGACACTTGAGGAAGACTTGTCATCTTGCTTGTCCATTTTATCCTTCCGACTTGTGAGGTCATTTTTCTCTGAGTTTGGATTTCCTAAGCCTCCAGTATGATTTTTTCTATCTCCTCTTTTGTTTTGTCCATTGCTACTTCTGGTAGAATTGGTAGAAAATGTGGAGTGAGCCTTCAGAGACCCGACTGTATCTTTTGTGTGCATGTATTCCAAGAAACTCTCGAGTATTTGATCTAACGGGGCCATCTTGTGGTCCTGGTTTGGATCATCACGCTGCATCTCTTGTCGAGTACTTGATTTTTGCTGAGACTTGGATAAGACAGTTGACCAGTACTCTTTCTCATTTTCAATGAAGAGATTCTTGTCGATATGGTCTTGGACGATATTTTTAAAGACGAAACAATGTTCAATATCGTGCCCCGTTGTTTGGTGGAATTTGCAGAAGCGGTCTTTCCATTTCCCTAGGGCGACCAGAGGATTAGCAATTCTTGAAAGCTTAACCATTCCTTTGCTCAGCATGTATTAAAGGACCTCTTCGAGGGGCTGATCTAGAGGAGTGAATTCGCGATCGTAACCCCAACCGTCATGCTTTTTCTTCTCTTTCTGTTGACTCAATTTTTCACTCTGCTTTAAAGATTTCTCTTTCTGACTTGTATGATTGCCCTTGTTATCCTTGCACCCCTCGCGGTGGGCCTTAACAGAATTTGTCTTTTTTGAATCTTGATTATTCCTGACGGGAGTGATGCTCTTGTAGAAATCTTTGCTCCTGAAGACCTTCTTGCCCTTGTCGCGGGCTTGCAAATCTTTAATCTTCTTTGCCATTTCCTTCAGTTGTATTTGGATTGGATCATCCATTGCTTGATTTTTCAATTTATAGGCTGTCCCTTGTCTATGAGGGGATCTTTGAAATGCTTGCTGAACTTCATACTCTTCATCGGTGTTACCTACCGATCCTGATTCATCCGATGTACCTTCCTGTTGGATATGTTTCTTGGATAGCTTCAGAACTTTCTTGACTGCCTGGTCTTTTGCCTTCTGCTTAACCCGAGTCTCTTCTATACTAGTTTCAGTTTGTTCTGCCAGCATCTTGGTCATCATTTCTTTGAACATAACATACATTCAGGGATCGATGCCATCATCCGCCTGCTGACCCTGACTCTGGATTGATCGAGGTGAGTCCATCTCTTCTTCTGAAGCGATCGAGTATGCCACACCTTCTATTGATGCAGTTTTCTTTTCGGACCTTATCTGACCCATCGAGTATCACAAATGCTCTTTTGAATGTTATTAATGCTCTCTCTGCAAGGCAGAACTGGTGGTTAGGCTTCTGAAGGAAATTTGGTTGGAGGAAAATATTTGTTGAGAATTTTGGTAGACAATTGAAATAATATCCCATTACTAGGGATTGAGTCGTCGCTGGGATTACGACAATTGCGTTGCTATTCTTTGCAAGATAAACAACTGAAAATATGCCTTGTTACCTAGGCGAGGTCGTCAAACCAATGTAAAATAAAGGAATTTTTATTGAGAGGAAAAACATGATTTTATCAATAATACACTTGACAGAGAGGAGGGGGACAAACAATTTTCCACCACTCCAGATAATCAGAAGATACACGAGGACCAGGAAAAATAGTAAGACTGACAAAGGAATCCCAGCCATGTCTGGCAGAATGGTATGCTCCGGACCACTGATCTGATGCGAGATCGAATTCTAGCAGAACCCCGACTAGTGGACGAATCTCTACGCGCTTTTGCCTCTGAGAGAACTGCCTGACACACCGCTCTGGATGATAGTATGCGCAGAAGAATGGGCCAAGTAGCCTGAATCGCTTGCCATATGCGTAAGTATATCTGGGAGGTGATTCCTGACGATCAAAGTACTCCCATACGACCTCTTCCTCCTGAAGGTTGTCGATCAAGAACCGGTATCGCGCAACTGGAAGAAGCTTTTCACCCTTGTATCTGAAGGAACTGGCTCGTACTGGCACATACCGGAGGAACCAAGACTGCAAGGCATAGGTGCATCCTTCGACTAGGATCGATTCTCCGAGTGCGAAATGAGTCAACCCTCGGTATAGAAAGGCGAGTGCGGCCATGGCTATTGAGAGGCGGCTGGTCTGTCGACTTCCCCATCTCCTTAGAAGCTGAACTATTCTGATATCTATGTAATTTCGTCTGTCGGGAAAGAAAGCCAATCCCACCGTGCACAGAACCATCGCATGCTGAATTCTCTCTTGAACTGTCCTGGACAACGAGCTGACTTCTACGAATGTCCCATACTGTCTGTAGATTTCGATCAGGCTCACGTATTCATTTCCATCTTCTTCAATCAGAGGCCAAGACTTGCGTCCCGTCATGCGAGCTAAGGCATCTTTTGGGTCCAGACCCTTGACATTAATCAAAAACTGTTTCTCCAATGGATCTCCAGGCTGATCGGCTGGCTCGGGCAATCCCATGATCTCTGAAAATTCATCCATCAGCACTGTCATCTCGCCCCACGGGAACCAGAAGGTAGAAGTGCTCGGATTCCACCGCTCTGCTAGTGCATGGATCAAGTTGCCGTTGACTGTCTGCTTTCCCACTGCGGACGCCAGTTCCAATCCACACTCGTCCAGATGGTCCGGAAACATACGAGAGAAGTTCTTGAACCATGAATAATACCACCGGAGAAAGAAGGATCCGGTGCTGAGGACTCGATGTTCGGGAAGACGTTGTCGCACCTCGTAGGAGATGTGACCGTCAGGGAGGACTGAATCAAGTTGACTGGATGCCATCGGACTGGAAGACATGGAAATTGGAATAAGATTTGAAAAAAATACAGGAATTTTGAGAAAAATGCAGGCAGGATAAAAATAAAGCAGGAAATTCGAGATCCAGAAGACAGGAAAGATAGGAAATCACCCGGAGTTTTAAAGAAAATGGAGGAATTTTATGAAAATCGTCCAAAGTTTAATGAAATATAAGGAAGTACTTTATAAAATGAAGTGTTTTGAAAATCGTCCAGGATTTAAAACATAGACAGTACATGGACATGGACTGGGGAATTTTGAAAAATCGTCCAGTATTTTTAGAAAATATGACTATAACATATTCAATCACATTCTGCACAAACAAGTATGCACATACAACATTCCCTAAAAGCTGACTTTAGATGCACAAATTTTGAAATGGCTGTGGGACCTTAATCCTAACTCTAAGGTTCAGATCATCTGTATCCAATCCAGTTATGCCTATATACTCGAGCCAAGGCTCAATGTACGTGGCATAAAATCAATTTCTCCAGTTCTAGGTTCAAGTTTTCCAACATCCTTGAGCACCTGCCGATATACGTTGGACTATGGCCCTTGGTATGTGGCAGGGGGGTTTTCACCCAAATAAGTGGCCCAGTTGTGAGGCTCTGTCCCGAACTATGGTTCTGGAAGAGAGCCCAGCAATGTGAAGACCGGGACAATATAGGTGGGGTGATTTTTTGAAAAACATGAGCACATGCAATCAAATAGAAGGCTCTAAGTCCTAAAGAGATAGATTTTTGAAATATTTGAATAAGCAAGCATTGTTTTCATGCAATTCGTAAATTGAGGAGTGTTGTATTAGACCTAAGTCTATGTGAGCATGAATAATTCTCCTCAATATGGTCCTACCAAACCATACCTAGTCTATATGCATTCCATGTCAGCTGGGTTCAAGTCTAGGCTCCTAGGTTCACATGATATCATAAAGCAAAGCTGACATTCCATGGAAATCGATTTTGACAATTTGAACTAAGTAGAGCATTAGATTGATCAGGCGAAGACAGGTCCCATCTCGGTCGCCAAACCTGTTATCATCGCAAAATTTTTAACCTTTTGCAAATCAAACTGACCTTTGAAAAAGTTTTTGAAAATAACTCGCCTCCGTTTTAAAATACGGGAAAATTTCGTAGAATGGGACTCGCCTGTCGGTACGAGGTTCAACCGTTCCTGCCACCTTTAACAGGGGTAATTGAACCAAGGATCAATTTTATGCTCTACTCTATTCAACTTGTCTAAATCATATTCTAATTTCTAAATGCACATAGAATCAGGCATGTGCTATGAATTTTCAGAAAATGCACATTTGAAAACATGATGTTTGCTTTGAATGATTGAAATATTCAGAAAATGTAAATCTTGGAAATGATATCACATGGAAAATCGTGAATTAGGACTTGAAAGATATTTCTGAGGAAAGCAAAAATCGATTTCTGGGGAAATCTTGAGATTTTATGAAAATCAATTCTGAGAAAACTTGGTTTTTCTGAATTCCAACTTTGAACTTGAAAATATAACTTGGAATTTCAAATTTTGAACTTGAGAAACACTTGAAATATACTTTGAAATTCAATGTCTTTGGGAAAATCGATTTTGCTATAAGACTTGGGATATTTTGAGAAAATGAATTTCTTTGAATTGGAATTTGAATTGGAATTGGCAAATGCATGAAATGAATGAATATGATTTTGAGGAATTGAGAAATACTTTTTGTATTTTTGAGAAATGCAGTGCATTTTGAAGTTAGCCTAAGAGTGTAGGCTGAATGTGGCTAATGTGAAGATTATAAATCTGAGTATCATTCGTATTCTGACTATGGCCATAAATACAAATTTCACCAAGTTTATAAACTTCATAGAAGCTAGTGCATGTACCATTCGTGTAGACCATGGTGAATTTGCAAAAATATGCATGAATCATCATCCATCACATATTAAAATTATAAAAATAAGCTATATGCAATGCAACCTAAGCTAAGCAGGAAATGTAAATTCTTATTCCAAAGTTTAATTACAAATTACATCACTATTGAAATTTAAATACATGGAAAATAAAGTCTTCAATGTACCTGCAAAATTAGAAAACTTGGTTAATGAAAATATGTTGGCTTTTCTAGATTTATCCAACAATATCAGGAAATTGTTGGATTTTGCCAGATATAAGCCTTTTCCTTGATTCCCTTAAATCAAAATGATAAAGTATAAAATTGAATAAATAAGGAAGATAAAATATGAAATTTCGAAATTGGGGTCCAAATGACCAAAATACCCCTAATAACAAGACTATGGCCTTGAAATTAGGGTTTTTAGAAAGATATTTTGATAAAATGCAAGTTTTGAAATTTGAATGTAATAAACTAAGCTAAATATGATGTGACATGCTTAAAAATATGAAAATTAGGGTTAGGGATTTCGAAATTGAGGTCAAATGACCAAATTGCCCCCGATAGCAAGACTATGGCCTTGAAATCAGGGTTTTTAGAAATAGATTTTGGTAAAAATTTAGGTTTTATGCACTAAATGAAATCAAATGAGTACAAAATTAAACCTAAAGCATCCTAATATGATTATGAACATGATTAAACGCTAAAAATATATGCTTATGCACGAAAATTCAAGAATATCACAAAAACTGTGATTTTAGCAGTGTTTTTGGATCTTTCAGGAACCCGGTTTTGCAATTTGCTTAATTCAGCCATCAAATGGATTCCAAAATCCATAAAAATTGGTATCTGCACTTGTCATAACCCTAATGTCGAATTGGAATTATAAAAAAAAAAAATTGATATTAAATTAATCCGAAAATTGCATTAAACCCTAAAATATGCTATTTTTGACCTAATTCACCAACCAGTCTCAGTCCAAGACCTGAACCAGGAGTCAAATCTCCATGGAAATTTATGAAATTTTATAGAGACTAACTAGGAAGAAAAATAGAGATTTCCCAATTTACAGATCGGAAAAATCATCTCCGGTTAGGGAGAAACCCTTCCGGCAATCTGAGCTAAAATATATCACTCTTAACAGGGATTAAAACATCTATTCCAGATTGAAAATACAGACATAAATAGCAATTCTAAACAAAAATCTCTGAAATTTTAGTGGTGAACAGTAGACAGAAAAATAACAATACTCACTTTTTACAGATCTAAAATCGGATCTGTGCTTTGGGATTTATGACTAACACAAGTCTGATTAGGGTTTTGGTAAACCCTAACTAGTTTTAAATTTAAAAACAGATTTTCTAAAAGGGGAAAAATACTAAACAGTGATCAAAAAATCCGAAAATTTCACAGCAGACAGATCTACTCAATGTAAATCCATAGCACTTTACATATCTAAAATCGGATATAAGATGAGAGAAATATCATCACAGCAAGTTACCTTCTTGATTTTAACCACGATTTTAAAGCTTTAAAAACCCGATTTGATGTCTGATTTTTTTGACAGGGTTCCCGAGATACAAAACCTCTGATTTTTCTACAGTAACTCAATAACTCATGCATGCATCACATATAAAAAAATCAGAAATAAACAATGAGTGCTTCAATCCGAACTAACATCATCTTTACTGTTCTAAACCTAAAACACACAGAAATTTAAGAAAACTTGAAAAACCATGCATTACCTAATGTAAATAAATAAAATAAACCATAAACAGTAAAAAAAAATTATTTCTATGCTATATAACGTAAAACAAACATGAATAAACCATGAAAATAAATTAAAAATAGGGAATCAATGGCTGGAATTTGATATCACCTTTAAAACATAGATTTAACCCATTAAAAAGGGTAAATCATATATTTTATTGGTTAATAATGCAAAGAATCATGTTAAAATCAATTCTAATGGATTAAAATCTCTGTAAATCATCCAAAACAAGGTTAGATCACCTTTTTGGATCGTTCTTGCTGATTCTTGATGGTTCTTGAGGTCAAATCCATGGTTTAATCCATGAAGATGATGGTGCCAATGGCTAAATCATGCTTAAAACAATGAAAAACATTAAATAAAAACTAAATATTAAAGAAAAACATTACCTTGAGGTTCCTGCAATGGAGGAAGGGCTGGAGAGGAGAGAGAAGCTCCAAGAATCCAATAGGAGAGAGATGGGAAAATCGACCCCCCTTATGCCTCTATTTATAATAAAAAAATTAGGTTTAAAAATTGACAATTTTGAAAATTTTGGACTCTAAAGGGGGGGGGGGGCGATTTTTGGGTGGAGTTACCTATATGCCCTTAGTCTAAATTATCCTAAATAGTTCCTAATTAACCCCTAGCTAAACCTAAGAATCCCTCAAATGTGGTGCCACTTGGCATTCTCTCACATTGGGTTTTTAAAACACTTTTAAAAACCTTTAAAAACACTAGTTTTAAAAACTAACTTTCAAAAATGAGTTTTTCAAAATGGTTTTGACTCTTCTAAACCTCTAACACTAACCAAGACATCAACTAACCCTAGTCTAGCCCTGACTTACTCGAATATGGCGCCACCCCGAGTGGGCCCTACTTGAGTTTTTCAAAAAGCGATTTTAAAACTTGAAATTGAAGGAGTTTTCAAAAGATTTTCAAAAGTAAACTTAAAATTAGGATTTTTGAAATGGCATAAGGTCCTAACTGAGTTAGAATTCCTCTGGATATGGTGCCAACTGAGTGGGCCCACATCAAATTTTGAACATTTTTGAAATAAACACTGAAAATGGCTTTGAAAAGGGGTTAAAATCAGTATTTGAAATTCAAGATCTTTGAAAATAGGGTCTCAAGCGAACTGGGACTCCGGGTTAGAGTCCTGAACTCTTAGGACTCTGAGATTTTAGATTTTAAAAGCCAAATGAAAGAATTTTCAAAAGATTTTATCAAGAAATGATGAAATAAGTCAGAAAACACAGTCAGGGTTAGACTCCTAACTCGACCGAACTCTAAAATAGAGTCCTGAACTAACTGGACTCTGTGAAATGACCTAAATTTTGAAAACAAATGAAAAAGATTGAGAATGGAAGTAAAACAGACTTAAAAACCAGACTTCTGATCGGATTAGGACTCTGAGACAGAGTCCTGATCGGACTGAAACTTTCAAAAATTTGAGAAATTTGATGAATAGAGGCATTCAGAACTGACACCATCTAAATGGGTCTCATCTGTGAATTGAAATCGATTAAAGTTTGAATTTGAAAGGAATCCAGATTGTTTTCTGAGAAAATATTTCGAAATATAAAGTCCTGGGGTTGGAAAATGACAGAGTATTGAATAAAAACCCAGATTTTGAAATTGATTTTGAAATAAAGCTTGAATGTTTTGAAATAGGAGTGCTAGATCTCAAAAATGAGATGTAATGACATGCAATGCTATGCAATGACATGCAATGCTATGCAGAATACATGCAATGATCTGTAATGACTTATGAAATGGACAAACACTGGATGAGGGTGAAAATTTGGGATGTTTACACGGGGTCTCACTTGACCTTAGATTTGAAAATATTTAAGAAAATAACTCGCCTCTGTTTTGAAATATTTCCGGGAAAACTAGGAGACGGGATCCGCTCGTCGGTACGAGGTTCGACCGTTCCTGGCACCTTTACCAGGGGTAATCGAACCAAGGGTTGAATTCATGCATTTTGCTTTGCTAAGAAATTATCTAAGAATTGATTCTAAGTCTAAAATGCACAAAGAATCATGCTTGTGCAAATGCAAGGATGTATGCTTTTTCAAAAAATGATTTTGAAAATCTCCAAGTATTTCTGAGATGAATCTAATAATAGCGTGAAGAAATGGTTTTTAACTTTAGAACTTAAGATTTAAAGTTCTAAGTTTTTGGAATAATCAGAGTTTGGAAAAATAAATCTTTGGTTTGAAAAGTATGATTGGAAGATGAGTGAAAAGGAAAATGAAGCTTCAAAGTCATAAATGGACTTTGACTTTGAATTTAAACATAAATTTAAGAAAAGGAGATGAAATTTGAAGTGATATTGAATTCTAGATTTAAAATTTGAAATCAGGATGGAATTTGGATTTGAGAAATCCAAATGGTATTTAAAAATAGAGATGTATTTAGGAAGTTCAGGTGAGATCTGAATTTGGATTTGAATACTAGAATTTGGGAATGGAATTGGATTCTGGATCCTAAATAGAATTGTATCCAAGATCTGGAATCCAAGATCTTGAATCCAAGATCTGGAATCCAAGATGGGATTGGATTCTGAATCCTAAAATGGATTTTGGATCTTAAAATGGGTTTAGGATCTGAAATCTGAGATCCAAGATAGAGTTGGATTCTAGATCGTGAGATGGATTTTGGATCTGAAGTCTGAGATCCAAAGTAGAATTGGCTTTTGGATCCTAAAATGGAGTTGGATCTGAAGTCTGAGATCCAAGATAGAGTTGGATTCTGGATCCTAAGAGGGTTTTTGGATCTGAAGTCTGAGAACCAAAGTAGAATTGGGTTCTGGATCCTAAAATGGAATTGGATATGAAGTCTAAGATCCAAAGGTAGAATTGTATTTAGAAAACTGGACCCAAGTTGAGATTAAAATCTAACTTTGGATTTGGATTCTGAAAGCCCAAGTGGGGCTTTTTAAAGATGGATCTGGGTTTTGAAAACCCAGATTGAATTTAAAATTTCAAAAAGAGTCAAGTTTTGAGATTCAAAAACCTATCTCAAACTTTGATTTTGAATTTTGGAGATGAGAAAATAAACTTGATTTTGGAAGCAGGAGATGACTTTAAAGTTAAATTGAACTTTGAAGTTTGGATTTTGATTTTGAAAAAAAAATGATTTAGGAATTTCAAAGTCAAATTGGACTTTGAAATTGAATTTTTGAATTTTGAAATGAGATAGAATTGAATTTGAATCTGTAAATAAGATTTGATTTGAGAAATGAAGAAAAAGAATCACTTGGAATTTGGAAAAGGAAATTTTAAAAATATGATGCAATTTTATCCTAAATGATGAATGAATTTAAAGATTTTGAATTTGGTTTTGAAAATCATATTTCATTCTTTCAATGAATGTAAGATAAGATTGATGATATAATACACTCCTCACTATGGTCATTGAATGTATTATATAATAATCTATATTTAAATTCAGGTAAAGAATGAAGCATATTTTGGTGCTTTTATAGAGTTTAAAAATGAAATTAACTCTCAATATATCCTGACTATGGCCATTGATACATATTTTGAGTTAATTTTAAGTTAAACTCTAATAAAAGAAGAAAATATTTTAAAATATGATGATTTTTAGAAAGAGATTCAATGTGGATCCAATGTTATTCCATAAAATATAGGAATCCTAAGCATTGCCTACATTTTGACTATGGCCATCAATGTGAGTCATTTGCTTAGGATTAATTACCTCTTATTAGAATAGTGCATGTGCCATTCGTGTTTCACCATTTGTGTAATTTTGAAAGTAAAAGAAAAAAAACGTCATGAATCAAGTAATTCTAGAAGATATATACATGCTCATGTATTCTATTCTAAGACAAAGAATGTAAATATTGTATCCAGCTATTACAATCATTGAATTTTATTTCAAGATTTACAAAAGCCTCTAATTCTAGAAAAATGGCAATGTCCATATATCCCTACAAAACAGAGTGATTACCGAGCAAGATTGCAAGAATACATATAGAGGAAAACAAAATCTAAATGCTATCTTCTCATTAAATGGGAAACACCTATGACAATGCACTCACTCAAATGGAAACATGATGTTTATCTCAAAATACATAAGTGGTATGCTATAGGTATTGATATACAAGAGGGTGCTGTGAACTCTTAGGATAATATCCCTTTCTGTCATACCAAAAAAAAGAAAAAAGAAAATAACCATGCATATCTTTTCAAACCATATAACATCCCTATAATAATAATCTTTTTATAAGAGACCTTTTACTTTATGACTGGCACTATGATAAAAGCAGCCCCTGGTTGGGTCCGGTTGCTAAGCTAGAGCTTGAGTGGCTGCCAAACAAATGTACAATTGTTTCAGGCAAAGTGTAAAAGAAAGTGCATAATTCATATACAATATGCCAACGTATATGTAGCAGCTTGATAGAATATACTGAACTATTTTGGATGAAGCTGTTGGTTATTGTGAGCATGTGCCAAGTGAAATGATTGAAGTGGAGACATAGCTGAGAGACAATGTCAGCCATATGTGCCATGGCTGTAGGTGTGAAAAAGAAATACAATAGTGTTTTTATACTACTATAGGCTCAAAGAAGCTACAGGGGTGTCTTGCATGGTTATAAGTGCAAGGAAAGACACTTGTTGTAAGTGCAGAGAGTGTAACAATTGTGGCAACAGCTGACACAGGGTAAGCTGCTGGAAATGAATGTGAACATATGATGGCGAACAGTGTGATTTACAGAAAAGTCTTAACAGCAAATTGTGTTGCGTGATGGTGGAGGTGATGACTGGATGGAACTTTCAGATAGCAGGTGGGTGGATGCTGGAATACAAGGATTTAGTGAGTGGCTGTGGGAAAGAAAAAAAAAAAACATACGAGTCTTCTAAAGACATTCACAACACAAGAATATCACATCAATTTCAAAGAAACATTTATATGTATATATATATATAATCAGTATTGACTTTGCAGAATTTAAAACAAACACTAACTGCCAAATTATTAAAATCAATACCAAATAAAACTTTTTACAAATTGTTAATCAGATGAAATTCAAAATTCTTCCAAATGGCAGTATCATTAAAAGAACGTTCACTACAAGTACGAGATCTCATATTATTAACTTGAAAACAGCAATATCATCAAAAGTAATGTTCGCCATAAGTATGAGATCTCAGATTATCAAAGTCAATATCCAAATGTATTTGCAAAGAGAAATATGTTACCTCTCTTTGATGCAATACAACCTTTTTCCTGTAAACAAATCACCTAATTTTTGACAAAACAAATTGGCAGATATATTCAATACAAGTTTTAAAATTTACCTGCTCCACCACACGCAAATCCTAGATCTTACCCGCGCAATGAGCTAGCCTCCAATGACACACCTTCTCCCAGGGCAGCAACATGTTTCTCGAGCTCTCTGGTTCTAGCTTCTGCTTTTCCACGTCTCTCTTCCACAGGTCGGAGCTTATCCATAGTGCCTTTATTCTGGAGTATGTCAACGCTCATCCTTCCTATTACTTGCATCATCTTCAGCTTATCACTTCTTTCCAGAACCGCATCCTGGAAAGCCTGTTTTGTTCGTATCTGTCTATAGATGTGAGGATTGTCACTGCTACCACCTCGCAGATGCTGCTGCCGATGGGGTTCCTGAGATGAACCACTGAATTGCTCGGTTTTGGGTGCCCCTATTGCAGAGCCTGTAACTGAAACCGCGGGTCTTGGGAGGGATGTAGCTGATGAGTCTTGAAGAAAAGGCCATCAAATTGATGGCGATCTGGGGATCTTGAGTGAGAATGGATGCTGGAGATGGTGACTGTAGCATAGATTTGAGAAATTGGATGGTGTTGAGGGTTCAACCGACTCCAAGATAAACCAAAACTACTTATCTTTAGATGGGCAAAACAAAAACCTTTGGCAAACCTTTGAAACACAATAACTATTGAAATGAAAAGATGCAAAAAAAAAAAAAAACAGACCATAGCACCAACATCATCAAAATTTGCTACAATGGTCGGATGCTGAGAATGTTATTAGGAGCTGTCCATTGGCAACTTCTTAACCTCATCATTCATCACCGGGTATCTTTTGCTTGGGTCAGATCACACAACCAGCCAAAGTTGGGCATATTTTATTATTAGGCTTCCAGTTGCAAAGTGGGATTCAAAAGCACGAACAAATATTCAAGATAATCAAACAGAGCAGGGAATCGAGTCAAAAGAGAGATCGTTAGAAATCAAAATGCTAAATCCAAATGAACAATATAATGATCAAATATACTGGTGTGATGCAACGAATTAGCATAGGAAATCAAGATCGACAGACAAAAAAAAAAAAAGAAACTTGCATCAATGAATCGATTCTCATAGATCAATTTTTAGCAGAGCATGCCACAAAATTACAGCAGAACCGATAATTCATAAGGAATATCAATCATCTTCTTTTCTATCGATGAATCACAAAATCTTCACAGTGAAACCGAAAATCGAAATCCTCGATAGATCCAACTGGCTTCCTGGTAGACTGATTCTGGATTGATCTAATACTTTATAAGAGTTACTAAATATGTTGATGCTAGATGAAGAGAAAGAAGACGGACAAATGATGATAGTCTTAAAACTGAAATGAAACATGTCAATACATAGAAAACAATACAATGAAGAGAACAAGCAAGAACAGTGAGGTTGATTCAAGGTAAAGAGCAAAAAAAGAAAACAGGATGAGTCGATGGTGGTAACAAATAATCCGAAATCAAAAGAGGAGAGCATCATACGAAATAGAAAATCCAGATTCAATAGACAAATCGATATATAAAGTCGTGAATCGATAAGGGAAACATATTGAAGTTCAAATGAATCACATGAGAACAAGAAGAAATAAATTAGAAATGCAGAGAAATGTTGGAACCTATTAGTTCCTTTTACTGTCGCATATTTACATAGACTGACGCTTGCTATACGCAAGATCGATGCTATGTGAATGCTCCAATGGGGAAAAAAAGAGAGAGAGAAAAAAAAAGAAAAAAAACAGGGAAAATCTAGAAGAAATCGGCAACGATGGGGGAAAAGAGAAGAAGGAAGATTAAATAAGAGGGAAAACCACGAAAAACTAAGCGATAATGTTAAAACAGAGCTGCCAAATAAAATAAAAGAGAATAGCCAGAGGGAGGGTAGATGGCAACTTACCTGATGGCCTAGTGTTGCAAGAGGAGGAAGGAGCGAGTTTTCCTTTTGCTTATTATGGAAACTCCCTGCGATCCTGACGGTGATCTGAATGTTCCCTAGAAGGATCCGTCACAAACTCCTTCATCTCGGAGATGATTCAAATCTTCTTTGGCCCCGGGGGTCGAACTCGCATATTCGTCTTCATCTTGACGACAATTGAGAGATCCCCTTTGCGAATATTTGATTGAAGCTTAAATGTATGGATAAGGAGATATGAATTGAGTGGATTCTTTTCATCGCTCAGGGTATTTCTACTGCCTGATTGCTAGAAAATCAACTTAAAACATGCACTATAGCTATGATCAATATCGATTCGCTTCCAGCTTTTCAACATCATTGAATATTTCTTTTGCTAATCATACCAAGGATATTTCTTATATCCTCTTGGTTGACCAACAGAGAGAAGATTTGAATTTTACTCTTTTTCTTAAAAAGCTTCACCCTTTTGAAAAGAATACTAGAGGTAATTCTTTCGTGTAGTAAGAATATTGGAGTCAACAACTGTTTTTAGCAAATTGGCATAATGTTCCAAAATTCTTTTGTGAAATAATCACTCAATATAGATTTTGATATGACCTTTAGCCGAAATTTGAAAGAAATATCATGGAAACATTGGTTTTTATCACACAGGGACTCGACCTAAGAGCCGTAAAGAATCTTGGATTCATAGGGATTCATCCTACAGATTGAATTTTTGAAAAATAAAGTTAATTTAATAAGAATTCAACCTAAGAATTTGCAAAAGAAATTTTTAAATAAGAATTTTATCCTTCAGACTGAATTTTGAAGAATGAATTTGGTTTAATAAGAATTTAACCTAAGAACTGAAAAAGAATATTTGATTGGTAGGAATTCAACCTACAAACCGAAATTTTGAAAAATGAATTTGGTTCAATAGGAATTTAACCTAAGAACTGCCAAAGAATATAGATCAGCAGGAATTCAAACTACAGATTTACTTTTTGAAAAATGAATGCGGTTCGATAGGAATTCAACCTAAGAACCGTAAAAAGAATATGAATTAGTAGGAATTCAAACTACAGATTTACTTTTTGAAAAATGAATGTGGTTTGATAGGAATTCAACCTAAGAACCGTAAAAAGAATATGGATTAGTAGGAATTCAACCTACAAATTAGAATTTGGAAAAACGAATTTTGGTTTAATAGGAGTTCAACCTAAAAACCGCAAAAGAATATATATCGGTAGGAATTCAACTTACAGACTTACTTTTTGAAAAATGAATGCGGTTCGATAGGAATTTAACCTAAGAACCGTAAAAAGAATATGAATTAGTAGGAATTCAAACTACAAATTTACTTTTTGAAAAATGAATGTGGTTTGATAGGAATTCAACCTAAGAACCGTAAAAAAGAATATGGATTAGTAGGAATTTAACCTACATATTAGAATTTGGAAAAACGAAATTTGGTTTAATAGGAGTTCAACCTAAGAACCGCAAAAGAATATAGATCGGTAGGAATTCAACCTACAGATTGAAATTTTGGAAAGAAATGAATTTCGGTTCAGTAAGAATTCGACCTAAGAACCGCCAAAGAATATAGATTAGTAGGATTTCAACCTACAGATTTTCTTTTTGAAAAATGAATGCGGTTCAATAGGAATTCAACCTAGGAACTGCAAAAGACAAAGAGATCAGTAGGAATTCAACCTACAGATTGAATTTTTGAAAATGAGATGGGTTCAGAAGAAGTTCAACCTAAAGATTGACTTATGAATGGTCTGAAGGGGATTCAAAATAAGAACTGCGAATTAGTAGGAGTTCAACCTAAAGATCGTGGATCAGTAGGGGTTCAACCTAAAGATCGACTGAAGGAATGGTCCTAAAGGATTTCAACCTATGGACTGCGAATCAGTAGGATTTCAACCTAAAGCTCGTTGATCAGTAGGAGTTCAGCCTAAAGATCGATGGAAGAAAAGGTCCTAAAGGATTTCAACCTAAGGACTGCGAATCAGTAGGATTTCAACCTAAGGCTCGCTAATCAGTAGGAGTTCAGCCTAAAGATTGATGGAAGAAGAGGTCCTAAAGGGATTCAACCTAAGGACTGCGAATCAGTAGGATTTCAACCTAAAGCTCGCTGATCAGTAGGAGTTCAGCCTAAAGATCGATGGAAGAAATGGTCTTAAAGGATTTCAACCTAAGGACTTTGAATCAGTAGGATTTCAACCTAAAGCTCGTTGATCAGTAGGAGTTCAGCCTAAAGATCGATGGAAGAAAAGGTCCTAAAGGATTTCAACCGAAGGACTGTGAATAAGTAGGATTTCAACCTAAAGTTTGCTGATCAGTAGGAGTTCAGCCTAAAGATCGACTGGTTTGAGAAGGAATTTTGGTTCAAGAGGGATTTAACCTGTGAGCCATATTGGTTTGACAGGGGTTCAACCTATGGGCTTTTGATTCTATAGGAATTCAACCTAAAGATCTCAATTTAAGAAGAAAGAATTCAACTTGTGGATTGAAATAGACCATCATAGTTAGCTGTATATGGTCCGATTTTCAGTATTGCCACCTTATCTTGACTGGGGAAGAAATAAGTTTTGCGAAGAATTTGCCAAAAAAAGATAGAAATTTATGGAAGATTTGATTAAAGAGGAGAATCAAGGAAATTTTATGGGAATTATCTTTATAATAGAATTCTCACAGGTAGCATCGTTTCTCCTATGAGTGATTTCAGGATTATCCCTTATCCTGAATGGGAAGGAAATAAAATTTTGGCAAGAATTGATAAAAGGCTTGATAAAGAATCAAAAGAATCAGCAAAGCTTGAAAAATTGATAAAGAAAAAGATTTGGCAGAGATTAATGAAGCTTTAAAAGAGGAAGAAAGACATTCAGGACTATCCCTTGTTTTGAAGAAAGAAGGACCTCGTAGGATGAGGTTTCAGGTTTATCCCTTAACCTGAAGGGTATTTTCGAAATAAGAATTGACAATAAGAATTAATAAAATGGATAAACAATCAATAAAAATGAATAAAGCTGATAAAACTGATAAAGATTGATAAACAAAAAGTTGATAAAAGTTGAGAAAAAGAGTTTGATCCTGTTTGCATGTGGGATCTTTAAAATGAGAGAAGAATATGAGAAAATCATTTTTGGAAAGAAAGATGAGGGCTGATTTTTTGAAAGGGGATCATTCACGAAAGATCATCACGAGGGTTAATTTTTTGAAGAAGAAAAAAAAAACCAATTTTTAGAAAATATGATCAACATGAGGGTTGATCTTTGAATGCAATGATTCGAAATCTATTTTTTGAAAATATGATCAACACGAGGGTTGATCTTTGAATGCAATGGTTCGAAACCAATTTTTAGAAAATATGATCAACACGAGGGTTGATCTTTGAATGCAATGGTTCGAAACCAATTTTTTAGAAAATATGATCAACACAAGGGTTGATCTTTGAATGCAATGGTTCGGAACCATTTTTTTTTTTTTAGAAAATATGATCAACACAAGGGTTGATCTTTGAATATAATGTTTGAAAACCTATTTTCTTGGAAAAGATGATCAACATGAGGGTTGATCTTTGAAAAAGGTTGGACTAAAATATGAAATTTTTTCATGATTTATGAAAGACCCTCATAGGTAATATCATTTCTCTCATGAATGATGTCAAGATTGTCCCGCATTTTTGAAAAGAATAGGAATCTGATGGCAAAAAAATATTTTGAAGTGTAAATGAAAATTTAAACAATAAAAGATGCCCCAATATTGCGAAAAGAAATAAGAATTGAACCTCAAAGATAGGAAGGAAATTGACATTTCATTTATAAGCAAAATTGATAGCAAAGACTGAAATATTTACAGGTATTTTTGACCAAAAGGTCGCAAGAGACTCGGGCTGACTTGCCCTTACAGGATGGTTTGGTAAAGAAAAGGGAGGATAACAGAAAAGACTCTAGTATCATCGGCTTTTTGAATGATCTGGAAAAGGCTATGTCCGGACGGCGGGCTGCTCTTCAGTTTTCTCTTCTATCAGAAGGTGTTTATCGATGCAGTCCTGGACGATATTTTTCAGAATGAAGCAGTGCTCTGTGTCGTGCTCCACTGCTCGATGATACTTGCAGAACTGTTCCTTGAAGCTGCCCAAGACTACTGAAGGATCTGCAGCTTTTGGCAGACGAATCATATTCTTTGTGAGCATATATTCCAGAACCTCCTCGAGTGTCTGCTCCAAAGGGGTGAATTCGCAGTCAGGACTCCAATCTTTGCGCTTTGGTTTTTTCTAATTCTTTTCCCGTTGCTGAGAATTGGGTTGGGAAGGCTTATTGTTGTTGGAAGACCTTCCTTTTCGACCTCTGAATCCTTCTGAATTGTTGACATGATCATCCTTGTTACCCTTGTTGTCGTATGAGGGACCAGCGGAAAGAGTGAAATGTGCTTTCTTCTTTGCATCTTGATTGCCCCTTGCCAGGGTGGTACCGTCATAGACTCTGTTATCTATTCCCATCTTGAGCCATTCAGCTCGCTCAACCAACTTAAAAAATGACTTGGAAGGGTATGGGAAAATGAGGCTTTTCAAGGGTTGAGAGAAGTTATTGAGGATGAGTTGAAGGGCATGCTCCTTTGAGATGGGGGTTCTCATCTTGTTGCAGGTATCTCTCCACCTACGGATGAAATCTATGGCCTTTTCCTTGTCATCATGCCTCAAATTGCATAAGTGATTGAGGGTCGGCGGTGCCTCAATATTGAACATGAATCTCTCTACAAACAGGTTGACAACTTTATCGAAATCTCGCAGCTCGACAGGGTTGATGTGCTCCGCATACCACTTAGCTGCTATGCCCTCCAAACTGCGAGGAAAGCACAAGAAGAGGGCCCGATTGTCTTCACTGAACCTGGCACATTCGGCGAAGAACATTGCGAGATGGGCCTTTGGGTTGCCGGACCCGTCGAACTTAATAAACTTTCGTTGGAGATCTTCCAAGCTGATGTCCCCATCTAAACCAAGGTAGAAGTCCTGTCTGGTATATACCCTCTTTCCTTTATCTTGGATTTGCAGATCTTTGACCATCTTAGTCAATACTTGAACTGAATCTTCTGCTGGGACCCCATCTTTAGGTTTGTTGACTGATTCAGGTTCTTCTGCCACTTTCTTGGGTTGTCGCAGATGTTTTGGGATGAACACAAACTGTTCTTCCTCGAAATTCTCTTTTGCTGATTTTGTGCCCTCAGATGTGTTGTCCTGCTGGACCCTCCTCTTGTTAATCCTGACATGCTTCTTTACTGGCTTTCTCTTGGTCTTTCTTTTAGAGGATGTCTTCTTTGAACTTGCCCCAGCTTGCTCGGACATCATTTTTGCCATCATCTTTTGAAAGATCTTATACATTGCCGGGTCAACATCATTTTTCTCTGAATAAAGTTTTTCTGGACAATCTGGAAGAGTTTATTTCTTCCACTTCGCTGTCATTGTGTCGCTGAGCTGCCCTTCTTCCCGCTCTTGTTTGAACCATGATGAAATGTTGACATTTTCTGATGAAATAAATGAAGGGTTCAGGACAAAGAATTTTTTGAAAAGAAGAGGGATAGTGAAAGACAATTTTTAAAAGATCTCTCGATAAAAAAAGATTTTAAATGAAGAAGATAGAAATGCACGAGGAAGAGTATTTTGAAGATGAATGACAAGACCTTGAATACTTTGAAAAATTGCTGACAAGATCAAAAGATTTAAAATAAATCAGAAGAAAAGAAAGAAATATGCCTGGACATTTTGAAAGATAGGAAGATTTAAAGGACATGTCCAGGTTTTTAAGAAATGAAGGAATAAAGAAATGAAAAATATACAATCCTGGATTTGAGAAAATAAAAGAATTTTTATGAAATACATATCCAGGGTTTTGAAAAATAAGAATTTTCAAGATAATATCTACAAAAGAATCAATTTATACAAGCAATAATGCACATAATAGCACTCCCTAGAAGCTGACTCTAAAATGCAATAATTTGAAATGGCTCGTAGGACCTTAATCCTAACTCTAAGGTTCAGATCATCTGATTCCAATCAAGATACGCCGATATACTCAAGCTGAAGCTCGAAGTACGTGGCATAAAAATATTCCTCCGATTCTAAGGTAATGGTTTCCCAACATCCTTGAGCACCTACTGATATATCTCAAACTATGGCCCTTAGGTACGTGGTAGGGGGGCGCGAACCCAAATAAGTGGTCCAGTTGTGAGGCTCTCTCCCAAACTATGGTTCAGTGAGACAACCCAGCAACGTGAAGACCGGGGCAATATAGGTAAGGATGTTTTAAAAAATATGTTCAACATGCAAGAAATCAAATGGCTCTAATGCAAGTCCTAAAGAGATAGATTTAAAATGAATAGAAGCATACACTTGCATACATTGTTTTACATTCAATCCCTAACATTGAGGAGAGTTGTATTTCAGACCTAAGTCTAATGTGAGCATGGAACACGAATAAAAAGATTACATTTTCAGCTTTTAGATTAGAATGAATGAGCATTGTAAATATCATGAATTACTTGTTCTCATATCATTTTACCCTTTATTCAAAAAATTAACAAATGGGAACACGAATGGCACGTGCACCATTCTAATAAGAGGTGATTAAATCCTAAGTTGATGATTTGCATCAATGGCCATAGTTAGGATGTGAACAAAACTTAGGATTTTCATCTTTTATGGAATAACATTGGATCCACACTGGATCTTTCCAAAAATCATCATATTTTCAAATATTTTATTCCTTTATTAAAGTTTAATTTAAAATTATCAAAATATATATCAATGGCTATAGTAAGGATATATTGAGAGTTGATTTCATTTTAAACTCTATAAAGGCACCAAAATGTATTTTATTCTTCACTTGGATCTAAATATGATTATTATATAATACATTCAATGACCATAGTCAAGGATGTATTATATCTTCAATCTTATTTCAATTCATTTAAAGAATGAAATATGATTTTCAAATTCAGTTTCAAATTCTTTAAATTCATTCATCATTTAGGATAGAATTGCATCATATTTTCAAAATTCTTTTTTTCAAAGTCCAAGTGATCTTGAATATCTTTCTTCAAATTTCAATTTCAATTCATCAATTCTATCTCATTTCAAAAAGTTCAAAATCCAATTTCAAAGTCCAATTTGACTTTGAAATTTCAAATTCATTTCATATTCAAAATTCCCATTCAAATCAAATTTCAAAGTCCAATTTGACTTTGAAATTCCAAATTCATTTTCAGGATTCAAATTTCAAAATTCAATTTCAAAGTTCAATTTAACTTTGAAATTTCTGATTCATCTTTTGATTTCAAAACTCAAGCTTTAAATCAAGTTCATCCTTTATTTTTCATTGAGTGTTGATTCTGAAATTCAAAATCAAAGTTTTGAGATTGATTCTGAATCTCAAAATTTGATTTTTTCTAAGTTTTAAATTCAGTCTGGGTTTTCAAAACCCAGATCCATCTTCAAAAATCATTTTTTGGGACTTTCAAAATTCAATTCTAAAATCAGAACCCAATTCCACTTTGGATCCAGATTTCCAAATCCAATCTCCATTTTGGATTCCAGACTTCGAATCCAATTCCATTTAGGATTCCGGATTTCGGATTCAACTCCATTTTTGGATTCCAGACTTCAGATCCAATTCCATTTAGGGATCCAGATTTTGGGTTCAACCCCATTTCGGATTCCAGACTTCGGATCCAAATTCCATTTATGATTCCAGATTCTGGATTCAGTTCCATTTTGGATACTAGACTTCAGATCAAAAGTACATTCTATATTTTTAAATCTAATTCCATTTTCAATTCTCGTTTCCAAAGCTACTTTCAAATCTATTTCTCAAATCTGAATTCAAATTCAAAGTCTTTTTTCATGTCTGGAACTCAAAATTTATTTTGTAAGATCGATTCTTGAAAATCAATCCAAATTCAAGGTCCATTCTGACTTTGAAAATTCATTCTTATTTCAGAAATTTTAATTCCCTTTCTCTTCATCTGAAGATTTATCTTTACAAAATTTTGATCATTCCGAGACTTAGAAATTCAAAGTCTCTTCTTCCAGATTCATTTCAAATTTTGAGTTAGATTCAAAATCTAAACTTTTTCAAACCAAATCTTTGAATCATTTCTTCACTCCATTATCAAATTTATTTCAGAATCACTTGGAATATCTCAAGTTTCTAAACTATTTTTTTCAAAAGTATACATCCTTGCATTTTCATTGCACAAGCATGATTCTTTATGCATTTTAGACTTAGAATAAATTTTTAGATAATATTTTAGTAAAACAAAAAGGCATAAATTCGATCCTTGGTTCGATTATCCCTGGTAAAGGCGCCAGGAATGGTCGAACCTCGTACCGACGAGCGAACCCCGTCTCTCCATGTTTTTCTGCAAATTTTTGAAACGGAGGCGAGTAATTTTTCTAAATATTTTCAAAATTAAGGTTAAGTGAGACCTTTGCAAAAGAGTTTCTCTCTCTCTTCTTTTCTTTTCTCTTCTCTCTTCTTTTTCTTTCTTTTATTTCCCCTTTAAAAAGGGAAATAGAGGTTAGAAAGGAAAAGAGAAGGAAGAGAGAGAATACCAAGAGGGGAAAAATTTTGTGATGATCACAAAGGGCTGTTGATGGTGATGACTGTCACTGATTGAAAGAAGCTTGGAAGGGGTGGCGCAAGCTAGTGGTGTTGCTTCAAAGTTGAAGAAGATGAAGGGTGTGCTGGAAGAGTTGGTTGCAGCTGTTGGCTAGAGTTTACACCAGCTTGAGGATATGCTTCAAATGGGCTAGAACTGATTGAAGATGGAGAGACCGATTGCTTCAAAGTGGCTGCAATGAAGGGCTGAGAGAGAGTGAATGAGAGAGAGAGAAGGAAGGTCTCAAGGGGGCTGAGAGGCAATAGGTAGAGGCTCAGCTGGGCGTGTAATGGCTTGGGAGAGAGAGAATGAGAGGCTGGAATCGGAAGGAAGCACAACTGTATGGGGTCTTGTGTGTTGGATGAGGGATTTGGAAAGGGGCTGGAGTAATAAGAAGGGGAAGAAAGGAGGGAAGGGAAAGAAGGAAAGAAAATGAAGAAAAAAGAGCAAAGAAAGGAAGAAGGAAAAAGGAAAGAGAGAAGAGAAGGAAGAAGGAAAGAAGAGGAGAAGAGAAGAGGGAAAGAGGGGGTGTCGACCAAGGGGAAGAAGAAAGGAGGAAGAAGAAAGGAAGAGAAGGAAGAAAATGAAAAGGAAAGAAAGAAGAAGAAGAAAAGGAAGAAAAGGAAAAGGAAAGAAAGAAGAAGAAGAAAAGGAAGAAAAGAAGGAAAAGAAGAAAGAAGAAGAAAAGAAGAAAGGAAAGAAAAAGAGGAGGGAAAAGAAGAAAGGAAAAGAAAAGGGAAAATGGAGAGAGAGAGAGGGGGTTGACCCTCTTGTGGGGCCCACCACCTTTCATTAGGTGGAAATAATAAAATAAAAAATAAAGATAAAAAGAAAACAAGGAAAAGAAAAGAGATTTTTTTTCTAAAAAAAAATTAAAATTGTGGCACCACATTGGCATGGACCCACATGAGATTAAAAAATTCATTTTGAAAAATTAAAGGGTAGAATGGTCTCTCAGAAAATTTTTGAATAGAGTGAGCTATTTTTGGTAGTTTTTTGAAATGAGCTCAAAATTTGAAGTTCCATACCTAGTTGCAGAGCAAATCCAGTTTAGAATTTGAAAAACCAAATTTGAAAAGAATCCAGATTGTTTTCTCGGAAAAATATTTCCAAATTTAGAATCTTGGGGGTAAAAATGTCAATTTTGAAAACCCTAGGTATGAAATTGATTTTTTAAGACTTTAAAACTCGAATCTGGATTAGAATTTTCAAAACTGGAGTTCTCGATCTAAAAAATAAAGTGAAATGTTATGAAATGTTATGAAATGATAAGAAATGATACAAAATGCCTTGCGAAATGCTAACTCTGGATGAAGAATTTTGGACATTAGACCCCAATTGATAGTTGTGCTAGTTTAAAAAGTAATAATTTTGACAAAAATGGGCAAAATGGTTCAAGAAATGATTTTTTGACTCTGTCGGGCCAGAGTGACACTAAAAATTGAGGTTTGAGCTGGTTTGAACTGAAATGAACTGGATTGAGTTGGATTCTAAGGTTTCAGAACTCAACTGGACTTACAAGACACTGACTCAACTCAACTCCTAGACTAAATTGTCAAGAAAAGCTGCCATTTTTAGAGAAATGGTCACTGAAGTGAAGTGAATTATAGACCAAAGTTGGATTTGAGCTGAAACAAAGATCAGTAATACTGAGATGAACTAAAACTGAAGCTCAAACACTAGCTCAACTGACTAGATTCAACTTAATTTCAGCTAAATGAGTTGAAATGGGCTCCTAGACATTTGGAAGTGGATTTGAACTGAAACTGAATCACTTGAACTCTTGGTGAGCTCAAGCTAGACCCAGGAAAATTTGACTGACTGAGAATGACTGACTCAGAGACAATTGGCTTGAATTTGAGTGAGAAATGAGCTCATTTTTGAAGAAATGATCCCATTTTGGCATGAATGGTCAGAAATGAACATGGCCTCTTCACTGTAAGCTCAGGTGAGCTTGAAATGATTGATATTCTAAATGTTCTGAGCTTGAGAATAAGCTTGATTGATTCTGACTGACTGGGGTCTTAGGATGACCTAGGGGTAAAATGGTAATTTTCCTAATGAAAGTGGTAAAATGGTAATTTCCTAAAACAGACTCGGGGTTGGACTCCTATACTGACCTATCAGGGTTGGCATACACACGAGGGGGGTGTCTAAGAATGAATGAGAAAATTTTGGGGTGTTTACAGATGCCCCTCTTTGCTACTAAGTCGGCTTAGGGCCGAACTTTGTGGCAAAGAAAAACACACTAAATTTGGGCTATAAAAATGCCTCAGTTAGAAGGATCTGATTGGTTATGAAGAGATTAGCCCTGATGAAAATGGTAGGTATAGAATGGGGAATGACGAAGAAAGATTTACTTTAAAGAAGTGAAGCTCGGGTTTTGCCCTTAACCTGGATGTGAAAAAAAGTACCTCATATAAAAATGAGGCTCAGGCTTGACCCTTAACCTGACCGAGAAACAAAATACCTCATCAGAATGAGGCTCAGGTTTATCCCTTAACCTGATCGAAAAACAAAAACGATGAAATCTTTGATTGAAGAATCCATGATGGGACCTTTGGACTTCCGCACAATGAATCTGATAGGTGTATTGCAAAAGGATGAAAATAGGGATCCCTAAAGCTTGAAAAGGGGTTTGATTTTGGGCACCTCATTGCTGAGACTAAATAACTTTTGAAATTGATAACCTTTTGCAGAAAAATGATTGGTGGCTTAACCTCGAGCCGAAATTGGACTGTTTATGCTGGGACAGTGGGGACACAGGGAAGTGTGTGAATTTGAGAGCCCAAGCGCTCAGATTATACCAACATAAGGGAAGGAATCTTAAAAACTCCCGTTATCAAGTCCTAAAGAGGGATGAAAAATGATGTCAGGATGTATCAAAGGCGGACAACAAGCTCTCACTTCACGTCAGGATAGCTAGAAAATATTATCAAAATGTTGAAAATTATTGTTGATTCAAAATAATTGAAAATGATGCACATTGGTGTGAAAACATTCCCTCTTTTCTAACTGAAGTATTACCTCCAATTGGGCTTAACTCTGTAGAATCAAGATTCAAATTGAAATTGCTTGCAATTGGCTTTCTTTTAAGGAGGCTATCAATTTTCTTGATATGAACAGAAAAGAGAGTATTCTTGATATTGTGAAAGGATATTGATAAAAGAATTTCACAAAATTTAAAAAAGATTCTTAGCAGATTTGGCAGTTTGATATCCTGAATTTTTCTTATGATAATCTTTTTGCACTTTTTTTGAGAAATTGAGTTTTCTTGGGTTTTTGTGAAGAAGTTTATTGCATCATCCTTCATTTTAGAGATGTCCTAACTTTTCTTTCTTTTTTGAAGGGTACATCACAAACTCCTTCAACTTGGAGATGTTTTGATGCTTCTTTGTCTCAGAAATTATATTGATGATATTATCTCTTTGGTTGAGAAATCTCTTGATGATAGCAGAAATTAAATATCTTTTAGGGTTTGTCGGGAGGTTTGTCGCATCCGCCTTCAACTTGGAGGTGATCTGAACTTCCCCTGGAAGGATCCATCACAAACTCCTTCATCTTGGAGATGATCCAAATCTTCTTTGGCCCCGGGGGTCTAACTCATCCACCAGTCTTCAACTTGACTATGATTGAGAAATCTCTTTTGCAAATATTTAATTGCAGCTTAAATAATTGAGGAGATATGGGAATTGAGTGAATTTTTTTTTATCGCTCAGGATATTTTCACTACCTTATTACTACAAGAATGATCTTTAAAAATGTGTCATTGACTGCAATCAATATCAATCACTTATGGCTTTGTGACAACATTGAATTTTATTTTGCTGGCCATAACAAGGATTTATTCTTCATCCTTTTGGTTGGCCAATAGAAAGATTTTGAATTATGAATCATTCTTCATGAAAGCTTTGCTCTTTCGGAAGTAATGCTGAAGGTATTCTGAGGTAAAGATTTTGTGCAATAAAGATTTTGGAATCAACAAGTATTTGACAATAAATTGGCAAAATGTTCACAAAATCCTGTGTGAAAGCGAGCATTTGAAGCGCGACTCAACGCATCCATGGCAAAAATTCTCCTATTCTTTCCCCAAAAAAGATGATTCAGATTGGGAAATAGAAAATACTCCTCTCTTCCCTGAAGAGGAGGTGTTTGCAAAATAAACTTTCGAAGAGAAATTAAGCTTTCGTCAAAACTTTCTAACATTAGGCTTCTCTTATAGAAAGGGCGTCGGTAATGGTGAGGTCGGTGAATTGGTCATGAAAGAATGAGTCTATCACACTCTCCCTTAAAAGTGGGTCCTTCATGATGAAATGGCCTAGTATGAAAATTGGGGGGGGGGGCACAAGGAAGACGAGCCTTCATCGAAGCTCTCCTTGAAATAAGGGTTCCTTGTGTGAAATTGGAAATTGTTTTGCAAACGGTTCACAAAGACATGAGTCCCTTCAAACTCTCCCTGAAAAGGGGCTAAGTGAACAAAGGATAGCATGCGAAAAGAACGAGCTCCCTCGAACTCTCCCTATAAAAAGGGTCCCTCGCAAGAGAAAATGATTGAGATTGATATTGGGTGATCAAAAGGTCAAAATTGGAAATTGGAAATTGAAAATTGGAAATTGGAAATTGAAAATTGAAAATTGGAAATTGGAAATTGGAAATTGGAAGTTGGAAATTGGAAAATGGATGATCTAAAGGTCAAAATTGAGAATTGGGTGACCCGAAGATCAAAATTGGAAATTAGAAATTGAAAATTGGAAATTGGAAATTGGAAATTGGAAATTGGAAATTGGAAATTGGAAATTGGAAATTGAAAATTGAAAATTGGAAATTGGAAATGGAAAATTAGAAATTAGAAATTGAAAATTAAAATTTGGAAATTAGAAATCGGAAATTGAAAATTGGAAATTGGAAATTGGAAATTGGAATTTAGAATTTGGATGACCTGAAGGTCGAAATTGAGAATTGGGTGACCTGAAGGTAAAAATTGGAAATTGAAAATTGAAAATTAAAAATTGGAATATGGAAATTGGAAATTAGAAATTGGAAATTGGAAATTGGAAATTGGAAATTGGAAATTAGAAATTGGAAATTGGAAATTGGAAATTAGAAATTAGAAATTGGATGACATAAAGGTCGAAATTGAGAATTGGGTGACCCGAAGGTCGAAATTGGGAATTAGAATTAATATAAAGATTGAATTTGAAAGAATGACCAATACACAGAGGAGTTGGCAAAATAACCAATGCAAGGTTAGGTTTTGTAAAAGGACCAATGCAAAGCTGGATTTAGATGGAAGGACCAAGGCAAAAACTGAGTTTGGTTAAAGGACCAGTGCTAAACTGGGTTTGGAAGAACCAGTGCTAAGCTGGGTTTAGAAGGACCAGTGCTAAACTGAGTTTTGAAGGACCAATTCAAAGATTGGGCTTTGGAAAGAATCGATGCTAAACTGGATTTGGTTAAGGGACCAGTGCTAAACTGGGTTTGAAAGGATCGATGCTAAATCGGATTCTGAAGGACCAGTGCTAAACCGGATTTGACAGAAATATTCGAATCAGAATTCAAATCTTTAAGGAAAAACTAAATGAATTGGGTTTTGAAAGAAAATTTGAGTCGTAACTTGGATCTTCTAGACCAATTACTAAAGTACAAAAAAGTTTGAGTAGAAATTCAAACCTTTAAAGAAAAGCTAAGCGAATTGGATTTAGAAGAAAATTCAAGTCGAAACTCTAATCTTCTAGACCGATTCTAGACATTTGAATTGGATTTGGAAGAAAATTCGAGTCGAAACTCTAATTTTCTAGATCAATTCTAGACATTTGAATTGGATTTGGAAGAAAATTCGAGTCAAAACTCTAATTTTCTAGGCCAATTCTAGACATTTGAATTGGATTTGAAAGAAAATTCGAGTTAGAACTCTAATTTTTAGACCAATTCTAGACGTTTGAATTGGATTTGGAAGAAAATTCGAGTCGGAACTCTAATTTTTTAGACCGATTCTAGACATTTGAATTGGATTTGGAAGAAAATTCGAGTCAGAACTCTAATTTTCGAGACCAATTCTAGACATTTGAATTGGATTTGGAAGAAAATTCAAGTCGAAACTCTAATTTTCTAGATCAATTCTAGACATTTGAATTGGATTTGAAAGAAAATTCGAGTCGGAACTCTAATTTTCTAGACCAATTCAGAAGGAAAAGAGATTCAGGTCAGAACTTGAACCCAAGAGGAAAATTAAATCGAATTAAACTCAAAGGAAAAAGAACTCGAGTTGAAACTCGAATCTCCAAAGGAAAATTAGACCAATGTGGACACTAAATTTTAAAGCGTACTAGTGCGAACACTGGATTTTGAAAATGAACCAGCATGAGTGCTGGATTTTTGAAAACAAACCAGCATGAGCACTGGATCTTAAAATGAACCAGTGTAAGAACTGATTTTTAAAATGAACCAGTACGAGCACTGGGTTTTAAAAATGCACCAGTACGAGTACTAGATTTTGCTCGAGTCTCTAACTTCGAAAAGAGACCGACGTTCCAAAGATGTTTGGGAATTATGACGGGAATGATTTGTCGGGGTCTAAGGATTATCCCTTATCTTGAATGGGTAATGAATTTAATGCAAATGTATGCAAATGAATGCATGCAATGCAAATGTATGCAAATAAATGCAAAATGATGTAAATGGGTGCACATGCATGCAAAATGAGAGATTTATTTGATCCTGTCTGTATACCAAACATTTTGAAGTAAAATAATTAAAAAAAAAAAATGCCCCAGTGTAATAAGGAAAGCAAATTTTGGATAAAAGGAAGATAATTGACAAAGTGACTGGCTTCTTGATTGATTAGAGAAGCATCCTGAAGAATATCACTCCTCACAAAAGGACATTGTGCCAAGGAGCATAAAAGGTAGCATCAAGCTTATGAGAAAAATTGATAATTTTATTGATGCATTGAAGGAAACAATAACAAATTAAAGAAAGATAAACAGGATTACATCATCCTTCTAAAATAAAAGCAAGATGAGAAATGGGAAAATGTTGGCATTGTCAGCTTCTTAAATGATTCAGAAAAACTTGGTCAGGATGACTGGTTCTCCTTTTCATCTTCAACGAGAAGATTCTTATCAATGCAGTCTTAAACGATGTTCTTGAAGACAAAACAGTGGTCAGTATCCTGTCTTACTGCCTGATGGAATTTGCAGAACTAGTCCATGAATCTTCCCATGATCGTGGGAGGATCTGTTACTCTAGGTAGCTTTACCAATTCCTTGGTCAACATATATTTGAGGATTTCATCGAGAGGCTGCTCAAGAGGAGTAAGTTGGTGATCGTTACCCCAATCATCCCGCTTTATCTTTTCTTTTTGCTGGCCTAATTTTTTATTCTGCTTTGAAGACCTTTCTTTCTGCCCTGTATGATTGCCCTTGCTATTTTTGCAGTCACTGCGACCGACATTGATGAAGAAAGAGGAATTTGTCTTCTTTTTTTAATCTTGATTATTCCTGACGGGGTTGATGCTATCATGAAAGTCTTTGCTTGTGAAGACCTTTCTCTTATCGCGGGCTTGCAAATCTTTAATCATCTCAGCCATTTCCTTTAACTATACTTGGACTGGATCATCTATTGCTTGATTCTTCGATTTATAGGTTGTCCTCTGTCTATGAGGGGATCTTTGAAGCACTTGCTGGGCTTCATACTCTTCATCAGTGTTTTTCGCTGATTCGGCTTCATCGAAAGTATACGCATATTGAGTGCACCTCTTGGATATTTCTATCGGCTTCTTGATTGTCCGACCTTTGACCGTCTTCTTGTAGGAAATCTTCTCTGAACTGGGTCCAGCCTGTTCACTCATTATCTTTTTCATCATTTTTTGGAGTAGGGCATACATCTGGGAATCAATGTCGTCCTTGGCTTGCTGACCTTGGCTCCTGGTTGACCGGAGGGAGTCCATCTCTTCTTTTGAGGCAGTTGAGTATACGATGTGCTCGACTGGTGTAGTTTTATTTCATGACCTTGTCTGAACCATTAAATATCACGAACGCTCTCTGTAGGGCAAAACTGAGGTTTAGGTTCTAAGAATGATTTTGAATGAGAAGAAAATATTTGCTGAAAATTTAGTAGACAATTGGAAAGATATCCCATTACTAGGGACTGAGTCGCCGTTGGAGTCACGACAATTGCGCTGCTATTCTTTGCAAGAAGAACAAACTGAAAATATGCCTTGTTACCTAGGCGAGGTCGTCAAACCATGATAGAATGAAAATTGAAGGAATTTTATTGAAGAAAGACATGATTTTATCAATAATAAACTTGACAGAGAGGAGGGGGACAAATAATTTTTCACCACTTCTGATAATCATTGGACACCCAAAGACCTAAGACTAACATAGGAATCTCAGCCATATCTGGCATAATGGTATGCTCCGGACCACTGCGCTGATGCAAGATTGAATTCTGGCATAATCCCTGAAAGTAGTCGAGCTTCTATGCACCTCTGTCTTTGAGAGAATTGCCTGACACATCACTCTGGATGGTAGTAGGTGCAGAAGAATGGGCCAAGTAGCTTGAACTACTTGTCATACGCATGTGTATCTGAGAGGAGATTCCTGACGATCAAAATAGTCCCACATAACTTCTTCTTATTGGAGGTTATCGATCAAGAATCGGTATCGCGCAACTGGAAGAAGTTTTTTGCCATTGTATCTGAATGAGTTGTCTCTGGTTAGTACATGTCGGAGGAACCAGGACTGTAATGCATAGGTGCACCCTTCGACTAGAATTGATTCTACAAGTGTGAAACGGGTCAACCCTCAGTACAGAAAAGCGAGTGCGGCCATGGCTATCGAGAGGCGGCTGGTCTGTCGACTTCCCCACCTTCGCAGGAGCTGAACTATCCTGACATCCACATAATTTTGTCCATCTAGGAAGAAAGTCAATCTCATAGTGCATAGGACCATCGCATGCTGAATTCTCTCTCGAGCTGTTCAGGATAATGAGTTCACTTCTACAAATATCTCATATTGTCGGTAGATCTCGAGCAGGTTCACATATTCATTTCCATCTGCTTCGATTAGTGGCCAAGATTTATGTCCTGTCACGCGACCTAAAGCATCTCGGGGATCCAGACCCTTGACATTGATCAAGAATTGCTGCTCCAATGGATCTCTAGGCTGACTGGCTAGCTCGGGCAATCCCATAATTTCTGAAAACTCATTCATCAACAGGGTCATCTCCCCCCATGGGAACCAGAAGATACAAGTATGCGGGTTTCACCGCTCTGCCAGTGCATAGATCAAATTGTTTGTTTTCCTACTTTTGATGCCAGTTCTAATTCATAATCGCTCAAATGGTCCAGAAACATACGATAGAAATTCTTGGGCCATGAATAATACTACCGAGGAATGAAGGATCCGGTGTTGAGAGTTCAATGTTCAAGAAGACTTTGCTGCACCTCGTAGGAGATGTGGCCCTCAGGAAAGATAGAGTCGAGCTGACTGGATGCCATCAGACTGGAAAACAGGAAAAATTGGAATGAAACTTGGGAAAATATAAGAATTTTGAAAAATTGCAGGCAGGATAAAAATGAAGCTAGAAATTCGAGATCCAGAAGAATGAAAGGATGGAAAATCACTTGGAGTTTTGAGAAAAAGTAGATAATTTGGGTAAATAATCCAGGGTTTTGAGAAAATAGCAAGAAATGCTTTATAAATTATAAAATATGGTATTTTGGAAAATCATCCAGTATTTTGGAAAAATTGGGAAAATATGGGAGAACAAAGAAAATGAATACATCACATTCTGCATAAACAATTATGCACATACAACATTCCCTAAGAAGCTGACTCTAAATGCATCAATTTTGAAATGACTGTAGGACCCTAATCCTGACTCTAGGCTCAGATCAGCTGTGTCCAATCATGCTATGCTGATATACTCGAGTTGAGGCTCGATGTACGTGACATAAAAATTTATCTTCGGTTCTAGGCTTGTGTTTTCTCAATATCCTTGAGCGCCTATCGATATACGTTGGACTATGGCCCTTGGTACGTAGCAGGGGGGCGTTAGCCCAAATAAGCGGCCCAGTTGTGAGGCTTTATTCTGAACTATGGTTCTAGAACAACGCCCAGCAACGTGAAGACCGGGTAGACATAGGTGGGGTGTTTTTTTTTTGAAGTATGAGCACATGCAAGCAAACAGAGGGCTCTAAATCCTAAAGAGATAGATTTTTGAAAATTTTGAAGAAGCAAACATTGCTGACACACAAATCCTACATTGAGGAGGGTTATATTAAACCTAAGTCTATGTGAGCATGAAAATTTCCCCATCAATATGGTCCTACCAAACCATGCCTAGTCTACATGCAATCCATGTCAGTTGGATTCGAGTCTAGGCTGACATTTTGTAGAACACGATTTTGATAATTGAGCTAAGTCATGGCACATAATTGATCAGACGAAGACAGGTCCCATCACGGTCGCGAAACCTATTATCATCACAAAATTTTTTCCTCCCTCTGCGAGAGAGAGAAACGATTTAGCGAGTCAAACTTGACCAAAGTTTTTTGAAAATTACTTGCCTCCATTTTTTAAATTTGCAGGAAAATTTTATGGAATGGGATCCGTCTGTCGGTACGAGGTTCAACCATTCCTGACGCCTTTACTAGGGGTAATCAAACCAAGGATCAAAAGTGTGCTTTAACTCGATTCAAATGATCTAAATTATGCTCTATTTTTCTAAAATGTATAGAGAATAAGGCATGTGCTATGAAGTTTTGAAAAGATGCACATTTTGAGAAATATGATGTTTGCTTCTGAAATATTGAAATACTTGAAAAAGGACTTCATTGGAAATCAGGAATTGCATTGGAAAATAACTTTTGAAGGGAAAACTGATTCTCAGGAAAATTACAACTTTGAGAAAATCGATTTTTGAGATTTGAATTGCTTTTGAAATGAAAATCGATTTCTGAGGAAAATTTGAGAATTATGAGAAAAACCTGTTTCAGGGATAATCCAGAGATTTTGAGAAAATCGAATTTTGAGCTTTGAACCTTGGAATTGAGAATTGGAAAATCATGGTTTGAACTTGGGGAAATACTTGAAACATCATTTGAAAACCCAGAGTTTTTGAGAAAATCAATTCCTAAGAAAGACTTAGAAAATCTTCAGAAAATCGATTTCTCTGAAATAACAATAAGAAAATGAGTTAGAAAATTATGCAAATTGAATAAATGAATATGAATTTGAAAGATATTGCTTTGAGGAATTGAGAAAATCTTTTTGAGTTTTAAGAAATGCAGTGCATTTTGAAGTTAGCCTAAGAGTGTAAGCTGAATGTGGCTAATACGAAGATCACAAATCTGGGTGGTTATGACTTTTAGCAATGGTATTTTTAAAACATTATTTTATCATTGAAATTGTTTTGGAAAATCGTCAACCAAAAATAATAAAAACCAACTTTCTATGAATGTGGCGAGTACGGGTCGAATCCTCAAGGAACGGGATACATTCAAATTAAATCTAAAACTTTAATTTATTAATATCACAAATGTTTACAACTACGTTAATATTACAATTCTAATTGAATTACAATCTAAAAATGAAAATGAACTGAAACAGATTGCTAAGTCTTCTTTACATCATCAGGGGTAATTCTGTCTTTTTGCCACACGAGCATTCACACTCATTTTCCTTTTTCTTTGAATCTTGATTATTCTTGACAAGGGTGATGCCATCATAGACCCCATTCTCTATTCCCATCTCGAGCCACTCGGCCCGTTCAGTAAGCTCAATGAAAGATTTGGAAGGTGAGGTGGAGATAAGACCTCTCAAAGGTTGTGAGAAATTGTTTAGAATAATCTGGAGTGTGTGCTCCTCTAAGATGGGATTTCTCATTTTATTGCAAGTGCCCCTCCATCTGCGGATGAAGTTTCTGGCTTTCTCATTATCTCTTTGCTTTGTATTATAGAGATGGTTTAGCATTGGCGGCGCTTTGGTGTTTAAAAGGAATCATTCAATGAACAGATTGACCACTTTATCGAATTCCTTCAATTTGATGGGATTGATATGCTCTGAGTACCACTTGGCGGCGGTGCCCTCCAGACTATGAGGAAAACATCTAAATAAAGCACGATTGTCTCTCTTGAATCGATTGCACTCCGCAAAGAACATAGCCAGGTGAGCCTTGGGATCGCCAGTCCCATCAAATTTGACAAATTTACGGGGGAGATCTTTTAGGCTGTCATCACCATCTAAACCATCATAGAAATCTTCGCTTGTGAAAATCTTTTTGCCCTTGTCGCGGGCTTGCAGATCCTTAACCATTTTGACCACATCTCTGAGTTGTGACTGGTCAGAGTTATTAGCAGAATGATCTTTTAGCTTATTGTCTTACCCCTGCCCCTGTGTCATCTTCTAAAAAGCTTGCTGAGCCTCACACTCTTCATCGGTGCCACCTCCTGATTCTGCTTCATCAGATGTATCCTCATGTTGGATACACTTCTTGGATATCTTCAGTTGTTTCTTCAATGTTCGGCCCTTGATCTTTTTCTTGGTAGGAATCTTGTCGGAACTGTCCCCTGTTTGCTCTGCCATCATCTTATTCAACATCTTTCGAAACATGGCATACACCTGAGGATCGATATCATCATTGGCTTGTTGACTTTGGTTCCTAGCAGATCGCGGAGAATCCATCTCTTGCTCGCTGCTACTGTTAGGGTACTGAAGCGACACTATTTTCTTCTTGGATCTGGTCTGCACCATTCTACGATGCCGAAACTCTCTGTAAGACAAATAGGATGATTAGAATGAGAGAAAATTCTTGAAGGCAATGACTTGGAGAATAGAATGAAAATAATGGATGAAGATCTGAAATTGGGTTGACAGTTTGAAGGATATCCCTTTACCAGGGATGGGATTATTGCTGGGATTGCGACAATTGCATTGTTATTCCATGAGAGAAAATAAACAACCGAGATATGTCTTGTTACCTAGGCGAGGTCGTCAACCATGAAGAAAAAAATATTTTTGAAGGAATATAACAAAATAATGCATAATTGGTAATGAGCTTCTCTACGAACTTGGGAGGTTATCTGAGAAGGAAAGCAGGAAGAATTTTTTTTCAGGGAAAAGCATTCATCACAAAGGGCATATTGCATGAGAGTTCAGAAAATAACATTATGAAGAAAATGACCTCCAAATATAAAGAAAACTGATGATTTTATTGATGTCTTGGAGAAAGGATGACAAATTTAAAGAAAGCAACTGAAGACTACATTTATTCAGAGAAGCAAAAAGCAGAAATGATGGAAATGAGAAAGCATTGGCATTTGTCGTCTTCATGAATGATCAAGGAAAGGCTCGGTCAGAACGGCCGACTGGTCTTCCTGTTTAATAAAGAGATTCTTGTCAACGCAGTCTTGAACGATATTTTTGAAGACGAAGCATCGCTCAGTATCATGCCCTGTAGCTCGGTGGAATTTGCAGAAGCGATCCTTCCATTTCCCTAGAGCGACCGGAGGATTAGCAATTCTTAGAAGTTTAATCATTCCTTTGTTCAGCATGTGTTCAAGGACCTCTTCGAGGGGCTGATCTAGAGGGGTAAATTCGCGATCGTAACCCCAACCGTCATGTTTTGGCCTCTTTTGACTGCTTGCTTTCTGCTGGGAACGGGATTGAAGGGGTTTGGCTAGGACAGCCGGCTGGTCTGCTATTTTGCTTTCCCCTAAAATATTCTTATCAACATGATCCTGAACGATATTCTTGAGGATAAAACAATTTTCTGTATCGTGTCCTATTGCACGGTGAAACTTGCAAAATTGCTCTTTGAATCTGCCCATGATTGACGGAGGATCAACGACTTTTGGTAAATGGACCATGCCTTTTGGAAGCAAATTTTCTAAAATAGTCTCGAGCTTCTGATCCAGAGGGGTGAACTTTCGATTAGCGCTCCAGTCTTTGTGTTTTGGTTTTTCTTTCTCTTTCCCTTTATGCTGGGTACTGGACTGGAGAGGTTGATCATTTTGCTTGGCTGGTTCCTTTCTGGTGCTTGACTCGGGTAGCTCTAATAGCATCTTTGTCATCATTTTTTGAAACATTTTGTACATGACTGGATCAATCTCATCTTCACTTGTCTTGTCTTGCTTCTTGACTGGCCTCGAAGAACTCATCTCTTCGATACTGCTTGGTGTTGTTCTCTTTCCCGACCTTGTTTGAACTGTAGTGAAATGCCAATACTTTCTGCAGAATAAAGGAATAGTTTAGACTGAAGGATTTTTGGGAAAAATAGAGAAGATGAAGGAGATGTCTAAGGACTTGGAAAGAGACAAAAATTCTGAATAGAATTTGGAAGACATATATGAAGAAGAGAAGTTTGACAAGATTTGAACATTTGAAAAATTGCAGGCAGGATCAAAATAAGGTTAGAAATTTGAAGTCCAGAGGAAAGGTAGGAAAAGGAAAATCGCCTGGACTTTTGAGGAAAAATATGAGGTTTTGAAAATCATCCAGGGTTTTTGATAAAATTGTTGAAGAACAATAGATGAAATTTGTAAAAGGAAAATAAAAGAGAATTGAGAAATAAAAGAAGAATGCATTCAATCACATCCTACACAAACATCTATGCACATACAACATTCCCTAAGAAGCTGACTCTAAATGCATCAATTTTGAAAGATCTGTAGGATCCTAATCCTGACTCTAGGCTCAGATCATCTGTGTCCAACCATGCTATGCCGATATACTCGAACCGAGGCTCGATGTACGTGGCATAAAAATTCATCTCCGGTTCTAGGCTTGTGTTTTCCCAACATCCTTGAGCACCTGCCGATATACGTTGGACTATGGCCCTTGGTACGTGGCAGGGGGGCGTTAGCCCAAATAAGTGGCCCAGTTGTGAGGCTCTGTCCCGAACTATGGTTCTGGAAGAGAGCCCAGCAACGTGAAGACCGGGTAGACATAGGTGGGGTAGTTTTTGAAATATGATCACATGCAGGCAAACAGAGGGCTCTAAATCCTAAAGAGAGAGAATTTTGAAATTTTTTGAAGAAGCAAACATTGTTTTCATACAAGTCCTAGATTGAGGAGTGTTGTATTTTAGACCTAAGTCTAAGTGAGCATGTATAATTCTCCTCAATATGGTCCTACCAAACCATGCCTAGTCTATATGCAATCCATGTCAGCTGGGTTCAAGTCTAGGCTCCTAGGTTCACATGATATCCAGAATTAAAGCTGACATTCCATAGAGCACGATTTTGATAATTGAGCTAAGTCAAAGCACAACATTGATCAGACGAAGACAGGTCCCATCTCGATCGCCAAACCTGTTATCATCGCAAAATTTTTCCCCTCCCTTGCGAGAAAGAAAGGAATTTTGCGAGTCAAACTCGACCAAAGTTTTGAAAATGATTTTTGAAAATTAACTCGCCTCCGTTTTGAAAATTTGCGGGAAAATTCTGTGGAATGGGATCCGCCTGTCGGTACGAGGTTCAACCATTCCTGGCGCCTTTACCAGGGGTAATTGAACCAAGGATCAATTACGTGCTTTAACTTGACTCAAATATCTAAATTATGCTCTATTTTTCCTAGAATGCACAAAGAATCAGGCTTGTGCTATGAAATTTAGAAAATAATGCAATTTTGAGAAAATATGATGTTTGCTTTGGAAAATATGCTTGGAAAATGATTAGAAAAGTACTTGAAATTGGAATTCCTAGAAAAATCATTGAATTTCATTGGAAATCAGAAATTTGCATTGGAAAGTGAATTCTCAGGAAACCAGACCTTTGGAAAATCGATTTTGAGTTTTGGAATTTTCTTTTCTGAGAAAATGGATTTGAGAAAATCTAAGACATTCATTGGAAAAGGATTTTCTGAAATGGAAAACAGATTCTCAAGAAATTGGATCCTTAGGAAAATGGGAAATATGAGAAAATCGATTTCTGAAAACTTGGGATTTTGAAATTTGAGAATTTTAAAACATTGGAAAATCTTGGTTTGAACTTAGGAAATGCTTTAAAATGTCCTTTGAAAACTTAGGATTTTGAGAAAATCAGATCCTCAGAAAGACTTGGAAATTCTTGAGAAAACTGAATTTTTTTGAAATTGAAATTGGAAAATGAATTTGAAAATAATGCAATTTGAATAATATGAATGAATGAATTAATATGAATTTGAAAAGAGAATTTCATTGAGGAATTGAGAAATCCTTTTAAAACTTTGAGAAATGCAGTGCATTTTGAAGTTAGCCTAAGTGTGTAGGCTGAATGTGGCTAATACGAAGATCATAAATCTTGGTTTTCTTCGTATTCTAACTATGGCCATAAATATGAATCCCACCGAGTTTATAAACTCCATAAGAGCTTGTGCACGTGCCATTCGTGTAAACCATAGTGAATTTGAAATAATGTGCATGAATCATACATCACATATTGAAATTTGCATAAATTAAACTATATGCAATGCAACCCTATTCTAAGCAGAAATGTAACTCTTATTCCAAATATAACATTATTTTTTTACATTGAATTGAAATAAAATAAAGAAATAAAATGACTAAGTCTTCTTCTTGAATATTCCTGCAAAACTGGAAAATAAAGTTCGCACAAAAATGTAGGTTTTTCTGAATTTATCCGAAAATATGGGGAATTATCGGATATTATTCAGATATAAACCCAAATTCATACCCCCTTTGATATAAACATAATAAATAATGAATAAATTTTGAAAATAAACTTGAAAATTCGAAATTGGAGTCAAAATGACAAAAATACCCCTGATGATCTTGAAATCAGGGTTTTCTGAAAGAATTTTTGTAAATTTTAGAATTTTGAAAATCAAATGAAATAAATCCAACATAATATGATAAAATATGATGATATGCATGAAATTTTAGAGGATTAAAAATTGAAATTTCGAAATTTAGGTCAAAATGACCAAAATACCCCCGATAACAAGACTATGGCCTTGAAACCAGGGTTTTCTGAAATAAATTTTGTAAAATTGAAAAATATGAAATGCAAATGAGATTAAAATTAACCCTAATATGATTCTACATGCTTGTGTACATGATAAAAACCCTAAAATGACGAAAATATCATAAAAAATCAAATTTAACCTGATTTTCGCTTTTGAATTTAAAGATAAACTCACACATGAAGCAAATGAACTTGGAATTAAACCAAATTTAGCATGGACACCTAAAATAACCCTAAAAACATAATGAAGCTCGAAAATCTAATTTTTTTGTATTTTTAAATATGGAAATTCAAATAAAAACCCTAAATTTTGTGATTTTTGCCTAAAATGTTGATTCTAAAGGGGATTTAGGATAACAAATTTCTATAAAAATTTCCCAAATTTTATGGGGTGACATAGGACAGTAAGGCAAGTATTTTTGCATTTTACACTTTCTGGTTTTGACCTATGGTCGGAGCTGTGACACTCCGGCAAGTTGGATCGGAATCCGGCGACTCTAGGATTTAGGAGAAACAGACAGGTTTCGGTAGAAAACATGGGAAAAATGAAAGACAGATGGGAAAAAGGCTGAAATTGTGGAAAAATGTCCCTGACAAAAATAGGAAGATTTGATCTTTTGACACCATTAGAATTCGGGTTATGGTTTGGAAAAGGCTATACTGTTATCAGAGACCTAAATCTCTGAGATTTCTAGACATTGGAATCTGTTAGACAGAAAGAAAAAATCCGAGGAAAATAATGAAACAGATTCAAAAATTCCCAAATTTTGGAAAATGACATGAAATTATGTTAGAAACAACTTTCATGTTGAAAGTTTTTGCATACAGGTTACAGATTGGATGGACTCGGTGCATTAGGGTCTGTCTATACCCTGACAAAAGAAAATCGATATTTTCCCAGGGGTCTGAGAAATCCGATTTTTTACAGAGATCAAAACTAATTAGAAAAACCTATAAATTTTCAGATCATTAGTAGATTCAATCATGAATCTACTGTGATTTGTTTGAGGATAATCCGAATCTTCCACGAGGGTGGTGCCGGAGGTTTTTGTCTGCTAAAGCGCAAACTGAAAGTTCAAAAAGACAGAAAACCCGATGTAGGGTTTGATCGATTTAGAAGAGTTCCGAAACCCGAATTGAATCAAATTTTTGGCAGAATATCATAGACAAACGAAAATGACTATCATGAAAATCTCAGGATTTATGAACAAAAAGTCATGCATGAAATAATAATTGGACTGGACGTCTAAGCTAAAACATGATAAACTGCTAATATAACTAAACTAAGTAATGCAAAATGACGAAATAAAATCAAATGCAATGCTCATAATCATGGAATCTATTAAAAAATGACAAAATAATAATAATAAATAAATAAAAACTATTAGAGAGTGGTAGAACTTGGTTTAATGTGTGCTATTGATGAGATGGGATCCGATCCATCTATCGGATGGATCCCTTTCTCTACGTAGCTTTAATCATAAACAATCAATGTTTCATGTTTTGATTGTTTTTCCAGCCATACAAACATAATTTTTTTTTTTTGAACTGATCTCAAGTTGTATTTATGAGAATGCCTCACAAAAAATCCCATCGCATCCTGATTAATCCTTGGGTTTAAGAAGATCAAAGTTGAAAATGAGGGTTTACCTTGGTTGTTGGGCACCGGCTGGAATGGTATATACAGCAATAGAGGCGCTGTTATGGTTGGCAGGGGTCTTGAAAGGGGTAACACCGGAGGTGCTAAGGCTGTAAAGGTGCGCCGACACAGGTGTTGGTGTTGGCGTTGAGGGCGGATTGCTTGTAGGCGGCTGGAACAAATGTAGAGATGGACAGCACTTTGTGCGTGCTGGAACTTCGGTGGTGAAGGGGACTTAATCTGATGGTGGCATCACATGAATATGCTGCTGAAGGAGGCTGTTGTGGCGCTGGTTGATGGGATGCAGCAGGCTGTAGGAGGTTGAAACTGAAGCAAGGTGGAGGTGGCTGCTGATGGCTTGAACCGGCTGGACGTGGAGGAGGACTGTGGTGCTGTGGTGGCTGAAGAAGAGCTGCAAGGTGATGGAGGATGGCGCTTCAAAGTGGATCTACTGGCTGGAGCGACTGGGCTGGAAGTGCTGGTTGCTGTGGTGGCTGAAGGTTGAAGATGGTTTTGGGCTGCTAAGGAGAGAAGAAGGGAGGTAAAAGGGAGAGAGAGAGAGAGAGAGAGAGAGAGAGAGAGAGAGAGGCGTGAAGAGGTGGGCAGCGGTATGGCTTCCTCCTTTTTTTTTTCCTCTTTGTTGAACTTAGGTTTTAATTCCTTATACCTAGGGTTTAATGAGCCAATGAAAAGGGGAAGCCCTTTACGTGAATTGCTGGGCAAGAGGGAAAGGAAGGAAGGAAGGAAAGAAAGAAAGGGAAGAAAAGAAAGGAAAGAAAAGGAAGAAGGGAAAAGGAAAGAAGAGGAAGGAAAGAGGGAAGAAAGAAGAGGGAAAGGAAGAGAAGGAAGGGGCTTACGTGAGTGTGCTGGAGAGGAAAGAAAGAAAGAAAGAAAAAGGAAGAAGAAAGAAAGAAAAGAAAGAAAGAAAGAAGAAAATAAAAAAAAAATAAAAAAAAAATAAAAAATAAAAAAGAAAATGGAGGAAGAAAGAAAGGAAATGGAGAGAAAAAGGGGCTGGGGTGGTCGACAACCTTGTGGGTCCCACCTTAGGAAAATAAAATAAAAAATAAAACAAACAAAAAAATAAATAAAAAGGTAATTTTTTTTCTTTTTTTTTTATAAATTAAAATAGAAAATACAAATGGATGGGCCATCTCAGAGCGGGTCCAAATTCCACTTTTGAAATTCATTTTGACGATTAAAGGGGTAAAATAATATTTTCAGAAAATTTCTAGACGAAACGAGCTATTTTTGGCAGTTTTTTAAACGAGCTCGGATTTTGAAGTTCAATACCTCGTTGCGAAGCAAATCCAGTGTAGAATTTGAAAATTTCATTTTGAAAGAAATCCAGATTTTTCTTCTCGAGAAAATGCTTCCAAATCTATTTTTAGACAAAACGGGTTATTTTTGGCAATTTTTGAAATGAGCTCGGATTTTGAAATTTAATACCCCGTTGCGAAGCAAATCCAGTGTAGAATTCAAAAATTTGAGTTTGAAATAAATCCAGATTATTTTTCTTGAGAAAATATTTCCAAATTTAGACTCCCGGGGGTAAAAATGTCAATTTTGGAAACCCGAGGTTTTGAAATTAATTTCTGAAAACTTTTAAAACTCGATCTGGATTGAAATTTATAAAACTAGAGTTCTGGACTTCGAAAATGAAATGAAATGTGATGAAATGTTATGAAATGCTGAGAAATGATATGAAATGATGAGAAATGACATGCAAAATCCAGACCCTGAATGAAGAATTTTGGATGTTAGACCCCGATTGACACTTGTCCCAATTCAAAAAGCATTAAAATTGATAAAATTTGCAAAATAGCTCAAGAAATGGTTTTCGGGACTCTATTGGGTAAGAGTGACACTGAAAATTGGGGTTCGAGCTGGATTGAACTGAGATGAGCTAAATTGAGTTGGGTTTTAGGGTTTCAGAACTCAAATGAACTGACCAGACACTGACTCAACTGACCTTTCCGACTGAATTTTCAAGAAAAGCTGCCATTTTTAGAGAAATGGTACGGAATGGTCACTGGAGTGAAGTGAATTACGGACTTGAGCCGGCTTTGAACTAAAAAAAGGGTCAATAATACTTACATGAACTAAAATCGAAGCTCGAACACTAGCTTAATTGACTGAACTCAGCTCAATTTCAGCTGAAAGAGCTGAAATGGACTAAAATGGGCTCTTGGACACTTGGAAATTGTTTTGAACTGAAACTGGAGCGCTTGAACTCTTGGTGAGCTCAAGTTAGACTCTGGGGAGTATGACTGACTATAAATGACTGACTTGGAGACAATTGGCTTGGATTTGAGTGAGAAATGAACTCATTTATGAAGAAATGATCCCATTTTGGCAGGAATGGTCAGAAATGAAAATGGTCTGTTCATTGTGAGCTCAGATGAGCTTGAAATGACTGATATTCTAACTATTCTGAACTGACCAACAAGTTTGGTTGACTCTGACTAACTGGGGTCCGGGATGACCTAAGGGTAAAATGGTAATTTTCCTAATGAAAATGGGTAAAGTGGTAATTTTCTGAAACTGACTCGGGGTTTGACTCCTACATTGACCTAACAAGGTTGGCACTGCACGAAGGGGGTTGTTTGAGAATGGATGTGGAAAATTTGGGGTGTTTACATTAGGCTGAATCCCTATTGAACCCATGTTGTTCCCAGAGAACCAATATCGTTCTCAATTAAACCCATGTCGTTCCCAGTAAACTAATTTCTAATTTCGACCTTCGGGTCAATCAATTTCTAAATTCAAGCCTTAGGGTTACAATCTTACCAACATCAGTCATTTTCCAGCCTTCGGGTTACAACTTTATCAATATCTATCACTTTTCAAGCCATCAGGTTACAACTTCATCAATGTCAATCAATTTCAAATCATCAAATTCAACCTCTCAATCAAAATTGTGCTTTCAAGCTGGTCGGTCAACAAATCCTGCTTTCGAGCTGGTCGGTCAACAAATTCTGCTTTCGAGCTGGTTGGTCAACAAATCCTACTTTCGAGTCGGTCGGTCAACAAATCCTGCTTTCGAGCTAGTCGGTCAACAAATACTGCTTTCGAGTTGGTCGGTCAACAAATCCTGCTTTCTAGCTGGTTGGTCAACAAATCCTGCTTTTGAGCTGGTCGGTCAACAAATCCTTCTTTCTAGTTGGTCGGTCAACAAATCCTGCTTTCGAGCTGGTCGGTCAACAAATCCTGCTTTCTAGCTGGTCGGTCAACAAATTCTGCTTTTCGAGCTGGTCAGTCAACCCAAATCCTGCTTTCGAGCTGGTCGGTCAACAAATCCTACTTTCTAGCTGGTCGGTCAACAAATCCTGCTTTCGAGCTAGTCGGTCAACAAATCCTGCTTTCGAGCTGGTCGGACAACAAATCCTGCTTTCTAGCTGGTCGGTCAACAAATCCTGCTTTCTAGCTGGTCGGTCAACAAATCTTGCTTTCGAGCCGGTCGGTCAACAAATCCTGCTTTCAAGCTGGTCGATCAAGAAATCCTGCTTTCGAGCTGGTCGGTCAACAAATCCTGCTTTCGAGCTGGTCGGTCAATCCAAATCCTACTTTCGAGCTGGTCGGTCAACAAATCGTGCTGTCGAGCTGGTCGGTCAACAAATCCTGCTTTCGAGCTGGTCAGTCAACAAATCCTGCTTTCTAGCTGGTCGGTCAACAAATCCTGCTTTCGAGCTGGTCGGTCAATAAATCCTGCTTTCGAGCCGGTCGGTCAACAAATCCTGCTTTCGAGCTGGTCACTCAACAAATCCTACTTTCTAGCTGGTCTGTCAACAAATCTTGCTTTCTAGCTGGTCGGTCAAAAAAACCTGCTTTCAAGCCGGTCGGTCAACAAATTCTGCTTTCGAGCTGGTAATTCAACAAATTCTGCTTTCGCGGTGGTCGGTCAACCCAAATCCTGCTTTCGAGCTCATAAGTCAAAATAAAACCCAACTTTCGAGTTAAAGTTTTATCGAGTCTTTTCAAGACTCAATTTGGTCATGGATGTATCAATTAAACCTCAAGCAATTTCTTTCACAAAGAATTTCAAGAAAATTTTGCCAATTTGTCACTAAATATTTGTTGATTTCAAAATCTTTATTGCACAAAAGCATTACCTCAAAATATCTTCAGTATTACTTCTGAAAGAACAAAGCTTTCGCGAAAAAGGATTCAAAATTCAAAATCTTTCTATTGGCCAACCAAAAGAATGAAGAATAAATTCTCGATATGGCCAGCAAAGAAAATTCAATGTTGTCGCAAAGCCATAAGTGATCGGTATTGATCGCAGTCAATGGCACATTTTTAAAGATCATTCTTGAAAAATAAATCAGTCGAAATATCCTGGGTGACATAGAAAAATCCATTAAATTCCCATATCTCCTTAATCACCTAAGCTGCAATTAAATATCTGCAAAAGGGATCTCTCAATTGTCGTCAAGATGAAGCCGAATTATGTGGGTTAGACCCCCGAGGCCAAAGAAGATTTGGATCATCTCCGAGATGATGGAGTTTGTGGCGGATCCTTCCAGGGAAAGTTCAGAGCACCGTCAAGATGAAGGCTACTGCGATGAGCCTCCCGACAAACCCTAAAGGATATTTATTTTTTGCTATCACCAAGAGATTTCCAATCAATGAGCCAATAACTGCCAATATAATCCCTGAAGAAAAAGAAGAAGGATCGGAGCATCTCTGAGATGAAGGAGTTTGTGACGTACCCTTCCAAAAAAAAAGAGAGAGAAAAGTTAGGACATCTCCAAAATGAAGGATGATGTAATCCCCAAAAACCCAAAAGAGCTCTAATTCTGCCAATAAAAAAAAAGAGTGGGCAGAAAGATCATCATAAGAAAAGAATCCCAGGATATCAGACTGCCAAATTTGCCAAAGAATCTTCTTTAAATTTGTGAAATTCTACTATCAATATTCTTTCACCAATTGCTTTCACAATATCAAGAATACTCTTTTTTCTGTTCATATCAAGGAAATTGATAGCTTCCTTGAAAGAAAGTCAATTGCAAGCAATTTGAAATTGAATCTTGATTCTACGAAGTTAAGCCCAGTCGGAGGTAATACTTCATGTAGAAAAAAGGGAGTATTTTCAAAACAATGTGCATCATTTTCAATTATTTTGATTCAACAACAATTTTAAACATTTTGACAATATTTTCTAGTTTTTCTGGCGTGAAGAAAGAGCTTGAGGTTCATCTTTGGCACATCCTGACATCAGTTGTTATCCCTTTTAAGGACTTGATAACGGGAGTTTTCAAGATTCCTCCCCTTCTTTGGTATAATCTGAGTGCCTGGGCTCTCAGATTCGCACACTTCCCTGTGTCCCCACTGTCCCACCATGGACAGTCCAATTTCGGCTTGAGGTTAAGCCACCAATAATTTTCTCGCAAAAGGTCATCAATTTCAAAAGTTATTTAGTCTCAGCAATGAGGCGCCCAAAATCAAACCCCTTTTCAAGCTTTAGGGACCCCAATTTCATCATTTTGCAAAACCCCTATCGGATTCATTGTGCGGAAGTTGAAGGTTTCATCATGGGTTCTTCTTGCGAGAATCCCATCATTTCATTTTTCGCCCAATCAGGATAAGGGTACAAACCTGAGCCTTCTTTGATGAGGTATTTTATTTTCCGCCCAATCAGGATAAGGGTACAAACCTGAGCCTCCTTTGATGAGGTATTTCATTTTTTGCCCAATCAGGATAAGGGTACAAACCTGAGCCTCCTTTGATGAGGTATTTCATTTTCCGCCCAATCAGGATAAGGGTACAAACCTGAGCCTCCTTTGATGAGGTATTTCATTTTTCGCCCAATCAGGATAAGGGTACAAACTTGAGCCTCCTTTGATGAGGTATTTTATTTTCCGCCCAATCAGGATAAGGGTACAAACCTGAGCCTCCTTTGATGAGGTATTTCATTTTCCGCCCAATCAAGATAAGGGTACAAACCTGAGCCTCATTTCGATGAGGTATTTCATTTCTCGGTCAGGTTAAGGGTTAAACCAGAGCTTCGTTTCTACATGAGGTATTTCCCGTCCCATCCAGGTTAAGGGCAAAATCTAAATCTCACTTCTTTTTGAAGTAAAATTTTCTTCTTCATTCTTCATTTCATATCTACCATTCTCGTCAAGGCTAATCTTCATAACCAGTCAGATCCTTCTAACTGGGGCATTTTTATAGCCCAAATTTGGTGTGTTTTTCTTTGCCACTAAGCTCGTCTTCAAGCCGGCTTAGTAGCTAAGAGGGGCATCTATAAACACCCGAAATTTTCATTATCCATTCTCAAACAATCCTCCTCGGGCAGCGCCAACCCTGTTAGGTCCGTATAGGAATCAAACCTCGGGTCAAATTCAGAAAATTACCATTTCACCCATTTTCATTAGGAAGATTACCATTTTACCCTTAGGTCATCCCGAACCCCAGTCAGTCGGAGTCAACCAAGCTCGTTGGTCAGTTCAGAACAATTAGAATATCAGTCATCTCAAGCTCATCCGAGCTCATAATGAATAGACCATTTTCATTTCTGACCATTCCTGCCGAAATGAGATAATTTCTTTAGAAATGAGCTCATTTCTCACTCAAATCTAAGCCAATTGTCTTCGAGTCAGTCATTTTCAGTCAGTCATATTCCCCAGAGTCTAACCTGAGCTCACCAAAAGTTCAAGCGCTTTAGTTTCAGTTCAAAACCATTTTCAAGAGTCCAGGAGCCCATTTTAGTACATTTCAGCTCTTTTAGCTGAAACTGAGCTGAGTTCAGTCAATTGAGCTAGTGTTTGAGCTTCGATTTTAGTTCATGTCAGTAATACTGACCTTTGTTTTAGCTCAAAGCTAGCTCAGGTTCATAATTCACTTCGCTCCAGTGACCATTCTGTACCATTTCTCTAAAAATGGCAGCTTTTCTTGAAAATTTAGTCGGAAAGGTCAATTGAGTCAGTGTCTTGTCAGTCCCATCAAGTTCTGAAACTCTAAAACCCAGCTCATTTTAGTTCAATTCAGCTCAAACCCTGATTTTCAGTGTCACTCTAACCCAGTAGAGTCCAAGAATCATTTCTTCAACCATTTTTCAAATTTTATCAGTTTTTATGCTTTTTGAACTGATACAGCTGCCAATTGGGGTCTAACATCCAAAATTCTTCATTCAGGATCTGCATTTTGCATGTTATTTCTCATCATTTCATATCATTTCTCAGCATTTTATAACATGTCATCACATTTCATTCCATTTTCGAAGTCCAGAACTCCAGTTTTCTAAATTTCAATCCAGATTGAGTTTTAAAAGTTTTCAGAAATCAATTTCAAACCTCGGGTTTCCAAAATTGACATTTTTACCCCCGAGATTCTAAATTTGGAGATATTTTCTTGAGAAAAACAATCTGGATTTATTTCAAACTCAAATTTTCAAATTCTACACTAGATTTGCTTCGCAACGAGGTATTGAACTTCAAAATCCGAGCTTGTTTCAAAAACTGTCAAAAATAGCTCGTTTCGTCTAGAAATAAATTTAGAAGTATTTTCTCGAGAAAAACAATCTGGATTTCTTTTAAAGTTGAATTTTCAAATTCTATACTGGATTTGCTTGACAACGGGGTATTGAACTTCAAAATCCAAGCTCGTTTCAAAAAACTGCCAAAAATAGCTCGTTTCGTCTGAAACTTTTCTGAAAAGACTAATTTACCCCTCCAATCGTCAAGATGAGTTTCAAAAGTGGAATTTGGATCCGCTCTGAGATGGCCCATCCATTTGCATTTTCTGTTTTAATTTATAAAAAAAGAAAAAAAATACCTTTTTCTTTATTTTTTTGTTTGTTTTATTTTATTTTATTTTATTATTTTTTTTTTCCTAAGGTGGGACCCACAAGGGGGTCGACCACCCTAGCCCTCAATCCAGTCCATTTCCTTTCTTTCTTCCTCTATTTTCTTTTTATTTTATTTTATTTTCTTTCCTTCTTTCTTTCTTTTCTTTTTTTCTTCTTCTTTTTTCTTTTCTTTCTTTCTTTCTTTCTTTCCTCCTTTCTTTACTCTCCCAGCCACTCACATACAGCCTTTCCTCTTCTTCTTTTTCTTCTTCTTCTTCTTCTTCTCTTCCTTTCCCTCCTTTTCTTTCTTTTTCCTTCTTCCCCTCTTCTTTCCTTTTCCTTCCCTTCCTTCTTTCCCCTTTCTTCCTTACCTCCTTTCCATCTTTTTCAAAAGCACAAGAGCCCCCAGCCATTCACGGATGGCTATTGATGAAAGGCATTAGGCATTATTAGAAACTTAGGTTTTGAACTTATCAAAACCTAAGTTGTCTTAAAACAAAAAAGAAAAGGACCTACGGCTCATCTCTTCTCCTTCACGCCTCTCTCTCTCTCTCTCTCATGGCAGAGACACAACCACCGGCAGCCATCTTCAACCTTTGTGCTTCTCCAAGGCAGCTGCCCCTTTGAAGCCTCCAGCCCCTCAAGTCCAGCCATTACACGCCACCTCCTTGGACACCTTCAGCCACCATTTTTGTTTTCACCTTCCAACAGCTGGTCCATTTTGTTCCAGCCCTAGACAAGGCATCCAACAAACCCACCACCAGCTGCCATCCTTAGCCTCCGTGAGCTCCTCCAGCCGCCCCTTTTGGAAGCAGCTACAGTCGGTGCCATCTCTTCCAAAGTCTCCCACAACATCCAGCCATACAACACCTTTGCTTCCGCAACCACCGTTGCTGCCTCCTCTTCCAAAGGCTTCCACTACCTCCAGCCAGCAGCAAGAGCCCAGCCACCTGCAGCTTTTCTTCAGCCACCACAACAACCAACCTTCAAGCTCTCCACAGCAACAGCCTTTTCCAGCCACCTGCGCCAACCACACCTTGACAGCAACACCCCTAACACCACCAACAACTCCAGCATCTCCAAGACCTTGAACCAGCCTTCTCCTCTGTCATAAGCAAGCTCCAGCCTTGCTCCCATCTTCAAGCACCTCACCGCAGCTGCAACAAGGCAACCCCAACTCTCCCAGTCATTGGCTTCAACCTGGAAGCAGCTCTAGCTACCCCTCCATTGGCACTTTTGTCTTCCTTCAAGCCAATCCAACTCCAGCTGCCACCTCCTCCAACCTTGACGTAGTACCAATTTTGCTTCAGCCCACGCCCAGGTGCATCTCTTCTCTAAAAATTTGAGGGCTCCCGTCTTTAGCAGGGTCAATTTCAGATAAAAGCATTTGTTTCATCCTAGATATTATCTCATTAAATGCTTGCTGTATATGCTTTACATGTTAATGCTATGCGTGTGAGGCGATCCATCCGATCCCTCTCACTAAAAGCTAACATAAAATAAAATCACACCCTTCATAATTTATTTTGTCATATCATCAATTTCATGAGATTTTTCATGTTAGATCTTGCATTTAGGATTATTTTAGCATCTCATGATTATATGATTTACATAGTATAGTTTTTATTCATGTTTGCTTATTGAGTTCATAGGCTTTAATATTATATGTTTAGTCCAGTCATTATCTTATGTGAGAAATTTTACTCATAATTATCGAGATTTTTAGGGTGATTGAACTTGTTTTCTTATTGCTTATCTGCCAAAAATTTGATTCATTTGGGTTTCGAAACCCACCTAAACCGATCAAACCCTAAATCGGGTTTTCTGTCTCTCTGAACTTTCAATTTCTGCTTTAGCAGACAAAAACTTCCAACACCACCCTCGTGAAAGATTCAGATTATTCTCCCAAAATCACAGTGGATTAATAATTGAATCTACTAATGATCTGGAAATTTTGAGGTTTTTCCAATTAGTTTTAGTCTATGTAAAAAATCAGATTTTCCAGACCCTTGGAAAAATCTCGATTTTTCTTTGTCAGGGTATAGACAGACGCTAATGCATCAATTCCGTCCAATCCATAGCTCGTCTGCAACAACTTTCAACATGAAAGTTGTTCCTAACATATTGTCTTGTCATTTCCCAAAGATTGGGGATTTTTTGAACTGTTTCAGTATTTTTCCCAAAATTTTATTTCCTGTCTGACAGATTTCAATATCCCAAAATTTCAGAGATTCGGGTATCTGATAACAACATGCCCTTTTCCAAACCGTAATCCAAATCCAAATGGTGTAAAAAGACAAAATTTTTATATGTTTGTCAGGAAAATTGTCCCATAATTTCAGCCTTATTACCATCTGTTTACTATTTTTTCCACATTTTCTACCGAAACCTGTCTGTTTCCTTTAAATCCTAGAGTTGCCGGATTCCGATCCGACTTGACGGAGTAGCACAGCTCCGACCATAGGTCAAACGCAGAAACTGTAAAAGGCAAAAATATTTGCCTTACTGTCTTCTGTCACCCCATAAAATTTGGGAAATTTGTATGGAAATTGGATATCCAAAACCCCCTTTGGAATCAACATTTTAGGCAAAAATCACAAAATTTAAGGTTTTTATTTAAATTTCTATATTTAAAAATACAAAAAAAATATATTTTCGAGATTTATTCTATTTTTTGGGTTATTTTAGGTGTCCATGCCAAATTTGGCTTAATTCCAAGTTTATTTGCTCCATGTGTTAGTTTATCTTTAAATTCAGAAGCAAAAATCAGGCGAAAATCAGGTTAAATTTGATATTTTATGATATTTTCATCATTTTAGGGTTTTATTCATGTAAATTAGCATGTAGGATCATATTAGGGTTAATTTAAATCTCATTTGAATTTCATATTTTTCAATTTTGCAAAATTTATTTCAGAAAACCCTGGTTTCAAGGCCATAGTCTTGTTATCAGGGGTATTTTGGTCATTTTGAACTAAATTTCAAAATTTCAATCTTTAATTTCATATTTTTTCATGCATATCATCATATTTCATCATATTATGTTTGATTTATCTCATTTGATTTTCAAAATTTCAAAATTTATAAAATTTCTTTCAAAAAACCCTGATTTCAAGGTCATTAGGGGTATTTTGGTCATTTTGACCCTAATTTCGAATTTTCAAGTTTATTTTCAAAATTTATTCATTATTTATCATATTTATATCAAAGGGGGTATGAATTTGGGTTTATATATGAATAATATCCGATAATTTCCCATATTTTTAGATAAATTCAGAAAAACCTACATTTTTGTGCTAACCTTGTTTTCTAGTTTTGCAGGAACATTCAAGAAGAAGACTTAGTCACTTTATTTTCTTATTTTATTTCAATTCAATGTAACATCAAATGTAATAATTTGGAATAAGAATTTACATTTCCTGCATAGAATAGAGTTGCATTGCATATAGTTTAATTTCTACAAATTTCAATATTTGATGTATGATTCATGCATATTTTTTCAAAATCACTATGGTTTACATGAATGACACGTGCATAAGCTCTTATGGAGTTTATAAACTCGGTGGGATTCGTATTTATGGCTATAGTCAGAATACGAAGAAAACCAAGATTTATGATCTTCATATTAGCCACATTCAGCCTACACTCTTAGGCTAACTTCAAAAATGCACTGCATTTCTCAAAGTTTAACAAGGTTTTTCCAATTCCTCAATGAAATTCTCTTTTCAAATTCATATTCATTCATTCATATTATTCAAATTGCATTTTTTTAAATTCATTTTCCAACTTCAATTTCAGAAAAATCAATTTTCTCAATGATTTACTAAGTCTTTCTCAGAATTTGATTTTCTCAGAATTCTAAGTTTTCAAATGACATTTCAAAGCATTTCCCAAGTCTAAATCAAGATTTTCCAATATTTTAAAATTCTCAAATTTCAAAATCCCAAGTTTTCAGAAATCGATTTTCTCAGATTTCCCATTTTCCTAAGGATCCAATTTCCTAAGAATCTGTTTTCCATTTCAAAAAATCATTTTCCAATGAATTTCTTGACTTTCTCAGAATTTTCAGATCCATTTCCTTAGAAAAGCAATTTCAAATCTCAAAAATTGATTTTCCCAAAGTTCAAGTTTTCCTGAGAATTCATTTTCCAATTCAATTTCTGATTTCCAATGAAATTCAATGATTTTCCCTAGTATTTCTCAAGCATTTTCCAAGCACATTTCAAGTTTCCAAAGCAAACATCATATTTCTCAAACTTGCATTATTTTCAAGATTTCATAGCACAAGTCTGATTCTCTGTGCATTCTAGGAAAATAGAGCATAATTTAGATAATTTAACTTAGTCAAAGCACATAATTGATCCTTGGTTCAATTACTCCTGGTAAAGGCGCCAGGAACGGTTGAACCTCGTACCGACAGGCAAATCCCATTCCATGGAATTTTCCCGCAATTTTTCAAAACGGAGGCGAGTAATTTTCAAAATCAATTTTCCAAAACATTGGTCGAGTTTGACTCACGAAATTCATTTCTCTCTCGCAAGAGAGGGGAAAATTTTTGTGATGATAACAAAAATGAAAGAAATTTTCTACTAGTCAAGACAATGATGAGTTTTTGCAGCGACTGGAAGCTTTGGAGCTGCATAAACACACTTTTTGTGAAGATGTGACTCAACAACTTTCTTCAATTCAGAAACATATTACTGCAATCAAGGACTTGCTCAACTCATTTTTCTGATCTTTGTTTTCTGTCTTTACTAAACTTTGATACTTTATGGGCTGTAATATTTTGAACCTGAATTTACATTTTGCTTATGCTATGACTACCCTTACTCTTTTTTATTATGACAAAGGGGGAGAAAAATATAGAATTTGGTAGATACATGCATGGAAATTGCAAGAGAAAAAGATAGACCTTGCATGAGAAATATGAGAGATTAAGAGAAATAGAAAGAATTTGCAAAAAATGCATAAAGTAATGATGGAAATGCAAACCAATCAATATGTGATATATGTGCTTTGAATGTACTAACTTTTAATGTTTTGCAGCATATTGATAGCGGGAGTAAAATCTCCATCTATGCATCTAAATGCTTCCTCTTTGATTAAGTTTGTCATCATCAAAAAGGGGGAGATTGTTATGACAATGAAGCCATACATGATACTTCAAGTACAAGGTTTTGATGACGAGCAAGTGAATCAACTGCATTTCAGCTAAGGCAATGAAGAAATATGACAAGCATTGAAGAATTCGATAAAGAATCCTTGAAGACTAGTGTGCAAATGTTATATTCATTAAAAGTCTTAGATTCTTGTAAGGGCCTTACTTAGAGTGCATATTTCAGTTGCATTTCAGCTAAAAAGTCTTTAGAAAAACTTTTCTAAAAGAACCCTTCATGAAAATCTTTTTAGAAAACTATTTTCTTAAATATTCGTGTTTATTAGTCGACCAATAGACTCACCAGTTGACTAATCCTTTCGCGCCATATTTTCTAAAATATCATTTTTGTCAAATTAGTCAACCGAAGGTATTGTCAGTTGACTTGACAGAACATGTGTTTTATGGAAATTTAGCAGCAGTCGACTAATGCTTTTATCAGTCGACCGGATAGAACATGTGTTTTTCAGGAAAGTTTAGCAGCAGTCGACTGAAAGGTTTTTCAGTCTACTGATGATATTATCAGTTGACTAACTTTTCTCTAGTCGACTAAGTTTCAAAACTTCAAATTTTCAAACGGCTCGATTAACAGATCAGTCGACCGACGATAATTGTCAGTCTACTAATAACTAATTATTAGTCGACTAACTACTGTTCCAGTCGACTAATTTTGTTGTTTTTTCTGAAACTTTAAAAAGGCGTGTCTTTTCATTTTTCAAACATTTTGATCGTTCAAAATGGACTGTTTTGACACCCTTTCATACCCACAACATATTGAAACTTTCAACTATAAATATGAGTGCATTTTACAATCAAAAGCACTGCAATTCAATCAATTTGAATCAATTACTCTTTGCTTTTCACTCATATTCATTTTCTCACTCATGTGATATTTTTCACTTCAGTTTTTCACTCAAATTCCTTTGAGAGATAGTAAATTCGTGAGTAGAGTATTCCAACAACCTCAAAATCCAATTGCATCTTATTTGCATTCATAAGAAGGGCTCATAGGTTGTATTATAAGTTGTTACTTGTTTCAATTTTCTGTAAAAGAAAGGACTCCTTGGTTGAAAGGAGTTGTTTGCTTTCAGTAGGTGTGTTACTGGAAGTGAGACCGGATTTGGTCTGTATGATCTTGTAGTTATACAAGGTTGATAGTGGAAATCTCAAGCGGGTTTTGCTTGGGGACTGGATATAGGTCGGGAAAGACCGAACCGGGATAAATTATTGTGTTCTTTGTGTGTTTGCTTTGCGAATTGCAAAATCCGTCAAAATTCGGAAGACAATTTTTAAAAGCACTATTCACCCCCCCCCCTCTAGTGCTCGTTGCCTCGATCCTACTGCACTTTCAATAGTGATTTTGAAATAAAATGCATGAATCACATAATCAGGATATTGCAAAAATTCAAATTATAGGATATGCATCCTAACCTAAGTAGAAAGATAAATCTTTTATTCCAAAGTTATATTATTACATCACTAAATAAAATGAAAGGAAAGGAAAATTGCAGATTCCAGCTCCTTGCTTTGAATATCCCTGTCAAACTTGAAATGGGGTTAGCTCAAATATGTGGGTTTTTCCAAGGTTTCCAATAATATACTGAGATTATTGGATTGAGTTGGATATACACCCGATTTTCATACTTCCTTGATATTTGAAATGATGCAAATGAAATAAAATCAAGAAATAAATAATTTTAAATTCGGAATTGTGGTCAAAATGACCAAAATACCCCTAATATTGAAGTTATACCTTTAAAATTAGGGTTTTTTTAAGGAATTTTGGTAAAGTTTGAGATTTTGAAATTTGAATTGAACCAAATGATGAATAAATGCATGATGAGACACGATGACATGCTTCTAAACATATTAGGACTGTAAAAATCAGAATTTGTGTTTGAAACTTGGCCAAAATAACGAATTTTGCTTGTTTTTCGCCTGGATCAGGGTCCCGCGGGGATCTTGTTTTGATGATACGGCTAGACCGATCCTCAAATGGTTTTTAAATTATGCCAAATTTGGTAGAGATCACCCCTCTACCCTTAGAAACAATATAGAATGATAAAATTCATGAAATAATATGGCCTAGATGCAAAATTTTAAAGAGAATCCTAAAATGATCAAGTTTCGCATATAGGTACGAACCAAATAGAGCATTTAACGTAATAATGCAAAAATCTACCATAGAAATGTCTGATATTTTGCATACTGATAAAGGACATGAAAATGAACATCTTTGGTGTTTACAGCCCCGAGATTTGACCTACGGTGAGTTCGGTAACAGAGATTTGGTTCTAACGAGACTAAAATCGACATGATCCGATATAGAAATAGATAAAAAATAATAACTGACATCAAAATTTCTGAAAATCAAAGGGGGCACTACTGACATGCATACAAACAACTTTCATTTGTATGGATTTGGCATTTGATCAACGGGATGAGAAATAAAAATATGACATTACACGCATAAATCAGAAGAATAGATGTAAATGCCAAAATAGGAGACTAAAATGAAAAATACAAAACTGGCATGAAAACTGTTCTAAAAATTGCAAAATTTCAGAATCAAACAGAAGACATTCAGAACATAAAGTTCATTTTTTACAGATCCGGATTCGGAGCTATATCCAGAGAGAACCTGTCGACTTAAGTCGATCCAGTGTCTCAGAGACTCAAATCAGTCTCTGACACATGTCCCAAACTCTCAGATTTTTGTCAGACATCAAAAAATTCAGAAAAAACTGATAAAATCATATTAAAAACTAGACTCAATTTCAAGTTCATGGAATTTTTTAGATCAAAAATTGAATCTCACATGAGGGAGATCTCAATTTTACAAATTAAGACCAAATGTTTTGAACGTTTCCCGGGTCATAAAACCCGACTTGGCATTTTGAACATTGAACATAGTAAATGAACTCAAACAATTTTGATTTTTTTGTAGATTATCAGAGACAGCTATGGGCACGTAATATGATGTTTGGCATTTTTAAAGAAAAATAAAAACATAAAATAACGAGTGGACTGACTGACAAAAATAGAGAATTACAGAAACTAAATAGAATTGAAATAAATGCTAAAAAATATCTAACTAATTCCTAAAATATGCTAAATTAATGAAATAAAATATGAACTAAACCTAACTAATGCATGAATGCTAAAAATCATCAAGGAAGCATGATCCTACTTAATATATGTCATTTTATGGGAATGGTTCAATCCATCATTTGGACGAACCCTTTCTTTAAAATGAAAAAAACCATGGGATTCAGAATTGAAACGAGAATATTATTTCAGTAGCATCACTTGAATGGGAGCTTACCTTGTGTTCTTTTGCTATTTTGAAACCTCAGAGATGGGCGACTACAGGATGGCTCCTTGAGAATGGACTCCAGAGAGGGCGTGAATTCCGAGGAAAACAAAAGAAGCTAAAAAAAAAGGAATTCTAAGTTGAAGTTCAGATCTAACAAAAGAGCCTCCCCTCTCACTGGGCGCGGGCTAGGGTATTTATAGAAATTTTAGAGATTTTTGAAATTCAAACAGAGTAAATCTGGACCTTCCATGTGGCGCCATCTCAGAGGATGCTACTTTGGATTTTTGAAATAAAAATAAAATGCAAATTTTGTAAATAAGACACCTCAGCAGAATTTGAAATTTTTTGAAATGAGGTTGGCTTGATTTTCTCTGCAAGAGCTTCTCATGTGGTGCCACCTATGTGTGGGCCCACTTTGGGATTTTGTAAAGCAAATAAAAAATAAATTTAAAGAGGAAAATTCTGGATTTGCACCACCTCAATATGGAATTTGAATATTTGAACTTTTGCTTTTTCTGGAGGAAGCAGAGACATACATGTGGCGCCACCTTAGGGTGGCTCCACACTACCATGTGTTAGAGGGCAGGAGCAGAGGAAGCAAATGGCGCCACCTCAGGAGCATTTGAAAAAATTTGAACTTGCTTTTCCTAAAAGCAAGCTGCAGAGCTATTTTTGAGGGAGATCTTTTCAGAAATGGCGCCACCTCAGAGGGGGGGGGGATTCTACTTTTTCTGAAGAAATGAGAGTTGTACATGTGGCATTTGCTTTTTCTGAGGAAAGCAGAGAGAGACATATGTCACTTGCTTTTTCTGAGGAAAGCAGAGAGAGACATGTGTCACTTACTTTTTTCTGAGGAAAGCAGAGAGAGACACGTGTCAGCTGTAGGAGAAAACACCTCAAATGGCGACTCAGGGTGACCCTAGAGTGCCATGTGGCAAGGGAGAGAGAAGTAAATGTGGTGGACTCGTGGCGCTACTTTAGGGAAGCTCCACATTGACACGTGGCATGAAATAAGAAAAGGTGACTGAAGACATGTGGCGCCACCTTAAAGAGTCCCCACATTGACACATGTCAGAAGATAAAAAGAGGAGGATGTAGGGAGGACAAGTGGCAATTAATGGAGGTGCAGGAAGGAAGACACATGGCATCACCTCAGGGTGACCCCACACTGACACATGGCAAAGAAATGACATGTGGCGCCACCTCTGGGTGAACCCCACACTGACATATGGCAGAGGATGGAAGGAGAGAGAAATGGTCCAGTGGCGCCAATTCAGAGACAAGGCTCCTATATTTTTGGGTTTTTTGAAATTCAAGTTTTACAAAAGGAAAGCCTATGTGGCGCCACCTTGGAGTGGACCCCACATCGCTTCTTTATTGAAATAAAAGCGAGAAAGTAAAACTGCTTTTTGAAATTTTCATAAAAACTCAGACTAACTGGCAAATAAGAAATACATGGCCTAATTGCGGAAATTTTGAAAAGAGGTGGCCTCTGTAGGGCGATTTTGTAAAAGAATGATATTTGGAATTGCTGACAAAAGTGCAAAATCTGACATAAAATTGCTAAGTTCAAAGCTCCATCCCCTTCTTCAGGCATAGCTGATCCAGTTGATAAAATTTTAAAATTCCCTATTAAAACTATCCAAATCATTTTCTTGAGAAAATCTTTTGAGATTCAGAGTCCTGGGGGTAAAATGGGAAGAAGTGGCAATTTTGAAGACCCAGGAGGTTTGAAATCATTTTTGAAAAAGTTAAAACTCGAATCTGGATTGAGAGTTTTGAAATCAGGAGTTTTGGACCTCGAAATGACATACCGTGCCGTGCAGTGATATAAAATGCTCATGCAATGATATGCAATGACATGTCTTGGGGGATTTAATACTGCATGAAGAGTTAAAGATTTTCATCTCTTGATGTGAATAGGATTTTGTGACTGGAGATGCTTCTAAGCAAAAAAATAGAAAATTTTTGAGAATTGGGGATGAAATCTGGACTCCTGTGGGGTCCGAGCTCAGAAATGACCATATTGCTCTCTGAAAGTCTTAGAAGACAAGCTGCAATGATTGGTGGAAGTGTTGGATATATGGGTGAAAAATTGGGGTGTTTACAAATGCCTCTCTTTGCTACTAAGTTGGCTTGTGGTCGAGCTTAGTGGCAAAGAAAAAAACACCAAATTTGGGCTATATAAAATGTCCTAGTTAGAAGGATCTGACTGGGTATAGAGATATTAGCCTGGTGAAGATGATAGATATGAAATGGAGAATGAAGAAGAATAGATTCGCTCTGTGGCGGTGAAGTTCAGGTTTTTGCCCTTAACCTGGACGGGACAAAAAATGCTTCGCATGGGAAAAAGCTCATGTTTGACTCTTAACCTGATTGGAGAATAAAATACCTCATCAAAATGAGGCTCAAGTTTGTACCCTTATCCTGATTGGGCGGAAAATGAAATACCTCATTAGAGTGAGGCTCAAGTTTATACCCTTATCCTGATTGGGCGGAGAATGAATGGAATCCTCGAAGGAAGAGACCATGATGAAACCTTCGGATTTTGCACAATAAATCCGATAGGGGTTTTGTAAAATGAAAGAAAATGGGGTCCCTAAAGCTTAAAAAGGGATAGATCTTGGGCGTCTCATTTCTGAGACTAAATCAGCTTTTGAAATTGCCTTTTGCGATAAAATGATTGGGGGTTCGACCTCAAACCGAAATTGGATTGTCTATGGCGGAACAGTGGGGACACAACGAATCTGAGAGCCCAAGCGCTCAGATTATAAAAAGAAGGGAAAGAATCTTGAAAACTCCCGTAATCAAGTCCTAAAGAGGGATTGAGAATTGGTGTCAGGATGTATCAAAACGGATATCAAGCTCTTACTCCACACCAGGATAGCTAGAAAATATTGTCAAAATGTTGAAAATTTTGTTGTTGATTCAAAGTATTTGAAAATGATGCACATTGTTGCAAAGATATTCCTTCTTTTCTACCTGCAATATTACCTCCAAACGAGATTGACTTCATAGAATCAAGATTTGGAATCCAAATTGCTTGCGATTGACCTTCTTCAAAGGAGCTATCAATTTCCTTGATATGAACAAAAAAGTGAGAATTTAATATTATGAAAGCAATTGACGAAAGAATATTGATAATAGAATTTCACAAATTTAAAGAAGATTCTTGATAGATTAGGCAATTTGATATCCTGAGAGTTTCTCTTATGATAATCTTTCTGCACTCTTTTGGGCTCTCTTGGGCTTCAGTTACATCATCCTTCATTTTGGAGATGTCCTCTCTTTTTCTTCCTTCTCTCTCTCTCTCTTTTTGGGAAGGGTACGTCATAAACTCCTTAAACTTGGAGATGTTTTGATCCTTCTTTGCTTCAGGGGTTATGTTGGCTCATGGGTTGGAGATCTTTGGATGATAGCAGAAATTAAATATCTTTTAGGGATTGTCGAGAGGTTCATCGCATCTGCCTTCATCTCGACAGTGCTTTGGACTTTCCCTGGAAGGATCCGTCACAAACTCCTTCATCTTGGAGATGATCCAAATCTTCTTTGGCCCTGGGGGTCTACTCGCCTTCGCCTTCATCTTGACGACAATTGAAAGATCCCTCTTGCAGATATTTAATTACAGCTTAGGTGATTTTGAGGAGACATGGCTTGGGTGAATTCTCTCTTTTTCTAGCACTCAGGATATTTCCATTGCCTCATTTTTGCAAGAATGGTCTTTAAAGATGTGCCATAACTGCGATCAATATCAATCACTCATGGCTTTGCAATAGCATTGAATTTTCTTTTCTGGCCATATCGAGGATTTATCCTTCATCCTTTTGGTTGGCCAATAGAAAGAATTTGAATTTTGAATCCTTCTTTGCAGAAGTTTTTCCCTTTTGGAAGTAATGCTGAAGATATTCTGAGGTAAAGATTTGTGCAATAAAGATTTTGAAATCAACAAGTAATTGATTGACAAATTGACAAAATGTTCTTGAAATCCTTGGTGAAAGAGATCATTTGAGGTCCGGCTCAATGCATCCGTGACAAAATTTATCCTCTCCTTTCCCCAAAGGAGGCGACTATCAGTTCACTGGAAACAATATCAGTTCAATTAAGAACGACCATCTCTGGGAATAATACTAGTTCAATTAAGAATGATCATTGGTTCTCTACGAACTATATCAAAATGATCATTGGTTTGCTGAGAACTATATCAGTTCAATTAAGAACGATCAACGGTTCACTGGAAACTATATCAGTTTAATGAAGAACGACTATCAGTTCACTTGGAACACTATCAGTTCAATGAAGAACGACTATCAGTTCACTTGGGACACTATCAGTTCAATGAAGAACGACTATCAGTTCACTTGGAACACTATCAGTTCAATGAAAAACGACTATCAGTTCACTTGGAACACTATCAGTTCAATAAAGAACGACTATCAGTTCACTTGGAACACTATCAGTTCAATGAAGAATGATTATCAATTCACTTAGAATACTATCAGTTCAATGAAGAACGACTATCAGTTCAGTTGGAACACTATCAGTTCAATGAAGAACGACTATCAGTTCACTTGGAACACTATCAGTTCAATGAAGAACGACTATCAGTTCACTTGGAACACTATCAGTTCAATGAAAAATGGGGACCATTATAGAGAGTTGGATCGCTTCTATGAATGGTTTCAGGATTATCCCCTTATCCTGAATGAGGAAATAAAAATTTGATGACCTGACGATCGAAATTGAAAATTTGGTAATTTGAAAATTGGAAATTGGGTGATTCGGAGGTCGAAATTAAAGAATTGAATGACCCGAGGGTCGAAATTGAACAATTGAATGATCCGAAGATTTAAATTGAAAATTGGTGGACAAAAGGTCAAATTAGAGAAATTGACTGACCCTGAAGATCGAGGTGACTTGGATCAACAAAAGAGAATAAAGAGTTCGAGTCAGAGCTCGAATAAAGTAAAGAGTTCACAAGTCGGAACTCGGAACGACAAAGGAAAATGAAGAGCTCGAATCAGAGCTCGAATAAGGTAGAGAGATCACGAGTCGGAACTCGGATCAACAAAGGTGAATGAAGAGCTCAGGTTAGAGCTCGAATAAAGTAAAGAGATCACGAGTCGGAACTCGGATCAACAAAGGAGAAATAATTTGAAGGAAAACCCGAGTCGGAACTCGGATCTTCAAAGGAAACATAATTTGAGGAAAAATACGAGTCGGAACTCGGATCTTCAAAGGAAAAATAATTTAAAGGAAAACCCAAGTGGGAACTCGGATCTTCAAAGGAAAAATAATTTGAGGAAAAACCCGAGTCGGAACTCGGATCTTCAAAGGAAAAATAATTTAAAGGAAAACCCGAGTCGGAACTCGGATCTTCAAAAGAAAAATAATTTGAGAAAAAACCTGAGTCGGAACTCGAATCTTCAAAGGAAAAATAATTTAAAGGAAAACCCGAGTTGGAACTCTGATCTTCAAAGAAAAAGTAATTTAAAAGAAAACCCGAGTCGGAACTCGGATCTTCAAAGGAAAAATATAAACCAACTTGAAAGTTGGATTTTGAAAAGGAAGAAATCCGAGTCGGAACTCGAATTTCTAAAAGAAAAATGGACTAATCTGAGAGTTGGGTTTGAAAAAAAAAGAAGTCTAAATCAGAATTCAGATCTTTAGAGGAGAACTCGATTAGAGGATCAAAATTTTGCAAATCGCCAGTGCGGGGACTGGATTTTGGAAAGAGGATTATATCTGAAGAATTTTGAGAAAAAAATAGACAGAGATTGCAAACTGAAGTTAGGAATTGATGATTAGGATGAGAAATTATTCATAGTCTCAGGATTTATCCCTTATCCTGAATGGGAAGTGAATAGAAATTGAAGAATTTTGGGGAAATCATGGAAAATGATTCAAGTTTATCCCTTAACCTGAAGGGGAATTTTGATGCAAATTGAATGCGAATGAATAAGAATGAATGCAAATTGATGCAAATGAATGCAAAATTAATGCAAATGAGTGCATATACATGCAAAATGAGAGATTGGTTTATCCTGCCCGCATACAGGTAGTTTTGAGGTAAAGATAAATTTTCAAAAAAATGCCCCAGTGTAACTAGGGAGGAAAATTTTGAATAAAAGAAGGATAATTGATGAATAAGGCGACAAGCTCCTTGACTGATAGGCGTCCTCAAGATCATTCCTCACAACGGAGGCATTGTGAAAAGGAAGGAGAAACAAATAAGATGGCACCAAGCTATTGGAAAATTTGATGATTTTATTGATGCTTTAAAATCAAGGAAAGAGAATGGGATTACATTATTCTTTTGAAAAAGCAAGATGAGAAATGAGAAAGTGTCGGCATTGTCATCTTCTGGAATGATTGTGGAAAAAGCTTAGTTATGATGACTAGTCCTCCTTTTCATCTTCAACGAGGAGCTTCTTGTCAATACAGTCTTGAACAATGTTCTTTAGGATGAAGCAATTTTCCGTATCGTGCCCTACTGCTAGATGAAACTTGCAAAATTGTTCTTTGAATCTGCCCATAATTGTTGGGGGATCATCGACTTTAGGCAAACATACAATGTCTTTCACAAGCATATATTCCAGGATACTCTCGAGTGTCTGATCCAGAGGAGTGAATTCTCGATCAGTGCTCCAATCCTTGCGCTTTGGTTTTTCCTGATCTTTCTTCTTATGCTGAGGACTGGATTGGAGAGGTTTATCACTGTTGATGTCCTTCCCTTTTTGTCTTTTGAATCTCTCCAAACTGCTACCATGATTGGATTAAGTTGGATATAAACCCGATTTTCATACTTCCTTGATATTTGAAATGATGCAAATGCAATAAAATCAAGAAATAAATAATTTGAAATTCAGAATTATGGTCAAAATGACCAAAATACCCCTAATATTTGTAAACACCCCAAATTTTTACTCACCTCCTCGACATTTCCACCAAACATCACAACTCCTCACCAGAGATCGCCGGAAGGCATAAATGATCATTTTCTGAGTCTGGAACCTCCAAAAGTCCAAATTTCATTTGCAGCTCTTAAAATTTCTCTATTTTAGCTCAGATGTTCAAAATTCTACTCCTAACAGGAGACGGGAATCTCCAAATCCTGGTTTAGGATTGCATTTCATAAGACATGGCATTGCATATCATTGCATGAGCATTTCATATCACTGCACTGCACAGCATGTCATTTTGAGGTCCAGAACTCTCGATTTCAAAATTTTCAATCCAGATTCGAATTTCAACTCTTTTCAAAATTGATTTCAAAACCCTGGGTCTTCAAAATTGTCAATTTTTTCCATTTTACCCCCAGGTCTCTGAATTTCAAAATATTTTTCTCAGGAAAACAATCTGGATATTTCCAATAAAGTTTTTTAGCTTTTGATTTTAGCCATTTTATCTCAGATCTTTCCCTTTTGTCAACAATTTCAAATATCTTTCTTTTGCAAAATCGCCCCATAGGGGCCACCTCTTTTCAAAATTTCTGTAAGTAGGCCAAGTATTTCGTATTTGCCAATTAGTCTAGTTTTTTATGAAAATTCCAAAAAGGGGTTTTACTATCTTACCTTTATTTCAATAAAGAAGCAATGTGGGGTCCACCTTGAGGTGGTGCCACATAGGCTTTCCTTTTGAAAAATCTGAATTTTGAAAAACCCAAAAATATAGGAGCCTTGTCCTTGGATTGGCGCCACTGGACCATTTTCTCCCTCCTCCCATTCTTTTGCCATGTGTCAACATGGGGTTCACCCAGGGGTGGCACCACATGTCACCTTCTCTCTCCTTCCATCCTCTGATACGTGTTAGTGTGGGGCCGCTTTAAGATGGTGCCACATGTCATTAGCTACCTCTTTATCCTATGCCACGTGTCAATGTCCACCACCTTCACCCCTTGCCATGTGTCATTCTGATGTCGCTCTAAGAACGCCACGTGTCATGTGCTGCCTTGTCAAGAAAAAGTAGAGTTTGTCTCCCCTGAGGTGGCACCATTTGAAGTATTTCTTCTGCAAGTGACACATGTCACTCTCTCCTTTCCTCAGAAAAAGTAGTCTGACACATGTCTCTCCCTACTTTTCTCAGAAAAGTAAGTGACACATGTCATTCTTAGCCTTTCTCAGAAAAAACAAAGGACATGTGTCACTCTTTGCCTTCTTCAGAAAAAGCAACAATTCAAAAGTTCAAACCCAGGCTGAGGTAGCGCAAATTCTGATTTTCCTCCATAAATTCATTTTTTATTTAAATTGAGATGGTGCCACATGGCCCTTCTCCTCGTTCTCTTCCCTCCCGCCACGTGTCACTGCAGAATCTCCCAGAGATGAGGCCACATGGCCACCCTCCATTCTTCTAGAGCCAACCTCAATTGAATTTCAAATTCCTCCGTGAGGTGGTGCCATTTGAAGAGACTCCTCCAGCTAGCTGACACTTGTCAAAGGCAGAACCATTCTGAACTGCCACATGTCCAAATCACCTTTCATCAGAAAAAGTTTACGGCCATAGTCGAAATATGTGATGATTCTACTTAGTTTAATTCTAAAATTGCATATTTTCCGGAAAGGCGGTTTTCATAAAAGGACATTCATTCATAGTTTGCATCATAAAATCACCTGCATTTCTCAAGCTTTTCCTTAAAAAAAATGTCATTCCATGAAAATCAAGTTCTCAAGAAACTCTGAAAACTTTAAAAGTTGTATTTCCCAAGTCATGTTTTCCATGATTTTCCCTGGAAATATTCGTTCTCTTAAGATTCATTTTCAAAAGGAGTTTCTCATCTTTCTCAAGAATCAAAATCGATTCTCAGATATTTCAAGGACAATATTCTCAAGATTTTAATTTCCTAAGTTTTGATTTTCCTTCTCCCAAGAATTTTCTCATGAAATTTAACCATTTTTCAAAGAAAGTTTTCAAAATCGAAATTTTCCTGGCAAGCATTTCCTCTTTTTGATTGTTCCTCTTTTCTCAAGAATTCTTTCCATTTTCCCAGGATTTTCACCCATTCATGATTTTCCCAAAACTTCATAAATTTTCTCGAGATTTCAAATCCTTTTCATCAGAGTTTCCTGAGAAACTGATTTCCATCTTTTTTTTTCGAGAATCATTTTCCAATTCCAAAACATTTTCTAAGCATACATGTTTCCCAACCTACATTTTACAAAATTTCATAGCACATGCCTGAATTCTCTATGCATTTAGGATAGAACACGATTTTGATGATTTAGCTAAGTCAAACACATTTTGGTCCTTGGTTCGATTACCCCTGTTAAAGGCGACAGGAACAGTCGAACCTCATACTGACAGGTCGAGCCCCATCCCATGGATTTCCCGCTATTTTCAAAATGGAGGCGAGTATTTCAAAAACCATTTCCAAAACTCTGGTCAAGTTTGACTCGTGAAAGCATTTTCCTCTCTCTCCCGCAGGGAAGGGAAGACAAAAAATTTCGCGACGATAACAGGTTTGGTGACCGTGATGGAACTTGTCCTTGTCTGATCAAAATTCTGCTTGACTTAGTTCAATTATCGAAACTGTGTTCTTAAAATGTCAGCTCTTTTACTTTCTGATATCATGCGAACCTAGGAGCCTAGATTCTGACCTAGCTGACATTGACTGCATATAGACTAGGCATGGTTTGGTAGGACCAGATTGAGGAGATATTTTCATGCTCACTTAGACTTAGGCCTAAATACAACTCTCCTTAATTTAGGATCTGAATGCAAACAATGTATGCTTCTTCAAAGATTTTCAAAAATCTATCTCTCTAGGATTTAGAGCCCTCTATTTCTTGCATATGATCATTTTTTTCAAACCTCACTTACCTACTTTTACCCGGTCTTCATGTTGTTGGGTTCTCTTCCAGAACCCTAGTTCGGGACAGAGCCTCACAACTGGGCCAATTATTTGGGTTAACACCCCCCTACCACGTACCGCGGGCCACAGTCTGAAGTATATCGGTAGGCGCTCAAGGATGTTGGAAAACCTTACCTTAGAACCAGAGTTGAAATTATATGCCACGTACCTCGAATTTCGGTTCAGATATATCGGCATAACTGGATCGGACAAAGATGATCTAAACCTAGAGTTAAGGTCCTACAACCATTTTTCAAAGTGATGCATCTAGAGTCAGCCTTTTAGGGAGTGTTGTATGTGCATAAATGTTTGTATGTTACCTTTATTTTTCTCATATTTTCCCCAAAAATATTTTCCAAATATTCATATTCTTATCTTTTTCTTTTATTTTCTCAAACCCTGGATGATTTTCCCAAATATCCAATTTCTTTCAAAACTCCAGGCGATTTTTCATTCTTCCGTTCTACTGGATCTTAAATTTCCAGCTGCATTTTATCCTGCTTGTAAAATTTTCAAAATTTCCTATATTTTCCTAAGTCTCATTCCGAGTATTTCTTTGTTTTCAGTCCGATGGAATCCAGTCAAGTCGGTCCTATTTTTCCTGAAGGTCACATCTCCTACGAGGTGCGACAAGGTCGTCCTGAACATCAAGCTCTTAGCATCGGAATTTTCATTCCCCGGTGGTATTATTCCTGGCTCAAAAGCTTTTCTCGCATGTTCCCGGACCATTTAAGCGAGTATGGATTAGAAGTGGCGTCAACAGTTGGAAAGAAGACAGTGAATGGCAACCTGATCCACGCAATGGCGGAGCGATGAAATCCATGGGCATGCACCTTCTGGTTCCCGTGGGAAGAGATGACCATTCTAATGGATGAATTTTCAGAAATTATGGGATTACCAGAACCAGCCGGTCAACCAAGAGATCCATTAGAGCATCGATTCATGATCAATGTCAAGGGTTTGGACCCCCGAGACTCCTTAGCTCGCATGACAGACCGCCGATCCTGGGCCTTGATCCAGTTGGACGGAAATGAATATGTCAACCTGCTTGAGTTATACCATCAATATGGGACCTTCGTCGAAGTCATCTCACTATCAAGGACAGCTAAAGAAAGGATTCAGAATGCAATGGTTCTATGCACTGTAGGATTAACCCTCTTTCCAGATGGACAAAACTACATGGATATCAGAATAATCCAGCTTATGAGAAGATGGGGAAGTCGACAGACCAATCGTCTCTCCATAGCCATGGCAACACTTGCTTTCTTATATCGGGGTTTGACTCGTTTCTCACTTGGAGAATCCATTCTCGTCGAAGGATGCATTTACGCGCTTCAATCCTGGTTCTTCCAACATGTTCCAGCCCGAGCAAGCTCTTTCAGAGACAATGACCAAGAACTTCTTCCAGTGGCACAGTACCGGTCCATGATCGACGGCATCCAAGAAGATGACATAGTCTAGGACTACTTTGATCGACAATTGTCTCCTCCCAGATATACATATGCTTATGGCAAGCAGTTCAAGTTGTTGGGACCATTCTTCTGCACTTACTACCAACCAGAGCAATGTGTTCGGCAGTTTTCCCAAAAACAGCAGTACGTCGAAACCCGATTATTATCAGGAGCCATGGCAGAATTCAATCTCACTTCCGCGCAATGGTCTGGGGCATATCATTCTGCCCGCTACGGCTGGGATTCCTTTGTTTCTCTTAAAATCTTTCCTGGTTCTAGAGTGTCTGCCGACTATCATGAATGGTGGTAAATTGTTTGTCCTCTACCTCTTTGTCAAGATCAATTAAAGTTCAAAATTTATCATTTCAATAAAATTTTCTCTCTTTCTATTGTGGTTTGACGACCTCGTCTAGGTAACAAGACACATTTTCGTTGTTTATTTCTCTTGCAAAAAGAATAACAAACACAATTGTCGTGATTTCTGCGATGACTCAATCCCTAGTAATGGGATAACTTTTTCAAATCATCTACCATATTTCCAACAAATATTTCTTTCAAAAATCAATTCCTTCAAAATTTAATCAGGTCTTTGCCCTGCAGAGAGCATCCACAACATTTGATGGTTCAGACAAGATCAGACAAAAGAACAACAGCATCTCAGTACTCGTCAGCTTCAAAAGAAGAGATGGGCTCCCCGCGATCCGTCAGAAGTCGAGATCAGCAACAAGAGGATGATGGCATAGACCCACAAATGTATGCCATGTTCTAGAAGATGATGAATAAGATGATGAGCGAACAACCGGAAACCAGTTAAAAAAAACCCCGTTCAGGCAACAGTTCCATGGTCGCAAATCAACCAAGACTTCAAAGAAGCAAGTTCAGCCGGAAGAGATCTCAGACGAGGCAGAATCGGCGGAAGACACCGATGAAGAGTATGAGGTGCCTCCGACATTTCCGAAATATGGCAGGGAGCAAAGGAGAGCCACAAACCAAAGAGCCAGGTCGCAGAAGACTCCCTACAAGCACAGTTCAGAGAAATGGCTAGAGTAGTTAAAGATCTGCAAGCCCGCGATAAGGTCAAGAAAGTCTTCACTAGCGAGGACTTTTATGATGGCTAGGAAGGCGATGAAGATCTAGAAAATCTACCTCGTAAATTCATCAAGTTCGATGGTTCTGGCGACCCAAAAAATCATCTCGCCGCGTTCTTTGCTGAGTGCTCGAGGTTCAAGAGAGACAACAGAGCATTGTTCCTATGTTTCTCCTGCAACTTGGAAGGAGTTGCAGCTAAATGGTATGCTGAGCATATCAATCCCATCGAGCTCAAGGAGTTCAATAAAGTTGTAAACTTGTTTATTGAACGCTTCCGGTTCAACACGGAGGCGCTCCTGTGATCATCGCAAAATTTTTCCTCTCTTTTGGTTTCTCTCTCTTCCTTCTCTTTTCCTTAACAACCTCTATTTCCTCCTTTTTGAAGAGACAAAATAAAAGACAGAAAGAAAGAGAGAAGAGAAAAGAAAAGAAAAGAAGAGAAAGAGAAATTCTTTTGCAGGGTGTTATCATCGCAAAAATTTTAACCTTTTGCAAATCAAACTGACCTTTGAAAAAGTTTTTGAAAATAACTCGCCTCCGTTTTAAAATGCGGGAAAATTCCGTAGAATGGGACTCGCCTGTCGGTACGAGGTTCAACCGTTCCTACCACCTTTAACAGGGGTAATTGAATCAAGGATCAATTTTATGCTCTACTCTATTCAACTTGTCTAAATCATATTCTAATTTCTAAATGCACATAGAATCAGGCATGTGCTATGAATTTTCAGAAAATGCACATTTGAAAACATGATGTTTGCTTTGAATGATTGAAATATTCAGAAAATGTAAATCTTGGAAATGATATCACATGGAAAATCGTGAATTAGGACTTGAAAGATATTTCTGAGGAAAGGAAAAATCGATTTCTGGGGAAATCTTGAGATTTTATGAAAATCAATTCTGAGAAAACTTGGTTTTTCTGAATTCCAATTTTGAACTTGAAAATATAACTTGGAATTTCAAATTTTGAACTTGAGAAACACTTGAAATATACTTTGAAATTCAATGTCTTTGGGAAAATCGATTTTGCTATAAGACTTGGGATATTTTAAGAAAATGAATTTCTTTGAATTGGAATTTGAATTGGAATTGGCAAATGCATGAAATGAATGAATATGATTTTGAGGAATTGAGAAATACTTTTTGTATTTTTGAGAAATGCAGTGCATTTTGAAGTTAGCCTAAGAGTGTAGGCTGAATGTGGCTAATGTGAAGATTATAAATCTGAGTATCATTCGTATTCTGACTATGGCCATAAATACAAATTCCACCAAGTTTATAAACTTCATATAAGCTAGTGCATGTGCCATTCGTGTAGACCATGGTGAATTTGCAAAAATATGCATGAATCATCATCCATCACATATTAAAATTATAAAAATAAGCTATATGCAATGCAACCTAAGCTAAGCAGGAAATGTAAATTCTTATTCCAAAGTTTAATTACAAATTACATCACTATTGAAATTTAAATACATGGAAAATAAAGTCTTCAATGTACCTGCAAAACTAGAAAACTTGGTTAATGAAAATATGTTGGCTTTTCTAGATTTATCCAACAATATCAGGAAATTGTTGGATTTTGCCAGATATAAGCCTTTTCCTTGATTCCCTTAAATCAAAATGATAAAGTATAAAATTGAATAAATAAGGAAGATAAAATATGAAATTTCGAAATTGGGGTCCAAATGACCAAAATACCCCTAATAACAAGACTATGGCCTTGAAATTAGGGTTTTTAGAAAGATATTTTGATAAAATGCAAGTTTTGAAATTTGAATGTAATAAACTAAGCTAAATATGATGTGACATGCTTAAAAATATGAAAATTAGGGTTAGAGATTTCGAAATTGAGGTCAAATGACCAAATTGCCCCCGATAGCAAGACTATGGCCTTGAAATCAGGGTTTTTAGAAATAGATTTTGGTAAAAATTTAGGTTTTATGCACTAAATGAAATCAAATGAGCACAAAATTAAACCTAAAGCATCCTAATATGATTATGAACATGATTAAACCCTAAAAATATATGCTTATGCACGAAAATTCAAGAATATCACAAAAACTGTGATTTTAGCAGTGTTTTTGGATCTTTCAGGAACCCGATTTTGCAATTTGCTTAATTCAGCCATCAAATGGATTTCAAAATCCATAAAAATTGGTATCTGCACTTGTCATAACCCTAATGTCGAATTGGAATTATAAAAATAATTTTTTGACATTAAATTAATCCGAAAATTGCATTAAACCCTAAAATATGCTATTTTTGACCTAATTCACCAACCAGTCTCAGTCCAAGACCTGAACCAGGGGCCAAATCTCCATGGAAATTTATGAAATTTTACAGAGACTAACTAGGAAGGAAAACAAAGATTTCCCAATTTACAGATTGGAAAAATCATCTCCGGTTAGGGAGAAACCCTTCCGGCAATCTGAGCTAAAATATATCACTCTTAACAGGGATTAAAACATCTATTCCAGATTGAAAATACAGACATAAATAGCAATTCTAAACAAAAATCTCTGAAATTTTAGTGGTAAACAGTAGACAGAAAAATAACAATACTCACTTTTTACAGATCTAAAATCGGATCTGTGGTTTGGGATTTATGACTAACACAAGTCTGATTAGGGTTTTGGTAAACCCTAACTAGTTTTAAATTTAAAAACAGATTCTCTAAAAGGGGAAAAATACTAAACAGTGATCAAAAAATCCGAAAATTTCACAGCAGACAGATCTACTCAATTTAAATCCATAGCACTTTACATATCTAAAATCGGATATAAGATGAGAGAAATAACATCACAGCAAGTTACCTTCTTGATTTTAACCACGATTTTAAAGCTTTAAAAACCTGATTTGATGTCTGATTTTTTTGATAGGGTTCCCGAGATACAAAATCTCTGATTTTTCTACAGTAACTCAATAACTCATGCATGCATCACATATAAAAAAATCAGAAATAAACAATGAGTGCTTCAATCCGAACTAACATCATCTTTACTGTTCTAAACCTAAAACACACAGAAATTTAAGAAAACTTGAAAAACCATGCATTACCTAATGTAAATAAATAAAATAAACCATAAACAGTAAAAAAAAATTATTTCTATGCTATAGAACGTAAAACAAACATGAATAAACCATGAAAATAAATTAAAAACAGGGAATCAATGGCTGAAATTTGATATCACCTTTAAAACATAGATTTAACCCATTAAAAAGGGTAAATCATATATTTTATTGGTTAATAATGCAAAGAATCATGTTAAAATCAATTCTAATGGATTAAAATCTCTGTAAATCATCCAAAACAGGGTTAGATCACCTTCTTGGATCGTTCTTGCTGATTCTTGATGGTTCTTGAGGTCAAATTCATTGTTTAATCCATGAAGATGATGGTGCCAATGGCTAAATCATGCTTAAAACAATGAAAAACATTAAATAAAAACTAAAAATTAAAGAAAAAACATTACCTTGAGGTTGCTGCAATGGAGGAAGGGCTGGAGAGGAGAGAGAAGCTCCAAGAATCCAATAGGAGAGAGATGGGAAAATCGACCCCCCTTATGCCTCTATTTATAATAAAAAAAATTAGGTTTAAAAATTGACAATTTTGAAAATTTTGGACTCTAAAGGGGGGGGGGCGATTTTTGGGTGGAGTTACCTATATGCCCTTAGTCTAAATTATCCTAAATAGTTCCTAATTAACCCCTACCTAAACCTAAGAATCCCCCAAATGTGGTGCCACTTGGCATTCTCTCACATTGGGTTTTTAAAACACTTTTAAAAACCTTTAAAAACACTAGTTTTAAAAACTAACTTTCAAAAATGAGTTTTTCAAAATGGTTTTGACTCTTCTAAACCTCTAACACTAACCAAGACATCAACTAACCCTAGTCTAGCCCTGACTTACTCGAATATGGCGCCACCCCGAGTGGGCCCTACTTGAGTTTTTCAAAAAGCGATTTTAAAACTTGAAATTGAAGGAGTTTTCAAAAGATTTTCAAAAGATTTTCAAAAGTAAACTTAAAATTAGGATTTTTGAGATGGCATAAGGTCCTAACTGAGTTAGAATTCCTCTGGATATGGTGCCAACTGAGTGGGCCCACATCGAATTTTGAACATTTTTGAAATAAACACTGAAAATGGCTTTGAAAAGGGGTTAAAATCAGTATTTGAAATTCAAGATCTTTAAAAATAGGGTCTCAAGCGAACTGGGACTCCGGGTTAGAGTCCTGAACTCTTAGGACTCTGAGGTTTTAGATTTTAAAAGCCAAATGAAAGAATTTTTAAAAGATTTTATCAAGAAATGATGAAATAAGTCAGAAAACACAGTCAGGGTTAGACTCCTAACTCGACCGAACTCTAAAATAGAGTCCTGAACTAACTGGACTCTGTGAAATGACCTAAATTTCGAAAACAAACGAAAAAGATTGAGAATGGAAGTAAAACAGACTTAAAAACCAGACTTCTGACCGGATTAGGACTCTTAGACAGAGTCCTGATCGGACTGAAACTTTCAAAAATTTGAGAAATTTGATGAATAGAGGCATTCAGAAGCGACACCATCTAAATGGGTCTCATCTGTGAATTGAAATCGATTAAAGTTTGAATTTGAAAGGAATCCAGATTGTTTTCTGAGAAAATATTTCGAAATATAAAGTCCTGGGGTTGGAAAATGACAGAGTATTGAATAAAAACTCAGGTTTTGAAATTGATTTTGAAATAAAGCTTTAAAATTCAAATCTGGATTGAATGTTTTGAAATAGGAGTGCTGGATCTCGAAAATGAGATGTAATGACATGCAATGCTATGCAATGACATGCAATGCTATGCAGAATACATGCAATGATCTGTAATGACTTATGAAATGGACAAACACTGGATGAGGGTGAAAATTTGGGGTGTTTACAGATGCCCCTCTTTGCTGCTAAGCCAGTTGAAAGCCGAGCTTAGTGGCAAAGAAAACACACCAAATTTGGACTATAAAAATGCCCCAGTTAAATGAATCTGACTGGGTATGAAAGAATTTATTCAAATGATGATGGTAGATATGAAATGAAGAATAAGGAGAAAATTTTATTTCAAAAAGAAGTGAGATTCAGGTTTTGCCCTTAACCTGGATGGGACAGAAAATACCTCGTATGGAACGAAGCTCAGGCTTAACCCTTAACCTGAAAGGGGACGATACCTCGTGGAAAAACGAGGTTCAGGCTTAACCCTTAACCTGAAAGGGAACGATACCTCGTGAAAAAACGAGGCTCAGGCTTAACCCTTAACCTGAAAGGGGACGATACCTCGTGGAAAAACGAGGCTCAGGCTTAACCCTTAACCTGAAAGGGGACGATACCTCGTGGAAAAACGAGGCTCAGGCTTAACCCTTAACCTGAAAGGGGATGATACCTCGTGGAAAAACGAGGCTCAGGCTTAACCCTTAACCTGAAAGGGGACGATACCTCGTGGAAAAACGAGGCTCAGGCTTAACCCTTAACCTGAAAGGGGACGATATACGGAATCCTCAAATGAAGAAACCATGATGGGACCTTCGAATTCTGCACAATAAATCCGAGAGGGGTTTGCAAAAGGAAGAAAGGGGGTTCCCTAAAGCTTGAAAAGGGATTGATCTTGGACGTCTCATTGCTAAGACTGAATGGCTTTTAAGACAGATGACCTTTTTGCAAAAAATCCAGGTTTAACCCTTAACCTGAACGGGAACTGCCTATGGTGGGACAGCGGGGAGCACAAGGAAGTGTGCGAATCTGAGAGCCCAGGCACTCAGATCAAAACAAGAAGGGAAGGATCTTGGACAACTCCCATCATCCGATCCTAAAAGGGATAACAACAACGCCTGAATACATCAAAATAAACATCAAGTTCTCACTTCATGTCAGGATAACTTAAAAAGATTGCCAATAAGATAAAAAATTGTAGTTAATTCAAGAATGATAAGCACATATATACATGAAAAATATTCCCTCTTTTCTACCTGAAGTATTACCTCGGACTGGGCTTAACTCCGTAGAATCAAGATTCGAATTCAAATTACTTGCAATTGACTTTCCTTCAAGGAGGCTATCAATTTCATTGATATGGACGGAAAAGAATGTATTCTTGATATTGCGAGAGCTATTAGCGAAAGGATATTGATAAAAGAATTTCACAAAATTAAAGAAGATTCTTGATAGATTCGGCAGTCTGATATCCTGGGATTCTTTTCTCATGATGATCTTTCTGCACTCTTTTTTGACAGAATTGGAGCTCTCTTGGATTTTTCGGGAATTACATCATCCTTCATTTTGGAGATGTCCTGGCTTTTCTCTCTTTATTTTTTTTGGAAGGGTACGTCACAAACTTCTTCATCTCAGAGATGTTCCGATCCTTCTTCTCTCTCAGGGATTATATTGACGGTTATTAACTCTTTGGTTGGAAGTCTCTTGATGATAGCGGAAATTAAATACCTTTTAGGGATTGTCGAGAGGTCCATCACACTCGCCTTCATCTCGACGGTGATCTGGACTTTCCCTAGAAGGATCCGTCACAAACTCCGTCATCTTGGAGATGATCCAAATCTTCTTTGGCCCCGGGGGTCGACTCGTCTAATTCGCCTTCATCTTGACGACAGTTGAGAGATCCCTTTTGCAGATATTTAATTGCAGCTTAGGTGATTGAGGGGACATGGAGATTGAGTGGATTTTTCTGTATCACCCAGGATATTTCGACTGCTTATTTTCCAAGAATGATCTTTAAAAATATGCCATTGACTGTGATCAATATCAATCACTTCTGGCTTTGCAACAACATTGAATTTTCTTTGCTGGCCATATCGCGGATTTATTCTTCATCCTTTTGGTTGGCCAATAGAAAGATTTTGAATTTTGAATTTTGAATCCTTTTTCGCAAAAGCTTTGTCACTTCGGAAGTAATACTGAAGGTATTCTAAGGTACAATTTTATGCAATAAAGATTTTGGAATCAACAACTATTTTTTTTATGGCAAATTGGCAAAATATTCCTGAAATCCTTGGTGAAGGAAATCATTTGAGATCTATATGACACATCCGTGGCTAGATTCTTCTCTCCTTTCCCCAAAGGAGAGACTCAGGCTTGACCCTTACCTGAATGGGTAACAAAAGATACTCCTCTCTTCCCTGAAGAGGAGGTGTTTGCAAAACGAACTTTCGAAGAGAAATAAAGTTTTCGTCAAAACTCCCTATTTCTAGGCTTCTCTTATGGAAAGGGGGCCGCTAACAAAGATTGAAAGGATATCATAGAGGAACGAGTCCATCACACTCTCCCTGGAAAAAGGGTCCTCGACGACGGGGGTGGCCTAACAAAAGACATTTAGGGTTACAAGGAGGACGAGCTTCCGTCAAAACTCTCCCTGGAAAAAGGGTTCCTTGTGTGACAATAAAGATTGTTTTGCAAACTGTTCATGAATCACGAGTCCCTTCAAACTCTCCCTAGAAAAAGGGGTTCAACAAACGTACAATAAAGACATGCGAAAAAGAATGAGCTCCCTCGAACTCTCCCTGGAAAAAGGGTCCCTCGCAAGAGAAGATGATTGAAATTGGTATTGGGTGACCCAAAAGGGTCGAAATTGGGAATGACATGGGTTTGATAGGTATTCAGCCTACGAACGACATTGGTTCAATTAAGAACAACATTGGTTCACTGGGAACTACATGGGTTCAATAGGGATTCAGCCTACGAACGACATTGGTTCAATTAAGAACAACATTGGTTTCGCAGGGGTTCGACCTATGAATTATCAATTCCATAGGAATTCAACTTAAGGATCATAGCTTAAGAATGAATGATTCCAACTTGTGAGCTTTGAATGGACTAGGTGCTAAACTGGGTTTTTGAGGGAAGATTCGAATCGGAATTCAACTCTTCAAGGAAAACTAGATGAATTGGATTTTGAAAGAGAATTCGGGTCGAAACTCGGATCTTCTAGACCAACTCGCAGGATAGTTTGAGTAGAAGTTCAAACTTGTAAAGGAAAGCTAAGCGAATTGGATTTGAAAGAAAATTCGAGTTGGAACTCTGATTTTCTAGACCAATTCTGAATTGGATTTGGAAGAAGATTCGAATCGGAACTCGACTCTTCTACACCAATTCTAGAATCTAGAGGAAAGAAAATTATACGAATTGGATTTGTAAGAAAATTCAAGTCGGAACTTGGATTTTCTAGACCAATTCTGAATTGGATTTGGAAGAAGATTCGAATCGGAACTCGACTCTTCTAGACCAATTCTAGAATCTAGAGGAAAGAAAATTATACGAATTGGATTTGTAAGAAAATTCAAGTCGGGACTTGGATTTTCTAGACCAATTCTGAATTGGATTTGGAAGAAGATTCGAATCGGAACTCGACTCTTCTAGACCAATTCTAGAATCTAGAGGAAAGAAAATTATACGAATTGGATTTGTAAGAAAATTCAAGTCGAAACTTGGATTTTCTAGACCAATTCTGAATTGGATTTGGAAGAAGATTCGAATCGGAACTCGACTCTTCTAGACCAATTCTAGAATCTAGAGGAAAGAAAATTATACGAATTGGATTTGTAAGAAAATTCAAGTCGGAACTTGGATTTTCTAGACCAATTCTGAATTGGATTTGGAAGAAGATTCGAATCGGAACTCGACTCTTCTAGACCAATTCTAGAATCTAGAGGTAAGAAAATTATACGAATTGGATTTGTAAGAAAATTCAAGTCGGAACTTGGATTTTCTAGACCAATTCTGAATTGGATTTAGAAGAAGATTCGAATCAGAACTCGACTCTTCTAGACCAATTCAAGACATTTAAAGGAAAGAAAAGTTGATAAGTATAAAGATGACATTTGGGACTAGTTCAACTAGTATGAGCATCAGATTTTGGAAGAGTACCAATATGAGCATTGGGTTTTAAAAGGTTACCAGTACGAGCACTGGGTTTTAAAAGGTTACCAGTACGAGCACTGGGTTTTAAAAAGATTACCAGTACGAGCACTGGGTTTTAAAAAGATTACCAGTACGAGCACTGGGTTTTAAAAGATTACCAGTACGGGCACTGGGTTTTAAAAGGTTACCAGTACGAGCGCTGAATTTTGGAAGGTTACCAGTACGAGCACTGGATTTTGAAAGATTTCCAGTACGAGCACTGGATTTTTAAAGGATACCAGTTCGAGCACTGGACTTTAAAAGGCTACCAGTACGAGCACTGGATTTTGGAAGGATACCAGCATGAGCACTGGATTTAAAAAAAAAGTACCCGCACGAACGCTGGGCTTTGAAAAAGTCTGACCAGTGAATACTGAATTTAGAAAGTTCGGCCAGTAAAAACAGATTCAGGAAGTTCGACCAGTGAAAACTGGATTCAGGAAGTTCGACCAGTGAAAACTGGATTTAGGAAGTTCGACCAGTAAAAACCGGATTTAGGAAGTTCGACCAATAAAAACCGGATTTAGGAAGTTCGACCAGTAAAAACCGGATTTAGGAAGTTCGACCAGCGAAAACTGGATTTAGGAAGTTCGACCAGCGAAAACTGGACTTAGGAGAATTACTAATTGACTTTGATGGAAAATTTTCAGTCTTCACCCTCACGACGACTCGGACAACTGTCGGGGTCTCAGGATTTATCCCTTATCCTGAATGGGTAATTTGATGCAAATGCAAACCGATGCAGATGAATGCAAATGAATGTATGCAAATGCAAATGAATGTAAATGGGTGCACATGCGTGCAAAATGAGAGATTTGTTTGATCCTGCCTGCATACAGAAAGTTTTAAAGATAAAATGAAAATTTTAAAAATGCCCCAGTGTAACTGGGAAAGAAGAATTTGAACATGATTGATGTTTGAGGAGCGCTCTCTGAAGGTGACACGACAATTGGCTTTTGATTGATTCAGAAGAGACTCTGAAGAGGTCATTCCTCATAAAAGAACATTTTGACGAGAAGAATAAAAAAAATGGCACCGAGCTTGCGAGAAAAACTGACAACTTTATTAATGTATTGAAGGAAAGGTAACAAATAGAGGAAAGACAGACGAGATTACATCATCCCTTTGAAATAATAAAAGCAAGATGAGAAATTAGGAAAGTGCTAGTGTTATCAATTTTTTGAATGATTGGGGAGAAACATGATCAGGATGAATGGTCCTCCTTTTCATCTCCAACGAGAATATTCTTGTCAATGACATCTTGGATAATATTTTTAAGGACAAAACAATGCTCGGTATCGTGACCCATTGCCCGATGAAATTTGCAGAACTGATCTTTAAACCTTCCCATGGTCACAGGAGGATTTGCTATCTTGGGGAGTCTAACCTTCCCTTTGGCTATCATGTATTCCAGAACTTGCTCCAGTGGCTGTTCTAAGGGAGTAAAATTGCGATCGTACCCCCAACCATCATGCTTTGGTTTTTCTTGGAATTTTAATTCGAATTGGACACTTGAGGAAGACTTGTCATCTTGCTTGTCCATTTTATCCTTCCGACTTGTGAGGTCATTTTTCTCTGAGTTTGGATTTCCTAAGCCTCCAGTATGATTTTTTCTACCTCCTCTTTTGTTTTGTCCATTGCTACTTCTGGTAGAATTGGTAGAAAATGTGGAGTGAGCCTTCAGAGACCCGACTGTATCTTTTGTGTGCATGTATTCCAAGAAACTCTCGAGTATTTGATCTAACGGGGCCATCTTGTGGTCCTGGTTTGGATCATCACGCTGCATCTCTTGTCGAGTACTTGACTTTTGCTGAGACTTGGATAAGACAGTTGACCGGTACTCTTTCTCATTTTCAATGAAGAGATTCTTGTCGATATGGTCTTGGACGATATTTTTAAAGACGAAACAATGTTCAATATCGTGCCCCGTTGTTTGGTGGAATTTGCAGAAGCGGTCTTTCCATTTCCCTAGGGCGACCAGAGGATTAGCAATTCTTGAAAGCTTAACCATTCCTTTGCTCAGCATGTATTCAAGGACCTCTTCGAGGGGCTGATCTAGAGGAGTGAATTCGCGATCGTAACCCCAACCGTCATGCTTTTTCTTCTCTTTCTGTTGACTCAATTTTTCACTCTGCTTTAAAGATTTCTCTTTCTGACTTGTATGATTGCCCTTGTTATCCTTGCACCCCTCGCGGTGGGCCTTAACAGAATTTGTCTTTTTTGAATCTTGATTATTCCTGACGGGAGTGATGCTCTTGTAGAAATCTTTGCTCCTGAAGACCTTCTTGCCCTTGTCGCGGGCTTGCAAATCTTTAATCTTCTTTGCCATTTCCTTCAGTTGTATTTGGATTGGATCATCCATTGCTTGATTTTTCAATTTATAGGCTGTCCCTTGTCTATGAGGGGATCTTTGAAATGCTTGCTGAACTTCATACTCTTCATCGGTGTTACCTACCGATCCTGATTCATCCGATGTACCTTTCTGTTGGATATGTTTCTTGGATAGCTTCAAAACTTTCTTGACTGCCTGGTCTTTTGCCTTCTGCTTAACCCGAGTCTCTTCTATACTAGTTTCAGTTTGTTCTGCCAGCATCTTGGTCATCATTTCTTTGAACATAACATACATTCGGGGATCGATGCCATCATCCGCCTGCTGACCCTGACTCTGGATTGATCGAGGTGAGTCCATCTCTTCTTCTGAAGCGATCGAGTATGCCACACCTTCTATTGATGCAGTTTTCTTTTCGGACCTTGTCTGACCCATCGAGTATCACAAATGCTCTTTTGAATGTTATTAATGCTCTCTCTGCAAGGCAGAACTGGTGGTTAGGCTTCTGAAGGAAATTTGGTTGGAGGAAAATATTTGTTGAGAATTTTGGTAGACAATTGAAATAATATCCCATTACTAGGGATTGAGTCGTCACTGGGATTACGACAATTGCGTTGCTATTCTTTGCAAGATAAACAACTGAAAATATGCCTTGTTACCTAGGCGAGGTCGTCAAACCAATGTAAAATAAAGGAATTTTTATTGAGAGGAAAAACATGATTTTATCAATAATACACTTGACAGAGGGGAGGGGGACAGACAATTTTCCACCACTCCAGATAATCAGAAGATACACGAGGACCAGGAAAAATAGTAAGACTGACAAAGGAATCCCAGCCATGTCTGGCAGAATGGTATGCTCCGAACCACTGATCTGATGCGAGATCGAATTCTGGCAGAACCCCGACTAGTGGACGAATCTCTACGCGCTTTTGCCTCTGAGAGAACTGCCTGACACACCGCTCTGGATGATAGTATGCGCAGAAGAATGGGCCAAGTAGCCTGAATCGCTTGCCATATGCGTAAGTATATCTGGGAGGTGATTCCTGACGATCAAAGTACTCCCATACGACCTCTTCCTCCTGAAGGTTGTCGATCAAGAACCGGTATCGCGCAACTGGAAGAAGCTTTTCACCCTTGTATCTGAAGGAACTGGCTCGGACTGGCACATACCGGAGAAACCAAGACTGCAAGGCATAGGTGCATCCTTCGACTAGGATCGATTCTCCGAGTGCGAAATGAGTCAACCCTCGGTATAGAAAGGCGAGTGCGGCCATGGCTATTGAGAGGCGGCTAGTCTGTCGACTTCCCCATCTCCTTAGAAGCTGAACTATTCTGATATCTATGTAATTTCGTCTGTCGGGAAAGAAAGCCAATCCCACCGTGCACAGAACCATCGCATGCTGAATTCTCTCTTGAACTGTCCTGGACAACGAGCTGACTTCTACGAATGTCCCATACTGTCTGTAGATTTCGATCAGGCTCACGTATTCATTTCCATCTTCTTCAATCAGAGGCCAAGACTTGCGTCCCGTCATGCGAGCTAAGGCATCTTTTGGGTCCAGACCCTTGACATTAATCAAAAACTATTTCTCCAATGGATCTCCAGGCTGACCGGCTGGCTCGGGCAATCCCATGATCTCTGAAAATTCATCCATCAGCACTGTCATCTCGCCCCACGGGAACCAGAAGGTAGAAGTGCTCGGATTCCACCGCTCTGCTAGTGCATGGATCAAGTTGCCGTTGACTGTCTGCTTTCCCACTGCGGACGCCAGTTCCAATCCACACTCGTCCAGATGGTCCGGAAACATACGAGAGAAGTTCTTGAACCATGAATAATACCACCGGGGAAAGAAGGATCCGGTGCTGAGGACTCGATGTTCGGGAAGACGTTGTCGCACCTCGTAGGAGATGTGACCGTCAGGGAGGACTGAATCAAGTTGACTGGATGCCATCGGACTGGAAGACATGGAAATTGGAATAAGATTTGAAAAAAATACAGGAATTTTGAGAAAAATGCAGGCAGGATAAAAATAAAGCAGAAAATTTGAGATCCAGAAGACAGGAAAGATAGGAAATCACCCGGAGTTTTGAAGAAAATGGAGGAATTTTATGAAAATCGTCCAGAGTTTAATGAAATATAAGGAAGTACTTTATAAAATGAAGTGTTTTGAAAATCGTCCAGGATTTAAAACATAGACAGTACATGGACATGGACTGGGGAATTTTGAAAAATCGTCCAGTATTTTTAGAAAATATGACTATAACATATTCAATCACATTCTGCACAAACAAGTATGCACATACAGCATTCCCTAAAAGCTGACTTTAGATGCACAAATTTTGAAATGGCTGTGGGACCTTAATCCTAACTCTAAGGTTCAGATCATCTGTATCCAATCCAGTTATGCCTATATACTCGAGCCAAGGCTCAATGTACGTGGCATAAAATCAATTTCTCCAGTTCTAGGTTCAAGTTTTCCAACATCCTTGAGCACCTACCGATATACGTTGGACTATGGCCCTTGGTACGTGGCAGGGGGGTTTTCACCCAAATAAGTGGCCCAGTTGTGAGGCTCTGTCCCGAACTATGGTTCTGGAAGAGAGCCCAGCAACGTGAAGACCGGGACAATATAGGTGGGGTGATTTTTTGAAAAACATGAGCACATGCAATCAAATAGAAGGCTCTAAGTCCTAAAGAGATAGATTTTTGAAATATTTGAAGAAGCAAGCATTGTTTTCATGCAATTCGTAAATTGAGGAATGTTGTATTAGACCTAAGTCTATGTGAGCATGAATAATTCTCCTCAATATGGTCCTACCAAACCATACCTAGTCTATATGCATTCCATGTCAGCTGGGTTCAAGTCTAGGCTCCTAGGTTCACATGATATCATAAAGCAAAGCTGACATTCCATGGAAATCGATTTTGACAATTTGAACTAAGTAGAGCATTAGATTGATCAGGCGAAGACAGGTCCCATCTCGGTCGCCAAACCTGTTATCATCGCAAAATTTTTAACCTTTTGCAAATCAAACTGACCTTTGAAAAAGTTTTTGAAAATAACTCGCCTCCGTTTTAAAATGCGGGAAAATTCCGTAGAATGGGACTCGCCTGTCGGTACGAGGTTCAACCGTTCCTGCCACCTTTAACAGGGGTAATTGAACCAAGGATCAATTTTATGCTCTACTCTATTCAACTTGTCTAAATCATATTCTAATTTCTAAATGCACATAGAATCAGGCATGTGCTATGAATTTTCAGAAAATGCACATTTGAAAACATGATGTTTGCTTTGAATGATTGAAATATTCAGAAAATGTAAATCTTGGAAATGATATCACATGGAAAATCGTGAATTAGGACTTGAAAGATATTTCTGAGGAAAGGAAAAATCGATTTCTGGGGAAATCTTGAGATTTTATGAAAATCAATTCTGAGAAAACTTGGTTTTTCTGAATTCCAACTTTGAACTTGAAAATATAACTTGGAATTTCAAATTTTGAACTTGAGAAACACTTGAAATATACTTTGAAATTCAATGTCTTTGGGAAAATCGATTTTGCTATAAGACTTGGGATATTTTGAGAAAATGAATTTCTTTGAATAGGAATTTGAATTGGAATTGGCAAATGCATGAAATGAATGAATATGATTTTGAGGAATTGAGAAATACTTTTTGTATTTTTGAGAAATGCAGTGCATTTTGAAGTTAGCCTAAGAGTGTAGGCTGAATGTGGCTAATGTGAAGATTATAAATCTGAGTATCATTCGTATTCTGACTATGGCCATAAATACAAATTCCACCAAGTTTATAAACTTCATATAAGCTAGTGCATGTGCCATTCGTGTAGACCATGGTGAATTTGCAAAAATATGCATGAATCATCATCCATCACATATTAAAATTATAAAAATAAGCTATATGCAATGCAACCTAAGCTAAGCAGGAAATGTAAATTCTTATTCCAAAGTTTAATTACAAATTACATCACTATTGAAATTTAAATACATGGAAAATAAAGTCTTCAATGTACCTGCAAAACTAGAAAACTTGGTTAATGAAAATATGTTGGCTTTTCTAGATTTATCCAACAATATCAGGAAATTGTTGGATTTTGCCAGATATAAGCCTTTTCCTTGATTCCCTTAAATCAAAATGATAAAGTATAAAATTGAATAAATAAGGAAGATAAAATATGAAATTTCGAAATTGGGGTCCAAATGACCAAAATACCCCTAATAACAAGACTATGGCCTTGAAATTAGGGTTTTTAGAAAGATATTTTGATAAAATGCAAGTTTTGAAATTTGAATGTAATAAACTAAGCTAAATATGATGTGACATGCTTAAAAATATGAAAATTAGGGTTAGGGATTTCGAAATTGAGGTCAAATGACCAAATTGCCCCCGATAGCAAGACTATGGCCTTGAAATCAGGGTTTTTAGAAATAGATTTTGGTAAAAATTTAGGTTTTATGCACTAAATGAAATCAAATGAGCACAAAATTAAACCTAAATCATCCTAATATGATTATGAACATGATTAAACCCTAAAAATATATGCTTATGCACGAAAATTCAAGAATATCACAAAAACTGTGATTTTAGCAGTGTTTTTGGATCTTTCAGGAACCCGGTTTTGCAATTTGCTTAATTCAGCCATCAAATGGATTCCAAAATCCATAAAAATTGGTATCTGCACTTGTCATAACCCTAATGTCGAATTGGAATTATAAAAATAATTTTTTGACATTAAATTAATCCGAAAATTGCATTAAACCCTAAAATATGCTATTTTTGACCTAATTCACCAACCAGTCTCAGTCCAAGACCTGAACCAGGGTTCAAATCTCCATGAAAATTTATGAAATTTTACAGAGACTAACTAGAAAGAAAAACAGAGATTTCCCAATTTACAGATCGGAAAAATCATCTCCGGTTAGGGAGAAACCCTTCCGGCAATCTGAGCTAAAATATATCACTCTTAACAGGGATTAAAACATCTATTCCAGATTGAAAATACAGACATAAATAGAAATTCTAAACAAAAATCTCTGAAATTTTAGTGGTGAACAGTAGACAAAAAAATAACAATACTCACTTTTTACAGATCTAAAATCGGATCTGTGGTTTGGGATTTATGACTAACACAAGTCTGATTAGGGTTTTGGTAAACCCTAACTAGTTTTAAATTTAAAAACAGATTCTCTAAATAGGGAAAAATACTAAACAGTGATCAAAAAATCCGAACATTTCACAGCAGACAGATCTACTCAATGTGAATCCATAGCACTTTACAGATCTAAAATCGGATATAATATGAGAGAAATATCATCACAGCAAGTTACCTTCTTGATTTTAACCACGATTTTAAAGCTTTAAAAACCCGATTTGATGTCTGATTTTTTTGACAGGGTTCCCGAGATACAAAACCTCTGATTTTTCTACAGTAACTCAATAACTCATGCATGCATCACATATAAAAAAATCAGAAATAAACAATGAGTGCTTCAATCCGAACTAACATCATATTTACTGTTCTAAACCTAAAACACACAGAAATTTAAGAAAACTTGAAAAACCATGCATTAGCTAATGTAAATAAATAAAATAAACCATAAATAGTAAAAAAAAAATATTTCTATGCTATAGAACGTAAAACAAACATGAATAAACCATGAAAATAAATTAAAAACAGGGAATCAATGGCTGAAATTTGATATCACCTTTAAAACATAGATTTAACCCATTAAAAAGGGTAAATCATATATTTTATTAGTTAATAATGCAAAGAATCATGTTAAAATCAATTCTAATGGATTAAAATCTCTGTAAATCATCCAAAACAGGGTTAGATCACCTTCTTGGATCGTTCTTGCTGATTCTTGATGGTTCTTGAGGTCAAATCCATGGTTTAATCCATGAAGATGATGGTGCCAATGGCTAAATCATGCTTAAAACAATGAAAAACATTAAATAAAAACTAAAAATTAAAGAAAAACATTACCTTGAGGTTCCTGCAGTGGAGGAAGGGCTGAAGAGGAGAGAGAAGCTCCAAGAATCCAATAGGAGAGAGATGGGAAAATCGACCCCCCTTATGCCTCTATTTATAATAAAAAAATTAGGTTTAAAAATTGACAATTTTGAAAATTTTGGACTCTAAAGGGGGGGGGCGATTTTTGGGTGGAGTTACCTATATGCCCTTAGTCTAAATTATCCTAAATAGTTCCTAATTAACCCCTAGCTAAACCTAAGAATCCCCCAAATGTGGTGCCACTTGGCATTCTCTCACATTGGGTTTTTAAAACACTTTTAAAAACCTTTAAAACACTAGTTTTAAAAACTAACTTTCAAAAATGAGTTTTTCAAAATGGTTTTGACTCTTCTAAACCTCTAACACTAACCAAGACATCAACTAACCCTAGTCTAGCCCTGACTTACTCAAATATGGCGCCACCCCGAGTGGGCCCTACTTGAGTTTTTCAAAAAGCGATTTTAAAACTTGAAATTGAAGGAGTTTTCAAAAGATTTTCAAAAGTAAACTTAAAATTAGGATTTTTGAAATGGCATAAGGTCCTAACTGAGTTAGAATTCCTCTGGATATGGTGCCAACTGAGTGGGCCCACATCAAATTTTGAACATTTTTGAAATAAACACTGAAAATGGCTTTGAAAAGGGGTTAAAATCAGTATTTGAAATTCAAGATCTTTGAAAATAGGGTCTCAAGCGAACTGGGACTCCGGGTTAGAGTCCTGAACTCTTAGGACTCTGAGATTTTAGATTTTAAAAGCCAAATGAAAGAATTTTCAAAAGATTTTATCAAGAAATGATGAAATAAGTCAGAAAACACAGTCAGGGTTAGACTCCTAACTCGACCGAACTCTAAAATAGAGTCCTGAACTAACTGGACTCTGTGAAATGACCTAAATTTTGAAAACAAACGAAAAAGATTGAGAATGGAAGTAAAACAGACTTAAAAACCAGACTTCTGACCGGATTAGGACTCTGAGACAGAGTCCTGATCGGACTGAAACTTTCAAAAATTTGAGAAATTTGATGAATAGAGGCATTCAGAAGTGACACCATCTAAATGGGTCTCATCTGTGAATTGAAATCGATTAAAGTTTGAATTTGAAAGGAATCCAGATTGTTTTCTGAGAAAATATTTCGAAATATAAAGTCCTGGGGTTGGAAAATGACAGAGTATTGAATAAAAACCCAGATTTTGAAATTGATTTTGAAATAAAGCTTGAATGTTTTGAAATAGGTGTGCTAGATCTCGAAAATGAGATGTAATGACATGCAATGCTATGCAATGACATGCAATGCTATGCAGAATACATGCAATGATCTGTAATGACTTATGAAATGGACAAACACTGGATGAGGGTGAAAATTTGGGATGTTTACACGGGGTCTCACTTGACCTTAGATTTGAAAATATTTAAGAAAATAACTCGCCTCTGTTTTGAAATATTTGCGGGAAAACTAGGAGACGGGATCCGCTCGTCGGTACGAGGTTCGACCGTTCCTGGCACCTTTACCAGGGGTAATCGAACCAAGGGTTGAATTCATGCATTTTGCTTTGCTAAGAAATTATCTAAGAATTGATTCTAAGTCTAAAATGCACAAAGAATCATGCTTGTGCAAATGCAAGGATGTATGCTTTTTCAAAAAATAATTTTGAAAATCTCCAAGTATTTCTGAGATGAATCTAATAATAGCGTGAAGAAATGGTTTTTAACTTTAGAACTTAAGATTTAAAGTTCTAAGTTTTTGGAATAATCAAAGTTTGGAAAAATAAATCTTTGGTTTGAAAAGTATGATTGGAAGATGAGTGAAAAGGAAAATGAAGCTTCAAAGTCATAAATGGACTTTGACTTTGAATTTAAACATAAATTTAAGAAAAGGAGATGAAATTTGAAGTGATATTGAATTCTAGATTTAAAATTTGAAATCAGGATGGAATTTGGATTTGAGAAATCCAAATGGTATTTAAAAATAGAGATGTATTTAGGAAGTTCAGGTGAGATCTGAATTTGGATTTGAATACTAGAATTTGGGAATGGAATTGGATTCTGGATCCTAAATAGAATTGTATCCAAGATCTGGAATCCAAGATCTGGAATCCAAGATCTGGAATCCAAGATGGGATTGGATTCTGAATCCTAAAATGGATTTTGGATCTTAAAATGGGTTTAGGATCTGAAATCTGAGATCCAAGATAGAGTTGGATTCTAGATCGTGAGATGGATTTTGGATCTGAAGTCTGAGATCCAAAGTAGAATTGGCTTTTGGATCCTAAAATGGAGTTGGATCTGAAGTCTGAGATCCAAGATAGAGTTGGATTTTGGATCCTAAGAGGGTTTTTGGATCTGAAGTCTGAGAACCAAAGTAGAATTGGGTTTTGGATCCTAAAATGGAATTGGATATGAAGTCTAAGATCCAAAGGTAGAATTGTATTTAGAAAACTGGACCCAAGTTGAGATTAAAATCTAACTTTGGATTTGGATTCTGAAAGCCCAAGTGGGGCTTTTTAAAGATGGATCTGGGTTTTGAAAACCCAGATTGAATTTAAAATTTCAAAAAGAGTCAAGTTTTGAGATTCAAAAACCAATCTCAAACTTTGATTTTGAATTTTGGAGATGAGAAAATAAACTTGATTTTGGAAGCAGGAGATGACTTCAAAGTTAAATTGAACTTTGAAGTTTGGATTTTGATTTTGAAAAAAAAATGATTTAGGAATTTCAAAGTCAAATTGGACTTTGAAATTGAATTTTTGAATTTTGAAATGAGATAGAATTGAATTTGAATCTGTAAATAAGATTTGATTTGAGAAATGAAGAAAAAGAATCACTTGGAATTTGGAAAAGGAAATTTTAAAAATATGATGCAATTTTATCCTAAATGATGAATGAATTTAAAGATTTTGAATTTGGTTTTGAAAATCATATTTCATTCTTTCAATGAATGTAAGATAAGATTGATGATATAATACACTCCTCACTATGGTCATTGAATGTATTATATAATAATCTATATTTAAATTCAGGTAAAGAATGAAGCATATTTTGGTGCTTTTATAGAGTTTAAAAATGAAATTAACTCTCAATATATCCTGACTATGGCCATTGATACATATTTTGAGTTAATTTTAAGTTAAACTCTAATAAAAGAAGAAAATATTTTAAAATATGATGATTTTTAGAAAGAGATTCAATGTGGATCAAATGTTATTCCATAAAATATAGGAATCCTAAGCATTGCCCACATTTTGACTATGGCCATCAATGTGAGTCATTTGCTTAGGATTAATTACCTCTTATTAGAATAGTGCATGTGCCATTCGTGTTTCACCATTTGTGTAATTTTGAAAGTAAAAGAAAAAAAACGTCATGAATCAAGTAATTCTAGAAGATATATACATGCTCATGTATTCTATTCTAAGACAAAGAATGTAAATATTGTATCCAGCTATTACAATCATTGAATTTTATTTCAAGATTTACAAAAGCCTCTAATTCTAGAAAAATGGCAATGTCCATATATCCCTACAAAACAGAGTGATTACCGAGCAAGATTGCAAGAATACATATAGAGGAAAACAAAATCTAAATGCTATCTTCTCATTAAATGGGAAACACCTATGACAATGCACTCACTCAAATGGAAACATGATGTTTATCTCAAAATACATAAGTGGTATGCTATAGGTATTGATATACAAGAGGGTGCTGTGAACTCTTAGGATAATATCCCTTTCTGTCATACCAAAAAAAAGAAAAAAGAAAAAAGAAAATAACCATGCATATCTTTTCAAACCATATAACATCCCTATAATAATAATCTTTTTATAAGAGACCTTTTACTTTATGACTGGCACTATGATAAAAGCAGCCCCTGGTTGGGTCCGGTTGCTAAGCTAGAGCTTGAGTGGCTGCCAAACAAATGTACAATTGTTTCAGGCAAAATGTAAAAGAAAGTGCATAATTCATATACAATATGCCAACGTATATGTAGCAGCTTGATAGAATATACTGAACTATTTTGGATGAAGCTGTTGGTTATTGTGAGCATGTGCCAAGTGAAATGATTGAAGTGGAGACATAGCTGAGAGACAATGTCAGCCATATGTGCCATGGCTGTAGGTGTGAAAAAGAAATACAATAGTGTTTTTATACTACTATAGGCTCAAAGAAGCTACAGGGGTGTCTTGCATGGTTATAAGTGCAAGGAAAGACACTTGTTGTAAGTGCAGAGAGTGTAACAATTGTGGCAACAGCTGACACAGGGTAAGCTGCTGGAAATGAATGTGAACATATGATGGCGAACAGTGTGATTTACAGAAAAGTCTTAACAGCAAATTGTGTTGCGTGATGGTGGAGGTGATGACTGGATGGAACTTTCAGATAGCAGGTGGGTGGATGCTGGAATACAAGGATTTAGTGAGTGGCTGTGGGAAAGAAAAAAAAAAAACATACGAGTCTTCTAAAGACATTCACAACACAAGAATATCACATCAATTTCAAAGAAACATTTATATGTATATATATATATATAATCAGTATTGACTTTGCAGAATTTAAAACAAACACTAACTGCCAAATTATTAAAATCAATACCAAATAAAACTTTTTACAAATTGTTAATCAGATGAAATTCAAAATTCTTCCAAATGGCAGTATCATTAAAAGAACGTTCACTACAAGTACGAGATCTCATATTATTAACTTGAAAACAGCAATATCATCAAAAGTAATGTTCGCCATAAGTATGAGATCTCAGATTATCAAAGTCAATATCCAAATGTATTTGCAAAGAGAAATATGTTACCTCTCTTTGATGCAATACAGCCTTTTTCCTGTAAACAAATCACCTAATTTTTGACAAAACAAATTGGCAGATATATTCAATACAAGTTTTAAAATTTACCTGCTCCACCACACGCAAATCCTAGATCTTACCCGCGCAATGAGCTAGCCTCCAATGACACACCTTCTCCCAGGGCAGCAACATGTTTCTCGAGCTCTCTGGTTCTAGCTTCTGCTTTTCCACGTCTCTCTTCCACAGGTCGGAGCTTATCCATAGTGCCTTTATTCTGGAGTATGTCAACGCTCATCCTTCCTATTACTTGCATCATCTTCAGCTTATCACTTCTTTCCAGAACCGCATCCTGGAAAGCCTGTTTTGTTCGTATCTGTCTATAGATGTGAGGATTGTCACTGCTACCACCTCGCAGATGCTGCTGCCGATGGGGTTCCTGAGATGAACCACTGAATTGCTCGGTTTTGGGTGCCCCTATTGCAGAGCCTGTAACTGAAACCGTGGGTCTTGGGAGGGATGTAGCTGATGAGTCTTGAAGAAAAGGCCATCAAATTGATGGCGATCTGGGGATCTTCAGTGAGAATGGATGCTGGAGATGGTGACTGTAGCATAGATTTGAGAAATTGGATGGTGTTGAGGGTTCAACCGACTCCAAGATAAACCAAAACTACTTATCTTTAGATGGGCAAAACAAAAACCTTTGGCAAACCTTTGAAACACAATAACTATTGAAATGAAAAGATGCAAAAAAAAAAAAAACAGACCATAGCACCAACATCATCAAAGTTTGCTACAATGGTCGGATGCTGAGAATGTTATTAGGAGCTGTCCATTGGCAACTTCTTAACCTCATCATTCATCACCGGGTATCTTTTGCTTGGGTCAGATCACACAACCAGCCAAAGTTGGGCATATTTTATTATTAGGCTTCCAGTTGCAAAGTGGGATTCAAAAGCACGAACAAATATTCAAGATAATCAAACAGAGCAGGGAATCGAGTCAAAAGAGAGATCGTTAGAAATCAAAATGCTAAATCCAAATGAACAATATAATGATCAAATATACTGGTGTGATGCAACGAATTAGCATAGGAAATCAAGATCGACAGACAAAAAAAAAAAAAAAGAAACTTGCATCAATGAATCGATTCTCATAGATCAATTTTTAGCAGAGCATGCCACAAAATTACAGCAGAACCGATAATTCATAAGGAATATCAATCATCTTCTTTTCTATCGATGAATCACAAAATCTTCACAGTGAAACCGAAAATCGAAATCCTCGATAGATCCAACTGGCTTCCTGGTAGACTGATTCTGGATTGATCTAATACTTTATAAGAGTTACTAAATATGTTGATGCTAGATGAAGAGAAAGAAGACGGACAAATGATGATAGTCTTAAAACTGAAATGAAACATGTCAATACATAGAAAACAATACAATGAAGAGAACAAGCAAGAACAGTGAGGTTGATTCAAGGTAAAGAGCAAAAAAAGAAAACAGGATGAGTCGATGGTGGTAACAAATAATCCAAAATCAAAAGAGGAGAGCATCATACGAAATAGAAAATCCAGATTCAATAGACAAATCGATATATAAAGTCGTGAATCGATAAGGGAAACATATTGAAGTTCAAATGAATCACATGAGAACAAGAAGAAATAAATTAGAAATGCAGAGAAATGTTGGAACCTATTAGTTCCTTTTACTGTCGCATATTTACATAGACTGACGCTTGCTATACGCAAGATCGATGCTATGTGAATGCTCCAATGGGGAAAAAAAGAGAGAGAGAAAAAAAATGAAAAAAAACTGGGAAAATCTAGAAGAAATCGGCAACGATGGGGGAAAAGAGAAGAAGGAAGATTAAATAAGAGGGAAAACCACGAAAAACTAAGCGATAATGTTAAAACAGAGCTGCCAAATAAAATAAAAGAGAATAGCCAGAGGGAGGGTAGATGGCAACTTACCTGATGGCCTAGTGTTGCAAGAGGAGGAAGGAGCGAGTTTTCCTTTTGCTTATTATGGAAACTCCCTGCGATCCTGACGGTGATCTGAATGTTCCCTAGAAGGATCCGTCACAAACTCCTTCATCTCAGAGATGATTCAAATCTTCTTTGGCCCAGGGGGTCGAACTCGCATATTCGTCTTCATCTTGACGACAATTGAGAGATCCCCTTTGCGAATATTTGATTGAAGCTTAAATGTATGGATAAGGAGATATGAATTGAGTGGATTCTTTTCATCGCTCAGGGTATTTCTACTGCCTGATTGCTAGAAAATCAACTTAAAACATGCACTATAGCTATGATCAATATCGATTCGCTTCCAGCTTTTCAACATCATTGAATATTTCTTTTGCTAATCATACCAAGGATATTTCTTATATCCTCTTGGTTGACCAATAGAGAGAAGATTTGAATTTTACTCTTTTTCTTAAAAAGCTTCACCCTTTTGAAAAGAATACTAGAGGTAATTCTTTCGTGTAGTAAGAATATTGGAGTCAACAACTGTTTTTAGCAAATTGGCATAATGTTCCAGAATTCTTTTGTGAAATAATCACTCAATATAGATTTTGATATGACCTTTAGCCGAAATTTGAAAGAAATATCATGGAAACATTGGTTTTTATCACACAACATTGGCTCAACAGGAACTCGACCTAAGAGCCGTAAAGAATCTTGGATTCATAGGGATTCATCCTACAGATTGAATTTTTGAAAAATAAAGTTAATTTAATAAGAATTCAACCTAAGAATTTGCAAAATAAATTTTTAAATAAGAATTTTATCCTTCAGACTGAATTTTGAAGAATGAATTTGGTTTAATAAGAATTTAACCTAAGAACTGAAAAAGAATATTTGATTGGTAGGAATTCAACCTACAAACCGAAATTTTGAAAAATGAATTTGGTTCAATAGGAATTTAACCTAAGAACTGCCAAAGAATATAGATCAGCAGGAATTCAAACTACAGATTTACTTTTTGAAAAATGAATGCGGTTCGATAGGAATTCAACCTAAGAACCGTAAAAAGAATATGAATTAGTAGGAATTCAAACTACAGATTTACTTTTTGAAAAATGAATGTGGTTTGATAGGAATTCAACCTAAGAACCGTAAAAAGAATATGGATTAGTAGGAATTCAACCTACAAATTAGAATTTGGAAAAACGAATTTTGGTTTAATAGGAGTTCAACCTAAAAACCGCAAAAGAATATATATCGGTAGGAATTCAACTTACAAACTTACTTTTTGAAAAATGAATGTGGTTCGATAGGAATTTAACCTAAGAACCGTAAAAAGAATATGAATTAGTAGGAATTCAAACTACAGATTTACTTTTTGAAAAATGAATGTGGTTTGATAGGAATTCAACCTAAGAACCGTAAAAAAGAATATGGATTAGTAGGAATTTAACCTACATATTAGAATTTGGAAAAACGAAATTTGGTTTAATAGGAGTTCAACCTAAGAACCGCAAAAGAATATAGATCGCTAGGAATTCAACCTACAGATTGAAATTTTGGAAAGAAATGAATTTCGGTTCAGTAAGAATTCGACCTAAGAACCGCCAAAGAATATAGATTAGTAGGATTTCAACCTACAGATTTTCTTTTTAAAAAATGAATGCGGTTCAATAGGAATTCAACCTAGGAACTGCAAAAGACAAAGAGATCAGTAGGAATTCAACCTACAGATTGAATTTTTGAAAATGAGATGGGTTCAGAAGAAGTTCAACCTAAAGATTGACTTATGAATGGTCTGAAGGGGATTCAAAATAAGAACTGCGAATTAGTAGGAGTTCAACCTAAAGATCGCGGATCAGTAGGGGTTCAACCTAAAGATCGACTGAAGGAATGGTCCTAAAGGATTTCAACCTATGGACTGCGAATCAGTAGGATTTCAACCTAAAGCTCGCTGATCAGTAGGAGTTCAGCCTAAAGATCGATGGAAGAAAAGGTCCTAAAGGATTTCAACCTAAGGACTGCGAATCAGTAGGATTTCAACCTAAGGCTCGCTAATCAGTAGGAGTTCAGCCTAAAGATCGATGGAAGAAGAGGTCCTAAAGGGATTCAACCTAAGGACTGCGAATCAATAGGATTTCAACCTAAAGCTCGCTGATCAGTAGGAGTTCAGCCTAAAGATCGATGGAAGAAATGGTCTTAAAGGATTTCAACCTAAGGACTTTGAATCAGTAGGATTTCAACCTAAAGCTCGTTGATCAGTAGGAGTTCAGCCTAAAGATCGATGGAAGAAAAGGTCCTAAAGGATTTCAACCTAAGGACTGTGAATAAGTAGGATTTCAACCTAAAGTTTGTTGATCAGTAGGAGTTCAGCCTAAAGATCGACTGGTTTGAGAAGGAATTTTGGTTCAAGAGGGATTTAACCTGTGAGCCATATTGGTTTGACAGGGGTTCAACCTATGGGCTTTTGATTCTATAGGAATTCAACCTAAAGATCTCAATTTAAGAAGAAAGAATTCAACTTGTGGATTGAAATAGACCATCATAGTTAGCTGTATATGGTCCGATTTTCAGTATTGCCACCTTATCTTGACTGGGGAAGAAATAAGTTTTGCGAAGAATTTGCCAAAAAAAGATAGAAATTTATGGAAGATTTGATTAAAGAGGAGAATCAAGGAAATTTTATGGGAATTATCTTTATAATAGAATTCTCACAGGTAGCATCGTTTCTCCTATGAGTGATTTCAGGATTATCCCTTATCCTGAATGGGAAGGAAATAAAATTTTGGCAAGAATTGATAAAAGGCTTGATAAAGAATCAAAAGAATCAGCAAAGCTTGAAAAATTGATAAAGAAAAAGATTTGGCAGAGATTAATGAAGCTTTAAAAGAGGAAGAAAGACATTCAGGACTATCCCTTGTTTTGAAGAAAGAAGGACCTCGTAGGATGAGGTTTCAGGTTTATCCCTTAACCTGAAGGGTATTTTTGAAATAAGAATTGACAATAAGAATTAATAAAATGGATAAACAATCAATAAAAATGAATAAAGCTGATAAAACTGATAAAGATTGATAAACAAAAAGTTGATAAAAGTTGAGAAAAAGAGTTTGATCCTGCTTGCATGTGGGATCTTTAAAATGAGAGAAGAATATGAGAAAATCATTTTTGGAAAGAAAGATGAGGGCTGATTTTTTGAAAGGGGATCATTCACGAAAGATCATCACGAGGGTTAATTTTTTGAAGAAGAAAAAAAAAACCAATTTTTAGAAAATATGATCAACATGAGGGTTGATCTTTGAATGCAATGATTCGAAATCTATTTTTTGAAAATATGATCAACACGAGGGTTGATCTTTGAACGCAATGGTTCGAAACCAATTTTTAGAAAATATGATCAACACGAGGGTTGATCTTTGAATGCAATGGTTCGAAACCAATTTTTTAGAAAATATGATCAACACAAGGGTTGATCTTTGAATGCAATGGTTCGGAACCAATTTTTTTTTTTTAGAAAATATGATCAACACAAGGGTTGATCTTTGAATATAATGTTTGAAAACCTATTTTCTTGGAAAAGATGATCAACACGAGGGTTGATCTTTGAAAAAGGTTGGACTAAAATATGAAAATTTTTCATGATTTGTGAAAGACCCTCATAGGTAATATCATTTCTCTCATGAATGATGTCAAGATTGTCCCGCATTTTTGAAAAGAATAGGAATCTGATGGCAAAAAAATATTTTGAAGTGTAAATGAAAATTTAAACAATAAAAGATGCCCCAATATTGCGAAAAGAAATAAGAATTGAACCTCAAAGATAGGAAGGAAATTGACATTTCATTTATAAGCAAAATTGATAGCAAAGACTGAAATATTTACAGGTATTTTTGACCAAAAGGTCGCAAGAGACTCGGGCTGACTTGCCCTTACAGGATGGTTTGGTAAAGAAAAGGGAGGATAACAGAAAAGACTCTAGTATCATCGGCTTTTTGAATGATCTGGAAAAGGCTATGTCCGGACGGCGGGCTGCTCTTCAGTTTTCTCTTCTATCAGAAGGTGTTTATCGATGCAGTCCTGGACGATATTTTTCAGAATGAAGCAGTGCTCTGTGTCGTGCTCCACTGCTCGATGATACTTGCAGAACTGTTCCTTGAAGCTGCCCAAGACTACTGAAGGATCTGCAGCTTTTGGCAGACGAATCATATTCTTTGTGAGCATATATTTCAGAACCTCCTCGAGTGTCTGCTCCAAAGGGGTGAATTCGCAGTCAGGACTCCAATCTTTGCGCTTTGGTTTTTTCTAATTCTTTTCCCGTTGCTGAGAATTGGGTTGGGAAGGCTTATTGTTGTTGGAAGACCTTCCTTTTCGACCTCTGAATCCTTCTGAATTGTTGACATGATCATCCTTGTTACCCTTGTTGTCGTATGAGGGACCAGCGGAAAGAGTGAAATGTGCTTTCTTCTTTGCATCTTGATTGCCCCTTGCCAGGGTGGTACCGTCATAGACTCTGTTATCTATTCCCATCTTGAGCCATTCAGCTCGCTCAACCAACTTAAAAAATGACTTGGAAGGGTATGGGAAAATGAGGCTTTTCAAGGGTTGAGAGAAGTTATTGAGGATGAGTTGAAGGGCATGCTCCTTTGAGATGGGGGTTCTCATCTTGTTGCAGGTATCTCTCCACCTACGGATGAAATCTATGGCCTTTTCCTTGTCATCATGCCTCAAATTGCATAAGTGATTGAGGGTCGGCGGTGCCTCAATATTGAACATGAATCTCTCTACAAACAGGTTGACAACTTTATCGAAATCTCGCAGCTCGACAGGGTTGATGTGCTCCGCATACCACTTAGCTGCTATGCCCTCCAAACTGCGAGGAAAGCACAAGAAGAGGGCCCGATTGTCTTCACTGAACCTGGCACATTCGGCGAAGAACATTGCGAGATGGGCCTTTGGGTTGCCGGACCCGTCGAACTTAATAAACTTTCGTTGGAGATCTTCCAAGCTGATGTCCCCATCTAAACCAAGGTAGAAGTCCTGTCTAGTATATACCCTCTTTCCTTTATCTTGGATCTGCAGATCTTTGACCATCTTAGTCAATACTTGAACTAAATCTTCTGCTGGGACCCCATCTTTAGGTTTGTTGACTGATTCAGGTTCTTCTGCCACTTTCTTGGGTTGTCGCAGATGTTTTGGGATGAACACAAACTGTTCTTCCTCGGAATCCTCTTTTGCTGATTTTGTGCCCTCAGATGTGTTGTCCTGCTGGACCCTCCTCTTGTTAATCCTGACATGCTTCTTTACTGGCTTTCTCTTGGTCTTTCTTTTAGAGGATGTCTTCTTTGAACTTGCCCCAGCTTGCTCGGACATCATTTTTGCCATCATCTTTTGAAAGATCTTATACATTGCCGGGTCAACATCATTTTTCTCTGAATAAAGTTTTTCTGGACAATCTGGAAGAGTTTATTTCTTCCACTTCGCTGTCATTGTGTCGCTGAGCTGCCCTTCTTCCCGCTCTTGTTTGAACCATGATGAAATGTTGACATTTTCTGATGAAATAAATGAAGAGTTTAGGACAAAGAATTTTTTGAAAGGAAGAGGGATAGTGAAAGAGAATTTTTAAAAGATCTCTCGATAAAAAAAGATTTTAAATGAAGAAGATAGAAATGCACGAGGAAGAGTATTTTGAAGATGAATGACAAGACCTTGAATACTTTGAAAAATTGCTGACAAGATCAAAAGATTTAAAATAAATCAGAAGAAAAGAAAGAAATATGCCTGGACTTTTTGAAAGATAGGAAGATTTAAAGGACATGTCCAGGTTTTTAAGAAATGAAGGAATAAAGAAATGAAAAATATACAATCCTGGATTTGAGAAAATAAAAGAATTTTTATGAAATACATATCCAGGGTTTTGAAAAATAAGAATTTTCAAGATAATATCTACAAAAGAATCAATTTATACAAGCAATAATGCACAGAATAGCACTCCCTAGAAGCTGACTCTAAAATGCAATAATTTGAAATGGCTCGTAGGACCTTAATCCTAACTCTAAGGTTCAGATCATCTGATTCCAATCAAGATACGCCGATATACTCAAGCTGAAGCTCGAAGTACGTGGCATAAAAATATTCCTCCGATTCTAAGGTAATGGTTTCCCAACATCCTTGAGCACCTACTGATATATCTCAAACTATGGCCCTTAGGTACGTGGTAGGGGGGCGCGAACCCAAATAAGTGGTCCAGTTGTGAGGCTCTCTCCCAAACTATGGTTCAGTGAGACAACCCAGCAACGTGAAGACCGGGGCAATATAGGTAAGGATGTTTTAAAAAATATGTTCAACATGCAAGAAATCAAATGGCTCTAATGCAAGTCCTAAAGAGATAGATTTAAAATGAATAGAAGCATACACTTGCATACATTGTTTTACATTCAATCCCTAACATTGAGGAGAGTTGTATTTCAGACCTAAGTCTAATGTGAGCATGAAACACGAATAAAAAGATTACATTTTCAGCTTTTAGATTAGAATGAATGAGCATTGTAAATATCATGAATTACTTGTTCTCATATCATTTTACCCTTTATTCAAAAAATTAACAAATGGGAACACGAATGACACGTGCACCATTCTAATAAGAGGTGATTAAATCCTAAGTTGATGATTTGCATCAATGGCCATAGTTAGGATGTGAACAAAACTTAGGATTTTCATCTTTTATGGAATAACATTGGATCCACACTGGATCTTTCCAAAAATCATCATATTTTCAAATATTTTATTCCTTTATTAAAGTTTAATTTAAAATTATCAAAATATATATCAATGGCTATAGTAAGGATATATTGAGAGTTGATTTCATTTTAAACTCTATAAAGGCACCAAAATGTATTTTATTCTTCACTTGGATCTAAATATGATTATTATATAATACATTCAATGACCATAGTCAAGGATGTATTATATCTTCAATCTTATTTCAATTCATTTAAAGAATGAAATATGATTTTCAAATTCAGTTTCAAATTCTTTAAATTCATTCATCATTTAGGATAGAATTGCATCATATTTTCAAAATTCTTTTTTTCAAAGTCCAAGTGATCTTGAATATCTTTCTTCAAATTTCAATTTCAATTCATCAATTCTATCTCATTTCAAAAAGTTCAAAATCCAATTTCAAAGTCCAATTTGACTTTGAAATTTCAAATTCATTTCATATTCAAAATTCCCATTCAAATCAAATTTCAAAGTCCAATTTGACTTTGAAATTCCAAATTCATTTTCAGGATTCAAATTTCAAAATTCAATTTCAAAGTTCAATTTAACTTTGAAATTTCTGATTCATCTTTTGATTTCAAAACTCAAGCTTTAAATCAAGTTCATCCTTTATTTTTCATTGAGTGTTGATTCTGAAATTCAAAATCAAAGTTTTGAGATTGATTCTGAATCTCAAAATTTGATTTTTTCTAAGTTTTAAATTCAGTCTGGGTTTTCAAAACCCAGATCCATCTTCAAAAATCATTTTTTGGGACTTTTAAAATTCAATTCTAAAATCAGAACCCAATTCCACTTTGGATCCAGATTTCCAAATCCAATCTCCATTTTGGATTCCAGACTTCGAATCCAATTCCATTTAGGATTCCGGATTTCGGATTCAACTCCATTTTTGGATTCCAGACTTCAGATCCAATTCCATTTAGGGATCCAGATTTTGGGTTCAACCCCATTTCGGATTCCAGACTTCGGATCCAAATTCCATTTATGATTCCAGATTCTGGATTCAGTTCCATTTTGGATACTAGACTTCAGATCAAAAGTACATTCTATATTTTTAAATCTAATTCCATTTTCAATTCTCGTTTCCAAAGCTACTTTCAAATCTATTTCTCAAATCTGAATTCAAATTCAAAGTCTTTTTTCATGTCTGGAACTCAAAATTTATTTTGTAAGATCGATTCTTGAAAATCAATCCAAATTCAAGGTCCATTCTGACTTTGAAAATTCATTCTTATTTCAGAAATTTTAATTCCCTTTCTCTTCATCTGAAGATTTATCTTTACAAAATTTTGATCATTCCGAGACTTAGAAATTCAAAGTCTCTTCTTCCAGATTCATTTCAAATTTTGAGTTAGATTCAAAATCTAAACTTTTTCAAACCAAATCTTTGAATCATTTCTTCACTCCATTATCAAATTTATTTCAGAATCACTTGGAATATCTCAAGTTTCTAAACTATTTTTTTCAAAAGTATACATCCTTGCATTTTCATTGCACAAGCATGATTCTTTATGCATTTTAGACTTAGAATAAATTTTTAGATAATATTTTAGTAAAACAAAAAGGCATAAATTCGATCCTTGGTTCGATTATCCCTGGTAAAGGCGCCAGGAATGGTCGAACCTCGTACCGACGAGCGAACCCCGTCTCTCTATGTTTTTCTGCAAATTTTTGAAATGGAGGCGAGTAATTTTTCTAAATATTTTCAAAATTAAGGTTAAGTGAGACCTTCGCAAAAGAGTTTCTTTCTCTCTTCTTTTCTTTTCTCTTCTCTCTTCTTTTTCTTTCTTTTATTTCCCCTTTAAAAAGGGAAATAGAGGTTAGAAAGGAAAAGAGAAGGACGAGAGAGAATACCAAGAGGGGAAAAATTTTGTGATGATCACAAAGGGCTGTTGATGGTGATGACTGTCACTGATTGAAAGAAGCTTGGAAGGGGTGGCGCAAGCTAGTGGTGTTGCTTCAAAGTTGAAGAAGATGAAGGGTGTGCTGGAAGAGTTGGTTGCAACTGTTGGCTAGAGTTTACACCAGCTTGAGGATATGCTTCAAATGGGCTAGAACTGATTGAAGATGGAGAGACCGATTGCTTCAAAGTGGCTGCAATGAAGGGCTGAGAGAGAGTGAATGAGAGAGAGAGAAGGAAGGTCTCAAGGGGGCTGAGAGGCAATAGGTAGAGGCTCAGCTGGGCGTGTAATGGCTTGGGAGAGAGAGAATGAGAGGCTGGAATCGGAAGGAAGCACAACTGTATGGGGTCTTGTGTGTTGGATGAGGGATTTGGAAAGGGGCTGGAGTAATAAGAAGGGGAAGAAAGGAGGGAAGGGAAAGAAGGAAAGAAAATGAAGAAAAAAGAGCAAAGAAAGGAAGAAGGAAAAAGGAAAGAGAGAAGAGAAGGAAGAAGGAAAGAAGAGGAGAAGAGAAGAGGGAAAGAGGGGGTGTCGACCAAGGGGAAGAAGAAAGGAAGAGAAGGAAGAAAATGAAAAGGAAAGAAAGAAGAAGAAGAAAAGGAAGAAAAGGAAAAGGAAAGAAAGAAGAAGAAGAAAAGGAAGAAAAGAAGGAAAAGAAGAAAGAAGAAGAAAAGAAGAAAGGAAAGAAAAAGAGGAGGGAAAAGAAGAAAGGAAAAGAAAAGGGAAAGTGGAGAGAGAGAGAGGGGGTTGACCCTCTTGTGGGGCCCACCACCTTTCATTAGGTGGAAATAATAAAATAAAAAATAAAGATAAAAAGAAAACAAGGAAAAGAAAAGTGATTTTTTTTCTAAAAAAAAATTAAAATTGTGGCACCACATTGGCATGGACCCACATGAGATTAAAAAATTCATTTTGAAAAATTAAAGGGTAGAATGGTCTCTCAGAAAATTTTTGAATAGAGTGAGCTATTTTTGGTAGTTTTTTGAAATGAGCTCAAAATTTGAAGTTCCATACCCAGTTGCAGAGCAAATCCAGTTTAGAATTTGAAAAACCAAATTTGAAAAGAATCCAGATTGTTTTCTCGGAAAAATATTTCCAAATTTAGAATCTTGGGGGTAAAAATGTCAATTTTGAAAACCCTAGGTATGAAATTGATTTTTTAAGACTTTAAAACTCGAATCTGGATTAGAATTTTCAAAACTGGAGTTCTCGATCTCAAAAATAAAGTGAAATGTTATGAAATGTTATGAAATGATAAGAAATGATACAAAATGCCTTGCGAAATGCTAACTCTGGATGAAGAATTTTGGACATTAGACCCCAATTGATAGTTGTGCTAGTTTAAAAAGTAATAATTTTGACAAAAATGGGCAAAATGGTTCAAGAAATGATTTTTTGACTCTGTCGGGCCAGAGTGACACTAAAAATTGAGGTTTGAGCTGGTTTGAACTGAAATGAATTGGATTGAGTTGGATTCTAAGGTTTCAGAACTCAACTGGACTTACAAGACACTGACTTAACTCAGCTCCTAGACTAAATTGTCAAGAAAAGCTGCCATTTTTAGAGAAATGGCGAGAAATGGTCACTGAAGTGAAGTGAATTATAGACCAAAGTTGGATTTGAGCTGAAACAAAGATCAGTAATACTGAGATGAACTAAAACTGAAGCTCAAACACTAGCTCAACTGACTAGATTCAACTTAATTTCAGCTAAATGAGTTGAAATGGGCTCCTAGACATTTGGAAGTGGATTTGAACTGAAACTGAATCACTTGAACTCTTGGTGAGCTCAAGCTAGACCCAGGAAAATTTGACTGACTGAGAATGACTGACTCAGAGACAATTGGCTTGAATTTGAGTGAGAAATGAGCTCATTTTTGAAGAAATGATCCCATTTTGGCATGAATGGTCAGAAATGAACATGGCCTCTTCACTGTAAGCTCAGGTGAGCTTGAAATGATTGATATTCTAAATGTTCTGAGCTTGAGAATAAGCTTGATTGATTCTGACTGACTGGGGTCTTAGGATGACCTAGGGGTAAAATGGTAATTTTCCTAATGAAAGTGGTAAAATGGTAATTTCCTAAAACAGACTCGGGGTTGGACTCCTATACTGACCTATCAGGGTTGGCATCCACACGAGGGGGGTGTCTAAGAATGAATGAGAAAATTTTGGGGTGTTTACAGATGCCCCTCTTTGCTACTAAGTCGGCTTAGGGCCGAACTTTGTGGCAAAGAAAAACACACTAAATTTGGGCTATAAAAATGCCTCAGTTAGAAGGATCTGATTGGTTATGAAGAGATTAGCCCTGATGAAAATGGTAGGTATAGAATGGGGAATGACGAAGAAAGATTTACTTTAAAGAAGTGAAGCTCGGGTTTTGCCCTTAACCTGGATGTGAAAAAAAGTACCTCATATAAAAATGAGGCTCAGGCTTGACCCTTAACCTGACCGAGAAACAAAATACCTCATCAGAATGAGGCTCAGGTTTATCCCTTAACCTGATCGAAAAACAAAAACGATGAAATCTTTGATTGAAGAATCCATGATGGGACCTTTGGACTTCCGCACAATGAATCTGATAGGTGTATTGCAAAAGGATGAAAATAGGGATCCCTAAAGCTTGAAAAGGGGTTTGATTTTGGGCACCTCATTGCTGAGACTAAATAACTTTTGAAATTGATAACCTTTTGCAGAAAAATGATTGGTGGCTTAACCTCGAGCCGAAATTGGACTGTTTATGCTGGGACAGTGGGGACACAGGGAAGTGTGTGAATTTGAGAGCCCAAGCGCTCAGATTATACCAACATAAGGGAAGGAATCTTAAAAACTCCCGTTATCAAGTCCTAAAGAGGGATGAAAAATGATGTCAGGATGTATCAAAGGCGGACAACAAGCTCTCACTTCACGTCAGGATAGCTAGAAAATATTGTCAAAATGTTGAAAATTATTGTTGATTCAAAATAATTGAAAATGATGCACATTGGTGTGAAAACATTCCCTCTTTTCTAACTGAAGTATTACCTCCAATTGGGCTTAACTCTGTAGAATCAAGATTCAAATTGAAATTGCTTGCAATTGGCTTTCTTTTAAGGAGGCTATCAATTTTCTTGATATGAACAGAAAAGAGAGTATTCTTGATATTGTGAAAGGATATTGATAAAAGAATTTCACAAAATTTAAAAAAGATTCTTAGCAGATTTGGCAGTTTGATATCCTGAATTTTTCTTATGATAATCTTTTTGCACTTTTTTTGAGAAATTGAGTTTTCTTGGGTTTTTGTGAAGAAGTTTATTGCATCATCCTTCATTTTGGAGATGTCCTAACTTTTCTTTCTTTTTTGAAGGGTACATCACAAACTCCTTCAACTTGGAGATGTTTTGATGCTTCTTTGTCTCAGAAATTATATTGATGATATTATCTCTTTGGTTGAGAAATCTCTTGATGATAGCAGAAATTAAATATCTTTTTGGGTTTGTCGAGAGGTTTGTCGCATCCGCCTTCAACTTGGAGGTGATCTGAACTTCCCCTAGAAGGATCCATCACAAACTCCTTCATCTTGGAGATGATCCAAATCTTCTTTGGCCCCGGGGGTCTAACTCATCCACCAGTCTTCAACTTGACTATGATTGAGAAATCTCTTTTGCAAATATTTAATTGCAGCTTAAATAATTGAGGAGATATGGGAATTGAGTGAATTTTTTTTTATCGCTCAGGATATTTTCACTACCTTATTACTACAAGAATGATCTTTAAAAATGTGTCATTGACTGCAATCAATATCAATCACTTATGGCTTTGTGACAACATTGAATTTTATTTTGCTGGCCATATCAAGGATTTATTCTTCATCCTTTTGGTTGGCCAATAGAAAGATTTTGAATTATGAATCATTCTTCATGAAAGCTTTGCTCTTTCAGAAGTAATGCTGAAGGTATTCTGAGGTAAAGATTTTGTGCAATAAAGATTTTGGAATCAACAAGTATTTGACAATAAATTGGCAAAATGTTCACAAAATCCTGTGTGAAAGCGAGCATTTGAAGCGCGACTCAACGCATCCATGGCAAAAATTCTCCTATTCTTTCCCCAAAAAAGATGATTCAGAAATGGGAAATAGAAAATACTCCTCTCTTCCCTGAAGAGGAGGTGTTTGCAAAATAAACTTTCGAAGAGAAATTAAGCTTTCGTCAAAACTTCCTAACATTAGGCTTCTCTTATAGAAAGGGCGTCGGTAATGGTGAGGTCGGTGAATTGGTCATGAAAGAATGAGTCTATCACACTCTCCCTTAAAAGTGGGTCCTTCATGATGAAATGGCCTAGTATGAAAATTGGGGGGGGGCACAAGGAAGACGAGCCTTCATCGAAGCTCTTCTTGAAATAAGAGTTCCTTGTGTGAAATTGGAAATTGTTTTGCAAACGGTTCACAAAGACATGAGTCCCTTCAAACTCTCCCTGAAAAGGGGCTAAGTGAACAAAGGATAGCATGCGAAAAGAACGAGCTCCCTCGAACTCTCCCTATAAAAAGGGTCCCTCGCAAGAGAAAATGATTGAGATTGATATTGGGTGATCAAAAGGTCAAAATTGGAAATTGGAAATTGAAAATTGGAAATTGGAAATTGAAAATTGAAAATTGAAAATTGAAAATTGGAAATTGGAAATTGGAAGTTGGAAATTGGAAAATGGATGATCTAAAGGTCAAAATTGAGAATTGGGTGACCCGAAGATCAAAATTGGAAATTAGAAATTGAAAATTGAAAATTGGAAATTGGAAATTGGAAATTGGAAATTGGAAATTGGAAATTGGAAATTGGAAATTGGAAATTGAAAATTGAAAATTGGAAATTGGAAATTGGAAATTGGAAATGGAAAATTAGAAATTAGAAATTGAAAATTAAAATTTGGAAATTAGAAATCGGAAATTGAAAATTGGAAATTGGAAATTGGAAATTGGAAATTGGAAATTGGAAATTGGAAATTGGAAATTGGAAATTGGAAATTGGAAATTGGAAATTGGAAATTGGAAATTGGAATTTAGAATTTGGATGACCTGAAGGTCGAAATTGAGAATTGGGTGACCTGAAGGTAAAAATTGGAAATTGAAAATTGAAAATTAAAAATTGGAAATTGGAAATTGGAAATTGGAAATTAGAAATTGGAAATTGGAAATTGGAAATTAGAAATTGGAAATTGGAAATTGGAAATTGGAAATTAGAAATTAGAAATTGGATGACATAAAGGTCGAAATTGAGAATTGGATGACCCGAAGGTCGAAATTGGGAATTAGAATTAATATAAAGATTGAATTTGAAAGAATGACCAATACACAGAGGAGTTGGCAAAATAACCAATGCAAGGTTAGGTTTTGTAAAAGGACCAATGCAAAGCTGGATTTAGATGGAAGGACCAAGGCAAAAACTGAGTTTGGTTAAAGGACCAGTGCTAAACTGGGTTTGGAAGAACCAGTGCTAAGCTGGGTTTAGAAGGACCAGTGCTAAACTGAGTTTTGAAGGACCAATTCAAAGATTGGGCTTTGGAAAAAATCGATGCTAAACTGGATTTGGTTAAGGGACCAGTGCTAAACTGGGTTTGAAAGGACCGATGCTAAATCGGATTCTGAAGGACCAGTGCTAAACCGGATTTGACAGAAATATTCGAATCAGAATTCAAATCTTTAAGGAAAAACTAAATGAATTGGGTTTTGAAAGAAAATTTGAGTCGTAACTTGGATCTTCTAGACCAATTACTAAAGTACAAAAAAGTTTGAGTAGAAATTCAAACCTTTAAAGAAAAGCTAAGCGAATTGGATTTAGAAGAAAATTCAAGTCGAAACTCTAATCTTCTAGACCGATTCTAGACATTTGAATTGGATTTGGAAGAAAATTCGAGTCGAAACTCTAATTTTCTAGATCAATTCTAGACATTTGAATTGGATTTGGAAGAAAATTCGAGTCAAATCTCTAATTTTCTAGGCCAATTCTAGACATTTGAATTGGATTTGAAAGAAAATTGGAGTCGGAACTCTAATTTTCTAGACCAATTCTAGACGTTTGAATTGGATTTGGAAGAAAATTCGAGTCGGAACTCTAATTTTTTAGACCGATTCTAGACATTTGAATTGGATTTGGAAGAAAATTCGAGTCAGAACTCTAATTTTCGAGACCAATTCTAGACATTTGAATTGGATTTGGAAGAAAATTCAAGTCGAAACTCTATTTTTCTAGACCAATTCTAGACATTTGAATTGGATTTGAAAGAAAATTCGAGTCGGAACTCTAATTTTCTAGACCAATTCAGAAGGAAAAGAGATTCAGGTCAGAACTTGAACCCAAGAGGAAAATTAAATCGAATTAAACTCAAAGGAAAAAGAACTCGAGTTGAAACTCGAATCTCCAAAGGAAAATTAGACCAATGTGGACACTAAATTTTAAAGCGTACTAGTGCGAACACTGGATTTTGAAAATGAACCAGCATGAGTGCTGGATTTTTGAAAACAAACCAGCATGAGCACTGGATCTTGAAATGAACCAGTGTAAGAACTGATTTTTAAAATGAACCAGTACGAGCACTGGGTTTTAAAAATGCACCAGTACGAGTACTAGATTTTGCTCGAGTCTCTAACTTCGAAAAGAGACCGACGTTCCAAAGATGTTTGGGAATTATGACGGGAATGATTTGTCGGGGTCTAAGGATTATCCCTTATCTTGAATGGGTAATGAATTTAATGCAAATGTATGCAAATGAATGCATGCAATGCAAATGTATGCAAATAAATGCAAAATGATGTAAATGGGTGCACATGCATGCAAAATGAGAGATTTATTTGATCCTGTCTGTATACCAAACATTTTGAAGTAAAATAATTTAAAAAAAAAAAATGCCCCAGTGTAATAAGGAAAGCAAATTTTGGATAAAAGGAAGATAATTGACAAAGTGACTGGCTTCTTGATTGATTAGAGAAGCATCCTGAAGAATATCACTCCTCACAAAAGGACATTGTGCCAAGGAGCATAAAAGGTAGCATCAAGCTTATGAGAAAAATTGATAATTTTATTGATGCATTGAAGGAAACAATAACAAATTAAAGAAAGATAAACAGGATTACATCATCCTTCTAAAATAAAAGCAAGATGAGAAATGGGAAAATGTTGGCATTGTCAGCTTCTTAAATGATTCAGAAAAACTTGGTCAGGATGACTGGTTCTTCTTTTCATCTTCAACGAGAAGATTCTTATCAATGCAGTCTTAAACGATGTTCTTGAAGACAAAACAGTGGTCAGTATCCTGTCTTACTGCCTGATGGAATTTGCAGAACTAGTCCATGAATCTTCCCATGATCGTGGGAGGATCTGTTACTCTAGGTAGCTTTACCAATTCCTTGGTCAACATATATTTGAGGATTTCATCGAGAGGCTGCTCAAGAGGAGTAAGTTGGTGATCGTTACCCCAATCATCCCGCTTTATCTTTTCTTTTTGCTGGCCTAATTTTTTATTCTGCTTTGAAGACCTTTCTTTCTGCCCTGTATGATTGCCCTTGCTATTTTTGCAGTCACTGCGACCGACATTGATGAAGAAAGAGGAATTTGTCTTCTTTTTTTAATCTTGATTATTCCTGACGGGGTTGATGCTATCATGAAAGTCTTTGCTTGTGAAGACCTTTCTCTTATCGCGGGCTTGCAAATCTTTAATCATCTCAGCCATTTCCTTTAACTATACTTGGACTGGATCATCTATTGCTTGATTCTTCGATTTATAGGTTGTCCTCTGTCTATGAGGGGATCTTTGAAGCACTTGCTGGGCTTCATACTCTTCATCAGTGTTTTCCGCTGATTCGGCTTCATCGAAAGTATCCGCATATTGAGTGCACCTCTTGGATATTTCTATCGGCTTCTTGATTGTCCGACCTTTGACCGTCTTCTTGTAGGAAATCTTCTCTGAACTGGGTCCAGCCTGTTCACTCGTTATCTTTTTCATCATTTTTTGGAGTAGGGCATACATCTGGGAATCAATGTCGTCCTTGGCTTGCTGACCTTGGCTTCTGGTTGACCGGAGGGAGTCCATCTCTTCTTTTGAGGCAGTTGAGTATACGATGTGCTCGACTGGTGTAGTTTTATTTCATGACCTTGTCTGAACCATTAAATATCACGAACGCTCTCTGTAGGGCAAAACTGAGGTTTAGGTTCTAAGAATGATTTTGAATGAGAAGAAAATATTTGCTGAAAATTTAGTAGACAATTGGAAAGATATCCCATTACTAGGGACTGAGTCGCCGTTGGAATCACGACAATTGCGCTGCTATTCTTTGCAAGAAGAACAAACTGAAAATATGCCTTGTTACCTAGGCGAGGTCGTCAAACCATGATAGAATGAAAATTGAAGGAATTTTATTGAAGAAAGACATGATTTTATCAATAATAAACTTGACAGAGAGGAGGGGGACAAATAATTTTTCACCACTTCTGATAATCATTGGACACCCAAAGACCTAAGACTAACATAGGAATCTCAGCCATATCTGGCATAATGGTATGCTCCGGACCACTGCGCTGATGCAAGATTGAATTCTGGCATAATCCCTGAAAGTAGTCGAGCTTCTATGCACCTCTGTCTTTGAGAGAATTGCCTGACACATCGCTCTGGATGGTAGTAGGTGCAGAAGAATGGGCCAAGTAGCTTGAACTACTTGTCATACGCATGTGTATCTGAGAGGAGATTCCTGACGATCAAAATAGTCCCACATAACTTCTTCTTATTGGAGGTTATCGATCAAGAATCGGTATCGCGCAATTGGAAGAAGTTCTTTGCCATTGTATCTGAATGAGTTGTCTCTGGTTAGTACATGTCGGAGGAACCAGGACTGTAATGCATAGGTGCACCCTTCGACTAGAATTGATTCTACAAGTGTGAAACGGGTCAACCCTCAGTACAGAAAAGCGAGTGCGGCCATGGCTATCGAGAGGCGGCTGGTCTGTAGACTTCCCCACCTTCGCAGGAGCTGAACTATCCTGACATCCACATAATTTTGTCCATCTAGGAAGAAAATCAATCTCATAGTGCATAGGACCATCGCATGCTGAATTCTCTCTCGAGCTGTTCAGGATAATGAGTTCACTTCTACAAATATCTCATATTGTCGGTAGATCTCGAGCAGGTTCACATATTCATTTCCATCTGCTTCGATTAGTGGCCAAGATTTATGTCCTGTCACGCGACCTAAAGCATCTCGGGGATCCAGACCCTTGACATTGATCAAGAATTGCTGCTCCAATGGATCTCTAGGCTGACTGGCTAGCTCGGGCAATCCCATAATTTCTGAAAACTCATTCATCAACAGGGTCATCTCCCCCCATGGGAACCAGAAGATACAAGTATGCGGGTTTCACCGCTCTGCCAGTGCATAGATCAAATTGTTTGTTTTCCTACTGTTGATGCCAGTTCTAATTCATAATCGCTCAAATGATCCAGAAACATACGATAGAAATTCTTGGGCCATGAATAATACTACCGGGGAATGAAGGATCCGGTGTTGAGAGTTCAATGTTCAAGAAGACTTTGCTGCACCTTGTAGGAGATGTGGCCCTCAGGAAAGATAGAGTCGAGCTGACTGGATGCCATCAGACTGGAAAACAGGAAAAATTGGAATGAAACTTGGGAAAATATAAGAATTTTGAAAAATTGCAGGCAGGATAAAAATGAAGCTAGAAATTCGAGATCCAGAAGAATGAAAGGATGGAAAATCACTTGGAGTTTTGAGAAAAAGTAGATAATTTGGGAAAATAATCCAGGGTTTTGAGAAAATAGCAAGAAATGCTTTATAAATTATAAAATATGGTATTTTGGAAAATCGTCCAGTATTTTGGAAAAATTGGGAAAATATGGGAGAACAAAGAAAATGAATACATCACATTCTGCATAAACAATTATGCACATACAACATTCCCTAAGAAGCTGACTCTAAATGCATCAATTTTGAAATGACTGTAGGACCCTAATCCTGACTCTAGGCTCAGATCAGCTGTGTCCAATCATGCTATGCTGATATACTCGAGTTGAGGCTCGATGTACGTGACATAAAAATTTATCTTCGGTTCTAGGCTTGTGTTTTCTCAATATCCTTGAGCGCCTATCGATATACGTTGGACTATGGCCCTTGGTACGTAGCAGGGGGGCGTTAGCCCAAATAAGCGGCCCAGTTGTGAGGCTTTATTCTGAACTATGGTTCTAGAACAACGCCCAGCAACGTGAAGACCGGGTAGACATAGGTGGGGTGTTTTTTTTTTGAAGTATGAGCACATGCAAGCAAACAGAGGGCTCTAAATCCTAAAGAGATAGATTTTTGAAAATTTTGAAGAAGCAAACATTGCTGACACACAAATCCTACATTGAGGAGGGTTATATTAAACCTAAGTCTATGTGAGCATGAAAATTTCCCCATCAATATGGTCCTACCAAACCATGCCTAGTCTACATGCAATCCATGTCAGTTGGATTTGAGTCTAGGCTGACATTTTGTAGAACACGATTTTGATAATTGAGCTAAGTCATGGCACACAATTGATCAGACGAAGACAGGTCCCATCACGGTCGCCAAACCTATTATCATCACAAAATTTTTCCCTCCCTCTGCGAGAGAGAGAGAAACGATTTAGCGAGTCAAACTTGACCAAAGTTTTTTGAAAATTACTTGCCTCCATTTTTTAAATTTGCAGGAAAATTTTATGGAATGGGATCCGTCTGTCGGTACGAGGTTCAACCATTCCTGACGCCTTTACTAGGGGTAATCAAACCAAGGATCAAAAGTGTGCTTTAACTCGATTCAAATGATCTAAATTATGCTCTATTTTTCTAAAATGTACAGAGAATAAGGCATGTGCTATGAAGTTTTGAAAAGATGCACATTTTGAGAAATATGATGTTTGCTTCTGAAATATTGAAATACTTGAAAAAGGACTTCATTGGAAATCAGGAATTGCATTGGAAAATAACTTTTGAAGGGAAAACTGATTCTCAGGAAAATTACAACTTTGAGAAAATCGATTTTTGAGATTTGAATTGCTTTTGAAATGAAAATCGATTTCTGAGGAAAATTTGAGAATTATGAGAAAAACCTGTTTCAGGGATAATCCAGAGATTTTGAGAAAATCGAATTTTGAGCTTTGAACCTTGGAATTGAGAATTGGAAAATCATGGTTTGAACTTGGGGAAATACTTGAAACATCATTTGAAAACCCAGAGTTTTTGAGAAAATCAATTCCTAAGAAAGACTTAGAAAATCTTCAGAAAATCGATTTCTCTGAAATAACAATAAGAAAATGAGTTAGAAAATTATGCAAATTGAATAAATGAATATGAATTTGAAAGATATTGCTTTGAGGAATTGAGAAAATCTTTTTGAGTTTTGAGAAATGCAGTGCATTTTGAAGTTAGCCTAAGAGTGTAAGCTGAATGTGGCTAATACGAAGATCACAAATCTGGGTGGTTATGACTTTTAGCAATGGTATTTTTAAAACATTATTTTATCGTTGAAATTGTTTTGGAAAATCGTCAACCAAAAATAATAAAAACCAACTTTCTATGAATGTGGCGAGTACGGGTCGAATCCTCAAGGAACGGGATACATTCAAATTAAATCTAAAACTTTAATTTATTAATATCACAAATGTTTACAACTACGTTAATATTACAATTCTAATTGAATTACAATCTAAAAATGAAAATGAACTGAAACAGATTGCTAAGTCTTCTTTACATCATCAGGGGTAATTCTGTCTTTTTGCCACACGAGCATTCACACTCATATTCTGAATACACCTATTGATTTGTTTCTAACTTATCAACCTAACACATAACAAAAATAAGAAGTCAGTATGTAATCAATAATTAATTCTAAATTACATCTACAACTACTTCTGAACTAATTACTAAATTGAACTACGATTAAAAACAAAGATAACTAAAACTATAATTTTTAACTAAACTAACTAATTAAATAAACTCTAACTACGCTAACTAATGCAAGTAAACTAACATTATACTGAAAAATAATAAAAACTACCCAAAATCAACTAAGGAAATGACTGTTTTGCCCTTAAATAATGCAAAATTGGATTCTGATAGGTTTTCACAAAAAGGGGAGTTGAAGGGGCAAACAAAAGCCGATTTTAAAAAAAATTCTTTTGTTCTCTTTCTGACAGATTCACAAATCTGTCAGACTTTACAGATTTGAAAAACTCATTCGGAAGCTTCAAATATAAGTGTTTCAAGTTCAATAAACTTTCTAGAATCGTTTGGCCCGAAATTTAAAATTGCGAAAAACCTGATTTTGAAAAACACTTAAGAGTCAAACCAAATCAACTTGAAATGAGCTGATTTTTGGTCTGTAAGCAGTTAACACATCAATGAATAGAGTAGAACAGTAATTTTAGAAAAACTCAGAAAATTATCACCTAAAATAATAAGTGTAAGCCAGTGTAAAATTCTGGATTTAAATTCAATACACTATTCATATATCCAAAAACTAACTTATGCAATATCTATTCAAAAATGTAGGTAACCACAGTCATAAACAGTTCTAAGACTAATTAACTAACAGAAAATAAAGTACTTGCATTAAGAAAAGACAATCTAAGTAGCTACCTATATTATTTGTGAGAAACGCGAATTAAGGCTAAGTTAAAATACTAATATGCATGCAAATGATAAGCTAAACGAAATTATCATACAAATATGATTTAGACTAACTAAATTACTGACATTAACTAACCTAATGTGATTACTTAATGTAAACTAATGAATTAACCCTAAAAAGAAAATTAAATATAGCACTAACTATAAATTCAAGTCAAATATGAACCTAACCCTAACTAGTGATAATGCAACAACCAGACTAATCTGTAAATACTCTGCATTAAGTCAATCTCAACTAATACCTAATTCAATTATTAATTAACAGATAAAGCTACTGAAAACTAATGCTAAAACAACATTCAAACAGCAAGTAATCAATCTTTCTCATTCTTTGCAAAACACCCAAATCGGCTAATATGGAAATGAGACTAATTACTTCTAATACCTCCTTAAACTAATTTCCCCCAATAAAAACTAGTAAAGGAATATTAATCTAATCTAAACTACCTTACTAGCAGCAATTAACTGAATATTCTAACAATGCTAAAACAGAAATTAGCATCCTAATATGATACTTAATTCAAATAGCATCTAAAAACACCTAACATGAAAACTACAACTAGACAAGGCTAATGTAAGATTTAATCCAACACACAAGCAACCCCAGCAAGTAAAACTAGCCTAATACTTAACTAATGCTGAATTAAAAGATGTACTAATAACACCCTACTGCTAAACTAGAAAAGAGCTAAGTATATCCTCTTTGAAATTGCCGAAATCGGATAGCATGAGGGCAATTCGATTACAATAAAAAAATTGAATCAAAGACAAGGAACTACCAACCTAAATTATCTATGCTTTACAATTCACTGTAGAGTACTAAATGCTAATTCAGAACATGCTGACAAGAAAAAATATGAACAATGAATACCCTTACTTGCCAAATGCCCAAATCGGTTAGGAAATCCTACCCGATTTTTTTGCATTTTGATTCTACCTAAAGCAAAACAGTAATTAAAACTCAAGCAACACTTCTATGGAATCAAAATCACTTTCTACACTACAAAAATAAAAATTAACTAAAATTAATTACTAAACTAAGGGCCTAAAGTAGAATACTATAGCCGGCTAGAAATAATCTAGCTAGCCATGGGCGCAAAAGGGGGAAACTGATTCTAATTGGTTCAAAAACATCAAAATGCACAAATGGAAACAAAAACGAGTTCCTAGACTCAATCTAGGTGTTGTTCAACACACCAACACAACTATAATATGGCTGTAACAAAATTAAAAATGCAGGCAAATAAAAACAGAAAATGAACCACACGCAAATAGGTTTTTACACTAGAAGAAAAGAAGGGAGGAAGACGCACCTAAATCCGAACGTTCGACGAATGGAGGGGTAGATGGGGAGCGGAATTTGTCTTGAATACATGCCCAAAAGAGCCCTCAGTGGTGCTCGGTTGTTCTCTTTGCTGCTGAGTGCTGGAAGTCGCCGGATGGAGATACCCCGAAGCGTGGCATGTTGGATGGTGTTGTAGAAGGCCGGAGAGGAAGAGTCAACTGGCTGTGGAAGGGCAGACAACACCCTTTCACAACTGGTGTACTCCACGCTCAGCTTCAACCTGCAAGAACAACATGAGCCTTCAGCTGCAGCAAGGGGAGAAGCACGATAGTTATGCAAGAGGGAAATAGAAGAAAAGGGGCGGCGGTCCAATAGAGTTTGCGATTTTCAGCAAACCTCAAAGGAGGAGGAAGAAGATGAATATAGGGTGCTGAGATAGGAGAGGGAGGAACAGGAGTCAGGCTGCTTGGGCGCAGCTTCCAAGGCAAAGACCCTCATTAGAACACCTCTTTTTTGGAAATTCCTAAAAGAGGATTAAAATTGAAATATTTGTTGAGCACCTATTCTGGAGGGGGGTTTTAGCAATTACTTTTAAAAATCGAGTTTGGGGTTTGAGTGGGTTGGATTGTGAAGTTTTGGCCCAGATCCAACGCCCAAATGGGCCATTTGGATCTGATTTGACCCATTTCGCCCCGAGGTCCGACCCACTACACTGTAAATGTGATATCTCTCTCATTTTAAGTCTGATTCGAACAAAATTCAAATCATATCTCAATGACATCTAAATGCATCTAAGTGTGGGTTCTAAACCTATAAATGATGCATTTCTGCAATAAAAATATATTATCATTACAAGTAATTTACGCATCACTGGGTTTCATTCATATTCTGACTATGGCCATAAATACAAATTTCACCGAGTTTGTCAACTCCCTAAGAGCTTGTGCATGTGCCATTCGTGTCAACCATAGTGGATTTATAAAAATATGCACGAATCATACATCAGATATTGAATTTTACGAAAGCAAACTATATGCAATGCATCATATTCTAAGCAAAAAATGTAAATCTTATTCCAAATATTACATTTTGATATTACATTGAATTTAAAAAAAAGAAAAAAAAAGAAAAAAAAAAGTCTTCTTCCTGAATATTCCAGCAAAACTAGAAAACAAGTTAGCACAGAAATACAGGTTTATTTGGATTTATCCAAAATTATTAAAAAATTATCGGATATTATCCAAATATAAACTTGATTCATACCTCCTAGATATAAACATAAGAAATATATGATGAAAATGAATGGAAAATCCAAAAATAAAGTTTGAAAATTCAAAGTTGAGGTCAAAATGACCAAAATGCCCCTGATAGCAAGACTATGGCTTTGAAATTAGGGTTTTTCAGAAAGATACTTTGTAAAAAAGAGATTTTGGAATTTAAATAATGATAAATCAAACACAAGATGATATGATATGATGAAAATATGAAAATTAAAGTTTGGAAATTCAAAATTGAGGTAAAATGACCAAAATGCTCCTGATAACAAGACTATGGCCTTGAAATCAGGGTTTTCTGAAATAATTTTTGTAAAAATGCAAATTTTGAAATTTGAATGAATGCAAATGATATGGAAATCAACTATAATATGATGTGAAATGATTATAAACATATTAAAACCCTAAAACTGCAAAAATATCACAAAATATTGAATTTTGCTGGAGTTTTGCTTTTGATTTTAAGAATTAACTAACATAAAAGGCAAATGAGCTTGGAATTGGCTCAAATTTGGCATGGACACCTATACTAACCCTAAGAACAGAATGGAATCCGAAAATATATTTTTTTTGGTATTTTCTAATATGGAAATTTAAAAAATAACTCTAAATTACATGATTTTTGCCTAAAAATATAGATTTAACCTAATGATGACCTGGTTTCGGGCACTAAACTACCATAAAAATGCCCCAAATTTTATGGGATGACAGAGAACAGCTAGTCAAGAATTTTATTATTTTACGGATTTGGGATTCGACCTATGGTAGGAGGTCTACAACTCTGGCAAGTTCGGTCGAAATCCGGTGACTCTGGAATTTAGGGCAAACTGACAGGTTTTCACACAAAATGCAGGAAAAATGGTAAACTGTGGCCAAAATGGCTGAAATTTTATGAGAAGGTCCCTTACATAATGATGAACAAATCCTATTTTGACAGTTATGGCATTAGACATATGTATTGGAAGGACATAGAGGATTATCAAACCTCTAATTCTGATAAAATTGAAATAACAGGGAATTCAACAGTGAACTTGTAAAATCTGGAAAAATAGGAATACGAACTCTAAAAATCCTTAAATTCTGGGAAATGGTAGAGGCGTTCATGAGGAACAACTCCTATTTTGATGGTTATTGCATTGGATCTACGGATTGACCCGTCGCAGCAGATTAGCGTCGGTCTAGACCCTGACAAGGATATAACCAGATTTTCACAAGGGTCTGAAAAATCTAATTTTTGACAGACATCAAATCCCTTTATAAAAATCCAGAAAAATACTGGAAAAAAATAGACTCTACCATGGTTCTACTGAATTTTTTTTTGGAATGAATCAGATCTCCCATGGTGGAGAACTCAGATCCTCATGTCTGCTAAAGGGGGATTCCAGGTTTCCACAGGGTTTAAAACCCGATTTAATTTTTGATTTTTGAAATCAAATTGCAGAACCCAAATCGACCTAAGTTTTTGGCAGAAAATCAAGAACAATCAAACATGAGCATCATAAAAATTCCAAGATTTATAGAAGAGGATTCATGCATGAAATAACGATTGGATTGCAACATCTAAGTTAACACATGATAAACTTTTAATATGACTAAACTAAGTACTGCAAAATAAAATCAAGTATAATGCTCATAACATGGAACTTACTCAAAAATGATAAAAATTTATCAGAGAGTGGTAGAAAACCTGTTTAATGTTTGCTATTAATGAGAGGGGATCTAATCCATCCATTCGATGGATCCCCTTCTCTACATAGCTTTAATCATAAACAATCAATGTCTCATTCATCTTTTCTTCTTCTCTTTTCTTTTTTCTTTTTTTTTGAACTGATTTCAAGTTGTATTTATGAGAATATCCCACAAAAAATCCCACTGCAACTTGATCATCCTTGAATCTTAGTAAAATCAAAGTTAAAGATAGAGACTCTACCTTGGATTTGCTGGGATCGGCTGAAGGTGACAGCTACTACTGATGTGGTTGCTAATGGAGGGCTTCAGATCCCTGTTTGCATCAGTTGGGGGTGGCTATTGCCAGCTTGAAGGGAGACCTTGAAGCAATGGTTGGAGGTGGATCGACTGTTGGAAGTAGTGAAGGTTGGAGTCGAAGAAGAGGGCTGCTGATGGTGATGGTTGTCACTGATTGAAGGAAGCTTGGAAGGGGTGGCGTCGACTAGTGGTGTTGCTTCAAACTTGAAGAAGATGAAGGGTGTGCTGAAAGGGTTGGTTGCAGTTGTTGGCTGGAGTTTACACCAGCTTAAGGATGTGCTTTAAAGGGGCTGGAACTGATTGAAGATGGAGAGACCGGCTGCTTCAAAGTGGCTGCAATGAAGAGCTAATAAAGAGAGTGAATAAGAAAGAGAGAGAAGGAAGGTCTCAAGAGGGCTGAGAGACAATAGGTAGAGGCTCAACTAGGGGTGTAATGCCTTGGGAGAGAGAGAATGAGAAGCTGGAATCGAGAGGAAGCACAGCCGTATGGGGTCTTGTGTGTTGGATGAGGGATTTGGAAATGGGCTGCAGTAATAAGGAGGGGAAGAAAGGAGGGAAGGGAAAAAGAAGGAAAGAAAAGGAAGAAAAAAGAGGAAAGAAAGGAAGAAGGAAAAAGGAAAGAGAGAAGAGAAGGAAGAAGGAAAGAAGAGGAGAAGAGAAGAGGGAAAGAGGGGGTGTCGACCAAGGGAAAGAAGAAAGGAGGAAGGAGAAAGGAAGAGAAGGAAGAAAATGAAAAGGAAAGAAAGAAGAAGAAGAAAAGAAAGAAAATAAGAAAGAAGAAAAGAAGAAAGGAAAGAAAAAAAGGAGGGAAAAGAAAAAAGGGAAATAAAAGGGAAAGTGGAGAGAGAGAAGGGGGTGACCCCCTTGTGGGGCCCAACACCTTTCATTAGGTGGAAATAATAAAATAAAAATAAAGATGAAAAGAAAACAAGGCAAAGAAAAGAGTTTTTTTTTTATTTTCTAGAAAAAATTAAAAGTGTGGCACCACATTGGCATGGGCCCACATGAGATTAAAAAATTTATTTTGAAAAATTAAAGGGTAGAATGGTGTATCAAAAAAATTTCTAAATAGAATGAGCTATTTTTGGCGGTTTTTTTAAATGAGCTCAGAATTTGAAGTTCCATACCCCGTTGTGGAGCAAATCCAGTTTAGAATTTGAAAAACCAAGTTTGAAAAGAATCCAGATTGTTTTCTCAGAAAAATATTTCTAAATTTAGAATCCTAGAGGTAAAAATGTTAGTTTTGAAAACCCAGGGTTTGAAATTGATTTTTGAAGACTTTAAAACTCGAATCTGGATTGTAATTTTCAAAACTAGAGTTATGTATCTCGAAAATGAAGTGAAATGTGATGAAATGTTATGAAATGATGGAAAATGATGAGAAATGATATGAAATTTCATGCGAAATGCTAACCCTAGATGAAGAATTTTGGATATTAGACCCCAATTGACAGTTGTATCAGTTCAAAAAGTGATAATTTTGACAAAAATGGGCAAAATGGTTCAAGAAATGATTTTTGGGCTCTGTCGGGCCAGAGTGACACTGAAAAATGAGGTTTGAGCTGTTTTGAACTGGATTGAGTTAGATTCTAAGGTTTCATAACTCAATTGGACTGACAAGACACTGACTCAACTGAACTCCTAGACTGAATTGTCAAGAAAAGCTGCCATTTGTAGAGAAATGGTGAGAAATGATCATTAGAGTGAAGTGAATTATAGACCAGAGTTGGGTTTGAGTTTAAACAAAGATTAATAATACTGAGATGAACTAAAACTGAAGCTCAAACACTAGCTCAACTGACTAGATTCAGCTGAATTTCAGATAAATGAGCTAAAATGAGCTCCTAGACACTTGGAAGTGGATTTGAAATGAAACTGAAGCACTTGAACTCCTATTGAGCTTAAGCTAGACTCAGGGGAATATGACTGACTGGGAATGACTAACTCGGAGACAATTGGCTTGAATTTGAGTGAGAAATGAGCTCATATTTGAGGAAATGATCCCATTTTGGCAGGAATGGTCAGAAATGAACATGGCTTGTTCATTGTGAGCTCCGGTGAGCTTGAAATGACTGACATTCTAAATAATTTGAGCTTGAGAATGAGTTTGATTAACTCCGACTGACTGGGGTCTTTGGATGACCTTGGGGTAAAATGGTAATTTTTCTAACTAAAGTGGTAAAATGGTAATTTTCTAAAACAGACTCGGGGTTGGACTCCTATATTGACCTATCAGAGTTGGCATCCACACGAGGGGGGTGTCTGAGAATGCATGAGGAAAATTTGAGGTGTTTACAGCTATCCTTTTGAAGAGAAGGCTAATCTTTCAACAACGCAAAAAACGACAAAGGCTATCCTTTCAAAGAGAAGGCTAATGTTTCAACAACGCGAAAGACGACAAAGGCTATCCTTTCAGAGAGAAGGCTAATCTTCCAACAACACGAAAGACAACAAAGGCTATCCTTTCAGAGAGAAGGCTAATCTTTCAACAACGCAAAAGACAACAAAGGCTATCCTTTCAAAGAGAAGGCTAATCTTTCAACAATGTGAAAGATGATAAAGGATATCCTTTCAGAGAGAAGGCTAATCTTTCAACAATGCGAAAGATGACAAAGGATATCCTTTCGGAGAGAAGGCTAATCTTTCTACAACGTGAAAGACGAACAAGGCAAATCCTTTTGAGGAATAGTAAGGTGACACCAGGATATGTCAATATGGACATCGAGCTCTTCACTTCATGTCAGGATAGCAAGAAAATATTGCCAAAATGTTAAAAATTGTTTGTTGATTCAAAATACTTGAAAATGATGTATATCGGTATGAAAATATTTCATCTTTTCTACACAAAGTATTACCTCCAATTGGGCTAACTTCGTAGAATCAAGATTCAAATTCAAATTGCTTGCAATTGACTTTCTTTAAGAAGGCTATCAATTTCTCTGATATGAACTAAAGAGAACAGATTGACGTTATGAAAGCAATTGCTAAAAGGATATTGATAATAGAATTTCACAAAATTAAAGAGGATTCTTAGCAGATTTGGCAGTTTGATATCCTGGGATTTTCCTCATGATAATATTTTTGCACTCTTTTTAGAGACATTGAGCTTTCTTGGGTTTTTTTGGCGAGAAGTTTATTACATCATCCTTCATTTTTGGAGATGTCTTATCTTTTCTTTTTCCTGGAAAGGGTACGTCACAAACTCCTTCAACTTGAAGATGCTTTGATCCTTCTTCTTCTTCTTCTTCTTCTTCTTCTTCTTCTTCTTTTAAAAGTGTATGTCACAAACTCCTTCAACTTGAAGATGTTCCGGGCCTTCTTTGTCTGACGATATTGTCTCATTGGTTGAAAGTCTCTTGATGATAGCGGAAATCAAATATCTTTTAGGGTTTGTTAGGAGATTCATCGCATCCGCCTTCAACTCAACGATGATTTGAACTTTCCCTGGAAGGATCCATCACATACTCCTTCAACTTGGAGATGTTTCGAGTCTTCTTTGCCCCTGGAGATCTGACTCGTCCACCGTCTTCAACTTGATGATATTTGAGAGATCCCTTTTGCAGATATGTAATTGCAGCTTTGATATTTATTAAAGAGATATTGAGATTGATTGAATTTTTCTTTATCGCCCAAGATATTTCCACTGCCTTATTACCACAAGAATGGTCTTTAAAAATATGTTATTGACTGCGATCAATATCAATCACTTATGGCTTTGCGACAACATTGAATTTTCTTTGCTAGCCATATCGAGGATTTATTCTTCATCTTTTTAGTTGGCCAAAAGAAAGATTTTGAATTTTGGATCCCTCTTCGCAAAAGCTTTGCTCTTTTGGAAAGAATACTAAAGGCAATTTGAGGTAATTCTTTATTCAATAAAAGCTTGAGATCAACAACTGTTCTGATAGCAATTTGGCAAGATAATCTTGAAATCCTTGGTGAAAGAAATCACTTGACATCCAAGTTGACACATTCATGGGATGAGGCTTAAATTCGAAGGTAAATCCAATACAAAGTTGAAATTTTGAAGGTAAGTCCTGGCACAATGCTGGATTTTTAAGGTAAGTCCAACTCAGAAGTTGGTTTTGAAAGAACGACCGAGTCGAAACTCAGATCCTGTAAGGAAAACTGAAAAATTTGAGTCGGAACTCAAGTCTTCAAAGGAAAACTAGGAAGTTTGGTTTTGAAGGAAAGAAAATTTGAGTCGAAACCCAAATCTTCAAAGAAAAACTAGACCAATTCAGATTTAAAGGAGAGGAAATTCGAGTCGAAACTCGAATCCCAAAGGAAAAATTAAACAAATTCAGAAAGAAAAGAAATTCAAGTTGGAACTCAAACCCTAAAGGAAAAAACTTATCTAATTCAAATTTAAAGGAAAGAAAATTTGAGTCGGAACTCGAATCTCAAAGGAAAAAGTAAATCAATTCAAAAAGAAAGGAAATTCAAGTCGGAACTCGAACCCTATAGGAAAAACTTATCCAATTTGGATTTAAAGGAAAGGAAATTCGAGTCGGATCTCGAATCCTAAAGAAAAAATTATATCAATTCAGAAGGAAAGAAAATTAGAGTCGGAACTCAAACCCTAAAGGAAAAACTTATACCAATTCAGAAGAAAAAAAAATTCGAGTCAGAACTCGAACCCTAAAGGAAAAACTTGTACAATTCAAATTTAAAAGAAAGGAATATCAAGTCGGAACTCGAATCCCAAAGGAAAAGCTAAACTAATTTGGAAGGAAAGGAAATTTGAGTCAAAAGTCGAACCTTAAAGAAAAATCTTGTACAATTCGAATTTAAAAGAAAGGAAATTCAAGTCAGAACTCGAATCCCAAAGGAAAAGCTAAACCAATTCAGGTTTTAAGGTAAGAAAATTTGAGTCGGAACTCGAATCTTCGAAGGAAAACTAGACCAGTGTGGATACTGAATTTTAAAGTGTACCAGTGTGAACACTAGATTTTGAAAATGAACCAGTATGAGTACTATTTTCTGATTGAGAGTTGAATTTTAAAGGGAGACCAACACTCTCAAGATATTGAAGAAAATTTTGATCGAGAAATTGTTATGAATGATTGTCGGGTCTTCAGGATTATCCCTTATCCTGAATGGATAGTGAATAAAAATTGGGAGGAATTGATAAAATGGATAAAAATTGATGAAAGATTGATAAAAATTTGATGAAAATTTTGAATTTCAATAGACCATCATAGTCAATTGTATGTGGTCTGATTTTAGGATTATTCCCTTATCCTGAATGGGGAATGGATTTGATGCAAATAGATGATGCAGATGAATGTAGACAAACGCAAATGAATGCAGATGTATGCAAATGGGTGCACATGTGTGCAAAATGAGAGATTTGTTTGATCCTGCCTGCATACAGAATGTTTTGAAAACAAATTTTAAAAAAATGCCCCAGTGTAATGGGGGAAGAAGACTTTGAACAAAAGGATAAATGATTGACATTCGCAAAACGCTCTCTGAAGGTGACAAAGCAATTGACTTTTGATTGATTCAGGAGAGACTCTGAAGAGGGTCATTCCTTATGAAAGGACATTTTGCAAAGAAGGAGAACAAAATTCTCTGTAAGACAAAGGGATGATCAGAGTAATGGAAAAATTCTTGAAGGTAATGAATTTGAGAATAGAAGGAAAACAATGGATGAAGATTTGAAGTTAGGTTGATGATTTAAAGGATATCCCTTTACTAGGGATTGGGTCATCGCTGAGGTTGCGACAATTATGCTATTATTCTTTGCAAAGAGAACAAACAGCTGAAATTATGCTCTGTTACCTAGACGAGGTCGTCAACTAGAAAGAAAAGGACATTTTTGAAGAAATATAACAATAATAGAGGTAATGCATAATTGGTAATGAGCTTCTTTGTGAACTTGGGAGATTATCTGAGAAGGAAGGCAAGAAGAATTTTTCAGGGAAAATTATTCATCACAAAAGACATATTGCATGAGAGTTCAGAAAATAACATTATAAAGAAAGTGACCCAAATATAAAAAAAATTGGTGATCTTATTGATGTCTTGGAGAAAGGATGACAAATTTAAGGAAAACAACTAGAGACTACATTATTCTTATGACAAAGAAGTAAAAAGCAAAAATGATAGAAATGAGAAAGCATTGGCATTTGTCATTTTCATGAATGATCAGGGAAAGGTCCAGTCAGAACGATCAATTGATCATCTTCTTCAATGGAGAGATTTTTCTCAACACAGTCTGGGACGATATTTTTGAAGATGAAGCATCACTCAGTATCATGCCCCGTAGCTCGGTGTAATTTGCAGAAGCTATCTTTCCATTTCCCTAGGGCGACTGGAGGATTAACAATTCTTGGAAGTTTAACCATTCATTTGCTCAACATGCCTTTGAGGATCCTTTCGAGGGGTTGATTCAGAGGAGTGAACTTGCGGTCATGACCCCAACCTTCATGTTTTGGCTTCTTTCGAATGCTTGCCTTTTGTTAAGAGCATGATTGAAGGGGGTTGGTCAGGAAAGTTGGCTGGTCTGCTATTTTGTTTTCTGCCAGAATATTCTTATCAATGCGGTCCTGCACGATGTTCTTAAGAACGAAGCAATTTTCTGTGTCATGTCCTATTGCACGGTGAAACTTTCAAAATTGTTCTTTAAATCTATCCATGATTGTTGGGGGATCAACGACTTTTGGTAAATGAATCATGCCTTTTGCGAGTAAATATTCTAGAACAGTCTCGAGTTTCTAGTCCAGAGGGGTGAACTTCCGATCAGTACTCAAGTCTTTGTGTTTTGGTTTTCCCTGACTATTCCTTTTTTGCTGAGGGCTGGACTGGAGAGGTCGGTCATTTTGCTTGAAGGTGCTTCCCTTTTCACCTTTATTGTCACTTTTGTTGAGTCTGGATCCTCTCATGTTGTTGCCACCGTTGTTGCCCTCGATGTTCATAGAGAATTTGACTGGTGTCATCTCCTTGGCTGGCTCCCTTCTGATGCTTGATTCGGGTAGCTCCAATAGCATCTTGGTCATCATCTTTTGAAACATTCTGTACATGACTGGATCAATGTCATTTTCACTTGTCTGGTCCTGCTTCTTGACTGGTCTCGGGGAACTCATCACTTCAACACTTCCTGGTGTCGTTCTCTTTCTTGACCTTGTTTGAACCATGGTGAAATGTCAATGCTTTCTGCAAAATAAAGGAATGGTTTAGACTGAAGAATTTTTGGGAGAAAGGTAGATGATGAAAGAGATATCGAAGATTTGAAAAGAGACTTTATATGAGAAGATAAAATCTTGAATAGAATTAGGAAGACATGAAGAAGAGAAAGTTGAAAATAGATTACAAGATTTGAATATTTGAAAAATTGCAGGCAGGATCAAAATAAGGCTAGAAATTTGAGATCCAGAGGAAAAATAGGAAAAGGGAAATCGCCTAAACCTTTTGAGGAAAAATATGAGGTTTTTGAAAATTATCCAGGGCTTTGATAAAATTGTTGAAAAAATAAATGAGAAATGATGTAAAAGGCAAATAAAAGAGAAATGAGAAATAAAGGAGAATGTATTCAATCATATCCTGCACAAACAATTATGCATATACAACATTCCCTAAGAAGCTGACTCTAAATGAATTACTTTTGAAATGACTATAGGACCCTAATCCAGACTCTAGGCTCAGATCAGCTATGTCTAATCATGCTATGCTGATATACTCGAGTCAAAATCCGAAGTACGTGGCATAAAAATTTATCTTCGGTTCTAGGCTTATGTTTTCCCAACATCCTTGAGCTCCTGTCAATATATGTTGGACTTTGGCCCTTGGTACGTGGCAGGGGGGTGTCAACCCAAATAAGTGACCCAATTGTGAGGCTTTATCTCGAACTATGGTTCTTGAAGAAATCCCAGCAACGTGAAGATCGGGTATAAATAGATAGGGTGGTTTTTGAAATAAGAGCACATGCAAGCAAACAGAGGGCTCTAAGACCTAGAGAGATAGATTTTTAAAAACTTTGAAGAAGCAAACATTGTTTACATACAAATCCTAGATTGAGGAGGGTTATATTAGATCTAAGTCTATGTGAGCATAAAAATTTCCTCCTTAATATGTTCCTACTAAACCATACCTAGTCTACATGCAATTCATGTCAGTTGGGTTTAAGTTTAGACTCCTAGGTTCACATGATATCAGAAAATAAAGTTGACATTTTGTAGAGCACGATTTTGACAATTTGAGCTAAGTTAAGCACACAGTTGATCAGACAAAGATAGGTCCCATCACGATCGTCAAAACTGTTATCATCACAAAATTTTTTCCTCCCTCTACGAGAGAGAGAGAAACGATTCTGCGAGTCAAACTCGACCAAAGTTTTGAAAATTGGTTTTGAAAATTACTCGCCTCCATTTTGAAATTTGCGGGAAAATTCCATTGAATGAGACTCGCCTGTCGGTACAAGGTTCAACCGTTTCTGGCGACTTTACCAGGGATAATTAAACCAAGGATCAAAAGTGTGCTTAGCTAGGCTCAAATATCTAATCATGCTCTATTTTCTAAAATGCATAGAGAATCAGGCATGTGCTATTAGATTTCTGAAAAGATGCACATTTTGAGAAATATGATGTTTGCTTCAGAGATTGGAAATATTTGGAAAAGGAATTTCTGTGAAAATCATGATTTACATTGAAAAATGACTTATGAAATGGAAAATGGATTCTTAGGACAATTGAAACTTTGAGAAAATCGATTTTTGAGATTTGAATTGCTTTTTCTGAGAAAATCGATTTCTAAAGGGGATTTAAGAATTCTGGGAAAACCAATTTCAGATGTAATTCAAAGATTTTGAGAAAATCAATTTTAGAGCATTGAACCTTGAAATTGAGGATATTAAAACATTGAAAAATCATGATTTGAACTGGGAAAATACTTGAAATATCATTTAAAAACTCAGAGTTTTGAGAAAATCAATTTCTGAGAAAGACTTAGAAAACTTTGAGAAAATTGATTTCTCTGAAATGGAATTAGAAAATGAGTTAAAAAAATGATACAGATTTGCCAATGTGAATGGGTGAATATGGATTTAAGAGATACTTTTTGAGGGAATTAAGAAAATTCTTTTGAATTTTTGAGAAATGCAGTGAATTTTTGAAGTTAGCCTAAGAGTGTAGGCTAAATGTGGCTAATACAAAGATCACAAATCTGGGTTTCATTCGTATTCTGATTATGGCTATAAATACGAATTCCACTGAGTTTGTCAACTCCTTAAGAGCTTGTGCACGTGCCATTTGTGTCAACCATAGTGAATTTAGAAAAATGTGCATGAATCATACATCTGATATTGAATTTAGGAAAGCAAACTATATGCAATGCACCATATTCTAAGCAGAAAATGTAAATCTTATTCCAAATAATACATTTGATATTACATTGAATTGAATGAAATAAAAGAAAAATAAATGAAATCTTCTTCTTGAATATCCCTGCTAAACTAGAAAATGGGGTTAGCACAGAAATGTAGGTTTATATGGATTTATCCGACAATATTAGAAAATTATCGAATTTTACCCAGATATAAACCATGATTCATACCTTCCTGATATAAAACATAAGAAATAAATGATGAAAATGGCTTGAAAATTCGAAAATAAGATTTGGAAATTCAAAATTGGGATGAAAATAACCAAAATGTCCCTGATTGCAAGACTATGGCCTTGAAATCAGGGTTTTCAGAAAGATATTTTGTAAAATGAGAGATTTAAAATTCAAATGAAGATAAAATCAAACACAAGATGATATGATATGATTGTATGCATGAAAATATGAAAATGAAAGTTTAGAATTTTGAAATTGAGGTGAAAATGATGAAAATGTCCCTGATGGCATGACTATGGCCTTGAAATCAGGGTTTTCAGAAATAATTTTTGTAAAAAATGTAAGTTTTGAAATTCAAATGCATGAAAATGAAGTTAGAATCAAATATAATATGATATGAGATGATTATATGCATGATAAAACCCTAAAAATGCAAAAATATCAAGAAAACACTGAATTTTGCCTGAATTTGACAATTTAACTAATTCACATGGCAAATGAACTTGAATTTGCACCAAATTTAGCATGTACACCTAGATTAACTTTAATGACAGAATGGAATCTGAAAATTTATTTTTTTTGTATTTTTCAATATGGAAATTAAAAAAGAAAACCTAAAAATGGATGATTTTTCCTTTTAACCTAAATTTGCTCTAATGACAACCTAATTTCAAATAGAAACTTACCATGGAAATGCACCAAATTTTATGGGGTGACAAAGGACAGTTAGGGAAAGATTTTTTTCTTTTATAGATTTAAGATTTGACCTATGGTCGGAGAATTACATCTCCGGCAAGATGGATCAAAATCCGGTGACTCTAAGATTGAAGGAAAACTGACAAATTTTGGTAAATATTACAGGAAAAATAGCAAATAGTGGCTAAATCTTTTAAAAATTTAGGAGGATGTTTCTGACACAGAGAAGAACAACTTTTCCTTTTACAGTTTTGGAATTGGACCTATGGTTACAGAGGACACATGGGATTATCAGACCTCTAATTCTGATAAAATTGAACTAACAGGGAATTGACAAGTGAACTTGTAAAATCTAAAAATTAACATAACCTAAGTCCTAAAATCCTGAAATTCTGGAAAATGACAGAGATTGTTTTGAGGAACAACTCCTATTTTGATAGTCAGAGCATCTAACTTACAGATTGGGAAGCCACAACAGATTAAGATTGGTCTAGACCCTAACAATCCTGTAACAGGCTTTTCACAAAGATCTGAGAAAACCGAATCTTGGCAAATAACAAATTTTCTTGAAAAAATCTCCTAACATACAAGAAAATAGTAGATTTAATCACAAAGCCATTGTATTTTTTAGAGAGTGAATTGGATCTCCTATGGGGGAGATTTTGAATGAACAAGTCTGCGGCAGGGAGATCTAGGATTTCCACAAAGTTAAAAACCCAGTTTGGTTTTCGATTTTTCAGATGGGGTCACAGAACCCGGATTGATTCAAAATTTTGGCAGGAGATCACAGATAAAATAATATGACTATCTTGAATATTTCAGTATTTATAAAAGAAAATTCATGCATGAAATAACGATTGGACTTTATACAGAAATGAAAATCTATGGATTCTAAATTAAGTATTTAATAAAACTATGTAAAATAAATGAAAGGAATAATGAAACTAACCTAGATGCACTTTTTTTTAAATATGAACTACACAAAATATAAAACTAAAACAAAATTCAATAGGGGCATGATCTACTTCGATATTGGCTCTCAAAATGAGAGAACCAATCCATCGAATGGATGGATCTCACCATTCACTTAGCCCACACATGTGATATGTGTGTTTTTCTTTTTGTTTTACTCTTTTTTTTTTATTTTAAGGCCATGAAAAAGATCCTTACATCACTTTGGATCTGGTTTAACTTGGCTGCACATCCCACTCATGAAGAGGAAGCTTGGAGGTAGCATATCAAGGTACAACAAAGGGGAGATTGCAAAACAATAAAAAAAATAAAATTAATAAGCAAAAGGGAACCTTACCTTGGATCCTTGCTGCAAACAAAGGAGGATGCATCCTTGATGGATGTTGCTGGGGAGGGTAAGCTGTTATCAAATAGGGCTGGCTGGAGCTGTGACTCGAGGAAGGTGGTCACCGACTGGGCGTCTCCTTGTATGGTGACGGCTAGAGGTTGAACCGATGGTAGAGGTGATGCAGCAAGGCTAGATGTGCTGCACATTCAGTTGTAATGGTTGAAGGTCACTGTTGGAGAAGGCTGCAAGGATGAGGCTGGAGCAAAGGGTGGTGCTGAATCGATTGAAGGTTGGAAGAAGGTTGAGGTGTAGCTTGATGTGGTTGCTGGAGATGCTAAACCAATGGAAGAAGGTTTGAAGGTAGAGGTGCTGTAGTGAGACAGGAGATGGTTGTTGTGAGGTTACTGGAGATGACTAAAACTACTTCCAATGTTGAAGGTGACTGCACCAAGGGAGGGGCTGCCACAAAGGGGAGGACCGACTGCTATGAAGATGACTGAAGAATTGGCTGAAGGAAGAAGGAGGGAGCCTCCTTGCATCGACTGGAGTTTTCTTTTTAATAAAGGGATAAAGCAAGGCTTAAGGAAGGGCTTGAGTTGTTGCTAAGGAGGAAGGTAGGGTTTTGCTAAAGGGGTACGTGAGAGAGAGAGAGAGAGAATGTGAGAAGGGCTCTTGTATCCTCCTAGGGAGTGTGTGTTAGGGGAATTAGAAATAGAGGACAAGTCTTACAGTGGCTAGACCAAGGAGGGAAAGGAAGAAAGAGGGGAAGGAAATGAGGGAAAGAAAAGAAGGAAAGAAGAGGAAGAAGGGAGTATGTGAAGGGAAGAAGAATGGAAAGAAGAGGAGGAAGAAGAAAGAAAGGAAAGGAAGAAAAGAAAGGAAGGAAAAAGAGGAGGGAAAAGGAAGAAAGGAAAGAAAAGAGGGAGGAGAGAAAGGAAAGGGAAGGAAGAGAGAGAAAGTGGAGGTCGACTACCTTGGTGGGCCCCACTTGCTCTAATTTATTTTTTTATTATTTTGCTTTTATTTTACTTTTTTTTATTTTTTATTTTTTTTTTTGTTTAAGTGTGGCGGCCACCTTGAGTGGGCCCCACTTATTTTTAAAAAGAATGGTTTTAAAATTATTTCAAAAAACCAAAGAGACATGATTTTATAAAAATTTTGAAAGAAAGATTTTTGAGCTAAAAATAGAAAGTTTTTTGCATTTTTAAAATGAAATTCAAAATTCAGAGTTTCATCTCCCTTTGCGAAGTGAGTCCATCTTAAACATTTGAAAATTGATTTTGAAGAGAATCCAGATTGTTTTCTCAGAAAAAAATTTCCAAATTTAGAGTCCTGGGGGTAAAAATGTCAATTTTGAAAACTCAGGGTTTGAAATTGATTTTTGAAAACTTTAAAACTCGAATCTGGATTAGAATTTTCAAAACTGGAGTTCTGGATCTTGAAAATGAAATGAAATAAAATAAAATAAAATATAATGAAATGATAGAAAATGATGATAAATGATATGAAATGTCATGCGAAATGCTAACCCTGGATGAAGAATTTTGGATATTAGACTCTGATTGACACTTGTATCAATTCAAAAAGTGATAATTTTGACAAAAATGGACAAAATGATTCAAGAAATTGTTTTTGGTCTCTACCGAGCCAGAGTGATACTGAAAATTGAGGTTTGAGCTAGTTTGAATTGAAATAAACTGAGTTCTAGGATTTCAGAACTTAAATGAACTGACAAGACACTGACTCAACTGAACTTCTAGACTGAATTATCAAGAAATGCTGCCATTTTTAGAGAAATGGTCACTAGAGTGAAGTGAATTACGAACTAGAACTGGGTTTGAGCTAGAACAAAGGTCAGTAATACTGAGATGAACTAAAATTGAAGCTCAAACACTAGCTCAACTGATTAAATTTAGCTCAATTCCAGCTAAAATGAGCTGAAATGGACTAAAGTGGGCTCTTAGACACTGGGAAATGGATTTGAACTGAAATTGAAGCACTTGAACTGCTGGTGAGCTCAAGCTAGACTCAGAAGAATATGATTGACTGTGAATAACTGACTCAGAGACAATTGAGTCAGATTTAAACTAAAAATGAGCTCATTTCTGAGGAAATGAACCCATTTTGGCAGGGATGACCAGAAATGAACATGACCTGCTCACTGTGAGCTCAGATGAGCTATAAATGATTAACATTCTAATTGTTCTGAGCTTAAGAATGAGCTTGGTTGACTTTGTCTGATAGGGATCTAGGATGACCTAGGGGTAAAATGGTAATTTTCCTAGTGAAAGGGGTAAAATGGTAATTTCCTAAGTTAGACTCACCGTTGGACTCCTGTACTAACCTATCGGGGTTGGCACCAACACGAGGGGGGTGTCTGAGAATGGATGAGGAAAATTTGGGGTGTTTACACATGCCCATCCCTTTTGACCTATTTCATAAATTCAATTCAGAAAAACTGATTTTCTCAAAATCTCCAAAGTTTTCTTCAGAATTTGATTTTCTTAAAACATAAAGATTTCCTCAGAAATTGATTTGCCTTTTCTTCAAAATACTTTCTCAATGTGATTTACGATTTTCCAAAGTGTCCTTTTTTCAAGTATTTTCCAAATATTTCAACATACATCATGTTTTCGACCTGCATTTCTTCAAAATTTCATAGCACATGCCTGATTCTTTGTGCATTTAGGAAATAGAACATCGATTTAGACAAAATGAACAAAGCAAAGCATAAGATTGATCCTTGGTTCAATTATCCCTGGTTATGACGCCATGAATGATTGAACCTCGTATCGAGAGGCGAGTCTCATTCTTCAGAATTATCCTGCATTTTAAAATGGAGGCAAGTTATTTTCAAAATCTTTTTCAAAGGTCAGTTTGACTTGCAAAAGTAAAATTTTGCAATGATAACAAAAAACCTCACCTTTTGGATTTCTGGCAACTAGGAGAGAAGAAGACGTCAACTCCCTTGCTTGGAGTGTAGGGGGGAGTTCCAAAACTCATCACCCACCTCTACATAAAGGCAAAGAGGGAGTTTCAATGGAGTCTCTGGTCGGCTAGGGTGAGAGGGAGAGAGAGAGAAGAGAGAAGAGAGAAGAGAAAGAGAGGAGAGAGAAAGGGAGCAAAAATCACCCCTTCTCTCTCTTTCCTTCTCAAAAAGTTTAAATACTTAGGGTTTTAAAATAGATGGTTGGGATTTAAGATCCAAAAATGGATGGTCAAGATGTATACCATACCCTTCTAGGCGGTGGCATACTTGAAATATCTCGTTCTAGCCTTCCACATGCCCAATAGGCTTTTAACATTTGAATTTCTTTGAAAACCTTTCAAAAATGCCATGGGGCTGCCGCCCACATGGCTAATCAGATTTCACCCTTTCAAAATTTACCTTTTAATTACCAAGAAGCCACCGCCCAACTTGGTCAAACCCCCTAGTTGGTCAAACACGCCCAGCTAGGGTCTAGGTTTGAGCTCTCCGAGTCGAGCCCAACCAAACCACAAACCGATTTATGCTTTACTAAAAAATTTCACATAGAGTCAAATATTTTTTTTGAAAAGGCTTTGTCTAACTCCAGTAAGACTTAAGAATTTTCTCAAACCTCAATCATTGTCGAATTACGTAAAATGAAAGGGTTTAGATCGTTTAGAGGTCTTGTTGGTGAAATTCAATTAAATATATACTTTTAAACAAAACTTAGGTATAATTACAAATAATATATATGCATATATATATATATATAGACATTTGTTTTAGGGTTTTCGATATACATATACACGTATATATATCTATATATGAATGCACACACCTACGTATGCATATGCATATTTATGTACGAATACATCGATAATCACATTATGAAATTCCATCTTGTATCAAATAATTTCTCAGAAAATTTGTGGGTCTTACACAGTTTGCCACCACTCTTGACATTCAGAATATACATTGGGTCCAGGAAATATAGAAAGGGTAATGAAGGAATCCCAAGTGTATTTGGTTGCATGGTATGCTCCGGACTACTGATCTGATTGTAGACCAAACTCTGACATAATACCCATCGAAAAATGAGTATTGACATGAGTCTGTCGCTGCAAAAATGGCCTAAGACACCTTTCTGGCTGGTAATCGACACAAAAGAACAAACCAAGTAATCTGTAGCGTTTGCCACGCACGTAGGTGTAGCGAGGAACTGATTCTTGCCGATTGAAGTAATCCCAAGTGATCTCCTCTTGATGCAGACTCTCAATCAAGGCTCGATAATGAAGAGTAGAATGTGGCTTCTTGTTGTTGAATCTGAATGAACTGGCCTTTGATGGCACATGTCGCAGGAACCATGACTGTAAGGCATAGATGCATCATTCTACCAGAGTAGCTTCTCCAAGAGTAAAACAAGTTAAAATACGATAGAGTAAAGCTAAGGCGGCCATGGAAATTAAAAGACGACGGGGCTACCAATTTCCCCATATTTGTAGGAGTTGGACAACTCTAACATCAACAAAATTCTGGCCATCTTGAAAGAAAGATAGTCCTATTGTGCATAGAACCATGGCATGCTGAATCCTTGGCTGCTCAGGATAAAGTGTCAATCTCTTCGTATGCCCCATACTTGTGATAGAGTCCGAATAGATCGATGAACTGACTTCCATTCATTTCGGTGAGTGACCAAGATCTACTTCTGGTTGCTCTGGTTAAGTCATCTCGAACATCCACCCCTTTGACATTGATCAAGAACTGTTGCTCGATGGGATCATCTGGCTGACCAGTTGGCTCTGATAATCCCATGATGTCATGAAACTCATTCATCAGTAACGTCATCTCTCCCCATGAAAACTAAAATGTGCAGGTTCGCAAATTCCACCGCTCTGCCAAAGCTTGAATCAGATCCCTATTGACAATCTGCTTACCCACTGCTGATGCCAGTTTCAACCCACAGTTATCCAGATTATCCAGGAACATACGAGTGAAGGTGGCAAACCATGAATAATACCACCGAGGAAAAAAAGGACAAGTATGAATGACCCGATGATCTGGGAATCCTTGCCTTATCTCATATGAGATATGGTCCTTGGAGAAGATAGTGTCAAGTGAATTGGACTCCATTGAATAAGACTAAGGCAGAAAATAGAAAGGATTAGATAAAATGCAGGACTTCATAAAAATAGAAGGAAAATTTTGAAGAAATCGAGATCTAGAAAGAAGAAAAGATATACGCCTGAATTTTTTGGAAATCTAGGGAATTTTAAAAAAGAATTTCCATTGTTTTTGAGAAAAGTTGATCTGAAGAAATGAAGAAGGAGAAAAGTATACACCTGGGTTTTAAAAATAGAAGGAAAACTCTGAAGAAAATACCCAAGGTTTGGGAAAATTATTCTGAAGATGTAAAGAAATATAATAAACAAGAATTGCAAAATTATAACTCAGCTATACAAACAAGGACACACAAACAACATTCTCTAAGAAGCTGACTCTAGTATGCAATATTTGAAGAAGCTTGTAGGACCTTAATCCTAACTCTAAGGTTTAGATCATCTGAATCCAATCAAGATATGTCGATATACTCAAGTTGAGGCTCGCAGTACGTGGCATAAGAATAATTCTCTGGTTCTAAGGTAATGGTTTTCCAACATCCTTGAGCACCTGCCGATATACTTTGGATTATGACCCTTAGTACGTGGCAGGGGAGGTATTAGCCCAAATAAGTGGCCTAGTTGTTAGGCTTTTCCTTGAACTATAGTTTAGTGAGAAAGCCCAGCAACGTGAAGACCGGGACAACATAGGTAAGAGATGTTTAAAAATATGCTCAACATGAAAGAAATAAGATGTCTCTAATGCAAAGTCCTAAAGAGATAGAGTTTTGAAAGTCATAAAGAAGCACAAACTTGCATACATTGTTTGCATTCAATCCCTAGATTGAGGAGAGTTGTATTTTAGACCTAAGTCTAAGTGAGCATGAATAAATCTCCTCAATTTGGTCCTACCAAACCATACTTAATCCTATATGCATTATGTCAGCTAGGTCAGAATCTAGACACCTAAGTCTGCATGAAAATGAAGCTGACATTTATGAATAATAACTTAGAAAAATTTAAGCAAGACAAAGGTATTAATTCAATCAGACGAAGATGGGTCACATCACGGTCACCAAACCTATGATCGTTGCAAAAAAATTTCTTTCTTTCCTTTTTAGGGAAAAGAGAGAGAAACTCTCTCAAGGTCCACTTGACTTTTTGAAAATAGATTGATTTTGAAATAACTTGCCTCCATTTTGAAATTTACAGGAAAATGGGGAGACGGGGCTCCCTCGTCGGTACGAGGTTCAACCATTCTTGACGCCTTTACCAGGGGTAATAGAACCAAGGATCAAACTTATGCCTTTGCTTTGCCTAAATTTGTCTAAGTAATTATCTTAAGTCCTAAATGCACATTGAATCAGGTTTTGCTATGAATTTGAACTTTAAAAAAATGTATATGATCTTTTGAAATGTTTCAGAAATTTAGATTTTTCTAAGTGATTCTGAAATGGATTTGAAAATATCCTTTTAAGATGTCAACTTTGAGGTTCAAAAATCGATTTTGGAATTGAAAGGTTAAAACTTGAAATGAACTCGAATTGAAAACTTGAAATTGAAATCAAAGTTTAAGAACTTTGAAATCTGAATTGATTGAAAATCGAATTTGAGTTTGTTTTTTATTTGAGAATTGAACTTAGAGATCGAATTTTGGATTTGAAATCAGAATTGAATTTAAAATTTGAACTTTAAACTTGAAATTAGAATTGAAGTTTGGAATTCTGAAATAGGAATTTGAACTTAAAATCGAATTTCAATTTGAAAATTGAAATTGAAATTGAAATGAAAATTGAATTCAAAATTGAAATTATTTTTTTAAAATGATTATGAAAATACTTTGAATTTACAAATGATTTTAAATTTGAAATTGAATTTCATTTTCAAAAATAGCTTTGAACTTAATTCTTGAAAATAAAATTAAATGAAAAATAAATTTTGAAAATCACTTAGAAAATATTTTGAATTTGAAAATGTTTTGAATAATTTAGAAAATAATGATACAATTCTATCTTAAATGATGAATGTATTAAAAGAATTTGTTTGAAATTGGAATTAAAAGCAAATTTTATTTTTTAATAGAATTAAAACAAGATTAAATTTTAATATATTCATGACTATGGTCACAAACATATTCTAATCTAATCTTTATTTGAATTCTAATAAAGAATGAAATAAATTTTATGCCTTTATAGGATTTAAAACAAAATTAATTTTTAATACATTCATGACTATGGCTACAAATATATCTCAAATTAATTTATATTTTAAATTCTGATAGAGGAAGAAAAGGAAATTAATTTTAGAAAATGTGATGTTTTTTTTTTAAAAATGACCTAAAGTGCAGGTCAAATTTTATTCCATAAAAGATAAAAATCCTAAGTATTGTTCGCATTCTGACTATGGCAAAAAATGTGAATAATCTACTTAGGGTTATTTACCTTTTATTAGAATGATGCACGTGTCATTCGTGTTTCACCATAGTGCCCTTTTTAAAAGAAAATAAAAATAACATGCCATAGTCAATTATAAAAAATTAAAATACAACTACATGCTCATCTATTCTAATCTAAACAGAAAATAGAAATTCTCATTAAAAAAAATTATTACAATCTCAAATTTAAACTAAACATTAAAATTTCTTAATCTAAAAGAAAAACCAATGTCTTCTGCGCTTTCCTGCAAAACAAAAAATAACACAAAGCAACAGAGGTACGAAATACAAGAATACAAAGTAAAATATGCGAGAAGTAAATAGAGAATTTAAGTGGATACGAATTAAAATGCACTAAATAAAAAAAAATTACATTGTGAAATTAAACATTGAATGTGTAAGGATTGAACGAGGATGTAATAATGGAATTATTGACAAGCTTAAACACTAACAGGCATTCATCTTTAAAATTAAAAGAAAGCGAAAATCACGATTAAGAACTACTAAACAATAAGAAATAAAAGACTGAATATAACAAATGAAGTTATAAGATAATAGCAAAGAACACAGGGATTGAAATTGAAAGGAATGTAACATGGATAATATGCAAAACGCACAGGATGAAATGCATATGCATATGCTGAGAATGAAATTGCATATGCATATGCAATATGCGAGAATGAAAAATAAGCATATGCTAAAATGAAATGCATATGTGTATGCAAAATGCAGGAATGAAACGTAAGCATGTACTAAAATGCAGGAGATGAAACATACGTATATGCTAAAATGAAATGCAGGAAATAAAACATGAGTACATGCTAAAATGGAATACAGAAAATGGAACATGAGTACATGCTAAAATGGAATGCAAGAAATAAAACATAAGCATATGCTAAAATGAAATGTAGAAAATGAAACATAATCATATGCTAAAATGAAATGCAGGAAATGAAACACCAGCATATGCTAAAATGAAATGCAGGAAATGAAACATAAGTGTATGCTAAAATGAAATGTAGGAAATAGAACATGGACATATGCTAAAATGAAATGCAGTAATGAAATGCTATCATGAGTAAACAAACACAAGCACAACTCTTTCTTAAAATGCCCTGCTTATGCTATGCCACAGTTTGATGCATACAACGATACACATATGTTGATGAAACAAACGAATTCACAGGTGAATGCAGGTATATATCTAAGTGCAAACAATCTATAATTGATATATGAATGAAGCTAAAATAATTGCAGATGCAAGATTAGAAAATGCTAATGCTGATAACTATGCAAAATGAATCAGATGTGCTATGGGGTGAGCAGATCACAGTAGAAACTATAATGCTACCGATCAGATCTGTGCAGCAGACGTTGATGATGCAGTGCTGGATGAAGAACACAACAACCGATGACAGAAGGCAATCCACTACTATGACTGATTGCAAATTGAAGTGCAGGTGTTGAATGTGATATACAGAATATGTAGAGGATTAAAGTGTGCAGACAGGCAGCCCCGTGGAAATGCAAGAATGAATACCAAATGCATAAAAAATAAAACGGAGGATGCAAGATGCGATGCAGAATGGTGGATGAAGAAACAGGAAAACACAATGTCGTGAAGTGCAGATGGTTTCAGATGTAATGAGAAAAACAAAGGCAACAGGTACTGTGATGATGGGAATGCATAGAAACGTGTGATGATCAGAGCAACACATGAATGAATATGCAACTAGATGCCAAACTAAAATGCTATGCGTAACTTGCAGATGACGTGAATCAGATAAAAATTAACAGATGAAATGCATTGAAAGGATGCACAGATGCAAAGATATCGATGAAATGCGAGAATGAATGCAAATGCACAACAATGAAAGGAGATTTGTCACATATTTCATCAGATGTACAAATCAAGAAATGCATATGCACCAGTGGAGAAAGAAAACTAATAAAATGTAGATGCGTGAATGATGAAATCAACTGAAGAATGTTGCTGAAGTGATGAAGATGCTGGATGATAGTAATCAGATGCCAAGCACGACATAAAGCACAACAGGTGCATGTTGATGCTCTGCAACAAGACACACTGCAGAAATGCACAGGAAATTAGAGGATGCCAATGCACAATCACAGGAAATTTATAATAGTAATGTTGTGTGGTGAATCAAATGCAAATAAAGTGTGAATGAAAATATAGAATAAAAGAGGGAATGCAATGCACATATGATGTTGCAAATCCGATGGACAGAGATCTAAAACAAAGATGCAGATTAGGCAATTTACTATGGGATGATCCGATGCTGGATGTTATGCAATGCTGAGAAAAAGAAACAGATGCACACAGACAATGAAGAACACGATGTAGAGTGAAGATATGATGCTGGATCAGATCCGATGCGTGATGAAGATGATAATCAAATGCAGAGGCGATGCAAAATGATTAACTCAAATACGCGATGCAGATAATGAAATTAAAAATTGCAGAAGGTGCGGATTGAGTTCGATGCACAGAACAAGAAGTCAAAACAAATTGCAGAAAATTGATGCAATTGCTATACTAAAACAGGAAATCAATGCAATTGAGATAAAGATGCTGGAATGCTATGAATGCAACCGATGCAGAGAAGAAAAACAAGGACAAAAGATCTTAATAGGTGCTAGGTTTGCTGGATTTCATGGTTGACCCAACAGAATTCATGAAAAACAACTCATGGCAGAGCGATGAATTTCTCATGGCAGATCAAGTTCGATGCTAATTTGATGTCGGGATGCTAATGCAGAAGATAGATCAATGCAATATTATGAAAAGGGGGTGAACGATGCCGATGAGGTCACTACGATATAGAGTGAATGAGATGCATGGTGCTGAAAAGGGAAATTGCGATGCTGGATGAACATGATGCAATGAAATGAAATGGAAAACATAGCTATGCTATAATGGAATTCATATGCTATGCAATGCAGAGGATGAATTGCCATGAGATGCAATGATATAAGGGATGACAAACAGGTAATGAACAAAATGGATGATGATGCAATACACAACGTAAATTGATGCAGATCTAAATACAATGAATGAATGATCGATGCTATGGACAGAAAATAAAATGAGGTGATAATGGAGATGATGAAATGCAAGGGAGCGTCGAATCTGATATGCAAAAGCATAAACAGAGATTGAATGCGCATAAGCAATAAAAATTTAGCAATGAATTGCAAAGAAAAATGTTGGAGCATAAGCAACCTGAAGATAAAATAAAAAAAAAGGAATCAACACCCTGTTGCAATATACAGATCAATGTTGCTATAGGTAGATTGATGTTGTAACATATGCTTCTGATGGACAGTGGAGGATGAAAGAAAAGAAAAGACAGGTGCGATGCTTGTGAGATATTGGTCGATGCAACATGTATTGCAGTAATGAAATCAAAGCAATGATGAAAACAAAAATCATAAAAACGAAATGAATTGAAACTCACAGAAGCATAATATTGAATAGGAAAAGCGAAATATAAAATTTACCACAGTTGAGGAATGAGCATGCCAGCTTCTCAGCGTTCTCCGGTGAAGAGGGGCAAACCCGAAGCCTCTGGTGAAGAAGAAGGAAGGAGAAAGCCAGAGGAAGAAGGAGGGAAAAGAGGAAAGAAGGAGAAGAAGAGAAGAAAAAATCAGAAAGGGAGAGAGAGGAACTCATTTTTTCCTCCTTTTAAAAGATGATCCTCCCCTCTCATTTACGTGAGTTTATAAAGGTGAGGGTGGTTACGAAATTTTCAAAAGCGCCCCTTCTAAATTTTTAATTTTTTTTAAAAAGAAGGCTTTAGTTGCAAAAAATTTCAAAGACCCTTTCTTATTTAACCTAAAGTCACTTTCTGAAATTTTGCCTTTTTATTTTTCGAAATAAAATCTAAAATATTATAATAAAAAAACATGCGAGTGACTCAAGAGACAAGATCCAAATGGAGTTTTGAAAGATTTTTGCAAAAATATTGAATTTGAAGTTTGAGGACTTGGAAAAGGAGAGCTTTTTTAAATAGAATAATTAATTTTAAAAATTGAATTTTAAAAACAGATCTGGATATGAGATTTTGAGTAAGGATCGACTTTGGATCTCAAACTGAGAAAAAATGAGAGAAATGGATCCCAATAGAGATTGGATCTGAATGAAATACCTAAGCTATACAGAGAATTGATTTTGGATTTTTAGATTTGGATTAAAAATAAAAGATTTGGGCTCAGAAATTGATTTAAATGTCTGATCTGGATCTGAGGTTGGGTCAAGTATAGAAAATGAAATTGTCGGATCTTCAACAAGGAAGTAAATTCAAGAAATGATTAAAAATTGACCCAATTTTCCTTTTGACTGACTCAAAAGGTGGGTCCTAACGGCAAAAAGGGAAATTTTGAAACTTTGAAAAATTTGGGGTGTTTACAACGTGGCACAAGAAAGACCAACAATCACAGTTCATCGGCCCCAACACGACCCCCAAGCAAGGACACAATTGAGGCAACTAAGGTATGATTATTAAGGTCTTGAGTTATGTGTGTATACAACCAATGGTACTTGCATGCATGTGTTGATACTCAATTTCAACTGGCGATAAAACCAGGGTGATGCGAATGAAGTAGGTATGTAATAGCCAAAATATAGTGCAGTTCTTATGTTCAGAAAAGAAATTTTGTTGGCTAGTGAAGTGAGTATATCACATGTTATTTGGTTGTTATTCAATCTGCAAACTCATTTAAATCTAACATTAATGTATCTATTATTTTGATAATGTAGCACCTAGAAAGATTCATAGAGATACTCCAAAAGTACTACATACAGCAAAAGCTAGCAATACACAAAGTGCCAAAGACCATTTATTGTACCTCGTATTTTTCTGTGAGTCTCAAACACAATGTTTCTGTTGTTTTCCTACCATCCAATAGAAACCAATCGATAAACATTGAAATTCTCAACAAATGCTTCAATTGCCAAAACATCGAGAAGGAGCTCACAATTGCTTGGAGACCGACCAATTTTTGTATCCATTCTGTGAATATGATAAGGTATGCTTAACGTTTACGTTTATATAACATAAATTTTCAATTGCACGATGACCTTAAACTTCCATTTATGTTGTAGATCTTGATTCATGTCAACTGGCCAATTATCATTGGGTTCTTTGGGTAATGGATGTGAATACAAAGGTGTTTGTTTATGTTGTATAATTCCACATGATTTACAAAGCTTGCTAATCAAAATGTTGTAGATATTGTATGATAACATTACTTATTCATTTTAATTTAAATGTATTTCAGATTCATTTTTTGTAGGGTGGTTTGACTACGATGTTTACACCCACTGAAAGACCACTATTGTGCAAGATATTCCTAAGCAAACGAACGGGTAATTACTTCATTTTTGTAATTTTTTTTAAATTCGTACATGTAACTATTCTTGACTTGGTATATGATTAATGCAGTTATGATTGTGTGATATTTGTCCTAATGTATATGTGATACTTGGGCTTAGGCAAAAAAATAAATTTCACGCAAGTATGTTGTATGAATTGTGTTATTTTTTTTATGTAAGATATTATTAGTTGTCCACTAATAACCCTTTTCAGAAAAATATATTTGTTTATAGAAAGCGTTGATGAAATTCTATAAACGTGAGATAAAGAAGGTTCATTTGGAGTTGCCTAAATATATGCCCGAGAGGAAGGAAAAAAGGGTTGAGGGGGAGGAAAAGAGGGCTGAGAGAGATGAAAAGAGGGCATCAGACAATAAGGTGCCGGATGACGAGGACAAGTTAGCTGAGCTGTGGACAATCCTACAAAGTATACATTGATGGTTATGTAGATGGATGATGAGATTATAGAAAACATGCTTATTTTGTTCGGTCATGGTTATATAAAACATTGTAATTTGATTCTAAAGAGAAATCTTTGATTGTCATTTTGCTCCGTCATGATTATAAGAATTTGCTTTTATTCTTTTGGTTGTATACATTAATGGTTACTTTGTTTTAGTTATTGTTCTTGCTATGTTCTTTTTAGTGCTCTTCATATTCTCTTGGTTGAATTGCATCTTTCATAGAAGGTTTAGTACTATAATTTGGCTTATACTTACCATCATATACAATAACACAATCATTCTATTGGTGCTTGGCAACATGAAGATAGCATGTTTATGTTTGTTTTGCTTACTAGGAATTGCACTTAAGATTCATGGATCACTCCTGGAGATTTTGTGATGATAAACCAGAGATAAGGAATAATAGCTCATTTGTATGTCTAAAGAAAGTATTAGTAATGACTTTTGTAGCTTTTCTGGAGACCCTTTCATCAATAAATGAAGTATTCTACCTAAGTTTACAACTTCTTTTTTCTTAAAATTTGTTCTTTTGATTTGGAATACATGCAAATGATTGGACAACAGTAAAAGGAATAGTAACTTTTGACTTAGACAACAAGTGTTACAATTTGTAGTTCTGTACCATGTTTTCAAGAAAACGTATAACCCATAATGAAAAATTTTGCACATAATGAGAAAATCCGCCTATATAATTGCGAATTGTTTTGTATACTTGCATAATGAGAAAATTCGCATGTAGTCAACTTTCACAACTACCAACGTAAAACTCTTAACAAAATTCGCACGATAAAACTGAATCTTGCATCTCTTAAAGTCAATATCATGCAAAAATCCATGAAGTCCACAACTTTTGATGAATTTCACATCAAAAGTTTACTTTTGCAGCTATCACATGCAAAAATCTTGACAAATTTCGCACATAAGGAATTTTCGCAAGAGTTGTAGCAATTATCAGAACATAACTGCAAAAATAGTAGAGATTTTGCGAAAGTGAGGAGCAAATTTCGCAGGTGTAGTGTGCAAATTTCATGATTTTCACATAAATAGCATGCACAACTAATTTTTAGTGATATTTAGCGGGATTGGGAGAGCATCGCGACTTAACGCTTGAAACTAAGGAGATCTGCACGTTCTAAGGATAAAATGGTCCTAAAAAAGTAAGGAACCTATAAAATTGGATATTTGATGGATTTTGAAATTTGTAGGGCATTTCGAGAAACACATCAAATTTAACGTACATGTCATTTTCTGAATAGATATTTGCTCCAATAATAAGCTATTTGATGTCAGGTTCATACAATAATCAGATTTTAATTTTTCTTCATTTGGATGTGAGAAAAACAAAGACAGATCCAATTGGACTTACAATACCAATTGGTGTGATGCTCTCTCCAATCTTTAAAAAATTTGGACCTTGCCATATTATTTCCTTTCTAAAGCTTACAGCAACTACGAGTTATCTGATAGAACTCAACCGACAAAAAGAGAGACAACACTTGCAATACAGTTACAATCTTGTCATCGAGAAAAACAAAAAAGGAAAAGAATGGGGCATGAGAAAGATTTCCACATCAAACCAGATTACAATTGATTTTCATTTCTTGTATAGAATGAAAACGTGGTTAATGCAACATTAGAATGACCATCTTTAGCAGAGCAATAAAATCATCCATATAATTGAACAGGACAAAAAATTGATGGCATAAAAAGTAACATGCACAAACACCATTCCATTTATTTCAAAAAAGGGCCACGGAGAAAGACTTGACCAATAAAGCCTAACAAAAGAACTGACGAGTTATTATTTAATGCAACCAGATGTCATATACAACAGACTGTACCCAACATTTAAATTTGACTAATAAGATACTAATATACAACAAATGTTGCATGTACAAAAAAAATACAACACATACATGCATTATACAACATATACATTATGAAGCCCATTTAAGTGAAGAACCTGCCCTTAATAATGTACTTAAAGCAGAAGATCGAGTTGCACGAACGATAGAATCTGGTGACCGACTCATTTTCCCAGTTAACAGTCCAAACACCTGAGCACAAAAGCAGCGGAAGTGCAGTCAAATAACAGGAATATGAGGAAAGCAAACAAATTCAACCAAATTCCAACAACATATTCGATGATTTGTAAATTGTAACCTGTGCAATATAATAAGAAAACAAGCGTTGGTCCTCTAAATGTGAAAGCAAGCATGCAGCAAAGCAAATGGCATTTGCTTGGATAACTGACCAAGGAGCATCACAAGCCTGCTTCCAGATCAAAAAATAAAAAGTTAAGACGGTGGATATTGAAAAATTTCTCCTATACATCTCAATGAAGAATAATATGCTTCAAGAGATATGCCAACCTGAATTACAGATGCCAAGTAAGTGTCAGCCCGAGAAGGAACATGTTGAAGGAGGAGTTTGGTAATGTGTCTAATGAAGTCCTCATAGTCGCTCCTGAAAAGGTCACAATCAGATCAAGTTGTCATGAATATAGACGCAGGAAGCAATGGAAACAAGTGTATATCAAAGAGAAATAGATCAGAACAGTATAAAAAGGTACACATTGAATAGCTAAAAGATAGGAGCAGATAATAGTCTCCATACCTATGATCCAAATTAAAAGGAGCACTTATTAGCAAAGCAAAATCATTCACCTCCAACAACGGCAGTAACTGCCAAAGAGTGTTCTGCAGAGAAAATATAGCACATTCAGTAAAGAAAATGATAAACTTTCATGTAAGGGTGCGTTTGGTAAACTGGTAAAATAGATAAAATGAATGAAATTCCTTGAAATCTCAAGAATGAGAATTTTCTAGTTTTGAGGACCCACACCTCTGTTCACTTTTCCAAGAATTGTCAGCACCACCTCTACTGGTGCTAACAGTAATTCCTGTTTAAAAGGTTCAAATTGTCGGTTTTTGAGAAATTGAAGGAACAAGGACTCAGAATTTTTGTTTTCCACATTTCACTAAAAAGGCCAAAAGTGGGTTATATTGCCTTGGTATCTAAATGCGTCAAATAGGAAAAAATGATAAAAAGCAGACCAACCAAACCTTGCATGCCTGACGAACACCAGAATCCTCATCATGAACATGAAGAATAATACGAGGAAGAATTGCATGCACCTGATGAGAAAACAATGGCATTCTACCAAAATAAGCTTCAGCAAGAAATTATTGTATTTTAACAACAACCAGCAGGTGAATACAAGAAAACTACACAAGCAAGAGAATTGAAAAGGTAAGTAAATCACCTAACGTAATTAAAAAAAACAGCAGTGATATATTCGCACTGAATAGAATCCATGCTGAAAGTTGCACAAATAAGAGGCATACGTGGAGTTAAAGGAAAAGCTGGAACAGAAGAAGAAACCTTGAAAACTTTACAGGTGGCAGTACAGAGCTGTAAGAAGTTATTTTCAAACTCAGAACAAGGTCAATGTAATTTCTTTATTCAAAAATGTAAGAATACTTTGAAACTATCAAACGTTGTTGAAACAAATTGTTAGAGAAAATGAGATAATCAATCTTATTGAAGAACCCTAGACTCACTTTTATAGAGAGAAGAGAGCTAGAAATAGAAAGAGGCAATTACAATCTATCCATATCAGTCCACGGTGAATAGGAAAAGAAAAGATAACGAAAGTTATAAACGAACATGACAAAAAAGGAATGACAGAAAATAGAATTCTAACACACCCCCTCAAGCTGGAGTGTAGATGTCTATCAAACCCAGCTTGTCTGATAGTTGATGATGCCTCTTCTTGGGAAGACCTTTAGTGAAGATATCGGCAATCTGCATCTCAGAGGACATATAGGGAGTGCTAATCTTTCCTTCCTTCACAACATTTCTAATAAAGTGGCAATCAACTTCAATATGTTTAGTCCTCTCATGGAAGACTGGATTAGAAGCAATGTATGTGGCTGATTTATTGTCACAAAACATAAGCATAGGACATGCAACAAAGATGCCCAGATCTTCAAGTAACGCCGCAATCCAAATAAGCTCAGAGGATGTTTGTGCCATCGCCCTATATTCAGCCTCAACACTTGACCTTGCTACATCAGAGTGTTTCTTACTGCGCCATGTGACAAGATTGCCCCCCAAAAAGGTAGCATAACCGATGGTGGATTTTCAATCATCAGGAGAGCTAGCATAGTCTGCATCGGAGAATGCAGCAATATGTAGATGGCCATTATTTTTGTAGAGGAGACCTTTACCAGGAGATCCCTTCAGGTAGCGTAGAATAAGGAGTACATCGTGCCAATGACTATATCGAGGTACATCCATATGTTGGCTAACATCTTTTGATAGATCCCCATAAAGAAAAGCATTTTTAACATCTAATTGATAAAGAGGTCATCTTCTGTTAACAGCTACAGACAAAATAACTCGTATAGATCCAAGTCAAGCCACTGGAGAGAAAGTTTTAAAATAATCCACCCCATAAGTTTGTGTAAAGCCCTTTGCCACTAGTCTGACCTTGAGGCGCTCAACTGAACCGGCGAGATCGTACATTTCCCAGACCAGGTGACCCGGTGTGGATCTTGAGAATTTTAATTACGTAAAAAGTTATAGTGAGTTGTGATGATCTTCTAAGGTTGACGAAGATAGCCATTTATGAATTTGTAGATTTGGATTTCTGTTGTAGCACGATTAGAGAATCAGATCCTTAGTGATTTTAGATCTTGATATGAGGTTACGCGTGGGTCTTCTGAGGAAATATGGGTCATTTGAAGAATGATACCTTAAGCGAAGTTATGACAGCTAGTCGCACAAGGCCTTGAGATATGGAAATAAGTTAAAGTTATTCTGGACAAAAAGTCTCTTAGAAATAGCAATGACAACATACAATAACCTGATTATGATAAAATACAGAGACCCCATTCAAGAAACAAAAGTGTATTAAGGAAATCACGCATATATTTTGTTCAATAGTAGAAACCGTTCTCAAGAACTCATTATGAGTTGTCTTGATCACTTTAAAAGCATACATGTTTGGGATGACACACACATGTTGTGCATCTTCGTCAATACCAATTAACTCAGACTACGATCTCTACGGAAAGTCATTCAATGAAATTTCGTGGACGAAATTCTTTTAAGAGGGGTAGGATGTAAAACCCACAAAAAAAAACTTTTTTGGACCCGGGTCAGATTCAGACCCGACCCGGATCCGATAACCCATTAGGGTTATAACACCCAACGCAGGGGGGAGGCGACGGTTTTTAAAACCCTCTTCCTTCCCCCCCCCCACCACGTTCCCCTTTTCCTCTTCAACTGAAAAGGGAAACCCTTCGAGGGTTTCCCGAATCGCACCCCACCTGAGCCCTTTAAGAGCAACGCAGAGGGGAGGGAGGACTCACATCGCCTCCTCCTCCCCTCCCTCTCGAGTCTCCTCTCTCTCGTCCTCCCCCCTCATTCCCGGCGTGCGAACGAGCACGACGCGACGACTACCCCACCCCACCCCAGGTAAGCCCTCAGTCTTCTTCTTTCTACTTCTTATGTGCCTTCCATCTCTCTCTCCCTTTCTGTTGCTGGCAAGCAGGGGCTCGCCCCCTGCTGCCTCATGGAGTTCCGGTAGGTAGGGGCTCGCCCCCTACTGCCTCTTACTTCTGGGCAGGTAGGGGATGCCCCTGCTGCCTCTCAGTTCTCGGTAGGCAGGGGTTCGCCCCCTGCCGCCTCTCAGTTATGGGCAGGCAGGGGACGCCCCTACTGCCTCTCAGTTCTCGGCAGGCAGGGTTTCGCCCCCTGTCGCCCCTCTATTTTCGGCTGGCAGGGGCACGCCCCTGCCGCCTCCCTTTTTCGACCAGTAGGCAGGGGCGATGATTTCCCTTTTCGGTAGGACCAAATGGGTCTTCGTGTGTTGGTAGGAGCTGTTAGTGCACGTCACCGTGTGTTGGGACGTTGCAAGTTCAAAACCCTAAGGTATGTTGTATTTTGGGTTGGGTTAGCCAGCCTTCGGGTTGTCGAGCCCACACATGTCGCCCCCTATCTCCATTGTATGGGGTCAGCACCGACTCGGTCAATACTTCTTGTATTTTAATAATCGCTTTATTTGTTTACAACTCGCATGACGGATCTCACTTTTGCTCCACGACTCGAGCTCTGCATCACTTACACTCATAGGCACTCACAGCGATACAACCTCCCGAGGTAGGGGAAAGTTGCACGAGGACTTTGGATGAATTAAATAAAGTAGTTGAATCTTGGGATAAGAACAACTGATATATTTTCATGCATGCGTAAATATGGATGAATGTGACTTATGATGGTCTGCCCTTTACTTGACTTTGTTTATCTGAAATTACATGTTTTCTTGTAGTCGTCAGGTCTTGCATGCATAGTTTAGTTCTGCAGTTAGTCTTCCGCCATTACTTTCCTTTACTTGCCATGCTTAGATTTGCTAGTATTAGTTCTAGCTTGTGTTCCATCTGTGCATTGCTAGATGCAACTAATTGTACTCCGAGTCGATTACTCAAAATGAATGATTGGATCCATGATGATCCCAAGACTTGTTTGATATTTCCTGTTTTGTAGTGACTGCATGCCAAGTTATATTATTGATTTGATGACATACAAAACACAATGTTGGGGTTATCCTTCGTGAAACCTTTGATCTACTGCCATCACCGGACCTTTTTGACAGGTACGATATGTTCACTACAATGAGTAGTATGAGAGGTCGTTAAGCACCCCGAGTTGTGCAATAAGCACTCTGTTGAAATAAATAAAAATAATGATATTTGACTTCACAGGCCAAATGCTCAAAGAGCTATGCATGTCAAGATTGAACCAAATGAATTGCAACATATTGAATGTTACCCTTTCATGTTGTGGCAACCTCGAAACGTGCAAATAACACAATGTTGAGATCACATATATGGTGATGATTCGCCTTCACAGGCAAGATGCTCGAGTTGGTTGAAAGACCAGAGCATGCAGAATGGGTCTTCAGTTAACTAACACCTGACATACCCATTCGAACCACTAACTCCCGTCAAAAGAGATGACGAGAAGGTACAAAACTCTAATGGACAGGTCCTTTAATGGCAGTTACGGGCAAAAGACTCGGATTTCCCAGTCATCGGAGTTAGGGGAAAGATGCTACAAAAGTTAGCTCAACACTTCAGCATAAGTTGGATGCATCCTTTGGAACAAGTGAAACGAGTGGCCTTTGAAGAATTCTCTCTCGGTCACCGATCGTCCCCTTAAGAGCGGACTCAACTAGCTATTCGGGGTATTGAAAACACATGGCATAATAGACCCCCGAACTAGTCTCAGTTGTTTCTACGATTTGTGCCTTATGCGTACCCCCAAGGCCAGCTAATATCAAAATATAAAATTAATCTGTTATCATTGCTAGTCGAACTGTTTATGACTGTTGTAGCATTACACTTGTTAGTTAAACAACTAACGTCGTTCTTACTTGTAATAATTAGCTACTCAGGCTAGCTAATTGCTTATAATGATGCTTACACCTTGTGTTGTATATTCCCTTCAGTTTAGTTGTTCTTTGCTTATATTGCTCATGCTAGAATAGATGTAATTTCTCGCAATTCAATTATACATGCTACCACTGTCTTTAATGAAATAAATTGTTTATCTTATGAATGTCCTGTTTTATTTATTCTACATTGTCTATTTGTGCACCTACCAGTTTTTTATGAAACTGACCCATTTCATGAGCAGGTGACGAGTAGTACTTTTCAGACGACCGATGGCACAATGCAACATGGCTCGAGATCACCCTCTTTCTGCTGGCATTCTGGCTATTCTCTATAAGTAAGATTGGTTTATAAGCTAACGTGCCCATAATTGTCAACTTGTTTTCCTCTCTAAAAGAAAATTGCTTCCGCTTACGATTTGATAGATCAAAACCCTAAAATTTGAAAGGTTTTCTCTAAATGTTTTCAAAATTTACAAGTTGAAATTTTTGGGGCGTTACGTATGCACTAAGGCACACCCACAAGTAAAAAGTAAATTTTTATTAATTGTTGAATTATGCACAAAGAATGCATATTTGAGAGAAGGGGCTTTGGCCTCTGTATATATAAAGGAGAGGGAAGATTCTAGTTGTTAGAGAATCCTAACAATTAGTGTAGCTAGCAAGCAGTTGGACTCTCTAAAGGCTAGCTATCCTAGCTTTAAAGAATACAAAAGAAAAAAAAAGTTTCCTATGCTAGAGAGCACATAACATACGATACAAGGAACACCCATATAAGAGAAGGGGCTTTGGGCCATTTATATATACTCGAGAAAGGATTCTAGTTGTTAGAGAATCCTAACAGTTAGTGTAGCTAGCTATCCTAGCTTTAAAGAATACAAAAGGAAAAAAAAGTTTCCTATGCTAGAGAGCACATAACATACAATATAAGGAACACCTATGTAATCATAGAAATTTACCCAGTACATAGTCAAACTAAACCTTAAGTGCATATAACATGTCATAACAAACATCTATTCTACCCTAGCACTTTAACTATGACATAAAACAAACTAGACCTAAAGTGCATATAATCTGCAACACTACACGGTGTTTATGCATATGACAAATGAATATGAATGAATTTTAACAATACACATATTTTAAGATGGACCCAATACAAGTGTACATGGACGTGTAACAATGACACAAACCAGATCTTACCCCACCAGATCCAACCTAACACAAGACTCAAACATACAAGAAATACAAACTCAAACCCAAAATATAACACATTCAAACCAATCCCAAACATACTACTGCAATACAACTCCTATACTACTTACAACATAGTGGAATTTGTAACATTCATATTTTATATAAAAGAAAAAATCCCATTGTTGGTAAATGAAAGGATCATCCTGTCACTGTGAAAGAAGTGCCTTTGTTGCTTACATTGGTCAAATAGCTGATGGGCGCTGTGCATAAAATTTTCATGGTTAAAGTTCTTGTTTCATTAGAATCATACAAATGGAGAATCAAAGTGATTCTAAAAAATCTGCACTACTCACAAATGGAAAGACGACACATAACATGGGCGATCTAACATAAATATGTAAATTCAATCCAGCAATTTGCCTGCCTGCATGCGTGAGTGTGTGTGTTTGTGTGTTGGGGTGGGGTGGGGTGGGGGGATGGTGTCATGCATGTATAATGTGCTAAGAATAGAAGGATTGTGGAAGTGATGGATACCTGCTCTAAAAAGTTATCTTGTTTATTCCCAACACTGAACTTGCTAAGTGCACCAAAAGCTGCAAATGCAGCAGCTCTTATTTTTACATCAAGGTTGACCTGTTTGACAAAAATTCAAAGAAACTAGATTAGCTGACTAGAAGCAACAGAAGCCTCTGAAAAAATACTACCCAACTTAAACAAATGTCAGTTGAAAGCTGAGTAAAATTGTAACATAACACACTATTTTCCCAAATTATAAACCTTAATTTCAGTTCAAATATAGCGATTTATATAAAAGCCAAACCTATATCCTTATCTGTTCAAGTGCTGGGAAAGGTGCCCATAACAGAAAATATTTTTAATAATTAAATTACAAAATATTTACTCTCAAACTTTTGACACAAAGTAACAATATGCAAAGATGGAATTTTTTTAAAATATAAGAAAAAAAATACTTACGATTTTGAGAGGTGTAATTTTGGACCCATCAACAAAATTATGAAATTTGTGAAATTGACTTTTTATTCTTCAGGAATTTGAATTTTTAACTATTTTTAGTGGATTCAAATATGAAACTTTTTGCTTATTTACATGCAATATCTTAAAGTAAATGGAGAACAAAATAAATAAATAAATGAAATGATATTACATATAAATAAGATACAAGGCCAAAGGTGAAATGGTAATTTTGCCCAATGGCACAACCGACCTAACCCCTCCACCATCTTAGCTTCTCTATAAATGCCCCTTGGGTGCATGAAAAACGATAAAGGAAGAGAGGCTAAGAAGCAGAGGCACAATGACGGCTTGAGGAGTTCAAGTAGTTAAGTGATTAATAAAATGGTTCTAATAATTAGGACTAGCCTTATTTACTTTCTTATGACTAATTAGCTATAGTTTTCATAATTAAAGTTAAGTTTTCTTAAAATTAGTTTTGTAGCTATGTAGTTACGCCTTTTTAAAATTAGGATTGTATTAGTTTTGTAATTAATTATGGTTTTAACCATTAAGATTGAGCTATGATTTATTTTCCTATGTGTGATTAGTTATAGTTTTCCATAATTAAACTTAGATTTTCTTAAGTAAGCTTTGTTAGACTACTTGCTCTAATTCTCGTAATAATAATTAAGGTCATCATAAGCTAGTTTTTTGTAAGTGACTGATTATTGTTAAAGCTCCTGAATTTAGATTATTTCTGTTTTGAATGTTTTTAAGAGTTAGCCTTTTGCTTAAGTAGATTTTAGTAAATAATCTGGTAAACTCAATAATTGATTTTCAACTTTTATATCTTTTCAAATTACCGATTTTCATAAATCATGAAGTTTTATTGTTATTAAACATGGCTTAACAATCTGTTTCAAGTTAAACTGTTTTTTTGCATTGTTTTGAAAGGACATCAGTTTTTCTTCATTTCTTTAGCTATATTGCTTATAAATTTATTTATTGTTTTAAAGTGTTATTTTAGTTTCATTTTATCTTTTTTGCATTGATTGGAAACAAAACTATTTAGAAATCACATTTGATATTGAAAATCAAATGAGCGTTTCACTTTGAATGACTTGAAAACCTTTAATTATAAAAGAATACTGTTTTGAATAAATGAAAGTATTTGGATTTAAATGTCCGTTCACATAAATGCAAGTGGACCACTGGCGGGTGATATATCGACTCCGGAAAACATTATCGAGGTACAAACCCCTTATTGAATAAGGGTAATTGGCCCATTTGGCTTGTCATTGTAATTATTGGCTCAATTGACTTAGACATGAGAAATCAAATGGCTCTTTGACCTAGTTAATCGGAAAGGTGGAATTCCCCACCAGTGATCAACTCATTAGAGTTTCTGAAAGGGATACAAAATCTTTGGTGTGGTGGACCCAACATCACTATTATTATCGGCCCATTTGAAGCACAATGGGATTTTTGTATTATATATAATCTATATATATTATATTTTTATTTTTATTCCTTGTAAACAATAATTTTTTATTGTTTTATTTTTTGGGTCAACGCAAGTTGACTAGCCGTTAGAGTTGGATTAAAGGCTAGCTGATCTACCCATTAGACTAGCTCTAACGGCTAGATGGCTCTCCCATATGGTGTATATATAGGAGTTCTCCCCCTCATTGTATGGAATGCATCTTGCATACATTTTGTTAGTTACTAAAATAATATTATTTATATTGTGAGCTCTCTTGGTGTGTGCCCATAGTGGCCCTTGTGAGTGTGCCCATAGTGGCTCTTTGTGCTTGTCCATTTGGATACTTTGGTGGACATTCGTTCTCAATTGGAGGTTCCTCTCTTTTGATCTTTGAAGTTCACAATCTCATTGTTAGTGTGCTCGTGGATCTCTCCTCAAGTGTTCGTGGTGGTTCAAGTGGGAGCGCTCCTCCTTCACATCAACTTCTCTCTCTTTCTCATGCTCTTCTCTCTTTCTTTGTATTCATTCATGGAGGACAAGGACGTTAAGTTGTACATATAAGTATATATATTTAGCTAATATATACTTATATATGTATGTGAAAAGAAGTCGTTATTGGGTCTTGGACCCAAGTCGGGTCTGTGTAGGACCAGATCCGACTTCTGTACTGGATCGGATCAAGATCCAAACAAAGAATGTTGTAATTCTGTTTGTTATTAGAGGGTATTTTTATACCCTAAAATTATGTATTAGTTAAATACTCATACCCTAATACAATGAGAACACACTGAACATTTTTAACGTGTTATTTTCTGCAGCCTCTTTCCCAATATCGTGTTTCTTCCTTCTTGCACAGGTGAACGTGGAGATCATCGTATTTTAACATGGTATCAGAGCAGTGTTAAAGCTGGGCCTCTGACTGTTTTTCCAGAAGGAATGACCAAGGAGATGATCTGAATTTTCCAACCCTGATTTATGCGTCTTCTTCCTCCTTTCTTTTCTGTTTCAGTTCCGGTAAGAACGTCAGCCCCATCTTCTTCTTTCTTCTTCAGATTTATTTTTGCGTCTTCTTCCTCCTTCTCTGTTTCAGTTCTGGTGAGATTTATTTAATTAGACGTCACCATCTATTCCTTCTCCTCTCTTTTCTTCTTCAGATCTGAATCCCTAGAGATTTAGAATCAGTTAATCTATTCAAAAAAAAAAGGAGGCTGCCGCATATCTACACTCCTTTTCTTAAACCAAAAGGGTTCTCGTTTTGGGTCTTTCGACGTGAAGAGACATCGATCAGTTGCTGGCAGTCGACCAAAATGCTCTACTTTCTGAAATTAATGTTTGTGGCTTTTCAGTTTGCATAATCCTTTGTTTCGAAATACTCGTATTCCTGTTTTTCACGTTTTTACTTAATCTGAAACCATTTTATGTTGATATTCAGTTTTCCACAGTCCATCTGAATATTCCACTCTCTGAAATTGATATTTCTACAGTCTCAGTCTGCAATATCTTTTATCCTGAAGTATTCATATTCTTGTTCCGTGTTTGCACTTAATCTGGAACTGATTTAATGTTGATATTCAATTATTTGTTCAGTTTTTCTTTCTGATCATACCCGAATATAATATATTTGTCATACTTCTAGAAAAAAAAAACAGAATATTCGAGTAACTGAGTTCTTTGTGAGTTAAAATTTGGCCCAGAAAATTTTCTTTCTTCTTTTCTTTTCACAATCCTTTCAAATGGACACAACTTTCCCATAGTCAGGCCTTTCCTCTAACTTTCTTAGCTAATTAGTCTCTCTGAAAAGCTGAATAATTCCAACTTCTTGACCTGGAAAAGGCAGATTGTTCCTTTTATAAGGAGTCGGGATCTCTCTGGTCATCTGGATGGATCAGTCTCACCCCCTCCAGAGTTCTTCGCAGGAAAAGAAGGACGATAAAGGGGCGCAATCTATTGTTCTTCTAAAAAATCCAGATTATGTTGCTTGGGTGAAAAGAGATCAAGCATTAGTGGCATAATCACCTCAACACTCTCACAAGAAGTTCTTGTAGCTATTCCTGATGATTGTTCAGCTAAAGAGCTATGGGACAAGCTAGTTCAGACATATTCACAGATCTCTGAAGCGAGAATCGTGTTTCTCAAGCGAGAATTTCAAATGTTGAAGAAAGATTCGATGTCTATTATGGAGTACTTGAATAAAATGAAAGGCATCACAGATCAGCTGGCTATTGTAGGATGTCTCGTCAGTGACAAAGACAAGGTGCAACAGACCTTGAGTGGATTGGGTTCGGACTATCATATTCTGGTGACGTCCTTGTTGTGTCTCCCAGAGCTTCCGAAATTTGAAGATCTTCGTGCAAAGCTACTGCAGTATGAAATGACCCTGAAAGGGTTTTCTGAGGACACCCATGCGAATTCAGAAACTCAGGATGTGCGAGCCACGGGGTTGACTTATGGTAGAGGTAGAGAAGGAAATTCTTTTCGAGGAAAGGGAGGACAAGGGAGAAATTCTTTTGGGGGTCGTGGTCTTCTTCCAACGCCCAATATACAGGGACAAAGGCCCACTACTTGCTTCCTATGCAATAAGAAAGGGTATATTAAAGCAATTTGTTGGTTCAACCCTCAAAATAAGGGAAAAACTCCACAAACAAAGGCTAAGAGAGATGGAGAAGTAAAGGAGTTGCTATTGATAGCCTTGGCAGGCTTGAATATGAAACAAAATAATAAAGGTATTTGGTACGTCGACTCCGGAGCCGCGACCCACGTCTCAGGTGATGTGGGCAAGCTCTTGACTCTTACTCCTTATGTTGGTAAGAATAGCATAGTCACAAGAGATGGTTCTCATCACTCCATCTCACATATTGGAAATGCCATTATACCCATGTCCAAGTCTTCTCTTAACCTTTCAAATGCTATTCATGCTCCTAATATTCAGAAGAATATTGTTTTTGTCTCAAAACTTGTTGATGATGTTAATGCCTCAGTTGAATTTACTCCATCTTCTGTTTATGTCAAGGATCTTCGCACGAGGGACACATTCGCTGAGGGAAAGAGACGAGGCAACATGTACATCTTTCAAGAAGATCCCTCCTTCTCTATTCATTCTATTTGTTCATCCTTGAAGCCTCATCAGCATCCATCATTTGTTTCTTCCAAATATGTGTTTGCCATTTCTGAATGTAATAAGCCAACTCTTTGGCATAGTCGTTTGGGTCATTGTGGTCGTCATTTTATTGAAAAACTTATCTTGAATAATTTCATTCCTAAGTCCAGTCTGAGTCCAGAAGCCAGTGATATAAAGTGTCCTAGTTGTCACTTATGTAAGAGTCATGTTTTGCCTTTCAATTCAATCAATAAGAGCTTCAAGGCCTTTTGAGGTCATATGTTCTGATGTCTGGGGTCCTGCCCCAATTGCTTCTGTTTCCGGCAGTAAATATTATCTTATTTTCATTGATAGTTATTCACGCTATACTTGGATATTTTTTATGAAACACAAATCAGAAGTTTTTGGATTGTTTCAAAATTTTCATTCCTTTGTCAGAAATCATTTCTCTACAAACATTCTCAATTTCCAATGTGATGGAGGAGCTGAATTCTCTTCTAGTGATTTTATTAGTTTCCTTCAACATAATAGGATAAAGAGAAGAGTGTCTTGCCCACATACACCACAATAAAATATGATTGCTGAGAGGAAGCATTGACATATTGTGGAGAGTGCAATGAGCATGATGCACGAAAGTAATCTTCCTATCACCCTATGGACAAAAGCTTTTCATTCCACAGAACATGTGATAAATCGGCTACCCATGACCATTTTAGAAAATAGGTCACCATTTTTCTCCCTATTTGGCATTCATCTTGACTATCATGAATTACGTGTGTTTGGATATGTTTGCTATGTTCACGTTGACGGTTCATTGAGACATAAGTTTCAGGACAAAGCCTTAAAGTGTAGATTCTTGGGATATGCTGAAGACTACAAGGGGTATAGGTGCTATGATCCATTGAGCAAACACGTCAAAATATCGAGAAATGTCATTTTTGACGAGATGAATTTTGACAATCAACCTGCTAATCCAAGCCTTCATGTTGCTAATCCAAGTCCCAGTGTTGAGGTGTACTATCCATGGTTAAATTCAGAACTCTTCTCCAATACTAGGGATGATTGCCCTACAGGTTGCAGTCAGAAAGAGGTATGTGAGGAATCAGCAAATGCCTCTCAACCAGAAGAGGTTACTACACAAAACTTGGAGCCAGTAAGGTATAAGGGTGTTGTCTACACCCGGCGTGAGAAAGACCCCTCATCCATCCCTTGCACAGATATTGGTCCTTCTACTTTCGCTCCACAGATGTTGGACATCAGAAGATCTACCCGGACCCAACATCCGCTTGACAGGTGGGTAAGCTATAAAAAAATTTCTTTAGATTTTCAACTGTTCCTAACGTTCATAAACAAAGATGATGAGCCTCTCACATTCTATCAAGTTGTGAGTTCCAGAAGATAGATCGAAGCGATGAATGAAGAAATGGAAGCCTTAGATGAATGTGGTACATGAGAAATTGTGCCTAGACCACTAAATAGAAATGTGGTTGGGTCAAAGTGGGTGTACAAGATAAAATATAAACCAGATGGGAGCATGGAAAGGTATAAAGCTAGACTTGTAGCCAAAGGGTTTACAAAAGAACAAGGACAGGACTTTGATGAAACTTTCACTCCTTTTGTTAAGATGGGGACCATTCGTATTGTGTTGAGTCTAGCCATTGAACATGGATGGACATTGAGCCAACTAGATGTAAAATTTTTTTTTTTACATGGAGACCTAAAAGAGGAAGTTTATATGGAACAACCCACTGGGTACGCAGAACAAGATGCCAATCAGTATGTATGCAAGTTCAAAAGAGCACTCTATGGATTGAAACAAGCTTCTCGGTCATGGTTCGAGAGTTTTTCGCTGGAAATACAGAAGCACGATTTCTCTCGGTCTCTTCTAGATCACTCATTATTCATTCACAATGAACGAGATGTCACCACTCTTCTATTGATATACGTAGATTATATTATTATCACAGAGAACTGCAGAGGTCATATTGAGGAAGTAAAGAAGTTATTAAATCATTGGATAGAAATGATTGGAGGAGAAGGATTCATGTGGAGGACCCACAATGATTTTCTTTTTGGTTCATATCGCCGACCCCAATATTATTATCACAGAGAACTACGGGATGAAGGCGTTGTTGTTGTTGTTGTTGTAAAGAAGTTATTAAGTCAGAGATTCAAAATGAAAGATCTGGGAGATCTGCGGTATTTTCTTGGGGTGGAAGTTGATAAGACGTGTGATGCACTTACTCTTACTCAACACAAATACACAATGGATATTCTTAGTAGGGTAGGCATGAAAGATTGTAAGCCATTAGCAACTCCAAGTATCATCCATAAAAAACTGAGTTCTAAAGAAGGAATTTATATGAGGATCCCACTAGGTATCGTAGCATAGTTGTCATGCTGCAATACCTAACTTTTACTAGACCCGACATAGTGTATTCGGTTAATCAGGTATCTCAGTTTATGCACGAACCTCATACACCGCACATGGAGGCAATTAAGCGAATACTACGGTATCTAAAAAGTACAGTTGGTGATGGGCTGGTGTACAAGAAAAGTGAATCAAATCAAGGTGGCCATGAAATCATTATTTATGCTGATGCTGATTGGGCGGGTGACCCAGATGAACGACGGTTAGTATCTGGTTATTGTAGTTTCATTGGGTCGAACATGGTCTCTTGGAGTAGTAGAAAGCAAAAGGCAGTTGCTAGGTCGAGTACAGAGGCTGAATACAGATCGATGGTTGCTGCCACTGTTGAGGCTACATGGATAAGACATCTCCTAACAGAGATGGGAGAACCGATTGCTTGATCACTTCTGTTATGTGATAATCAAAGTGTCATCAATATGTCCTTTAACCCCATCTATCATAGTCGAGCCAAGCAAATTGAAATAGATCAACATTTTGTCAGGAAAAGGGTTGAAGAAAAGGAGATTGAGCATATGTTTGTGCGAACTGATGAGCAAGTTGCAGATATTTTCACCAAAGGGCGGACAAAGGACAAATTCTGGCTTCAAAAGGCAAGTTGTTCATGGTCCAAGACCATGCACAACTTGAGGGAGGCTGAAAAGAAGTCGTTATTGGGTCTTGGACCCAAGTCGGGTCTGTGTAGGACTGGACCCGACTTCTGTACTGGATCAGATCAAGATCCAAACATAGAATGTTGTAATTCTGTTTATTATTAGAGGGTATTTTTGTACCCTAAAATTATGTATTAGTTAAATACTCATACCCTAATACAATGAGAACACGTGTTATTTTTGAAATGAAATGAAATGAGGATCTTCAAAACACGAACTAAGATCCGTAAGAAAGAGTGTCTTAAAAGGACACTTAAGCATAACCCTTAAAAGGGTATAAAAGGAAACAAAAAAAGAATACAATATATTCTTTATTGAAGCTGGAGAACCTAATGCATAAGAAGCATTGGAATACTTTTACAAGAGGGGCTGCACCCTTATATATACAAGTTTGAAAAAGGGAAGAAGAGGAGAGCGCTTAAGGAGCTCTCCTTGTAACCGTTGGACCATTCCAACAGTTACCTTTCTAGTTAAGTTCCAAGTGGAACTTAACTAGATAAGGTTAGTCTAGTTCTATTAGAACTAGACACTAAAAACACAAAAATAAATACAGAAAAATAAAATAAAATTACAGAAAAATATAGATATAATAATAATATTTATATTATTATTATATCTATATGTTTTACATTTTAACAATTTTCTGCAGCCTCTTTCCCAATATTGTGTTTCTTCCTTCTTGCACAGGTGAACATGAAGATCATCGTATTTTAACAGTATGTACATATATACATATAAAATGTATATATATTTTATATGTTGTAATAGGTAATACCAATTAAGGGTATTTTTGTCATTTCACTATTATATAATAGGTTGTGCCTAATAGGGGCACATAAGTCTTTTTGTATTTTTTCCTTTAATTTTTTTGTTTTGTATTTTTCCTTTTTGCTAAGAGCATTTTTGTTAAATGCCTTGAGACCCGTTGGGAGCTCCCCAACCGTTGGGATGCTCTCAATGTCTCTTTGAGCCCTACTTTGTGTATATAAAGGGGTGTTCTCCCCTAGTTGCATTATTGCATTATGCTTTCTAAAGCATATTTGTTCTCAATAAAATCTATATTTTTTACTTGTATTCTAACCCCTATGTGGCTTGTGTGCATGTGTTCTTGTATTAACCCATAAGTGGTCTTTGTTTGTGTATGTTCTTGTGCTCCTGTAAGCCCACAAGAGGCACCCACTTGTATTCTTTTTCCTTTTTTATTACATGGTATAAGAGCCTTGGTGCTCTTAGATTGTATCTTGTATTTGAAGATCACGTGGTGGACTATGAGATTAGGGGAGAGTTGAATCGTTGCTTCTGGAAATATGCCATCAACTTTCTCCATCTCTTTCTTGCCATCTCCTTCTCTCTTTTCTGCTTGCTTCCATGACCGATAAGGAAGTTGTAACCGTTGTTCTCATCAAATTTGATGGGACCAACTACAACATGTGTGCTGCTGTGGTAAAGAGGATTCTAGTGGAAAAGGAGATGTGGCATTTTTGTTGATGGTTCTACTCTGAAACATCAACCTATTCTTACCAAAGTTGTTATGGGAGAAAATGGCAAAACTAGAGAAGAGACCCACCCTTAAAGAGAATGAGAGAGAAGACTCTCTTAGATTTTAAGAAAGCTTAAAATGAATGAGAAGTGGGCCATGTAAAAGTGCTTTCTTTCTTCATGGGGAGCATGTGTGAGGAGCTATGTAAAAACATTTTGTATTTTGAAAGAGCCGATGAGGCATGAACCTTCGTCAAGTAAGCATATACCCAAAGAGATGCCACTCACAAATATGAGTTGCATGATAAGATTCATAATTGTAAACAAGGTGATAAAAGTGTTAGAGAGTACTATAGAACTCTCAAAAGGCTTTGGGACCAAATGGCTAAATTGGAGCCTATTTGAGACACACCCAATGATGCTCTTCTAACGAGAAATCAAATCCTTGGAAGAGCATTTTTTCTAATTCATAAAGACTTGAACCCGAATTTGAACAAGTGCATGTCACCATCACTCATTTTAAGAAAAACTTTCACCCATATATAAAGTCCTAGTCGAAGTATGTATCGAATAAACAAGATTAAATACTATGTTTGAGCCTAAGGAATCCAAAGACAATGTGTTGGTCGTCTCAAGACTCAGTGCCAAAACTAATACTTATAAGCCTCTTCACTTCACCAAATCCAATTACGGGAGGCAACAAAATGATGATGGGAGAAAAAAGATTGTATGCCATAATTGTGGAGAACTAGAGCAAATTAAGCCCTATTGCCCCAAATTCAAAGGGATGAATGAAGGGCGGCGAGCGTAAACACATCACATGAGGATAAGAGTGAGACCAATGGAGATTTCAAATCTATTGAGTTGGACTAATGGAGATTCCAAATCCATTGAAACCATGTTGTTATCGCAAATAGTGGAGGCCCTACAATCACTTCTCAAGAGATCATCTTCTTCCATCTCAGATGCCACGGTCTCCCCTTCTTCTCCTCTAGATAAGGTTTCTTGGCTCTTGGACTCTAAATATTTTTTTACTTTCAGAATTCAAAATTAATTCAAGTAGATTTAATGTTTTCATTGCAGATGGTTCCTCTCTTGACATAAAAGGGATTAGAGATTTCAAAAGCTCTTCAAAATTTTCTATACCTAAAATTAGAATTTTTCCAAAACTCAATTTAAATATTCTTTCTGTTTCTCAAATAGCCGATCATAATTGTAGAATCTCCTTTTCATCGAACCAATGTATGGTGCAGGATCTCTAGTTCGAGATGTAGATGGAGGAAGGCCATAGAGAAGGATATCTCTACTACATGGACCAACTGGTTATTCCAAAAATATTTTTTTGTTACAATGAGAAAATTTTGTAATGAAAATTTTTATTACCCAGATTGCATTCTTGGAAAGATGAAGGTTATTCCTTTTAAAGAGAAACTTTTTGGTTACCAAACCACTTAAATTAATATATTTAGATATATGGAGACTAACACCTATTGTATCTAAGGGTGGTTATGCTTATTATGTAATCTTTGTGGATGACAATTCTTGACACATGAATTTATTTTCTTAGGCAAAAAAATGAAATGTTTGGAATTTTCAAATCCTTTCACAATCTAGTCAAACTTATTTGAGATCAATATAGTTATTTTTTGCTCCGATTCATAGGGAGAATTTATATCAAATGATTTAAAAAAGTATTTAAGAAAATGTAACGTGGTGTATGTTGTTTGCTGATGATATTGTTTTGATTGATGAGTCTAGAGCTGGGGTTAATGCTAAGTTAGAATTATGGAGACAGACATTGGAAGCTAGAGGTTTTAAGTTGAGTAAGAGTAAGACTGAATATATGGAATGTCGGTTTAGTAAGCAACGAAGTAGTGATGGGAGTGTAGTGAAGCTTGGTGAGCAAGATATACCGGTGAATGATTATTTCAAATATTTGGGATCCATCATTCAAAAGTATGGAGAAATTGATGGAGATGTAAATCATAGGATAAAGGTTGGGTGGATGAAATGGAAAAGTGCTACTGGAGTGCTGTGCGATCGTAGAATGCCATTGCGGTTGAAGGGAAAGTTTTATAGGACGACTATTAGACCCGCTTTACTATATGGTACGGAATGTTGGGCTGCCAAGAGACATCATATTCAACAAATGAGTGTAGCTGAGATGCGGATGCTTAGATGGATGTGTGGAAATACAATAAAAGATAAGATTCGGAACGAAGAGATACGTAAGAAGGTAGGTGTTGCACCCATTGAAAATAAGATGCGAGAGAATCGTTTACGGTGGTTTGGACATATTCGGCGAAGGCCTAATGATGCTCCAGTTAGAAGGTTGGAGAAATGGGAAAATATATTAGTTAAAAGAGGTCGGGGTAGGCCTAGGAAGACTTGGATGGAGATGATAGGAAAGGATATGAATGCTTTGAACCTCACCGAGGACATGGCGTTGGATAGAAATGATTGGAGGAAAAGGATTCATGTGGAAGACCCAAAATGAATTTCTTTTTTGGTTCATATCGTTGACCCCAATTGTTTTGGGATGAAGGCGTAGTTGTTGTTGTTGTTGTTGATTTAAAAAAGTATTTAGAAATCAATGGTATTGTACACCAAAGATCTTGTGTTTACACCCCTCAATAAAATGGATTAGCAGAAAAAAAAAGTCATAATAGAAACTACTAGAACCCTACTCATTTAAAAAAATGTTCTAAAAGAATTTTGGGTCAAAGTTGCACTTGTCGTTGTTTATCTTTTTAACAAAATTCCTTTTATCAAACTTCAAAACATTACACCTCTTGAAAAACATTACAAATTTTTTCCTGATTACTCTAGATTGAGAACCTTTGGATGTAAATGTTTTGTTCTTATCAACAAAAATGACAAATTGTCTACTAGAGCAATACCTTAATGTTTTTCTCAGATATGGTGAGACTAAAAAAGGCTTAGATATTATGATCTAAAAAATGATAAACTCTATATTTCTAGAAATGTAACCTTTTTTGATCAAAGTGTGACTAAGAAAACTAATGACTTCAATTTTTGTTTGAATTACTTCATAAAAATAATGAAGGTTCTTCGAGTATTGATATTATGTATGAAGAACCTCAACAAAATACTCTTGGTGATGTGAACAATGATGTAGATAGAAGTGAACCCTTAGTTATTCAATATAGCAGAAGAAACAATGATAGACAACCCGATGCTTCAGAAAGAAATTCTAGCATTGAAACACAAGAACCTAGTATCCTTAAGAGATCTGACAGAGATTATAAACCCTTAGATAGATTTGTATCCTATGAGTCTTTTTCTCCTAAATATAAAGCATATCTAGCCAAATTCTTCTCCAATTTTGAACCCACTACATATAAACAAGCCAAAAATCATCCCAAATGGATAGATGCCATGAACCTTGAGCTTGAAGCTTTCGAAAAATCCAAAACGTGAAAAATAGAAGGAAAAAGACCATAAATTGTAAATGGGTGCACAAGGTAAAAAACAAAAGTGATGGCTCCCTAGAACGATATAAGGCTAGGTTAGTAGCCAAAGTTTATTCACAAGAATATAGGATAGACTACGATGAAACCTTTATGCTAGTAGCTAGAATGACTCCAGTTAGAACCCTCATAACTATAGTTGCCATTAAGAATTGACACATCTACCAGATAGATGTCCAAAATGCCTTTTTAAATGACAAATTAAAGGAAGATGTATACATGGATTTTCAATCAGGATATGAAATCCCGACAGTAAAGGTTCACTTAAAAAAAACTATATGAATTGAAACAGGCTCCTAAGGCCTGATATGATAGATTTAGTTTTGTTATGGTTAAGCTCAGTTTTAAATCTTGTTATACCGACACTACTATGTTTGTTAAGAAATCTGATGTAGTTTTTGTTATTCTACTTCTCTATGTTGATGACATGATCATTACTAGAGGAGACAAACAAGGAGTTAGTTATATTAAAAGTATTTTAAAACAAAGTTTGAAATGATATATATAGTTTTTTTTAGATATTTTTTTGAGATTGAGGTAGCATATTCTGCACGTGATTATTTACTAATTCAATCCAAGTTTTCAACTGAGATTATTGACAAGTCTTAAATTACAGATGAAAAGAGGGTGGACACTCTTGAAGTAATTAATGCAAATATGAAAATAGATGATGGAACACCCTTAGAAAACCCTACTGTAACGCCCCAAAAATCCAGGACTTATAACTTTTTAGAATAGTTTAGAAAGCTTTGAAATCATACAATAATCAGAGTTTAAATAATACTTCAGCGGAAAATGATATTTTTAAAACCACAAGTCAATGGACCTTGAGCGCATTACAGCGTAAACTTTCCTTTGTCAAATCCCGCATAACCATTGAAATCAAATGGTTTAGAATTGGAGTTTCAATAATTAAGAATTCGTCTGTTGAAACCAAGAAGAAGCTTACTAAAACAATTTTATTAACTCACGGTTTAATAAAAGAGAATTTTTGAAACACACTTTATACCAAATTTACTAACATGTCCTCAGGAGCGAAACGTTAGGGAAAGAGCTTTATCTTGACCTCATCACGCCATCGTGCCATCGCAGACTGTATTACCTATCCATTACCTGCCCATAAAATGGGTCAGTTTCGCTAAAAACTGGTAGGTGCACAGACATGACAATGTTGAATATAATTAAGCAGAATAATTTAATATGTCAAGTAGACAGGCAATTATATAGCAATTTAATTTCAACAGATTCACAAAGCAACTATCATGAGCACAATGCTAAAATTATTACAAGCATTTTACTGGCACAAGTAGGCTAACTATTACAAGCAAAACACTGCACAAGAAAGTTAACTAACAAAATACAATGCTTCATCAACCACACACACAATTCCATAAGTATTGAACTTGTTGTACCCTATAACTTTCATACGTGCATAACTGAACACATTGTGTGATCGGATTTAAATTATGTTTCGATATTAACTGGCCAAGCGGGTACGCACAAGGCACGACTCTATAAACAGCCTAGACTGATCCGGGGGTTTATTATGCTATGTGTTTTATGATAACCCGGATAGCTGACTGAGTCCGCACCTAAGGGGACGGTCGGTGACCAAGAGAGAAATCCCCAAAGCAGCATAAACAATGGATGCATCCCAAACATGGAGAGCTACCACCTAGGATAATTATGGTAGTCCCATTCTGTAATGCCCCGAAAATTTTAACCCAAATTTAAGAGGATTTTTTTATATATATATATATATATATAGCGAAAACAAATAATAATATAGGGTTAAGAATTTCGTGACATTACGGTGGAGAGAAAACCCAATACATTTATTTCATTTCAATATCAATGAAAATCATCAGAGTTAAAATCATAAAAAGAAACCCAAGCGATCCCTGGAACAATAAATCCAAAAATCTCGATCCGATACCTCATCCCGCAACCGCTCATAAACCCTATTCTTTACCTGAAAAATAGTAAATTAATTGGAATTAGACTACCACGTCTAAGTAGGAAAACTGTAACTCTTAATGCAGGTATATCATGAGTCCAGTATGAGATGTAGGTGTCATAAGTGATTTTCAAAATATACATAAGCAAGTAAGCAACAACAGAAATCAACAGTCATATACAGGAGCACGTAAACAATTATGCAATAACAATAACTGAACAGGTAAGACATAGTATGCAACATTAATAAGCAAGTGAGGTAGGCGATGCAACAGCAATAACAATAACATGCATAACTTTCATGTAATAGTTCAATCACCTCGTATTTACCCATTTCAGGATTTCAGATCATTACAATTTCACAATATAAAGCATACTGAAAAATATGCAAATGTCTCTTTAATGACTCTATCACAGTGATACCTAACTGTTCTAATTAATGTTTATATTTTCTTATCCCACGGGTACACGTGGGCCAAGGCAACCATCTCAGAAGAAAACGTTCGGGGGTATATTATTCAAGGGTATTTTATTAACCCGAACATTTTAACTGAGACTGAAAATCCTAAGGGAGCGGTCAGTGACCGAGAGAATCTCCCAAAGGCCAAAACCAAAACAGGATGCATCCCTAACTTCTGCAGAAGAACAAAGAGCTACCACCTAGGACATATTGGTAGTCCGGGTCCCTAACTCTGAGGACTGGGACCAACGAGTCGCTTTACGCTCGAAACCAAAACACATGTCCCCAGAGTTTTCTACCACCTACCCTCTCTAAGGTAAGCCCAAGAACTGAGTGGGTTAAACTTTTCATTTAATTAATTTTCCAAAGTTCAGGGGCATTTCCCCAAAACTATCTCCTACCATCCTAGTAGTAGGTCCCCAACCTTAGTCATTTTACCAAGGCATACACCAACCCGTACGCTTCCATGTTGATTGCATGTTCCCACTCAGAGTGCTCTGGCGCCTTTAAGCCAGCTGAGCACAAAAGCCCCGGTACCTTTAAACCAGTCAGGCCACAGAAATTAAATTTAAGATTCTCATCAGTGTTATCATTATTACCCAGAATGTTTCAGTACCTTTGAACCCTCAAGCACCAAGGCCCCGGTACCTTTAAACCAGTCGGGCATACAACATTTATGTGTAAGTTTTTATCACTTCTATTGCCATAGCACACAAGCTAATAGCCCAAGTACCCACATCAGCTAATCAATCCAATAAAGTTCATTAGGCAAGGTTTTCCCAAATGCCTGTCTCGCGGAAAGGTACATGTCCACATGTCACTAGGTACACCATTATGTGTTTGGAACCAATATAATACCCTCATTCCTTAAACACAGCTATCATGAGCTTAAGCCTTAAAATTACACTTTCGAATACATGTTGCATAAGCAAAACATATCATACATTTTATAACAAAAGGCAGTAGAAGCACATGGCATTTCATATAAATCAGTCGCAGCACTAGAGAAACCCAAAAGAATGAAATTTGGAGAAACCTATGGAGCCCAACGTCAACTAAGTACAACAGGAACATTTTGTCATATACATTCCAAGTTTACATGATTTCATGATTCTAACCTCAGAGACACTTTGGGATAGAAACTTTCTGTGTGGGATATAATTTCAATAAGCATGCACTCACCTGTTTCCAATGTAACATCCTACTAGATTAGGTTACATTTCATATGCTCCAGCACATTGAACAAGGACATATTTAATAGCATATTGCAATATCAACTGAACAAGACATACAGGAGAATGTATCTCAAATATCCACAACTAGGAGAAGTAAACGAACTGGTGTAACCTAATACAAAACCCATAGTCAACGTTATTGTAATCGAGTGAAGTCCCTTTCTATTGTTTCAAGAAAAATCAGGTATGTGAAAGCAATGGTTCAACAAAAAATCCGAATGGTAAAAGTAGGTCATATTGTTGCACTAAAATCAGTGTTGTGCCTACGGTTTGACTATATTTAACCAGAGGATAACCAGGTATGCTGGTCCAAGTATCACAGGGTATAATAATCAGAATATAATAGGGTATACATGTAATATTACCTGATCAGCATATCACCTGGTGATCCATTAACATGAACTGGTAAGCATGTACCAATGTATTCAGTTATTACTAACTGATTAACGAGGCATGCTGTAAATCATAATTTTGTTTTTCATAGCCATGTTACGATTTCTTTCAAAATGAGATAGACACAATCGGCCAACCTAAACATGCTATGTTTTACAAAATGAAACAGTCAACATCGGCTAATGGAAATTAACATAATCAGGTTATATTTTTCAGAAGAAAACACATGTTGCATAAGAGCCTAAGTTAATTCCAAAATCCGATACAGAGTTTTAACATCATATGTATTTATAAAGACCTATAAGTGTTTAGTTTATAATCCTCAACTCAATTTAACCAACCTATGAGGCATTTCAAACTCAAGTCATAATATATACTTTTGTCAAGGATATGCAGATTAGAAACTATCAATAAAGTCAATTCGCGAGGCTGGTCAAATTATACACCATTCTATTGACCTGAATTGAGCATAAGGATGCCATATTTTACAAGTGAAACAATCATGATCGGTTAGCAGAAATTAATTTAACATGCTTATAGTCTCAAAATGAACAGACACAAGAATCGGTTAACAGAATTTACTATAAGCTATACGTTCAGAATGAAACCGACACCTTCGGCTAACCAAGAATTAACCTAGGGATGAAATGTGTTACTAAATAAAACTAACATGATCGACCAACCGAACTCACATCAACAGGGTATGTGTGTTATGCGATAAGACTAACATGATCAATCAACAGGGATTTCATCAGCATGATAAAGCATACAAAAATTTCAACGTTTCCTCCACCTAAATTCTGTCATCTAACCCCAAGAATCGAAACCCCAAATCTGAGGTTATCAAATACAAGAAATCTGAACCCTACGGCAGGGGCGATCCAGTGCTTCAACCGAAACCCCAAATCGATCGGATTTGGGATTTTCCCGGTTAGGGTTATGCAAGAACCCACAAATCGATGGAATCAGATATTGCCGAGTTAGGGTTTGGCAAGAACCCACCCCAAATTCGATACTTAGGCTTTTTCCGACAGCCAAGAATATGCATGCCAACCACAGGTTTTCGCCTTGACCAACCCCATCACACCCAGACTAATTCAATATCCAGCAAGAAGAGATACAGGAATCCTACTTGTTTCGGCGCTCATAAGTTGCTGTTGCAGAAGGAGGGCCGCCGGCTCCGGTGAGGGTGGTTGTTGCAGCGAGACATCGGGAGTCGAGGAAGTATGCGAGGGAAGGGGAATCGGCAGCAACACTGCTGACTGCTGGAAAGGAAACGGGAGGGGAAGAGCGCAGGGTGTTGGCTGAGGCCGTCAGTGAGCGAGAGGCCAGAGAGTGCAGGGGTGAAGGCCTCCCCTCACCCTTGCGTGATTTTAAGGGTGCGGGAGGGCGTTGATCAGGAAACCCTAGCAGAAATAGGAAGAGGGAGAGCGGCGCCAGGGGGAAATTTTAAAAGAAACCCCTGGCCATGCGAGTTTTAACCCTAACGGGTTGGCAGATCCGGGTCGGATCCGGAGCCGACCCGGGTCCAAATGTATGTGTGTGTGTGTTTTTACCTTTTTTTTTTGCGCACCACTGTTGCGGGTTTGGTTTGACCGAACCCGTGACCCGCGAACCATCACAGCTGGGTCCAGGTTTGGGCATGTCCGGGTCCACCAGAGGATCCAAACCCGTTTTAAAACGTTTAACTTATTAGATATTTAAGTTTTTTTTTAAAATGTAACCCTAATAAAATTCAGTGGATTCAGTTACATTATTATGGATCCCTACCAACTTATTATGGATCCAAAGTCCATTCGGTTTCGCAAGTCCCCTTACTAAATCCGGATCCATGGATCCAAAATTTTGATCGTGGGTCTAGACTTCACATAAGATACTACGGATCCCATGAAAGTGTTATAGATCCGATATTGAAATTTTATCATTAAAAATTTGATTTAAACTTCGAGGATCCAATCCATTTAACCAACGTCTATTATTAACTATTCGATTTAAGGTTCGTGGTCCGATATCTAAGATCCGAGTGGAATATCGGAGTTCTAAACAGGATATTTGGGATCCAACATTGAAGATCCAAATAGGTTATCTAAGATCCAATTACGAATAAATAATTAAAACAATAAAATATTCTTGTATCACCTTAATGACTTAAAATCTAAGTTTATTTATCTGATAAAAATCGCAGGTATTACATCCTTTCCCCCTAAAAAGAATTTCGTCCTTGAAATTTCATTGTAGGATTCCCGTAGAGATCGTAATCTGAGGGGATTGGTATCGACAAGGATGCACACCTGTGTGCGAGCTCCCAACGTATAAGGATCAGGACAACACACAATGAGTTACTAAGAGAAGTTTGGAGCAAAAAGTTGGTCTCGACAAAAATTCATACATGATTCCTTTGATGGCAAAATGTACTAAATCACAAAAAAGTCTTAACCTGAGACAGTTAGAGTGTATGTTCACTACTTTCTACTTGTTTAGTCAGGAATGATAGACAAGACCTGTTATTCCTTTAGCTTGTTCTAGATTATTGGATGGAATTTTCTTTATTTTATCATAAAGAAAGTCGTTTGTTGTCATCGCTATTTCTAACAAACCCTTTGTCCTGACTAACCTTCACTTATTCTTATTTCTCAAAATTTTGCACGGCTAGTTGTCACATGTCGTAACCTCGCTCAAGATGTTATTCTCAAAATGGCCTTATCCTTTCATATAAGACCCAAACCTATTCTCAAATCAAGGTCTAGAATCTCTCAAAGAGTGACTCTTCTATTCACAACAGACGTAAACATGTCGTTACATCAAGATTTAAAATCAATATTGATCCAGTTCTGCTATAACTAAAGCCAAATCTCTTGATCTCTAATAGGCTATATCAATTAATCTCAGCAAATTCTCTCAATTTGGCATAACTCTTTATTAATTAAAGGTAACAAGATCCACGTCGGATCACTTGGTCTAGAAAATGCACAACCTCACACGAAATTACCGCCCTAGATGGTATACCCGGTCTTGGACAATACACTTCCTCACAACAATTTACCGTCTTTGCAGCTGCCCGGTCCTGGACAATGTACTACCTCACGGAGATCTACCGCTCTAGACGGATTACCTGATCTTGGTCAAACATACCCTCACAGTTAATCCTTAATGGAAAAGGTCATCAATAGATGCCAAAATAGTGATACTACAAATTACCGCTCTCAAGGTCGATAGCCACCAATATGGGCACAGGCATATATATCATCAATATGTATCATTACTTCATTTGGCATTAAAAATCATGAAATCACACCTTTCACTAGTAAGGTTCCATAAATCATAGTTCACTATTGAACTTAAACATATATCGCATGATTTCAAAATTTCAGATCACGTGGCATTTCAATTATATCCTATAAAAGCATATTATCCTATACACCATATCATTGCCACTCGGAGCATTGCATTTTCCAAATCTAACCTCGAAGCATGAGTTCTATACCATGTGATCATCTATATATCAAGAATCAACTAAACCTCAAGATACGTAACTTCTACGTAGTTCGAGTTATGCATATAGGATTCCAATCATATATGTATATGAGACATTCAGATCAATTCTTCATTTCATTTGCATTGATAATTCTTACATCAAATCATATTCAATTATTTTGACACGAAACACACGCACATGTCTACTAAGAAATTTAGTCAAATATCCCTAATACACACATCAATCATGCTATATGAGTATGATAGATCCATTCAGACAATCATAATAAGGTCATCTATAATGAAACTACATCATCCACCTAATAGGTTGATACTAATGATTTGTAGATGTGATAAGTAAACAACCTAAAAGCTAATCATTTCTAGGCGTGATGTATCATTCCCTAATGAGTCAAAATTAATCATGTGTAGGCGTGAATTCACCTAGGTACTATTATGAACATCACAAAATAACAAGTAACATGATCAATAACAAAACAAAATAAATTATACTCAGAGAGCGCTTGCAGGGTGTGGCACGACCTTGATCTTTGATTTATTGTTCCCAAGCTCTAATACCATTTGTAATGCCCCGAAAATTTTAACCCAAATTTAAGAGGATTTTTTTTTTATATATATATATATATAGCGAAAACAAATAATAATATAGGGTTAAGAATTTCGTGACATTACGGTGGAAAGAAAACCCAATACATTTATTTCATTTCAATATCAATGAAAATCATCAGAGTTAAAATCATAAAAAGAAACCCAAGCGATCCCTGAAACAATAAATCCAAAAATCTCGATCCGATACCTCATCCCGCAACCGCTCATAAACCCTATTCTTTACCTGAAAAATAGTAAATTAATTGGAATTAGACTACCACGTCTAAGTAGGAAAACTGTAACTCTTAATGCAGGTATATCATGAGTCCAGTATGAGATGTAGGTGTCATAAGTGATTTTCAAAATATACATAAGCAAGTAAGCAACAACAGAAATCAACAGTCATATACAGGAGCACGTAAACAATTATGCAATAACAATAACTGAACAGGTAAGACATAGTATGCAACATTAATAAGCAAGTGAGGTAGGCGATGCAACAGCAATAACAATAACATGCATAACTTTCATGTAATAGTTCAATCACCTCGTATTTACCCATTTCAGGATTTCAGATCATTACAATTTCACAATATAAAGCATACTGAAAAATATGCAAATGTCTCTTTAATGACTCTATCACAGTGATACCTAACTGTTCTAATTAATGTTTATATTTTCTTATCCCACGGGTACACGTGGGCCAAGGCAACCATCTCAGAAGAAAACGTTCGGGGGTATATTATTCAAGGGTATTTTATTAACCCGAACATTTTAACTGAGACTGAAAATCCTAAGGGAGCGGTCAGTGACCGAGAGAATCTCCCAAAGGCCAAAACCAAAACAGGATGCATCCCTAACTTCTGCAGAAGAACAAAGAGCTACCACCTAGGACATATTGGTAGTCCGGGTCCCTAACTCTGAGGACTGGGACCAACGAGTCGCTTTACGCTCGAAACCAAAACACATGTCCCCAGAGTTTTCTACCACCTACCCTCTCTAAGGTAAGCCCAAGAACTGAGTGGGTTAAACTTTTCATTTAATTAATTTTCCAAAGTTCAGGGGCATTTCCCCAAAACTATCTCCTACCATCCTAGTAGTAGGTCCCCAACCTTAGTCATTTTACCAAGGCATACACCAACCCGTACGCTTCCATGTTGATTGCATGTTCCCACTCAGAGTGCTCTGGCGCCTTTAAGCCAGCTGAGCACAAAAGCCCCGGTACCTTTAAACCAGTCAGGCCACAGAAATTAAATTTAAGATTCTCATCAGTGTTATCATTATTACCCAGAATGTTTCAGTACCTTTGAACCCTCAAGCACCAAGGCCCCGGTACCTTTAAACCAGTCGGGCATACAACATTTATGTGTAAGTTTTTATCACTTCTATTGCCATAGCACACAAGCTAATAGCCCAAGTACCCACATCAGCTAATCAATCCAATAAAGTTCATTAGGCAAGGTTTTCCCAAATGCCTGTCTCGCGGAAAGGTACATGTCCACATGTCACTAGGTACACCATTATGTGTTTGGAACCAATATAATACCCTCATTCCTTAAACACAGCTATCATGAGCTTAAGCCTTAAAATTACACTTTCGAATACATGTTGCATAAGCAAAACATATCATACATTTTATAACAAAAGGCAGTAGAAGCACATGGCATTTCATATAAATCAGTCGCAGCACTAGAGAAACCCAAAAGAATGAAATTTGGAGAAACCTATGGAGCCCAACGTCAACTAAGTACAACAGGAACATTTTGTCATATACATTCCAAGTTTACATGATTTCATGATTCTAACCTCAGAGACACTTTGGGATAGAAACTTTCTGTGTGGGATATAATTTCAATAAGCATGCACTCACCTGTTTCCAATGTAACATCCTACTAGATTAGGTTACATTTCATATGCTCCAGCACATTGAACAAGGACATATTTAATAGCATATTGCAATATCAACTGAACAAGACATACAGGAGAATGTATCTCAAATATCCACAACTAGGAGAAGTAAACGAACTGGTGTAACCTAATACAAAACCCATAGTCAACGTTATTGTAATCGAGTGAAGTCCCTTTCTATTGTTTCAAGAAAAATCAGGTATGTGAAAGCAATGGTTCAACAAAAAACCCGAATGGTAAAAGTAGGTCATATTGTTGCACTAAAATCAGTGTTGTGCCTACGGTTTGACTATATTTAACCAGAGGATAACCAGGTATGCTGGTCCAAGTATCACAGGGTATAATAATCAGAATATAATAGGGTATACATGTAATATTACCTGATCAGCATATCACCTGGTGATCCATTAACATGAACTGGTAAGCATGTACCAATGTATTCAGTTATTACTAACTGATTAACGAGGCATGCTGTAAATCATAATTTTGTTTTTCATAGCCATGTTACGGTTTCTTTTAAAATGAGATAGACACAATCGGCCAACCTAAACATGCTATGTTTTACAAAATGAAACAGTCAACATCGGCTAATGGAAATTAACATAATCAGGTTATATTTTTCAGAAGAAAACACATGTTGCATAAGAGCCTAAGTTAATTCCAAAATCCGATACAGAGTTTTAACATCATATGTATTTATAAAGACCTATAAGTGTTTAGTTTATAATCCTCAACTCAATTTAACCAACCTATGAGGCATTTCAAACTCAAGTCATAATATATACTTTTGTCAAGGATATGCAGATTAGAAACTATCAATAAAGTCAATTCGCGAGGCTGGTCAAATTATACACCATTCTATTGACCTGAATTGAGCATAAGGATGCCATATTTTACAAGTGAAACAATCATGATCGGTTAGCAGAAATTAATTTAACATGCTTATAGTCTCAAAATGAACAGACACAAGAATCGGTTAACAGAATTTACTATAAGCTATACGTTCAGAATGAAACCGACACCTTCGGCTAACCAAGAATTAACCTAGGGATGAAATGTGTTACTAAATAAAACTAACATGATCGACCAACCGAACTCACATCAACAGGGTATGTGTGTTATGCGATAAGACTAACATGATCAATCAACAGGGATTTCATCAGCATGATAAAGCATACAAAAATTTCAACGTTTCCTCCACCTAAATTCTGTCATCTAACCCCAAGAATCGAAACCCCAAATCTGAGGTTATCAAATACAAGAAATCTGAACCCTACGGCAGGGGCGATCCAGTGCTTCAACCGAAACCCCAAATCGATCGGATTTGGGATTTTCCCGGTTAGGGTTATGCAAGAACCCACAAATCGATGGAATCAGATATTGCCGAGTTAGGGTTTGGCAAGAACCCACCCCAAATTCGATACTTAGGCTTTTTCCGACAGCCAAGAATATGCATGCCAACCACAGGTTTTCGCCTTGACCAACCCCATCACACCCAGACTAATTCAATATCCAGCAAGAAGAGATACAGGAATCCTACTTGTTTCGGCGCTCATAAGTTGCTGTTGCAGAAGGAGGGCCGCCGGCTCCGGTGAGGGTGGTTGTTGCAGCGAGACATCGGGAGTCGAGGAAGTATGCGAGGGAAGGGGAATCGGCAGCAACACTGCTGACTGCTGGAAAGGAAACGGGAGGGGAAGAGCGCAGGGTGTTGGCTGAGGCCGTCAGTGAGCGAGAGGCCAGAGAGTGCAGGGGTGAAGGCCTCCCCTCACCCTTGCGTGATTTTAAGGGTGCGGGAGGGCGTTGATCAGGAAACCCTAGCAGAAATAGGAAGAGGGAGAGCGGCGCCAGGGGGAAATTTTAAAAGAAACCCCTGGCCATGCGAGTTTTAACCCTAACGGGTTGGCAGATCCGGGTCGGATCCGGAGCCGACCCGGGTCCAAATGTATGTGTGTGTGTGTTTTTACCTTTTTTTTTTGCGCACCACTGTTGCGGGTTTGGTTTGACCGAACCCGTGACCCGCGAACCATCACAGCTGGGTCCAGGTTTGGGCATGTCCGGGTCCACCAGAGGATCCAAACCCGTTTTAAAACGTTTAACTTATTAGATATTTAAGTTTTTTTTTAAAATGTAACCCTAATAAAATTCAGTGGATTCAGTTACATTATTATGGATCCCTACCAACTTATTATGGATCCAAAGTCCATTCGGTTTCGCAAGTCCCCTTACTAAATCCGGATCCATGGATCCAAAATTTTGATCGTGGGTCTAGACTTCGCATAAGATACTACGGATCCCATGAAAGTGTTATAGATCCGATATTGAAATTTTATCATTAAAAATTTGATTTAAACTTCGAGGATCCAATCCATTTAACCAACGTCTATTATTAACTATTCGATTTAAGGTTCGTGGTCCGATATCTAAGATCCGAGTGGAATATCGGAGTTCTAAACAGGATATTTGGGATCCAACATTGAAGATCCAAATAGGTTATCCAAGATCCAATTACGAATAAATAATTAAAACAATAAAATATTCTTGTATCACCTTAATGACTTAAAATCTAAGTTTATTTATCTGATAAAAATCGCAGGTATTACACCGGCGAATCAGCAGGGGTCGAGCCCCTGCCGACACCGGCGAATCGGCAAGGGTCGAGCCCCTTGCCGTCAGCACAAAAGCGACAGAGGTCACGCCCCTGCCGACATCACCGAGGTGGCAGGGGGCTAGCCCCTGCCAAAGAGAGATGAATCGGGGCGGCAGGAGCCATCAGCCTCCTGCCGACCCCTACGCAGGTCATGGCAGAGGGGAAAGTGACAGGGGGACGACCGACCTCCTGTCGGTCGCCCGATCTCCCACAAGGAAGAGAAAGGGGGTCCGCAGGGGCCATTGGCCCTTGCCGGCACTCCAGCGCACCCCAAAAGAGAGAAGGGGACGACAGGGGCCCTGTAGGCCCCCTGTCGGGTCTCCAATGGGCAAGGAGGGCGGTGGGAGGGCGCGGCAGGGGCTGTGCGCCGCCTGCCGACGTCCTGGCGAGGTGACAGAGAGAGATGGGAGGGGGAGGAGGAGAAGGTGGAGTGGCGTACCTAGGAGGCGGTGGTCGGCGTCGGCGCGGGGCGCAGCGATGGCAACGGTGGCGAGCACAGAGAAGGAGGAGGCGGGGTCGTCGCGAGGGGATCGAGGGCGGTGCTGGTGGCGTGCGCAGGGAAGGAGGAGGCGGCACAGGGGGGCGAAGGGCTGTGTGCCTTCCCCCGCCCCCCTGCAGTGCTTTTAAAAGCCTCAGGGTGGGCGATGAATGGGGAAACCCCGATGGTTTCCCTAATTCTTCCGAAAACGAAGGTGGAAGGGGGGGGGTGCTCAGGAAGAGGATTTAAATCCTCTTCCTGAGTCCTGTTATTAAAACCCTAATGAAGAGGGGCCCGGGTCGGGTCCGGACCCGACCCGGCCCGGGTCCAATAAATTTTTTTTTTTTTTAAATGCGGGTTTTACACCTACTCCTTATCGATAAATGATTGGGGCACTAACTTATTTGACAATTACCCAACCTGACATTTCTCATGTAGCGCATACAGCAAGCCAGTTTCAATATTTTCCTACAAGTGTGCACATGAGTGATGTTATGCAGATTATTAGATATTTACAAAATTCAAATTCTAAAAGACTTAATATCTCCCTCCTTCCCACTTAAATTAATTGCATATACGGATTCTGACTAGGAAGGAGATCCCAATGATAGACGATCAACTATGGTTTTTTGTATGTATATAAGTGATTCACTATTAGTATCTTGAAAATACAAGAAGCAACAAGAAGTGTCCCTATCATCAACAAAAGCTGAGTACTACGCCATGGCTGTAAAACCCGTCTCTTTTAAAAAACAAAATCGGATTCGGATCCATAGGGGGGGGGGGCTCTCCTTTTACGCAAAAAGAGCCCCCCTCTCTCTCTCTCCCCGATACCCCTAGACCCCCGCTCTCCTCTTCTCTCTCCCTTTTCCTTTTTCCAACCACACCCCAGAGCCGACCTCCTCCCGTCGTCGGCAACCTCCTGCCGACCCCGCCTCATGTGAGCTCCCTGCTCTCTCTTTTCTCGTTTCGCAAGGGAGGGGGCGCCGCCCCGCCCTGCTCACTCTCTCTCTCTCTCTGTTTTTGTTTAGCAGGGAAGGGATGCCGCCCCTCCCTGCTCGTTTTTTTGTTTTTGGCCGATGGGCAGAGGCACAACCCCTAGCCCCTTTGTTTTTGTTTTTGGCCGGCGGGCTGGGGCGCAACCCCTGACCTCCCTTTCTCTGACAAGTCGACGGGCAGGGGTGCAGCCCCAGCCCCCTTCTTTTTTTCGTCCGTCAGGCAAGGGCGCAACCCCTGCCCTCCCTTTCGCTGTCAAGCCAGCGAGCAGGGGCGTAGCCCCTGCCCTCCCTCCTTCACTCTTTCTTTATCAGTTGGCAAGGGCGGCACCCCTGCCCTCTTCGCTGCTGGGCTCGGCCTAACCCAAGCCAGGGTCGGGTTCCGTCCCTTGCGACCCAAACGCAATGCCAGCGTGTGATTCCCTATTTTCTATTTTTTCACAGTACGAGAAACCATTTAGTGCACCCCATCGGCAGAACGGACTCCACGCGCGCACCGAGGCCCGCGCCACTTATCTCCTGGAACCGTCAACAAAACCGACAATCTCCGAGGTAGGGAAAAGTTGCACGAAGAACAAAGAAAAGACTGCTAAAACTTGTAAATAAACATATATATATATATATATATATGTATGTTTATTTACAAGTTTTATACGCTTTTAACTCAAGGATGCAGTTTTGCAATCCTTGTCATTTTTCCTTTATGTCATTTACTTTTTCATCGCGTTTTTACGTGCACAAGCTTCTGCATATGCATTTATTTAGCTCGATATGTGGTTTCACATATCGAGCATTGCTTTATGTCATTTACTTTGCCGCTGTGCTTTTTCGTGCACAGGCTTCTGCTTATGCATTTATTTAGTTGATGTATGGTTTCGTACCTCGTGCACTACTTATGCATTGTTTTCGCTCGAGGTATGGTTTCTCACATTGGGTCATGCTTTATGCATTGCCACCATGCTCTAATGTGCACAGGCTTGTGTTAATGTGATATATGTATTGTATGTACATATTCGTAAGATACGCAGTTTGTGTACTCTGTCTAATCCTATATCAAGGTTGTCCTTTTCAAAAGACGTAGATTTTGCGCATGCGCGACAATGCCTTAAAGAAAAAGGGATTTCGTGCAAAAATTTGGTATTCAAGTATACGTAGTTTTGAAAAGCAAAAATTGAAAAACGGCTAAGGTCGGGGATTTCTTCTGAGAAATCCACACCCTTTTTATCGTAAGCAGTATCACTAGACATGTGTTGCATGTTGATACTACAATAATTAGATGAGAGATTCGTGGCGATCTCGTAAAGTGCAAACTGCATAATAATATAAAAGTGGTAATCACGCAAATAGTGATAATCGCCTTCACAGGCAAGATGTTCGAATGGGTTCAACGAACAAGAGCATGTAGAATGGGTCGTCAGTTAAAATAAAACCTAACGCACCCATTCACCTCCTTGGTTCCGTCAAGGAAGAGGATAGGATGGTACAGAAACTTCGATTGACAGGTTGTTAACAACTACGCTCCTCAAGTAGCAATTGACTCGGTGTCCCCAGTCATCGAAGTTAGGGAATGGGACTATCGAATATTATCCTAAGTGATAAACCCCTTAAACTTCCGCTTTGCCACGAATGCCTTTAGGGAATTCTCTCTCGGTCACCCACCGTCCCCTTAGGAGCAGACTCAACTAGTTCCCTAGGTTATCAAAATACAAAGAATAATAGGCCCCCGGGAAAAACTCAATTGTTTCTACGTTTCTCCTCTGCGTACCCTCAAGACAGTTAATATTGAAACAAAGTTATCCTGATTATTTTATTTATTTCAAACTGCTTATCATGTATAGAATCTTGTATGCAAATCATGTATATAGTCATGTATGAAATCAAATATCGGTTAGTACTGTCCTTTTTCTGCTATACTTGTGCACCTACCAGTTTTTCACAAATCTGACACATTTTATGGGCGCAGATGATGATTAGAGTTAAGTGACAGGCGATGGCGTGATTGTAAGATGGCTTCGGAATCTCATTGTTTCTTCTAGTTCTCGCGTCCTGGACATGCCCCTTTGGGCCTAATGTTTTGTACACAGTTTTTTGCGCAAAATCCCCTTTTTGTATAAACTGAAGTTTCTTTCTATACTCATGGTTTTAATGGTTGATTCGTTGATGTTTGTCCGTAGTAATGCACCCAAGGTTTGCCTACTTATTATTTTCAAAAGTCATTTCCGCTGATCCACTATGTCAAAACCTTGAAAAAGAAAAATTTTCAGTCTCTTTTAAGTTTCTCAAAAAAGTTTACAAGTTCAAAATTTTGGGGCATTACAATGGCTACCACAACATTTGAAATCATGTGGTTGAGAAGGTTCTTGGAAGACATAGGGGTGTATATGCAATCAACTTCAAGGTTATGTTGTGACAATAAAAACACCATCTAGATAGTTGTCAATCACAACATAACCTTGAGGGTGATTACATATACATCCCCATGTCTTCCAACAATTTTCTCAACCACACGATTTCAAATGTCGTGGCACTCAACATAACCTCAAGGTGACTGAGGAGGTGATCCCAACAATAAGCACTTAACCAAGAGTTTTTGTAATTTTCTAGGTGAATCTTTGATTTCGTGGAGGTGCAAGAAGCAACAAAAGGTCTCACTTTCATCAACAAAAGTTGAAACTGCTCTCATGTAAAGATAAGTAGGAGCGTGCTGAAATTGACTAGTTGTGTATATCGTGTGCTATATCAGGTCTAGTTATTAAGAGGTAAGTGCTGTAATAAGTTGTTTGTAAGGAGTAGGATCCTCAAGAGATTCTCCATCATCAATTCACATCTTGGTTTGACAACCTCAGATGTATAAACTCCCTTGTCATTTGTGATTCTAAACCTGAAGACAATGTCAAAAGCAAATTTAGTCTGAGATAATAAATACCCTCTAGGAGCGTAAGCAACTTTAATTCCTAAGAAGAATCTTAATAAACTAAAATCAGTCATTTCAAAATGGTTTTTGAGAAGTTTTTTAATGTTTTCAACTCCCTGTTTATCAGCTCCAGTGATAATCATATTGTCCATATAAAGGAGAAAAATAATAATACCTGCATAAAAAATCTTAACAAATAAGACAATATCAGTCAAACAAGTTCTAAATCCAATATCAAGCATAACATGATTAAACCTATCATACCAAGCTTTGGTGACTATTTAAGGCTAAAGAGCTTTATCCAAACGAAGAACTTTACTCTTAGGGATATATACACCAGGTGGTGCCTCCATATATACTTCTTCAACTAAGTTTTCATTAAGAAAGACAATTTTGACATCCATTTGAAATATAGGTCATTTTCTAACATAGGCTACAACTACTAAGGTCCTAACTGTGGTCATCCTGGCAATTGGAGCAAATGTTTCTTCATCATCTATGCCATACTCTTAAGAATATCCCTAGACAACTAATCAGGCTTTATACCTTTCAAGAGTGCCTTCATTCTTGGTTTTAACCTTATATACCTATCTACAACCTATAGGTTTCATTCCTTGTGGAATATCTTGAATAGTCCAAGTACTAGCCTTTTCTAAAGCTTATAATTCCACCCTTATGGCTTCTACTTAATCAGAATGTTCTTTGACTTGAGCATATGTTAAAGGTTATACGAATGTATTAATGCAATGAATGCCTTGTAGTTGGGAGAAAAAGAGTCATAAGACAAACTTCCTGGGTGATTTACAGATTCTGGGTAAACTAATTTGTACTTCAGGTTGATCAGAATATTTCTCGAGTGCACATGGATGATTTGGATCCTCATGCATAGAGTATCAGAAATAGTTCTTGTCCCTATGGAATTGCTCTTCACTAATCACATCTTCATGGTTTTGTTCTTTATCTATCATATCACGACCAACATCACGGTCACAACTATCATTATCATATTTTGAAATCAAATGAAATAAAAAGGAATACTCAATTACTTCTTTAGTATTTTCAAAATCAAAGAAACTTTTCTTTTCTAAGAAGGATACATTTCTTGAAAGATATAATTTTTTATTCTTAAAATCAAAGCACCTTTAGCCTTTTTGGTTATTTGTATAACCTAAAAAAGCACAATGAATGACACAAGGAGAAAGTTTATCATTTTTTTAGTAAAAACAAAGCATTTGCACCCAAAAAACTCTTAATCTAGAGTAATCAGGAACTAATTTAACAAGTTTTTCAATTGGTGTCATATTTTTCAATAAAGAAGATTGCATTTTGTTAATGAGATAGGTAGCAATTAGTAAGGTTTTCTATTAGTAAGGTTCTAATAGTTTTCATAATGTGTGTGTTTTTGTTCGGACAAACCATTTTGTTATGGTGTGTGAGGACAAGATCTTTGATGTGTGATACTATGTAAACTGAGATAATCCTTAAATTCTTTTGATAAAAATTCTCCCCTTGAATAGGTACGAAAAATAAAAATATCATTTCGAAACTTATTTTTGACAAAGTTGTGAAATATTTGAAAATGTAAAAAACTTCGGATTTATGTTTAAGAAAGTAGATCCAAGTGTGCTTAGAAAAGCCATCAACAAATATGACACAGTATGTGTATCCACCTTTTAATACGACTAGTGCCGGATCCCAAACATCTGAATGTATTAACACAAGTGGTCTAGAAGAAACAAAAGTTTTGTCATGAAATGATAACCTCTTCATTTTACCAAGAATACAATCTTTACAAGCAAAATTTTCAAAATTACAAAATTTTTTCAAACTTAGAAAATATTGGATTTTAGATATATTAAGATGACCTAGTCTTTTGTGCGAGCTCCCAACGACTCTATGGTTAAAGACCATCAAGCCCATAAAAAAAAAGAAAATACAAAAAATAAAAAATAGAAAATAATTACAAAACAGTCTTTATAGGACAGACCTAGATACAAAAATAAAAAAAACTAAAATGCCCTTGATGGGCATTAGTTATTACAACAAATATATATATATATATATATATATATGTATATTTATTATATTATGAATATATATACACATATTTTAACAAACATAAGGGCACTGCTTAGAGAAGCCTAGTTATAATTTTTCATTTAGCTATTGGCACCTCCTTTTAACCAAAAGAACATTGAAAGCCAAGGATGTTGCATAAAGCAAATGTTATTTGATAGGCAAACACAAACTCCAAATAATGGAATCTTCAAGCACAAGGTGGATGCCTTTAGGAACATACGTGTTTTGTTTTACCTATCAAGCAAGGAAGTTTTTCAGTCTGTTATTATCTACTCATAGCAAAATATTTTGAATTAGCTTGGCAGAGATATTCCTATTACTATGACTTCAGAGTGTGGAGGGCTCAAGCCAAGGTATGTGAGTGATCCCTTGTCAATGCCATCAAGGTATAATCAAAGTGGTCGTCCTTAGATGTAGGCGCACGGGTGGCCACCAGGACTCATCATCACCCACAAGGCACAAGACGCTGTCCATCATCTTAGCAGCCAACATAGGTTTGGCAAGAGTTATCCAGGTTCACAATAGCACAACTGTGTGTGTAGCAAGACAGCCGTAGGGAACACCACAAGATTTACAAAGAATAGCCTGACATAGCAGACATACCATGATACTCAAAAACAATGACTAGCATGCAGCATAACAAATTTTACTACACATGTTGGTACAAGATTATCTCTTGAACATGACCAGGATACTTATATTATACGAATATCCAATGATATATCAAAGTTGTAAATTATGGAAATCTCAAGACCAATTCAGGCCAATGTACCAATATAAAAAAAAATAACTTACTTGAAGATTTCTCAATCGTACACCAAGATTCATCAGAAAAGGGTCCACAATATCAAAAGAAGATGATTCAAGAATCTGAGATGGCAGGATAATCCCAAATAAGACCAGGCATTTGAGAATAAAACAAAATATAAACCAGTATGAAAGCAAAGCAACTTTGTTTTGACAAATCCAGCAATCTAACAAAATTAGAAAAAAACTTTAACATAGCACCCACCACAAGTAGACACTGCACCGCAGTAAATGCAACCAACTCATCAAAATCCTCGAGTAGGGCAACAATCAACTCAAGAACTTGGGTTGCATAGTGAAGTGCATGGAGGCCAGGTATCTGAAACAAATTTGAGGTAAAGAACAAAAGCAGTAAGTGGGTGAGACGACAAACTAAAAGCAAGCACAAAATGATGAATATGACTAAAACCAAATGATAAAAGTTCTTGTAAGAGAAGAACAGCTCTGAAATGCCATTTATGACAAATCGGAACAAATACCCCAAGACACTTGAAGACAAGTGAAGCAATGGAAAAAATCATAAAATGATAAATGAAAAAATTTTATATAATCAATCATACAGACATCAAATCATAAGGGAATAGGTGAAAAAGTTTCAAGCTGAAAATTGAAGAAGTTGAAAGGGATTGATTGCAAGATAGGTCCATTCACACCTCAGAACTGAAGCACACAAAAGCCCGGCCCATGGCGGGCTGGGCAATGCCCACCCCTATAAAGAATCTTGATAACATAGAAACATCACATTAGCAAACACACAATAAGCACCAAAAGTTCTTAAAATAATATACAGAACCGTGATGCCATAGAAACATCACGTCAGGAAACACATAATAAGCACCAAAGATATTGGAGATCAAGCATACAGATATCTGAAAATGCATAGTAGACAGTCTCAGTTGGAAATTGAAAATTAATGGAAAGAAACTACTATGAAATACAAATCCGCAAAATAATATCACATTACATGTGAAGCTCCATCATTAGAATTTGGACAACAATGAGAAAATGATCATAGTTACAACACAAAACAAAGATGAATGTGGAAAGCATAGGATCAGTTGACCTGAACAAGTCCTTTCAAACAAAGCCGTCTAACAATAGGTGATTCATCTGCAGCATGCAAAGACATCGACTCCACTAATTGCTCCAGTAAGGAACCAAATCCGTCACTGCATTGTTACCAAATTTCAAGCATAAGAAAGTATGCTAATAAGATTTATGTTTACCACGATTACCACAATATTAGGTTGACCATGTAAACACAAGGGTGCAACTAATCACATAAAATCATATATAACACATTTTTGAAAGTGCACACAGTGTTAAGAAAAGAACTACAGCTACTCATGATTAGTTGGAAATGGACATGCACTTTAAAAGTAAATAGATGCAAATAACATTAAATTTCAAATTATTGTTTGAAAGAAAATTATCCGGAAAGAAAATTCAGTATAATAGTTGTACAATATCAATGATGATCGAATTCATTATAGCATCACATCTGCTACAAGGCATGACACACACCTAAGCAATTAGAGAATGGTACATACAATGGAGTTGTTAAATTGTATATATATATATATATATATATATATATATATATATATATATATATATATATAACGCTTGTGAATTTTGTCACATGAATAAACCTGAATTTTTATGGCCGAAATGTTATATAGGGGTATTTTTATTTTTGAATTTGATTTTTATTAGATCCCGGATATTTTATTTGGATCTTCGATATCGGATCCCTGATTTCTTATTTGGATATCTGATATTAGATCCCGGATAATTTACTTGGATCTTCGATATTGGATCCCTGATATCTTATTTGGATATCTGATATTAGATCCCGGATATTTCATTCGGATCTTCGATATCAGATCCCTGATATCTTATTTGAATTCTGATATTAGATCCCGGATATTTTATTTGGATCTTTGATATCGGATCCCTGATATCTTATTTGGATATCTGACATTAGATCCCGAATATTTTATTTGGATCTTTGATATCGCATCCCCGACATCTTAATTGGATTTTTATATTGGAATCACGTTAGTTCATTTGGATATTTGATATTGGATACATGACATTTTATTTGGGTCTTTAATATTGAATTCTTAATATCCTATTTGGATCACTGGTATTGGGTCCACGATATTTTAATCGGATATCGGATTTACGGATCTTCTAATTCGAGTCCCAGAAAATCTAGATTTTTGTACGGACCCGGATAGTCCTAATATGGATCCAAAAACACAAATGGATCATGGATCCTTGTTGAATAGATCCAATCACTAAAAAAAAATGCGACTCTTGCTTGGTAGGAGCTGTTAGTGCACGCCATCACATGTTGGGGGCGTTGCAAGTTCAAACCTAAAGGGGTACATCGTATAGTGAGTGGGGTCGGTGTTGAACCCCAGTTGAACAAACATATATATATATATATATATATATATATATATATATATATATATATATATATATATACAACTTAAAAGGGGGGGGAGGGCGTGGAGTTCCCCATTCACGCATGCTGGAGATAAAGAGGGGAACCGAACCCCTCTAACTCCCCTCTTTTCCCCCTCTCACCCATGATCCCTCTCTCTCTCACGATCTCTCATCCCTCCCTCTCACTCGCTCTCCCCATTCTTCTCTAACTCCCTCCCTCACGATATCCCTCTTGTAAACCCATAAACCCCCGCTCACGCATCCAGTCTTTCTTCTTTCGTGAATCCATCACCCGGTATTCTCCTTCTCCCCTACACGATTTTGAGGAGATTTCCTGTAAAGTTGCTGCTGTCACAAGGAGGGAACAAACAGGGTGCTTTCGGTTTAACGCTGAGGTAGAGTTCTATGCCTTGCTATGTATGGGGTTTCAAGGCTGTCATAATATGGATGCAATATTGCATACCAGAAATTTTCTGGTGTATCTGGTGTTCTCCTCATGCTTCATATGCATAACTGTTTCAAGCCAAGATCAATTTCTGTGTGCTGCAAAGGCTCATTTGTCTGATCTTGGCTTCTTTTGAGGTTCTAAATTGCATTTATTTTTGCATCATTAGTGCTATTTGTTTGGAAAAATAAAATTGATTTGAACAGCTTAAATAAAGGGCTACTATTAGTCTCATCTATTTGTATTGTCTGATATTTTGTTCCTGTTCTGGATTACATATATACACGCTTCATGAAATGTAATAGCATATTGACAGTTGAAGGTATCAAGTTTTCCAAGCAAAACATTGTGCACTTGTGTAATCTTGTTTTTGTTCTCTATGGAACATGTTTCTTTCATGAACTGCTTCTGCTTTTATTTTGGAGATTTGTATTTTCATAATCTCATCCTATTTATGGCTGTTGCTACTGTTGGAACAAAAGATTAGGGTTTTATCATTATTTTACCATAGTAATCTACTTGATGAAACTTTTTTTATATGCTAGTATGCAGCCTTCGTCGGATTACTTGATAATCTATTTTGTCAAGCATCCTTAAATGCACTTGACATATAAATGGTCAAGTAAAATTGATGTCTGATCTACATGATGCTGTGTGAAGATACTTCTCTCATTGGATATCAAATTCAAATTCTATTACCATTGGAAGCTTAAAGTTTCTTGGAAAGGATGTAGGCTGCAAATTTTCTTATTGAATGGCCAAAATTGTCCATATAAAGTTGTTTTCTGTGTGTCTCACTGGTTTGTCAATGCCCCTAGAAAGACTATTATCTGGTCAGTGGATTGAGATTGGGAATAGGTTAATCTAGAAGATTTAGGTACAATGTGCTCAAGCTATGCATTTGGATTGGTTTTAGCTAGTGCCTTGTGGTTTTCACTTAAAACCAACGTACTTGGGTTGGTTTTACTGACTCTTACCATTTTTAGTTCAACCAAATCTTTGTGCCAATGCACATCAGCTTAAACATTCTAAGATATGATATGTAGCTCACAAAATCTGACACTTGAGATTCCGTGGCACAAAACAGTTCACATAGCTTATTGACTGAATTATGGTCACACGTGATTCATGGAATTAGGAAGCTTAAATAACCTCTAAATGCAAATCTTTGCTCTTGTATGTGAAAAAACACTCAGAGAGATTCTTGCAATGCGTGATTAATTAGTTTCTATCATTTGAGTTGACCTTGGGTGTTGTCTACACGATGGTCTGACGAATTTGGTATTATTAGAGTATTTTGTTTGCTGATCAAAATTTTTTGAAAAGAACTCAAGTTGTGCAATTTTCCTTTTGGATGTTTCAGTAATTATCTAATCTGGATGCCATGATGCTCCAGTTTTAAAGAGTAGATTTCTCAAGTCTGTTAAGGTGTGGAGTAACAATGGTGCATAACTAGCATGTGTCAAGTTTGTATCCGAAGTGACTGGTTTTTCATTGTGCTTTCAACTGTAAATGTGTCTTACTCATGAAACTTTAATACAACATGAATGCTTAGTGACTGTGGAGTTTATGTCCTCTGCAATTCTTGCTTATATAAAATTTTAAAACTGCATAGATGCTGTGTTATGCCATCTGCAACTCCTGCTCATATGAAATTTTAATACAACATTGATGACTTAGTGACAGTGAAGTTTATGTCACCTGAAATTCTTGCTTATATGAAATTTTAAAACTGCATTGATGCTTAGTGACTGTGGAGTTTAAGACTTTAAGCTACCTGCGATTCTCGCATATATAAGTCTGATTTTCTTTTCTTCTTTCATCAAAGGGCTGAATTTGATATCCCTCTTAGTGATTTGAAAAAATGTCTTAAATCATCACAATAGAACCTAGAAATCAGATACAACCTGAACCAATAATGTGCATAATCTGTGTTGCATTAAGCATGACGTGTCAAACTTATTGAATTTAAAGTTTAACTAGCATATGCTTGATTTGCTCATGAGATTTGAAAATATTGCCCCTTATGCTTACATGAACACGTTGAACCTAGAAGTGTTGCGGAGTATGCAGAGTCATGTTTGATGAATTCGACCTTCTTTTATGACCAAGTATAACAGAGTAAGCAAAAGTGGGCTCATATATGAGCCTGTGGTTCGGGTGAACCATCGTGGTGCCATATAAGCAAGGGTTATGTCATTATGTGTGCATTGGTCGTAATGATGTGGTAATTGTTGAAATAGAGCATACGCATGGATCTGGATCCAGATCCATACGCACGTCAATAAAACACGCACAATGTTGTTTCATTAATGGCATTTCTGTAATATCGTCCCATTGTAAAATTGTTTTTACTTTATAACGATTAGGGCTTGGAGGTTGTGTGTGCTTCAGCTGCCCCAGCCATTGTGCATCTCTCTCTCTATATATATTTTTCTGTTTTTTGTGCAGCATGGACTACGGTAGAGACTTCTCAAGACATCTCATATGGTATCAGTGTAATAACCGGAAAAAAAAATTAGATAAGCTTGGATTCGGGTCGGATCCAGACTCGGACCCGGACCCGAACCCGACCCAGACCCAGACCCAGACCCAATGGAGGCACCGCCTCCCATGTTTTTTGAAGACAGCGAGGCAGGAGTTTCAAAGAGACCCCCCACCCCCTTCTTCCTCTCTTATTCTCTCTCCCCGATACTCATCCTCTTTCCACACGCGTCGACTCGCCGTCGTCGGCAAGCGCAGCCACCAGCGACAGCACCGCCGAAGCCCACCCTTGCCGGCGATAGTCCCCCCTTCTCGTTGTTCCTTCCCTCTCCCTGCTGCGATCTCTCAGCTCATCGAAGGACCCTGGCGCCGGCAGCCTGCTCCAGCCTCCCCTCTGCGACCTCGCCGACGACCCTTCCTCAGGTGACCCCCCTCCAGGTACGCGCCGCTTCTTCCCCTTTCTTTTTCTTTCGTTTTGCTGGCAGGGAGAAGCTCCCTGTGTCGGCGCGATTTTTCGACAAGGGCGGAGCCCTGCCTCTTGTTTTCCCGATAGGGGGCGAGCCCCCCTGCATTCTTTTTGTCTTCCGGCAGGGGGGTTCGCCTCCCTGCCCTCTTGTGTTCGTCGACAGGGGGCGAGGCTCCCTCTGCTTTTGTTATTTCCGGCAGGGGGCTTCCCCTCCCTGCCGCGTGTTTTCTCGACAGGGGGCGAAGCTCCCCCTGCTCTCATGTGTTTTGCCGGCAGGGGGCGCTTCGCCCCATTTTATTTACTAAGGCCTTACCTTCACCCCGTTTTATTTTTATTCTTGGCAAACTTTCGTTGATCACACCGTAGGTTTGAGGGGAAGTGTTAAAATGTATTGTTGTATATTCTCGTACACGTATGTATACCTATATACATATGTATATTTCATTATATATATACATATATGTATATATAATATATGTATATGACTTTTTTTTATTGTAGTAGGTTTGCCCCTATAGGGGCATTTTGGGCATTTCATATGTTTATAATAGGTAGTGCCCATTAGGGGCACTTTAGACCTTTTTTTATATTTTTTTCAGTTTCCAGTTGTTGGAGACTAGCCCAACGGCTAGATTGGCTAGTCTCCATTATTTGTATTCTCTATAAATAGGGGAGTCCCCCCCCCCTCTATTCATTAATGCTTTCTTTGAGCATTTTCTCATCAATAAAATCTTATAATTTTTCTATTGTTCTCTCTTATGATTGCTCTTTGTGAGCTCTTTGTATGCACTTAGTGCTTTTGTATTTTGCCATTGATTGGCTTTTGTATTGTCCCTTAGTGGATTTGTGCTTGTGCACTTATTTTGCACTCTTGTACGCCCTTAGAGGCTTTGTTATTGTATACTTTTGTGTTTCATTACAACTAAAGCCTGGTCTATCAATATTTAAGTCCATTTGGAAGAACCTCAATATTTTTACTTTTTCTTGTTCTAATTGTCACATTTGTAAAAGTCATGAACTTCCTTTAAGAAATTCTAATACATGAGTTTCATTTCCTTTTGGGCTAGTTCATTTTGATGTTTCGGAGGCAGCCCTAGTTTTATCTATGTCCAAACCTTGATAATATAGTAGGTATACTTGGACTTCTTAAAATGGAAGGACCAAGTCTTCTTTTTTTTCTTATTCCTTTTATACTGCTCTCTGTCACCCGCTCACCTCTATCTTTACACTTGTGCTATTGAAGGCACATAACTATTGAGTATAAATCATCTTCTTTTCATATTTTTTAGATTATTTTTTGTTGATCAAACCTTATGAATACAAGGTTTGTTTAGTAGAAAATGAGTTTTGAATCATGTGATTGTGACATGTAAGCAGGTTTTTTAAGGGCTTCAAAAATCAACGGTCCGCAATGCATTCAAATTTCACGACTAAAAAATCATGGCTTTAAATTGAAATAACATGAATCCACAATTGATCCTTAGCAAACAAACCATGTTGAACACATCTATATGGTCATATTGAGTAGGTAAAACTTAAACTTATGATTTCCAGCTCATTAGTTTTGTGCCTTCAATAGCACTAAATATCCATCCTATATATACATACATATATATAGAGTGAGTGGTAGCATAAGAGTTTAATGAAAACGCACTAAATATTCACCCTATATATACATACATATATATAGAGTGAGTGGTAGCATAAGAGTTTAATGAAAACGCACGTGTGCTGAGCGTCCATCGTGCACGTGGTGGACGCTCAATGCACAAACAAAGAAAAAAACACGTTTTAGTGGTGCTTTTGAAGCGGCACTAAAAACATATTTTTTTATACCCAGGGCACCCTGCAGAGGTAGCTAGCAGCGCTTCAAAATTCTGCTAAATGTCATTTATCCTTGTTTGAGCGCTGAGCGTAGCGCACGTGCATTTAGTTTAAGCACCTATGGATTAAGCAGCTACCACTTTTTCTATATATATAAGCTTTACTACATAACTGAATCAACAAGCCAAATCAACTACGACTCTATAAACTCTCCTCTAACATAGTAAAAATTCAGTAGTGTCTTGATCAATTAAAATTACCCAGAAAGTCAAATCAGAATCTTTCCTAGACTAGACTGTTCATAAAACAATTAACCTGAAAAATTCAAGCAGACACCTGCAACAAAAAATAGAATTAAAAGAAACAAAATGGATTTCAGATAATAAGATTATGAAACACACCTATAGCGAACAAACTCTGACAGTGCTGCAGAGGCAGCTTCCCTCTGAAATTTTTGGTTCCAGTTAAGTGCTTTACACAAGATGATGCATATGGGCTGAATCTGTAGATGTTCACCAGCCGAAACATATTCAGTGTGGATGAACAAGAGAAAAAGAGAAGACAATGATCTCTTCACAACAACCCTTAAAACACATGACCGTACTTTATATTTCCCTCCGTCAAACTAAAGAGCTAGACCAAAATAAACACACCTCTTTGGGCCTCTTAATTGCAACACAACTTGCCAAGTCCCGTATAAGTGTAACCCACTTGTCAGCTTCAATTTCTTCCCCATGCCTGGCCAAGATCTACATAGAACATGTGGTTGTAAGACAATTTGTTCACATTAATAAAAATATATAACATATCCTAATTGCAAAAACACAAACAAGAAAAGTGGTATTATATTTTGTTGTTATTTGGATGTACCTTTCCCATTTCAAGATCACCAACACATTCACAGAATGACTGAAAGGTAGGCAATAGAGTTCTGTGGTTAAGGAAAAGGAAAACTTTTTCACATACATCTCAAAATAAAAAAAACCCAAATGATGCATATTTATAATAGAAGAAAATACATGAATACAAATCAATTTAAAGCAGTGTGAAAATATAGGAGTCAGATAAAAATAGATGTGGTTGAATGTAACAAAAATACCTGAGTGGTTGAATGTAACCAACAGATGCCAGGCCATGACAACTTCCTAACTGGAGTATGAGTGTGCAAAGCACTGCACTATAACTTAGCTCTACAGTCCTCTTTCCAGTCTTACCACCACCCCTAATAGCAAGAGTTTGGATAAAAGACATGAAGATGAATGAGCCAAAAAAAAGCATCTTTCAAAACAGATGATGATCAGCATGCCTGAAAAAAGCAGTGAGGGCAAGAAGAGCAGCTTGTGATGCACCATCCCCATCAAGAGATTCATCTGAATGAATGGTGGTTTCTCCTTTCTCGGTCTCTTCTTTGTTAACTGCAAGTTGATTGAGGATAGAAAGCACATGCTCCAGAAACAAAATGGATAGAACTGGTTGTTGTGAAAAAGCCTATGACAGGAAGACAGATATTAAGGTGGGGAAAACAATAAGTGAAAAGAAGGCTTCAGGTCCTTGCAACACTTCTAATTGCACTCACATAGAATGCTTCCTGTACCGGCCAGCCACCTCGTAACCTGGTTATATCCTTTCTAACAATATCCCTTTCAGCTGAAGTTAATACTTCATTGAAAACAATTCCAGAAATTGTATTCTCAGCAAGGGAGCAGATCTTTTGCATATTAAGGAACATCATATATGGAAATCAACAAGATTATAAGAAAGCAATTAATTTGTAAGTACACTTGTGCATGAACTAAACTAGCACGACATGCAAGACGTTTGTATTCTGATTTTATAGTATTACATTAATGAAGCACAAAAGATACAGCGGAGAGAACTTCCTGCCGCAAATTCTTGTCGGAGACACATGCAGTGGCAGAAAGTAAAGACTGGGATATCCTGTTTCAACATCATGAAAGAAACACATAAATGATGATGAGTAGCTTCAACTCTTAAAAAATTAACAGTTTATCAAGAGTCAGCAAAAAGTACCGTGAAATATCAGCTTCAGTTAACACACTTCCCCGTTTTGTTATAAACTCTATGACAGCATGAATTGAACCCAGGGCCGATTGTCTGATCTTATCACAGATAGCACCAACACATCCATAAAGAGTGGCAACAAGCTGCACGTTCAAGGTTATATCAAATATGCATCCATGGATTTTGAATTAACAACACAATGACATGAAAGAGTTCCTCACTTCATCTTTAGTCAGAAGAATACAAACAGAAGAAACAACTCTGTTCAACACCTCTGACTGATCAATGGAAGCATCCTGTGAAAAGAAGGAAAACATTTTTAAAATAGAGCATCATGTGTGGTGTGCCATAGTATTGAGAATATTGTGCATTGCGGAAATTAAAATTTGACCAAATACTGGAAAGGCTCAGTAGAAGATCTCACACTCTTAAGAATGGCAATGACGTCTTCCAGTGAACCCAAGGCACTATATGCCATCTCTATATCCTTGTCACTTGCTGATTCCATGGGTCTTGGAAGAGAGAGAGACAAGCTGAATAAGAGATCCAGAATCTGAATACACAGACAAGCAACAATGTATTAGCATTTTACATTGGCCACCACAAATATTTAGCTCTAAAGTGTGCCTGAAATCAATTTAGTAACGTGAATGCATACTAACCTGTACAGAGACTTTTCTGACTTCAGAATTGGTGTCAGCACACCGTGGGAGATAGCCAATGACCCTTTCTCCGAGGTTCAAAGATTCCCGATTAGGCAACAAAAACTTTGCTGCAGATAAAGAGGACAAATTATTTACACACTAACACCAAGAAGCATATTTTAGTAAACATAGTACTTGGAAACATCGTAGCTTTTTTAAGGCAAGAGTATTACAGGAAAGATTGCGGGAGTTTCTCTGTGCAGTCTGTCCAATGAAATGGTGGCTGTGTATGCAACTACCAAGGCAACCAAGGGTGCAATAACTACTAGAACAGAGAGAGCGGAATTTAAGCAGTAGCTCATATACAGCAATACATCCTCTTCTTCTAAGATGATCAAGATCAGAGGAAATATACTGATCAATTCTTCTAAGCATATGAAGCAATTGTTCTGCTCTGCTTCTCCCATCCTCGCCACTAGTGAAAATAAAGTTGCCATAAAATAGATAATGCAAGATATAAAACAAATAAAACTCAAATAGTCCAATATGAATTGAGTGGAAGATGTGGCATGACATTACGGACCACATCATCAAATTCATTAGGAGAACATGGCCTTCAAGCATTAGCAACATTTCCCAGACAGCAATACTAGTGAAAAATGGGAAAAAGGGAACACAAACTGAAAAGATAGATTATAACAAAGATCTAAGAGAAAATAGAAGAAAAAACAACCAAATCATGGATAAATACATTGTATCAGATATTATTTAAGAAAAAGGAAAGCAAATGATATATCACATGGTAGAAAAGAAATTTCAAAAGAAAATGGTTCAACCAATAAGATTATGAAAACATCAAGTAACTATATGATCTTGGTTTTGTGCAGCTCTCTACTAATAAATATGAAGCCAAAAAGTGTGATGATAGCTAAAACGGTTCAACACTTTTACAAACTTTTTTCATCATATTTAACATGAGATCTAAGAAGAGATAAAAAACAGATGCCCTTGATTTTTCTTGCAAGTTTTTTCATCACTTTTCTCTTGCCAACATGCTCTACAATAAGATCAATAGAGTGGGATGCAATGTTTCCAGCACAAGTGCCCTCTCCTTTTCTTCAACATGAATTTATCTTTTAAATAATCTAATGCAGTTTCACCATGACTTGAACTACATTCTCTTTACTCATACCCTTGACAATGTCATCTAACATCTAAAAAGACAAACAGACATTCTACACAAGCGGATAAATCAATTGTTTAAAAAATCTAGTTGTATTGGACAAGTGAAAAGTGAATATCCATGCCACATTGAAACTATAAATACACAGCAGAACTTGTCCTTTATGCTACTTCCTTTAATAGCAGCTTCCTTAACTTATGGAAGTTATAAGCCATGTACTAGAAGCAAATTGGGAAAAAGATTCAATCATGGTATGAAGACAGTTAGGTAATCAAAATTAAATGCATGCATGATTGAGAAAACCATTTCCACAATATTTAAACCCTGCACAACTATCTTATAAAGAAATTGTCTATTACTGTCCTGGTAAATGATAAAAAGTTCAATCTTTATTTGATGTGTTACACAATAAGATTTCACACCCTGATACCATAATAATTTGGATGGAGGGGAAGAAACCTTACAAGTGGCAGTTGAAAGTTGAAACCAATGTTGTACATATCGTACGATATGGTATTATATGTATCGTTATTATAAGCACTCGTATCATGATATGTACCGTGACTGCATCATATGTATCATACAATATAGGCCCGTATCGTACCACATCGTATGATACAGGGTCAACACACTTAAAAAATGGCCAAATCATAATTTTTTTAGTTTGGGGTTTTAAAGACCTCTTAAGGGCCGACTCCCTTATTTGTGTAGAAGCCATTAGAGAGGTATTCACGCACCCTAGGACTCGTGAGAGCAATTTGGGGGCCGATCCGTGCACAAGAGAGAGGGTTTTTGCAGTTTGCTAAAGTAAAAGTGCATTTTCATCCGCGAAAATTAGAGATTTATATCAAGGTAGATATCAGGCTCCACACTCCTTCAACAGAGATGGCATCAGATGATCCGGCATGGCAATGGGGTACTCAAGTAATGAGTGAAAATGGATTGAAAATCGAGTGCAACTATAGCCATAATATTTTTGTTTATGTAATATTAAAGTATGAGTCTTGTGGCATGTTCTTAATTGCAATTCTTGTGAGATAGTTGATGTTTGATGATGTCTTATGCAGCTCATAGAGACATAAATGATTCATATGCTATTTTTTGTTTGTATTTTATGCAATTCATCATTGGTTCATGTGTTATAATTTTTTTAGAATTTTTGTTAGTTTTTTCTGATTTTTCATGATTTTTTTGAAATTTTTGAAAAATTTTATTAAAAAATTATGATTTTTACGATGCGATACAATACGTATCTTATTTTGGGCCCGACGGATACAGGTAACGATAGGATACTTACAACCTTGGTTGAAACACCTAAATTCTCACGTGAGGAAGAACAAAAGTAGATCTTGATTTATATTTCAATTCACACTTGAAATGAAATGGGGATCTTCGAAACACGAGCTTTGATTAACAAGAGCAAGTGTCAAGAATGACACTAAAGCATAACCCTTAAAATGGGTATAACGGGAAACAAAATAAAAATAAAAATGTATTATTTATTGATATGAAAAACCAATTGCTTAAGAAGCATTGGAGTGAAATACAAGAGGGGCTGCACCCCTTTATATACACAGCTGAAAGAGGACTCAATAGAGCTGTTGGGCACAGTCCAACAGCTCTATTTAGAGTTGTTGGAATGTGTCAGTCCAACAGCTCTATTAAGAGCTGTTGGACTGTGTCAGTCCAACAGCTCTATTGCTAGTCAAGTCTGGACAGGACTTGACTAGCAACAGTCATTCTAGTTCAAGTTGAACTAGATGACATAAAGACAAAAAATAAAAATAAAGGAAAAAAAATACAGAAAAGAAAGAAATTAAAAATGTATTTATATATATATATATATATATATATATATATAATAATATAATATTATTATATATACATATATGTACAGTTTTACATTTTAACACTCCCCCTCAAACTTACGGTACAATGAGCGAAAGTTTGTCTAAGAGAAAGTGAAATCGGGGAGCAGCGAGAGGCTTTGTAAAGAGGTCTGCTAACTGATATTCTAAAGTGACATATGGCAGATCAATTATCCCGTGTAGATATTCCTCTCTGACGTAGTGACAATCCATTTCGATGTGTTTGGTGCGTTCGTGGAATGTTCTGTTACTGGCAATGTAGATCGCACTTTTGTTGTCACAACACATTTGTGAAGCCTTTGTTGCTTCAACTCCCATGTCAGCAAGCAGTCGTCGGAGCCAAACTACTTCCATGGTCGTGGTTGCCATGGCTCTTTATTCAGCTTCGGTGGATGAGAGAGATACCTTCTGCTGCTTTTTACACCTCCACGATATTAATGATTCCCCTAAAAAGACACAAAAGCCAGTGGTTGAGTGTCTGTTATTGGGATCACCTCCCCAATCAGCATCAGTATATGCAATTAAATCAAGAGAAGAGGAAGAAGATAAGAAAAGTCCTCGTGAAAGAGAAGACTTGATGTATCTGATAATACGCATGACTGCTCCCATATGAACAGAAGTAGGAGCATGTTGAAATTGACTTGCTGTATGAACAGCATGTGCTATATCTGGTCTGGTAATGGATAGATAGGAAAGTGCCCCGACAAGCTGTCTGTAAGGAGTAGGGTCTGCAAGAAGTTCTCCATCATCAATCTTCATTTTAACATTAACAACTTCTGGAGTGTCAACTTTCTTATCATCAGTAATACCAGACCTGAAAACAATATCAAAAGCAAATTTAGTCTGAGATAATAAATATCCTCTAGGAGAATAAGCAACTTCAATGCCTAAAAAATATCTCAACAAGCCCAAATCAGTCATTTCAAAATGAGATTTAAGAAGTGTTTTGATTATTTCAACTCCCTGTTTATCGCTTCCGGTGATGATCATATCATCCACATAGAGAAGAAGCACAATGATCCCTGCATCAGAATTCTTAATAAACAAAGCAGTGTCAGTTAAACAGAATTGAAAATCAATATCAATCATAACACGACTAAACCTATCATACCAAGCTTTTGGTGCTTGTTTAAGTCCATAAAGAGCTTTTTCTAAGCGAAGGACTTTACCCTTAGGAATACTTAGACCAGGAGGGGGTTCCATATATACTTCTTCAACTAGCTTTCCATTTAAAAAAGCATTTTTGACATCCATTTGAAAAATAGACCATTTTTTGATAGAAGCTAAGGCAATTAAGGTTCGGACAGTAGTCATACGAGCCACCGGAGCAAAGGTTTCTTCATAATCAATCCCATATTCTTGGGCATAACCTTTGGCTACTAAACGGGCTTTATATCTTTCAAGAGTACCATCACTCTTGGTTTTAATTTTATAAACCCATCGACATCCTATAGTTTTCTTCCCTGGAGAAAGATCTTGAATATTCCATGTAGAAGCCTTTTCAAGTGCATCTAATTCAACTTTCATGGCTTCTATCCATTTGATATCATTTTTTGCTTGAAAATATGTGACGTCTTTTAATTTTCTAAAATCAAAGAAGCTCTCCTTTTCAAGAAAGGAAACATTTCTAGACACATATAGTTTATTATTTTTGAAGTCAAAACATCTATAACCTTTCTGGTTTTCAGCATATCCTAAAAAGGCACAGGGAATCGCACGAGGGGAAAGTTTATCATTTTTGTCAGTAAATATGAAACATTTGCACCCAAATATTCTTAATCTAGAGTAGTCTGGAGAAAAGTTCATAAGTTTTTCAATGGGAGTGATATTTTGTAACGAAGAAGATGGCATCCAATTAATGAGATAGGTGGCAGTTAAGGCAGCTTCTGCCCAAAAGTCTTTAGGGACTTGATTTGCTATTAATAAAGTTCTAGTGGTTTCTATAATATGGCGATGTTTTCGTTCTGCCAGTCCATTTTGTTGAGGTGTATAAGGACAAGATCTTTGATGTGTGATGCCATGCAATTTAAGATAATTTTGAAAATCTGTGGATAAAAACTCTCCCCCTGAATCTGTGCGAAAAATAGTAATATCATTTTGAAATTTGTTTTTAACCATATTATGAAAAGTTTGAAAGTATGAAAATACTTCAGACTTATGTTTGAGAAAGTACATCCACGTATGTCGGGAGAAATCATCGACAAAAATAACATAGTAAACAAATCCTCCTTTAGAAATTACTGGTGCAGGACCCCAAACATCTGAGTGTATTAATTCAAGTGGTCTTGAAGAGAAAAAGGTTCTGTTCTGAAATGGTAATCTTTTCAATTTGCCGAGAATACAATCTTTACAATCAAATGATTCAGAGTTACAAAATTTCCCTAGATTTGGAAAATGTTGGATTTTGGCTATACGTGGGTGACCAAGTCTCGTATGCCACAGTTCCAACTCTATTTTTTGAATACTATAACAAAAAGCTTTCTTCGGCATTTCCAAAAAATCCATGTAATAGAGTCCTCCTTCTCTATGGCCTTCCCCAATCAGCTTGCCTGACTGGCGATCCTGTACCCAACAACCATGAGAAGAAAAAGAAATATTACACCCATAATCAGAAATTTGAGATACAGATAAAAGATTTAAATTTAATTTGGGAACATGTCTAATTTCTGGAATAAAAAAAATTTTTGTTTTATAAATTTTTTCAAAATTTCCTATTCCTTCTATTTCAAGAGAAGTCCCATCAGCAGTAAAGACCTTTGACACACTTGTTTTATTTTTAACACATTTGGATAGACTTTGATTATTTGGGGTCATATGAAAAGATGCACCAGAGTCAAGAAGCCAAGAAATTTTACCTAAATCAGAAAAAGATGAGGCTGCTGCGCCGGTTGAAGCTTCAGATGAGGAAGAGGCACCTTTGATGAGAGGCTGAAGGATCTCCATTAGTTGGGCCAGGGAAACTGGTGCATCCTGATCTTTAGGTTCCGATCCAGCAATTGCAGCTCTTTTTTCTCTCAGCTCCTTAAGTTTGGGACATTGTGGCCTGTAGTGTCCCGGTTCATGACAGTGATGACAAATAACTTTCTTCTTATCATAGTCACCATTTTGTCGGTTAAAGTGAGGAGGCCTATATGATCGAACATGATTCCCTAGTCTAGACACGGCTAAAACCGAATCATCTTCAATTTTTAAAGAACCTTTCCGGAGACGATTTTCTTCCATTGTTAACTCTTCAATAGTTTCAACAATAGAAGGAATTTTTCCGCGGTGAAGTAGGGCCGATTTAGTGGTTTCAAATTCCGGCCTTAATCCAGTGATAAACTGGTAAAAATGTTCAACATCGAGTTGTTTCTGACGAAGCTCGATGTCTTCGGCACAATGCCACTTTGGTTCTAAAAGGGAAAGTTCTTCCCAAAGTTCGGACAACCCATTGTAATATTCACGAATAGTTTTGTCTCCTTGTGTCATCATTCGAACTTTTTCTTGGAGGTTGCACACGTGTGCAATATCTTTAAGGGAATACATATTCTTAAGGTATTCCCATGCCTTATCGGCATGATCAAATTTGGCAAGACTTGAGCATTTTTTAATGTCAACGCTATTGATAAGCCATGACATTATCTTCGCATGAGATATTCTCCATTCTTTCCATTTCTTCTCGTATGAGGCAATAGCCTTGATTTTCTATTCTTCCGATAGAGGGACGTCTTTATCTCCCTCCTTTTTAGTAAGAGATAGCTTAGGTTCCGAATCGGAACCATCCACAATCCCCCATAAGCCTTTTCCCCATATATGGTGCTTCATGATTGAAGCCCATGTTACATAGTTTGTATCGCTTAGTTTCATAGGCATGATGGTGACTTTATCATTGTCATCCATCGATTACAAGGAGAGAAAGAATAGGGATAGAAGAGAAACAAGAAGGAAAATGAGAAAGAAAAAAAAAAAAAACAATACAACAAGACGTGAAATCTTCTCCAATGAAGTGATAAAACACTTCTCTTCAAGTGGCGAACACTTTTGCAAACGGGCACGGAAACCGAGGCACAAGAGAGAGGGTTTTTGCAGTTTGCTAAAGTAAAAGTGCATTTTCATCCGCGAAAATTAGAGATTTATATCAAGGTAGATATCAGGCTCCACACTCCTTCAACAGAGATGGCATCAGATGATCCGGCATGGCAATGGGGTACTCAAGTAATGAGTGAAAATGGATTGAAAATCGAGTGCAACTATAGCCATAATATTTTTGTTTATGTAATATTAAAGTATGAGTCTTGTGGCATGTTCTTAATTGCAATTCTTGTGAGATAGTTGATGTTTGATGATGTCTTATGCAGCTCATAGAGACATAAATGATTCATATGCTATTTTTTGTTTGTATTTTATGCAATTCATCATTGGTTCATGTGTTATAATTTTTTTAGAATTTTTGTTAGTTTTTTCTGATTTTTCATGATTTTTTTGAAATTTTTGAAAAATTTTATTAAAAAATTATGATTTTTACGATGCGATACAATACGTATCTTATTTTGGGCCCGACGGATACAGGTAACGATAGGATACTTACAACCATGGTTGAAACACCTAAATTCTCACGTGAGGAAGAACAAAAGTAGATCTTGATTTATATTTCAATTCACACTTGAAATGAAATGGGGATCTTCGAAACACGAGCTTTGATTAACAAGAGCAAGTGTCAAGAATGACACTAAAGCATAACCCTTAAAAAGGGTATAACTGGAAACAAAATAAAAATGTATTCTTTATTGATATGAAAAACCAATTGCTTAAGAAGCATTGGAGTGAAATACAAGAGGGGCTGCACCCCTTTATATACACAGCTGAAAGAGGACTCAATAGAGTTGTTGGGCACAGTCCAACAGCTCTATTTAGAGCTGTTGAAATGTGTCAGTCCAACAGCTCTATTAAGAGCTGTTGGACTGTGTCAGTCCAACAGCTCTATTGCTAGTCAAGTCTGGACAGGACTTGACTAGCAACAGTCATTCTAGTTCAAACTGAACTAGATGACATAAAGACAAAAAATAAAAATAAAGGAAAAAAAATACAGAAAAGAAAGAAATTAAAAATGTATTTATATATATATATATAATAATATAATATTATTATATATACATATATGTACAGTTTTACATTTTAACAACACTAAAGGGATTAATTAGATAATCATACTTATCTACAATACCACAAGACAGTCACTAGTTAAACATAATATAAAACAACATAATAAAATGACAAATATAATATGCTATCATAGGCACCTAGTTTTCCAACAAGCTCAGCATGATCTTGAGCATGACCTTTATGAATTTGGGTTGGATTGATTGCAGTCATCCTTTCTAGATGTATTAGTTACTTGGACATTCAACACATGCATTTTGCATGTTTTCTCTCCTGTATGTCTCAAAAACCTTGTTTTCACCAGATTTATTTTAAAAATCTTAAAACACATTTTTTAAAATCTTTAAACTTTAGGAACCTTTGTGGACATCCTTTGAACCTTTTAGTCAAATGTTGATCATGTTAATTTAGCTAACATAGTGACATCAAAGATACAACATAATAAGTATAGTAAAAAATTCTGTAAAAGTACCATTGATAGCGGTATCAAAGAGAAAGGACCACCACATGATTTATAGTTTGCTAGAGAAAACAACATTTGGTCAACTATACAACCTAGATGTTAACAGCATAAAATAATTGACACTGACTTAAAGCATCATAACAATGCCAATATGCCAAAACATTGTACTAAAAAAATATAAGATGAATATATCACGAAACAGTAAACTTATAAGCTCATTCAAATGCAAGTAAAGGTATACCTTGTCAGCAAAATTGCACAAAGGAGCATAATGAGGCTGTTCACAAGTGGATCAATAACATCAGATGGATCATTGGGCAAAGCAAAGAAACCTAATGTAGCCTGTTGTATTTCACATTCAAATAAGCACATAAGCTGCAGATATGAATTAACAGGATAATAAAGGATCATAAACTGATTAATGGTATCCTAATATAAATGATCCAGAAGTACCTCCAAAATGTGATTACGGGTTTCCATCGTTAGCCTAGGTTCCAATGAAACCAAGGTGGTGCAAGCACTTAACGCAAGGGTCTGCATCAACAATAATAAAAAATATGCCACTTACAGGTGTCCTCATAGAAGGCCAGTCCATATAGAAATTTTGCAGATAGGACCATGCATTTTGTATCAAATAACTTACTTGAGTATGAAGAAGCTCAAGGTTCGAATCAAATGAAGCATCAATATCGTCCCTGCCCATCAAAGCGAGTACGTAGTCCAGCATTAGATCCCTTCTTTTTAGAGGGAATGATGCACCATTTTCAGCAGCACTTATTACAGCATGACCTATGTAAAGGGCATAAATGAATGAAAATGCATTTTGATGCTTCTAGTTGAAACGTAAAAAGATTCAAAAGCTTCTATGTATGAAAGAAATCCACAAAAATACAAAACTACCCCTCATAAATAATCATATGTACAAACATGAGTGAGGGTAGAATAAAAGGCTAAGAATACATATGGTACAACCCCATATTACCTACATTCCTCAACACTCCCCCTCAAACTTGGGATGATGCCGTTAAGATGTAACATATACATGTATATTTACATATACATATATGTATATATGCATATATGTATATATACATATATGTATATGTATATATATACATAAATATGTATGCTCATATCATTGTAATAGGAAATACCCATTAGGGGTATTTTAGTTATTTCATTGACATGTAATCCACAGGACATTTCATGTTTTTCTTTTCTTTAATTTTTAAATTTTGTAAATCATATTTTTGTAATGGGCTTTATTGTAATAAGCCCAATATAGCCGCAGGGAGATCCCAACGGCTATATTTATAATTGTTGGGATGCTCCCAACAACTCTAATAGAGTCTCTCTTGTATATAAAAAGGGGTTCTCTCCTTTAATAGGGTATGCTTGTCTCAAACACCCACTCTCAATAATACTGAAATTTTTTATGTGTTTCTGCCCCGGTGTGGATTGTGTGAATGTGCTTATGTATTGACCCATAAGTGGTCATTGTTCTTGTGTTGTAGTTGGTCCCATCAAATTTGATGGGAATAACAATTACAACTTTCTTGTTGGCCATGTAAGAAAAGAGAATAGAAGAGGGAGAAGATAAAAGGATGAAGATAATTTGATGGCACGCTTCCTGAAGGAATGAACTAACGCTCCTTTGATCTTCACGGTCCACCACACTATCTTTAAATACAAATTGTAATCAAGGATTGATTGATAATTCAAAAAAATACTTTTTGTTATAATGTACATGATTTGGATATTATTGTGGCATCAAAGGCTTAAGTCATCCTAGCATATCTAAATTGTCTAATACATCTCATTTGAAAAAAATTTGTAATGAAAAATTTGATTGCACTAATTGTATTCTTGGAAAAATGGTCATTCCCTTTCAAGAGAGAATCACCTTTGCATTTAAACCACTTGAATCAATACATTCGGATGTATAATGTAAAGCCCGTTAAAAAAAAAATTTGTCGAACATGTGTCAGACACGTGCCGAGGTTAGTCCGCCATGTCGGACCCGGACTCGGGTTCTCCAACATTCAAGAGCTTGCACCTTTAAAAGACGCAGGCTGAGAGGGGCGAGGGGTAAAACTCTCACCACTCTCTCTCTCTCTCCTTTTCGCCTCCCGTCTCCTCTCCTTCCTCTGCGGCCACCGACGACCCGAGCCACCGACCACCCCCGAGCTCCACCACCAGCTTCTCCCTCTTCTCTACTTCCACCGGCGACCGAAGCCAACGGCGGTGTAAAACCTGGTAAAAAAATTTTTTGTTTGGATCCCGATCGGATCCGGACCCGGATCCGACCCGGATGATCAATCGGTTGCGTGCTTATAAAAGCACGCAGCGGCAAAGGGGGGGAGGTTTCTCGAAACCCCCTTCCCCTCTGCTCTTTCGTTCTCACTCTCGCCCCTTCTCTCTCCTCTCCGCCTCTCCCGCCAAATCTCGTCCCCCGCAGCCACCGACGCCCACAGTCGTCGGCCACCACCTTCTTCCTTTTCTCTGCTACGAAGGCGTTGGCAATCCGCCACCACCTTTCGCTGCGGCAACCTCGGTCGACATCCCCGATGTCGCCCAAGCTTTCTCTCCCGTGTTCTCTCTACGGCCAGCGACCGCCGCCTTCGGTGACCCGCCGACCCCTTCTTCCCTCTCTTCTACCGCCTGTGACTATTAGAATCCAGATCGGATATAGATCCAGTAAAGGATCCATACCCATATAGGCCACGTGTATGCTATGTTATAATGTAATATTCATTACTAACTAGGGGTAATCCTGTCATTATAAAAAGGATCTGTAAACCTATTTACCTTGATGATGATTAGTGTAGACACACAGAAAAGAAAGTGTGGCTGCCGATTCCAAGAATTCCCTCTCCTCTCCCTACGCTCCTTCTCGATATTCACATTAACTGAGCACTTTTAATATGGTATCAGAGCAGCCGTTGATCTGGGCGTAAGAGTGGCCTCCATCAAAGAACATGAAGCTTGTTTTCTCAGTTACGATCTGCCGAGTCTTCTCCACCCAGAACCGAGCCTGATCTGCCAAGTTTGATCGTGCCTTCTCCACCCAGAACCGAGTCTGACCGTACCTTCTCCACCAAGAACCAAGTCTGTTCCTTCATCAGGGAACGTGAAAGGGCCCATTCCTCGACCTATCACGCCTGCTCCACCTTCAACCACGCATGCCATTTTTCCTCTTCAGTCGTGATCACAGACAAGTCAAGTCTGTATCAGGCAAGTTTTCTTTCAGCCGAGCACATCTCCAACAACAGCTCGTGTTCTCCAACAACAGCAGCTCGTGTTCTCCAACAGCAAGTCGATTCTTCCTATTTCTTGTTCTTTGTGATTCAATACATCTCCAACAGCAGCAACTCGTGTTCTCCAACAGCAGGTCGATTCTTCCTATTTCTTGTTTTTCGTGATTCAATACATCTCCAACAGCAACTCGTGTTCTCCAACAGCAGCAACTCGTGTTCTCCAACAACAGGTCGATTCTTCCTATTTCTTGTTCTTCGTGATTCAAGTTTCTCATTCTGATTCTCCCATCTGCTTTTATTCCCTACTACTTCTTTACTAGTCGAGTCCTTCTGCTGCTACTTCTTTATTCTCTACTGCTACTATTCAAAATCTGTTGTTATTCCCTACCACTTCAAAGTCGGTTGCTATTTCTTTACCAGTCGAGTCCTTCTCATTCGTGGACTTGCTTGCGTCTCTTCATTCTTTTAATCCCAGCCAAATTCTTCTCATTCACTTGCACAAAGACTGTGAATGGATACTTCAGCTAATCAAGGCCTTTCCTCCAACTTTCTGGGACAGCTAGTTTCTATAAAGCTAAACACCAACAATTATTTGACTTGGAAGAGACAGATTGCTCCTTTTATTCGAAGTCAAGACCTTTCAGGCCACTTGGATGGCTCTACTCCAATGCCTCCAAAATTTATCGTAGCCGAAGCCAAAGAAGATGGAGGATTACCGAGTACTATTCGTAATCCTGCATTCGTTTCTTGGATGAAGCGCGATCAGGCACTTGTTGCATACATCACTTCCACATTATCACAAGAGATATTGATTTTCATTCCTGATGATTGCACATCCAAACTCTTGTGGGAGGTTTTAGCTCAGACATATTCTCAGATATCAGAGGCTAAAGTGTTGTTTCTCAAACGCGAATTTCAAATGTTAAGAAAGGGGGCAATGAGCATTATTGAATTCTTAAATCAAGTCAAAAGCATTACAGACCAGCTAGCCATGGTTGGATGCCCAGTATCAGATAAAGAAAAGGTGCAACAGACACTGAATGCTCTGGGTTCAGAATATCATGTCCTTGTAACCTCTTTATTATGCTTACCTACATTACTCAATTTTGAGGAACTACGTGCCAAACTCCTTCAGTACGAAATGACTCTGAAGAGCATGTCTGATGTTTCAGTTGGACAATCATCTACACATGAGGTTCTTGCCACAGGGATGATAGTTGATCGTGCACGTGGAGGACGTGGCAGAGGCAGGGGATCTGCCATCTAGGGTGGACGTGGATTACTACCTACACCAAATTTCAAAGCCAGCTTTTCAAGGAATGTTCGCATATGCTATCAGTGTAATAAACGCGGCCACATCAAAGCCAATTGTTGGTTCAATCCACAGAATCGAAACAGAGCGCAGAATAATAGAAACATTGCTACACCAGGAACTGCAAGTACCTTTCGGGTCAGTGATGATGCTAAGGATCTTTTCTTGTCTGCTATGGCTAACCTGAACCTGAAGTAGAATGATGATGGAATATAGTATGTAGACTCAGGGGCAGCGACTCATGTCACTGGGAATGCAGGTAAATTCTCTACTTTGGTTCCCTATTTTAGAAAATCTAATATTGTAACTGGAGATGAGACTCACCACCCTATATCAAACATAGGCAATGTTCTCATTCCTTTGTCTGAGTCATCTATTTCTTTATCTGATGTTGTTCATGCACCAAATATAAAGAAAAACACTGTCTCTGTATCAAAACTTGTTGACTCTACCAATTCATCTGTGTAATTTACTCCTACTTCTGTCTTTGTCAAGGATCTTCAAACGAAGGAAATGTTCGCTAAAGGAGAGCGACGTGGAAACATGTAGGTCTTCAATGAAGATCCATCCTCCAGTATCTTGAAGCTCAAGTCTGATCATGTCTCTGAAAACGCCCTAAGTTTATCCAAATGTAATAAGCCAGATCTTTGGCATTCTCGTCTTGGTCATTGTAGTCAAGTCTTTATTGAAAAGTTAGTGTCCAATGGTTTTCTTCCAGAGTCTGTTTCATTTTCATTAAAGAATAAAATGTGTCCCAGTTGTCAAGTTTGCAAGAGTCATGTACTTCCTTTTCATCAAATAAATAAAAGAGCTTCTATTCCTTTTGAGATAATATGTTCTGATGTTTGGGGTCCAGCTCCCAATCCTTTGTCTTTTGGAAGTAAATATTATGTATCTTTTATTGATAGCTTTTCTCGTTTTACCTGGATATTCTTCATGAAACACAAATCAGAGGTCTTTCTTATTTTTCGTCATTTTCATGCCTATGTTAAAAATCAATTCTCCCAAAATATTCAAATTCTCCAATGTGATGGAGGTGGTGAGTACCCCTCTAAAGAGTTTTTAGATTTCCTCCAAGATAATGGGATACATCGTAAAGTTTTTTGCCCGTATACCCCACAACAAAATGGAATTGCTGAACGTAAACACAGACACATTGTTGAAAGTGCAATGAGTATGATGCATGATTGTAATGTGTCCATTAACCTTTGGACAGAAGTCTTTCACACTGCCACTCATGTGATAAATCGGCTCCCTATGCCTATCCTTGAAAATCAGTCTCCCTATTATGTTCCTTTTGGAATACAGCCTAATTATGATGAATTACGAGGATTTGGATGCACATGTTATGTACATGTTGACAAATCCATGAGAAACAAATTTCAAGACAAAGCCTCCATATGCCAATTTGTAGGTTATGCAGATGAACACAAGGGGTACAGGTGTTATGACCCTATCAATAAGAAAATCAAAATTTCCAGAAATGTTGTCTTTGATGAAAATAGTTTTCTGGAAAATAAAGCCAGCAACGATCGTGAACATGGTGATATGGCTGATAATTGGTATGATCCATGGCTTAGTGCTAAACTTATTCCACATGTTACTGAATGTACCACTTTGGCTCCTGAAAACATACATGATGAGACGATTTCAGATAAGGTATCGAAAACAGACTGTCAGAGATACAAAGAGAATGTCTACACCAGAAGACCCAGAGAGCAAACAGATGCCCCTGTTGGAGAACACATGACAATACCCAGTAACAGAGAGGCACCAAGAAGATCAAGCAGGATAAGGCATCCAATTGAAAAATGGGTAAGCTATGATAATTTCTCTATGGACTTTCAGATCTTTTTATCTAAGATTGAAAAACATGAGAAACCACCTGGGTTTTGTCAAGTTGTTCAATCTCACAAATGGATTGAGGCGATGAATGAGGAGATAGAGGCACTTCATGAGTGTCGAACATGGGAGATAGTTGGTCGCCCCCCAGATAAAAATGTTGTTGGCTCAAAATGGGTGTATAAGATTAAATACAAACCGGATGGGAGCATTGAACGATACAAGGCACGTCTTGTTGCCAAAGGTTTCACCCAAGAATAGGGTGAAGACTATGATGAGACCTTCAGCCCAGTAGTGAAAATGGGCACCATTCGTATTATCCTTGGCTTGGCCATTGAACATGGGTAGAGCCTTAATCAGCTTGATGTTAAAAATGCTTTTCTTCATGAGGATTTAAAAGAAGAGGTCTATATGGAACAACCTCAAGGTTATGCAGAGGGAGACCCAAGAGAATATGTATGTAAATTAACCAGAGCATTGTATGGTTTAAAGCAAGCCTCCAGGTCATATTTTGAAAGCTTCTCATCAGAGATTCAGAACCACGGTTTTATTCGTTCTCAACTAGATCATTCTTTGTTTATATACAGGGATGGAACCAGTGTGGTTTTCTTACTTATACATGTTGATGATATAGTGGTCACTGGTAATGCTCCAGAGCACATTTAGCAAATCAAAAGTTTGTTGAGTATGCGATTCAAGATGAAAGATCTTGGGAGGCTAAGATATTTTCTTGGTGTCTAGGTAGACAGACAGAATGGAGAAATGTCATTAACTCAACACAAATACACTCTTGATCTTTCGGCCAAAGCAGGAATGACAGATTGCAAACCTGTGCCTACACCCAGTGTTATCAATAAAAAACTCAGCATTTGTGATGGCGAATTATATCCTGACACCAGCAAGTATCACAGTTTAGTGGGCATGTTACAGTATCTTACCTTTACTAGACCAGACATTGTATATTCTGTAAATGAAGTATCTCAGTTTATGCATGAACCAAAGATCGGTCATATGGATGTCGTCAAACGTATTCTCCGATATCTAAAAGGCACGGTGGGTGATGGACTCAAGTATGCTCAATCTTCATGGGTAACACCAAAACATGACATATTGGCCTATACAGATGCAGACGGGGCAGGCGACCCAGATGAAAGGAGGTCTGTTTCAGGATACTGTGTTTTCATTGGAAGTAATCTTATCTCATGGATTAGTAGAAAACAGAAAGTTGTGGCAAGATCTAGCACAGAGGCAGAATATAGATCTATGGCAGCTACCACAGCAGAAGTAACCTGGATTAGGCGTCTCCTTACAGAGATGGGAGAGAGTATCTCAAGTTCAGTCCTCATGTGTGACAATAAAAGTGCAATACAAATTGTGTTCAATCATGTTCATCACGGTCGGACCAAACATATTGAGATTGACCAACATTTCATTAGACAAAAGGTAGCAGATAAAGAGATTGAACTGATTTATGTGTCTTCAGAAGACCAAGTTGCTGATATGTTCACCAAAGTTCTCACAAGTAACCGCTTTTGGTATCTGAAGAACAAGTTGCACATGGTCCAATCCCATGCACAACTTGAGGGAGGGTATTAGAATCCAGATCGGATATAGATCCAGTAAAGGATCCATACCCATATAGGCCACGTGTACGCTATGTTATAATGTAATATTCATTACTAACTAGGGGTAATCCTATCAATGTGAAAAGGATTTGTAAACCTATTTACCTTGATGATGATTAGTGTAGACACACAGAAAAGAAAGTGTGGCTGCCGATTCCAAGAATTCCCTCTCCTCTCTCCTCTCTTACTGCGCTCCTTCTTCTCGATATTCACATTAACTGAGCACTTTTAATAGTGACCATCGTGCCTGGCGATAGCAGCCGCCGACGACGGTGCCACCAGCCTTTCGTTTCCTCTTCTCTGTACCCTCCAACCATCTGAAGCCCTTCTCGTTGTTTTCACTGAAACCCCGGCGCCGGTGGTTCCCAGGTAAACCCCCCCCCCCTCTCTTCCTTCCCGTTTGTCTTGTCGACAGGGGCTCTGTCCCTCTGCCGTTTGCCTTGTCGACAGGGGGTCTCTCTCCCCTGCCTCTTGCCTTGTTCGGTCGACAGGGGGTCGAAGACCCCTGCCGTCACCTCTGGTTGACAGGGGGCATGTTCCTCTCTCTTTTTCATTTCCTGCATTTTGCTTTGCAGACAGGGGTTCATCCTTTGTCTTTGTTTCTTCTTGCAGGACAGGTCAGAGTCGCCGCCGCCGCTGTACTTTTCGCAGAAACGGCAGAAGGTCGTGCCCCCTAGCACTCTCTGATGTTTGGCATGAGGGAAGCAAGGCCCCCTGCCTTGATTTTGTTGCCGGCAGGGGCTGTCTCGTTTCCAGCAGGGGGTTGCGCCCCTTGTCCTGTTTCCTGTTGAGGCAGGTTCGGCAGGGAGCCTCTGCTCCCTCCCCTGCCTTTTCTATCCTGGCAGGCAGAGAGCATGAGCTCCCTGCCTCTGTGGCTTTTTGTCGGCAAGAGTGAGGCCCCTACCTCCTGCACCCTTGCAGGCAGGGTGCAGTGCCTCTACCCCTGCCTCTGCATCTCTGATGTCTGGAAGCAAACCTCCCTGCCTCTGCCACCGTTTGTCGCTCGCATCCAGTAGGCCCTGACAGGGGCCCTTTACTGTTCCAGCTGCCTTGTTGCCTCTGTCTGAACCATCAGGAGGCAGGGGTGTAGCCCCCTGCCTCCCTCTTCTTTTCGCTGACAGCAGGTCATCAGGGGCTCACAGCCCCTACCCCTGCTTCTTACACTTAAAGCAGGTTCGCAGAAGCACGCTGCTCCTGCCTCTGCCTCTTTCACGTGAGGACAGCGGGAGTGCCCCTCTCCTTACTATTTTCGGTGTAAGCTTGTTAAAAATGTCGCTTTTGTAACTCGTACGACAAATCTCGCTCGCGCCTCGCGACCCGAGCCGTACATCGCTTACACCCGCAGACGCCAGCAATCTCGCAACTCCCCAAGGTAGGGGAAGATTGCACGGAGGACTTGGACAATTGAATTGAGTTCAATTAACTAAAAAGGATAATTAAATAAATATATATGCATATATATTTATACGAGTACGCATTTAACTCAAGGACGCGGTTTCGCGATCCTTGTCCTTTACTTTCTGCCATGTCTTTACTTTGGCATCGCGCTTTGCGCCCAGACTCTTGCTTTTGCAAATATTTCGTTACTGCCTTGCCATTGCAGACGACGCTCAAGTTTTCACTGATTGCATGTGCCATAAAGGCATCCTCGTGGAGGATGCAAGGAGCATTTACCGCTCTCCCTCTTGCGACAAGAGTTGAGTCGAGAGCTTAGTGATACATCTTCGTCTAAGGAAAGGGATCCCTAGCAGGGATCCTGGCTTTTCGAGCGAGCAGTCCTGTAAAGTTGACTTGAGAATTTAGGGAGCTGCGCAAAAGCATCAAAGACTGCCCAAATCGAAGTATTTGGAAGAATGTGTTTTGGCTGGTTTTGTTCGTCTATTCGGCATATCTTGGGTAACCCCAAATTGGGGCTTGAGCGAACTTTTTAGCAGGGTTCTGTTGAGAAACTCGTATCCTATTCATCGAGGCCAGTATCGAGTCATGCGAGGCATGTAGATACCATGATAGCGGATGAGATTCAAGAAAATCACATGTCAGATGTTGGCACAAGCTGTTGGCAGTTTCAAAAGATAAAGAATGTCAAAAGAAGAGCTTCAGAAACATTACATCTTTGTGAAACACTTTTGTTGAGGCTCCTATTGAGGAACTATACCCCTTTCATCATAAAGTACTGGTAGTCGTACACTACACGCTAGTACTGCGATGATCGGATGAGATGGTCGTACGACCTCGAATAGTGCTAAATGCACAATATGTAATCACATAAAATGATGACTATTCGCCTTTACAGGCAAGATGCTCGAGTGTTTTAAAGACCACAACATTAGAATGGGTCGTTAGTTAAGCACCACCTAACGCACCCATTCGCTTCTTGTAGTCTGTCAAGGGAGAGGACAGAGCGGTACAAAACTCTAATGGACAGGTTGTTAACAACCACCCCACGGGCAAAGATCTGGCTTCCCCAGTCATTGGAGTTATGGGAAAGGACTACCAGACATTATCCTAGGTGGTAGATCCCATGGACTTCTGCATAAGTTGGATGCATCCGTTGCCAAGTACTTGCCTTTGGGGAATCCTCTCTTGGCTAAAGTCGTCCCCTTAGGAGCGGACTCAACTAGCTATTCGGGTTATTGAAAATACATAGAATAACAGACGCCCGAACTAGTCTCAGTTGTTTCTACGTTTTGTCTGCCCGTACCCGCAGGCCAGTAATATTGAAACATAAGTCTGTTCACACTGGTTGATTGCTCATAAGACTTTTGTGTGCTTTGAGTACGTATTTTTTGTCAAGTAAAAGCTTATCAATAAAATTACATATGACTTTGTGTGTCCCCGAGATTCTTATGATTATAATGCTTATGTTAGCATATATGTGGATGACATGTCACACCGACAAATGATTAGTTTAGACTATTTAGGTGAATAATACATCACGAATACATAGTTTTATTGTAGAGAATTGTGTTATGATTGCCTAAGTGAATATAGCATACCGGTATAACATGATTGATAAGTATCTTGAATTTGATTGAAATGTCTTGAAGATATGTGCATGAGTTACACGCTAGAAAGGTCGAATGCGATGTGCTTTGAGATAAGAATTGTGAATGCATATGATGATGCAATGATCTGAATTGTCTTACATGAATATATAACTTGAATCCTATGTAAATTTATTGAACTACGTAGGAGTTAAATATGTTGATGTTTAGTTGATTCATATTATGTAATTTACGTGTTCTCATGTGTATAGAACTCATGCTTTGTTTATGCATGCTTTGAGGTCCTATTTGAAGAATGCAATGTTCCTTGTGGCAATGATACGATGCGTAGTATTATATGCTTCTGTATGATGTGATTGAAATGCCACGTGATAAGAAATGTTGAAAGCATGCAATAAATGTTCATGGTTCATAGAACCTTATGTGTAATCTTGTGATTTGTTTTACCATGTGAAGTGATACGATACATATTGTTGATATACATGCTTGTGCCCATATTGGTGGCTACTGACCCCAAGAGCGATCAATTATTCGGAGCAGTCGATTGTATTGATACATGTATCACTGTGTATGGTACCTCTTGAAGACCTGATCTCCAAAGGATTATCTGCGAGGGTACATATGATCAAGATCTAGTAACCAGCTAGAGTGGTAGATTCTCGGTGAGGATGTACAGTGTCCACGAGTGGGTAGCCGCAAAGACGGTGAACTCCTGTGAGGAAGTGTATGGTCCAAGACCAGGTATACCATCTAGGACGGTAATTCCTTGTGAGATTGTACATTTCCCAGACCAGATGATCCGGGGTTGATCTTGTTAATTATAATAGTGGCTATCGACCCTGAGAGCAGTCATTTGTGTTGATGCGTGTATCACAATAATTTTCATTGAATATGACATTTGTTGAGGATCGGGTTCCCAAAGGATTCTCTGTGAGGTTATGTATAATCAAGATCTGGTAAATCGAGTAGAGTGGTAGATTTTCTGTGAGGATGTAGGTTGTTCAAGAGCGGGTAGCCGCAAAGACGGTAAACTCCTGTGAGGAAGTGTATTGTCCCAGACCAGGTATACCATCTAGGGCGGTAATTACTTGTGAGGTCGTACATTTTCCAGACCAAGCGATCCGACGTGAAACTTGTGATTTTGATTACCATAAAAAGTTATGGTGAGTTGTGATAATCTTCTGAGATTGATATTGATAGCCAATTATGAATTTATAGATTTGGCATTCTGTTATAGCATGATTTCATGCAGGACTCAGATGTGAAAATCAGATCTTTATTGATTTTAGATCATGATAGTGTTTTGGACCTTCTATGGAAGGGTAGGTTTTTTTAAGAAAGTACGACGCCATTAAGTGAGTCATATAAGGTGATAGTGAAAGAATGAAACCCTAATCTACGATGAGAGAAGAGAAGAGAGGGAGAGAGAAATTTCCAGCTGAAAGTGTTAAAATGTAAAACTGTACATATATGTATATATAATAATATTATATTATATATATATATATATACATTTTTCATTTCTTTCTTTTTTGTAATTTTTTTCCTTTATTTTTTATTTTTTGTCTTTATGTCATCTAGTTCAGTTTGAACTAGAATGACTGTTGCTAGTCAAGTCCTGTCCAGACTTGACTAGCAATAAAGCTGTTGGACTGACACATTCCAACAGCTCTAAATAGAGCTGTTGGACTGTGCCCAACAGCTCTATTGAGTCCTCTTTCAGCTGTGTATATAAAGGGGTGCAGCCCCTCTTGTATTTTACTCCAATGCTTCTTAAGCAATTGGTTTTTCATATCAATAAAGAATACATTTTTATTTTTATTTTGTTTCCAGTTATACCCTTTTTAAGGGTTATGCTTTAGTGTCATTCTTGACACTTGCTCTTGTTAATCTAAGCTCGTGTTTCGAAGATCCCCATTTCATTTCATGGTATCAGAGCCGCGGAAGTACTAAATCTTGAGGAAAAGCTGCCTCGGTTTCCGTGCCCGTTTGCAAAAGTGTTCGCCACTTGAAGAGAAGTGTTTTATCACTTCATTGGAGAAGATTTCACGTCTTGTTGTATTGTTTTTTTTTTTTTTTCTTTCTCATTTTCCTTCTTGTTTCTCTTCTATCCCTATTCTTTCTCTCCTTGTAATCGATGGATGACAATGATAAAGTCACCATCATGCCTATGAAACTAAGCGATACAAACTATGTAACATGGGCTTCAATCATGAAGCACCATATATGGGGAAAAGGCTTATGGGGGATTGTGGATGGTTCCGATTCGGAACCTAAGCTATCTCTTACTAAAAAGGAGGGAGATAAAGACGTCCCTCTATCGGAAGAATAGAAAATCAAGGCTATTGCCTCATACGAGAAGAAATGGAAAGAATGGAGAATATCTCATGCGAAGATAATGTCATGGCTTATCAATAGCGTTGACATTAAAAAATGCTCAAGTCTTGCCAAATTTGATCATGCCGATAAGGCATGGGAATACCTTAAGAATATGTATTCCCTTAAAGATATTGCACACGTGTGCAACCTCCAAGAAAAAGTTCGAATGATGACACAAGGAGACAAAACTATTCGTGAATATTACAATGGGTTGTCCGAACTTTGGGAAGAACTTTCCCTTTTAGAACCAAAGTGGCATTGTGCCGAAGACATCGAGCTTCGTCAGAAACAACTCGATGCCGAACATTTTTACCAGTTTATCACTGGATTAAGGCCGGAATTTGAAACCACTAAATCGGCCCTACTTCACCGGGAAAAAATTTCTTCTATTGTTGAAACTATTGAAGAGTTAACAATGGAAGAAAATCGTCTCTGGAAAGGTTCTTTAAAAATTGAAGATGATTCCGTTTTAGCCGTGTCTAGACCAGAGAATCATGTTCAATCATATAGGCCTCCTCACTTTAACCGACAAAATGGTGACTATGATAAGAAGAAAGTTATTTGTCATCACTGTCATGAACCGGGACACTACAGGCCACAATGTCCCAAACTTAAGGAGCTGAGAGAAAAAAGAGCTGCAATTGCTGGATCGGAGCCTAAAGATCAGGATGCACCAGTTTCCCTGGCCCAACTAATGGAGATTCTTCAGCCTCTCATCAAAGGTGCCTCTTCCTCATCTGAAGCTTCAACCGGCGCAGCAACCTCATCTTTTTCTGATCTAGGCAAAATTTCTTGGCTTCTTGACTCTGGTGCATCTTTTCATATGACCCCAAATAATCAAAGTCTATCCAAATGTGTTAAAAATAAAACAAGTGTGTCAAAGGTCTTTACTGCTGATGGGACTTCTCTTGAAATAGAAGGAATAGGAAATTTTGAAAAAATTTATAAAACAAAAAATTTTTTTATTCCAGAAATTAGACATGTTCCCAAATTAAATTTAAATCTTTTATCTGTATCTCAAATTTCTGATTATGGGTGTAATATTTCTTTTTCTTCTCATGGTTGTTGGGTACAGGATCGCCAGTCAGGCAAGCTGATTGGGGAAGGCCATAGAGAAGGAGGACTCTATTACATGGATTTTTTGGAAATGCCAAAGAAAACTTTTTGTTATAATATTCAAAAAATAGAGTTGGAACTGTGGCATAAGAGACTTGGTCACCCACATATAGCCAAAATCCAACATTTTCCAAATCTAGAGAAATTTTGTAATTCTGAATCATTTGATTGTAAAGATTGTATTCTCGGCAAAATGAAAAGATTACCATTTCAGAACAGAACCTTTTTCTCTTCAAGACCACTTGAATTAATACACTCGGATGTTTGGGGTCCTGCACCAGTAATTTCTAAAGGAGGATTTGTTTACTATGTTATTTTTGTCGATGATTTCTCCCGACATACATGGATGTACTTTCTCAAACATAAGTCTGAAGTATTTTCATACTTTCAAACTTTTCATAATATGGTTAAAAACAAGTTTCAAAATGATATTACTATTTTTCGCACAGATTCAGGGGGAGAGTTCTTATCCACAGATTTTCAAAATTATCTTGAATTGCATGGCATCACACATCAAAAATCTTGTCCTTATACACCTCAACAAAATGGACTGGCAGAACGAAAACATCGCCATATTATAGAAACCACTAGGACTTTATTAATAGCAACTCAAGTCCCGAAAGACTTTTGGGCAGAAGCTGCCTTAACTGCCACATATCTCATTAATAGGATGTCATCTTCTTCGTTACAAAATATCACTCCCATTGAAAAACTTATGAACATTTCTCCAGACTACTCTAGACTAAGAGTATTTGGGTGCAAATGTTTCATATTTACTGACAAAAATGATAAACTTTCCCCTCGTGCGATTCCCTGTGCCTTTTTAGGATATGCTGAAAACCAGAAAGGTTATAGATGTTTCGACTTCAAAAATAATAAACTATATGTGTCTAGAAATGTTTCCTTTCTTGAAAAGGAGAGCTTCTTTGATTTTAGAAAATTAAAAGACGTCACTGAGTACTCCTTTTTGCTAGATCTAACATCAGCATCTAATGAATATGACCTTGACTGTAACTTTGATGATGATCAAAGAATTATTGATCTTAATGTTGAAAATGAAGAAGTTCATAGAGATACTAGTATTCAATATTCCAGGCGACAAGAGTCTAATCCTCCATGTGCACTTGAGAAATATTCTAACAGTCCAACAGCTTTGTTTATTAAGAATTCTGATGCAGGGATCATTGTGCTTCTTCTCTATGTGGATGATATGATCATCACCGGAAGCGATAAACAGGGAGTTGAAACAATCAAAACACTTCTTAAATCTCATTTTGAAATGACTGATTTGGGCTTGTTGAGATATTTTTTAGGCATTGAAGTTGCTTATTCTCCTAGAGGATATTTATTATCTCAGACTAAATTTGCTTTTGATATTGTTTTCAGGTCTGGTATTACTGATGATAAGAAAGTCGACACTCCAGAAGTTGTTAATGTTAAAATGAAGATTGATGATGGAGAACTTCTTGCAGACCCTACTCCTTACAGACAGCTTGTCGGGGCACTTTCCTATCTATCCATTACCAGACCAGATATAGCACATGTTGTTCATACAGCAAGTCAATTTCAACATGCTCCTACTTCTGTTCATATGGGAGCAGTCATGCGTATTATCAGATACATCAAGTCCTCTCTTTCACGAGGACTTTTCTTATCTTCCTCCTCTTCTCTTGATTTAATTGCATATACTGATGCTGATTGGGGAGGTGATCCCAATAACAGACACTCAACCACTGGCTTTTGTGTCTTTTTAGGGGAATCATTAATCTCGTGGAAGTGTAAAAAGCAGCAGAAGGTATCTCTCTCATCCACCGAAGCTGAATACAGAGCCATGGCAACCACGACCAAGGAAGTAGTTTGGCTCCGACGACTGCTTGCTGACATGGGAGTTGAAGCAACAAAGGCTTCACAAATGTGTTGTGACAACAAAAGTGCGATCTACATTGCCAGTAACAGAACATTCCACGAACGCACCAAACACATCGAAATGGATTGTCACTACGTCAGAGAGGAATATCTACACGGGATAATTGATCTGCCATATGTCACTTCAGAATATCAGTTAGCAGACTTCTTTACAAAGCCTCTCGCTACTCCCCGATTTCACTTTTTCTTAGACAAACTTTCGCTCATTGTACCGTAAGTTTGAGGGGGAGTGTTAAAATGTAAAACTGTACATATATGTATATATAATAATATTATATTATATATATATATATACATTTTTCATTTCTTTCTTTTCTGTATTTTTTTTCCTTTATTTTTTATTTTTTGTCTTTATGTCATCTAGTTCATTTTGAACTAGAATGACTGTTGCTAGTCAAGTCCTGTCCAGACTTGACTAGCAATAGAGCTGTTGGACTGACACATTCCAACAGCTCTAAATAGAGCTGTTGGACTGTGCCCAACAGCTCTATTGAGTCCTCTTTCAGCTGTGTATATAAAGGGGTGCAGCCCCTCTTGTATTTTACTCCAATGCTTCTTAAGCAATTGGTTTTTCATATCAATAAAGAATACATTTTTATTTTTATTTTGCTTCCAGTTATACCCTTTTTAAGGGTTATGCTTTAGTGTCATTCTTGACACTTGCTCTTGTTAATCTAAGCTCGTGTTTCGAAGATCCCCATTTCATTTCAGAAAGGAGGGTTCAGTCCATCGTGATTGCCCTCTCATTCTATTTAACATAAAGTGTAAACATTAGGGTACGAAAATACCCTTTTACAAAATAATAATTTACAATACATGAACTGGATCTGGACCTGATCCATTATACAAATGGATCGGGTCAGACATACAATGAAGATAATAATGTCTTCTTTTCAGCCTCCCTCAAGTTGTGCATGGTGTTGGACCATGAACAACTTGTTCTTCAAAAACCAAAATCTATCCTTTGTTAACCCTTTAGTGAGGATATCAGCAACTTGTTCTTTTGTTGACACATACATGGGCTCTATCTCTTTGTCTTCAACCTTTTTCCCGATAAAATGTTGATCTATTTCAATGTGCTTTGCTCGACTATGGTGAATGGGATTGAATGACATGTTGATGGCACTTTGATTGTCACACAGCAACAGTGATCGAACAATCGGCTCTCCCATTTCAGTCAGAAGATGTCTTATCCATGTACCCTCGGCCGTGGCAGTGGCCATTGATCTGTATTCGGCCTCAGTGCTCGATCTAGCAACCGCCTTTTGTTTTCTACTGCTCCAGGATACCAAGTTTGGCCCAATGAAGCTGCAATAACCAGATACTGATCGTCGTTCGTCTGGATCCCCCGCCCAATCAGCATCAGCATAAGTAATAATCTCATGGCCCCCACTTGGATCTAATTCTTCCTTGCCTTTGTATACCAGCCCATCACCCACTGTACCCTTTAGGTAGCGAAGTATACGTTTGACTGCCTCCATATGTGACACACGAGGTTCATGCATAAACTGGGATACCTGATTAACTGAATATACTATGTCGGGTCTAGTAAAAGTCAGGTATTACAACATGCCAACTAAACTGCGATACTTAGTGGGATCTCCATATATATTCCCTTCTTGTGAACTCAATTTCTGATGAATGACACTTGGAGTTGTTAACGGCTTACAATCTGTCATGCCTGCTCTGCCGAGAATGTCCAGCGTATATTTGTGTTGAGTAAGGGTAAGTGTATCATTCTTGTTATCAACTTCTACCCCAAGAAAATATCGCAGCTCTCCCAAATCTTTCATCTTAAATCTCTAATTTAATAACTTCTTCACCTGCTCAATATGGCTTTTACAATTCCCTGTGATGATGATATCATCAACATATATCAACAGAAGGGTAGTAACTCCTTGTTCATTGTGAATGAATAATGAGTGATCCAGAAGAGACCTAGAAAAGCCATGTCGTTGTATTTCTAGAGAAAAACTGTCGAACCAGGAACGAGAAGCTTGTTTCAAACCATAGAGTGCTCTCTTTAATTTGCATACATATTTTTTGGCGTCTCGTTCTGCATATCCAGTGGGTTGTTCCATGTAGACCTCTTCTTTTAAATCCCCGTGCAGAAAAGCATTTTTCACATCCAGCTGGCTCAATGTCCATCCATGTTTAATGGCTAGACTCAACACAATACGAATAGTCCCCATCTTGACAACAGGACTAAAAGTTTCATCAAAGTCTTGGCCTTCCTCTTGTGTGAATCCCTTGGCTACCAGTCGAGCCTTGTACCTTTCGATGCTCCCATCTGGTTTATATTTTATCTTGTACACCCATTTTGACCCAACTACATTTCTGTTCAGTGGTCTAGGCACAATCTCCCATGTGCCACATTCATGTAAGGCCTCCATTTCTTCATTCATTGCTTCTACCCATCTTCTAGAGCTCGCAGCTTGATAGAACATAAGAGGCTCATCCTCTTTACTTATGGATGTCAAGAATAACTGAAAATCCATTGAAAATTTTTTATAACTTACCCACCTGTCAAGTGGATGTCGAATCCGTGAAGATCTTCTGATATCCATTTGCTGCGAAACGGATGATCCAGATGGATCCGTGTTCGAACAAGAAGTGAATGAGGGCTCTTTCTCTCGCCGAGTGTACACAATTCCCTTATACCTTGTTGGCTCCAAGTCATATGTGACAGTTTCCTCCGTTTGAGTCTCATTGGCTGAATCCTCATGTGGCTCATTCTGACTGCAATTTTCTGGACATTCTACTGTACCATTGGAGAAGAGTTCTGAATTTAACCATGGGTAGTATACCTCAATGCTGGAGCTTGAGTTATCAGTATCCACCATAGTTGAATTATTATCCTGATCAGCAAAGTTCATTTCATCGAAAATAACATTCCTTGATATTTTGACACGCTTACTCAGGGGATCATAACACCTGTACCCTTTGTAATCTTCGGCATATCCTATAAACCTGCATTTCAAAGCTTTATCTTGGAACTTGTGCCTGAGTGAGCTATCAATGTGCACATAACAAACAGACCCAAACACGTAATTTATGATAATCAGGTTGTATGCCAAAAAGAGAGAAGTATGGTGACTTATTTTCTAAGATATTCATGGGCAAGCGATTTATCACATGAACTGTGGAGTGGAAGGCCTCAGTCCATAATGATGTAGGGAGATTGCTCCCGTGCATCATGCTCATTGCAGTCTCAACAATATGTCGATGCTTCCTCTCAGCAATCCCATTTTGTTGAGGTGTATGAGGGCAAGACACTCTTCTCTTTATCCCATTATGTTGAAGAAAATTAACAAAGTCACTCGAAGAGAATTCACCTCCTCCATCACACTGGAAATTAAGAATGTTGGTAGAGAAATGATTTTGAACGAAAGAGTGGAATTTCTGGAACAATCCAAAAACTTCTGATTTGTGCTTCATAAAGAATATCCAAGTATAACGTGAATAACTATCAACGAAAATAAGATAGTATTTACTGCCAGAAAAAGAAGTAATTGGAGCAGGACCCCAGACATCTGAACAAATTACCTCAAATGGCCTTGAAGCTCTTTTATTAATGGAAGCAAAAGGTAAGACATGACTCTTACATAGATGACAGCTAGAACATTTTGTATCAACGACTTCTGAACTCAGACTGGACTTAGGAATAAGATTATTCATGACAAGTTTTTCAATAAAATGGCGACCACAATGGCCAAGACGACTATGCCAAAGTCTTGGCTTATTACTTTCAGAAACATTAAATAAAAAATCAGAATCAAAGACTTGGTGAGGCTTCAAGGATGAATAGTTGGGATGAATGAAGGAAGGATCTTCTTGGAAGATGTACATGTTGCCCCATCGTTTTCCTTCAGCGAATGTCCTCCTCGTGCGAAGATCCTTGACATAAACAGAAGAGGGAGTAAATTCAACTGAAGCATTTGCATCATCAACAAGCTTTGAGACAGAAACAATGTTCTTTTGAATATTAGGAGCATGGATGACACTTGGAAGTTTAAGAGAGGACTTTGACATGTGTATAATGGCATTTCCAGTATGTGAGATGGCATGATGTGATCCATCTCCTGTGACAATGCTATTCTTTCCAACATAAGGTGTAAGAGTCAAGAGTTTACCTACATCACCTGTAACATGAGTAGCTGCTCCAGAGTCGACATACCAAGTTCCTTTGTCATTTTGTTTCATATTCAATCCTGCCAAGGCTGCCAACAACAACTCTTTTACTTCTCCATCCTTTCTAGCCTCTGTTTGTGGAGCTTTCCCTTTGTTTTGAGGATTAAACCAACAGTTCGCTTTAATGTGCCCTTTATTGTTGCATAGGAAACAGGTGGGAATGGGTCTTTGTCCCTGAACATTGGGTGTTGGAAGTATGCCACGACCTCCATAGTTATTTCTCCCTTGTCCTCCTTTTCCTCGAAAAGAATTTCCTCTACCTTGACCATAACTCATTCCCATAGCCAGCACATCTTGTGTTCCGGAATTCCCATGAAAAACTTCAGAGGAACCTTTCAGATTCATCTCATATTGCAACAGTTTTGCACGAAGATCTTCAAACTTTGGAAGTTCTGGTAAACATAGTAAGGTTGTCGTCATAACATGATAATCTGGCCCCAATCCACTCAAGGTTTGTTGTACTTTATCTTTTTCACTGACGAGACACCCAACAACCGCCAACTGATCTCTGATGCCTTTCATTTTATTCAGGTATTCCATAATAGACATGGAATCTTTCTTCAGCATTTGAAATTCTCGCTTAAGAAACATAATTCTTGCCTCAGAAATTTGTGAATATGTTTAAACTAACATATCCCACAGTTCCTTTGCCGAACAATCATCAAGAAGAGCAATAAGGACCTCCTGTGAAAGAGTTGAAGTGATATATGCCACTAGCGATTGATCTCTCTTCATCCAAGCAACATATTCTGGATTCTTGTGAAAAACAACAGATTGTTCGCCTTTATCATCCACCTTTTCTTGCGAAAGAAATTCTGGAGGCGGTGGGACCGATCCATCCAGATGACCAGAAAGGTCCTGACTTTTTATAAACGGAATAATCTGTCTTTTCCAGGTCAAGAAATTACAGTTATTCAATTTTTCAGAGACTAGTTGACCAAGAAAACTTGAGGACAGGCATGATTGCCCGTGAGTAAATTCCATTTGATGAATATGCTTGAACTGACACTTAGGTATGAAGAACAAAGAACTCGGCTAACAGAAAAAGACAGATAAGATATGACAGATGGCTAACAATGATTAGCAGTGATTAGCAGGAAAAACAGCAGAAAGGAAAAGGAAATCACAGATCAAGAGATTAACAATGGTTAGCAGGGATTAAACCACAGATCAAGAGATTAAATGTAGGAAAAACAGCAGGAAAACAGCAGGGATTAAACCTGATGAACCTGATTTCACAAAGAAGCAATCACGGCTGAAAAGAAAACACAGATTGATGCTGTAACACACGGCTGAAAGAAATCACAGATTTTCTTCACAAAGATTTTCTTCACACAGATTCACGCTAGGTATTTGAGGGCCACAATACCACACAGATTCACAGAGATTTACCACACAGATTCAAATCACGGCACACAAATTCACGCTGGGATTCACGGCTGATAAGTTCACTCTGCTGACGCTGGTGGATTCACGCTGGGATTTGCTCACGCAGACTCAGGCTGGGTTTTCTTCACGCAGACGCAGATTCACGCAGATGGGCTTTCTTCACGCAGGCTGGGCTTTCTTTCTTCACGCAGGCTGAAATCACGCTGATTCACGACCAGACATTCTTCACTGGGTATTTACGCTGGGTATTCACACCCAGATTCACGCAGATAGCTGATGCAGATCCACGTTGATGCAGATCCACGCTGTGCTTTCTTCACGCAGATCCACGCCTTGCTTTCTTCACGCAGATCCACGCCCTGCTTTGATACCATGAAAGAATGAAACCCTAATCTACGATGAGAGAAGAGAAAAGAGGGAGAGAGAAATTTCCAGCTGAAAGGAGGGTTCAGTCCATCGTGACTGCCCTCTCATTCTATTTAACATAAAGTGTAAACATTAGGGTACGAAAATACCCTTTTACAAAATAATAATTTACAATACATGAACTGGATCTGGACCTGATCCATTATACAAATGGATCGGGTCAGACATACAATGAAGATAATAATGTCTTCTTTTCAGATAGTTGGTTGCGTAAAGCCTTGAGAGATGGGAATAAATTAAGGTTGTTCAAGACAAAGAGCTTGTTAGAAATAGTGAGAGCGACAAACGATGACCTGATAATGATTAAATGTAGAGACCCAGCTCAAGGAACGAAAACAAGTTTGTTGTGTGCTAGTTCACAGCTTACGATCAAATGAATCGTCATACTGTATTTGACAGTGGCACTGCTTACTTGCATTGAACTGCTTACCTGTTTTGAACTGCTTACTTGTTTTGATACGGCTTACCTGTTTAACTGTTGATCTGCTTTAAACTGCTCAGCATGCTGAATTAAATGCTCTTAATTCAGTTTTCTGTAGTCTCTCTTGTGCACCTACTAGTTTTTCACGAAACTAACTCATTCTATGGGTACAGGTGATAATTAGGTACACCACGGGCGATGGCGTGATAGCTTCAAGATTTCCTCTTCCTGCTCTTAGCTCGCGTCCTGGACGTTTTTGGGTTTTGTCACGGGTTTTCTTTTGGATATCTGAAGATTGTACTTTTTGGTTCTTTTAGCTAACGTGCCCAAAGTTCACGATTTCATACCTCGTGTACTGCCTTGGTATTCACTTGCTTGCGTGTTTGTTTGGCCGAGGTACGGTTTCATACCTCGTGCATTGCCTTGAGTATTCACGTACTTGCTCGGTTGATTAGCTGAGGTATGGTTCCGTACCTTGTGCATTGTCTTATGTATTTATTTGCTTGCCCATATGGCTGTTTAGTCGAGATACGATTTCGTACCTCGTGCACTGCCTTGCGTGTTCACTTGCTTATATGTCCGTTTAGTCGAGGTATGATTTCGTACCTTGTGCATTTGCTTACGAGGTTTTGCGCTCGACACAGTTTTGCACTTTGGGGATCGATCGTACTTTACTGTTGCACTGTAACGTGCACGGGCTTGCTCTTTGTTAGCTTACACTCACTGAGTGCATCTTCGAGCGTATTACATCTTGTTCATTTGTCTTAAAAGACACGATACACACTTATGCACTTGGTTCTCCAAAAATATGACTTTTAGGTACAAACCTATTTTCGAAATGTATAGTTTTGTAAAACAGATTTCGAAAGTCTTTTGTGAGATACGGCTAGATCTCCCAAATCGATGTATTCGGGAGAAGTGTTTTACAACTTCAGTTTGTGTATTCGATGCAATTCGGATGACCCCGTTTAAGGGCATGTGCATGGGATGGGTGAAGGTTCTACTAAGGAACCTGCGTCATCGCTAGACTGTTGTTATGTCACTTCCGATGTGAGACATAGTTATTGGGTTTTCTGTCCAAACTAAGATAGTTGGCACATTCTTTTGCGAGATTATTGTTGATGTATTTCTTTTTAGAAATCTATGCCTCTCTCCTCATAGTCGTACTCTTAGTCATGTACGATATGTTTGGACTACAAGGAATAGGATAAGAGGTCTGTAGTAACCTCGAAGTGTGTTTTGACACCTTATGGTAATCATGTAATATTGATGTTCGCCAAATAGGCAAGAGGCTCGTGACAGTCTAAAGGACCAGAGCATGACAAGTTGGAACTCGAATGATTACACTGTATACTTTTACGAAGCAGATGTGTTGGGGATTTCCTGTGAGAAATCCATTCTCCTTTCATCATGGTTGTACTTTTGAATAGGTACGTTGTGTACTACGATAAGTAGGATGAGAGGTTTATGTCTATCTCGAACGTGCAATGGCACATGTTTTGAGACCATAAAATGGTGATGTTTTCACCCTTATAATAAGTTGACCCCTCTCATCGTGGTTGTACTTTTGAACAGGTACATTGCGTACTGCAGTGAGTAGGATGAGAGGTGTGTGGTTGCCTCGAACGTGCACTGGTGCGTTTAATCACCTAAGGGTGATGGTTTCGCCTTCATAGGCAAGGTGCTCGAGTGAGTATAATCGACCCAAGCATGTAGAATGGGACGGCGGTTAAGAAACTCTCATCGTGCCATCCCCTTAGAAGCAGACCCAGTCATTCATCCGGGTTATCTAAAATACATGACATAATAAAGCCCTGGATCGATCTCGGTTGTTTCTATGTTTCGTCCCTTGCGCGTACCCGCATGGCCAGCTAATAATCAAAACAAAATATAATCTACTCACACTATTATGAGATATGTGTGATGTGACACGATTTGCTTGTTTGCTCAATAGTTCAGTACACTACTCATTGAGCTATGCACGTCTGTTGTAGTGTTTCGCTAGTTCCATGCTAGTAATAACTAATTGTTCGGACGAGTTAAATGCTTATGATAATAGCATTATGCCAGATGCAATAGGATGCATGAGACTTGTTTTACTACTTAGTGAAACTATTCGTGCTTGTTGTAAGTTGACTTAAACATCTTATGACTGATGTGATTGCTTACAGCTCGTAATCTACGAATTGTTTGCAATTAAGACTAATGTAGCTGCTTGTCTTATAAGTTGCCTACATCTTGCGATTAATACATAATTGTTGTCATGCGAATGCTTATCGCGGATAACTTATAAACTACTTGTTGTGCAATGGCTTGCACCTTAGGATTTATGCAGTTACTCTTCATACTATGCTTGACGGTTTGGTGGAGTTAGTTACCCTTTACATATAGAATCAGTTGGACTGTTCTAGTTGCTTATTTTGCTTGTTTAGCTACTTGCTTTATTTGAGTTTTGCATGCAATACTCGACAACATGTATGGTTAGCTCTGCTAGTTTTGCTTTTCTTGTTTAGTTTAGTAATTATCTTGCTTATTTCAGTCTTTGCTCCTTGTCTTTTGCACCCCTACTGGTCTTTTACAAAACTGACCTATTTTATGGGCATGTGGTGTTTCGGTCTACGATGGCATGATGAGATTAAGATGAGACCCTTTCCCTGACGTTTCTCTCTTGAGGACATTTTGGTAAATATGGTATAAAGTTTCTTTAAAAGCCTATCTTTTGATTAAATTGTGAATTACTAAAATTGTGTTACCAAAACTCTGTTTCTTCTTTTTATTTCAATAAATATATTTGAGTTGCAAATCTGTTTGTAAAGGGAAGTTTGCATTGTGATGCGTCCAAGGTTCAGGGACTTTCTATTTCAAACATGATTTTTCGCTGAACCTCTGTTTCAAACTCTGATAAATGATCGATTTCAAAGCTTTCAACCGTTTTCATAAAAAGTTTTAAGTCTAGGAGTTTTGGGGCATTACAACTTTTGGTATCAGAGCGACAGGGAAAGTAGTAATTCTTGATCACCTGTCATCTGCATCGCACTGTGAGTATTATTTCTCTTAAATTATTTAGTATTTATTTTAATTAAAGAAATGTGTTTTTGCTTAGATGTTGTTTAATGAACTGATCAAGTCAATAGAAGCATTGATTGGAGTAGTTGAGCAGCTCCAAGCGATGGTCCAGAACCTAGATCATAAGATGGATTGGTTGGTTTGCGAAAGCACCAATCTTGAGCGAGGTGTTAGCCCTCAAGCTCTTTCAGGTCCGATGTACCTTCGAAAGCCCGATGATTGTATTTTATGTGGAAAGGTGGGTCATTCTGCTGAAGAATGCCACCTTAATCAAAGTCGCGCTAAAAAGTCAGTTGAAGATAGTAATGATAACAAGCGTCGACCTGATAAAAAACATAAACAAGGTAGAGGAAATAAGCCACAATGGTCATCATACCAGAAATGCCTGAGGTGCAATTATGTTCATCGTGGACAACCATGCCCCTGAGACACTGGAGGCTATCTATATTGCGGAAAGATGCGACATTTTGCTCGTGTTTACCGCAAGAAGGAAGCAGATTTGAAGAAACGGACCGCAAGTAAAGGCTAAAAGTAGTAGACAGAATAACCTGAGCAGTAACCCATGTCTACTCCACTACGACAGAACACATAGAGAATAGCGAATAGATACTTTAATAGTCTTAGTTTAAGACTTTTTGTGTGTTTTGGTACGTATTTTTGTCAAGTGAAAGCTTATTAATGAAATTATGTATGAATTTTGAGTCCCCGAGATTCTTATGATTGTGATGCTTATGTTAGCATATAGGTGAATGACATGTCACACCTACAAATGATTAGTTTAGACTATTTAGGTGAATAACACCCTACGAGTACAAATAGTTAGTTTTTGAATGATACATCACGCTTACATAGTTTTATTGCAGAGGATTGCGTTATGATTGCCTAAGTGAATATATCACACCTGTATAGCATGATTGATGAGTATCATTAATATTTGACTAAAATGTCTTGAAAGATATATGTGTGTTTCACGCTAGAATGGTCAAATGCGATGTGTTCTGACATAAGAACTGTGAATGCATAGGAAGATGAAGCAGTGATCCGAATGTCTTAGATGCATATGTTATTTGAATCCTGTGTGAATAACTCAAACTACGTAGGAGTTACATATGTTGACGTTTAGTGGATTCATATTATGTAATCTGTGTGTTCTCGTTTGTAGGGATGGCAGTGGACCGGGGCGGGGGACAAGGTCTTCACCCCTGCCCCATTTCAAAATTTGAACCTTCATCCCCGCCTCCATCCCCGCACGGGGATGGATTTCAACCTCCACCCCCACCTCCATCCCCGTTTCATGTCCTCCATCACCAGTCCAAACGGGGGCGAGGCGGGGCCCCGTTTCCCCTTAGTCTATAGTCATCCCTTAAAGGATTGGAGATGGGATGGGGCGGGGCTAGGCGGGGATTGAGACGGGGATGGGGCAGGGAAAAGCTTAAGTCCATCCCGCCTCCATCCCCGCACGGGGATAGATTTTAACCTTCATCCCCTCCATCCCCGTTTCATGCCCTTCATCCCCGGTCCAAACGGGGCGAGGCAGGGCGGAGCCCCGTTGTGCCCCGATCCACTGCCATCCCTACTCGTGTGCATAGGACTCATGCTTGGGTTATACATGCTTCGAGGTTTAATTTTAAAAATGCAATGTTCCTTTTGGCAATGATACGATGCGTAGTATAATATATTGTTGTATGATATGATTGAAATGCCATGTCATAAGAAATATTGAAAGCATGTGATAAATATTTAAGTTCAATATATATGATTATGGTTCATGGAACCTTATTGGAGAAATGTGTGATTTTATGATTAGAGTGCCATATGAAGTGATACGATGCATACTGTTGGTATGTATGATTGTGCCCATATTGGTGGCTACCGACCCCGAGAGCGATCAATTGTTTTGAGCAATCAATTGTATTAATGCATGTATCACTGAATATAGTATCTGTTGAGGATTGGATCTCCAAAGGATTCTCTATAAGAATATATATGATCAAGATCAGGTAATCCGACTAAAACGGTAGATCTCTGTGAGGATCTATACTGTCCAAGAGCGGGTAGCCGCAAAGACGGTGAATTCTTGTGAGGAAGTGATTTGTCCAAGACCAGGTATACCATCTAGAGAGGTAATTTCTTCTCTATTCCTTTTCATGAGATGAATCGTGACTTCATGCGGAAGATTCATAAGAAAGAAATTGCAGAGGCTTTGAAGATAATGAAATCAAGAAGGGCAGTTGGCCCAGCTGGTATACCTATCGAGGCTTGGAAATGCTTGGGTGAGAAAGGTTTAGAATGGTTGACAAATCTTTTTAACAAGATTTGGCGGACAAATAAGATGCCTAATGAGTGGAGGAAGAGTACTTTGGTGCCTCTATATAAGAATAAGGGTGATATACAAGATTGCACAAACTGTCGTGGTATAAAACTCATGAATCATACTATGAAACTTTGGGAGAGGGTGATTGAGTCTAGGTTGAGGAAGGTTGTCATGATATCGGAGAATCAATTTCATTTTATACCTGGAAGATCAACTATGGAAGCTATACATCTTCTTAGACAACTTATTGAGAGAAATAGAGAGAGGAACAAAGATTTGCATAGGGTTTTTATTGATTTGGAGAAGGCATACGATAGAGTACCTAGGGACGTTCTCTGGTGGACAATAATGAAGAAAGGTGTTTCTCTCAAGTACATTAGTATAATTAAGGATATGTATGAAAGAGTAGTAACCAATGTCCGCACTTGTGGAGGGGTGACAACCAATTTTCCTATAACGGTTGGGTTACATCAAGGATCTGCTTTAAGCCCTTTCCTATTTGCTATAGTGATGGATGAGCTTACGAGAACAATTCAAGAAAATGTGTCGTGGTGTATGTTGTTTGCTGATGATATTTATTTGATTGATGAGTCTAGAGCTGGGGTTAATGCTAAGTTAGAATTATGGAGACAGACATTGGAAGCAAGAGGTTTTAAGTTGAGTAAGAGTAAAACATAATATATGGAATGTCGGTTTAGTAAGCAACGAAGTAGTGATAGGAGTGTAGTCAAGCTTGGTGAGCAAGAAATACCGGTGGATGATTGTTTTAAATATTTGGGATCTATCATTCAAAAGTATGGAGAAATTGATGGAGATGTAAATCATAGAATAAAGGTTGGGTGAATGAAATGGAAAAGTGCAACTGGAGTGTTGTGCGATCGTAGAATGCCATTGCGGTTGAAGGGAAAGTTTTATAGGACGACTATTAGGCCCGCTTTACTATATGGTAAGTATGTTGGGCCGCCAAGAGACATCATATTCAAAAAATGAGTGTAGCTGAGATGTGTATGCTTAGATGGATGTGTGGAAATACAATAAAAGATAAGATTCGGAACGAGGAGATACGTAAGAAGGTAGGCGTTGCACCCATTGAAAATAAGATGAGAGAGAATCATTTACGGTGGTTTGGACATATTCGGCGAAGGCCTAATGATGCTCCAGTTAGAAGGATGGAGAAATAGGAAAATATATTAGTTAAAAGACGTTGGGATAGGCCTAGGAAGACTTGGATGGAGATGATAGGAAAGGATATGAATGCTTTGAACATCACCGAGGACATGGCATTGGATAGAAATGATTGGAGGAGAAGGATTCATGTGGAAGACCCGGAATGATTTTCTTTGTTGGTTCATATCGCTGACCCCAATTGTTTTGGGATAAGGGTGTAGTTGTTGTTGTTGTATCGTCGACCCCAATTGTTTTGGGATGAAGGCGTAGTTGTTGTTGTTGTTGTCGTACATTTCTTAGACCAGGTCATCTGGCGTGGATCTTGTTAATTATATTAGTGGCTATCGACCTTGAGAGCCGTCATTTGTGTTGATGCATGTATCACAATGGTTTTTACTAAATATGGCATTTGTTAAGGACCGGGTTTCTAAAGGATTCTCTGTGAGGGTATGTATGATCAAAATCTGGTAATCCGGCTAGAGCAGCAGATCTTTGTGAGGAAGTACATTGTCCAAGACGGGTAACCGCAAAGACGGTGAATTTTTGTGAGGAAGTGTATTGTTCAAGACCAGGTATACCATTTAGGGTGGTAATTCCTTGTGAGGTCGTACATTTCTCAGACCAGGCGAACCGACATAGAACTTGTGAATTTTCATTACGATAAAAAGTTATGGTGAGCTGTGATGATCTTCTGATATTGATTGAAATAGCCAATTATGAATCTATAGATTTGGCTTTCTGTTATAGCCTATGTCACAGGGACTCGGCAAAACAGATGCCGCACCCGCGTCGACGCGATGCGGGATCGCGTGCGGGTGCGGCACCGGGTGCGGTCAACGCACCCAGGGTCATTTTTGTCCACAATTTTGGGCAAAAAAAAATTCCCCCTGATGAAAAGGAGGAGGATTAGGGCAAAAAAAAAATTTTTCCCTAATCTCTCCTCTCTCTCCCCCTGAGCTCGAGCTCTCCCATCACCGCCCCAGCTCCGCCGCCCCCAGCTCCGCCTCCCAGGCTCCTCCTCTCCTTTCGCTGGTATGTCTCTCACTCTCTTCTTGGGTCGGCTGGGGAGGGGCCGAGCACCCCCCCCCCCCCTCTCTCGGTCTCTTGTTGGGTCGGCAGGGGAGGGGCTGAGCCGAAAATCTGGACCAAGCCCATTGCCGGTGGAAATGCCTGACCCAGGAAATGGGTGGGCATCTGGAATGGCACGGCTCCACCTTTGACTAGGACCTGACAGGCCGGTTAAAGAGAGTTATGGACTGGTCAAGGCCAAACTGGACTTCCAACCACCGACGAGCCGACGCGTAGGCCTGTAAGCATGTTGCTGGTTCGGGATCCAAATTGTGATCCCAAATCCAGCCCTTATGTGCTGGGCACAGGCAACCAGGACCAATCGTCAGCTGTAAATGAAGGCCTCCAAGAATGAATGCAGCACACATAAATAATGCAACATTGCACTATAAATTCACCAAAACATAAATAATTTTAATTGAGCCTCCTCTGTAAACAGCTCGGGTTGGAGCAAACTGTGGTGCCCAGTTGTATCCAGCAGCTATTATTTGAAACATATCAATCACTAAACTGGATAGTGAATGCTTTCAATCACACAATTGTGATGTTACGATAGCTCATTTAAACCCACGAGGGCTCCACCTTCTTGGCTAGAGGCGATCACGAGGACCACAATGGCTTGAAACCCACAAAAGGTGTTTATTACCCAGAAAATTATTAGCATCCATTACTTCATCAGGATATACTTTGGTATGTAATTTAGTTCTTTTATGCAATACTTATTTGATTGATATTTAGGTCGATTTATGTAATTGCTTTACTTATTTGATTGATAATTTGATATTTAGGTTGATATCCTGCATGCATGATGAATCATATTATGAGTTTATGACAATGTTTACTGTTAAACTGTTAAAACTTCAAAATTATATATATATATAATTTTTTTTTTTACATTTTTGCCCCTGCCGCACCCCCGCACCCGGGTTTTTTGGAAGTGCCGAATCCCCGCACCCGCTCCTACACCCGCACCCATGTGACATAGGTTATAGCATGATTATATGTTTAACCCAGATGTGAGAATCGAATCTTTATTGATTTTAGATCATGATATAAGATTATGTTTTGGACCTTCTATGGAAGGGTGGACATTTCTGAGAAAGAATGATGCCTTAAGTAGAGTCATAACAGGAGATAGTTGGCCGCGTAAGGCCTTGAGAGATGAGAATAAATTAAGTTTATTCAGGACAAAGTGTTTGTTAGAAATAGTGAGAGCGACAAACGACCTGATAATCATAAAATACAGAGACCCCGTTCAAGAAACGAAAACAAGCTAGAGCAATGTCTTGTGTCTCTTCATCCGTGTCAAATCAAGTAGAAGATAACGAATAAACACTCTTATAGTCTTATGCTCTATATAAACTCTTGCGAGGACAAAAGTTTATTAATGAAATCACACCTATATTTTGTTCAACCGAGTTGTTGGCTTTGAACCTTTCTCAACAACTCATAATGTATTGTCCTGATCACTTTAAAAGCATACTTGGTTTAGATCACACACAAATGTTGTGCATTAGACTGCGATCTCTGCAGATAACCTTCACATAAAATTTTGCAGACGAAATTCTTGTAAGGGAGGTAGGATATAAAGCACATTAAAAAAAAATCGTGTCAGACACGTGCCAGACATGTAACGACCCCAACTCATACCCCTTGAAAATGTGAATTTTTTTTAAACCATTGCGGAAATCTTTCCAGAAACCTGGGGTCTTTACAGTTCCACTCTCAATTGGATAAAACAAGCAACCACAATAGAGCTTATAATTTTCATCCATACCAAACCAAACATTTATTGAATAATAAGTGATAAGTTTTGAGACAATTGCATAAATGAAGAATTCAGAGTGTAATGACAACTAAATAAAACGAAAAGAAAATAAAAGAAGAGCAACATTGTTCATCTGTAATCTATCTAGCAAGTGTGTGACACCCGTAACTTCCCCAGAAGTCAGTCGCTTCACTGATCACCTACGACTGCGAAAAACCATAAGAGTAGGGTGTCAGAACCAAAATCCTGAGCACAGGTACTTCTAATGAAACAAGTGAACTAAAGAATATAGATAATATTTCAAGCAATAGTTCAGAAGAATACAATTATGACATTTACATAATTCAATTAAGCATTCATGCAACAGAGAACATTTATTAAGCATGAAAGAACATTAATCAATAACAGAGATCACAATTTAAGTAAGCAAGTTATTTAACATGCATTAGAAATTAAACATCAAGCATCTACCAACATGTAACAATTAAGGGAACAGGTAAGATATGCATGTTCTAATGCATAGTAGGATTATGCATGATTTATGTGCAATGCATGAACACTTTATTATCTTTCATTAAAGTTTTCTTTTTCATATACATGCCCTATTAAATATATATCATTTAAGTTTCTCTTTTTAACTACCGTTGCCCCTGATACACCAAACGGGTACAATTTCCCGAGGTCAAGTTAGGTTCTCAAGGTAGCTTAACACACAAGTTTATTTTATTATTGAGTTTCAAATTTAGCCCTCGACCGAATCACCTTCGTAACATTAGACTTCCACATCTAATGTCGGGACACTAAGGACATCCACATCCAATAGTGTCACTTTCTTGGTATACCAAAATAGCTGTGTCGAACACACCACCCCCAGGTAAAGTGGCGGACTCTCCCTAAAACTGTGGCCCGGAGAAAGAATCTCAATATCGGGTTCAGGAGTAATAAGTAAAGCACATGGAGTTTTTATATCCTTGTGGTCCCCCAAAACCGAATCTCTAAGATGCTCATTCTTTCGATGGGAGATCTTAAAACCAAGGTTTTAAAATTCGTGACTCGAAACTCGACTCGTTCTTTATTGACTCGTGACTCGGCGGGTCAACTCGGTGACTCAGACCGAGTTTTGTTAACTTTTGATTTTAAAAGAAAAACAATATATAATTTGTCTGAAAACATGTTTTTGAGTAAACATAGTCTCCAAATGTTTGTAAGAATATAAAAACAACTGCAAAGAGCTATAGAGGTTTGCTTGAATAATTGAATTTGATATCTATACAAGCACTTTGACTAATTCATGACTTGAATTTGAGGATTTGGTCACCATGAGTTCAGTCTGCTACTACCTAAGGTTCCTAAAATGGCCAATCATATATGCTAGCTTGTTTTAAAAGTTTTAATTCCCTCTCTAACAAATCCATAAATGTAAAACAGGGATATATGTGCATATTGAAAGTTTACAGAATGCCCAATATCAACATAAATAAGCAATTTTCTCTCATGTATAAAACTATGCAGGAAATATATTAATGGCACAACTATAAAAAGACTACTAATATTTGAATATGTACAATGCTTGTTTACATAACAAATGGATGATAAAACCTAAATGTGACTTCCCATAGGCACAGTTGACCGGCCATATATAGTGAGAATCATTTCTTTAAAATATTTTGCTAGAATAAGTTGATAACACAGGGGGAACAGTAGTTCGAACAACATGGCGATTTTATTCTATGGATTTAAATGCTTTTTTATCTTTAAATGATTTTTATTTTCTTTTTTATACAAAATCTGGGGGTAACCCTTGTTAAAATATATGTACTTATATATTTCGAAATTGTAATTTAAAACTCAAAAAACAAACTTCAAACATCCCAAAACTCGTCCGAGTCAGGCCGAGTCAAGCCCGAGTTTTGGCAAACCGAGTTTGCCTTGTCGGGTTGACTCGCTGGAGGGCCGAGCCGAGCCGAGTCAACGAGTTGACTCGGCGAGTTTTAAAACACTGCTCAGAACGTATATTACACTTTTCTTATTTATTATCTTTTTATTAAATGTCAATTATTAAATTTGCAATTCAACATGCAAAAGCAAAAACAAAAACTTGCATCTACCCCTGCGAGAGCCATCACGGAACTCCCGCCCGTGGAAACACATAGAACAGTGCATTACGGTGAAATAAAAATAAATATGATTTTTGCAATGCATTTGAAATGATTAAAGAAAGAGCAAGCCAAAACTCGGGGCTTACCAAGCCCACGATGCTTCATTTCGATCATCGACGCACCATACGCAAAAACCATAACATGCCATATACGAAAATAAATCATATGCTTTCTGAGTACACATTCATATTTGCATGTTTCAACTATGTGCGTGAGACAAGAATATTTAGAAGCATTTTCATATTCAATCCACATGACAGTGACACATGCACGCTTTCATGTAATGCACCTATTCAGTCCATTGTATGCTTTCATTCACTATGCACAAATATGTCAACAACAACAACTACGCTTTCATCCCAAAACAATTGGGGTCGGCGATATGAACCAAAAAAGAAAATCATTCTGGGTCTTTCAGATGAATCCTTCTCCTCCAATTATGCACAAATATGTCAAATGCATGTTTTTATTTAATGTATACTCATGGCAAGTATTTACTCATGGCAAATACATGTTTTTAATTCACATACTTATATCACATGCAAAACTTTCATTCATCCATCTCTTTACACATGTGCCTACTTGTGCAACTATATTTCAGATTTGTACATATTCACAAGATACCCATGTAGGTAACACTTCATTTGGACATTGATCATGCTACATTAGTTATTCACAGACCTGAAAATTCAGTTCGAGCATGCACATAGCTGAAACCTTCATAATGGAAAAAACAATTCTGGAGATATACAAAGGCAGCACATAATACAAAAAATAATTTTTTTTTATCCTACAGGGTTCACACCCAGCCGACCCAGTCGGCATGCTGTCAGGGCATGGTGACAGCCCCCTAAGAAAATGTTTTTTTTTAAGGACATGACCCAGCTGACCCAGTCGGCTGAGTCTGTCAAAGAGCCGAACCACCCTGCCGACCCAGTGGATTGGGGCTGACTGCCCAACAGGCTCAGCCGACCGTGGGTCGACTGGAGCCCAACAGTCTACTAGACCGTTTCACCCTTTTTTTTTTAAAAACAAAACAGTCGGCTGCACCAGCCGACCCAGTCGGTTGGGTAAGCCCTAGCCCAGCCGGCTCACTTGGCTAGGGCTGACTGCTCCAGGGACTCAACCGACTGCAGGTCGACTGGCCCAGCAGTAACCCCAAAACAGTATATAAAAAAATATTGTTTTCTTCTTCATTCTGTGATCCCGATGTCCCAGTGTTCTCAAACATTTCTTCTTCTTACTGCATACAATCTGGAGGACAGACTTCATTGGAACTAGCAAAAAGTTCTGAATTCAGCCAAGGATAGTAAACTTCAGTTGTGTTAGAGGGCATATCCGTTGTGCCTGCTTTGTGATCAAAATTTTGCTCATCGAAGACAACATTCCTTGATATTCTGATGCGCCTGTTTCTTGGATCATAACACCTATATTATTTGTAGTCGTTTGCGTATCCCACAAATCTATACTTTTGAGCCTTGTCCTGCGACTTGTTTCTCAGGGACTGGTCAATGTGCACATAACAAACACATCCGAAGGCACACAAATCATGATAACTAGGGTGAGCTCCAAAAAGACAATAATGAGACTTATTTTCCAAAACAACCATAGGCAATCTATTTATCACATGTACAACAGAATGAAAAGCTTCTATCCATAGATTGATAGGAAGGTTACTCTCATGATGCATACTCATGATGCTTTCAACGATATGCCTATGTTTTGGCTCAACAATCCCATTTTGTTGAGGGGTGTGAGGACAGGACACCCTTCTTCCAATTCTGTTATTTTGAAGAAAAGAAATAAAGTCACTAGATGAGAACTCCCCACCTGCATCACATTGGAAAAATTGGATGGACTAAGAAAATTGATTTTTTACTAGGGAAAGAAAATTTTGAAACAAAAGAAAAACTTTTGACTTATTTTTTATGAAATATATTCAAGTGTATCGAGAATAGCTATCAACAAAGATTAGGTAGTATTTGCTCCCAGATCCAGAGACAACTGAGGCAGGTCCCCATACATCAAAACAAATTATCTCAAAAGGTTTTGAAGCTCTCTTATTAATGGAATGAAAAGGCAATACATGACTTTTGCATAAAAGACAACTGAAACACTTCTGACTTTTCTCATTCCCATTGAGACTTTCTTTTGGAATGAGATTATTAGAGACAAATTTCTCAATAAAATGACTCCCACAATGTCCTAATCGACTATGCCATAAGAAAGGCTTATTACATTCAGAAATACTAAAAACATTTGCAGAAGAGAAGGAACACGACTCTAATAAAAACTTTGAATCCAGATGAGCAGGGCGGTCGGACTGACATGGAGCTTCTTCAAAGACATACATATTGCCTCGTCTCTTTCCTTCAGCAAATGTTTCCCTCGTGCGTAGGTCCTTGACCTGCGCAGAGAAGGGAGTGAATTCAACTGAAACATGATTATCATCAATAAGTTTGGAAACAGAAACAATATTTTTTTTGATATTGGGAGCATTAAGGACATCAAAAAGTTCAAGAGTAGAATGTAACATGGGAATGACAGTTTTTCCAACATGAGAAACAGGATGGTGGGATCCATCGCCAGTGACAATCTTACTTTTGCCAAAATAAGGAATAGGGTTAGACAGTTTACCTGCATCACCTGTCACATGAGTTGTTGCCCCCGAGTCGACAAACCAAGTGCCTTGATCATTCTGCTTCAATTTCAATTCTGACAGGGCAGATATCAGCAGATCTTTAATCTCTCCACTATCTCTGATATTGCTAGACTTTCTTCTGGTTTCTGTTTGTAGAGCCTTTCTTTTATTTTCTGGATTGTGCCAACAATTCGCCTTGATATGCCCTCTTTTGTTACAAAGGAAGCAAGTGGGAATGGGTCTTTGTCCCTGTGCATGAGTCAACATATTTGGAGTGGGAAGCAAACCACGTCATCTGTGTCCACTTCGCCATTGCCCTCCTCGTCCTCGTCCTCGACCATAAGTCACTCCTGTGGCAAAAACTTCTTGGGAATTTGTATGAACATGAATTTCTTCAGAAAAACCTTTCAGAGTCATTTCGTACTGAATTAATTTAGCTCGTAACTCACCAAAGGTAGGAAGGGCAGACAGACACAACAGTGAAGTGACGATCATATTGTAGTCAGATCTCAATCCACTCAGAGTTTGTTGTACCATATCACTGTCACTTACCGCACATCCTATAACTACAAGTTGGTCTATGATGGTCTTCATCTTGTTCAGATATTCCATGATGGTCATGGAATCTTTTCTCAACAACTGAAATTCCCTCTTGAGAAAAACCATCATCACCTATGAAACCTGTGAATACGTCTGAACCAATCTCTCCCAAAGTTGTAGGGTTGTACAATTGTCAGGAATAGCAACAAGAACCTCTTGAGACAAGGTAGAAGTGATGTATGCAACTACCGATTGATCTTTTCTTTCCCAGTTGAGGTATTCTGCATTTTTGACATACACAATTGAACTCTCCTATTTATCATCTTTCTCTTCTCTCGTAACAAATTCTGGTGGGACTGGAGTGGTTCCATCCAGGTGACCTAAGAGACCTTGGCTTCTTATAAAAGGAATGATTTGTCTCTTTCAAATCAAGAAGTTTGAGGTATTCAACTTTTCAGAAACGAGTTGATTGAGAAAGCTTGAAGAAAGACTTGATTGAGAAGAATAAGAATCTATGGATAAAGAAAATTTAACAAGAGTTTTCACAGAGTGCTCAGTCTCCCCCCCCCCCTTTTTTTTGGCTTTAAACTAGAGGTCGCAGACTGTCAGATTTAGAAGAGAATCAGACCTGAGCTTTTCCTTACACTCTTGCAAGATTTGAGATTAACGTGATGAAAATCCTTTTCACACGTTGAATAAAGTATTGATCTAGATGTATTTTCAGGCAAAGGTAGTGAATTCCAATTGTGACAGCAACTTGGAAAGAAAAAGAGAATCAAAAAAAAAAAATTTGTGTTCCAACTGTGACAGCAACATGGAAGGAAAAAGAGAATCAGAAAAGAAAACTGTCACACAGCAAAGATGAACACTGAGGAGAACTTGATATCTAGATCAGATCGTGGAGTTGCGTCAGATCTGGATACGGAGAGTAGGTGCGTAGAGGAGATTGGAAAAGAGAGACAGATCTGGTGCACCAGATCAGATAATGTCAGATGAAAAAGAGAAGGGATCATTTCTGTGTTTCACGTGAATCGATTTCAGCGATTCACGTGAAACAGAATTACCCCTTTTAAGCATTTCTTGCACAGTGCTTACGTGAGCAGAGTTCACGTAAATCGCAGACCCACGTGAATGTCAGGTCCACGTGAGACGTGAGACGTGAATACACCAAAAATTTAGAAAAGAGATGGTGGAATAAGAGATAGACAAAAGAAGAAAAAAAAATGAAAAAGAGTAGAAGACAAGAGACGAAGGACCTCAAACCTCTGGCCGTTGCACCTTTTCGGAAGCCTCTTCAGCCCTCAGATGGATCTCGGCTCTAAAACCATGTTAGAATCTCCTCTGGTACCTGTATTGAGAAAGGAGAGAGAGAGAACATAAGAAGATGATGCGGCTGTCACGATTTCAACTGATGAAATCGTGACCTAAACTTTATATTAATACGTTTAAAAGAATAGTATGGATTTGGGTCTGGTGCAATGTCCAGACCCGAAATATGCAAAATAAACCTGTATATGACTCGGGTCCTTAATAACCAGACTGTACATACAATGGACCCGGGTCGGGTCCTAATATCCCAGAATACACTTTTTCAAGCCCATCCCTGATCCCTTTTACGGCAGAGGAGGGGGTCGAGCCCCTCCCTGCTCCCTTTTTTCCGGTAGGGGAGGGGTCGAGCCCCCCTCCCTACACCGCCGTTGTTCAAGGGAGGGGTCGAGCCCCCTCCCTACTCCCTCTTCTCTGGCGTAAGGCAGGGGCTTCGCCCCCTGCCTCCTCGTGGTTGCTGACAGCAGGTCAGCAGGGGTTCGCAGCCCCTGCCCCTGCTTCTTTCGCGCTCAGCAGGTTCGCAGGGGCACGCTGCCCCTGCCTCTGCTTCTTTCACGATAGGGCTGTAAGAAAGTGAAAAATACGCTACAACAAATGTCTCTCAACAAGTTCTCACAAATACATCATAAGAACCACAAAGGTTCACAAAGAGAACTTAAGAATACATACAACCCGAAACGGGTATAAAAATGAAAAATAAACAATTTTATAGATTTGAGATAAAAACCCAAAACAAGTGTAAGTATTTACAAGGGGAATAGCCCCATATTTATAGAGAGGTAGAGAGAAGCCTTAAGAGAGCTGTTGGACTCTCCAACGGCTCTAATAGAGCTCTTGGGGAGTCCAACAGCTCTTTTTGGATTTACCTTTTTGACTTGGTCAAAAAGGTACCTTTTTTACTAGTCAAAAAGGTAAAGGCCAAATCAGTCCAATGATGGACTGGTTTGGCTAATTCTAGTTGTATTTTAACTAGAATTAATTAAACGAAAAATCCTAACTAGAAAGGAGATAAAACATTGCATGTCTATGAGATTACATATGAGATATTATATGAGATTACATATTTTAACACTCCCCCTCAAACTTACGGTTGGATAACCGAAAGTTTGCCTAAGAGAAAGTGAAACCTAGGAGGAGCGAGAGGCTTGGTGAAGAAATCGGCCAGCTGATATTCTGAAGCAACATAGGGAAGATTGATGGTGCCACGCAAAAATTCCTCTCGAACATAATGGCAATCTATTTCTATATGCTTGGTGCGTTCATGAAATGTCTGATTGCTTGCAATATAGATAGAGCTCTTGTTGTCATAACACAGATTTGATGCTATTGGACTTTCAACTCCCATATCAAAAAGTAGACGTCGAAGTCAGACTAATTCCATAGTAGTTGTAGCCATTGCTCTTTATTCAGCTTCAGTTGATGAGAGAGAGACCTTTTGTTGCTTCTTACATCGCCAAGACACCAAGGATTCTCCTAAAAAGACACAAAAACCTGTAGTTGAGTGGCGGTCATTTGGATCACCACCCCAATCTGCATCAGTATAAGCAAGCAATTCTAAGTTAGAGGAAGCGGATAAAAATAATCCTCGAGAAATAGAATTTTTGATATATCTAATAATACGCAAAATTGCTCCCATATGAACAGAAGTTTGAGCATGTTGAAATTGACTGGTTGTATGGACCGCATGTGTAATGTCAGGTCTTGTGATAGATAGATATGATAGAGCCCCAACAAGTTGCCTATACAGAGTCGGATTCTCGAGTGGCTCTCCATCATCAATCTTCATTTTGACATTCACAATCTCAGGAGTATCAACATATCTTTCATCTGAAATACCTGACCTGGCAACAATATCTAATACAAACTTAGATTGAGTTAGCAAGTAATCTCTAGGTGAGTAGGCAACTTCTATACCAAGAAAATATTTCAAAAAACCCAAATCACTCATTTCAAAATGTGTTTTGAGAATTTTTTAATATCATAAACTCCATGTTTATCACTTCCAGTGATGATCATGTCGTCAACATAGAGTAGAAGGATGATAATACATGCATCAAAATTCTTAACAAACAAAGTTGTGTCAGTAAAACAAAATCGAAAACAAAAATCAAGCATAACCTTACTAAACTAATCATACCAAGCTTTTGGAGCTTGCTTGAGACCATATAAAGCCTTGTTTAGGCGAACTGTTTTCCCTTTAGGTATATTCATTCCTGGTGGTGGGTCCATGTATACTTCTTCAGCTAAAGTTTCATTTAGAAAAGCATTTTTAACATCCATTTGAAAGATATGTCATCCCTTTATTGATGCAAGAGCTATTAGGATTCTAACAGTGGTCATTCTAGCTACTGAGGCAAAGGTCTCTTCATAGTCTATTCCATATTCTTGAGAATAGCCTTTTGCCACCAACCGGGCCTTGAATTTTTCAAGAGTGTCATCACTCTTGGTTTTCACCTTGTACACCCAGCGACAACCAATAGGTTTCTTGTTGTTTGGAGGATAGTCTTGAATGGTCCAAGTATTTGCTTTTTCTAAGGCTTATAATTCGACTTTCATAGCCTTGACCCATTCTGGTTGATCCTTGGCTATATCATAACTGGGAGGTTCTTAATAGGAATGAATTAGAGCAAGGCTTGATGTTTTGGTGAAAAAGACTGATATGACACAAACTTTGCAGGAACCCTCGAGATCCTAGTGGATTTTCTAGATGAAGAGGCAGATTCATGTTCCCTTGTGTATTTATCCAGGGCACACTGTCTTTCTAAATTTCCTCGTCTAGAGTATTGAATACAATCTTGACTATTTCTATGAGGATCAGAATCAATCACATCCATCTGATCATCTAGATCAATTTCTCTTTCACTATCCTTTGGAACTAGATCCAACAAGAAGGAATACTCATCTATTTCAGTAGAATTTTTGTTTTCAAAAAAACTTTCATTTTCTAGAAAGGATACATTCCTTGAAACGTATAACTTGTTGTTTTTAGGGTCAAAACATCTGTATCCTTTTTTATTATTTGCATATCCTATTAATGTACAGGGTATAGCACGGGGAGAGAATTTATCATTCTTATCTGTAAAAACAAAGCACTTGCACCCAAACACCCTCAGTCTAGAATAATCAGGTTTTTGTTTATAAAGCTTTTCAGTAGGAGAAATATTCTTTATTGAGGATGAGAGCATCCTATTAATAAGATACACAGTAGTTAAAATAGCTTCGGCCCAAAAAACTTTAGGAACTTGATGTGTGATAAGTAGTGTTCTAGTTGTTTCTATAATGTGTCTGTGTTTTCTCTCAGCTAACCCATTTTGTTGAGGGGTATAGGGACAAGATTTTTGGTGTGAAATTCCATGTGAGTTCAAATATTCTTTAAATTCAGTTGATAAAAATTCTCCCCCTAAATCAGTGCGAAATATTGAAATATCATTCTTAAATTGATTTTTGACCATATTATGAAATATTTGAAAAAAAGAGAACACTTCAAATTTGTTTTTAAGAAAGTAAATCCAGGTATATCGTGTAAAGTCATCCACGAAAATTACATAGTATAAAAACCCACCTTTTGACGTAACTGGTGCGGGACCCCAAACATCAGAGTGAATTAATTCAAGTGGTCGAGTGGAGACAAAAGTTCTTTCTTGAAATGCTAGTCGTTTCATTTTTCCAAGAATACACTTTTCACAAGTGAAAGTTTCAAAATTACAAATTTTTTCCATGTTTGGAAAATACTGAAGCTTGGATATACAAGGGTGACCAAATCTTTGGTGTAAAAGATCCAAGCCTACTTTTTGAACATTGCAGCATAATGTTTTCTTGGGTAATTCCAAAAAATCCATGTAATATAAGCCTCCTTCTCTATGGCCTTCCCCAATCAGCTTCCCTGACTGGTGATCCTGTACTTGACAATCATGAGAAGAGAAGGAAACATTACACCTATGATCAGTTAATTGAGAAATAGATAAGAGATTTAGATTAACTTTGGGGATATATCTAATCTTTGGAACACAAAATCCTTTTGAGTTTTGAGAGTTATTTTCGAAATTTCCTATTCCTTTTATCTCAAGGGATGTTCCATCCGCAGTAAAAACACTCGATCCACTTGAGTCATAACAATGCGACAGTAATTTTAAATTTGGTGTCATGTGAAAAGAAGCACCAGAGTCAAGAACCCATAGGGGTTTACCTGGATCGGAGGTGCCAACAGAAGAGATCGCAACTCCAGCTGAGGGAGAAGTTCCTTTAAGAAGAGGTTGTAGAGCCTCCACGAGCTGAGACAGGGACATGTTTCCAATGGATGTCTCATTTGATTCTTTTGATTCAACAACAGCTACCTGCTTCTCATAAGATTTTTTCAACTTTGTACAGTAAGTTTTAACATGTCCGGGTTCATGACAGTAATAACAAATAACTTTTCTCCTTTCAAAATCGCCTCCTTGCCTTTCATTGTTTATTCTCCCAATATGTGGAGGTTTGTATGTGCGAATGTGATTACCTGGTCTAGATACAGCTAAAATTGTATCATCATCGCTTTTGTCGACTCGTTTCTTGAGTCTATTTTCTTCCATACTTAGCTCTTCAATGGTATCTTCAATAGAGAAAATATTTCCCCGATATAGAAGAGCGGACTTGGTTGATTCAAATTCGGGTCTCAACCCATTTATAAATTGAAAAAAATGCTCTGCATTACTTGATTTTGGCGAAGCTCAATGTCTTGTGGACAATGCCACTTTGGTTCAAGAAGAGCCAACTCTTCCCATAGTTCGGATAAGCTATTGTAGTATTCTCTAATACTTCTCTCTCCTTGAACCATATTCCGAACCTTTTCTTGTAAGTTACATATATGAGCAATATCTTTAAGAGAATACATTCTCTTAAGATATTCCCACGCATCATTAGCATGTTCAAATTTTGCGAGACTTGAACACTTCTTTATGTCTACACTAGAAATTAGCCAAGACATGATCTTGGCGTGACCCATTCTCCATTCTTTCCATTCCTTTTCATATGTGGAGATGGCCTTAGTTTTTTCCACCTCCGAAAGAGGTAGTTCTCTTCCACCTTCTTCTTTAGTGAGCGTTAGTTTAGGTTCCTTATCGGTTCCATCAACTAAGCCCCATAGACCCTTTCCCCAAATAAGATGCTTCATGATTGAAGCCCATGTTACATAGTTTGAATCGTTGAGTTTTATGGACTTAATGGTGACATTATCATTGTCATTCATTTTACAAGCTTGGGAATGAGAGGGGAAGAAGAAAAGCAAGTGGGAAGAGGAATATTTTAACCACAAAGATCGAAAATAAGTAGCTTTCCACGCCCTTCAAGGCTACACACGAGCACTCCTTCAAAGAGACTTCACTTTCTTGAAGAGTAGTTGCATGGCACGCTTCCCAATACACGTCCACCGACCTTGCTCTGATACCATGTAAGAAAGTGAAAAATACGCTACAACAAATGTCTCTCAACAAGTTCTCACAAATACATCATAAGAACCACAAAGGTTCACAAAGAGAACTTAAGAATACACACAACCCGAAACGGGTATAAAAATGAAAAATAAACAATTTTATTGATTTGAGAAAAAAACCCAAAACAAGTGTAAGTATTTACAAGGGGAATAGCCCCATATTTATAGAGAGGTAGAGAGAAGCCTTAAGAGAGTTGTTGGACTCTCCAACGGCTCTAATAGAGCTCTTGGGGAGTCCAACAGCTCTTTTTGGATTTACCTTTTTGACTTGGTCAAAAAGGTACCTTTTTTACTAGTCAAAAAGGTAAAGGCCAAATCAGTCCAATGATGGACTGGTTTGGCTAATTCTAGTTGTATTTTAACTAGAATTAATTAAACGAAAAATCCTAACTAGAAAGGAGATAAAACATTACATGTCTATGAGATTACATATGAGATATTATATGAGATTACATTGAGATTACATATGAGATATTATATGAGATTACATATTTTAACAAGGGCAATGGCAACGTCCCTGTTGTCTCTACCTTTCTGATTGAGATAGCATGTTATTCGCTGGGTGGAAGCTAATCGAGGATCTAGTATCGTGGGAACTGTTTGCGGTCACTCAAAATTCGATCAGTCTTTCCAGTATAGTAGCTCAACCTCAGCTATTGTCCAAGATCTTTGTCAGACAGAAGATCAATGCGTAGTATGAAAAGCCGAAGGCTCTAGCGCAGCAGGCCGATTGAAAAGAAGTGTTTTTTCGGGTTACGGGTCATGGATCTGAAGATCCAGACCCGTGACATCCACTTCTTCTTTAATGGCATTATGTAATATTGATTATTCTAATGACGGTATTTTAGTACCCTAATTTTGTAATCACATGTTAATATAAAGGAATACACAGCAGCCGACCCTAACACTGCAGGGTATCGGTTTTTCCCAAACCTCTCTCTCCCTTTCTCTATCTCTCTCTGTTTCGCAGCTCTCTCGCGTGGAACGATCTGCAAGTTGCAAATCTAACATGGTATCAGAGCCACGCTTCAGTTGAAACTAGAATCGATCCAAAAAGGCACGTCTGAAGATCTATTTCTTCTCTATTTCCTCTTCTAAAGTCTAAAAATCCAAAAAGGTACGTTTGTTTCTCATTTTTTGGGGGGGGGATCACGACTGACCCAAGCCAGTCTCATTCTTTTCATCCCACGTCTGTTTCTCAATTTTTTCTGGGGTTCACGACTGACCCAACCAACTCAGATTTTTCTGGTTTCTGGTGTTCACGACTGACCCAGCCAACTCAGATTTTTCTGGGGTTCACGTCTCATTCATTCTTTCCTTTTCTCACCCAGCCAACTCAGATTTTTCTGGGGTTCACGTCTCATTCATTCTTTCCTTTTCTCCCTACAGTTTCCTTTTCTCTTACTTCGGTGGTGGTCGAACCTTGGTTTCTCCACAGTTTTCTTTCTGTCTCTTGAGTGACTTAGCCCAGATTTTCGACCCAAATCCCTAGTTGAAAATACCTTTTCTTCATCCCTACACTTTCCTCATTCAGCCACTAACAAGCCCAGATTTTTTATTCAGCTGCATCCTTGATCAGATCTGATCAAGCCGATACATTCTCATTGTGTCAATACATAGTAGGAATACATATTCACATTGATATTTTTTGGGATTTTCATATCCGATATTCCATTTCATATACAAATCAGAAATCTGATTTACATTCAATTTATGTTTCATATCAGCAATCTGAATTAGTTCCTGCAAAAAAAAAAAAAAAGAGTTACAAAAACTGCAGGTGTAAGCAGATTGTGCTGAATACATTCTTAATTCTGTGAAACATGAATTCACTTCCTAGCCAGTCAGTTCTTTCTTCAAGTTTCCTCAGCCAACTCGTGTCTGAAAAATTAAATAATGGTAACTTCTTGACTTGGAAGAGGCAAATCATACCTTTCATTAGGAGTCAGGATCTTTCTGGACATCTGGATGGATCTATTTCAGTTCCTCCTGAGTTCATATCACAAGAAGAAAGGGACAGCAAAGGGGAATCTACTACCGTATATGTTAGAAATCCTGAATTTGTGGCTTGGATGAAAAGAGACCAAGCGCTTGTTGCTTATATTACATCAACACTGTCACAAGAGGTTCTTGTAGCCATTCCAGATGACTGCACTGCCATGCAACTTTGGAACAGACTTGTTCAGACATACTCACAGGTTTCTCAGGCCAGGATTATGTTTCTTAAAAGAGAATTTCAAATGTTAAGAAAGGATTCCATGACCATCATGGAATATTTGAACAAAATGAAGGTTATCACAGATCAGTTAGCAGTTGTTGGAAGTACAGTTTCTGATAAAGATTTGGTACAGCAAACCCTCAGTGGATTGGGACACGACTATCATATGATTGTCACTTCCCTGTTATATTTACCTGAGCTGCCCAACTTTGAAGATCTGCGCGCAAAATTGTTACAATATGAGATGAATCTAAAGAGATTTTCTGAAGAATCATCTATGAATACTGGGGCACAAGAAGTTCTTGCTACAGGGGTTACTTATACACGAGGACGAGGAAGCTATGATATCAAGGGAAAAGGAGCACAAGGGAGAAGTGGTCATGGAGGTCGTGGATTATTGCCTACACCCAACTCATATACCAACCCACAAAGACAGAGGCCAATTCCTACTTGCTTTCTGTGTAATAAAAGGGGGCATATCAAAGCTAACTGCTGGTTCAATCCCCTAAATAAAGGAAAATCAACACAAACTGAAGCAAAAAGAGGCACAGACAGTACAAGGACCAACGGAGAAGTAAAAGAGTTGTTGTTGTCAGCCTTAGCAGAATTGAATCTGAAACAAAATGAGCAAGGTACTTGGTATGTGGACTCTGGCGCAGCGACTCATGTTACTGGTGATGCAGGTAAGCTCCTAAAACTTGTTCCTTACATTGGTAGAAGTAGTATAGTTACTGGAGATGGATCACACCACTCTGTCTCGCATATTGGAAACTCCATCATACCCTTGCCCGAATCTTCCATCAATCTTTCAAATGTTCTTTATGCTCCTAATATCAAGAAAAACATTGTTTCAGTTTCTAAACTTGTTGATGATATCAAAGCCTCAGTTGAATTTACTCCATCTTCTGTTCTTGTAAAGGATCTCTGCACGAAGGAGACGTTCGCTAGAGGAAAACGGCAAGGAAATATATATGTTTTTCAAGAAGATCCTTCAGCACATATTCGCTTTGCAGACCCAAACTTGAAGCTCCAATCATCGTTGTCTTCTGAAAATCCTACATGCGTTTTTAGTGTCTCTGAAATCAATAAGCCAAACCTTTGGCATGGTCGTCTAGGTCACTGCAGTAATAGTTTCATTGAAAAGCTTGTTTCAAATAACCTCATTCCCAAGTCAAGTTTAGGAATAAATGTCAATGACAACAAATGTTCTAGTTGTCTCTTATGTAAGAGTCATGTTTTACCATTTCATTCTATCAATAAAAGAGCTTCAAGACCTTTTGAGACTATCTGTTCTGATGTTTGGGGGCCTGCTCCAGTTGCTTCTATGTCTGGAACTAGATATTATCTTTTATTTGTTGACAGTTATTCTCGCTATTCCTGGATATTTTTCATGAAACATAAATCTGAGACTTTCAAGTTGTTCTGTAACTTCCATTCCTTTGTCAAAAACCAATTTTCTGAAAACATCCTAAGTTTCCAATGTGACGGAGGAGGTGAATTCTCTTTCATTGACTTTACTAACTTTCTTCAAAGTAATGGGATAAGGAAAAAGGTGCCTTGCCCACACACACCTCAGCAGAATGAGATTGCTGAAAGGAAGCATCGCCATATTGTTAAGAGTGCGATGAGCATGATGCATGACAGTAATCTTCCGATCACTTTATGGACATAGGCTTTTCATTCTGCAGTTCATGTGATAAATCGATTGCCCATGACTATTTTGGAAAACAAGTCTCCTTACTTGTCTCTTTTTGGTATCCACCCCAACTACTATGATTTGCATGTGTTTGGTTGTTTATGCTATGTTCATGTTGACAGTTCAAGGAGACATAAGTTTCAGGACAAGGCTTTGAAGTGAAGGTTTGTGGGTTATGCTGATGACTATAAAGGGTACAGGTGCTATGATCCGGTGAGCAAGCGCATCAAAATATCAAGAAATGTCATCTTCGATGAATTGAATTTTGATTGTCGATATACTAGTTCTTCAGAATCAAAACATAAAGTTGAGGCTTATTATCCTTGGTTGAATTATGAACTTCTCTCAGGAGCTAGTGATGCTTGCTCAAATTGCACTCAAAAGGATAAGAAACATGTGTCTACTGATGGAATGATTAATCATGAAAATACAGACTCAACTTTGAATCCAGGAAGGTATAAAGGCCTTGTCTACACTCGACGAGAACGAGAGTCACCCACCATAGTTGATTCAGACATGGACACATCCTCAACATCCAACATTGTTGATACTAGAAGATCCACACGTTCTCGCCATCCAATTGAAAGGTGGGTCAGTTATGAAAATTTCTTATTAGATTTTCAACTCTTTCTAACAGCCTTGAATAAAGAAGATGAACCCACAACGTTCTCTCAAGCATCAAATTCCAGAACATGGATTGAAGCAATGAATGAGGAGATGGAAGCTCTACATGAATGTGGTACGTGGGATGTCGTATCAAGACCACCTGACAGAAATGTTGTTGGTTCGAAATGGGTGTACAAAATAAAGTATAAACCAGATGGGACTATAGAGCGATACAAGGCGAAACTTGTAGCTAAAGGTTTTACACAGGAGCAAGGACGGGATTATGATGAAACTTTTAGTCCAGTGGTGAGGATGGGGACAATCCGAGTCATACTTTCTTTAGCTATTGAACACCAATGGACTATTAGCCAACTTGATGTGAAGAATGCTTTTCTTCATGGAGATTTGAGCGAAGAAGTTTACATGGAACAACCCATTGGTTACGCAGAAGGTAATCCTACAAAATATGTCTGCAGACTAAAAAGGGCGATATATGGATTGAAGCAGGCATCTCGATCTTGGTTTGACAGCTTTTCTCTTGAAATACAAAAATATGGTTTTAAGAAATCTCTTCTTGACCACTCCTTATTTATATTTAAGAACCAAGACACAATTACTCTGTTGTTGATATATGTGGATGATATCATCATCACTGGCAGTTCCAATGAGCACATTGAAGAAGTCAAACACCTCTTGAATCAAAGGTTCAAAATGAAGGACCTTGGCAAACTACGGTACTTTCTTGGAGTTGAAGTCGACAGTTCCTCTGAAGAAATGACTCTCACTCAACATAAGTATACCATTGATGTTCTCAATAAAGCGGGTATGAAAGACTGCAAGCCCTTGAGCACTCCTAGTGTTCTTCATCAAAGGCTTAGCTCTCAAGACGGAGATCCATTTGATAATCCCACACAGTACCGTAGCATAGTGGGTATGTTACAATACCTCACTTTTACTCGCCCTGATATAGTCTACTCGGTGAATCAAGTTTCTCAGTTTATGCATGCCCCATGTGAAGGGCATATGGAAGCAGTTAAACAGATACTACGATATCTGAAAGGAACGGTTGGGGATGGTCTCATATATAAGTGAAAGACAAATGAGCAAAGTGCACATGAGATCACTATTTATTCTGATGCGGACTGGGCGGGAGATCCAGATGAACGCAGATCAGTATCCGACTATTGTGTATTTGTTGGAATGAATTTGGTTTCTTGGAGTAGTAAGAAACAAAAGGCTGTTGCCAGATCCAGTACAGAGGCTGAATACAGGTCAATGGCAGCCGCCACTGCTGAGGCTACTTGGGTTAGACATCTACTGACAGAAGTCGGAGAATCGATATCTCGATCACTTCTTTTGTGTGACAACCAGAGTGCCATTAGTATGTCTTTTAATCCAATTCATCATAGTCGTGCCAAACATATTGAAATAGACCAGCATTTTGTGAGACAAAAGGTAGAAGAGAAAGAGATTGAGCCTGAATTTGTTCGAACTACAGATCAAGTGGCGGATATATTTACAAAAGGATTGACAAAAGACAGATTTTGGACGTTAAAAGGCAAGTTGTTCATGATTCAAGATCATGCACAACTTGAGGGAGGGTGAAAAGAAGTGTTTTCTCTGGTTACGAGTCATGGATCTGAAGATCCAGACCCGTGACATCCACTTCTTCATTAATGATATTATGTAATATTGATTATTCTAATGAGGGTATTTTAGTACCCTAATTTTGTAATCACATGTTAATATAAAGGAATACACAGCAGCCGACCCTAACACTGCAGGGTATCGGTTTTTCCCAAACTTCTCTCTCCCTTTCTCCATCTCTCTTTGTTTCGCAGCTCTCTCGCGTGGAATGATCTGCAGGTTGCAAATCTAACACTGATATCCCCTTTCGTCTGAGTGAGGAAGGAAGTGTATGGCATAATGATCTTCTCTGGGTGCCAGAAGATCCTATTTTGAGAGAAGAGATTCTCGCATAAACTCACAAGTCCAAGTATATGATTTACCCTGGTGGCACAAAGATGTTCAAAGATTTGCAGCGCAGATATTGGTGGAGCGGAATGAAGCGAGACGTAGCCAAGTATGTCTCTAAGTGTTTGACTTGCCAACAGATTAAGATCGAGCACCAACGACTAGGCGGAGTGATGCAGCAGGTGAAGATTCCATAATGAAAGTGGGAGGACATCACAATGCACTTTATCGTCGGTTTGCCGAGGACGCGGAGGAAACACGATGCGATTTGGGTGATCGTGGATCAACTCACTAAATCAGCGCATTTTCTCCCTATCCGCCTCAATCAGTCTCTGGGTAGCTTGGCGGACCTCTATGTCTAGGAGATTATGAGATTGCACAGTATTCCTGTGTCAATCATCTTCGATCGTGACCCGAGGTTCACCTCCAGGTTTTGGGGGTAGCTGCAGTTGGCCTTGGGCACAAAACTAAAATTCAGCACTGCCTTCCACCCTCAGACCGACGAACAATCTGAACGTACGATTCAGACTTTGGAGGACATGCTGCGAGCTTGCATGATGGACTGGAAGGAAGAATGGCACTCTCATATCGGATTGGCAGAATTCGCATACAATAACAGTTATCATGCGGGCATCGAAATGGCCCCGTATGAAGCCTTGTACAGGAAGCATTGTCGATCACCTGTTTACTGGGACGAGGTTGGTGAACGGAAGCAAGATTCACCAATAGTGCTACAGCACTATACTCAGCAAGTGCAGATGATCAGAGAGTGTCTGTGTTCTGCGCAAAGTTGGCAGAAGTGTTATGCCGATCGTCGGCGTTGAGAGCTCGTGTTCCCAACGGGAGATATGGTTTTTGTTAAGGTATCTCATACAAAGAGCGTTTTTCGGTTCGAGAAAAAGAGAAAGTTGAGTCCCTGATTCGTCGGACCATTTAAGATCTTGGATCGGATCGATGAGGCGGCTTACCGTGTTGTGTTGCCTCCTCAATACGCTCAGATCCACAACATCTTCCACGTATCTATGTTGAGAAGATACGTTCATGACTCATCGCACATCATTCATTACGATGATGTGAACATCCAAAAAGACATGACGTTCGAGAAAAGACCTATGGCAATCGTTGATCGTCGAGATCAAGTACTCAGATCAAAAATGATTTCTCTTGTAAAAGTACGTTGGCAACACCATGGAATAAATGAATGTACATGGGAGCCTAAGTCAGATACCAATGAATGCAATAGAAATTTCGCGGACAAAATTATTTTAAGGAGGGTAGGATGTAAAACCCGAAAAAAAAACTTGGATTCGGGTCGGATCCGGACCTGTACTCGACCCAGACCCAACGGAGGCACTGGCACCGCCTCCCTCACGCCTTCTAAAGACAGCGAGCTAGCGGAGGGGTTTCAAATAGAAACCCACTTTCCCCTCTGCTCTCCCATTCTCTCTCTCACCCTGACCCCCTCTCGCTCTCTCACCCTCTTGTCCCTAATTCTGTCTCTCTCGTTTCTGCTCGCTGGAGACCCACCGCCACCGGCGACCTCCAGCTCGTACGACAGATCTCGCTCGCGCCCCGCGACCCGACCCGTTAATCGCTTACGCCCGCAAACGCCAACAAGCTCGCAACTCCCCAAGGAAGGGGAAGATTGCATGGAGAACTTGGACAATTGAATTGAGTTCAATTAACTAAAAAAGACAATTAAATAAATATATATGCATATATATATTTATACGAGTACGCATTTAACTCAAGGACGCGGTTTAGTGATCCTTGTCCTTTACTTTTTGTCATGTCTTTACTTTGTCATCGTGTTTTACGTCAGGCTCTTGCTTTTGCAAATGTTTCGTTATTGTCTTGTCATTGCAGATGACGCTCAAGTTTACGCTCATTGCATGTTCTATAAAAGGCATCCTCGTGGAGGATGTAAGAGGCATTCACCACTTTCCCTCTTGTGACAAGAGTTGAGTCGGGAGCTTAACGATACATTCACGTCTAAGGAGAGGGATCCCTAGCAAGGATGCTGGCTTTTCCAGTGAGCAGTCTTGTAAAGTAGACCTGAGAATTTAAGGAGCTGCGCGAAAGCATCAAAGACTGCCCAAATCGAAGTATTTGGAAGAATGTGTATTGGTTGGTTCTGTTCATCTACCCGACATATCTCGGGTAACCCCGAATTGGGGCATAAGCAAACTTCTTAGCGGGGTTTCTGTTGAGAAACTCGTATTCCGTCTATCGAGGCTGGTATCCAGTCACCCGAGGTATGTAGATACCACGATAGCGGATGAGATTCTAGAAATCGCATGCCAAATGTTGGAACAAGTTGTTGGCTGTTTCAAACGATAAATAATGTCAAAAGTAAAGTTTCAAAAACATTATATCTTTCGAAAAAAAATTTGTTGAGGCTCCTATTGAGAAACTATACTCCTTTCATCCTAGAGTACTTGTAGTCGTGCACTACACGCTAATACTGCGATGATCAGATGAGACGGTTGTGCGACCTCGAACAATGCTAAATGCACAATGTTGTAAACACATAAAAATGGGATCGCCTTTACAGGTAAGATGCTCATTTGGTCAAAAGACCAGAGCATATAAAATAACTCGTCAGTTAACTTACCCCTGACACACTCATTCACTTCTTGTAGTTTGTCAAGGGAGAGGACAGAGCGGTACACACTCTAATGGACAGGTTGTTAACAACCACCCTACGGGCAAAGATCTGGCCTCCCCAGTCATTGGCGTTAGGGGAAAAGACTACCAGACATTATCCTAGGTAGTAGATCTCATGGACTTCTGCAGAAGTTGGATGCATCCGTTGCCAAGTACCTGCCTTTGGGGAATCCACTCTCGGCTAAAGTTGTCCCCTTAGGAGCCAACTCAACTAGTTATTCGAGTTATTGAAAATACATAGAATAACGGATGCTTGAACTAGTCTCAGTTGTTTCTATGATTTGTTTGCGCGTACCCGCAAGCCAATAATATTGAAACATAAAGTCTGTTCACACTGGTTGATGGGTCATGAGACTTGCTTGTTGCGTGGTAGTTCACGACTTACGATCAAATAAATCGTCATGCTGCGTTTGACAGTTGCACTGCTTACTTGCTTTGAACTGCTTACCTGTACCTATTTAACTGCATATCTGCTTTAAGCTGCTTAGCATGATGAATTAAATGCTCCTAATTCAGTTTCATGTAGTTTCTCTTGTGCACCTACTAGTTTTTCGCAACCCATTCTATGGGTACATGTGATGATTAGGTACACCATGGGCGATTGCGCGATTGCAAGATGGCTTCAAGATTTTCTTTTTCTTACTCTTAGCTCGGGTCCTGGATGTTTTTGGGTTTTGTAACGGATTTTCCTTGGAATATCCGAATTTTGTACTATTTGGGAACTTCTTTAAATAAAAGTACATTTTCCAAGTGTTTTGCAAGTAACATGGATTGTGAGTTTTGGTTCTTTTAACTAACATGCCCAAAGTTGTCAACTTGCCTTTCTGAATTTAACAAAAGAATAGTCTTCCACTGATTTCATAAACAAACTCTGAAAGGAAAGAGATTTTTTCTAGTCTCTTGCCTGTTTTCTGAAAGAGTTGCAAGTTTGAAATTTTGGGGCGTTACAGCAGTAGCTGATGCTCGAGTACAACAAGAGGTTGAGGGGTGAGGGCTCAACAATCAAGTTGAGCCGCACCCAATCCCAAACCAGGATAGGACCGAGTCTGGTTCGGTCTTCCAACAGGGGGAAAAGGGTGAGAGTGTCGACAGTCAGGCCACTTCCGGAGGCAGTGGCTGCCGTGGCTCACTGACAGAGCAGGGGAAAAGGGAGCAAGGCCATGAGTAGACAACATTAAAGTAGATCTATTAATCTCAAAACTTAATCATATATGCAAGTGAAACCATTTAATAAATAACTTGAGAGTGATATTACACATGCACACAGAAAAAAACAACTATGCCAAACAATAAACAAATATTCCCAAGCATACTAAAATGAAGACGATAAAAGGTGTATGCCTTTGCAATGTAGTTGCCAAACACAAGTATAATTACTTTGGAAGAGAAGGGTACGAAAAATATCCTAAAATCCACATTCAAGAGTGAGAGATAGAGAGAACGAGGAGGAGAAGGAGAAGGAGAAACAGTGAGACAGAGAGAGCGAGAGCAAAGGGAGAGAGAGTGAGAGACATACAGGGGAGAGGCAAAGAGAGCGCAAAGGAGAAAGAGTGAGACAGAGAGTGAGAGACAGACAGGGGAGAGACAAAGAGAGAGAGAGAGAGACTTGAAGGCCCTGAAGAAGTCCATGGTCACAGAGGTCGTCGAAACCCATTGCTGGAGACGGTCACCAAAGGTGGAGAACGAGAGAGAGAGAGAGAGAGATTTGAGGCCCTGCAGAAGTCCATGGTCAACGAAGTAGACGAAACCCACTGCTGGACACGGTCACCAGAGGTGGAGAGAGAGAGAGAGATTGGGGAAAGTCAAAAACCTATTTGACTTTCCCTTATTATTGTAAGAAGACGAGTTCTTGGATTATCACCAAAAGAAGCTTCAAATGGCTTCAACCAAAATACCGAAAAAGAGAACACACGTAAGAACCACAAGGGTTCATACAATAATATACCCAAAAAAGAGGTATAAAATAAAGGGAGAAAAAGAATTTATTGAATGGATAAAACACCCTTACAAAAGTCATACATAATAAGGGGAAATATCCCCATATTTATAATACACAAAGAGGACTTCAAGAGGGAGTCGTTGGGCTCCAAACGGCTCTAAATAGAATCGTTGGGAGTCCAACAACTCCCTAGTACACTTTACTTTTTGACTTTGGTCAAAAAGTAAAGTCTAAAAGGGTCCAAAAATAAAAGCTAAAAAAAATAACCTAACTAGTTTCTAACTAGAATACATAACTAAGGTAAAAACTAAAAGGAATTACATTATGATATTACATTTTTTGACACTTATAAGGGATAATGACTATTATACCCTTAAGAAAGGGTATTTTACTATTTTATTTTTTTGGTAAAAAAAACTTTAGGCTAAACATGGAATCTCGCTTCCCATTATTGGGAAGCCCACTTCCCTATTTAGGGGAAGCACACTTCCCGAATTTAAAGGCCGCTTACCTTGACATTTTGGAAGCACAATGTTTTGCGCTTTTGAAGCGCCTCTCATGGAAGCACGCTTCCCCACTCCTTGTAGCGCTTCCAAAAATCCTGGTCTGACTCCATTATAACTAACTATTTCTAATCACTTCATTCGCATGTGCATTAACCTATTCGCCAAATACAAATACACCCCCATGAGCTTTGGCAATGTTGATTGATTCTCTGATGAGCACTATTTTATCCACTATGTCTCCCTTGAATAGTCCGATATTTTCCCATGGAGATAATGCGCTACAAGATTCACCACTTTTATGCTCATTTCTTAGATGGAGAATTTTACATCTAGCTGTAGAAAGGAGAGTGCAAATCTATGAATAGGAGATGTGTGGGTATCTTCATCACTATCAACAGGTTTTCCATTGAAAATTCCTTCAGTAGCTCCATTGACTGGAACACTTAGAAGCCCTCCTATCCCAATCACTTCAATCACCAGTTACATAAAAGATTTATTGAAACTTCCAGATTTGTCCTGGAGTCCGTCCATATTATAATTGTTAAGCCTTTAGCAGACGAATTTTCAAGAGTTTGGTAAACTAAACACCACCTGTTGGAAGTTATAAAGCATTTGGATAAGATGACAAAGCTCAACATAAGAATTGATATGGGTCATCTTCAGCTGATGATGTGACAACATTGGTTTAGGATAACTAGCAACAAGAAAGTGTAAGTTCAGATAGGGTCTTATCGTTGTTCCCTTCTAGGGCTTACTGACACTAGGAAATCCAAATAAAAGTGGAAGAATGTGAACAACATTTAATTTAATAATATCATGAAAAATGAAGCTTTCCTAGGCGGTAGCACGCAAGCCTTAAAGGTACCAGGGACTTACAAAAACAGAATATGCTGTATATTACATAGTAAATTCTAGACAAGAATAGAAAAGTGGCATGCATACCTAAGAGATCAATTGCAGTGATAACAGCAATCTTTGCATCAGGGTGTCGAACATGCAGAAGGTGTGAAAGCATGTTTGTTCCCTACAATGAATGAAAAAAACATACAAGTACACCAACTATGAGAACATATTTGAGAACAAACAGAAAATAAAGAGCAATATTACACTCAAATAGAAACATGAAGAAAGGAAAAAAATCATAGAAGGGTAATCCAGCATCACAAGAAATGACTCAACAGGAACAAAATCCTCTAATCATTGATGTAGGAAGTATGACAATGCCAAAAAAACTGAAAAACAGTAAAACTAATGAACTAACTGGAGGGGAAAATGAGTTAAGATGATATTACATTCAAATACAATCTTTTTTGGTTTCCATCTAGTTCATTCAGCCACCAATGGAAAGTGGAGCACTTAAATGGAAAACTTTCTTGTCAAATGAAACCAGCCATGAATACTTGTAATACCATTCATATAGGGAAATAGTTGTATCAACAATGTAGGTCATGCAAAAAGAGAATGGGATGGAACCTCCACCACCTGATTAAAAGTAAATCTTCAGGATAGAATGGAATAAGACTATACTGAACTAACATCATAAAAAGGTGTAACCGCCTCCATGCTCCAACATAATGACAAAGAAAGGAGATGCAAGAAAGTATCATCCGAAGTCAAAACTTGTGAGGAATAACTAGGCGAGAATGCGGGTGATTTAAAGTGCACAACTTCATGGTATTCTAATGTATTGCCCAATAGAAGCATTTTTGTCTTTTTACATGTATTAATAGTTGTTTATTAGAAACAACTATTTTTTTTTATTTTTTACTTTTCCTTTTTTTCTTCTTTTTCTTGTTTTATGAGCTTTGGGGCCCCACTTCATAGAGTCGTTGGGGCCCCAACAACTCTATGAATGGGGAGCTCCCAAGGGTCCCTCTCTCTCAGTTTTTTATGTAAATAGGGGTGTCCCCCCTTACATGTATTCATTTCTTTTCTCTCACTATTCAATAATACTTAATTTTTGTTAGTCGTTTGGCATTGTCCCTTAGTGGATTTGTGTGTGCACTTGAGTGCTTGCCTATTCTCTTTGTAATTGTCCATTATTGGACTTGTAAGTGTTTTACACTTTGTTATTTGTAATTTCGCAAACTTCATTACATGGTATCAGAGCCATTTGGGTTCTCTTGATCTTGGAAGCATTTCTTGTGGCGTTTGAAGATCGTGACAAAGGTGCTATCATTTTCTTCGCCTCTATCTTTCTCTTGTCATCATGGAGCATGAATCAAGAGTCGAGCTCTCCTTCAAACTTAATTGATCCAACTACTTGATGTGGGTGTCGGCCATGAAAAATCATCTTAGAGGGAAGAAACTTTGGGGTTTTGTGATGGAAACCTCTCTTGAACCATCGTTGGAGCTCACCAAAGTTGAAGGGGTTGTTTAAAAAGCTCTCGTTGGGGATGATCGTCTTAAAGTCATCAATGAACATATTTGACATGGTTTATGAACAATGTTAACATAAAAATATGTGCCAACATTGCTAAATTTAGAAGAGCCAATGAAGCTTGGTTCTTTCTGAAATGAAGTGAGGATCTTCCACAAAAGTACTTAGATCCGCAAGAGAGAGTGTCTAGAGAGACACTTGAGCATAACCCTTAAAAAAGGGTATAATAAAAAAGAAATAGAAAATAATCTTTATTGAAAAATGATAAAATGCTTAAGAAGCATTAAGTACATAATTACAAGAGGGGATGCACCCCTTTATATACAAGTGAGAAAAGGAGAGCTCTTAAGGAGCTCTCCTTGTAACCATTGGACTAGTCCAACGGTTACAAATGTAATCGTTGGACTAGTCCAACGGTTACCTTACGAGTTAAGTTCCAAGTGGAACTTAACTAGATAGAGTTGTCTAGTTCTATTAGAACTAGACACTAAAAAAGAAAAAAATAGAAAAATACAGAAAAAATATAAAAGATAAAATTACATAAATATATATATAATAATAATATGAATATCATTATTATATATATATATATATTTTATATTTTAACACTTCCCCTCAAACTTACGGTACAATGAGCGAAAGTTTGTCTAAGAGGAAGTGAAATCTGGGAGCAGCTAGAAGCTTTAAAAAGAAGTCTGCTAACTGATATTTTGAAGTAACATATGGCAGATCAACTGTCTCATGTAGATATTCCTCTCTGCCGTAGTGACAATCCATTTCAATGTATTTGGTGCATTCGTGGAATGTTCTATTGCTTGCAATGTAGATCGCACTCTTATTCTCACAACACATTTATGAAACTTTTGTTGTTTCAGCCCCCATGTCGGCAAGCAGACGTCGAAGCCAAACTACTTCCATGGTCGTGGTTGTCATGGCTCGGTATTCGGCTTCGGTGGATGAGAGAGAGACCTTCTACTGCTTTTTGCACTTCCACAAGATTAAAGATTCACCTAAGAAGACACAAAAACCAGTGGTTGAGTGTCTGTTATTGGGATCACCTTCTCAATCATCATCAGTATATGCAATTAAATCAAGGGAAGAAGAGGAAGATAAGAAAAGTCCTCGTGAAAGAGAGGACTGGATGTATCTGATAATACACATGATTGCTCTCATGTGAACAGAGGTGGTAGCATATTGAAATTGGCTTGTTGTGTGAACAACATGTGTTATGTCTGGTTTGGTAATGGATAGATTGGAAAGTGCCCCGACAAGCTATCTGTAAGGAGTAGGGTCCTCAAAAAGTTCATCATCAATCTTCATTTTAACATTGACAACTTCTGGAGTGTCTACTTTCTTATCATCTGTAATTTCAGACCAAGAAACAATGTCAAAAGCAAATTTAGTCTGAGATAATAAATATCCCGTAAGAGAATAGACAACTTCAATGCCTAAAAAGTATCTCAATAAACCTTAATCACTCATTTCAAAGTGAGATTTGAGAAGTGTTTTGATGTTTTCAACTCTCTGTTTATCGCTTCAGGTGATGATCATACCATCCACATATAGAAGAAGCACAATAATTCCTGCATCAGAATTCTTAATAAATAAAGCAGTGTCAGTCAAACAGAATTGAAAACCAATATCAAGCATAACACTATTAAACCTATCATACCAAGGTTTTGGTGTTTGTTTAAGGTCATAAAGAGTTTTTTCTAAGCGAAGAGTTTTACCCTTAGGAATATTAAAACCAGGAGGGTTTTTCGTGTACACTTCTTCAACTAGGTTTTCATTTAAAACTGCATTTTTGACATCCATCAGAAATATAGATCAGTTATTGATGGAAGCTAAGGCAATTAAGGTTCTGATTGTTGTCATACGAGCAACAGGGGCAAAGGTTTCTTCATAATCAATGTCATATTTTTGCGCATAACCTTTGGCTACTAATCGGGTTTTATATCTTTCAATAGTGCCATCACTCGTGGTTTTAACCTTATAAACCCATCGACATCCTATAGGTTTCTTGCCTAGAGGAAGGTCTTGAATAGTCCATGTAAAAGCCTTTTCAAGTGCATCTAACTCAGCTTTTATGGCTTCTATCCATTTGATATCATTTTTGGCTTGAAAGTACGAAGATGGTTCTTCATATGAGTGAATTAATGTAATGACCGTCCTATATGTAGGTGAGAAGGATTCGTATGACACAAATTTTCCTGGATGCCTCGAGACTCGGGATGACCTTCTGGTTGGAATGTCAGAATATCTTTTAAGTGCACATGCAAGATTAGGCTCTCTTCGTCTGGAATATTGTATACTAGTATCTCTATGGACTTCTTCATTGTCAACATTATGATCAAGATCAATAATACCTTGATCATTATCAAAGCTCAAGATCATATTCATCATATTTTGATGTCAGATCTAACAAAAAAGAGTACTTAGTAACTTCCTTTGGTTTTTCAAAATCAAAGAAGCTCTCTTTTTCTAAAAATGAGACATTTCTTGATACATATAATCTATCATTCTTGAACTTAAAATACCTATAACCTTTTTTATTTTCAGCATATCCTAAAAAGGCACGAGGAGAAAGTTTATCATTTTTGTCCGTAAATATAAAACACTTGCATCCAAATACTCTCAATCTAGAGTAATCTGGAGAAAGGTTCACAAGTTTTTCGATTGGAGTTATATTATGCAAAGAAGAGGATGGCATTCGATTAATTAAATAGGTGGCAGTTAAGGCACTTCTGCTAGGGTTGGCAATTTCTGACACGACCCGCCAACCCGCCTCTTAAGCGGGTTCGGGTTGGGCTTAAGCCAACCCGTTTAATAAACGGGTCGACCTGCGTAACCTGTTTATTAAACAGGTCGGGTTCGGGTTGGAGGTATGCCAACCCGCCAACCCGTCTGCCAACCCGTCAACCCGCCAACCCGACCCGTCAACCCATCAACCTGACCCGTCAACCTGACCCGCGAACCTGAGAACCCGTTTACCCGACCCAACCTATTTATTAAATGGGTTGGCGGGTCGTGTCGGGTTACCCGTTTATTAAACGGGTCGGGTTCGTGTTTGCCATAGCCGACCCGTTTAATAAACGGGTCGGGTTCGGGTTGAGGTATGCTGACCCGCCAACCCGACACGATTGCCACCCCTAGCTTCTGCCCAAAAATCTTTTGGGACTTGATTTGCTATTAATAAAGTCCTAGTGGTTTCCATAATATGGCGATGTTTACGTTCTGCCAACCCATTTTGTTGAGGTGTGTATGGGCAAGACCTTTGATGTGTGATGCCATGTAAGTTAAGGTAATTTTTAAGATCTGTGGACAAAAATTTTGTCCCTGAATCTGTGCGAAAATTGAAATATTATTTTGAAACTTATTTTTAACCATATTATGAAATGCCTGAAAGTATGAAAATACTTCAAACTTATGTTTAAGAAAATAAATCCAAGTATGTGTAACGCCCCAAAATTTAACCCAAATTATGAGGATTTTTTTTTATAACAGCGGGAACAAGAAATACTATAGGGTTAAGCATTTTAGAACATTACAGTGGAAAGAAAACCCAAAACATTTATTTCATTTCATTATCAATGAAAATTAACATTAGAATTTTAAGTGATATGAACAATTAAATTACAATAAACCCAAGTGATCTCTGGAACAGTAAATCCAAAATCTTGATCCGATGCCTCATCCTGCAGTCGCTCGTAAATGCTATTATTCACCTGAAAATAGTAAAATTATAAAAATTAGACTATAATTGTCTAAGTATGAAATCTATAACTTTTAATGTAGGTACATCATGAATCTAGTATGTGATGTGGGTGTCATGTGTAAATCTTTAGCATATACAAAATCACGTAAAGCAGACTATGCAACAGTAATAACAGACATATATTTAAGTAAGTAAGCAGATTATGCAACAACTATAATTAAACAAGTAAAGCATATTTTGCAACAATAATAACAGTAACATGCATAATTTTAATGTAACAGTAACAATATGAATTCAATTATCTCATATCTATGCATTTCAGAATTTGCATTTCATCACAAACTCAGAATATAAAGCATGTTTGAAAGAATATGAAATTGTCTCTCTAGTAACTCTACTTATTGTGATACCTAACTGTTCTAAATAGTGTTTGTATTATCTTATCCCGCGGGTACACACAGGTCGAGGCAACCATCACAGAAGATGACGTTCGAGAGTATATTATTCAAGGGTGTTTTATTAACCCCGAACGTTCTAACTGAGACTGAAATCCCAAGGGAACAGCCAGTAGCTGAGAGAATCTCCCAAGGGCCGAAAGAAAACAGGATGCATCCCTAACTTCTGCAGAAGACGTGGAACTACCACCTAGGACACATAGGTAGTCCGGGTCCCTAACTCCGAGGACAGGGGACCAACGAGCCGCTTTACGCTCGAAACCAAAACACAAGTCCTCGAAGTTTTGTACCACCTACCCTCTCCAAGGTAAGCCCAAAAACTGAGTGGGTTGATCTTTTCATTTAATTATTTTCCCCCGAAGTACAAGGGTATTTCCCTAATCTTCCTTCTGCTACCATAGCAGTAGATTCCCAACCGTGGTCATTTTACCAAGGTGTATAAACCATCTCAATCATTTTCCATATTGATTGCATAAACCCACTTAGAGTGCTCTGGTGCTTTTAAATCAGTCAAGCACACAAGCTCTGGTACCTTTAAACTAGTAAGGCCAGAGAAATTAAATTTAAGTTTCTCATCAGTATTATGATCATTATCCAAAATCTATGTCACACAGACTCAGCTAGGGAGGCGCTGCACCCGAGTCGACACGCCCCGACACGGGTGCGGACACAGGTGCGGCTTTGGACACGGCCTGGACTCAGTCAATGATGAGTCGGACTCGGTCAATGAATCGAGGCCAAGTCCGTCCTTGTTTTGGACTCGGTCAATGTTGACCGAGTCCAAAAATGTCCATTTGTAGAGTGAAAAAACTAAAAAAATTATTTTTTTTTATATTTTTTATTTAAAAAGATATATAAAAAAGGTTGTGTCACAGTGCACAGTGGACTGTGTTGTGCTGTGCACAGTCACAGACTGTGCTATCCTTGCACTTTTTTTAATATATATATATATATAGTCGAGTCCCCGTGTCGAAAAATTTTAAAATCGCACTGCACCAGTGTCGCACCCGCACCCATGTGACATAGTCCAGAATACTTCGGTACTTTTAAATCGTCAAGCACCAAGACCTCGGTACCTTTAAATCGGTCGGGCACACAACATTTACGATTAAGTTTTCATCATTTTTATTGTCATAGCACACAAGCTAATAGCCCAATCACCTGCATCGGGTTATCCATTCATATTGCCCATTAGGCAAAGCACATATCCATATGTCATTAAGTGCATCATCATATATTTGTAACCAATATAACAACCTCATTCCTCAAACACATATAACAAGTTGCATACCAGCAATTCAAATTATACATTTTCTGACAAAAAGTAGTTTAAGCACATGGTATTTCATGTAAATTAGTTACAGCACTAGAGAAACATGGAAGAATGTAATTTAAAGAACCATATATAGCCCAAACAGCAACTGGGTGCAGCAATAATCTTTTGTCATATATATTTCATGTTTACATGATTTCAGGATTCTACCCTCAGAGACACTTTGGAATAGAAACTCTCAGTGTAGGATATACCTTCAATAAATGTTTGTACAACCCATATATCTGACAATCAATGTGGTGATGCAACAATGAAAAATCCAAAGTGCATACTAATGCCATTTCATCAGAACAAGAGAATGTAATTATTTCATTTTATCTACGTAAACAAGTGTATTTGAATGTACTATTATACCATAATTTACACTCATTAAAGAACGATTGGCATCTCATATATAAGTATATATTAAACAAACAAAAAAATTATGTATTATATTTTTTTTTCATTCGGTGTGTAGCCAATAACTGTCAACACGTCCAAATACAAGTGTCCAGGTTAGGTACAGGTAATTACTTAGCACCCATTCATTCGGTTGGTCAATATAATAAGAGAGCATGCATACAGAGAAATGAAACATGCATCATTCATTGGTGAGTTCATCACAGTTCCCAAATCAACTATTCAGGAAAAACCCTAATCCAGTGTCTACCGAACACCCTAAGGTTTCATGTAACGACCCCAACTCATACCCCTTAAAAATGCGATTTTTTTTTTTTAAAAAAACAGTACGGAAAACTTCTCAAAGACCCAGGGTCCTCACAGTTCCAATTCCTACCGGATAGTCAAACACCAAAAGGGAACTTACAACCATCATCAATAAGAACCATAGTAAAACTCTTTATTTAAGAATCAATAATCAATTTTGGAGGCAATGTTTACTCAACAGGAAATAACGAAACTGACTGAAACAAAAGCACTGAAAGGAAACAGTAGAACTGAAAGACCAAACGAAAGAGCCACTCTATCCACTAGTAAAATCGTCAAGGACCTAGTGTATCTCTCGTGCCTCCCAGTAGCTGTCGACTTCACTGATCACCTATTCTTTTGAAAAACCAATAAAGTAGGGTGTCAGAATCGAAATCCTGAGCATGGCTACTTCTTTGTGAAACAGGTGAGACAAAGGGTTAAGATAAGATATCATGCAACATTTGAGGAAAATACATACATGACAGTTTATAGCATTCAAGAAATTTTTCATTTAATAGATATAAATGCTAAGCATATAGAAAATTAAAGTAGTAGCCCATAACAAATCTTCAACATGTAATAAGAAGTAAACATTTTACACTCACCATCATGTATTGATTGAGGGAACAATTAAAATATGCATGATCTAATGCGTAACAGGAAAATGCATGATTTTTGTGCAATGTATGATTCCTTTTGTTATCTTTCAATTAAGTTTCCCTTTTTTCATATGCATGGTCTATTACATGCATACAACTTTAAGTTCCTCTTCTTAATTAACGTTGCCCGCGGATACACCAAACGGGTACAATCCCCGAGGTCAAGTCAAATTCCCAATGTAGCTTAGCACACACTTTGTAATTTATTACTAGGTTCCGAACTTAGCCTTCGACTGAATCACCTTCGAAACATTAGACCTCCACATCTACTGTCAGAGACACAAAGGGCACCCGACGCCTACAAGTGTCACTTTCTTAGTACTAAAAACAACAGTTATATCAAACACACCACCCCTAGGTAAAGTGGCGGACTCTCCCTAAAATCGTGGCTAGGAGAAGAAACCTCAATATCGGGTTTAGGGGACAAAAGTAAAGCCCACGGAGTTTTTGTATCCTCAGAGTCTCCCCAATACCGGATCTCTAAGATCCTCATTCTCCAAATGGGAGATCTCAGAACGTATATTATATTGTTCTTTATTATTATATTTTATTAAAAATCAATTCCTTAAGTTTTGCAACTCCATATGCAAAAATAAAGGTAAAAGCTCGCATATACCTCACGAGAGTCATCATAGGACTCCGGCCAGTGGAAACAAATAGAACAGTGCAATAAAATGAAATATTAATAAAATATGATTTTTGCGATGCATTGAAACGAATAAGGAAAAGCAATCCCACAGCTCGGGCCTACCGATTCATTTTGATCATCGATACACAATATGCATAAACCATAGCATGTTATATGTGAAGCAAAATCGCTGCATATTTCCATCATGTGCACACCTACTTGTAAATGCATGTTTTCATTAAAAGAAACATCAAATGCGTATTTATTTTCAACTATGTGCAATTATCACTGTATTGCTTTTGTTTTAATGTCACATACACACCAAAACAAATTTCTATCACCCTCCACCTGACTGGCAAAAATGCAAAATTTTATTAAGTGCAAGCCTATCTTTCGCATAATCTGGTCAAGTACAAGCAACTGATAAAATACCAATTCTTAACACGTGTTTATATGTAATTGAAGAACCAGGGTCTCGCTTCATCATGAGACTCACACCCAACCGACCCAGTCGGCTGGGGCCTGACAGCACCAGCACTGGTCCAGCCCGGGCCTGTGCGTGTTGTCAATGCTGGACAGCCTCCCTGCCATCACTGTATACATGTACTTTTAAGGAGACCAAAACCCAATCATACACACACACACACATATATATATATATATATATAACATGGTGCACTATATTTTTTTTGAACAAGTGTACATCAAAACACTTACAAATAGGAAACAGTGCTCATACACAAGAACAATGTATAAACTCAGAAAAACCTGTGCACGAAACATGGATCAACAAATATGCCTACCCTGTGGCTTGATTTGGCATTTATTTTCATGTTTTCATTCCACTTATTTTCATGTTTTCATTCCACTGAACAACCTAGCCCATACACAGCATTACAAATCTCCTTTTTTCTTTATTAAATTGCCCAACAAAACCCATAGCTAAATATTTTCTTTCGAACATAACCCGAATTTTGCTCGAACATAACCCGAATTTCGCTTGAATTTAAAAGTCGAAATTAAAACTCTTTACTACGTTTTGATTGGCTCGCCTCGACCTTTTCGATGAGACTTGGGACAAACCCAAACTCTAAGACGTTTGTCTAAAAATTGAGCCTCAAAGATTTTCCTACCAAACAGCCAAATTTCAAAAATTTCATGAATTGACTAAGGACCAAAAACATGTGATCTTACATTTCAGACCTTGACCATTTGTATGATAGCCAGGAAATTCTTGAAGTATACATGCTTAAATGATATACAAATGTTTAAGACCATAAATGAACACATGTAGTCAGATGAATTCAATTCTAATAAAAATGAATAGAAATCAAGTCTAATAACAGATAGTTAAAAACATAGGTATTCAGACTTAATGTCAGTTAAGAACAACACAGGAATAGATAAATGACTAGAAATCAAATCAGATAACAGGTTAGACTTTGCTAAATTAGACAGACTCAAATTAGCACAACAGGGGTTTCATAATCAATGCTATGTAATATTAAATGAAGCAGACTCAAAGGATCGGCTAACAGCCAATCACATAACATGCTATGTTCTGCCAACCTGCTACTAAAAGAATTACTATTATTTATGAACCCCTTTACGTCTAACAATTTATGCATTAAAATAGTGACTGACAGAACTAAGTAATCAATGTATTACAGTGTACAACCAAGAATCGAACCCCCGTTCCGTATTTGGTTTATTGAGTCCCAAAATAGGAAACCCCCAAACCTGGGGTTATCCATTTCAAGAAATCGGAAACCCCATGGTTGGGGCTATCCAATACCTCAGCCGAAACCCCAGATCGATTTGATTTGGAGATTTCTGGTTTAGGGTTAGGCAAAGAACCCCAAAATCGATGTCACCACTACTGAAAACCCTGATTCACAGAGTTGGGTTTTCGGCAACCAAGAAATACATTGAAATGTTCGGATCATGAGAAAAGAATCGGGATTCCCCTTGACCGACCCAACCACAGACGGATTCAGTCCACACCCAACAAAAACAGAGACATAAATCCTACCTTTTTTCGGCGACTAGAGGAGGAGGAGGTTGCTGGCGACTGATGCAGTTGGTGGTCGGAGCTTTCAGACGTCGGTGATTCTGCCGATGTCCACAAGACCGGAAGAGATACAGAGGGAAGGAGAGAACGGAGATAGAGAGGAAGAGAGATGAGAGATGAGAGATGAGAGGTGAGAGGGTGAAACCCATTTCCCCCCTTTTTTCGAGAGACGACCCCCGGCGGTTACGCTCCCCTCTGCACAAATCTTGATTTGCAAGAATCGTGCCCTAGGCACGATTCTTGAATTCTGTTTTTAATGTATCACAGCCGGGTTCGGGTCCGAAACGCGACCCGCGATGCTGGATCCACTATTAACATGGATCCGGGTCGAAAATGAATCGACGGATCTATAGTTGGATCCATTTAGGTCCAACTATGGATTCGACCCATCATACACAATTTTAATTATTATTTTCTTATAACAAATAATATTAGTTATTTATTTATTTAGAATTATTAATATATATATACTTTAATACCCATTTGTAGGTTTCTTATGGATCCGAGTAGCGGGTCCTAGGCCCAAATCATATAGAATCACTCAAATTTTTTGGGTATTACAGTATGTCTGGAAAAATCGTCGACAAAGATAACATAATAGGCAAATCCACATTTAGAAATTATTGGTTCAGGACCCCAAACATCTGAGTGTACTAATTCAAGTGGTCTTGAAGAAACAAAAGTTTTGTTCTTAAATGGTAATCTTTTTATTTTGCCAAGAATACAATCTTTACAAGTAAATTTTGTCGAATTACAGAATTTTCCTAGATTTGAAAAATGTTGGATTTTGACTAATATGTGGATGACCAAATCTTTTGTGCCACAACTCCAACTCGATTTTCTGAATGTTATAACAAAAGGCATTCTTCGGCATTTCAAAAAAATCCATGTAATAGAGTTCTCATTCTCTATGGCCTTCCCCAATCAGCTTTCCTGACTGGCAATCCTATACCCGACAACCATGAGAAGAAAAGGAAATATTACATCCATGGTCAGATATTTAAGAAACGAATAAAAGATTTAAATTTAATTTGAGAATAGATCTAAATTCTAGGATAAAAATTTTCATAGTTTTATGGATTTTTTCAAAATTTCCTATTCCTTCTATTTCTAGAGAAGTTCCATCAGTTGTAAATACTTTTGACACACATCTTTTATTTTTAACACATTCGGATAAACTTTTATCATTTGAAGTCATATGGAATGAAGCACCAGAGTCAAGAAGCCATGGGAAGTTACCTGTATCGAAAAAAGATGAAGCAGTTGACCCCCAATCGAAGCTTCAGATGAAGAGGAAGCTCCTTTGATGAGTGGTTGGAGAATTTTCATTAGTTGGGCCATAGAAACGGGTGCATCTTGATCTTTGGGCTCCGATCCAGCAATCGCAACTCTTTTTTCTATGAGTTCTTTAAGCTTGGGAAATTGAGACCTGGAGTGTCCTGGTTCATGATAATGATGGCAAATAATCATTTTCTTGTCATAGTCACCACTTTGTCGGTTAAAGTGAGGTGGTTTGTACGAACGTACATGATTACTTGGTCTAGATACCGCTAGAACGAAATCATCTTCAGATTTTGGAGTATTCTGCTTGATTCTGTTTTCCTCCATAGTCAGTTCATCTATAGTATCGACAATAGAGGGAACTTTTACCCGATGAAGAAGAGCTTCAGGACAATGTCATTTTGGCTCCAAAAGAGCCAATTCTCCCCAAAGTTCAAACAATTTATTGTAATACTCTCGTATGGTTTTGTCACTTTGGGTCATAGTCCTAACTTTTTCTTAAAGATTGCACATATGTGCAATATCTTTGAGGGGATACATATTTTTGAGGTATTCCCAAGCCTTATCAGTATGCTTAAACTTAGCAAGACTAGAGCATTTTTTAATGTCAATGCTATTGATTAGCCATGACATGATTTTTATATGCCCTATCTGCCATTCCTTCCAACTCTTTTCATAGTTGACTAAAGCTTTGCTTTTCTCTCATTCGGTTAGGAGAACCTCTTTATCACCTTTCATTTTGGTGAGGACTGGTTTAGGTTCTGAATCGAAACCATCTACTATTCCCCAAAGCCCCTTTCCCCATATGTGGTGTTTCATTATCGAAGCCCACATTACATAATTTGTATTATTTAGTTTCATGGGTATGATGGTGATTTTATCATGACCATCCATCTCATACAAGGATGATAAAGAGAGAGAAAGACAAAACATAAGACAAAGAGAAGAAAAGGGAGAGTAAGAGAAAGAAAACTCAATATTTTGTTGCAACGAATCTTCCTTTCTTCAAAAGGAACTTTAGGAGCCTCAACCAAGGTGATGCAACACATTTGCAATCTTGGCACGGAAAACGAGGCAAAAAGCTTCGCGAAATAAGATTAACCTTGCTCTGATACCATGAAGTGAAGTGAGGATCTTCCACAAAAGTACTTAGATCCGCAAGAGAGAGTGTCTAGAGAGACACTTGAACATAACCCTTAAAAAGGGTATAATAAAAAAGAAATAGAAAATAATCTTTATTGAAAAATGATAAAATGCTTAAGAAGCATTAAGTACATAATTACAAGAGGGGATGCACCCCTTTATATACAAGTGAGAAAATGAGAGCTCTTTGTAATCGCTGGATTAGTCCAATGGTTACCTTACTAGTTAAGTTCCAAGTGGAACTTAACCAGATAGAGTTGTCTAGTTCTATTAGAACTAGACACTAAAAAACTAAAAAAGAAAAAATAGAAAAATACAGAAAAAAAATAAAAGACAAAATTACATAAATATATATATAATAATAATATGAATATCATTATTATATATATATATATATATATTTTACATTTTAATACTTTCTTAAGGGTATGTATACCCAAAAGGATCTTGCTAGACAATATTTTTGTCATGATAAAATTAGATCCACTAAGCAAGGGGACATTTGTATCCGGGATTACTTTATCATTTTGTCCCCTCTTTGGGATGAATTAGCTCTTCTTGAGCCTAAATGGGTGGCTCTCAAAGATATTGAAATGAGAAGAGAGCAAATTGAGAAGTACTTTTTTCAATTTCTTCATGGTCTAAGACAGGAATTTGAACAAGGTCTTCTCTCCTTCATAGAACCAAAGTTATGCCTCTTAAAGATGCTCTTACTGAGATATGTCAAGAAGAAACCCGTCTTGGTATGACCAATAAGAATGATGATGTTTTGGCCGTTACTAAGCTAGGTTCCAATGTAAAAACCTATAAGCCACCCCACTTTGTAAAACAAAATAACTATGGTAATGGGCCCAACTATAATAGTGGATATATGAAGGGAGTCACTTGCCATCATTGCAATGAACCGGGACACATTAGACCGGTATGCCCAAAGCTTAAAGGTAAAATTGCTTCCGTTGAAGAAATCACACCTAAGAAAAAAGAAGCAAGCAAAAATGGAGGAGATATTAAAGACACACTTAACCAAATATCGGAGGCACTTTAACAACTTCTCAAATCATCCTCCATTTCAGGTGCCGCCATTGCATATTCCTCATCTCCTCCAGGTATGTGAATTCTTGATTTGGGTGATTCCTTTCATATGACACCTCATAAGAATGTTATTTCCAAAGTTTACACTAATCCTACTTCATCTTATGTTTCAATGGCCGATGAAACTTCTTTAAAAATAGAAAGTATTAGAACATTTGATTCAAAACATTCTCAAATTTTTTTGTTCCAAAATAAGGGTGGTTTCAAAATTAAATTTAAATTTGTTTTTCGTCTATCAAATTTCCGATCATTGTTGCAAAAAATTTTTCTCACCTAAAGATTGCACTGTGCAGGATCTCCGGTCAGGGAAGTTGATTGGGCAAGGCCATAGGAGAGGCAATCTTTACTTTATGGATTTTTTGTCCCTTCCACCCAAGTCATTTTGTAATTTTGCACATGTCAAAAGTATTAAAATTTGGCATAAGAGACTTGTCCACCCTCGCTTTTCGAAGATGTCTCTTTTCTTTTTTGAGAAATACAAAGACATATCTTGTAAATATTCCATTTTTGAAAAAATAAAAGCAATTCCCTTTCCTTAAAGAACTTTTGTTTCTACACGGCCTTTTGAATTAGTACATTCGGATGTATAGGGTCCCTCACCTATCATATCAAAAGAAGGTTACTCATATTATGTTATTTTTGTTGATGATTTTACTAGATACACATGGATTTATTTTGTAAATCATAAATCCGATGTGTTCTCCCTTTTTAAGAAATTTCATATAATGATTAAAAATCAATTCTTAAGCAAACTTTCTATTATTAGATCAGATTCGGGAGGAGAACACATGTCTAATGATTTTCAAAATTACTTAAAACAAAATGAAATTTGTCATCAAAGGTCTTGTTTTAAACTCCGCAACAAAATGGGTTAACGGAAAGAAAGCATAGACATATAATAGAAACCACTAGAACTCTTTTAATTTCAAAGGATATTCCAAAAAAAAATTGGGTCGAAGTCATTCTAACCCTAACTTAATTAATAGAACTCCTTCGTCCTCATTAAAAAATGTTTCTCCATTTGAAAAGCTTTTTAAAATGACTCCCAATTTTAAAAGACTAAAAATCTTTGATTGTAGGTGTTATGTTCTTACTCATAAAAATGATAAACTATCATCAAAAGACATTGAGTGTGTTTTCTTAGGCTATGGAGAAAATAAAAAAAGGATATCGATGTTTTGATCCAATAAATAACAAACTTTATGTTTCAAAAGACGTTACTTTTTTTGAAAATGAAAATGGGTTTGATAGCAAAGAATCTAAAAAAAATTGATTATTTATTACTATTTGATCTATTACCAAGAAATGATGAGTCTAACTCTATTGAGGTATTTGAGTCTTTTGACAATGACTCTAGTATTGAGAATCCAATTGATGATAAGGATAGTGATCAACATGAGAATTTGAATGAACATGTATCAAATGATACACATGTGTATACTAGATGGGGTGAAGGTAATCATCCATGTGCCCTTGACAAGTTCTCTCAAATTATATCTTTAGAAGAATCCCAACCTAGAAAATCAAATTGTATCTCTAGTGCTCCAAGTAGATTTGTATCATATAACTCATTCTCTTCAAACTTTAGAGCATGTTTAATAACTCTTTACTCTTATTATGAATCATCTCATTATAATGATGTCAAACAACACCCTCATTGGAATGAAGCAATGGAATTTGAACTTAATGCTCTTAAGAAAGCATGGAAAATAGTTGATCCTCCCATAAGCAAGAAACCTATAGGATGTAGATGGGTGTTTAAAGTTAAAACCATATAAAGCAAGGTTAGTTGTCAAAGGGTATGATTAAGAATACATAATAGATTATGAGGAAACCTTTGCCCCAGTAGCACGAATGATAAGTGTTCGAGCTCTCATTGCCATTACCTCTATTAAAAAATGGCCTAATTTTGAATTAGATGTTAAATATGCATTTTTGAATGGAGAACTTGGTAAGGAAGTCTACATGGAACCTCCTTCAGGGGTTAATTTAAATGGAAAAGTTTTAATTATTTGCTTCAATAATAATCATATCATCAAAATAAAGTAGCAAAATAACAATACCTTTAGCAGAATTCTTAACAAACAAAGCAGTGTCAGTATATCCAAGTTTAAGCATAACAAAACTAAAACGATCATACCAAGCTCTTGGAGCTTATTTAAGGACATACAAAGCTTTTCAAGGCATAAAACTTTTTCCTTAGGAACATTGTATCCAGGGGATGGATTCATATATACTTCTTTTAAATCACCATTTAAAAATGCATTTTTAATATGGCTATGAGAATTATAATAGTAGTCATAGGTGCTACAGGAGAAAATGTCTCATCATAGTCAATACCATATTCTTGAGCATATTCTTTAGTGACTAACCTAGCCTTATGTCTCTCTAGAGATCCATTACTTTTAGTTTTAACTTTAAAAACCCACCTACATCATATTGATTTCTTGTTGGTTGGTATATCAGACAATTCCCAAGTTTGAGATTTTTCTAAGGCTCTAATTTCCTCACTCACTGCATTTTGCCACTCAAGATAGTCCTTTGCTTGATTATATGTTGAAGGTTCAAAGTATGAATAAATTTTTGCTAAACAAGCTCTATAGTGAGGTTCGAAAGATTCATATGGCACAAATCTATCTGAAACTCTACATGGTATTTTTGAGTGTCAAATCTATCTGGAACTCTATGATTCAAAAGGACTTAGTAGTAGGCCTGGGTTTAACAGAGTTGAACCCAGCAGGCCTGGGTTCGGCCCTTGCACTAAAGAAGGGAGGAGGAAGGAAGAAGAAGAAAGAGAGGAGGAGGTGGCAGAGGGAGGAGGAGAAGAAAGAATAAAAAAGATAGGAGGAGGAGGAGGAGGAGGAGGAGGAGGCGGAGAAGGAAGAAGAAGAAAGAGAGGAGGAACAAAGAGAGAGAGAGACGAATTTCCGTCGTCGCCGTCGAAAGAGGCGGACGTCGTCACTGTCAGAAGAGGAGGGGAGGAGGAGGTGGTCACCACCATCGAAAGAGGAGAGGAGTTGGGGAAGGGGAGGAGTCTGAGGCGGGGGGAGGGGATGAGTCATGCCCTAAACCCCACCCTCTAATTTTTTTAATGAACCAAAATGGTATCAACTTTGACTGAGTCAATTTTGAACAATCATAACCTTGGGTGTGGGTTGACCATATCCAAGGTTTATTGACCGCACAAGGTGCCGCACCCGCACCCACGTCACGTCAACACGGTGCAGCGGCCTATTTGGTGACTCCATGTGACAGCAATGAATCAATATGGAAGCTAGGGAAAAAAAGCCTCAATTGGTTGTTGTTAAACCCTATACCTGAATGGATTTCTCATGAACATGGTATGAGCATTTTTAAAATTGTTTAAACCAAGAGCTTTTTAGAAGTGCTAAGAATCTATATTTCTTCAACAATGTAAAAGTGGAAACGTTTAATGGTGTTCAGATTTGTGTTGGGGGATCTCTCATGAAAACGGACTTGCATGCCCATTCTTTCAAACAAAGATACACAAACAAAAGCATATCATATCATTCTATCCAAATTACAAGTGCATCCCTTAATACAAGGATAATAAAAAGAAAATTGTAGGCCATTTTGATTTGCAATTGACATATTAAACTTTTCCACTTGCTAGATCAAGACGGGGTTGATGATACACAAGATCAATATTGTTTGCTTGATGAAGTTATTTTACCTGCATTGTCAGTGTTCCACCCAGCCCCCTCTTTTGCACTACCACTTAACCCTGTACAGCCTTACCTATGCCTTGCATGGCCAGTGGAGCCTTCCGGCCTTATAAATATAATGTAAATTCAAGCCTTGTCTTCTCTCTTAGAATGACCTGCCTGTAGTGGGTGTTTCATTGCTTGCGGAGTCTTGGGCCGACTTAAAAGCCTACTTGTATGTGATAGTGGAAGGACGATTGTGCTCGCTGTGACTTCAATGCATACAGGTCTTGTAAAACGCTGAAAAAAAAATTGTTTTGATTCGGGCCAGATCCGGATCCGGACCCGACCCGAACCACCGCCTCTCACTGTCATTAAAGACAGCGAGGCAGGCGGTAGGGGGGTTACGAACCCCCCCACCCACCGCCTCTCACCCTCTCGTCTCTTCTGGACCCTCTCTCTCGCTCGTCCACTATCGCGGACGCAGGTGACCCGCAGCCATCGACGACACGCGTACTCCGGCGGGCTTCTCTCTGGCAGCCTCCCCAGGTACTTCTCCTCTCTCTCTCTCTCTCTCTCTCTCTCTCTCTCTCTCTCTCTCTCTCTCTCTCTCTCGTTTCTCCGTTACGCAGGGAGGGGAGGGCTCAGCCACCTCCCTACGACCCCCTTTTTGCATAATGTTGGCACAGGGTACTGTTGTTTCAAAGGATAAAGTAAAGTTGATAAACTTTACATCTTTGTGAAACACACTTGTTGAGGCTTCTATTGGGGAGCTATACCCCCTTCATCCTAGAGTACTTGTAGTCGTGCACGACACGTCTAGTACTGCGATAATCGGATGAGACGGTCGTGCGACCTCGAATAGTGCTAAATGCACAATGCTGTAATCACTTAAATTGTGACTGATTCGCCTTCACAGGCAAGATGCTCGAGTAGTTTAAAGACCACAGCATAGAATGGGTGGTTAGTTAAGCAACCCCTAACGCAGTCATTCGCATCTTGTTGTCTGTCAAGGGAGAGGACAGAGCGGTACAAAACTCCAATGGACAGGTTGTTAACAACCACCTCACGGGCAATGATCCGGCCTCCCCAGTCATTGGAGTTAGGAGAATGGGGCTACATTAGTTAGCTCAACACTTCTGCAGAAGTTGGATGCATCTGTGGCACTGCTTTTCAGCCTTTGGGGAATCCTCTCTCGGCTAAAGTCATTCCTTTAGGAGCGGACTCAACTAGCTATTCGGGTTATTCCAAATACATAGAATAACAGACGCCCGAACTAGTCTCAGTTGTTTCTACGTTTTGCCTGCGCGTACCCGCAAGCCAGTAATATCGAAACATAAAGTCTGTTCACACTGATTGTTGAGTAGTGAGATTCGCTCGCTGGCACTACTGACTCGCTTGCACTACTGATCTGCTTCCACTACTTACTCGCTTGTACTATTTTACCTCGTGCATTGCTTACTTGTTTGACTGCATATTTGCTTAAAATTGCATAACCTACTGAATTAAATGTACATAATTCAGTTTTCTGTAGTCTCTCTTGTGCACCTACTAGTTTTTCGCGAAACTAACCCATTCTATGGGTACAGGTGATGATTAGGTACACCACAGGCGATGGCAAGATGGCTCCAAGACGTTCTTCTTCCTACTCTTAGCTCGCGTCCTGTTGTTTGGGGTTTTATAACGGATTTTCCTTGTGATATCTGAATTTTGTACTGTTTGGAGAACTTAAATGAAAGTGGCTTTTCCAAGTGTTTGCAAGTAGCATAGGTTGTGTGTTTTGGTTCTTTTAGCTAACGCACCCAAAGTTGTCAGCTTGCCTTTCTGAAATTAACAACAGTATAGTCTTCCGCTGATTTCGTAAACCATCTCTGAGATGAAGAGATTTCTTTTTAGTCTCTTGTCTGTTTTTCTGAAAGGTTTGCAAGTTTGAAATTTTGGGGTGTTACAACTTGATATCAGAGTTAAGAGAAGCAAGGATTCTTGACCATTGAGCATCCGCATCGCGTTGTGAGTATATTTTTCCTCTTGCTTAGTAGGTGTATTTTGCATTGTTAAGCTAAGTGGCTTGACACGTTCTGCTTATGTACCAGCATTGTTGGATTTTCATAAACTACTCATGTTAAACATGAATGGTACGTATGTTTTGGCTTATCTCGAGCTTCCTGAGGTTTCTAATTATTGGTATTCCTTGTTTACTCCAAGGATGGCAAGAAACTCGAACGAAGGGTCTGCTAACGAATGGTCAGATCAGCAAGGATTCGTGATGGATTCCCTAAGTTCCTTGACAGCGGCTATGCGAGACCAGATTCGTTCCCAAAGGGAACCAGCGCCCATTCCTGAGCTGATCCCGCATACCGCAGTGACGTATGAGAAATTTCTGAAGCTTGACCCCCCGACCTTCGACGGCAAGCCCAACCCAGATATGGCCGATAACTGGGTGAAGGAGGTGGAATGAGTGTTCGAGGTCTTGTCAGTGCCCGATGACAAGAAGACGTTATTCGGGACCTTCAGACTGAAGGAGAATGCCCGCTGTTGGTGGGACATGGCCCGGGGTGTGCAGTTTCCGGGAATTTCGCACATTCCTTGGTAAGCTTTCAGAAAGGCTTTTTTGGAGAACTACTTTCTGCCTCATGCGAGGGAGAAGAAGAAAGTGGAGTTCTTGGAGCTCAGCCAGGGCAATTCGTGTTTAACGGATTATATCGCCAAATTCCAGAGCTTAGAACCCTATTGTCCCAACCTGTTCGCGGATGATCGCGAGCGAGCAGGGAAGTTTATTCGGGGGCTGAAGGAGGGGCTCATGTATCAGGTCCTAACCAGCATGCCCTCGACCTTCTCTGCGGCAGTTGTTGCCGCCACCCTCCTGAGCGAAGCCTGGGAGTGCACTAAGAGTACCCAGGACAGGAAGCCACCCGCTGTAAGTGGTGAGCCGAAGACACCTTCCGACGGCCCAGGCAAGCGACCATTCTTTCCTATAAAGAGTGAAGGAGGAAGGAAACGGTATCCTCCTTCGAAACGTCAGCGGCCTCAGGGCAACCCTCCAGTCAGGCAACAGACTGACTATGTATGCCCCATATGCCGACGATCTCACTATGGGCAGGCGTGCCCGCTCGAGACAGGCGGATGCCTGTATTGTGGCAAGATGGGCCACCACGTTCGCGATTGCCTCAAAAAGGCGGTTCACGGCTCTAGACAAAACAGCGGAGCACCTCTGCTCCCTCGGCCACCCCAGCAGCAACAACAGTATCAGTCGCCACCACCACAGACGAGCGGTCAGAGGAGGGCGCCGGGACACGTCTACTCCGCCAAGGCTGAGCAGTTGACCAAGGGCGACCTAGTGCAAGGTACCCTTTTTGTCGCTAACCAAGCAGCTTTTGTGTTTTTTGATTGTGGTGCCACACACTCTTTTATTTCGGTAAATTTTGCCGAGTTTTTGCACATACCTGTAAAACCCTTACATAATACCCTTGAAGTGTATAACCGATTGAGAAAAACACCATTTGTGCGACCTACGTACCAGAGTTGGACGTAGTCTTCGCAGATCGGCATTTACCGTCTTGTGCTATCCTGCTAGTGATGACGGAATTTGATGTCATCCTAGGCATGGATTGGTTGTACAAGTACCATGCCAAGATTTTATGTCGAGATAGCAGGATTGTTTTGTCTCCACCAGGAATGCCCAAGGTCAAATTCAAGATCGTGAAACCCATTCAGGCGAGCAAGTTGATTTCGTCGCTAAAGGCACAGAGCTACCTGAGGAAAGGATGCACTGCCTTCTTGGTTAGTGTCATCCAGTCCGAGCCGATGCGGGTCCCGATGGGAGACTTGGAGATTGTTCGAGATTTTTCAGACGTCTTCCCGGAGGAACTGTCAGACCTTCCTCCACCTCGCGAGGTGCAGTTCAGCATCGAGTTGCTGCAGGGTACTGCGCTAATTTCTAAGGCTCCATATCGGATGGCGTCAGCCGAGCTCAAAGAGCTCAAGAAGCAGTTGCAGGAGTTGATGGATCAGGGATTCATCCGCCCCAGTGTCTCACCTTGGGGAGCTCCCGTCTTGTTCATGAAAAAGAAGGACGGATCATTGCGGTTGTGGATCGATTATCAAATGCTTAATCAGGCGACAATAAAGAATAAGTACCCGTTGTCACACATCGAGGATCTGTTCGATCAGTTGCAGAGGGCCAAGATCTTCTCAAAGATCGACCTTAGATCTGGGTACCATCAACTCAGAATTAAGGGAGATGATATCTCCAAGACGGTCTTCCGGACCAGGTATGGGCATTACGAATTTACGGTCATGCCCTTCGGACTCACTAACGCTCCTGCAGCGTTCATGGATCTCATGAATAGGGTGTCCAAACCCTTCTTGGACACCTTTGTGATCGTGTTCATCGACGACATCTTGGTGTATTCAGATAGCTGAGAGCAACATCATGAGCACTTGAGAGTTATTCTCGAAACCTTGTGAAAGGAGCGTTTGTTCGCTAAGTACTCTAAGTGTGAGTTTTGGCTCGAGGAGATCATGTTTTTGGGAGATGTCATCAACAAGGAAGGTGTGTCCGTGGATCCAGCGAAGGTAGAGGTTGTACTCAGTTGGCAGCAGCCGAGGAATTTTTGTGACATCCAGAGTTTTCTTGGATTAGCTGGGTATTATCGAAGATTTATCCAGGACTTTTCTAAGATCTCTCTACCCTTGACCAAGCTCCTGAAGAAAGAAACTAAGTTCGTGTGAGCTGACATGTGCGAGAGCAGTTTTCAAATGTTGAAGGAACGTCTTACCACTGCTCCTATTTTGGCCTTACCTTCGGGTCAAGGCAGCTTCGTGATTTACACTGACGCTTCCGGGACAGGCTTAGGTTACATCTTAATGCAGAACAATAGAGTGATCTCCTATGCATCGTGCCAACTTAAAATACATGAGAAGAATTATCCGACTCATGATTTGGAGTTTGCAGTGGTGGTCTTCGCATTGAAGATATGGCGACACTATTTGTATGGGGAGCAGTTCGAGGCTTTTACAGATCATAAGAGCCTAAAATATTTGTTCTCGCAGAAGGAGTTGAATATGAGGCAACAACGTTGGCTGGAATTCCTCAAGGATTACGACTTTACCTTGTCCTACCACCCAGGAAAACTGAATGTTGTGGCCGACGCTCTGAGTCGCAAGTCTCCCAGCGTTTTCGTTAATTTGTTATTTGCGGGGTGGAAGTTGATCGAGGATCTGATATCGTGGGAACCGTTTGCGGTCACTCCAGTTTCGATCAGTCTTTCCAGCATGGTAGCTCAACCTGAGCTATTGTCAAAGATCTTTGTCAGTCAGAAGATCGATGCGCAGTATGAAAAGCTGAAGGCTCTAGCGCAGCGGGCCGATACCCCATTCTGACTGAGTGAGGAAGGAGGTGTATGGCGTAAGGATCGTCTCTGGGTGCCAAAAGATCCTATTTTGAGAGATGAGATTCTCGCTGAAGCCCACAAGTCCAAGTACACGATTCACCTGGGCGACACAAAAATGTTCAAAGATTTGCAGCGCAAATATTGGTGGAGTAGAATGAAGCGGGACGTAGCCGAGTACGTTTCAAGGTGCTTGACTTGCCAACAGGTTAAGATCGAGAACCAGCGACCAGGCGGAGTGATGCAGCAGATGGAGATTCCACAATGGAAATGGGAGGACATTACGATGGACTTCATCGTCGAATTGCCGAGGACGCGTAGGAAACACGATGCGATTTGGGTGATCGTGGATCGACTCACTAAATTGGCACATTTCCTCCCTATACGGCTCAGTCAGTCACTGGACAGCTTGGCAGACCTCTATGTCAAGGAGATTGTGAGATTGCATGGTGTTCCTGTGTCAATCATCTCCGATCGTGACCCGAGGTTCACCTCCAGGATTTGGGGGCAGCTGCAGTTGGCCTTGGGCACAAAGCTAAAATTCAGCATTGTCTTCCACCCTCAGACCAACGGACAATCTGAACGCACGATTCAGACTTTGGAGGACATGCTACGAGCGTGCATGTTAGACTGGAAGGGAGAATAGGACTCATACCGGGTTGGCAGAATTCGCGTACAATAATAGTTATCATGCGAGTATCGGTATGGCCCCGTACGAAGCCTTGTACAGGAAGCCTTGTCGATCACCTGTTTACTGGGATGAGGTTAGTGAACGGATGTTAGATTCACCTATAGTGCTACAACACTATATTCAGCAAGTGCAGATAATCAGGGAACGTCTACGTACCGCGTAAAGTCTGTAGAAGTGTTACGCCGATCGTCGACGTAGAGAGCTCGTGTTCTCAACGGGAGATATGGTTTTTGTTAAGGTATCATCTACAAAGAGCATTTTCTGGTTCGGGAAAAAGGGAAAGCTGAGTCCGTGATTCATCGGATCTTTTGAGATCCTGGATCGGATCAGCGAGGCGGCTTACCGCGTTACGCTGCCTCCTCAGTACGCTCAGATCCACAACGTCTTTCACGTATCTATGCTGAGAAGATACGTTCACGACCCTGTGCACATCATTCATTATAATGATGTGGATATCCAAAAAGACTTAACGTTCGAGGAAAGACCTGTGGCAATCGTTGATCGTCGAGACCAAGTGCTCAGATCGAAGACGATTTCTCTTATAAAAGTACGTTGGCAACACCATGGGATAAATGAATGTACATGGGAGACTGATTCTGATATCAGGGAAAAATACCCTAACTTGTATTTCGACCAATCCATGTAATAGAAATTTCGCGGACGAAATTATTTTTTTTGGAGGGTAGGATGTCAAACGCTAAAAAAAAAATTATGTTAATTCGGGCCGGATCCGGATCCGGACCCGACCCGAACCACGGCCTCTCGCTGTCATTAAAGACAGCGAGGCAGGTGGTAGGGGGGTTACGAAACCCCCCTCACCGCCTCTCGCCCTCTCGTCTCTTCCCGACTCTCTCTCTCGCTCGTCCACTGTCGCCGGCGCAGGTGACCCGCGACGACCCGCGGCCATCGGCGACACGCGTACTCCGGCAGGCTTCTCTCCGACCGCCTCCCCGGGTACGTTCTTCTCTCTCTCTCTCTCTCTCTCTCTCTCTCTCTCTCTCTCTCTCTCTCTCTCTCTCTCTCTCTCTCTCCATTATGCAGGGAGGGGAGGGTTGAGCCACCTCCCTACGACCCCCCTTTTTGCGAGGGAGGGGGTTGAGCCTCCTCCCTTCTTCCGTTATGGTAGGGGAGGGGCGGAGCCTCCTCCCTGCTTCCGTTATGGCAGGGGAGGGGCGGAGCCCCCTCCCTGCTTCCGTACGGCAGGGGAGGGGCGGAGCCCCCTCCCTGCTTCCGTACGGCAGGGGAGGGGCGGAGCCCCCTTCCTGCTTCCGTACGGCAGGGGTGGGGCCGATCCCCTCCTCCCTGCTCTCTGCTACGGCAGGGGAGCGGTCGAGCCCCTCCTCCCTGCCCCTTTTTGCCTGCCTTGTTTATTTCAGCAGGGGTTGAAGGTCCCTGCCTCTTTTGGGTTGTTCTGGCAGGGGCCATCGGCCCCTGCCCCTTTTAGTTGTGCCAGTAGGGGCCATTGGCCCCTGCCCTTTTTGTTTGCCAGCAGGGGGAGATGGCCCCCTGCCCCCTTTTTGCGCGAGCCTATACCCTTGGCCGACAGGCTCGGGAAATCTATGGAGGCTACATCGTGACGGGGACAGATCATTACAATTGTTGGTCTCCAGCGAGGAATTCCTAGTAAACGTGAGTCATCTGCTCGCATTGACTACATCCTTGTTTTGGCAGCAAGGGTCATTTGGCCCTGCCCCATCCTTTTTTCGAGTCAATTGGGACGATTGGCCCGAGCCCTATGTATCGGAGACGTCGAGTCTTTGCCTTGCTTTTGCTTTTGTCTGGGTTTGCATGTTAATATCGCATATTTGCAGCTACGACGGATCTCACTCGCGCTCCGCGGCCCGAGCCGTCAATCGTGTACGTCCGCAGACGCCAGCAAGCTCGTAACTCTCCAAGGTAGGGGAAGATTGCACGGAAGACTTGGATAATTGAATTAAGTTCAATTAAACTAAAAATGACCATTAAATAAATATATATATACAAATATATATATTTATATGAGTATGCACTTCACTCAAGAATGCGGTTTCGCAGTCCTTGCCATTTACCTTCTATCAGTTTTTATGTGTTGTCACGCATCGCGTCGAGGTTTAGCGTTGCACTTTTGCTTACCGCCTTTACCTTACGTCGCGCTTTGTGCCTAGGTTCTTGCTTTTGCATATGTGTTGGTATTGCCTTGCTATTGCAGATGACGTGCAGGTTCTTGCTCTTTGTGTATGCCTTAAGGGCATCCTCGTGGAGGATGCAAAGGGCATTTACCACTTTCTCTCTTGTGATGAGAGTTGAGTTGGAAGCTAGCGTTACATCCTCGTCTAAGGAGAGGGATACCTTGCAAGGATCCTGACTCTTCGAGTATGCAGTCCTGCAGACGAGTTGGGGTCCGAGCGAGCTACTTAGCAGGGGTCCTGTTGAGAAACTTGTATCCCGTCTATCGAGGCTGGTATCGAGTCATGCGAGGCATGTAGATACCCCGATAGCGGATGAGGTTCTAGAAAATCGCATGTATAATGTTGGCACAGGTACTGTTGTTTCAAAGGATAAAGTAATGTTGATAAACTTTACATCTTTGTGAAACACACTTGTTGAGGCTTCTATTGGGGAGCTATACCCCCTTCATCCTAGAGTACTTGTAGTCGTGCACGACACGTCTAGTACTGCGATAATCGGATAAGACGGTCGTGCGACCTCGAATAGTGCTAAATGCACAATGCTGTAATCACTTAAATTGTGACTGATTCGCCTTCACAGGCAAGATGCTCTAGTGGTTTAAAGACCACAGCATAGAACGGGTGATTAGTTAAGCAACCCCTAACGCACCCATTCGCTTCTTGTTGTCTGTCAAGGGAGAGGACAGAGCGGTACAAAACTCCAATAGACAGGTTGTTAACAACCACCTCACGGGCAATGATCCGGCCTCCCCAATCATTGGAGTTAGGGGAATGGGGCGACATTAGTTAGCTCAACACTTCTGTAGAAGTTGGATGCATCCGTGGCACTGCTTTTCAGCGTTTGGGGAATCCTCTCTCGGCTAAAGTCGTCCCTTTAGGCGCGGACTCAACTAGCTATTCGGGCTATTCAAAATACATAGAATAACAGACGCTCGAACTAGTCTCAGTTGTTTCTACGTTTTGCCTGCGCGTACCCGCAAGCCAGTAATATCGAAACATAAAGTTTGTTCACACTAGTTGTTGAGTAGAGAGATTTGTAAAGGTATCTTCAACAAGATACTAAGATCAAGACCTCAATATTCTTGATAATAAACCCGGCACGAATGCACAATAAGAACACTTCAGAACACTTGTGCACAAAAGCACAACTCACAAATAACTCACAAATGCGCAAAGGCATAAAAATAATGGAATCAATTTATTGAGCACTTGGGCTTTGACTCAAAGCCATAAGAGAATACAAAGGGGAGAACCCCTATTTATAACATCACCAAAGGGGGCCTTGGAGGGGCTCCACTCATAGACGTTGGAGGCCCTCCAACGGTCACAAATGTGACCGTTGGAGGGGCCCAACGTCTATATGAGTGGGGCCCCCAAGGTACCTTTTGGTACATTAAATAAAAGAAAATAAAAAACGAAAAAGAAATAAAAGAAAAATAAATTTACAATCACATTCAAAAAGTGAATGTGCGTAAAATAGAGGAAAAGACTAAACTACCCCTACGGCTAAACAAAAAGAAATATATATTTTATATATATAATAAGTAGATACATTTACATATATATTAATATATGTATATGTATTACCTTATATATATAAAATATATATATTACATTAAATGATTAGGTACATAATTTAACACCCCCCCCTCAAACTTAGGGCAGGATAACTGAGAGTTTGCTAAGAAGAAAGTTGAAACGCGGAGCACACAAGGCTTTAGTGAAGAAATCTGTCAACTGATATTCGGACGTGACATATGGAAGGTCAATGATTCCTTTGAGGTACGCCTCCCGAACATAGTGACAATCCATCTTTATGTGTTTGGTCCGCTCATGAAAAGTGTGATTTTTAGCAATATAAATCGCACTTTTGTTGTCACAGCAAAGCTTGGTAGGCCCTTCAATAGTGATCCACATGTCTTTCAGCAACTGATGAATCCAAACAATTTTCATGGTAGTAGTCGTCATGGCACGATATTCGGCTTCAGTTGATGATAGAGACACCTTTTGCTGCTTCTTGTATCTCCATGAGATCAATGAGTCTCCTAAGAATACACAAAAACCAGTGGTGGAGTGACGGTTATTTGGGTCATCTCCCCAATCAGAGTCAGTATAAGCAATTAATTTTAACTCAAAAGAGGAAGACAGAAAAACTCCCTTATTAATAGTGTGCTTTAGGTATCTTACGACATGTAAGATAGCACCCATGTGAACAGAAGTTGATGCATGCTGAAACTGACTTGCCGTATGCACCGCATGTGATATATCTGGTCTGGTGATACTTAGGTACATCAACGATCCTACTAGTTGTCTGTAGGGAGTAGGATCGGAGAGAGGAACACCATCATCAATCTTCATTTTAGCTCCTACTATAGCAGGAGTTTCACAAATTTTATCGTCTGTAATACCTGACCTGTCAATAATCTTAGATGCAAGCTTAGTTTGAGACAAAAAATATCCTCTATGAGAGTATGCTACCTCAATACCCAAAAAATAAGTTAAGAAACCCAAGTCAGACATTTCAAACTTATCCTTTAGAATGGATTTTATGCTTTTAATCCCTTTAGAATCGCTCTCAGTTATAAGCATGTCATCCACATATAGTAGCAGAATAACAATCTCTGCATTAGATTTTTTAACAAACAAAGCAGTATCAGTAAAGCAAGATGAAAAACCATTTTCTAACATTACAGAGTTAAACCTATCATACCAAGCCTTGGGAGCTTGTTTTAAACCATAAAGTGCTTTCCGAAGGCGAAGCACTTTTCCTTTAGGAGACTCCATTCCAGGAGGAGCATCCATATATACTTCTTTGTTTAGATCTCTGTTTAAAAAGGCATTCTTAACATCCATCTGATAGATGTTCCATTTATTGATTAAGGCAACGGTTATAAGACATCGGACAGTGACCATCCGAGCTACCGGGGCAAAGGTCTCCTCATAATCAATCCCATATTTTTTACTATATCCTTTTTGCAACTAAACGGGCCTTATATCTCTCAAGGGACCCATCACTCTTAGTCTTGACCTTAAACACCCATCTACACCCTATAGCTTTCTTGTCTTTAGGAAGGTCTTGAAACTCCCATGTTTTTGCTTTCTTTAGAGCTTCTAGTTCATTATTCATAGCGACTATCCATTCCGGACACTTTCGTGCTTCCTCGAAGTTCCTAGGTTCTATGTAAGAGTGAATGGCGCTTAAACAGGCTCTATATTTAGGTGAAAAGGACTCATATGAGATGAACCTAGAAGGGGGTCTTCTTGATCTTTCGGTCCTGCAAAGGTTTTCTTCACTCGAAGGAGTAGACTCACTATCATATCTTTCGAGAGCACTTCTGAAAGTATTCCTATCTCTATGAGAGTAGGTTATGGGATCTCTATGTGGTTCTTCATTGATGTGTTGATGAAGTGTTGAGGACTCAGAATGGGTTTCATTATTACTTAAGTCATTTTGATTTGATTCATCATCACTAGTATCATCATCTTCAGTCAATAAATCAAACAGGAAGGAATAGTCTATATTCACGTCATTAGTTTCAAGTTTTTCGAAACCACTAATATTTTCCAAGAAGCTCACATTTCTGGAAACATATAGTTTATCACTTTTAATATCATAACAGCGAAAGCCTTTTTTGAGTTTCAGAATAACCAAGAAAGACACAAGGAATGGCCTTAGGGGAGAGTTTGTCATTTTTATCAGTAAGGACAAAACATTTACATCCAAAAACCCTTAACCTGTTGTAATCAGGTTCTTTTTCGTATAATTTTTCAAATGGGGAAATCTTGTTCAAGTTTTTAGATGGAAGTCTATTTATGAGATAGACAAATGTAAGGGCTGCCTCAGCCCAAAGTGTTTTCGGAATATTTTGCGAAATGAGCAAAGTTCGTGTTGTTTCAATAATATGCTTATGTTTTCATTCAGCCAACCCATTTTCTTGGGGGGTTTTAGGACAAGACTTTTGATGGAGAATTCCATAATTTTAAGGATAACTTTTGAATTCATTAGAAAGATATTCGCCACCCGAATCGGTTCTAAAAATTTTTAAAATTCCATTGAATTGATTTAAAACCATCATATGAAATGTTTTAAAAGATGAGAAAACTTCATGTTTATGTTTAAGAAAATATATCCAACTGAACCTAGTGAAATCGTCCACAAAGACAACATAGTATGAGAAACGTCCCTTAGATATCACCGGAGCCGGACCCCATACATCGGAGTGAACAATTTCAAAAGGTTTTGTTGTAAACATGGATCTTTGAGAAAAAGGGAGACTTCTCATTTTTCCAAGAATACATTCATTACAAACAAAATTTTCATTACAAAGATGCTTAATAAAAGGCAAATAAGAGATTTTAACAATGTTGGGATGACCCAATCTCTTATGCCATACATGAATATCTTTGTTTTGAGCAACATTACAAAATTGATTCTTGGGAATTTTAAGAAAATCAACATAGTAGAGGTCTCCTCTCCTAGAGCCTTCCCCAATCAACTTCCCAGACTGGTGATCCTGTATCCAACATTTATCAGAAGAAAATTTTATATCGCAATCATAGTCCGAGAGTTGAGAAACGGAAAGTAAATTTAAGTTTAGTTTTGGTATAAGACGAATTTTTTGGATAAGGAAGTCTTGTTTTTCAAAATTGTCCATTCCTTTAATTTCAAGAGGTGTTCCATCCGTCGTTGAGATAAAAGATGGATAGAATAATCAGAAAGAAAACAAGGACTTGGAGTCATATGAAATGAAGCACCGGAATCAAGGAGCCAAGATGTCTTACCGAGAGAGGAAGAGGATGACATAGCGGCCCCAGAAATGCCTCCTTTGAGAAGAGGTTGAAGAGCATCCATAATTTGTTGAAGCGAAAGAGACTCATTTGATGACGAAGGTCGTTCCTCTGATTGGGATGCTAAAGCCCCGGCAAGAAATTTCTTTCATTTCGGACAAATGGGTTTGATATGCCCTGGTTCTTTACAAAAGTGGCAATTTAATTTGCTATAGTCTCTCTTGCCATATCGATCATTTCCTCCTTGCCCTTGATTTTTGAAATGGGGTGGTTTGTAGGTCTTCAAATTATTTTCGTGTCTTGACACAGCATTAACCACTTCATAATCATTTTGAGAAGGTGTAGCAAGGATACTCGGGTTATTTTTACTAATCCCCATACGTGTTTCCTCACCACTTAGCTTGGTGATGACATCTTCAATAGAGGGAGATGTGAACGCGGATAGAAGAGAGGACCGAATTTGCTCAAATTCGGGTCTAAGACCATTTAGAAAGTTGAAGAATCGATCTTCCTCTAGTTGTTTGTGTCTTAATTCAATAGCTTCTCCGCTCCATTTTGGTTCGAGCATAGCAAGCTCGTCCCAAATAAATGATAGTTCGGCAAAATATTCCCGAATAGACAAATCGTTTTGTTGAAAAGTCAAAGCTTTCTTTTGGAGATAATATTTGTGAGATAAGTCCCTTGAAGTATACATTTTTTCAAGGTACAACCAACCTTCGGAGGCCCTTTTAAACTTAATGATGTTGGCAATGATCTTGGTTTCAATGGATGAAAAAATCCAAGACAATATTTTGGAGTTTTTCATTTTCCACTCATCATGCTGTTTGGAATATTCTTCTAGGGCCTTTTGTCTATCTTCACCTTCAAGAATCTTAATATCCCCTTTCTCTATGATAGAGAGTTTGGGTTCGGGTTCGGGTTCGGGTTCCGATATGGAACCTTGAACGTATGCCCAAAGGCCTTTCCCTTTGATATGGGCTTCAATATTGACAGCCCAAACATGGTAGTTCGAACCACTAAGTTTAAACCCAAGGGAGAAGTGGGAGTCTTTTTCACCCATTAGAGAGGAAAGACGATAGAAAATAATGCGTACCTTAAAGGATTTTCAAGCTTTTCTTGACAAAAGTTGCTTCTAAAGTATTGCCCGAAGTAGATGATTTACTCCAAAACTTCACTAACTTGAGGGCACGTTTTTCGAGGTACTTCGCAAGTGACGAGATGCACGATCCTCCTCCTTCAACGAGGCTCTGATACCATGTAAAAGTATCTTCAACAAGATACTAAGATCAAGACCTCAATATTCTTGATAATAAACCCGGCACGAATGCACAATAAGAACACTTTAGAACATTTGTGCACAAAAGCACAACTCATAAATAACTCACAAATGTGCAAAGGCATAAAAATAATGGAATCAATTTATTGAGCACTTGGGCTTTGACTCAAAGCCATAAGAGAATACAAAGGGGAGAACCCCTATTTATAACATCACCAAAGGGGGCCTTGGAGGGGCTCCACTCATAGACGTTGGAGGGGCCCAACGTCTATGTGAGTGGGCCCCCCAAGGTACCTTTTGGTACATTAAATAAAAGAAAATAAAAAACGAAAAAGAAATAAAAGAAAAATAAATTTACAATCACATTCAAAAAGTGAATGTGCGTAAAATAGAGGAAAAGACTAAACTACCCCTACGGCTAAACAAAAAGAAATATATATTTTATATATATAATAAGTAGATACATATACATATATATTAATATATGTATATGTATTACCTTATATATATATAATATATATATTACATTAAATGATTAGGTACATAATTTAACAAGATTCGCTCGCTTGCACTACTGACTCGCTTGCACTACTGATCTGCTTCCACTACTTACTCGCTTGTACTACTTTCGTGCATGCACTATTTTACCTCGTGCATTTCTTACTTGTTTGATTGCATATTTGCTTTAAATTGCGTAACCTACTGAATTAAATGTACATAATTCAGTTGTTTGTAGTCTCTCTTGTGCACCTACTAGTTTTTCGCGAAACAAACTCATTCTATGGGTACAGGTGATGATTAGGAACACCACAGGCGATGGCGCGATGGCAAGATGGCTCCAAGACGTTCTTCTTCCTGCTCTTAGCTCGCGTCCTGATGTTTGGGGTTTTGTAACGGATTTTCCTTGGGATATCCGAATTTTGTACTATTTAGAGAACTTCTTAAATGAAAGTGGTTTTTCCAAGTGTTTGAAAGTAGCATGGGTTGTGCGTTTTGGTTATTTTAGCTAACGCGCCCAAAGTTGTCAGCTTGTCTTTTTGAAATTAACAAAAGTATAGTCTTCCGCTGATTTCGTAAACCATCTCTGAGATGAAGAGATTTCTTTTTAGTCTCTTGTCTGTTTTTCTGAAAGGTTTGCATGTTTGAAATTTGGGGGTGTTACAGGTCTTCTGAAATACAATTGCTTTCTTAATGCACCAATGTTTTCTTCAAGTAATCTGTGTACTTGCTTTCTGCTCATGTGATATCTTGAGTGTGTGCTTGTGAGACTGCACCTGCATGCCTACTTTGTGATCTTGCGTTCATCTTTGCCTCCTTTGCGATCTTGCGTTCATCTTTGTATGTGTGCAGTAGTTTCCTTAGACTCGTCAGGCTGACTTGGTCGGGGATCACTAGGTGTCGCATGATGCTTCCATTAAGCCCGCGACAATTAGTCACAAGAATGCATTTGGTGTCTGCCTATATACCTATTTACCTATTTGTGTGTCTGTTTGTATACACATGCACACATATACATGTCTATGTATATTTATTTACACATCGAATATGGTATGTTAATAAAAAAAATACATTTAGAAACCATAATTGCATAAATTACTGATAAATGAAAGAAAATGATCCAAAACCAACATAGCTTTGAGTAAGTGACAATATCTGCAGATTTTAGCAAAAGCAAAATCAATAGCTAAAATGTCAGTAGGTCAAGGTATAAAGTCCTACCACGAGTGCATCAATTCTTGCTTCTATAACTGTAGAAGGAGCATATCTTGCAGCATACCCATACATTAATGCCAAAGCAGCATGTATATCATCTGCATTTTCGGCCTTAGATCTATCAGAAAAGAACGAAAGGAACCTGCAATGAGGGTAGAATATTACACAGTATAACATGAGTAAAAATAAGCAAAATCATATTTCAAGATTACTGATGTACTGGTACCAAGATATTACCTTAAATATCATCCAAAAGTAAGGATGCAAAATCAAGCCACAAGACATGCATTTCAACAAAATGAACGAACAAAAGGGGAGGGCAGAAAAGATCTATAGGAACATAATTCATGATAATTTCAACCAAGGAGCAATAACAGTTTTATACAGAACTTACAGTTTACGCTGCTCCTAGCCACTATGACAACGAATGGGTCACACACATACACAAATAAATTATACTGTCTTAAATGCAAACCTTTGAAGCCTACTGAGACCAACACTATCAAGAATGGTTTTAAGCTTCTCCAGGACGGTATCCAAATGTGATGCTGCAACCTATGTACATGAGGAAGAATGTTCCAATCAGCATCATTAGAATTGCCTGAACAAAAAGAAAATGTTGTTTTCGTACCAGCCCCATGGCCTTTGCCAGGCCAAGTCTGTTAGTTGCTACTGAAATATTTGCATGACTGTACATCCAATCAATCTTCTCACGGATATAAAATTTATCTTCCACTTTCTGAAGTAGTATCCCAAGACATCTACAGGAATAAGGAGAAGATAACAAAAGAAAAAAATTTATTTGCATATAAAAGCTATTACACAACCTAAGAAACCTTAAAAGCAGATCCAAGATACACGGTACCAGGAGATCTATGACAGTCATTCAATATAATGTGTGCTTATTTTACATCTTACAAGGTGAAACTAATTGATCCATTACCAAAACAGAGCAATGGAATAAAATCGGCATTCAGTACAATCTAGAGTGAAGTTCATAGCCACACAACAAACTTCAGTTCTACATCCAATCCATTTTATTTCAATATATAGCATTTAATAGAAAGAAGAAAATGCATTATCAATGCCTAAGTGATGATTCTCAAATCATGCACGCATATTAACTAATAGATTTCTGCAACCACAGAATAGTTGAAAAGTAAATTCCTTCAATACAAAATCATTCAGTTGACTGATAATGTACACGAGCTCCCTCTCCCATGGTGTGCAACTGATTTCTCTACCTTAAGGAGATGAAACCTCACTTCCTGCTACACTGCTCAGCTTCCCTCCCACCAGTATCAGCCCCATTCATATCTCAAGTTTTGAGGCTAAGAGAAAGAGCATCAGAGGGCCAACCAACTAAAATTCTACATGGGTAAGGGTCAGACTCGAGCTTATTGTAGAAATCTGGACTGAGAAAAATGGAATTCACATAAAATCCATAAAATGCCTGAAAATGTAAAAGAGGGAACTGAACATCGTAACAAACATGACACAACAAGATCAAAAGCACAAGAGACAACCATAATGAATAAATTGTCTTCTTGTTTTTTTCACATGCAGATTGACCTCCTAAATACATAAAGCTTATACAAAATAAAGTATGCAATGAGATGGAGAAAGGCCATCAATAATTGGAAATGGGTTTCTAGTATTCTAGTAGCGTGGTAATGAATCAGTTAAGAGTTTATTTGACAGCAAAGATGTTGAGCCAAATTAGGGACCACAATATGGTGATGATTATCATCCGAAAGCCATTTTTTGGCAGATCAATACCAAGAATATCTGTTACTGAAAATCTGATCTCAAGAAAAGAGGAAGCAAACCTTAGCAGCGATGTTCTCTATACGCTAATGCCTCTTACAGAGTGAGGGGCCAAAAACACTAGGATTTTGTTTATAGTAAGATAATCCCTAATCAGAGTATAACAGAAGGATGGCATAAAATTTACAACTACGACAAATACTACAAGTATGGCCCCAATGGGTGGCATCCCAAACAACATAATATTACAGAACAGCCATTTATAAGTTGTGATATATGAAAAACTCTGAACAAATATGAATTTTGCAAATCCATCATTGTTAAAACTTGCTCACAAGTTGTATATCATGTCTAAACATGCATAGTTTGTTCTTTAGGCAATTGTGTCGTGCACTTGATAATCTCATCTTAAATATGTTAGTTATTCTTCAATGCAGATAAACTTGGGACCAACTTCCCCAGTTTCAACCTTTAAAAATGTGTTGATCTGTTATGCAATATAAAGTTGGTTAACACTGCAATTGCACTTTTAGTATCACAAACTATCAAGTTCATGATCAACGATGCCATCACATTTATCATCAACATCAGCTCTACCATAATGGTAGGAATTGTATATTCAACTGTTGGGCCTCAACTTGCAATGATTCTTTGTTTTTTGCTTCTTCAAGATACTAAATTTCTTCTCAAATAAACATATCCTATAATAGATGTTCTTGTATCTGGATCACCAGCTCAATCTAAATTTGGAAAACCAACCTAATTGTAATGAAACAAGGAGTCTTCACACACCTCACTCAAGAGGCAGAAATCATACCCATAAATGGTCCAAAGCACAAAAACCGCTAAGGGCTTATGAAGAACGCAATCACAAAGTGCACATGCACAAGTCCACTACGGGACAATCCAAAAGGCACTAAGGCTTACACAAGCACAAGAGAGCATACAATAGCAAAAGAGGGACAACACCTAAAAAATAATCAATTTATTCATCAATGAGCTTTAAAGAAGCTTACTAATACAAGGGGCTTTAAGCCCTTATTTATAGACAAGAAGAGGCCAAGAGGGAGCCTCCAAATAGACATTGGGAGGCTCCCAACGGTCATATATGTGACCGTTGGGAGTACTCCCGATGTAATACCGTGTGTTTTCCATGGTTTTTAAATTCGAAAACTATGAAATTTTGTTTTTCCAAGATTTTTAAATTCAAAAAGTATGAAATTTTGATTAAGTACTTTAATGAATATGATAAAAATCATGGAAAATAACCTCGAAAGTAGGTGATGTTAGTTGGGTCTGGGCGTGGCCCAGGGCCCACTGACAAGACCTAGTTGAGACAATTAGTATTTGTAAAAAATTTCATTTTTAACCTTTCAAATCTAGCGAAATTCATGTTAAATTCAGGCGAAATTCGGAGGTGAAAATCAGGTAAGTATATTGTTAGATGCGTCTCGTAATTATGAGAACATTGGTATTTTCTTTTTCTGAAATCGAGTTACGGTTGGCCCGAAAAATCGCATTTTTCAAAAATGACCCGCCTCTATTTTTACATTTTTCTGGATTGGATTGGACCGGATCCAATCTGTTTGATCTAAGTTGATATGGATCTAGACCCAGTACAGGACCCATATTAACTAGGATCTGGTCGAGGTTGGATCCATATAGATTTTGGATATGGATTTGGATCTTGGATCCGAATCTGAAATCCAAGCATAACCAATTTCAAACTTTCAAATCAATTTAAAGGTTAAATTGAGTAGAATCCTATTACGAGAGGACTTCCAGAGGGGGGCGAAACCCTCTGAAATATTCTTAAAATAAATTATTTAATAATTAATAAAATACAATAATTAAATAAATTTTGAATTTATTGATTAGATAAGGTGGAGTTCTACATGAAGTAGAACTCTACCTAGATGGGTTCTCTAGAGGGGGCGTCACCCTCTAAATAAACCTTTAATTAAATAAAAAAATTTATTAAGAGATAATAAAGGAGAAGGTTGAGAGAGAGTCCTTTAGAGGGGACATCACCATCTAGAGGAGTCCTCTAGATAAGAAGTTAGTTGGAGATAAAACAAAAAAAAATAAAGATAGAAAAAGAAAAATAGAAATTCTAGAAAGGGGTTGGATTTCGTCTCTCTCTCTAGAATCATTATTCTAGAGACAGAGAGAGCCCAACTCATGGGAGAGAAAGAAAAAAAAGGGAACGAAAGAAAGGAAGGAAGAAGAAGAAAGGAGGCACCTCCCGTGTCGAACATCTTGTTAAAATATGTAATATCTTTAGTTTTAGTTAGCTTTTTTAGTTTGACCAAGTCAAAAAGCAACATGTAGTAAAGGAGCCGTTGGGCTCCCAACGACTCTAATTAGAGCCGTTGGGAGCCCAATGACTTCCTTCTAGCTCTCTCTTTTCACTCTATAAATATGGGGCTATTTCCCCATTGTAAACTAACTTTTTGTGTGGGCTTTATCCCACTTTAATGAGATATATTTTTCTCTCTTTTGTGTGTGCACTCTTTTGAATATTTTGGTTGGTGTGAGTGTGTTGTATGAACCATTCGTTCATTACGAAAAATCTTTTGTGAGCTTCCTTTTGAAGTTTCATTTGTAAGCTTCCTCTCATTACATGGTATCAGAGCAACGGTCGTGATCAAGCTACTTATCTCGGTGCATTAGGAAGCATGCCACTCAAGTTTTGGAAAAGAAGAGACGTTCTTCAAGTATATATAAAAGAGAGATCAACAAAGCTTGGAGGTGTGTTTGTATCTACCATTCGTGGTAGAGTACATCTCTCTTCTCACCTCATATTGTTTTTTCTTTCTTTATTCTCCTTATTAAGCCTCGTAAAATGCATGACAATGATAATTGTAATGAAGTGCCAAATGAAAAGGGGCAAAGTCTTCAAGCGAAAGCACGGAAGCACGCACATACACAAGAGGCCACAAAGGGGCAAAATAAACCACAAAAAGTGGTCAAGCACAAAAAGAGGTAAAAAATATTCTTCTCTTCATAAAATGCTTCACAAGAAGCTTAGAAAATACATGGGACTGTGCCCTTTATTTATACACAACAAGGGACCCAAGGAGGGGCTCCCATAGAGTCGTTGGAGCCCCTCCAACGGTCATATTTATGACCGTTGGAGGGGTCCAACGACTCTATGTGGACCCCTCTCAAATGTAAAAAAATAAAAAGTAAAAAGTAAAAAAGGAAAAAGAATAAAGGAAAAAGAAAGAAAAGAAAAAGCATATCAAGGATATGCGTGTACAGGTGAAATGACAGAAATACCCCTGTGGGGTTTTACAAAATAAATAAATATATATATATATAGATAGACACGTAGACATATATATATCATATATATGTATATGTGTCGTAATCTATATATATAGATATATATATATATAAATATAAATCATATTTTAACACCCCCCTCAAACACACGGTGAAATCACTGAGAGTTTGCTAAGGAGGAAGTAGAAGCGAGGCGAAGGCAAAGCTTTGGTGAAGAAGTCCGCCAACTGATATTCGGTAGGAACATATGGGAGTTGAATGGTGCCGCGTAGGAACTCATCTCGAACATAATGACAGTCCATCTCAATATGCTTCGTTCGTTCATGAAAAGTGTGATTGCTAGCAATATAGATGGAGCTCTTGTTGTCACAACAGAGATTTGAAGGAGTTGAGAATGAGACACCCATATCTTTAAGTAAGCTTCTTAACCATATAATCTCGGTTGTGGTAGTGGCCATCGCACGATATTCTGCTTCGGTAGACGAGAGAGAAACTTTCCGCTGCTTCTTACACCTCCAGGAGATAAGCGACTCCCCAAGAAATACACAATAACCTGTGGTAGAAATACGATCATCGGGGTTACCCCCCCAATCAGAGTCAGTATACGCAAGTAAAGTAAGAGGTGAAGAAGAGGAGAAGAATACTCCCTTAGTTATGGAATTTTTTAAGTATCTGATAATCCTCATTACTGCTGCCCTGTGAGTAGTGGTAGGAGCAGTCTGAAATTGGCTTGCACTATGAACTGCATGTGAAATGTCAGGCCTGGTGATAGATAAGTATGTTAAGGATCCAATTAATTGACGATAAAGCGTGGGGTATGCTAAAGGAGTGCCATCATTGGCTCTCATCTTGGCATTGATTACTTCTGGAGTCTCCACCCTTTTGTCATCTGTCAACCCAGACTTAGCAATAATGTCCGAGGCAAGCTTCATTTGAGATAGGACATACCCCTTGGGGGAGTATGCAACTTCAATTCCTAAGAAATACCTTAGAAAACCCAGATCAGACATATCAAAATTTTTCTTAAGAATATTTTTAATAAGATCAATACCTTTCTTATCATTACCTGTGATAATCATGTCATCAACATATAATAACAAAATTGTTATGTATTCATTAGAAGATTTAACAAACAAAGCAGTATCTGTGTAACATGAAGAGAAACCATTATCAAGAACTACTTTGCTAAAAAGGTCATACCAAGCTTTTGGTGCTTGTTTTAAACCATAAAGAGCTTTGTTTAATTTTAGAATATTACATTTCCCAATTTCAAGACCCGGCGGAGGGTCCATAAGGACTTCTTCACACAGAGTTCCATTTAAAAACGCATTTTTAACATCAAGTTGATATATTGGCCATTGTTTTATGGATGCTAAAGCAATTAGGGTTCGTATACTAGTCATTCTGGCTACAGGAGCAAAGGTTTCTTCATAATCAATCCCATATTCTTGGGCGTAGCCTTTTGCAACCAAACGAGCTTTGTATCTTTCAAGAGACCCATCACATTTGGTTTTGACCTTATATACCCATCTACACCCAATAGCTTTTTTTTCCTAAAGGTTGAGGAATAATGCTCCAGGTTTGGGCCTTGTTAAGAGCATCTAATTCGATTTTCATAGCTTCAATCCAATGTGGGTGATCTTTAGCTTCCTTGAATGAGGTTGGTTCATGATACGAATGTATTAACATGAGACAAGCCCTATAATTCGGCGAAAAAGATTCATAAGACACAAATTTTTGTGGTGGCCTACTAGTACGAGAAGATCTCCTAGGTGGATTGTTATCAATAGATTCTTCTAAAGAGAAGTCTTGAGAGTATCTGTCAATGGCAGGTTGATGTTCATTTCCTATCCGTCGGGTAAATACATTTATATCATTAAGGTTTTCATTTTGGGAAGTATTCTCATGTTGTGGTATATTATAATGTAAAATTCCATTACAACTAGTATCACAAGTGATTGCCTCAGGAGACTCAGTCCTAGGGGCTAAGTCGAATAGAAAAGAATAATCGATGTCTTCCTTAGATGTGCGGATATCGAAACCATTTTGATCTTCAATAAAGTTTACATTTCTGGACACATATAATTTATTGTTTCGAATATCATAGCATCTATAGCCTTTTTTATTCTCACCATAGCCAATGAACACACATTCAATAGCTTTAGGTGACAGCTTATCTTGTCCTAGACTAAGTACAAAACATTTGCATCCAAAGATTCTTAGTCTATTAAAATCAGGAGTAATTTTAAAAAGTTTTTCAAATGGCGAAACATTTTTTAAAGAAGAGGAGGGCATACGATTCACAAGATATGTTGCAGTAAGAAGAACTTCGGCCCAAAAGTTTTTAGGAACATTTTTAGACACAAGAAAAGTTCTTGTGGTTTCGATTAAATGTCTATGTTTCCTTTCCGCAAGACCATTTTGTTGCGGAGTTTTGGGACAAGATCGTTGGTGCAAAATTCCATTTGTTTTAAAATAATTTTGAAAATCTTTAGACATGTACTCACCTCCTGAGTCGGACCTAAAAATGGCTATATTGTGTTGGAATTGATTTTGAACAAGAGCGTGAAACTCTTTAAAATTAATGAAGACATCGGATTTATTCTTGATAATGTAAACTCATGTGTATCTAGTAAAATCATCAATAAAAGAAACATAGTAAGAGAAGCCCCCTTTGGACATAACGGGTGCCGGTCCCCATACATCGGAATGCACAAGTTCAAAAGGCCTTTTTGACACAAAATTGCTATGAGAATATGGAAGAGAGTGAATTTTCCCAAGAATACAATCATTGCATGTAAATGTATTTGTATTACAAAATTTTTCCAAAAACGGAAAAAGGTACAACTTGAAAATACTAGGGTGTCCAAGTCTCTTATGCCAAGTCTCAATATCTTTGGATTGAACGTGATTACAAAATGATTTGGATGGCAAAGACAAAAAATTCATATAGTAAAGGTCCCTCTTCTATGGCCTTGCCCAATCCGCTTCCCGGACCGGAGATCCTGCACATAGCAATGGGTTGGTGAAAACGAGACATTACATTCAAAATCGGTAATTTGAGAGACGGAAAAAAGATTCAAATTAAGTTTTGGAATAATTCGGATTTTGGGAACAAAAAATTCTATGTTTTGGTCATAAGTTTTCTCAAGGTTTCCAATACCCTCGACATTTAAAGATGTTCCATCGGCGGTGGATACATATGATTTAAATTTATTGAGACTTGGTTTTGATAAAAGTGATGCATTTGGAGTCATATGGAAAGAGGCACCCGAGTCAAGAATCCAAGAGGTCATACCTGGAAAAGAGGAGATGGCGGCACCGGAAGTGGAAGGTGAGGATGATGATGTAGAGGCGCTCATCTTTATAAATTGTTGAAGAGTTTCTGTAAGATGAGCAATGGACTCCTTTATGTCACCATCCTTCTTTGAATCTTCATTGATGATTGGAGGAGTTTCCCCCACGGAAGCCACCTTCTTCTTGAATCTAGGGCAATCGGGACGAATATGGCCCGGTTCATTACAATTATGACAAATAATTTTTCTTCCTCCTCCACCATTATTCTTCCAAAAATGTGGTGGTTTATATGTTCTTACATTGTTGCCGGGTCTAGACACGGCATGCACTTCATCAACATCTCTTTTCAAGGCCAAACGGGTTTCTTCTTGACATAAATCGGCCAAAATATCACTTAGAGGGGTAGAGGCCCTATGAAGTAGAGAACCTCTAAGTTGTTCAAATTCGGGACGAAGCCCATGAATAAATTGAAAAAACCTCTCTTTTTCCATTTGCTCTTGTCTCATAGCAATAGCACTTCCTTCCCATTGAGGTTCGAGAAGGACAAGTTCATCCCACAAAGAGGATAGGGCACTATAGTAGTCCCTAATGCTCATATCACCTTGCTTGGTAGCTCTTACCTTTTCTTGTAGAAAAAAATGCCTAGCAAGGTCTCTTTGGGTGTACATGCCTTTCATAAAAAACCATGCTTCATTAGCCTTTTTGAATTTTGCAAGGTTTGCACAAATCTTCAACTCGACATTATTCATGAACCATGCTAAAATTTTAGCATGTTCACTTTCCAAATCTTCCATTTTAGAAGAATAATCAAGAATAGCTTTTTCCTTTTCTTCTTCATTCAAAGCTTTTTCCTTATTTCCTTCAAATTTAGTTAACTTCAATTGTGGTTCCGGAATGGTTCCACATACATAACCCCAAACCTTTTTACCTTTGAGATTATTCTCCATAGCGGCGGCCCACATGCGGTAATTGGTTCCATCCAATTTGAAAGATAGATCGATTTTTGCATCTTTGTTGGCCATTTAGAAAAACAAATTAATAAGACAAGAGAGAGGAGAGGTATTACTTGTCAAGGTAGAATCCAATGAAGCCTTCTTAACCAAGGCTCTGATACCATGTAATGAAGTGCCAAATGAAAAGGGGCAAAGTCTTCAAGCGAAAGCACGGAAGCACGCACATACACAAGAGGCCACAAAGGGGCAAAATAAACCACAAAAAGTGGTCAAGCACAAAAAGAGGTAAAAAATATTCTTCTCTTCATAGAATGCTTCACAAGAAGCTTAGAAAATACATGGGGCTGTGCCCCTTATTTATACACAGCAAGGGACCCAAGGAGGGGCTCCCATAGAGTCGTTGGAGCCCCTCCAACGGTCATATTTATGACCGTTGGAGGGGTCCAACGACTCTATGTGGACCCCTCTCAAATGTAAAAAAAGAAAAAGTAAAAAGTAAAAAAGGAAAAAGAATAAAGGAAAAAGAAAGAAAAGAAAAAGCATATCAAGGATATGCGTGTACAGGTGAAATGACAGAAATACCCTTGTGGGGTTTTACAAAATAAATAAATATATATATTTATATATATAGATAGACACGTAGACATATATATATCATATATATGTATATGTCTCGTAATCTAATTATATATAGATATATATATATATAAATATACATCATATTTTAACAATAATGTCACCATTAAACCCATTAAGCTTAATAATTCAAACAACGTCGCATGAGCTTCAATTATAAAGCACCTTATATGAAGAAAGGGGTTGTGGGGATTAGTAGATAGAACCGACTTAGAACCCAAACTAATCCTCACAAAGATTGAAGGTGAGAAAGAAATACCTCTTACAGAGGTAGAAAAGACTAAAGTCATTACCACTTACACGAAAAAGTGAAAAGAATATAGAATGGGACACGCCAAGATTATGTCTTGGCTTAAAAGTAGCATGGATATAAAAAAATGTTCAAGTCTTGCTCTGGAAATTCTTATCTTCTTATTGACGGGATCATAGCATCTGTAACCCTTGTATTCATCTGCATAACCTACAAATTGGCAAATAGAGGCTTTGTCCTGGAACTTAGTCCTCATGGATTTGTCAATATGCACATAACATGTGCATCCAAAAACTCGTAACTCATTATAATTGGGATGTGCCCTAAAGAGAACATAATAGGGAGATTGATTTTCAAGAATGGGCATAGGAAGGCGATTTATCACATGAGTGGCAGTGTGAAAAGCTTCAGTCCAAAGACTAATGGGTAAGTTACTCCCATGTATCATACTCATGGCGCTTTCCACAATATGTCTGTGTTTACGTTCAGCAATTCCATTTTGTTGTAGAGTGTACGGGCAAGAAACTCTACGATGCATCCCATTATTTTGGAGAAAATCAAAAAATTCTTTGGAGGAATACTCACCACCTCCATCACATTGGAGAATTTGAATATTTTGAGAAAATTGATTTTTAACATAGGCATGAAAGTGATGGAAAATAAGAAAAACCTCTGATTTGTGTGTCATAAAAAATATCGAGGTAAAACGAGAGAAACTGTCAATGAAGGATACATAATATTTACTTCCAGAAGAAGAAGGATTGGGGGCTGGGCCCCAAACACCTGAACATATTATCTCAAAAGGCATGGAGGCTCTTTTATTTATTTGATGAAAAGGAAGTACATGACTTTTGCAAACCTGACAACTGGGACATATTTTATCCTTCACTGAAGGTGAAACAGACTTTGAAAGAAAACCATTTGACACTAACTTTTCAATAAAGACTTGACTACAATGACCAAGACGAGAATGTCAGATATCTGACTTATTGCATTTGGATGTACTTAGGACGCTTTTAGAGACGAGATCAGACTTGAGCTTCATGATACTGGAGGTTGGATATTCATTAAAGACATACATGTATCCACGACGCTCTCCTTTAGCGAACATCTCCTTCGTTTGAAGATCCTTGAAAAAGACAGAAGTAGGAGTAAATTCCACAGATGAATTGGTAGAATCAACAAGTTTAGAGACAGAGACAATATTTTTCTTTATATTTGGTGCATGAACAACATCAGATAAAGGGATAGATGACTCAGACAAAGGAATGAAGACGTTGCCTATGTTTGAAATAGGGTGGTGAATCCCATCTCCAGTTACAATATTAGATTTTCCAAAATAGGGAGTCAAAGTAGAGAACTTACCTGCATTGCCAGTCACATGGGTTGCTGCCCCAGAGTCAATATACCATATTCCATCATCATTTTGCTTCAGATTCAAGTTGGCCATTGCAGATAGTAGAAGATCCTTAGCATCATCACTGACCCGAAATGTACCTGCAGTTCCTGATGTACCAACATTTCTAGTGTTTTGCATTCTATTATGATTTTGTGGGTTGAACCAGCAGTTAGCTTTGATGTGACCTCGTTTGTTACACTGATAGCATGTGGGAACATTCCTTGAAAAACTAACAGTGGAATTTGGTGGTGTAGGTAGTAACCCACGTCCACCATGGATTGGATTTCCCTTGCCTCTGCCCCGTCCTCCTCGTGCACGATCAGCTATCACCCCTGTGGCAAGAACCACATACGTAGATGATTGTCCCGTTGAAGCTTCAGACATGCTTTTCAGTGTCATCTTCTGAAAGAGTTTGGCGCGTAATTCCTCAAAACTGAGCAACGTAGGCAAGCACAATAAGGATGTAACAAGAACATGATATTCTGAACCTAGTGCATTTAGTGTCTGTTGCACCTTTTCTTTATCTGACACTGGATACCCAACCATAGCTAATTGATCTGTAATGCTTTTGACTTGATTCAAGAATTCAATAATGCTCATTGTACCCTTTTTTAACATTTGAAATTCGTGTTTAAGAAACAACACTTTAGCCTCTCATATCTGAGAGTAGGTTTGAGCTAAAGCCTCCCACAAAACTTTAGATGTGCAATCATCAGGAATAGAAATCAAGACTTCTTGTGACAATGTGGAAGTGATGTACGCGACGAGGGCCTGATCGCGCTTCATCCAAGCAACAAATGCAGGGTTGCGAATAATCTTCGGCAATCCTCCATCATCTTTGTCTTCAGTTGTGAAAAATTCTGGAGGCATTGGAGTGATCCATCCAAGTGGCCTGAAAGATCTTGGCTCCGAATAAAAGGAGTGATCTGCCTTTTCCAAGTCAGATAGTTGTTGGTGGTTAGCTTTTCTGAAACTAATTGCCCCAGGAAACTGGAAGAGAGACCCGAATTGGCGAAAGAGTCCATTTGAAGAATTGTTGACAGGAATGGAAACGAAAAACACTAGTGGTTGAAGTTGACCTGTTTTATCATAAACTGACAGTTATGACAGAATATGTTGGGACAGGCGTGACAGAATATGATAAGGCAGCAGTAACGACAATCTGGTCTATGGCAAGTGAGAGTGAAATCAGATCACTAACGTGACATATAGAAGCAATGGAAATTTTAGGGCAAGAAACAGAAATGAAAGAATGTTTTAGAATAGGCGTGACAGGCAAAATCAAGATTAACACTAATGTGAAGTTGGTCTTTCGTAAGAAAGAGTGGAACCAGATTCCCTCAGGCAGGGACTTGGGTTTATGAAACTAAAGGTGAACTCGACTTTTGCAGGAAAGGAAAGAAGCAACAAAGAATATGTCTCAGGTCTGAATATATTTCAAATCTGCGACAGAGAGGTTCAGCAAAGAGAAAGAAAGGCAGTATAAGAATAAACCAAGATGAAACAGATAGCAGATTCAAAAAAAAAAAAAAGTTTCAGATCTGTGACAAAATTCCAAAGCAGCTGAAGATAAAGAGTAAGAAGAATCAAGCAAAAAATGGGGACAGAAAGAAAACAAAAGACAGCAAAGATATTTTCAGATCTGTGACATAATTCCAAAGCAGCTGAAGATAAAGAATAAGAAGAATACCAGAAAATGGGGACAGGATGGAAGTAAAAGCAGCAAAGAGACCTGTTGGCAGCAAGGAGAAGTCGACTTTTACATCGACTGGGCAAGTCTGTCACGCAGCAGAAGTTTCGTGGCTCGTTGACGGTAAGGAGAACTCGATCTTCACGTCGACTGAGCGGAACCCTTCACGCCCAGAGGATCCTCTGCTTTGATACCATGTAAATTTTACCTATGAACAGACGTGTTCTGATCAGATCAGCAGCCAGTGAGTGAGTGAGTGAGAGAGAGAGAGTGAACCTTTTGCAATCGGCAGCCACACTTAACGTGTTAGCTGCAGTAATACTTCATTAGGTTTAATAGGGTTACAATCATTTTACAATGACGAAGGTGCCCTTCATTAGTTGCACATGTTACATTAAAATACAAAACAGAACTAGTGAATGGATATGGATCCTTTATGGGATCCATATTCAATCCATATTCTAATACCATGGATGTAATGTTTCCTTCTCCTCTCGTGAATGCCGAGTGCAAGATCACCAGTCAAGAAAGCTGATTTGAGAAGGCCATAGAGAAGGAGGCTTGTACTGCATGAATTTTTTGGACATCTAAGAATACATTCTGTTGTAATGTTCAAAAGGTTGACTTAGACTTATGGCACAAGAGACTTGGACATCCTAGTGTATCCAAGCTCCAGTTATTTTTAAAGATGGGAAATTTTAGTAATTTTGAAACCTTTAAATGTGAAAAATGTATTCTGGAAAAAATGAAAAGACTATTGTTTCAAGAAAGAACCTTTGTCTCTTCCCGACCACTAGAGTTAACACTCAAATGTATGGGGACCCACACCTATTAGCTCAGAAGGTGGTTTTATTTATTATGTAATTTTTGTAGACGATTTCACAAGACACACTTGGATCTATTTTCTTAAACACAAATCTGAAGTTTTTTTACACTTTCAAATATTTCATCAGTTAGTTTCAAATCAATTCAAATATGAGATTTTAATCTTTCGCACAGATTCGGGGGGAGAATTTTTGTCTAAAAAATTTAAAGATTACTTAAGCTTGCATGGCATTATACATCAAAAATCATGTCCTTATACCCCTCAACAAAACGGGTTAGCAGAATGAAAGCATAGGCACATCATAGAAACAACAAGAACATTACTTATTACACATCAAGTTCCAAAGGTTTTTTTGGGCCGAAGCCACGTTAACCGCAGTTTACCTTTCAACAGGATGTCATCGACTTCCTTAAACCATTTATCTCCTGTTGAAAAACTCTTTAAACAAATCCCAGATTACTCCAGGTTAAGAGTTTTTTGATGCAAGTGCTTTATTTTTTTAAACAAAAATGACAAATTCTCTCCTCCTGTTATTCTGTGTGCATTTTTAGGGTATGCAAGTCATCAAAAAGGCTATAGATGTTTTGATTTCAAAACAAGAAAATTATACGTTTCAAGGAATATATCTTTCCTAGAAAAAGAAAGTTTTTTTGAAAATATGAATTCTAGGAAAATAGATGAATATTCTTTTTTATTGGACCTAGTTCCAAAATTTGAAAATGATATAGAAAAGTGTTCAAAAGAACAACTTGATGTGACAAATTCAGAAACTCTTAATGAACCTTCTGATTGCATCCAATACTCTAGGCGAGGTAATTTAGAGAAACCGTGTGCTCTTGAAAAATACACTAAAGAACAAGAACAAGTATCCATTAGGAAGTCATCAAGAGTGTAAAATTCCTGAAAAAATTGTGTCATAGAGTCTTTTTCACCAAAGCATCAAGCCTATATTGCTTTGATACATTCTTATGTAGAACCCTCTAATTATGATATAGCAAAAGATCAATCTGGATGGGTCGAAGCAATGTCAGAAGAAATAAGAGCCTTAGAAAAAACAAATACTTGGACTATTCAAGATCTTGCATTAGGTAAAAAGCTTATCGGATGCAGATGGGTGTACAAAGTGAAAACCAAGAGTGATGGCACTCTTGAAAGGTTTAAGGCTCGTTTAGTTGCCAAACGCTATTCCGAAGAATATGGAATAGATTACAAAGAAACGTTTTCTCCGGTTGCTAGAATGACCACAGTTAGGATCTTGATTGCTCTAGCATCTTCAAAGAAATGGCGCATATACCAAATGGATATTAAAAACGCGTTTCTTAATGAAAACCTAGTTAAAGAAGTATATATGGAACTACCACCGGGTATCAATATTCTTTAAAGAAAGGCTCTTCGATTAAACAAAGCTTTATATGGGCTTAAGCAAGCCCCGAAGGCTTGGTATGATAAATTTAGTCAAGTTATGATTAATTTGTTTTTTCAATTTTTTCTTACTGATACAGAGTTGTTTGTTAAGAATTTTAATAAAGGTATCATCATTCTTCTTCTCTATGTAGACGACATGATCATCACTTGAAGTGACAAGCAGGGAGTTGATAACATTAAAAAATTTCTCAAAACGCATTTCGAAATGAGTGATTTGGGTTTCTTATAAAAATTTCTTGGTACAGAAGTTGCTTATTCTTCTAAAGGATATTTACTAACTCATTCTAAATTTGCCCTGGATATTGTTGGCAGGTCCAGTATCACGGATGAAAAACAGGTTGACACTCCTGAAGTTGTAAACATCAAAATGAATATTGATGATGGAGAACTACTTGAAAATCTAACACCTTACAGACAACTTATTGGAGCATTGTCTTGCCTCTCCATTACCAGACCTGATATTGCATATGTCGTTCATACAACAAGTCAATTTCAGCATGCTCTTACCACTGTTCATATCAGAGCTATTTTACGCATTATTAGATATATCAAAACTTTAATTTTTTGAGGATTTTTTTTGTTTGCTTCTTCCTCCTTAGATTTAACTGCTTATACTGATGCCGATTGAGAAGGAGAACTCAATGATCGACACTCAACTACTGGTTTTTGTGTGTTTTTAGGTGAATTATTGATTTCGTGAAAGTACAAGAAGTAACAAAAAGTCTTTCTCTCATCAACTGAATCTGAATACAGGGCGATGGCTACAACCACCATGGAAGTAGTCTGGCTAAGGCGTTTGCTTCATGACATGGGAGTTGGAAGTACAGGAGCAACAGAACTATTGTTCTATCCCATCATCCTTAAAGACGGACTTTAGAACACAATCAATGAACATTCTTTGCTTGAAGATATCTGAAAATACACACACTTTTCGTTAAGCAAATCTTTCATAAAAACCCTAACTCTATGAAATTCTTCAATATCTCATACTTGTTAAAAGAAATCCAAGAGAAACAGAAAAATCAACCAAACTTACATAGTAAACATAGAATTAAGATGTACCAAACCAAAGACTAGAATGGATAAGGTGGAAACATGATGCTCTTTTCTTAACTGAATTAGCAATAAAAGTTGACACCCCTGTCATGCATCACCATGAACTAAATGGATGTGACCCTTTCATGCAATTCATGTACAGAAGTAAAAGAAAAAGAAATCACTTAATCTATGATGCCAAACAAAGGCATCAGTGTCAACAACACGAGTGACCACTAAGAAATTATGCTTCTTATAGGAATCTCCAGCATCATAAACTTCATCAGTAACCCCTAATGTACATTGTTCCAGATGTTCATCTTTAAGGAAAACATATTAATGTGAAAATGTAAAACATCATACTAATCAACCAACTGAAAACCAAAAAAAGTTGTTATCTTATTTGGTTAGTATGTTTTGGAGTGTATAATGTACCATCAATACCACTCATTTAGAAAAAATGAATCATAGATAAGACATTCTTAAAAAGAATAGGTTGATGTATGAGTGGTGGGCTGATGCATCCCATCACCAACCGCAATTCAACATTGTTTAAGGGACAAAAGATGAGAGCAAACTTGGATTTTCCATAACAAAGTTGGGAACCATACTGACTATGTACCTGGATGTAAAAATAGTGGTTGAGTTGATAATGTCGGAGAAGCGTAGTATCTTTTTTAGAACAATTGTGCTAAACAGATTCACTGGCAGCATAGATGCATCTTTGGGAGCGTAGGAATTTCGAAGTCTTCTTGTCAAGGTGTACTCTAGCCTCTCACTTTGGTCTTCTTTTTATTTAAGAATTTCTATCATCTAATGGGTGGTTTTATTAGAAGAAAACAATGTTGGATTCTGTCTATATTACTTTCTTGGTCGGTGTGTACTATTCTCTGCAAAATTCTCTTCTAAATGAGAAAGTTGGTGCAGCTTCGTTCGCGTTTGGATCAGAGTAGGGTTCTCCACTCTGACTACATCCTTTCCAGTTGTTAATACATTGTAAGGATAGTTCTCACACAGCCAATTTGTTTACTAACAAATAGAGTAGGGATTGGAGCTGATGGCATTTCGCAGGATAAGGCTGATCAGGTATGTAGAATACAACAACAACAACTACGCCTTCATCCCAAAACAATTGGGGTCGGCGATATGAACCAAAAAAGAAAATCATTCTGGGTCTTCCACATGAATCCTTCTCCTCCAATCATTTCTATCCAATGCCATGTCCTCGGTGAGGTTCAACCAACCGGTATGTAGAATAAGTTACAAAATTACTAGGTTAAAGATTAACTCAGAGAATGATGTCTTTAATGTTATTCATGTCTAGGTTTAATTTTGAAACTTGATTTTATTCGAGAGAAGGTTGAAGACAAGAAGATACAACAATCATTCACTCGTGGAGAATAAAATTGCCTATTTGTTTACTAATCCTGAGTGCTAGTAGACATAGGTTTCTAAAAGGTTTTTTAAGCATGCAATTTCAAATGTATTAGTTCAGGGGTATTTTTGTTATTTTAGTAAAAGAAATCTACGTAAAATGTACCACCGTGTGAGGGTATTTCTGTAATTTGCATGACATTTATATAGTAATGTCAGTGAGTTTGTCAACAATGTGAATGCCTTCCTTTGGCTGCAAGTCTCTTGTTTTCTCCTCAATTGGTTCTTCTCCACAAGACAAAGGTTCCTCAGCATATCATCATGAGTGATCCCTGTTGTTCATCCTGAAAGACTATGCATATCCATGCATCTCTTTAATGTTTTTGATTAAAAGATCCCACTAAAAGCACCTTTTCTGATTTTCTATTGACACAACTCTGGTATGCAATAAGCATGACTCAAAGTCTTCAGTATTTGTAATTAAATTCTTACCTTATCTGCATGCTATCATCGACATTCTGTTGACAGTAATTCCCAAAGTTTGATTGTCACCACACCCAAATAACCGATGACTGAATCTAAATTAAATCTTTCGGCATTTAATTATCCATACTTCATATGGCTAAGCATTTTTACAATCATCAGCAGTGCATTGAATGCGAGAATATGTTATCATCAACTCAGGTTAAATCAGATCATTTCAAGCTTCCACCATCAATTATGCAGCATTATGAACAATTACAACACCAGTGGGTAATGAGTATTGACAGCTAATGTAACACCCCAAATTCCAAACTTGTGAACCTTTTCAGAAAAACAGGCAAGAGACTAGAAATATCTCTTTTCTTCAGAGTTTGTTTATGAAATCAGCGGAAGATTTTTCTTTTGTTAAATCAGAAGGCAAACTGACAACTTAAGGCACATTCGCTAAAAGAACCAAAACTCATAAAATTTGGGTATCCTAAGAAAAATCTGATACAAACCCAAAGCGTCCCGGACGAGAGCTAAGAGCAGGAAGAAGTCTTGAAGTCATCTTGCAATTGTGCCATCACCCGTAGTCTACCTAATCATCACTTGTACCCACAGGATGGGTTAGTTTCGCGAAAAACTATTAGGTGCACAAAAGAGACTACAGGAAACTGAATTAAGCACATTTAATTCAGTATGCTAAGCAGTTTAAAGCAGATATGCAGTTAAACAGGGAAGCAGTGCAAATGCGTAAGTAATGCAAGCGAGTAAGTAAGCAGTGCATGCGAGTAAGTAAGCAGTGAAACTGACAAACACAACATACGATCCATTTGATCGTAAGCTGTGAACTACCACGCAACAAGCTTGTTATCGTTCCTAGAACAAGGTCTCTGCATTGAATCAGTATTAGGACATTGTTTGTCGCTCTCACTACTTCTAACAAACGCTTTGTCCTGAACAACCTTAATCTATTCTCATCTCTCAAGGCCTTACGCAGTCAACTGTCACCGGTTATGACTCACTAAGGCGTCATACTTTCTTAGAAAAGCCCACCCTTCCGTACAAGGTTCAAAACATGATCACTAACTCAAATCGCTAACGATCTGATTCTCACATCTGAGTCCTGCATGTAATCATGCTAAAACAGAAAGCCAAAACCATAGATTTACAACTGGTCATCTCAAACAATCTTAGAAGATCATCACAGCTCACCATAACTTTTTATGGTAAGCAAAAACAAAAGATCCACGTCGGATCGCTGGATCCGAGAGATATACGACCTGACAAGGAATTACCACCCTAGATGGTACACCTGGTCTTGATCATACATTTCCTCACAGGAGTTCACCGGCTTTGCGGCTACCCTTTCGTGGACAATGTACATCCTCACAAAGGTTCTACCGCTCTAGCCGAGCTACCCGATCTGGAAAAAAAAATACAACCCCACAGCGAAACCTTTGGGAAGTCGGTCCCCAACAAATGTCATATCCAATGAAAATCATTGTGATACACGCATCAACACAAATGACCGCTCTCAGGGTCGATAGTCACTATTACAATCAACAAGATCAACGCCGGATCACCTGGTCTGAGAAATGTATAACCTCACAAGGAATTCCGCCCTATACGGTATACCTGGTCTTAGACCATACACTTCCTCACAGGAGTTCACCATCTTTGCAGCTACCCGTTCGTGGACAGTGTACATCCTCACAGAGAATCTACCACTCTAGTCGGTTACCTGGTCTCGATTATACACGCCCTTGCAGATAATCCTTTGGAGATCAGGTCCTCAACAGACACCATACTCAGTGATACATGCATCTATACAATCGACTGCTCTGAACGATTGACCGTTGTTGGGGTCAGTAGCCACAACATGGGCACAAGCATGAAAATCAGCAATATGTAGCGTATCACTGCACATGGTAAAACAAAACACACAAAAACCTGAAGATATGGCAATCCAGCAGATTCTATAGGCGAAGAGTAACTAACTCTATCTGACAACCAAACAAAACAACTGAATAAGACAAGCACTCATAACAATGCTCGTAATACATACAATTATCATCAAATGGATCAGTCTATTAGCAAGTAATTAAATTAATAGTAAGGCACAAACCATTGCATCGTAAGCCATTCATAAGCAATCATACGGCAACAGTTATATCACAATATATAAGCAGCTTATAAGACAAGCGGCCACATCAATCCTAGTTGTCACAAGTTCGTAGATTACGAGCTGTATGTAATCACATCAATCATAAGAGATGCAAGTCAACAAGTGCTACGCTACAATAAGTACCAAACAGTTCGACCAAGGGGTAAAGCAAGTCACATGCTAATATGTAGCAACTGGCATAATGCTATTATTATAATCATTTAACTAGTATGAGAAGCTAGATGTTAGTTAGCAAAGAACTGCGTAAGCAGTTTAACAAACTAGAGTAACGCCTCGACGGGCGGGTACAGCTCAACGAGTAACATACTGAACTACCGAGCAAGTACGCAATCGACCAGTGTGAACAGACTTTATGTTTCGATATTACTGGCATGCGGGTACGCGCAGGCAAAACGTAGAAACAACTGAGACTAGTTCGGGCGTCTGTTATTCTATGTATTTTCAATAACCCGAATAGCTAGTTGAGTCCACTCTAAAGGGGATGGCTTTAGCCGAGAGAGGATTTTTCAGAGACTGAAAACCACTGCCACGGATGCATCCAACTTCTGCAGAAGTGTTGAGCTAACTATTGTAGTCACTATCCCATAACTCCAATGACTGGGGAGGTCGGATCATCTGCCCGTAGGGTGATTGTGAACAACCTGTCCATTGGAGTTTTGTACCGCTATGTTCTCTCCCTTGACAGACAACCAGAAGCGAATAGGTACGTTAGGGGTTGCTTAACTAACGACCCATTCTATGTTATGGTCTTTAAACCACTCGAGCATCTTGCCTGTGAAGGCGAATGTGAGGCCATTTATGTGATTACAGCATTGTGCATTTAGCACTGTTTGGGGTTGCACGACTGTCTCATCTGATCATCGTAGTACTAGACGTGTCGTGCACAACTACAAGTACTTTAGGATGAAGGGGGTATAGCTCCTCAATAGAAGCCTCAACAGGAGTGATTCACAAAGATGTAATGTTTATCTTTTAAAACAGCAGTACCTTGTGCCAATATTATGCATGTGATTTTCTAGAATCTCATCCGCTATCGGGGTATCTACATGCCACGCATGACTCGATACCGGCCTCAATAGACGGGATACAGGTTTCTCAACAGAACCTCTGCTAAGTAGTTCGCTCGAACCCCAACTCGTTTGCAGGACCGCATACTCGAAGAGTCAGGATCCTTGCAAGGTATCCCTCACCTTAAACGAGGATGTAACGCTAGCTCCCAACTCAACTCTCGGCGCAAGAGAGAGAGTGGTGAACGCCCCTTGCATCCTCCACGAGGATGCCTTTAAGGCATACGCAAAGAGCGAAAACATGCACGTCATCTGCAATAGCAAAGCAGTAACAACACATATGCAAAAGCAGGAGCCTAGCGCGAAGCGCGACAGCAAAGTAAAGACTGTAGGCAGGAGTGCAACGCAGAACCTTTGCGCGATGCGCGACGTCAAAGTAAAAGACTGTAAGCGGGTGTGCAACGCAAAACCTTTGCGCGATGCGCGACGACAAAGTAAAGGACTGTAAGCAGGAGTGCAACGCAGAACCCTTGCGCAATGCGCGACGGTAAGGTAAAGACTGCTAGCAAGTAAAGGACAAGGATCGCAAAACCGCGTCCTTGAGTTAAATGTGTACTCGTATAAATATACATATATATATATATATATATATTTAATGGTCCCTTTTTAGTTAATTGAACTTAATTCAATTGTCCAAGTCTTCTGTGCAATCTTCCCCTACTTTTGAGAGTTGCAAGCTTGTTGGCGTCTGCGAGTGTAAGCGATGGACGGCTCGGGTCGCAGAGCGCGAGCAGGATCCGTCGCACGAGCTGTAAAAGTAACAATCTTAGCAAACTAATACCAAAAATAAAAGGTCAGGGGCACTGTCGTCGTCCTGACGTAAGGGAAGCAAAGGCAGGGGCATCGTGCACATGTGCACCTGCTATAAGCGCAAGGAGCAGAGGCAAGGCTACGAACCCCTGCTGATATGCTGTCAGCAAACAATGGAGAGGCAGGGGGTTGCTCCCTGCCCTCAGAAAGCAAGGGTAGGCAGGGTTGCACCCGTGCCTTATGAAGGCAACGAGGGAGGCCGAGGCGTCGCCCTACTTGCCAGAAGAGCAAAGAGACAGGGGACCAAGCCCCCACCCGTTAGCACAAAGGAATAGGCAGGAGGCTTCGCCCCTGCCTGCCGAATACCCAAAGAGGCAGGGGCCTGGCCTGTGCCGGTCGAACACGTAAACAAGCAGAGGGCGAAGCCCCTGCCTGACGCCCGAGAAGAGGGAGCAGGGAGGGGCTCGGCCCCCTACCCTGCCGTAACAGTAAGCAGGGAGGGGCTCGGCCCCTCCTGCATACTACGAAGGCAGGGAGGGTCAAGCCCTCCCCTGCGAAGGTCGAAAGCAGGGATGGCTCGAGCCCCTCCCTACAATAGACAGAGGCAGGGAGGGTCGGACCCGCCCCTACGCACCTAAATAGGGGAATCGAAAAAAGGGGCAGGGGCCTTCAGCCCCTGCTGGAACAATAAAAAGGGCAGGGGTCGATAGCCCCTGCTAGGAAAATTAGCAGAGAGAGAGAGAGAGACGCAGGAGCCCCCCTACGGCTTTTGGAAGAGAAGGCAGGGGCCAAAGGCCCCTGTCGGCTTGCTTAACAGCGAAACGAGACAGTCATTTCTGAGAGGAAAAGAAGACGGGAAGAGAGGGGTAGAGGTTGGAAACCCTGTTAACCAAGCAAAAACAGGCAGCAGGGGGGGCATCGCCCTCTGCCAACTAGTCAGACACAGGCGGCAGGGGGCGTCGCCCTTGCCGACGTGCCGACTGAAAAGAGGGAGAAGAAAATAGGAGGAGGAGCGGCGCATACCTGGAGGGGGTCGCCTGAGGAAAGGTCATCGATGTGCGAGCGTCGCCAGCGAGGTCGCAGAGGGGAGACTTGAGCAAGCTGTCGGCACCTTCGTAGCAGAGAGAAGGAAGGAGGTGACCGGCAGCGAGTCTTGGGGTCGTCGAGTAGAGAGGCGTTGTTGGTGAGGGTTATCACTGGTGAAGGACGCTGGCATGATCGTCGGAGCTCGGAGGCCGCCTGTCGGCTTCGATCGCCGGCGTCTCTAATCGCAGGCGACAGCGAGAGAGAGACGAAACAAAGGGGAGAGAAGGGGGAAAAGTGATGGTCGGCGACTTCCATCGTCGGCGCCCGGCCATCACGGGACAGAGACAGGAGAGGTAGAGAGGAGAGTGAGCGAGTGGCGAGGTATCTGGGAGAAAGAACGAGAGAGGAAGAAGGGGGCAGAGGTTCTCTTTGAAACCCCTGCCTCGCTGTCTTCAAAAGACACGGGAGGCGGTGCCTCAATTGGGTCCGGGTCGGGTCCGGATCCGACCCGAATCCAAGCTTAAATTTTTTTTCTCCGGTTATTACAGCTAATGGAGACATAAAATAACTCAACTCATTCACCATCAAAATTAAATAATATCAAAAAATGAGTAGTAGTTTCTTGACATTGCAGGCTCTGATTATCAACAGATATAAATAATTGAGACAGATTGGCAATAACCACCTATGAAGTAGAGAAGTGTGCTCATCATCGCCAGAATAAAGTACATATTGACTTGAAAATGCATTTCCGAGTGAGATTGTCCAATCACTGTCAGCTATGACATCCAGTGTCTCTGCAAGGAACTGTTACCACAAAGTACTAAAGTCAACTCTGATAGCTGTGTGAGTTTAAAAGCTTAGCAAGTCAACATATTTGCACTAATGAAGATAAATCATTGTTAACAGATTCTAGATATGGTCTGAAGTTCATAAACCATACTTACATTGATGATCATGTTATCCCAAGTCTCCTGATATGAGCATTCCTGTTTTAGGTCCTCTGTGTCACTAATATATGCCTTCATTTTAGGAATCTAGAGAATACCATGTGACATTCACAATCAGAAACAATTCATTCAATCAAAGAGGCTATATGACCATCTACGTTTTGGAGATCATAAACAGACAAACTGAAACTCAAACATATACATTAAGGTAAAAATATGGCCATGTTCAATGCTCACAGAGATTCCATATATTGTACACCTAGTGCTGTAATGAAGCAACCATGAAGAAACCCCAGCAGAATACCATCCTCATTTGGTTTGTTAATACACAGTTCATAGTCTACATGGAGGTATCAAATTCGAGACTACTAATCCTTGGTGATGATCAGCTATTACGAAAATGTAGCTAAGAACACCAGCAATGCAATACATGCCTCACAATTCTCCATCATTATTCTACAAGAATAAGCCAGTGTTTTTATATATTCTAATGATGCAAAACCATTGTTCGCTCTGATCACTGAACAAGTAAATTCAACAATATAGACAAGAAATGAATATATAACCTAGGAAAACAATTGGAAGGATCAAGCATACAACTTTAGAGTGAAATGTTCAAATCTGAAACAAACTCTCAATGATATTTTGCATTGGGAAATTGACAAATGATATCCAGAGCAGCACTTCTCCAATAACTACCTGAAAAATATTACCTCTAAACTGCATCAAAATTCAATTGGACACAGAAAACTGTTGGTTCTTTCATGAAAAGATATGTACTATGCGCACACATACACATGCACACACACATATGTACATTTTCAGCTGGTGGATGAGGGGACTGTGAATGAGCCAGGGACAGAGACATTATATATATATATATATATACGCACCACTAGAATATGAGAACTCGAGTGTGAACTATGCATTTCCGATACTTTCTTTGCAAATCCGACCTTGCAGATCCTTCTTATACACCGCAATCAGATGATTCAAGAGCCGGTCACTTTAAAACCAAGCATGTAGACCACATCCGTATGGTCAAATTTAAGAAAAAACAAAAAACCCATGAAAACCTCAGTTCACACTCTAGTTCTCATATTCTAGTGGTGACACACAAACGTGTGTGTGTGTGTGTGTGTGTGTGTGTGTGTATATATATATAGAGAGAGAGAGAGAGGTGATTGTCTTACCTCTTTTTTCATTAGGTCCCGTTAGGACCTCCTGAAAATCATACATTCAAGTTTTGCTCTATCTGTACTGTTAGATGTGTTTATCATTGTTTACTCAAAATGAAGCATGTATTTGATTAAGATTTTTTATGCTCAGATGTGTATTTTAAAGAGGTAAAAATATCAATGGTTGGTATTATACGAAAAATTGATGATAAAATATTTACATTTATACATCAAATTAATTTGAAAGAAAGCTTGTTTCTTAGTAAATAAGCAATGGTAAACACATCTCACGATTCAGTTCGAGCAAAAAATACAAGAAAGTATGATATTTAGAGGATCCTAAAGAGACCTAACAAAACAGGGGTAGGACCATCCCCCTTCTCATATATATATACATATATATATATATATATAATCACTTACATTTGGTATGTGAGGTACTGTACTCCCTAGCAGAAAGTCATGGTTGCATGTATTATTTAGTCAATCAGACCCTTAAATGTGTTGAACAGTGTAATATAGTAGCATCATTTGTATCACTAGCAATTTGTTCTACCCCCCACTAAGCATAAATATCACTATTATTTAAAGGTATTTATGTAATTTATTAGTGTAATATAGCATATTATCGTACTTGGTCATTTTATGAGATTTTCAAAATTTTGGCCAAGTTTGGGAGAAAAAACGTTTGGAGCTTGGTTTTTAGACTGATGCCTTTGAGTCTGGGCTTGGCCCAGGTCTCATCGACAAGGTCGTAATGAGTCAATCAAAGCAAGATAAAAAGTTTAATTTTCGACTTTTAAATTCAAGTGAAATTCGAGCAAAATTCAAGTTATTTTCAGGCAAAATTCGGAATTTGATATTCGTGTAATATGTCGTTGGATGCGTCTCGGAATTCTGAGCGCAACGACATTTTACTTTCCTGAATTCGAGTTTCGGATGGCCCGAAAATCTTTTTTTTTTTTTGAAAAAGGAGCAGTTTGTCGATTTGGATCGGGTTGAATCCAATGCATATGATCCAAATTATTATGTATTTAGATCTTATTTAAAACCTACTTAAATCTGGATTTAATCCAGATCTTGATCCATTTTCGTTTTGGGTATGAGTTTGGATTTTGGATCCAGATCCAAATCCAAGCCCAACGTTTTTCTAGCTTTTAATTCAATAAAAAGCTTTAATTTGGAGTTTAACTGTAACAAGGTTAAGAAGCCTTCTGGGTTAATTTGGTTATTTTGGGAGCCTTTAGATAATTTTTAATTAATTAATATTTAGTAATTAATTAATTAAATTATGTTAATTCCGAATTTTTATTTTAGGGCTGAGTAAGACTCCTTAAAAGAGTCCTTATTCTTACTTAAGAAGTATTAAGAAAGAGTTTTAAAAGAATTGAAAAGTTTTAGAAAAAAAGTCGACAAAGAAAATTATTTTTAAAACAAGTTTGGAAACTTGGGAGAGTTCTCATATTGAGAGCCTTTTAGAAAGGGCTGGAAAAGGGGGGGGGGGGGGGAGGGAAGAAGAAAGAGAAAGAAAGAAAGAGGGAAAGAGAGAGAGAGAGAGAGAGAGAGAGAAAGAAGGAAAAGAGAAGAAAAAAATAAGAAGGGTTCACCTTCTTCTCCGATCGTCCAACTCCCTTTTCATCTCGATTTTGAATTTCAAAAAAAAAAAAAAACAAGGTACGGGTCTCCTCTTTTGAATCCAAGTGAGAAATTGAATACTGATTCGATTCTATGCAATATTTTGGTTGGGAACAGTGTTGTGAGAGGTGTACGCCTCAATACCTGAAGCGTACGCCTCAGAGGCGAAGCGCACGCTCAAAGTATTGAAACGTTGCAGTGAAGCGTTTCAGGCTTGAAACGCACGCACGCCTCAAGTCGAAACGTGCTTCGCTTCTAAGGCGTGCGCATCAATGCAATTTGTGAAGGGGAAAAGAGTATAACCTTCAGCTTGTAGGGGTTGGGTGGCCTCGGCTTAGCCTCCTCGCTGTCGTCTTTGTGAGAGTGACTATCATCGTCGTTACGATTCTTTGTGAGGGAAGGTGTGGTCGCCTCCGCCGCCATGGAATTGATCGCTGACCTCCACTCTTCATCGCCGTCCTCCTCGCCACTGCTGTTGTCGTCCCTCATGGCGCCTCTCTCTCTCTCTGCTTTTTTGGCTTTTTTTTGTTGGTTTCTTTTTTTTTGTTTTTTCTTCAATGTCAATGCTTGATGGGTGATGCCTTGCTTGTTTCCATTGTTTTTTCTTGGGTGAATGCATGAGTTGGTCGTGTTTTTTTTTGTTTAGAAAATGATGGTGTATGTGGTATTTGCGTGCTTGTGGACAAGGTTGCATGACATTGGCAATGCTGGATGTTTTTTTTCTCTTTTGATGGTTATGGGTTTCCTTTATTCTTTGCTTTTTCTTTTTTGTTCTTCTTTTTTGGCTGTGGTCTTCTTTTGTTATGTTGGTTCCACGATATGGGTGTTTATGTTGGATTACAATGTGTTTTGTTGACCATTATCTGTTGTTTTTGAAGAGAAAAATCTTTGTTTTTAAAGGGTTATATAGTTTTAGCTCCTGCATGAATGCTCCATCGCATGAATGGTGCAGTTAATCAGACACTTCCTCATGCATGATGTTATTGTTTATTGGTTGTTGTCTGGAGGTCAACCTTTTACCTTTCTCCTTTTTCGCGTACAAGTGTTCATTCTTTGTTCTTATTAGATCATATACAGATCATATTAGAGTTGGTACCTGATTTCTTATGTTTTGGGTATTTATTGTACCTTCCTTTTTCTGTTAAAATGGTTCATGAATGTCCTTTTTTTGTGATGCTTTCTGTGGGAATCGATTTTATGTTGAGATATATCAGAGTGATTCAGCTGCATCCACAATTTGGAGGATTATCTTGACAAAATTTGCTTCTCCATTGACATGGTGTCTTATAATACATTGTGGTTGCTGCACCACAACAATTAATAGCATTGTATTTGGAAAAAATAAGCCTTTTTAGTATAATATCTTTCAGTACAATAAAGGCTTCAAGCAACTTATTGCAAGATGCCTTGAAATGAATAGTGTGATTCAAACAAGCAACCAACTTGTCCAATTCGACTCAAGAAAATGAACAAGAAATCTGGATTTGTTCTTTTGCTTAGTTATGCCATCTGAAACGCAGAGCACTCGACAGAATGAACATGCTGCAAATTCCTACCTGTCCTACCGAATTAATTCATTTGTTTGGTTTGCCCGAGTGATCTAGTGTTTGTTTAAGACTTTCAGCTTCAAGTGAAATCAATGTGATAGTTTCATTCGTGTTTAGTTTTAATATTGGATATTTCCCCCTTTTAAGCATTCTCTGAATCAGATATGCAGAACCAGTGGTCATGAGGCCCAATAGAGTTTGTCTAAGTGAAAGGGAAATCAATGGCTTCACATAGTTAAATTCTGGAGTTTGTGGATCCTTGAAGTACCTTTTCTATTACGCAGACTTATCTTCTATCTGGTTTATTGAACAAATTATTTTATACTGCACAATTTCATTAATTTTTGAATGTCTCATTAGCTACCAAATCTTTATTTCATGTCTTCCAGTTTTTAATTGATGCTGTTCTGGAAGATGGTACTAAAAATTCTACAGAATGTCAGAGAAAAAAATATTTTTTGTTTTAGTCTATATCTGAACTCCGCCTGTGTATAACTGTTTAGTTATACACCGCCGGTCCCAAGCCCGGATAAAGGAGGAGGGTTGCGGTAGGCCTGTGACAGCCAGCATAAAAACTTTGTCATACCCTATGAAAATGAACCAATATGAGAATTTCGTTGGGGCGTTCCCTATTGAGCGACGCGCTGTACTCTCTAGGCCCGGAGGCAGTGATAAATGGGCAAGGGTTGCTAGGTCGTCGGCCAGAAGCGACGCGTCACACCGGCGCCCGGGTGTGGTGTCAAATAGGCAAGGGTTCCCTCACTTTGTTGGACGGGTGGGGGTAAAGAAGTTAGTCCAAGACCATAAAATTAGGTTAGCCACTTGGAACATAAGGTCTTTAACTGGTAAGTTGGTAGAGTTAGTAGATGTTATGTGTAGGAGAAAGATTGATATTTTATGTCTTCAAGAGACCAAATGGGTAGGTGAGAAAGCAAAAGTGATAGAACCTTGGGGATATAAGATTTGGTATACAGGAATAAATAGGAATAGGAATAGGAATGGAGTAGGGATTGTTATGAGTCGTCAGTTTATAGATAATGTAGTTGACGTCCGTAGGAAGGGTGATAGAATTTTACTTATTAAATTAGTATTAGGTACGGATATTATTAATATTATTAGTGTTTATGCACCTCAAGTAGGTTTAGATGATTCCATTAAGCATCAATTTTGGGAAGATTTAGATGAAGTAGTACAAGGGATATCTTATGGAGAAAAGCTTTTCATCGGCGATGACCTTAATGGACATGTAGGCATTAGTAGGGATGGATTTGAGAGTATCCATGGAGGCTATGGTATAGGAAAAAGAAATGAAAGTGGAGGAAGGATTTTAGATTTTTGTTTGTCCTATGATATGATCTTAGCAAACACTTGGTTTAGGAAGAGGGAGTCTCACCTAGTAACATTTAAAAGTGGGGTTAATACGAGTCAAATAGATTTTTTCCTACTTAGAAAGAGAGATAGGGGTTGTTGCATCGATTGTAAGGTTATACCAGGAGAAAGTGTAGCTACACAACATAGAGTCTTAATTTTAGATCTTAGAATTAGACAATGCCGCAAAAGGGATAGACATAGGATAGATCCTAGAATTAAGTGGTGGGCACTGAAAGGAGCTAAACAAGGAATGTTTGTAGAGCAGGTAGTTAAGGAAGCTGATTGGTGTCTCGAGGAGGATTCAGAATCAATGTGGAATAAGATAGCGGGTGGCATGAAAAAAGTGGCTAAGGAGGTATTGGGTGAGTCTAAAGGCGGTGCACCACTAGGTAAGGATACATCGTGGTGGAACGAGGATGTCAAATTAGTTATTAAGGTTAAAAGAGAGTGTTATAGAAATCTAAGTAAGAGTCGTGATAATGAGAATTTGGAGAAGTATATGATAGCAAAGAAGAAAGCTAAAAAAGTTGTTCGAAACGCCAGGGCTAAGGTATATAAGGAGGTTTATGACAAGTTGGATACCAAAGAAGGCGAGAAGGATATTTATAGGCTTGCAAAGATGAGAGATAGGAAATCGAAGGATTTGGTTATGGTTAGATGTATCAAAGATGAAACGCAAAGGGTTTTAGTCAAAGATGAGGAGATTAAGGAGAGATGAAAAGATTATTTTGATAAGCTATTTAATGATAGTCATGCTCAAGATCTTGGAGACTTCTCCATTCCTTTTCATGAGATAAATCGTGACTTCATGCGCAAGATTCAAAAGAAAGAAATTGCAGAGGCTTTGAAGAAAATGAAATCAAGAAGGGCAGTTGGCCCAGATGGTATACCTATCGAGGCTTGGAAATGCTTGGGAGAGAAAGGTTTAGAATGGTTGACAAATCTTTTTAACTTGATTTGGCGAACAAATAAGATGCCTAATGAGTGGAGGAAGAGTACTTTGGTGCCTTTATATAAGAATAAGGGTGATATACAAGATTGCACAAACTATCGTGGTATAAAACTCATGAGTCATACTATGAAACTTTGGGAGAGGGTGATTGAGTCTAGGTTGAGGAAGGTTGTCACGAAATCGGAGAATCAATTTGGTTTTATGCCTGGAAGATCAACTATGGAAGCTATACACCTTCTTAAACAACTTATTGAAAGATATAGAGAGAGGAACAAAGATTTGCATATGGTTTTTATTGATTTAGAGAAGGCATACGATAGAGTACCTAGGGACGTTCTCTGGTGGACAATGATGAAGAAAGGTGTTTCTCTCAAGTACATTAGTATAATTAAAGATATGTATGAAGGAGTAGTAACCAATGTCCGCACTTGTGGAGGGGTGACAACCAATTTTCCGATAACGGTTGGGTTACATCAAGGATCTGCTTTAAGCCCTTTCCTATTTGCGATAGTGATGGATGAGCTTACGAGATCAATTCAAGAAAATGTACCGTGGTGTATGTTGTTTGCTGATGATATTGTTTTGATTGATGAGTCTAGAGTTGGGGTTAATGCTAAGTTAGAATTATGGAGACAGACATTGGAAGCTAGAGGTTTTAAGTTGAGTAAGAGTAAGACTGAATATATGGAATGTCGGTTTAGTCAGCAACGAAGTAGTGATGGGAGTGTAGTGAAGCTTGGTGAGCAAGAAATACCGGTGAATGATTATTTCAAATATTTGGGATCCATCATTCAAAAGTATGGAGAAATTGATGGAGATGTAAATCATAGGATAAAGGTTGGGTGGATGAAATGGAAAAGTGCAACTGGAGTGCTTTGCGATCGTAGAATGCCATTGTGGTTGAAGGGAAAGTTTTATAGGACGACTATTAGACCTGCTTTACTATATGGTACGGAATGTTGGGCTGCCAAGAGACATCATATTCAAAAAATGAGTGTAGCTGAGATGCGGATGCTTAGATGGATGTGTGGAAATACAATAAAAGATAAGATTCGGAACGAGGAGATACGTAAGAAGGTAGGTGTTGCACCCATTGAGAATAAGATGCGAGAGAATCGTTTACGGTGGTTTGGACATATTCGGCGAAGGCCTAATGATGCTCCAGTTAGAAGGTTGGAGAAATGGGAAAATATATTAGTTAAAAGAGGTCCGGGTAGGCCTAGGAAGACTTGGATGGAGATGATAGGAAAGGATATGAATGCTTTGAACCTCACCGAGGACATGGCATTGGATAGAAATGATTGGAGGAAAAGGATTCATGTGGAAGACCCAAAATGAATTTCTTTTTTGGTTCATATCGCTGACCCCAATTGTTTTGGGATGAAGGCGTAGTTGTTGTTGTTGTTGTTGTTTAGTCTATATCTTGAGTTCTTGATTATCGTTGGATTGCAAATGTGGGGATTCTTTAAACTAATGTTGGGCTTATGCCTGTAGGTTTTCTTCTTGATCCTTCAAAATGTAGCAAGCTGACCATGGAAGAAAAACAAGAGCTAGTGTATGAACTCTCAAAATGGGCAGAAGGTGCTCCAGAGCTTCTACAGTCATGGAGCCGACGGGAGCTCCTGGAGGTGATTTGTGCTGCCATGGGGAAAGAAATGAAATATACGGGCCTACCAAAATCTAGAATGATAGAGCGCCTGCTTAGGGTAGTATCTGAAAAAAGAACTGGACATAATGATGAGAGTGCACAATCTGGAGCACCTCCAATACTGCCAAGTACTCAAAGTACTCTGAGAAGGCAGAGGAAGACTGACAATCCTTCCCGATTAGCAATTGACACTAGCAGTTCCTTATACTGCCAGAATGTAGTTTGTAGGGCTACCTTAAGTTCAAAAGATACATTTTGATCATGAAGCTTACGCTTCAACGCCTCGCTTCATAACATGCTCAATGCCTCGCTTCGCCTCATCGCATTTAACAACCTTGGTTGGGAAAACCATGAAAAAAATGTGTTGAGTATGTGTTTCTTAAAGATCACATTGAGGATGGTCCATGGATCGTCCTCCATGGCTGTATTTTGTATATTTTACCCTTTTTATGAAATAAAAATTCTGTACTTGTATAACAATTTTTATTCATGGTGGGAGGGTTCTTTTAGGAACCCCTTTACTAGATATCGATTTCTGACGGTGGATTTTGGTATGGGTTGTGTAAATGCATGCAAATATGAGTTGAAATCATATTGTATGCATGTGTTTTTCAAAAAACGTGTAACGGTGTGTTTATGGAAGTCACCGAATAAATATGCATCGTTGAATAAGTATTCACAAATAGGATTTATTGTTTATGTTTATTGTTTTTTAGAAGGTGGCTTTTTCGTAAATGATTTCACAAGACACACTTGGATCTATTTTCTTAAAAGCAAATCTGAAGTCTTTTCACACTTTCAAATATTTCATCAGTTAGTTAAAAATCAATTCAAAGATATTTCAATTTTTCGCACTGATTCAAGGAGAGAATTTTTGTCTAAAGAATTTAAGGATTACTTAAACTTGTATGGCATTATACATTAAAAATCATGCATGTATACTCCTCAACAAAACGGGTTAGCAGAAAGAAAGCATAGGCACATCATAGAAACAACAAGAACCTTACTTATCACACATCAAGTACCAATGGTTTTTTAGGCCGAAGCCACGTTAACCGCAGTTTATCTTATCAAGAGGATGCCATCATCTTCCTTAAACAATATATCTCCAGTTGAAAAACTTTTTAAACAAATCCCAGATTACTCCAAGTTAAGAGTTTTTAGGTGAAAATGCTTTGCTTTTTTAAACAAAAATGATAAATTCTTTCTTCATGCTATTTCATGTGCTTTTTTAGGATATGCAAGTCATTAAAAAGGCTATAAATACTTTGATCTCAGAACTAGAAAATTATACATCTCAAGGAATGTATCCATAGTAGAAAAAGAAAGTTTTTTTGAAAACGTGAACTCTAAGAAAATAGATGAATATTCTTTTCTAATGGATTTAGTTCCAAAAATTATTAAAGATGATATCGCAACGAATCCAGAAAAACAACTCGATATGACAAATTCAGAAGCTCTTAATCCTTCTGATTGTATTCAATACTCTAGGCGAGGTAATTTAGAGACACCTTGTGCTCTCGAAAAATACACTAAAGAATAGGAACAAGTACCCACTAGATAGTCAACGAGAGTCTCTAAAGTTCGCAGAAAATTTGTGTCGTACGATTCTTTTTCACCAAAGTATCAAGCCTATATTGCATTAATACATTCCTATATAGAACCCTCTAACTATGATACAACAAAAAAACAATCTGAATGGGTCGAAGCAATGTCAGTAGAATTAAGAGCCTTAGAAAAAGCAAATACTTGGACTATCCAAGATCTTCCATCCGGAAAAAAGCCTATCGGATGTAGGTGGGTGTACAAAGTAAAAACCAAGAGTGATGGCACTCTTGAAAGGTTTAAGGCTCGTTTAGTTGCCAAAAGCTATTTCCAAGAATATAGAATAGATTATGAAGAAACATTTGCTCCAGTTGCTAGAATGACCACAGTTAGGATCCTGATAGCCCTAGCATCTTCAAAGAAATGGCATATATATCAAATGAATGTTAAAAACGCATTCCTCAATGAGAACCTAATTGAAGTATATATGAAACCACCACCTGGTACTAATATTCCCAAAGGAAAGGCCCTTCGATTAAACAAAGCATTACATGAACTTAAGCAAGCCCCAAAGGCTTGGTATGATAAATTTAGTCAAGTTATGATTGATTTTGATTTTCAATTTTGTCTTACTGACACTGCGTTGTTCGTTGAGAATTATAATGCAGGTATCATCATTCTTCTTCTCTACGTAGACGACATGAACATCACTGAAAGTGACAAGCAGAGAGTTGCTAACATTAAAAAAAATCTAAAAACACATTTTGAAATGAGTGATTTGGGCTTTTTGAAATTTTTTCTTGGCATAGAAGTTGCTTATTCTTCCAGAGGCTATTTGCTGACTCAGTCTAAATTTGCCTTGGATATTATTGGCAGGTCTAGTATCACGGATGAAAAGAAGGTTGACACTCCTGAAGTTGTAAACATCAAAATGAAGATTGATGATGAAGAACCATTTGAAAATCCAACACCTATAGACAACTTGTTGGGGCATTGTCTTACCTCTCTATTACCAGACCTGACATTGCACATGTCGTCCACACAACGAGTCAATTTCAGCATGCTCCTACCACTGTTCATATGGGAGCTGTATTACGCATTATTCGATATATCAAAACTTCAGTTTTTTGAAGACTTTTTTTATCTACTTCTTCTTCCTTTGATTTAACTGCTTATACCGATGCAGATTGGGGAGGTGATCCTAATGATCGACACTCAACTACAATTCTTTTTTATGTGGTTACATTTTTTTGTGACTTTGGAATTACTCAAAATTATTTGTATTTTTTTTGTTTTATTTTATTTTTTATAGGTGCTGGATTCTACAGATCCAAATAGTTCTAGTGCTTGTTAGGATCTATTTGTGGCACTAGACGGTGTGAGGGATAAAATGGTAGTTTTATATTTTTATTCCAGCCATGGATTTGAATATTGGATCCAATTTTGTCGTGAATATTGGAGGTCCAATCCATCTAGGTTGGAGCCTTCCTATTGGCCAACTCTTTTAGAGTGTCATTGGCCAAGGTGTGAGGTGGCCACTTAAGAGTCCAATCAAATCCAGCTACCTCACCGCCCATCCTTATTGGGCCTCTTGGAGGTGCCGCCCAAGGGGGACTATCTTTTCACTCTTGGCGGCTCTCCATTGGCCAGCCAAGAGGAGAGTAAGACAAAAATTTCAAAAGATGGTCCTTTATTGGCCTCTTGGGAGGTGGCCTCCCAAGGGACCAATGGGAGCTACAACCACTTTCTTCCCTCTTTAAAAGAGCTCTAGAAAATTGCAAGGGGGTCTTTTTGCATCTTTGAAAAAAATTCTGAAAAAGTTTTGAGAAGAAACTTGGATAATGAATGGGTGATTTTGGTGTTTTGAGCTGAACTTGGAGTATTCAAGCTTGGAGGAGCCGAGTAGGACGCCCTCCATCCTCGTGGCATCGTGCCGAACATGAAGGGCATCCACCATTGTTGTTCGAAGTTCACCATCGCTGCTGTTCGTGACCCATAGTATTGCGTGTGTTCCTTGGTGGCAGTTTTAGATTACACTTCTTATCTTGTAACCATTTGAGTTAAAGGAACATGTTTGTGGCTTGAACCGGCCAATTTTTGTCTCCAGCGGTTTGGCTAGAACCCGATTGCTTTATTAAACTTGTGTTGTGGATGTTGTTATTGCTTCCTGAATCTGTTATCTCATTGTTAGAGTTGGATTGTGTTTGCACCATATTTGGAATCTGTTTGCCTTTGAAAGAATTCAGTGTGAAGCTATTTCTTGAAATCTTGTGTGGTTGAATATCTTTCATGTTTGAGTTGAGCATTGTCTAATCAGAGTTGGGTTTCGAAGGAAGGACGGTTGAAAATTGGAGAAATCACCATTAGAAGTGTATTTTTCGTGCATGACAAACTTTAATCACCGAAAAATTAAAATTGGAAATAAAAACTTGTGTTTGTGTTTGCTATGCGTTTCTTCATTCTGGTCCTACTGACCTAGTCCCGCTAATCAGAGCATTTCTCCTTAGATATAGGTCTGTTTTGTGCATGCTTAGATTCGTTGGAAAGCCAACGAACTCCCCTACATTTCCCGTGTTCGGTTCGCTGACAAATTCTATCTTTATAGTCACTGAAAACGGATCCGAATCAAGAGTATAGTCATTCTGGTGACTGTATTTTTGGTGCGTCAGTTAGATATATTATTCGTATCATATCTTGGCACCCCGATATTGAAAAATTACGATTTTTGATTCGTTGGAAAGATATTTCTGTTGTCTGTGTTTTCTCTATTGATTATTTTCTCAAATTCAGTGTCCTACTGAGGCGAATTCCAGTAGTATCAGTCACTGTCATATTCCTGAAATTTCACTTGTACTGCTTCTACAATAGAATTTCGTTTCAGTGTCTTGGTCGCAAACCGACTCGTTGTCAGTCTGCACATGGTTGCCAAGGAGAAAGTGGAATCTGGGAGAGGACAACACTTTAGTGAAGAAATCCGGCAGTTGATACTCAGATGGTACATATGGTAGAGTGATTGTCTTGTTCAGGAATTCTTGACGAACATAATAACAATTCATTTGAATATGCTTAGTTCGCTCATGAAATGTATGATTACTTGTAATATAGGCAACACTTTTGTTATCACAAAATAATCTTGAGGGTTCGATTATGTAACTCCCAAGTCTTCTAGTAACTATCACAACCACACAAATTCAAAAGTCATAGTGGTCATGACACAATATTCAACTTCTGTAAAGGACATGGACACAATTTGTTGCTTTTTTCATCTCTAAGATATCAATGAATCGTCTACAAAAATACAAAAACGAGTAGTTGAGCGACGATCATTTACATTTCCTCCTTAATCAAAGTCAACATATGTAATAATATCTAATGAAGATGAAGATGATAAAAACAAACCATGATTAATAGTATTTTTAACATATCTAACTATTTTCATTACAACACTCATATGTACTGTAGTGGGAGAATGATGAAATTAAATAGCAGTATGAATAGCATGAACAATATCAGGATGAGTAATAGAAAGGTAAGTTATGGCTCCAATCATTTGGTGATATTGAGTTGGATCTTTAAGAGGTTTTCCATCATCTTTCTTCATTTTTGCATTGATGACCTTTGGTGTGTCCACTCTCTTTTCATCGGTAAGACCTGACCTTTTAATTGTTTCGGTTGCATACTTAGTCTGAGACAAAAAATACTTTCGGGATGAATAAACAACTTTTATTCCAAAAAAATATCGAAGAAAACAAAGATCTGTCATGTCTAAGTTTTTTTTGAAAAACATCTTTGATATGACCAACTCCCTATTTCTCACATCTTGTTTCTCACATCTTGTGATAATCATATTGTCTACATAGAAGAGTAAGATAATTATACCTACATCAGATGACTTAACAAACAAGGCAGTATCAGTATAAGAACATTTAAATCCTTGTTGAACTATCACATTACTAAAACTGTCATACCAAGCCTTAGGAGCTTGTTTTAGACCATACAAAGTCTTTCGCAAATGCACAATTTTTCCATGTGCGTAAGAAGAGGAAGCTCACAAACGGAACTTCAAAAAGAAGCTCACAAACAATCTTTCACAATGAACACATTGGTTCATACAACACACTTATAAAAACCGAAATACTCAAAAGAGTGCACACAAAAAAGTGAAAAATATTTCTCATTAAAGTAGGATAAAGCCCACACAAAAAGTATTTTATACAAAGGGGTTTTACCCCATATTTATAATGCTCACAATAGAGAGCCAAGAGGGAGTCGTTGGACTCCCAACGACTCTTAATAGAGTCGTTGGGGGTCCAACGACTCTAATGATACAAGTGCTTTTTGACTTTGTCCAAAAGCACTCAAGTCCAAAAAGTTAAAGACAACCTTAATCCTAATTACAAACTAACTAGACTATGCAGCTAGAATAATTAACTAAATATATTATAAATGTTTATTACATTTTAACACTCCCCCTCAATCTTACTGTTGAATAACCGAAAGTTTATCGAAGAGAAAGTAAAATCGAGGAGCAGTGATTGGATTGGTAAAAAAATCTGCCAATTGATATTCTGAGGTAACATATGATAGATCAATGGTGCCATATAGGAACTCCTCTCGTACGTAGTGACAATCCATTTCGATATGCTTGGTGCGTTCATGGAATGTTCGCTTGTTGGCAATATAAATAAAACTTTTGTTATCACAATATAGTCTTGATGCTCTTGTACTTTCAACACCCATGTCATGAAGGAGACGCCTTAGCTAGACCACTTCCATAGTGGTTGTAGTCATCGCTCTGTATTCAACTTCAGTTGACGAATGTATTCAACTTCAGTTGACGAAAGAGAAACTTTTTGCTGCTTCTTACGTCTCTACGAAATCAATGATTCACCTAAAAACACACAAAAAGAATTTTATGAGATGGATGAAACAAAAATCTCAAAAATTAAATTATATAAAATGACCAAAATGACCCTAAGATCCATTTGAACCTAAACGAGTTGAATCTTCTGGGGTAAGACTTCCTGGATTGGGTCTTCAAACACGGATCGTTCTCCTGCTCCTTGCTAATATCCAAATGCTCTGGATGCTCTACATCACAAACTCTCGGTTGTGATTCTGTGAGTTTAAGTGGGGTATTAGAATATAAGTGTTTCTTTTATTATATATATATTGTACATGTAATACCCTTTGGGGGTATTTTGGTCATTTGGTCATTTGACATTTGTAATAGGAACAACCCAATAAGGGAAGTGTTTTTTATTTTTCTTTATTTTTATATTTATTAGGACATGTTTGACATCTGTTATAATGTCAAGGGAATTCTTGCCCTTGACAATATAACCGTTAGGAGCTCCCACGAACTATATTTTGGGAGCTCCTCACTCCCCTCTTGTGTATACATATGGGCCTTGAGCCCCTAGTATTACTATGCATTTTGTGTGCATTTGATACTCAATAAAGTCCTTATTTATTTACGTTGTGTATTTCTCCAAGCCCCTAAGCGGCTATTGTTCTTGGGGCCATTTCTCTAAGCCCCCAACTGGCTATTGGCGTTTTGCCCCTTTGTGTAGGTTTGTATTTGCCTCTTGTTTAAGGTGCAAGATCTCATTACAGCAATCATATCCTATAGACATATGCATGCAGCAAGAGCACATGCAACACACAAACACACACAAACTGGGTTATTTATAATGGGAGGCATCAGCTACCACTCACAACCAAGCATCGTTTGGGCCAGAATCTCCACCTTCAAAGCATACACTCATGTATATGCACAAAACACCCTTTCATATTTCAAACCATCCAATTCTCTTAAGTGCATCTGTGAACATCACACTGTCAAGTGCATTTATAACTCGAGCATAACTTTCTTTTTGAATACTGTAGCATATTTGATGCTTCCGTAATTCCGCATTGGCCATTCAGCATTCACACTCATTTTCTCATCATTGATATATTTTAAAATTAAAATAACAAAAGTAATAAATGCCTTCAGATAGTTTTCTTGCAAAAATAACAAAGTTCAAAAGCATATCAGAAGGAACTTAGGTATACAAGGCAAATGCATGGTTGAGAGGAACAAAACTGTGGGTGCATTTGACATTAAAACTTGACTGAATCATGTCATTATATTATGCACCATCATTTTATGCTTATAATCAACATGATCACAAACACCTTCCTCATTGTTAATGAGTGCACCAACAGAGAGGACAAGCAATAAACATGCACGTGAAATCCATTTTCAAAAGAAATAACAGCAAAATGTGCATTATCGTCATTCTAAAAATAGTTCATTTTGCTCCAAATATTGGCCTCAATACAGAATTTAAAATGGTTAACCAGAAAGCACTAAAGAAAGTATGTGTTCAAAGTCAGATTTTCATATGGAATAAAAGTGTAGCCAATCAAATTAGAAACACACTATAGTAAAATGAAGAACTCATATTCAAGAAAAATATAGCTGAACAGTAATAAATTAAAAACAAATCCATGCATAGGAGATGAGAACACAAAAAATATAACAGTGACATCCAGGGCCAAACCAAATGACACAGAATAAATGAAGTACATACAGGTCCACATCTGTAAGTGTTTACAAACTTTGGTCAATAAATACTTGAGGCGAACTTTTCTGTCAAACATTATTCAATGTAACGTTTAGTACATATTATGTGGTTATCCATGTTCACTCTAATATTCTGTTGTTTTTGTCTAAAAAAGGAACCATGCCGGTATTACTAGCTAGAACATGACACTTCTAAGGAGTTTCAGAACAAATATGCAAAGCAAACATGAAAGAAAAAAAAATTTGCTGCCATCAGAAACAGATATCCTCGTAAAATATCAATTGCAAGATTGGTACCTCATCCTCCCAAAATGAAGAGATATTTTTTGGGAAAAGGGATGCCAGGTAACATAAAACCTGAAACAAGAATAATGCCAATAATATGAATTTAATATTTCTGTGAAGATCATCAATCAAAAGAATTAAACAATTGCACATATTACACAAACTATGAATATAATATTTTCAGCAAGATATAAAAGTAACAATAACTGCAAAATGAATAGAATGAAATAAATGAGCTAAATAGAATTCATAATAGTAAGCATAATTGGTGATAAGTTTTGAATCATGCATCAATTGCCGGTTCCTTGAGATTGTTCAAATCTAATGGCTAGTTATGGCTTATCCTCTGCAGTGTTCTAAGTAACCAATAATTGGTCCAGTACAATAAGAATAATGATCGGGCATGACTTTGCTGAGAATTATGAGTAATTGACCACAAGAAAATTGGACTTGGAGAGGACATAAATTTCTAATCATTTAGCACCTGGTGAAGACTCAATTCCCATAATCATCAAAAATGGAATCCACAGATGTGTCAATACCTTTTATAAACTTTTTATTGTTGAAAAGACATGAAATGGAATCCTTGTTAATCAAAAAAACACAAACAAACTAAAGAACAAGGTGATGAGGCATCACACAATAACAGCAGAAATCTAAAATAGATACAACTTTCTGTGATTGTATTCTTATAGAATCAAGCCATTGTAACGTAGAATCTGGTCATTTAATTCTGGCATACATAAATTTCTCACTTGTCATTAATGGTAATAGCATTGCTCGACCACTACTCAAAAGTCATGGAATTTTGCTCTAGCCATGTCAACCACCATGTTTGTAGTAGTCACTAACACCACAGCACAACTATTTTTTCTCAATCCTCTCCCGGGGTGCTAGAATGAGAGAGCAAATATTTGCGTCCTTCCTAATATTGGAGTCCAAATCCACAAGAATCAAATTAAAAAGAAACTGAAAGTGGAAGCAGGACCAACAGAGATGTAAGACTGCATCTTTATCATTACTTCACATCAGATGAAAACCTTTTCAAGTTCAGTTGGGTGAATGCATCAGTGATCGCCCTATAGAATGGCCACAACCCCAAATGGTCAATTTAGGGAAAGGGAAGGACCTTGCCCACACAAAGCTGTGTAACATGGCTTGGCTGAAAATGTGCCCAACTTTAACCATTTCTACAAAAGGAAATTCTGATTATTAAGAAGTTCTCCATACTCCAAAGAAACCAATAATCAATTGCCGTCTTGATAGGTCACTTTTCTTTCTCACTAAGTGATCAGCTCAAGCTTGAATTTTTACTGTAACGTCCCAAAATTTCAAACTCGCAAACCTTTCAGTAAACAGGCAAGAGACTAGAAAAAATATCTTTCCTTCAGAGTTTGTTTATGAAATCAGTGAAAGACTATTCTTTTGTTAATTCAGAAGGCAAGCTGACAACTTTGGGCACGTTAGCTAAAAGAACCAAAACTCACAAAATTCGGATATCCCAAGGAAAATCCGTTACAAACCCAAAGCATCCAGGACGCGAGCTAAGAGTAGGAAGAAGAAGTCTTGAAGTCATCTTGTCATCGCGCCATCGCTCGTGGTATACCTAATCATCACATGTACCCATAGAATGGGTTAGTTTCGCGAAAAACTAGTAGGTGCACAAGAGAGACTACAGGAAACTGAATTAAGTACATTTAATTCAGTATGCTAAGCAGTTTTAAACAGATAAGCAGTGCAAACGGGTAAGTAGTGCAACAAGGTAAGCGGTGCAACAAAGTAAGCAGTTCAAAGCAAGTAAGCAGCGCAACTATCAAAACGTAGCAAGACGATTCATTTGATCGTAAGTTGTGAACTACCACACAACAAGCTTGTTCTCGTTCCTAAAACAGGGTCTCTGCATCTAATCATTATCAGGACATCGTTTGTCGCTCTCACTACTTTTAACAAATGCTTTGTCCTGAACCACCTTAAACTATTCTCATCTCTCAAGGCCTTACGCGACTAACTGTCACCGGTTATGACTCACCTAAGGCGTCATACTTTCTCAGAAAAACCCACCCTTCCATAGAAGGTCCAAAACATGATCATGATCTAAAATCGCTAAAGATCTGATTCTCACATCAGGGTTCAGCATGTAATCATGCTAAAACAGAAAGCCGAAACTATAAATTCATAAGTGGCTATCCCAAACAATCTTAGAAGATCATCACAGCTCATCATAACTTTATATGGTAATCAAAACACAAGATCCACGTCGGATCTTTCGGTCAGGAAGATATACGATCTGACAAGAAATTACCGCCCTAGAGGGTATACCTGGTCTTAGACCATACACTTCCTCACAGGAGTTCACCGGCTTTGCGGCTACTCGTTCATGGGCAGTGTACATCTTCACAGAGATTCTACCGCTCTAGCCGGATTACCCGATCTGGAAAATGTATAACCTCACAAAGAATTCCGCCCTAGATGGTACACCTGGTCTTGGACCATACACTTCCACACAGGAGTTCACTGTCTTTGCGGCTACCCGTTCGTGGACAGTGTACATCCTCACAGAGAATCTACCACTCTATCCGGGTCACCTGGCCTTGATCATACATACCCTCACAGCGAAACCTTTGGGAAGCCGGTCCCCAACAAATGTCATATACAATGAAAATCATTGTAATACACGCATCAACACAAATGACCGCTCTCAGGGTTGATAGCCACTATTACAATCAACAAGATCAACGTCAGATCACCTAGTTTGGAAAATGTACAATCTCACAAGGAATTACCGTCCTAGAGGGTATACCTGGTCTTGGACCATATACTTCCGCACGGGAGTTCACCGTCTTTGCGGCTACCCGTTCGTAGACAGTGTACATCTGTTAAGACATATGTAATAATACATCTATATATATATATATATATATATATATATATATATATAAATATAGATGTATTCACCATAATACCCGATAGGGGTACTATGGTCTTTTCACAAGTACCCAATAGAGGTACTTGTTTTATTTCTTTTTATTTTTCTGTTTTTTATTTTTGTTTTTTTATTGTCTAATATGTATTTTGGGATACCAAAAGGGGCCCCACAATGGAGTCGTTGGGGGCTCCCAACGACTCTATTGGGAGCCCCCTTTGGTCTCCCTTTTCTTATAAATAGGGGGAACCCCCCTTGTATTTGGTATTGCTTAAGAGAGCTCCTCTCCAATAAAAGAGATATTTTTTTTATGTGTGTAGCCTTATTATAAGGCGCTTCGTATATCCCTTGGTGGATTTCCTCTCTTATGCTTGTTTCATTTGTCCGTGTTGGACATAGTGAATGCTTTGGCATTCTTGGATTCTTCCGCATACTTCATTACATGGTATCAGAGCCATACGATCTTCTAAGGTAAAATCGTGTCTCTCTCTACTTCCTTTCTTTTTCACATCTTCATTTTGTAGCAATGGAAGTCAAGATCGATCTATCATTCATGCTCAATGGGAAAAATTACATGATGTGGGCATCCGCAATGGAGAATAATGTCAAAGGCAAAAAGCTTTGGGGTTATGTAATGGGAACCGTTCCGGAACCCCAACTTAAGCTCACAAAGATGGAAGAAGATCAAGAGAAAGCACTTGAAGGTGATGCTCGTCTCAAAGCCATAGAAGATTATCAACACCAAATGGAAGATTGGGAGAGCAACCATGCAAAAATCCTAGCATGGTTTATGAATAATGTCGAACTTAAGGTATGTGCAAATATTGCAAAATTCCGCCGGGCAAATGAAGTTTGGTTTTTTATGAAGGGTATGTTTATCCAAAAGGATCTTGCAAGAGCTTATTTTTTGCAAGAAAAAGTGAGAACCACAAAACAAGGCGACATGAGCATACAAGACTATTATAGTGCTCTAAATCCTTTGTGGGATGAATTGGCTCTTTTAGAGCCTAAATGGGTGGCTATGGAGGATGTGGTACTAAGAAAAAAATAAATGGAACAAGATAGATTGTTTCAATTTTTATTTGGGCTTCGTCCCGAATTTGAACAAGTTAGATCCTCACTTCTCCATAGATATATGTTTCCTCCATTAGAAGAGGTTATTGCCGAGATTACTCAAGAAGAGACTAGGCATAGCATGGGTAAAAGCATAGATGAAGTTCTTGTCGTATCTAAACCCAGCAATCATGTTAAAACATACAAACCACCTCATTTTGGTAAGCAAGGGAGTGGTGGAAGAAAAATGATTATATGTCATCATTGTTATGAGCCGGGACATATTAAACCCGTTTGCCCAAAGCTAAATGGGGCATTCAAGCCAAAGGTGGCTTCCGTTGAGGAATCATCCACCAAAGAAGATGACGGCAAGAACGGGGATCTCAAAGATACTCTTGGTCAAATCTCCGTGGCTCTCCAACAAATTCTAAAGGCTACTTCTTCCACCTCCGGTGCCGTCATTGCCTCATCATCACCTCTCGGTACGTACTCTTGAATTTTAGATTCCGGAGCCTCTTTTCACATGACTCCTCATGAAAATGCATTAACCAACGTGCACACCAATTCAAAATTATCTTGTGTCTCTACGGCCGATGGAGCTTTTCTCAAAATAAATGGTATTGGAACTCTTGATTCTTAAAATGTTCAAAATTTTCTTGTTTCAAAAGTTAGAATAGTTCCTAAATTAAATTTTAACCTCTTTTCCGTTTCTCAAATTGCCGACCATGGATGTGAAATATCTTTCTCATCCCAAGGGTGCTTTGTGCAGGATCTCCGGTCCGGGAAGCGGATTGGGCAAGGCCATAGGAAGGGAGATCTTTATTTTATGGATAACTTAATGCTTCCAAATACCTCATTTTGTACTTATGTCCAAGACAAAAATATTGAAACTTGACATAAAAGGCTTGGACATCCAAGTTACTCTAAAATGTATCTTTTTCCTTTTGGAAACAAGTTTTGTAAAGAAAAAGATATCAATTGCAAAGATTGTTTTTTTGGAAAAATGAAGTCTATTCATTTTCCTATTAGAACCTTTGTGACAACAAGACCTTTTGAATTGGTGCATTCCGATGTATGGGGACCATCTCCGGTTCTATCCAAAGGTGGTTATTCATATTATGTTACCTTTATTGATGATTATACTAGATATGTATGGATCTATTTTCTTAACCTTAAATCGGAAGTTTTTAACTTCTTCAAAGAATTTCATGCAAAAGTTCAAAATCAATTTCAAAGTCAAATATCCATTCTTAGATCTGATTCGGGTGGAGAATACTTATCAAATGAGTTTCAATCATATTTAAAACAACATGGCATTTGTCATCAAAAATCTTGTCCAAGAACTCCTCAACAAAACGGCCTAGTGGAAAGAAAACATAGACATATTTTAAAAACCACTAGATCTTTACTCATTTCTAAAAATATTCCTTAAAGTTTTTGGGCCGAAGCCGTGTTAACCTCCACCTACTTAATCAATAGAATGCCATCTTCAAAATTGAACAATATCTCTCCTTATGAAAAACTTTTCAATATGACACCCGACTACAATCGTCTTCGTATTTTTTGGTGTAAATGCTTTGTTCTTTTACATAAAAGAGATAAATTGTCACCTAAAGCAATAGAATGTGTATTTTTAGGATATGAAGAAAATCAAAAGGGCTATAGATGCTTTGACTATAAAAACAATAAGTTATTTGTCTCCAAAGATGTGACCTTTTTAGAAGATGAAAATGGATTTGAAATATTGGAAAAACCAAATGAAATTGATTATATGTTTATTAATGATCTTTTAGAAGATTCAAATGATGACTCTTTGAGTCATCCAGAATTTTTAGAAAATACTCATGATTCTCATGATAATGATGTATCACCAACTAATGGTGACAATCTCCAAGTATACACTCGGCGTGAGGAAGCACAACCTATTAGTGCTTTAGAAAAATTCTTGCGGCTTAATGAACCTCTAGAAGAAACCTCCCTTAGGCGATCTTCTAGAGAATCGATTCCGCCAAATAGGTTTGTCTCATATGAAACTCTCTCACCTAACTATAGAGCTTGTCTAATAGCCTTGCATTCTTACTATGAACCTTCCCATTATAATCAAGCAAAAAATATTCCTCATTGGGTTAAAGCAATGAAAGTTGAACTAGATGCTTTAAATAAGGCTAAAACTTGGGAAATAGTTCAACTTTCTCCAAATAAAAAAGCTATAGGATGTCGGTGGGTCTACAAAGTCAAAACAAAAAGTGATGGTTCTCTAGAACGTTATAAAGCTAGATTAGTTGCTAAGGGATATTCACAAGAATATGGCATCGATTATGAGGAAACTTTTGCCCCCGTGGCTCGCATGACAAGCGTTAGAACTCTAATTACTATAGCATCATCTAAGAAATGGCCTATATTTCAATTAGATGTTAAAAATGTCTTTCTTAATGGTCAGTTGAATGAAGAAGTATATATGGACCCTCCACCGAGAATTAGTGTTAACCAAGGTCAAACTCTTCGGTTATTAAAAGGTTTATATGGCCTTAAACAAGCCCCTAAGGCTTGGTATGATAGATTTAGTGCTATCATGTTACAATTGGGATTTCGTTCATGTTATACTGGCACTGCTCTTTTTGTTAAACGTGCAGGTAATAGTATCATCATCCTTCTGCTTTATGTTGATGATATGATCATCACTGGCAATAATGAAAGTGGTATTCTTAATGTTAAAAATATGTTAAAATATAATTTTGATATGTCTGATATGGGTTTTGTCAGGTACTTTCTTGGTATAGAAGTAGCATACTCTCCTCGAGGGTATATATTGTCACAGATGAAGCTTGCTGCAGACATATGTTCCAAATCTGGGATTTCAGATGACAAAAAGGTGGAGACTCCCGAGGTTATCAATGCTAAACTACGACTGGAGGATGGAGTTCTACTGGATGATCCTACGCCCTACAGGCAACTCATTGGCTCTCTTACCTATCTGACTATCACCAGGCCTGATATTGCTCATGTTGTGCACTCTGCAAGCCAATTTCAGCATGCTCCTACATCTGTGCATATGAGTGTTGTGCTTCGGATCATTCGATACATCAAAAATACTTTGACTAAAGGGCTATTTCTATCCTCACTCTCTTCCTTAGATTTACTGGCTTATACTGATGTTGACTGGGGAGGAAACCCAAATGATCGAGTCTCAACTACTGGCTTTTGTGTTTTCTTAGGAGATTCGCTAATTGCTTGGAGGTGCAAGAAACAGCAGAAAGTCTCATTGTCTTCTACTGAAGCAGAATACAGGGCTATGGCTACTACTACAATGGAGCTTGTGTGGCTTCGAAGTCTTCTTCAAGATATGGGAGTCGAAATTACCGGGGCTTCGAAGCTTTGTTGCGACAACAAAAGTGCCATCTATATTGCCAGCAACCACACCTTTCATGAGAGGACTAAACATATTGAAATGGACTGTCACTATGTACGTGATGAATATCTTCGTGGGACAGTTACACTGCCATATGTCACTTCAGAATATCAACTTGCAGATTTCTTTACCAAAGCCCTGCCTGCTCCTCGCTTCTTGTTCCTTCTTGGCAAACTTTCGGTCATCTCCCCCGTAAAGTTTGAGGGGGGGTGTTAAGACATGTGTAAAAATACATCTATATATATAAATATATATGTATTCACCATAATACCCGATAGGGGTATTATGGTCTTTTCACAAGTACCCAATAGGGGTACTTGTTTTATTTCTTTTTATTTTTCTGTTTTTTATTTTTGTTTTTTTATTTTCTAAAATGTATTTTGGGATACCAAAAGGGGCCCCACAATGGAGTCGTTGGGGCCCCCAACGGTCACAATTGTGACCGTTGGGGGCTCCCAACGACTCTATTGGGAGCCCCCTTTGGTCTCCCTTTTCTTATAAATAGGGGGAACCCCCCTTGTATTTGGTATTGCTTAAGAGAGCTCCTCTCAAATAAAAGAGATATTCTTTTTATGTGTGTAGCCTTATTATAAGGCCTTTCGTATATCCCTTGGTGGATTTCCTCTCTTATGCTTGTTTCATTTGTCCGTGTTGGACATAGTGAATGCTTTGGCATTCTTGGATTCTTCCGCATACTTCATTACAACATCCTCACAGAAAATCTACCACTCTAGCAGGTTACCTGGTCTTGATCATACACGCCCTCGCAGATAATCCTTTGGAGATTAAGTCCTCAACAGATACCACACTCAGTGATCCATGCATCAATACAATCGACTGCTCCGAACAATTGACCGCTCTTGGGGTTAGTAGCCACCAATATGGGCACAAGCATGTATATCAGCAATATGCATCGTATCACTCCACATGGTAAAACAAAATACAAGATCACTCATTCCTCCAATAAGGTTCCATGAACCATGAACCATGAACCTATTATCGCATCCAACATTTCTTATCATGTGGCATAACAATCACATCACACCGAAGCATATAATCCTACGCATAATATTATTGCCACAAGGAATATTACAATCCTCAAATAGGACCTCAAAGCATGTGTAAACGACACATGAGAACATGCAGATATGGCAATCCAGTTGATTCTATAGGCGAAGAGTAACTAACTCTATCTGATAGCCAAACAAAACAACTGAAAAAGACAAGCACGCATAACAATGCTCGTAATACATACAATTACCATCAAATGGATCAGTCCATCAGTAAGTAATTAAATTAATCGTAAGGCATAAACCATTGCATCGCAAGCCATTCATAAGTTATATATGATAAGCAATCATGCGGCAGCAGTTATATCACAATAAGTAAGCAGCTTATAAGACAAGCGGTCACATCAAACCTAGTTGCCACCAGTTCGTAGATTACGAGTTGTATGCAATCACATCAATCATAAGAGATGCAAGCCAACGTGCTACATTACAATAAGCATCAAACAGTTCAACCAAGGGGTAAAGCAAGTCACATGCTAATATGTAGCAATTGGCATAATGCTATTATTATAAGCATTTAACTAGTATGAAAAGCTAGATGTTACTTAGCAAAGAACTGCGTAAGCACTTTAACAAACTAGAGTAACGCCTCAACAGGCAGGTACAACTCAACGAGTAGCATATTGAACTACCGAGCAAGCAAGCAATCGACCAGTGTGAACAGACTTTATGTTTCGATATTACTGACCTGCGGGTACGCGCAGGCAAAACGTAGAAACAACTGAGACTAGTTTGGGCGTCTGTTATTCTATGTATTTTCAATAACCCGAATAGCTAGTTGAGTCCGCTCCTATAGGGACGGCTTTAGCCGAGAGAGGATTCCCCAAAGGTAGGTAAGCAGTGTCACGGATGCATCCAACTTCTGCAGAAGTGTTGAGCTAACTATTGTATCCCCTTTCCCCTCACTCCAATGACTGGAGAGGCCGGATCATTGCCCGTGAAGTGGTTGTTAACAACATGTCCATTATAGTTTTGTACCGCTTTGTCCTCTCTCTTGACAGACAACAAGAAAAGAATGGGTGAGTTAGGGGTTGTTTAACTAACGACCCATTCTATGTTGTGGTCTTTAAACCACTCGAGCATCTTTTCTGTGAATGCGAATGTGAAGCCATTTTATGTGATTACAGCATTGTGCATTTAGCACTATTCGAGGTCACACGACTGTCTCATCCGATCATCGCAGTACTAACGTGTAGTGCACGACTACAAGTACTCTAGGATGAAAGGGGTATAATTCCTTAATCAAAACCTCAACAGAAGTATTTCACAAAGATGTAATGTTTCTCAAGCTTTACTTTTGACATTCTTTATCTTTTAAAACAGCCAGCAGCTTGTGCCAGCATTTGGCATGTGATTATCTCGAATCTCATCCGCTATCGGGGTATCTACATGCCTCGCATGACTCGATACCGACCTCGATAGACGGGATACGGGTTTCTCAACAGAACCAGCCAATCACATCCTTCCAAATGCTTCGATTTAAAAAGTCTTTGGTGCTTTTGTGCAGCTCCCTAAAATCTTAAGTAGACTTTGCAGGACTGCGTACACGAAGAGCCAGGATCCTTGCGAGGTATCTCTCTCCTTAGACGAGGATGTATCACTAGCTCCTGACTCAACTCTTGTCGCAAGAGGGAGAGTGGTAGATGCCTCTTGCATCCTCCACGAGGATGCCTCAAACGCGTATGCAATGAGTGAAAACCTGAGCGTCATCTGCAATAGCAAGGCAGTAACAATATACAAAAGCAAAAGCCTGAGCGCAAAGCGCTACGGCAAAGTAAAGGACTGTAAGCAGGAGTGCAACGCAAAACCTTTGCGCGATGCGCGACGGCAAAGTAAAGGCTGTAAGCAGGAGTGCAACGCAAAACCTTTGCGCGATGAGCGATGGCAAAGTAAAGGTTGTAAGCAGGAGTGCAACGCAAAACCTTTGTGCGATGCGCGATGACAAAGTAAAGGACTGTAAGCAGGAGTACAACGCAAAACGTTTGTGCGTTGCGCGACAGCAAAGTAAAGTCTCTAAGCAGGAGTGCAACGCAAAACATTTGCACGATGCGTGACGGCAAAGTAAAGGACTGTAAGCAGGAGTGCAACGCAAAACCTTTGCGCGATGCGCGACGGCAAAGTAAAGGACTGTAAGCAGGACTGTAATGCAAAACTTTTGTGAGATGCGCGACGGCAAAGTAAAGGACAAGGATCGTGAAACCGCGTCCTTGAGTTAAATGCGTACTCGTATAAATATATATGATATATATATATGCATATATATTTATTTAATTGTCCTTTTTAGTTAATTGAACTCAATTCAATTGTCCAAGTCTTCTGTGCAATCTTCTCCTACCTTGGGGAGTTGCAAGCTTGCTGGCATCTGCTAGTGTAAGCGATGGACGGCTCGGGTCGCGGAGCGTGAGCAGGATCCGTCGCACGAGCTGCAAAAGTAACAATCTTAGCAAGCTAATATCAAAAATAGAAGGTCAGGGGCATTGTCGTCGTCCTGACATAAGAGAAGCAGAGGCAGGGGCATCGTGCCCTTACGCACCTGCTATAAGCGCAAGAAGCAGGGGCAGGGGTTGTGAGCCCCTGTCGACCTGTTGTCAACAAGCAACGAGGAGGCAGGGGCCTCACTCCTACCGAGAAACGAGAGGCAGGGGCCAAGGCCCCTGCAGATCTATGATATGCAGGCGACAGGGGGCGTCGCCCCTGTCGACAAAGGACAGGCAGCGGTCCAGCCCCTGCAACGACAGGCAGGGGCCCGGCCAATCCAAAAGTTTCAGACAACAGGGGTGATGCCCCTGTCGGCCTGCCAAAAGATGACAGGTAGGGGCCACAGCCCCTACCGGCCAAAGGCAATAGAGAGAGAGTGAGGGGCAGGGGCTGGAAACCCCTGCGAGTCGATCAACAACAAGCGGCATGGGGGGCATAACCCCCTACCAACCAGTCGGACACAGGCGACAGGGGGCATCGCCCCTGCCAGCCTGCCGACTGAAAAGGAGGAGAAAAGAAGACGAGGGTGCAGGGAGGAGCTCGACCCCCTCCCCTGCCACAAGAGAGCAGGGAGGGGCTCGGCCCCCTCCCCTGCCGATATAGGGAGCAGGGAGGGGCTCGGCCCCTCCCTCGCTGAAAAGAGTCGCAGGGAGGAGGCTTTGCCCCTCCCCTGTAATTTAGGGCAGCAGGGAGGCGACTCGACCGCCTCCCTGCACAACGGAAAGTTGAGGGAGAAAGATAGGGGATCGGGGGAGAGACCAGAGAGCAAAGAGGAAAAAGAGGCGTACCTGGAGAGGCTGCCGAAGAGAAGCTCACCGGAGAAAGGAAGTCGCCGGAAGGAGGGGGGTCGCCGATGGGGGTGCTCGGCAACGCAGAGGTCGGCAAGGGGGTCGATCGAGAGAGAGAGAGAACAGAAGGGGGGGAGGAGGTTTCGAGAGACCTCCTTCCCTTTGTCGTTGTGTGCTTTTATTAGCACGCAGCCGACTAAGCCCGTGACGGATCCAGGTCGGGTCCGGGTTAGGGTCCGACCCGGGCCCAAATAAATTTTTTTTTCTTAGGTTTTACATTTACAATGTCTTCATTCTTAACACTTCCTTTTCAAGTCGTCCTAGCATTAGTAAGAGTCCAGTGAACCATCTTCATGACAAACTTTGTGATGCTGATAAATCTAAATTAGTCTTGCTCACCCTCTTCCCTTTCCCAATGAACAACATGATCTTCACTGTTAAATTATGTATATATAAATATATATATATACATATACTTATATATATACATACGTATATATATAAGTATATATATACATATATGTATATATATACATTTTTTCCTTTTTTGATTCTCAAAATACCCGATAGGGGTATTTTGGTAAATCCCCATGTAACCCCTTTTCCCTTTTTCTATTTTTCTTTTCTTCCTTTTTTCTTTTTTCTTTTCCTTTTTTTTTATTTTCACCTTTTTGTAAGACCACAAGGGCCCCACACATGTAGTCGTTGGGGCCCCAACGGTCATATTTCTGACCGTTGGGGCTCCCAACGACTACATGGGAGCCCCTTGTGGTCCCTTCTTTATTGCTCCCTCCTCTATAAATAGAGGAGGTTTTCCTCTTGTATTGCAAGGGTTGTTCACCCTCTTTTTCCTTCTTCAATAATATCCAACTTATGACTTGTTGGTCATTTTTCCCTTTTGTGGGTTTTTCTATACACTTTTAGTGTTTGTGTTCTTGGCTCTTGGAATCACTTTTAAAGAGTGATTTGCTTTATTGGTGCTTCCGCCGCTCCCCCTTTTCATTACATGGTATCAGAGCAAGGTTGGTGATCCGGCTTCTACCTTCTATGGCCTAGCCTAATCAACTTCCCTGACTGGAGATCCTGCACGGTGCAAATCACTTCACATCATTTAAGGTCAATCTAATACTTAGTTAACTCATTCATCTTGATGTTCTTATAATGCTCCAAAATTTCAAACTTGCGAACCTTTCAGAAAACAGGCAAGAAACTAGAAATAATATATTTTCTTTCAGAGTTTATTTATGTAATGAGCGAAAGATAATTCTTTTTTTGAATTTAGAAAGGCAAGCTAACAACTTTGGGCACATTAGCTAAAAAAACAAAAACTCACTACACGTTACTTGCAAAACACTTGGAAAAACCACTTTCATTTAAAGAAGTTCCCAAATAGTACAAAATTCGGATATCCAAAGCAAAATCCATGACAAAACCCAAAAACGTCCAGAACGCGAGCTAAGAGCAGGAAAAAAAGAATCTTTAAGCCATCTTGCAATCGCGCCATCGCCCGTGGTGTACCTAATCATCACTTGTACTCATAAAATGGGTTAGTTTCGCGAAAAACTAGTAGGTGCACAAGAGAGACTATAGAAAACTGAATTAAGAGCATTTAATTCAGCATGCTAAGCAGTTTATAGCATATCAACAGTTAAACCGGTAAGCAGGTAAGCAGTTTAAAACAAGTAATCAGTTCAAAGCAAGTAAGCAGTGCAACTGTCAAACGCAACATGACGATTCATTTGATCCTAAGTTGTAAACTACCACGCAACTAGCAAGTCTTATGACCCATCAAACAGTGTGAACAGACTTATGTTTCGATATTACTGGCTTGCGGGTATGCTCAAACGTGAATCGTAGAAACAACTGAGACTAGTTCGGTCGTCTGTTATTCTATGTATTTTAAATAACCCGAATAGCTAGTTGAGTCCGCAACTAAGGGGACGGCTTTCAACCGCGAGAGGATTCCCCAAAGGCAGTTACTTGACAACGGATGCATCCAACTTCTGCAGAAATCCATGGGATCTACCACCTAAGATAATGTCTGGTAGTCCCTTCCCCTAACTTCAATGACGGCGGAGGCCGGATCTCTGCCCGTGGGGTGGTTGTTAACAATCTATCCATTAAAGTTTTTGTACTGATCCATCCTCTTCCTTGACAGAAACCAAAGGGCGAATGGGTGCGTTAGGCGTTGCTTAACTAACGACCCAGTCTACATGTTGTGGTCTTTCAACCACTCGAGCATCTTGCCTGTGAAGGTGATCCCATGTTTATGTGTTTACAGCATTATGCATTTAGCATTATTCGAGGTCGTACGACCGTCTCATCCGATCATCGCAGTACCAGCGTGCAGTGCACGACTACAAGTACTCTAAAATGAAAGGGATATAGCTCCTCAATAGGAGCCTCAACAGAAGTGTTTCGCAAAGATGTAATGTTTCTCAAACTTTACTTTTGACATTATTTATCTTTTGAAACAACCAACAGCTTGTGCCAACATTTGGCATGCAATTTTCTAGAATCTCATCCGCTATCGTGGTATCTACATGCCTCGCATGACTCGATATCGGCCTCGATGAACGGTATACGGTTTCTCAACAGAACCCCCGCTAAGAAGTTTGCTCAAGCCCCAATTGGGGGTTACCAGAGATATGTCGGATAGACGAACAAAACCAGCCAATCACATCCTTTCAAATACTTCGATTTGGACAGTCTTTGATGCTTTTGCGCAGCTCCCTAAATTCTCAAGTCTACTTTGCAAGACTGCCCACTCGAAAAGTCAGGATCCCTGTTAGGGATCCCTCTCCTTAGACGATGATATATCGTTAAGCCCCCGACTCAACTCTAATCGCAAGAGGGAGAGCAGTAAATACCCCTTGCATCCTTCACGAGGATGCCTTTATAGCACATGCAATGAGCGAAAACCTGAGCATCATCTGCAATGGCAAGGCAGTAACGAAACATTTGCAAAAGTAAGAGCCTGGGCGTAAAGCACGACGGCAAGGGAAAGACTGTAAGCAGTAGTGCAAATGCAAAACCTGAGCGCAAAACGCGACGGCAAAAGAAAGACATGACAGAAAGTAAAGGACAAGGATCGAGAAACTGCGTCCTTGAGTTAAATGCGTACTCGTATAAATATATATATATATATATGCATATATATTTATTTAATTACTTTTTTAGTTAATTGAACTCAATTTAATTGTCTAAGTCCTTCGTGCAATCTTCCCCTACCTTGGGGAGTTGCGAGATTGCTGGCGTCTGCGGGTGTAAGCGATGGATGGCTCGAGTCGCGGGGCGCAAGCGAAATCCATCGTACGGGCAGCAAAAGTGAGACGTCAACATGCTATCTCAAATAGAAAGGTACAGAGGACAGGGGTGTTGTCACTGTCCTGACGTGAAAGAAGCAGAGACAGGGGCAGCGTGCCCCCGGCGAACCTGCTTTACGTGCAAGAAAGAGGGGCAGGGGCTGCGAGCCCCTGCTGACCCGCTGTCAACAAGAAGGGAGGGAGGATGTTGCACCCCTGCCTGTCGATTGTTCAGACAAAGGCAGGGGTTGCGCCCCTGCCTCACGAAGGCAAGGACAGAGGCAGGGGCTTCGCCCTTGCCTGTCGGAAAGTACAGAGGCAGGGATCTTCTCTCCTGCCTACCGAAAACTAGCGAAGGCAGGGGCGATGCCCCTGCCCTAAAGAAGAAGGTGCAAGGAGGGGGCTCAGTCCCTCCCCTGCCAAACCAAGGGAGGAAGGGGTCTCGGCCCCTCCCCAGAGAAACAGAGAAGCAGGGAGGGAGCTGACGCCTTCCCTGCGCAATAGAGAAACAGGGAGGGGCTCAACCCCTCCCCCTGTGTAATTGACAAGCAGGGAGGGGATCGATCCCTCCCCTAATACCAAGGGACTGAGGAGGGGGCTCGACCCCTCCTCCAACGTACTACGAGGGCAGGGAGGGTTGAACCCTCCCCTGCGTAGCTTGAAGGCAGGGAGGACTCGAGCCCTTCCCCGCAACAAACAAAGGCAGGGAGGGTCGAACCCTCCCCTGCGCAACAAAAAGGAGACAGGGAGGGCTCGATCCCTCCCTAGTGAAAACAAAAGGGCAGGCAGGGGCCCAAAACCCCCTGCTAGAACCATTCTCACAGGCGACAGGGGTTTTACCCATGCCGACCTATCGACAAAGTGACAGGGGCATTCGCTGCCGTAAAAGACCGACAGGTAGGGGCTTTTGCCCTTGTCGATCGATGGAAAGAAGAAGAAAAGAAGTAGAGGAAAAAGAAGAAGAAAAGAAAAGGGGAAGAAGCGGCAGAGGGGTGCGCACCTGGGTTGCCGACCTTGGGTTTTCGAAAGGGAGCTCGGGTCGGGGTCGCCTGTGTCGATCCCGTCAACAGGAGAGGTGAGGGGTGGTCACCTGAGGGCTGCCAAACAGAAGGTCGTCGCCGTCATCGTCGGCAGACAAGCGAGAGAGAGCGAGAAACGGAGAGGGAAAGAGGCGGTGGGTTGTCGGAGGGAAGGTTGTCGTTGTCGTCGTCGTAGGCCATTGCTCGACAAATGCAAGGAGAGTGGGAGAGGGGGTCGGGTACCGAGAGAGAAATGAGAGAGCGAGAGGGAAAGGGGGAGAGTGCAGAGAAAACAAGAGAGGAAAGGGGTTTCGTATTTGAAACCCCCCCCTGCCTCGTTGCCTTTACTAGGTAGAGAGAGGCAGTGGCCTCGGGTCGGGTCCGGATCCGATAATTTATTTATTTTTATCTGTCGTGGATTTTACAGTTCTCGCAAATTCCCAATCAATAACTATCTAACAGCCCATAATTAGGTCAAATTCCTATCATTTAAGGTATTTACCCCAACGAACTGAGGTTTTTGGTGGGACCCATCCACCTTTCTTATTCTAGCAGTCAATGTCAAGATAAATTGTTGTTTTGTGTCATTGTTTTCTATTATATTCAGTTTATGTTATTGTATTGATTTGTATTGTATTTTATAACATCAGGGGACATTCTTGACATTTTTTACTCCCTCATGTTTATCTTAAGGACATTCACACAAAAAACATTTTCGTTGAAGGAGAGTGATGCAAGAATATGTACATCATCAAGGAGGAACCATGCTAGTCTATTTCAAAGCCAAAGTCTAAGTGGCCTTCATAGATTTTCGACGTTAAGAGTCAAAAGTTCAGAAGTCCAAGAAGCAAAATGTATGACATAGTCATCTTGCTTATTGTAGTCAATGGTTTGTCGAAAGTCTGGTATCAAACGAATTGATAAGTCAAGATTGAGTCCACTGTCTAAAAAAGGAACTTTGTCCTCTCATCAAGTTTGCAAAAGTCATGTGTTACCATTTCCTTCATTAACTATGTTATCATTTCCTACATTAACTAATAAAGCTTTGAAACCTTATGAGATCATTCATTCAGACATTTGGTGTTTGTGCCTAAATATTCAATTTCTGGTATTTAATATTATGTTATTTGCATTGATGATTACTCACGACATGCATGGATATTTGAAACCTTATGAGATCATTCATTCATATATTTGGTGTTTGTGCCTAAATATTCACTTTCTGGTATTTAATATTATGTTATTTTCATTGATGATTACTCACAATATGCATGGATATAATTAAGCAAGCAAAAATTCAGTGTTTGACATTTTCTGAAAATTCAACATTCTTAGTAAAAAAATGTTATTCAACCTCCATTATTAATCTCCAAAGTGACGGGTGGAGAATATTCATTGAGAGCATTTATTGATTTTCTACTAGAGAATGGTATTCATTGTAGAGCTTCTTGTGCATGTTCACCTCAACAGAAAGACATTATACAAAGACATTGTCATGTTGACAAGAGTGCACTATTGATTATTCTAGTGAGATCCCACAGGCTCGGATTGGACCCCTACTGGGTCACCGAGTCAGCGGGTTAACTTGGTGACTCAGATGAGTCAGGACTCTATATTTTATAGTGTAAGCACATGTCTAAGACATGGAAATAACTAAACTTCAAGCTAATATGTCAATAGATAAGTTACAAAAACTATAATTATACATGATTATTAACTTTTTTCATTGAACAATATTAGATTCTTCATAACAAGTGACTTTATATAAGAAATATGCATTAAAATAATAAAATACATGATAAAATATATATTTAATGGGTTGGATCGGCAGTCCTGAATTGTGACCCAGTTGGGGTCCGATCCGGGTTGACTCGGGTGATTCCCTAGTCGACTTGCCGGGTTTGCCAACTATGCTTTCATTCTGTAGTGTATATCATAATTGGCTTCTCGTGAAATTTTGGACAAGTAGCCATATTTTGTTTTATATAGAAAACATCCAGATTATAACATGATAAAAACATATGGAAGAATTTGCAATGTCCATATGGCCAAAAACTTGAGAATGAATTTGTGGCTAAGGCTTGAGCATGCAAATTAGTTGGTTATATTGATATATTTTCTTTTAAGAACATTATTAATCATTATAAAGAATTTTATTGTTATGACCCAGTAAATCGATGCATTCACAATTCAAGAAATATTATATTTGATAAGCATTCTTTCAAGAATGTTTCTAGAGATTATTTAATTCATAAAACAGGTTTAAGGAGTAATGAGGTTGAAATATCAGCCAAGAACAAGTGTGAAATTGTTCTCTAATGCAGCTAATGCTGACAAAGTGCAAAAGAAAAGTATTATAGATGATAAACAGCACACATGAATACTACAACAGCATAAGGATGAACAGCCATTGACGGCAATAGAGAATGTGCAATCTGATGAAGAACTGAGATTCAGAAATGGGTCAACTAAGATATACAGTAGTCAGGAACACAAACTAGTAGAATATGCATAAAACACATGATTAATACATGATAAATGGTAACATAGCATCATGAGTTATGATAATTTACCAAGAACATTTAAAAAAAAAAACATGCAGAAGTGTGTTTCCACTGAATAATCCAATTTGGAATTGAAAAAATATTTCCCCATTGGAACTATCCATGTTCCAATCCCCTTTGGACCTACTGCTACATCATATATAGAGCTTGAAACCATTTTGGTTCCTTAAATTATAGATCACGTTTTACATCTTGCCACCAAATTGATCATATTGTTTTTTTGTTACATCATTAGTAATAAGAAAAACTGAAAAAGCACCAGCAATGAAGAATTGTGGTTATTTCTCATTTACTAACCTCAACTGCCTCATCTGCTTGTTTATGAAACTCTTTCATTTGAACAACTTCACAATGCCCCAGTGTTTATCAAAATCAGTTCACAGTTTTTTACTTAATTTCTAGATTTCCACCTACACCCACTTTGGCCTACATAGCATTGGTATCTCTAGCTCTATTATATTTATACCCAAAAATAACTTGTCTCTGGTTTTGAATCGGTCAAACCAAAACTCCGTCAAGTATGGTACACATTATAATCACATAACCTTGTTCATAACTGGGTTAACCATCCCAATTTATAGGCAGAAAGCATTTTTCCTATCAAAGAAATATTTTCTGAAACAAGATGCATCTACATGCAAAAAGATAGGCTAAAAAGCACATCTAGGTGATGTTTGGCTGAGAGCTATACTTCTTATTCAAGTTAATCTCTTCCTCCATGTTGCATTACGTCTCTTCCTCCATGCTGCTTTGAGACTGATAGTTTTGTATCTTTATGATCCAGTAATTCCAAAGTTCATCTACCTTGAGAGAAACAATAAGCCAAACAAGTGTAGCACACATAACTGAATGATACTGCTAAACTCAAGTTTAGTTGTCAAAACCGGCGCCTAGGCACCGCCTAGGTCGCCTAAGCGGGCTAGGCACAAGGCCACCACCTAGGCATATGAGTCTAGGAGGTAAGGACCTATTTTATTGCCTAGTCTTAGCAGGCTATGCGCAAGGCCACCGCCTAGGCTTATGAGTCTAGGCAGTAGGACCCTGTTTTACTACCTAGGGGATGCTTATGCCGCGGAGATATGGTTGTCTTTTCTTTTTCTTTTTCTCTTTCTTCCTTTATTTCTTTTTCTTCTTCTTCTTCTTCTTCTTCTTCTTCTTCCCGTCCAAAACCCTTTTTTCTTCTCTCCTTTTCTTCTTTCTTCTTTCCTTTTTTTCCCTTCTTATTTTTCCATTTTGTCTTCTCCTTTTCTCCTTCCTCCTCCTTTCGCCCCTCCACCTTCTCTTTTTCTTCCTTTTTCTTTTTATCCTTTCTTTTCTTTCTTTTTTTCCTTTTCTTTTTTTCCTTTTCTTTTTTTCCATTTTTTCCTTCTTTGTCCTTTTTCTTTTTTTATTCTTATTTTTTTCATTTTTCTTCTCGTTTTTTCTTCTTCCTCCTCTCGCCCCTCCACTCTCTTCTTTTTTCTTCCTCTTCTTCTTTTTATTCATTTTTCTGCCTTTTTCTTTCTTCCTTTTATTTCTTTTTTTTTCTTCTATTTTATTTTTGCTCTTTACATCAAGGTTGTAAGTATCGTATCGTTAACCATATCGGTCGGAACCAAATTAAGACTGTATCGTATCGTATTGTATCATAAATTTTTAAAAAATCCAAAAAAAAATCAAGAAAAATCAGAAAAAAGTAGCAAAAATTGAAAAAAAAAACATATCACATGAAACAATGATGAATTGCAAAAAATACAACCACAAAATCACATATGAAGCATTTATGTCTCTATGAGTTGCATAAGACATCAGCAAGCATCAACTAATATAGAATCATAGATAATGTTGCATGCATATCTCACAAGAACAATGCAAAATATTAAATATTTTGCAATTAAGAACATGCCACAAGACTCATACTTTCATATTACATAAACAAAAATATTATGGCAATAGTTGTACTCGAGTTTCAATTGGTTGACACTGCCATGCCGGATCATCTGATGTCATCTTTGTTGGAGGAGTGTGAAGCCTAATTTCTACCTTGATATAAATCTCTAATAAAGATTTTTCACCTTAACCCACTTCCTTGAGTGGAACAATGGTGGAAATCCACTTTTACTTTAGCAAACTGCAAAATCCCTCTTTCTTGTGCACGAATCGACCCCCAAATCGCTCTCACGAGTCTTAGAGTGTGTGGATACCTATCTAGTGGCTTCTACACAAATAAGGGAGTCGGCCCTCAAGAGTCCTTTAAAACCCAAAACTGAAAAATTACGATTTGGTCATTTTTTAAGAGTCTTGACCCTGTATCGTACGATACATACGTTACAGCTACGATACACACTCGTATAGCAATACGAATGCGTATCATATCGATATTCTAAATAGTAACGATATGTATCGTACCATATCGTAAGATACGGTACAATACGAACAACATTGCTTTACATGTATGCCTGTATTTTTCACTGATATATATATATATATGTATGTTTTATGTTCATGAAATTTTACGAATTTTGCAATATGTTACACTAAATTATACATTCATACTTCATTCATAGTTACAATCATACCTTTTTACTAAATTTACTATTTATTGTATCATTTTTGCTTTTCTTTTTTGTCCCACCTAGTCCTTTTAGGGGTCTTCTGCCTAGGCTCCAACTAGCGCTTTTGACAAATAAGAACTCAAGTTAGACTTTGCCTCACCTCTATTCTAATGCATCACCTTTTTGCTCTAATATAATACAAATTTTCTCAATGTCATTAATGTCCAAATATTGTAACATAAACCATAAGCTCAAATTTCTCTTAGAATATTTGAATGTTGAAAAGTTCTACTAAAAGAAATAAATAAATTTGTAAAAACAGGTGTTGTGGCAAATATAAAGCCATCTCTAATCAGAGGTGTATCTGCATCAACCAACTCCACAAATGGATATAATTTTCATAGTCAATGAAACCTGTACCAATCAATGAATTAAACGATAAGGAATAGATCAAGCATTCAGTTTGAGTACAGAACTGTTAAAATCCGAGTAGACAATTGCTCCCTAGCCAGAGGATCATGCAAGAGAACCACCAAGCGTGCAAAAAGTTCCTGGATTTTGCAGCAAGAAGACAGACACCCCACATCATACAGAAAAAACAGATAAATACTCAATTCATTGAGATGCACTATGAGATTTCTACCTCAGGACTTGGAATATCAATGAATGACCGACTTTCAGGTAAAAGTGAACTACAATATGATAATCTCTGTTTGCATAATTCGGATATACATCTACATACCTGTGAGACAACAAAGATTGCATAAAATTCTGAATGCAGTGGCATATTTCTTCATTTTCTCAAACTCAAAATTCATTGCTGTTTGAATAGGCAAGCATAAAACTTGAAATGCAGTCCAATAAATAAGCATATACCAAAGGAACTCTCCTACCGTAGCAACTGCACCGGTATACCTCCTTGGAATAATCAGCTTCAACAAGAAAGGCCACAAGATAGGCTGTCCAGAAATTTCATTATCAACATGAACTATCATGCACAGAGGATCTTTTCCATTTCACAAAATATGTCACAGAATATTATGATTGAAAGCTCATCAAGATGTAGCTGACAGCGAGATTCAGCTTTACCTCCATCTCAGGAATCGTAATGGCAAATAAAAGTAGGCCCTTTTCACAGACAGCTCGTAATTCAGATGGGCTAACGGTTCCAATATTTACCTGATATAAGAAGTTTGAATTCAGTGAGACATACTGCAGCTAAAATTTTCAGATATATACGACTCCAACTGTCATTGTAGCAACTATAGAATTGAACTAATGCAGCACCTCAAGTTTTTTGCGCTGGAAAGGCACAGTCTTCTGCAATGCCACCTTAGAGCAGCTATAATCTTTCATCTCCAATTCCATTATTGCACAATGGCATACAAGGAACTCAACAAACAGCTCCCCACATGAACCATCAATATAACAATGTGAAGCCATGACAACAATCAACTATGACATGCAAAGAATGATGATAAGTACATAATGCAAACCACTTGCAAAGAAGTTGCAAGAAACTAAGAGGAATAAATGTAAATTTCGAATCATAAAACGGTTCATCCGAAGGTACAAATTGATTGCACAATTTGTTGATAGCATATTCTGTGATGAAAAAGATTTCAAGGAATTTTATTTCAGAAAGAATGACAACCTCTGCAAGTGCCTTTCGAACTCCTAGGCTTTGTTCTTGAAGAAGTGATTTCACAGCTTCAACAAGAGATGGCCTTTTTACCTGCAATGATTCAGACAACCTGAAAGGAAAGACAGCATAAAAGATCACAAGAGAAACCAATGGATTCTTGCTAACTTTCAGACTATTAGACATCAAAAGGAACCTGGGCAAGAGATGTTTTAAGACACAAAGTGCCCCTATCATTAGCTCTTCATCCTTCAATTTGCAAATCTGTAGCCAAGGCACTTGCAAGATTGTTCATATAACTAAAGAAAATTATGATAAGAAATCGTCACAGAAAGGAGCAGATCTGTATGTTGACAAAAGTAATTTGGCAAGTATTGCTTGCTATCATATAAGAAAACAAAATAAAATACTTACATTGAGGAGGAATAAAAACAGATCCTCAGGGTACACAAGACCCACAGTCAGAAAGCAACGTTGGATTTCATTGTAAGTCTGCAAATTCAATCACATGAAACATGTAGCTAGTTACAAAAGCTGGCTCACCATTTTGTTTTAGAATCACTATATGCATTGAGAGAATAACAGAAGCATGATACAAAATCAGGTTACTGTGTGAGTATCAGCACATCACTGTATTGACGAGAGCCTTTAATGAGGCAGAAAGTGAGAGAATGGAAGAGGAAAGGGATGAGAAAAGATAGGTGAAAGAAAAAGATGAAGTGAGAGAGAGAGAAGCAATTACTTGGAATACATGCACACACCAGGAGCAATCAAATACAGCTCACAAGAGCGGAAAGAAGGTGAAGGTGGAGATGGTTGTCCACTGTTACCAGGTGGAATATTTTGTTGGAAAGGAATAATTGGGTGTTCATGAATTCTTTTTCTTTACCGGGGATTATGCATAACTTTATGCAATCCCATCTGTCTTCTCTTCAGTGCATTGTAGGTGTCACGGGCATGGAATTTTTTGCAAGCCCACTCTGGCTAGCCTAACGGCTTAAGGCTGCGCACCAAAACTTTTCCATGTGTTGAATCATTTCACCACCTCGTGCACAGTTGCCTAGAGGAAGCTGATCAAATGCATCAACAAATGTGTATTCTACTTGGTCCATGCCACTTACGTCATCACATACCGACTAGCAAGCGTACGGACGCCTTAGCCTCGTGTGCTATAGAGCGTATCGCGACTCCATGGGTACACCCAAGCATAAACTCACCACAGAAGAGATAAAGCCCACACTGAAGAGGACAGTGATGGTTTGTCTTGTTTACGTGAATTTGTGTAGCTGAAGTTTGGTTGACCGAGTGCAGAAGCTAGTTGTTAGCAGGGTGGTATGTGTCATCTTGTCGATGGTAAGCAAAAGTGTAAGGTTGTTGTTCAGTTGGCTAAGAGAATGTGGATAAGCCAAAGATTCCTACCAGTTGTGCATTAGGCTCGCAGGTGGAGTGTGGCATTTGCCTTGTGCATGCAGAGAATGCACGTTGGATTCGACTAGATAGATTTGCACCTTTGAGATGAGAGACTCAATTGAACTTTTATATTCGTTCCCGAGATTGTAGGTTAGCGGAGTACCTATCTTGAGCAAAATGCTCGTTGTTTTAGTCACTTGAGTTTGGCAGTTCCTCTGTACATTGTATGTGCGAAAAAAGTCGTTGTTTGTGGCTCGTCGATTTGGTTCTTGCGGGAACGTATTTGCTGGCTCCGAACGAGAGTTGCAGCGTGCTGGCTCCGGATGAGAATTGTAGTGTTGGGCCATGAGTTGCCCCTTGTGTAGACGAGTGACCAAGAAGACACTTTGAAGGACCACATTGGGGTAATACGCAAATAGGCATCATTCACTTAAGGACTAGGTTTAACTATTGGAAAACCTTGGTGCTTTAAGAGAGTTGATATTCCTGCAGCACGCATTGGTGGTCATCTTTCTTTACGAGGACCACGAAGAGCTTGGAATTGCCGTTACTGGGGTCGAAAGGCACCCCAGCCATGAGCGTGAAGACGGCAAGTTTGACTTCCGGGTGACGATGACCCATTTGTGTATGGGACTACACTGGGGTCCCACGAGCGAAGAATGCTCGATGTTGTTGGAGTGAAAGATCGTTTTCTAAGTGATTTGAAGCACGTTGAAGAATGGGACTTCGTGTGCGAAAGGTTGCAGCGATGGCGGATGGAAACCAGAACAAGTTAAGTAGGGTGAAGAAAAGAAGACCAAAGATAAGTGAAAAGGGAAACTGGTATGTTAGCAAAGGTTGTGTTCTTACATGCATCAACATTGTCGAGGACGACAATGGTTTGGGTGATAGAGAATGTCCTTAATCGAGCCTTCGAAATGGGGCATGTGCAGTGCGGAACTCTACTGAGTAGAAAATGCATCGAGTGTAAGAACGTGTGATATGTGTTGGCTTGATCGTTGGTGCGACGGTGTGTGGCAGCACAGACGTGGAGCGTTGTTTGGTTAAGCAATGCCAACGGATCAGAGGATGTTGCCTTTGGAGATTTGGTTAAGAACTTCTCAACTTGGATGAGTTTCCCACGCATAGCGTTTCGACGTACGAGGGTGCATGTGGGTTAGGGCTAATTCCCCCATATATCACCTTAGGTGGTTCCAACAGAGTATGGTGACTCGGGGCTAGGCGAGTGAATGCCTAGGAGTCGGTGAATGAGTCGGGGTGGTACTCTTCGCTATGACATACAATCATTAACTGGTCTTTGAATCATTGTCGTATGTACGAGAAAGAACCCACAGACTATGGTAGACTGTCCCTGAAAGATCCATTGCATAAAGATGCACAAAGCCACGTTTTTTAAAGTGAAGAGGTATCAAAGCGAGCATACTAGTGAATCAGTGACAACCTTGTTGTGGAAAAAGTGTTTTCCAAGTAGATTTCGCGTGTTATTTATAAACACTTGCACCATAACCCGAAGATAACTCCAAGAGAAATTATGAACGACCACAGTCGCGATATATGCGTGGAGGTTTCTTGCAAACAAGCATGATGTGGGCGTGAATTGACTATGTTGATGCTATATAATTCATTTGAAGAGTCATTCAGGATGCTTCTTGCTTATAGTTATCATTTGATGACGGTTAACCTTGGATCAATAGTATTCATACAAAACGAACAACAAGGTTTCTGTGAATCTTTTTGCTCTGATGTCAATTTGTCACAGGCATAGAATTTTTCGCAAACCCGCGACGCGCCAGATTTGTCAGCCTAACGGCCAAAGGCCACATGCCAACACTTTTCCATGTGTTGAATCATTTCATTGGCCCTGCGCACCACCTCGTGCACAGCTGCCTAGCGAAAGCTGATCAAGCGCATCTCCAAATGTGTATTCTACTTTGTTCACTTACGTGCATAGCCAGCATATACAGACTAGCAAGTGCACGGATGCCTTAGTCTGACGTTCCATGGAGCGTATTGCAACTCCATGGGCACAGCCAAGCATAACCTTGCCACAGAAAAGACAAGGCCTTGCGACCCCCAGTCCGAAGACCAGATGATGATTGTATGTCATAGCGAAGAGCATCACCCGGACTCATTCATCGGCTTCTAGGCATTCAGTCGCCTAGCCCCGAGTCACCATACTCGATTGGAACCACCTAAGGTGATCACTGAGGGAATTAGCCCTAACTCATACGCACCCTCGTATATCCAAACGCTACGCATGAAAAACTCATCCAAGTCGAAAGTCCTTAACCAAATCCACAAAGGCAAAATCTTTTGATCCGCTGGCATTACTTAACCAAACAACGTTCTACGTTTGTGCCGCCACACGCCATCGCACCAACGACAATATCATTGCCTATCGCATGTCATGCTACCACCACACATCACTGATCAAGCCAACACATACCGCACAGTCCTACACTCGATGCATTTTTCACTCTGTAGAGCTCGACACTGCACATGCCCCATTTTGAAGGCTCGATTCGGGTTTGGGTCAGGATTATATATGGATCCACTATATTAGGATCCATATATAAGAATTCTTAGAAAAGGGGAGGGGCCCTTCCCCTTTTTACTTTCTCTATCTTTGAGATTGTTGCGAGAAGAAGAAGATGAGGAGGAGGTACTCTCTCTCTCTCTCTCTCTCTCTCTCTCTCTCTCTCTCTCTCTCTCTCTCTCTCTCTCTCTCTCTTCCTTCTCCTATTCTTGTTCTTGTTCCTCTTTCGTCTTCTTCTTCCTTCTGCTCTTCCTCTTTTTTCTTCACTCTCTTCCTCTTCCTCTTCCTCTGTCATCATTTTCTTCCTTCTCCTCCTCTTCCTCTTCCTCTTCCTCTTTCATCTTCTTTTTCCTTCCCCTTCCTTCTCCACCTTCCTTCTCCTCCTCCTCCTCCTCCTCCTTCCTCCTCCCTGCCTTTCACAAACATAAAAATAAATAAAAATTAGTTTGGGTCAGGGTTAATATTCAAAATTGTGATACATGGTTCAATATGTATTCATCAAATTTTTGTGATTGTACCATGAGTTGTATTGTGAACATGAAAATTTAAATGTCTCAGTGTGCTTCATGTTCACTGAAATTTTTGCAATGTTATCTTATTGTGGTAATGTATAAACCTCTGTTGTGCCTTTTGAGGCCATGAGCATGTGTTGCTTATTAAATGTTAAATTGTAGTTTGCATTGCAAAATGATTTGTTGAAAAATTGGTTTTTGAAATAATTACACCAGTGTTATCAAAAACGTGCCTTGAGGAGCAAAAGGCACGCCTCGCCTTGAGGTGAGGGCCTCTGCGCCTCAAGGCACCAGCCTGAGGGGTGAGATGCAAAAAAAAATAAAAGAAAGAAAGAAGTTTTACAGTTGGTTATGTTTTACAGATGTGTTATATGTTGCATGGAGTACAAAATGGGTGATAGTTTAATCACTTTGCCTTGTCGACATCTATACCATAGAGATTGTGCTACACAGTTGGCTACTTAGTAAGGTACTCTGTGATGTGTAACATTGATATTGTTGCTTATGCTATCTTCATCAATACCTATCATGATTGAGTGCCTGTGTTGCTTATGTTAGTGTGCTCAACTACATTCTTTCTTCTAAAGAATTGACTCATGCTCATGATCACTGAAATGAAACCCTCTTTGTAAAAATACTTGGGAAAAGTAATACAGTAAATAAAATTTTCTTTGTTGTAAGAGATAATACTAGCATTATAGTGTGTGTAGTTGTACGTGTTTTTCTCATTGGATGGTAAGTGGAGGTGTGAGTTCCTGCATTAGTGGTCTGAAGATACCATCTGTAGCATGCCCTTATCTTCTTCTTTTAGCCCCTTATTTTATATGTTAATCTCATATTTTTTAGTACTGATTTGATATTTTAGTGGTTGTTACTTCATCAATAAAGCATTTCTTTATTTATTTATATTTTTAGATATTTTTTTATAAATTTTTTTAAGTTTTCAAAAAAAAATTGAGGCTTACGCTTTACGCCTCACCTCAGTTTTGGGTTGAAAGCCGCACTACGACTCAATGCTTTTCACAACACTGAATTACATTGTTGATGTGACAAGCCAAGGGACCAAAATTGTTATTGTATGTTGATTTGCATAATTGTTCTTGTGTGAAGAACCTTTAATTGATTAAGATTGGTAAAAGAGACCAAACAGTGTAATAAGTTTCTTTTTTGGTCTCTCTGAAAGGGTGAGAACCTTAGATGGCGGTCATGGGGGTCATGAAGATACTAAATACCGTGTGCATTTATTGTTCCCAAGAACCCGATATGTGGTTCATGTTCCTGGCCACGGTTGTAGAGAACTTTGCCCATTTTTTAGTATTTGCAGGTTTGTAAGAAAGTAAAAATTAAATTTATGTACATTAAATAGAGACATGCACGCAAAAGCAAGACTAATAATTGAACTTAAAAAGTTATCCATACATGTTGCATTGATTCATTCATCCATAAATGTTTAGCACTGATTTTATGCATCCTTAAATGTTTAATTTAGGATGAAATTGTTGATTTCTAACATGAACTGCTTAAGTTGTAAGTAGTTCTATATGAGTATTGTTTGTACAGCGGTCTTAAACTTGTGTTTGATTTGATCTATGTTGAATTCTTCATTGTTGGATTTTGAGAAGGTCTCGTCCGAGAACTTTGGTACTTACCCGGTTTTTAAAAAAAAATCAAGTAATGAAGCACCGTGCTGGAGAGACCAACTGGCTGGAGGGCACGAGGGTTATGATCTGATGGCCCGGGTTCTAAAGTACATGGGATAGTCTGTTTTTATTTTGGGGAACTATATGAACCCTCATTGGGAACTATTTGATTTAAATAAATTCAATTTCAATTCCTAATTTGATTTATATTATGTCTAGAGTTATTGTTGGGTTGTGTTAATTAAATCTGTAATGTACCCCCGATCCTTGGGATGTTTTCCGCAATGTTTAACCAAAAAATCCGCAGCTTTTCGAAGGTCAGTTTGTGGTCGTTACATCTTCAATATCATCAATACTTGAGAACTTGTAAATAGAACTAACAAAACATCCCAACTATACACAAGGATATATATATATATATCATAAAACATAAAAGAAGATTTCAAAATTAACTATATTAGTTATAGATTATGGAGAGAGGATGACCAAACAAACCAAAAATACAATATGTATATATAAAATATCCAAAAAGATGAGTGTTAAGACAAAATGTTTTAATAATTTTAAGCACAGAATTTTAAAGATAATAAAAAAGGTTTAAAAACAATTTTGAAAAAATCAAAAACATATATAGGATGATCATTCTTCAAAGGAATCTAATTTAGAATAATGTAATCGCAAAATTAACACATTTCCTAGATACTGATTGGAAAATTTAAGCACAAAAGCACATGTTATTAAATAATCATGCATGCATAATATTCCAATACTTCAAAATGAGAAAGTAAAGCATACTAAGCAAACTCCACAATCATGCATAAGATGTGAGAACTTAAAAACAACCAACAACAAAGGGGAGTTAACTTCATGCATTTAAGGTAATCAACACATATATTTATCATGTAGTCATATTTAACACATAAATATGAACCTTTAAATATTACGAACAGGATCAAAAGAGAACAATTAAACAAGACAACTCAACAAAGAGTTAAATCCATGCAAGGAGAAAATAGAATATTCATGAAAAGGGTTTTACAAAAAGGTACCCATATTCATACAAATGCCCAACAGAAACAATGAGAAAACTCAGAATCCCACATACAACAAGGTTTAATATCACAGATAAACATCATTACAAGGGAAAATGAGTAGTAAAGGTTTAAAAATGTTATGAACAGAAATTTTAAAAAATACCACATAACAAAAGAAATGATATTTGCAAAATCTCAACACCAATTTGCTCACCACATGCAACCACCTCTTTGACCTCCAACCCAAAAAGCCTCACAATTCAAGTGTACTAATGCATAGGACAAGAGATCAAAAAATAAGCATATCAGTGACCATGCACCAGCAATATTGGCTATCTGACAATACAAACCAGCTACAACCATAAGAGGTGCACATATCTCACCTCACAAATGATTATAAAACTGCAAATAATAACATCGGCTACTAATGAACCAAGACATAATCTTGGCATGTCTCATTCTCCATTCCTTCCACTTCTTCTCATAAGTGGTCATTGCTTTATTTTTCTCAACCTCCGTAAGAGGTACCTCTTTTTCACCTTCTACTTTGGTAAGGATTAGTTTGGATTCCGGATCGGTCTCATCCACTAATTTCCACAACCTTTTTTCCCATATAAAGTGCTTCATAATTCAATCTCATGTTACATAGTTTGAATCATTGAGCTTAATGGGTTTTATAGTGACATTTTCATTATCATCCATTTTTATACGGGTAAGACAAAAGAAAAAAATAGAGAAAGAGGAGAGAAAAGAACGAGTAAAGGTGGAAGTCACGAGCACTCTACCACCAAGCAAATGCCACCAATCACGAGCACTTCGAATAGAAATTGCAAGAGAGCTTCAACACTCTCAAATTTGAAGTGGCACGATTCCTAATGTACCGAAAACAATTTCAACTTCATCACCAAGCTCTGATACCATGTAAGGAAATGAAGGCCTCCAACAATGTTCACCAAATCACTAAAGTGGACACGAAAAAGAGCCACAACAAAGTGCACCAAAATACCAAAGTAAAGAGACAATAAGCCATAAATGGGCTCACACACAAAACCCACTAAAGGGGTCAACACAAGAGGCTAAACAATAATATTTTATTGATATAAATCCATGCAAGACGCATACATTTGTGAGACGGTTTCACCCCTTTATATACACAATCCAAAGAGTCCCCAAAGACACATTGGGAGAGGCCCAGCGACTCAAAAAAATAATATTTTATTGATATAAATCCATGCAAGAAGCATACATTTGTGAGGGGGTTTCACCCCCTTATATACATAATCCAAAGAGACGTTGGGAGAGGCCCAACGGCTCTAAATAGAGCTGTTAGACCTTCTCAACGTCTCTTGAGTTGACTAGTCAACATTTGTTGACTAGATGAATTCAAACCAAAAAAGTAAAAAGCTAAAAAACTAAACTAATCTAGTTACATTATATATATATATAAACACTTATGTACATAATGCATATACTTTGTATATATATATTTACATTTTTAACTGTAAAACTGATAAACAAAAATCTTTTCTCCGAATATTAAATTTTACAAACTTTCGAAACACCATGGTTTCAAAAATAGATAGCCATCATAAGTAAACATAATTATAAGCATTTGTCATAATAACAATGGCCAAATATACAAATGAGTGATATAACAGACTCACACTCACAGAACAAAAGATCAAACAACTGTCAGTGAGAACCAAACTATAATTCGACAATCTAAACGGACGAAAATGGAGGTGTAGATAACTCACCCTGGTTAACCAAAAGTAACATGGATCCAAAGGCCAATCAACTATCAATCAGACCCAAGACAAGTGTCAACATGATACTCATAAACTTGATATTTCAGACTGATAAGATGACTTGAGGTGCACACATAACTCACCTCAACAGCTAAACTCTGACCTAACAACAAGGCCAAAAAAGAAATGATGCATCATATAAAATTTTGTGATGGACAAAACAAATTCCATAAGAAGGCGTATAAGCACATGAAAAGAAATTTCCAAATAAGAGAGTTCATACATAAGAATCGATTTGAAAAAACTCAAATAAGAGCATACATAATTACCACTAATCATGAATACTCAAAGCAATAAGATAATCTAATAACTTATAGCCATATATACTATACAAAAGCTATGAAAATTAAAGTCAACCATTAAAGCCACATAATCATAAAAATATGGGAGATGAGCATGTTGATATGAGAGCATACAAAATATCCACGCATAACCAAAGAATTTAAAATCATGATGACTCCAGGTATACATCATACAAGAATCTAAAGTTCTTAAGGCACCCATGTTTGACATGAAATTCACATAATATACCTAAAAATCATGCTTTGGCACATGCTTAAAGTCACCAATGATCATTATGATAATACATGCAACAAAAAGAAATAGTATTTGGCAAACAACATGAATAAGCATAGTATTTAAGACTTTTAAGAAACCACATACTCTTGCAAAATATAATTTTCATGATGATATTTTTCAAAAAAAAATATACAAACTCATAATCAAAACATATATTTCAAGTAAACATGCTTACGCAAAAACATATATCAAAAGATAATAATTTCCGCAAATTCTAATTTTAATTAATTTGAAAACATATAATTTTTAACATATTTAATAAACAACCACAATATTTCAAACACATTTTTAAATATATACCATAAATATTTAAAGTAGAGAATCCAAAGAAAATGCATACCGAAATATGAGTCTCGAGTCCAAGCCGTACATCAAAGCACGAACACGAACAAGATACCAAGACCAAGATGTCTTGCTTTGATACCATGTAATGAAGTGTATTGGAGCCTCAAAACAGAATGATCCAACAAGAACACACGATCACCAAACAAGAAAATAATTCACTATGGCACAACCATAGTGACAAGTTTAAAAGGGCAATTTCTCGGCAGTGAATTCATTTCAACCAATCATACTTTCCTTGACACCCTCATACTCTTCCAAAGAAAATCACTCTTTCCTCAATTTCTTCTTTCTACTCAGAACAATGAGGGCATTGAACACAACCATATGGACTTACTCCATTCCACAAGCTTCCAAGTTCACTGTAGTAATCAATGAAGGAACACTAGCTTGCTATGCTATTCTTCTTCCTTGTATATACTTTTCTAGAGTATGTCAAATTATAGGAACATCTTGGCTATATGCGGTTGCATGGATTGTATAAGCCACGAAATTTATGAAATAAATCTCATTCCTCAAGTTTCAGTCATTTTTTATAGATCAGACCAAAGTGTTCTGGCCATGCCTTGCTTTCAGCATATATATTTGTTTTCAAGTACATTCTTTTATTTTTACCCATCATAATAGCAAGTACTGTTATGTGTTGCTATTTTGGTGCCCCCATGTGACACCTGGTTTTAACTCTTGGAACTCTCCATTGACCACGATGAAGCTCTAATACCAAACTGAGACACGGGTTTTAATGAGATAAAAGGCAGAAGAGAATATAGATATAGAAGAAAAAAATGCAGAGAGAGCATCAGGATGCACCAGGCTTGTCACAACTTCCATTACTTGGAATAAAAACAGATACTACAGCAATGACAAAAATGATATCGGAAGTATATAAAAAGCAACTGAATGACAAATGAACACAGGCACATGAAATTCATATCCCATTGCCCAGTAGAAACATACATGGACAACTATAGAGCTATTTCTGAACTTAAAGTTCTTGAATAAATAATACATTTAAAGAGCAAACTTACCTGAAAATAAGCACAATGAGTATAATAATTACTTATCGAAGGTAATACTTCCAAGTTAGTTCTGACTAGCCTTACCACATTTACAACAAAAAAATACTCCACATTGGAAGAAGTCTTTCAATAAATTTTACCTTAAGTCCAGTAGAAAAATTGGAGCCATCCCTGCTGTTGCTTATGCAAATAACTGGAAGGAGGGTCCGTAAAATAATGACAAGTTCCTGCAAGTATTTTCCATATATTATAGAAAATGCATATGCATCTGTGAGGCCTTCAGAAAAATATGCTTGGTAATTATCAGTATATGCAAAATCTCAAAAATTTAGCACAGTAGTAATATGTTCATTCAACTCGCGGGACAAACGAGAATACATTGTTGTTCCTTTCAACCTAGGAATTATGTAATTCTAAAATTAGGACTGCCAGATGAGCTTCGTAGTTATATTATCCACATGCCACTAGACTGTGAGTTTAAACTCTGAAAACAGTAAGGAATACATTGTAAGCCCCTCTAACCAGAATTGTGTAGCTTCTTCGTTACATTATCAACAATGCACCAGACTGTGCTCCAAGACTAAAGATGTATACAGCTGTTAAAAGAAACCCAAACAAACAAAAGAGTTTCAGGAAGGGTAATCAATAAACTGTCACTGAAAAAAGAACAAAGAACAATAATCTATCACTCTAACCACCTCATCTAACATCCATTGGTATCAAGTGAGGATTGAAGGGTGGGGGAAAGAGAGAAAAAATAAGTACCTTCTGTGTTCATCAAATATCTATGGACACGGATTACACATACACAGCAAGACGAAAACTCGGTCCCCAATTGGATTGCTTCCTCTTCCTTAATCACCAGCAAATTAAAATCAAGAAAAAAACTCTGCCCACTTTGTGGTCCCCCAATTTTAGTTTAAAGAATTTTGTTACTTTCACGATGAAATCCTGATCTTCCACCAATTTTCCATCAATTCTAATGAAAGGGATGTTATAAATTCTTCTATTCGAAGAAGTACGATGAAAAACTGGTATTTAAAGCACCATTATTCAGCTAAACAATGTGTGATCTTTGCTTCCATCCAAACTCATTGCTGATTCTACACACCTTAATTTTGTTCACCATTTCCTTGTTTTTTCACTTGAATTCTCACCATCATAGTGTAAGTGCTGCTGACTCATCTGCAACAGTGATGATTCCAGTTCCCATTTATTGGTATGATTAAAGCGTTACAGACAAGCTCCTTTGTCCACTCTACAATCCTCTTCCTGAGCAGCTGCAACTTTTTGAACTTAAATCCCTCCTATTTGACTTCAATAGGTCTAAGCCACTCTTTAGTGACCAAATCCATAAAGTCCTCAACCCTCATCCACCATGTTTTTCCCCATGCCAACACATTGGTATCATGGTTAGTGTCACAGGGCTAAATTTTTTGCTTGGCTATGTGAAAATCTCTATAAAAGGAGATTTTATGTATAAACACAATGCTAGAAACACGAAGTGTGCACAAAGGCACAAATGAGAACTCTCACAAGTGCACAAAGGCACGGATACAAATGCACAAGAGCATAAAAAATATCAACTTCAATATATTGGGTCCCAAGAGGGGCTTTACAAAAGCATAGAAAGGCTAGAGGGGGATCACCCCTATATATACACAAATGAGAAGGGGGGGAGGGGAATCCAACGGTTATAGGGAGGCTCCAACGTATATGTTGTCCCCCCCCCCATATTACAATATACACAACAACCACAACAACAACTACGCCTTCATCCCAAAACAATTGGGGTCGGAGATATGAACCAACAAAGAAAATCATTATGGGTCTTCCACATGAATCCTTCTCCTCCATTCATTTCTATCCAATGCCATGTCCTCGGTGAGGTTCAAAGCATTCATATCCATTCTTATCACCTCCATCCATGTCTTCCTAGGCCTACCCCGACCTCTTTTAACTAATATATTTTCCCATTTCTCCATCCTTCTAACTGGAGCATCATTAGGCCTTCGTCGAATATGTCCAAACCACCGTAAACGATTCTCTCTCATCTTATTTTCAATGGGTGCAACGCCTACCTTCTTACGTATCTCCTCGTTCCGAATCTTATCTTTTATTGTATTTCCACACATCCATCTCAGCATACGCATCTCAGCCACACTCATTTTTTGAATATGATGTCTCTTGGCAGCCCAACATTCCGTACTATGTAGTAAAGCGGGCCTAATAGTCGTCCTATAAAACTTTCCCTTCAACCGCAATGGCATTCTACGATCACACAACACTCCAGTTGCACTCTTCCATTTCATCCACCCAACCTTTATCCTATGATTTACATCTCCATCAATTTCTCCATACTTTTGAATGATACATCCCAAATATTTGAAAGAATCATCCACCGGATTTTGTGCTCACCAAGCTTCACTACACTCCCATCACTACTTCGTTGCTTACTAAATCGATATTCCATGTATTATGTCTTACTCTTACTCAACTTAAAACCTCTTGCTTCCAATGTCTGTCTCCATAATTCTAACTTAGCATTAACCCCAGCTCTAGACTCAACAATCAAAACAATATCATCAGCAAACAACATACACCACGGCACATTTTCTTGAATTGATCTCGTAAGTTCATCCATCACTATAGCAAATAGGAAAGGGCTTAAAGCAGATCCTTGATGTAACCCAACCGTTATAGGAAAATTGGTTGTCACCCCTCCACAAGTGCGGACATCGGTTACTACTCCTTCATATATATCTTTAATTATACTAATGTACTTGAGAGAAACATTTTTCTTCATCATTGTCCACCAGAGAACGTCCCTAGGTACTCTATCGTAAGCCTTCTCCAAATCAATAAAAACCATATGCAAATCTTTGTTCCTCTCTCTATTTCTCTCAATAAGTTGTGTAAGAAGATGTATAGCTTCCATAATTGATCTTCCAGGCATAAAACCAAATTGATTCTCCGATATCATGACAATCTTCCTCAACCTAGACTCAATCACCCTCTCCCAAAGTTTCATAGTATGACTTATGAGTTTTATACCACGATAGTTTGTGCAATCTTGTATATCACCCTTATTCTTATATAGAGGCACCAAAGTACTCTTCCTCCACTCATTAGGCATCTTATTTGTCCGCCAAATCTTCTTAAAAAGATTTGTCAACCATTCTAAACCTTTCTCTCCCAAGCATTTCCAAGCCTCGATAGGTATACCATCTGGACCAACTGTCCTTCTTGATTTCATTTTCTTCAAAGCCTCTGCAATTTCTTTCTTTTGAATCTTGCGCATGAAGTCACGATTCATCTCATGAAAAGGAATTGAAAAGTCTCCAAGATCTTGAGCATGACTTTCATTAAATAGCTTATCAAAATAATCTTTCCATCTCTCCTTAATTTCCTCATCTTTGACTAAAACCCTTTGCGTTTCATCTTTGATACATCTAACCATACCCAGATCCCTCGATTTCCTATCTCTCATCTTTGCAAGTCTATAAATATCCTTCTCACCCTCTTTGGTATCCAACTTGTCATAAACCTCCTTATATACCTTATCCCTGGCGTTCTGAACTACTTTTTTAGCTTCCTTCTTTGCTATCATATACTTTTCCAAATTCTCATTATCACGATTTTTACTTAGATTTCTATAACACTCTCTTTTAACCTTAATAGCTAATTTGACATCCTCGTTCCACCACGATGTATCCTTACCTAGCGGTGCACCGCCTTTAGACTCACCCAATACCTCCTTAGCCACCTTTCTCATGTCACCCGCTATCTTATTCCACATAGATTTTGAATCCTCCTCGAGACACCAATCAACTTTCTTAACTACCCGCTCTATAAACATTCCTTGTTTAGCTTCTTTCAGTGCCCACCACTTAATTCTAGGATTCATCATATGTCTATCCCTTTTGCGGTATTGTCTAATTCTAAGATCTAAAATTAAGACTCTATGTTGTGTAGCTACACTTTCTCCCGGTATAATTACAATATGAAAAAGCAAAAAATAAAAAAAGTAAAAAAGAAAGAAATAAAAAAATAAAAAGAGAATACACCCCCCTCAAACTTAAGGTGAGATAACCGAAAGTTTGCCAAGAAGGAAGTTAAATCTTGGAGAGCACAGCGCCTTGGTGAAGAAATCTGCCAATTGATATTCTGATATGACATAAGGTCAATGGTTCTTATTAAATATTTTTCACGAACATAGTGGCAGTCCATCAGGATATGCTTCGTGCGCTCATGAAATGTATGATTTTTTGGCAATGTAGATTGCACTTTTATTATCACAACATAATTTTGGCAATGTTCTTTCGGTTCTTCTAGGATTTGAATCATGTGTGGACATAGATTCACTAGGTTCTTCTAATTTGTTGATTTCAACCACTTTGTCACTGTTATATGTTGATTCATCATCACTAGAGATATCATCATCTTTAGATAATAGATCAAAAAGAAAGGAATAGTCGGCATTTTCTAAATGAGATTCATTCTTTTCAAAACCACTATCATTTTCCAAAAACGTTACATTCCTTGAGACATATAACTTATCACTCTTAGTATCATAACATCGAAACCCTTTTTGGATTTCGGAATTGCCAAGAAAAGCACAAGAAATGGCTTTTGGTGAGAGTTTGTCATTTTTATCTGTAAGGACAAAGCACTTACAACCAAAAACTCTCAATCTACTATAATCGGATTCTTTTTCATATAGAGCCTTAAAAAGAAAATTTTTATCTAAATTTTTGAATGGAAGACGATTAATAAGATAAACGGAAGCAAGAGCCGCATCGGCCCAAAAATTTTTTGGAATACTTTGAAAAATAAGAAGGGTTCTAGTGCTTTCAATGATATGCCTATGCTTCCTTTCGACCAAACCATTTTTTTGTGGGGTCTTAGGACACGATCTTTGATGGACAACACCATAGTCTTCAAGATATTTTTTAAATTCATTAGAGAGATATTCACCTCCGAAATCGGTCCTAAATATCTTTAAATTACTATTAAATTGATTTTTTATCATCATATGATATTATTTAAAACACGAAAAAATTTTATGCTTATGTTTGAGAAAATAAATCCAATAATATCGTGAAAAATCATCCACAAAAATCACATAATAGGCAAAACCTCCCTTGGATATAACGGGTGTCAATCTCCAAACATCCGAATGAATAATTTCAAAAGGTTTATTGGTAAACATAGATCTTTGTTCAAAAGGCATACTTCTCATTTTCCTAGAATGCAATCATTACAAGAGAAAGTACTTTTACAAAGATTTTTAGTAAAATCCAAATAGGACAACTTGGTGATATTGGAATGACCAAGTCTTTTGTGCCAAACATTTATGTCTTTATGTTGGGCCACATTACAGGCCTAGTCCCTTCTTCTGCCTTGACCATCTTGATTTTGGCTTTTAAAATAAGGAGGTTTATATGGCCTAGAAATGGCATTAGCTCCATCACACTCATCTTGATTTGTGGGTATTGCAAGAACACTTGGATTTTGCTTGCTAATGCCCATACGAGTTTCCTCTCCACTTAATTTAGTAATGATTGTCTTCAAGAGAGGGAGAAGTGAAGGAGGATAGGTGAGAAGATCTAATTTGCTCAAACTCGGGCCTTAGCCCATTCAAAAAGTTGGAAAAACGATCTTCTTCTAGTTGCTTATGACGAAGCTCTATGGCTTCTCCACTCCACTTAGGTTCGAGCATAGCAAGCTCATCTCAAATGGATGAAAGTTCGGCAAAATATTCTCTTATAGTCATCTCTCCTTGAAGAAGGGCTAGAGCCCTCTTTTGGAGGTAATACTTATGGGACAAGTCTCTAGAAGTGTACATCTTCTCAAGATACTCTCATGCTTGAGAAGTCTTTTTAAACTTTATGATATTGGCGTTGATTCTAGTCTCAACGGATGAGAAAATCCACGAGAAAACAAAAAGCAGTGGCGAGATCTAGCACAGAGGCAAAGTATAGATCCATGGCAGCCACCACAGCAGAAGTGACCTGGATTAGGCATTTACTTACAGAGATGGGAGAGAATATCTCAAGTTCAACTCTTATGTGTGACAACAAAAGTGCTATACAAATTGCGTTCAATCATGTTCATCACAGTCGGACTAAGCATATTGAGATTGATCAACAGTTCATCAAACAAAAGATAGCAGACAGAGAAATTGAACCGATCTATGTGTTTTCAGAAGATCAAGTCGTTAATATGTTCACAAAGGGCCTCACAAGTAACTGTTTCTGGTATCTGAAGAATAAGTTACACATGGTTCACTCCCATGTGCAACTTGAGGGAGGGTATTAGAACATGGAACAGATATGGGGATATGGATCCAGTAAAGGATCCATATCCGATACAACACATACATGTTTTGTAGTTTAATGTAATATGAATTACTAATACAGGGCAGTTTCGTCCTTGTAAAATATTGTAACCCTATTAAGTTAATGATGTATTAGTGCTACAGTAACCAAGAAAATTTTGGGCTGCCGATTTCTCAAGAAGAGCTCTCTCTCTCTCACTCACTCTCTCTTCCCCATCGTTTCCTTCACCAAACACGATTGCTCAAGGCAATTTCCACACTACTGAGACTTGATTGGAAGTCTAACACCCTACTTGTACAATGTACAAGTAATGAATGAGTTGAGGAGCGTTTGCGGGATGTTGCGGGGGCACCATGCAAACCAATTATTTTATTAAGATCCCATGGATATTTACTCTGATTTACTGTTTATTTCTCTGAACATTTGAAATGAATTAGTTTAGTTTATGGGTTGTTAAAGTTGTTTTAAATACCTGTAATGTGCCCATAATGTTTAACCATTTTCAAAATAATGTTTCCGTTGTGAATTCTCAATTAGATGTGATTTTGAAATAAAGGGTTTTATCAGTTGGATGTTTTTTATCAAATTTCGTTCTAGGGAACTATGAAACGTTGGTGCTTGCAGGCTGACTCCTTAGAGCTCAATTCGGTTAAGGTAATGCTATAGATGAGACCTCGTATATTTGAAAAAATATATATATTTTCAGTTAAAATTTGGGGGCGTTATACTTTGTCGAAGAGGCAATGTGCAGCACTAGAGGGCATTGCACTGCCACTATGTGCAAGGGACTTAGAGCATGCACAACTCACTCACACACAACCACAAGCACAATGGTCAAAGGGCGCACCACCCACTTTATTACTGCACACTTAGATAATATATAATATGTTTGTATTATATTTATGTTGTAAGGGTATTTCTATCTAGAAAAGTTGTAAAAGAGGGGTCATCCCTTATATTTTTTGTACTGCTCCAAATAATAACATTTTCTTCTCCATTGAGTTTGCTTTCTTCTTCTATGATTTGTTCCTTAAGGGCAACCACAAGTATCCAGCTTGAGTATGCAGACTTAGCATTGTGGTGCTTCTTTTATGAGACATGCACTCTCTTCAATGTAGCAAATTCATTTTAGTTCCTGGCTATGATTGATGTCATAGCCATCATAAAGGTTGGGTTACAAGATGCCTTCTTATCACACACTAAGGGGAAACATTCTAAAGCAAGTAGATGTAGAAGTAAAGCAGTGGTGTGGTGAGTTTAAGGAATCTTGGAAGTCTACAATTTGCACTATTATGGCATATCGATGGATAAATGAATAGGAAGCAACCAAGTAAAAAAATTTAGTCTCTTGTCATAAAAGCATAATGTTTTTAAGATCTATTGATATGTCAAACAGGTCAAAGACAACAGATGGATGAAATAACTTGTGTGATTGAGACATGCAACAAAATTACAAGGTTCATCAATAATTATTCACGTATACTAAACTTGATGAGAAGGTTCACCAAGGGAACCATGTTGATACAACTTGCATTGATAAGGTTTGCTACAAATATTTTAATTGTACAGAGCCTTGTCATTCATCAAAATAAATTAAAGTAGATATTTACATCATATGAGTAGAGCACTTCAAAGCTTGCAGATAAGCTGATTGGGGTTAGCGTGGAGATAATATTCGCTTGTTCAATATGTTTTTGAAGATGACTGTGTCACTTGTAAAAGTGTTGAGGAAAGTGGACATTGATAAAAGGTCAACTATGTCCTATTTGTATGATGATCAGGACAAGGCAAAATAATAGATTAGAGACAACTTGAAGGGTAAGAAAAAATATTAAGGGCCAATTTAACAAATAATTGATAAGAGATGGAGTGGCCAGTTTCATCAAGACATTCATGTTTGTGCCCATTTCCTGAACCCCTCCATATCTTATATAGAAGCAAGTGAGTAAAGGCATCATAAACACAATTGAAACTCTAAATCCAGATGAAAGGGCATACAAACCCATTCATATGGAGTTGGATGTGTATACCAAAGCTAGAGGGACTTTGGAAGGAAGAATGCAATCCATTTGCATAGTTCATTGTGGCCAAACATGCATTTAAAAATCTATTGTTATTATATTTATTCTATCCTTTTTAAGTTGTAAGCCTCATACTTACGAATTCTAAACTGATATTTTTTTTTTCAAATCAATGGTGAAGTAGGTCCAGTAGAGATGCTCTGACATTATCCACACTTGCTCAGCATATATTGAGTCAAGAGTGCAGTGTCAGTGAGTGTGAGAGAAATTGGAGTTTTTCAGTGCATTTCATACAAAGAAAAAGAACAGATTAGAGCACTTACGATTGAATGATCTTGTCTTTGTTACCTGTAAGTACTATACATTCATAGGCTTAATGCACAAACCTTTAGACTTGACTTACTTTTAAATGAATAATATTTTTTAAATAAATAATGTAAAACACTTTTTAGTTAAAAATGAAAACATTTGCATTTTAAGAAATAATAGAAAATGGTTGTCATTTAAGATTCATTCTACAATCTAATTAAAATAGATCAACTATGGTATTGTTAATATAAATCTTATACAAATGTAGTCTTTTAGTGAAAATCCAATTTTCATGTTGAAATATTATGTCTATAGAAGAGAGCTTCCCATGATAAGACAACTAAACTTCAAAAGTGGTTAGCTTCTAGTGAACGAAGCAGATTCCCAGGAAATGAGCACCCCAAGATAGGTAAAAGCTCCTGATAACCATGAATTTACCTTTTCCTTTCTATGGAAAAGAAGAGGTCTCCATCCAATTTTAGAAAATTTGTATCATACCATTCCCAATTGACATAGTTAGATGTAAATTCATTTTGAATTGTGCATAGTACAATTCTGACTATTTAATATGGAATGCACACGTTTGCATCCAAGTCTTGTTTAGCTAGGTTTATATGTCAGTTAATGAGGACTGAGGTTCAGGACTCTTACCTCGAAATCAAGAAGAGGAGGACCACTTTCTGATAGCAAAGTGGCATTCAAAAGATTATGGAGACTGCATGTAGCTAGGAAAGCGATCTCTTGATTCTTTTTGTACCTTAGAAGAATAAAAATGAGGGTATCATAACAATAATTTTCATAATTATGCTTCATCTATCTCAAACATTGTGAAATAACCAAATTCAAGAAATCATTTTTTTAACAAGAAATTGAGTGATGCTCTTACAAATCCAATATTGCCGGGATGAGTCTAGGCAGACCTGCCTTTAGCTGGGTCCTGCTAACAAGACCAACCATCTGTCCTAGTGCCTCCACAGATGATAACCGGACCTATTAAACACCATGAACGACATTCAAAATTTGTTACAATCAAAGGTATGTATGACAGAGCATCTGGCAGAGTGAGACAATGTGACTACAGTGATGTCATGATGAGGTTATCGACCATATGCTTGCCTGTTTGAAGCATGAACCACTGATGAAAAGAATGTCAGTTAAAATTGTGGCATTTTTATATCAGCAACAAGAATAAAACATAAGATGCTACACATCCATAATGCAGTGGCATCCCATCACATGAGACCATAATGCAATGGTTCATGAACATGAGTGGATGCAAGTCATAAAGTCTGGCATTCAATACAAGCACACTCTTTGCCAAGAATCTGGGTTCTCCCAAAATCAACAATGACTGCCAATTCTTTTAAATGCAGAAAAACATTGAGGGACACACCATACAAATAAAGTAAGAAATCAGCATTAGTAGTACTTTGGAATGCCTGAATATTTTTTTATGAAGCATCTCTAGTTTGGAACTATTTGTACCCTGTCACATAGGTACAGGTGCAGGTACGAGCACAAAGGGTCAGAAATTTCTAAAAAGGTGGGTAAGGGGTTACAGTCATCTATCTATCTATCTATCTATCTATCTATCTATCTATCTATCTATCTATATGCACTACCTTATACTATAGGTACAAGGTAAAACCTAGTTGGAAAAACATAAGAGCAAGTTGTATCCACTTAATCTGACATCATAGATGTGTTCAGCATGGTTTGTTTGCTAGGGATCACAGTTTGGATAATCTTTTTTTATGTAAAAAATGATTGTTTGAGTCGTGGAATTTTGGTACATTGTGGGCCATTGATTTTTTAAACCCTTCGAAAACCTGTAATGAAACAAGAAAAAGTGTACAAATGAATGCCCCAAAGGGCTACAAGAATACATAAGAGTGCACAAGTACAATAAGCCACTTATGGGCAAGATACAAACTCACAAAGAAACACACACAAGTCACTAAAGGACTACACAAAGTAAAAAAATAAATAATTTATCATCAAAATGCCTGAGAAAGCCTACCTTTTACATACAATAAGGGAGATTCCCTTTTATAGAGCCAAAAGATAGCTTGACCAACTAGCCATTGGGCTACTCCAACGTCTAGTTGGGCTAGTCCACCCAATTACAAAATAGAAAGACTAAAATGCCCCTAATAGGCACTACCTATTACATGCATATCATATGTATAAAAGATAAATATGTACATGTAAAAAATAAATATATACCTATATTTATGTACCAATACACACAAATATATACATATTCATTAACACTCCCCTCAAACTTATGGTGAGATAAGCTGAAATTTTGTCTAGTAGGAAGTGAAGCCGAGGTGGCGGAAGGGCCTTAGTGAAGAAATCAGCCAACTGATATTTTGAGGTGACATAAAGCAAAGTGATAGTTTTCTTCAAAAATTCTAGTCCTCTTCAAAAATTCTTTACGCACATAGTGACAATCCATTTTTATATGTTTAGTCTTTTCATGAATTGTATAGCTGCCCGCTATGTATATTGAACTCTTGTTGTCACAGCATAGTCTTGATGGTATCTGCAGGTGAACCCCCATATCTTCAAGTAACCTTCTCAGCTATACAATCTCTGATGTTGTGGTAGTCATAGCACAGTACTCAACTTCAATAGATGACAAGGATACTTTATATTACTTTTTGCACTTCCAGGACAACAGAAAGTCACCTAAAAAGACACAGAAACCAGTAGTTGAGTGTATGTCATTATGATCTCCTCCCCAATCTGAATCAGAGTAGGCAATTAGTTAAAGTGAGGAACACTACAAAAGACCCCTAAAAACAGAATTTTGTAAATATCTAGTGATTTTCGTTACGACACTCATGTGAACTGTGGTAGGTGAGTGTTGGAATTGACTTGCAGTATGGGCTGCATGAGGTTAGTTGATAGTCAAATAAGTCAATGTTCCAATCATCTAGCGATGCAGAGTGCGATCTTCCAGAGGTGATCCATTATCTTTCTTCATCTTAGCATTGATTACTTCTAGAGTATTCACCCTCTTCTTATCAGTAATTCCTGACCTATCAATAATGTCATTAGCAAACTTGGTTTGAGTTAGCAAATATCCTCGCAAAAAATAAGCCACCACAATTAATAGGAAAAATCTAAGAAATCCAAAGTCAATGATCTTAAAATATTCCTTAAGAATATTTTTAGTATTCCTTATTTTTTTCCACCGATGATGATCATATCATCGACATAAGAAAGCAAAATGATTATACTTGCACCAGATTTCTTAATAAACAAAGCAGTGTCAATATAACAAGATTTAAATCCAATTGTAATCATTATAGAACTAAATCTATCATAACAAGCCTTAAGAGCTTGTTTAAACCCATACAAGGATTTTTTCAAATAATGTACCTTTCCAGATGGAATTTCATATCCAGGAGGTGAATCCATATAAATTTCTTATTTTAATTTCCTATTTAAAAAGGCATTATTTACATTCATTTGATATATAGTCCAACTCTTGGCAGCAAGTACAACTATGAGTGTCCTAACAAAGGTCATCCTAGCTACAGGTGCAAAATTTTCATCATAATCTATATCATACTCTTAGGAATAGGCTTTAACTACTAATCTTGCCTTATGTCTCCGTAAAGTCCCATCATTTTTTGTTTTAACTATGGTTTTCTTTTCTTTGGGTAAATCTTTTATTTCCCAGGTTTTGGATTTCTCAAGTGCCTCTAATTCATCATTCATGGTTGCTATCCATTCAGGGTCTTTTTTGGCTTGATTTTTGAATTGATTTTTGATGAAGTTATAAAAAGTTTTAAATATTCCAAAAACTTCATATTTGTGCCTAAGAAAATAAATCCAAGTGTATCTAGAAAAGTCATTCACAAATATTTCATAATAAGCATAACTACCTTTTGATACAACATGAGCGGAACCACATCTGAGTGCACTAATTCAAGAGGATTAGATAAAGAACTCCTTTTTGGAAATGAAAGAGCCTTTATTTTGCCAATAATGTAATTAGTACAATGAAATTCTTCATTGCAAAAAAAATTTAAATGTGGTACATGAGATAATGACCTACTTTTGATGCCACAAAACATTCACATTTTGTATATTGCAACAAAAAGTGTATTTTGGAAGAATTAATTGAATCATGTAATAGAGATCTTCTCTAATGGCCTTTCCCAATCCACTTCCCTGACTTGGAGATCTTGCACCCAACATTGGTTTGATGAGAAGGAGAAATACTACACCCATGGTCAACAATTTGAGATATGAAAAGTAGGTTCAAGTCAAGTTTTGGAACAAATCTTATTTGGGGAATGAAAAATTTTGAATTTTTTTTTAAGTTCTTAATGCCCTTTATGTCAAGAGAGGACCCATCGGCGGTAAAAACATGTGTTTAAATTAAATTAGTGCCAGAATCAGAGAGCAATGGCTCATTTGGGGTCATATGATAGGATGTTCCGAAATCCAAAAGCCAAGAAAGCTTACCAGGAGGTGATAACGTAGAGACAGCGGCTCCCGAGATGGAGGAAGATGAGTTTTTGAATAGTGATTGTAAAGCCTCCATTAGTTGAATCCAGGTCATGATTCCAATGAATTTGGAATCTCCATCGGTTCTATTCTTGTCCTATTGAGAAGTCCATATGGATGTCACTTTTTTCTCCTCTTCCTTTGAACTTTGGGCAATAGGGTATGATGTGTCTCGATTCTCCACAATTGTGACATATGATCTTCCTCATGTCATCATTGCGAGGCTTCCCAAAATAAGGCTTGGAAAAGTGAGGCGGCTTGTAAATATTTGTGTTGACTTCGGGTCTAGAAATGGCCCACACGTGATCTTTTGTCTCTTTGGATTCTTATATAGATTTTAATCTTGTCTCTATACAAACTTCGGCCAAAAATTCATGTAAGGAAAGAAATTTTTCCTATGAATGATATTCACCCGAACTTGTTCAAATTCGAGCCTAAGGCCTCTCATAAATTAAAAGAGTTACTCCTCAAATATTTGTTTTGTCATTTGAAAAACATCATTTAGAATCTCCCAAATAAGCTCCAATTTGGTCATTTGGTCCCAAAGTCTTTTAAGAGCACTATAGTTCTCTCTAACAGACTTGTCCCTTGCTTGAAATTGTGAATTCGACCTCTCAAGTCCCATCTTTTTGGGTATAAATTTGTTTGACAAACTCTCATGTTTTATCCGCCCTCTCAAATTCAAGAATGTAAGAGCATAGCTCTTCGTGCATGCTACCTATGAAGAGGGAGAGAGCCTTGGCATGGACAACCTCCCATTCTTTATAGGCTTTCCTGTAATCCAACAAAGCATTCACTCTTTCATTTCCTTTGAGTGTTTCTTTTTAGATTCTCCATCTTCTCCCACTATGGATTTTGTGAGAATAGGTTGAGGTTTCGGAGTGGAACCATCAACATATTGCCACAAATCCTTGCCCATAAGGATTCTCTTCACCGTCGTGGCACACGTGTTGTAGTTGCTCCCATCAAACTTGATGGGAACAACGGTGACAACTTCTTTATCAGCCATTGGAATGAGAAGAGAAGGATAGAGAGATGGAGGAGAGGAGTTGATGAAGGTTCCACCAAGAAGGTTCCATACGACCTCTCGAACCTCTAACACGAGCATGATCACGAACCGACAAGCTCCAAGAGCTCAAGGTTATGATACCATGTAATGAAACAAGAAAAAGTGTACAAATGAATGCCTCTAGGGGCTACAAGAATACACAAGAATGCACATGTACAATTAGCCACTTAAAGGAAAGATATAAACTCACAAAAAGTTACACACACAAGCCGCTAAAGGGCTAACAATGAAAAAAATAAATAATTTATTTATCATCAAAATGCTTGAGAAGGCATACCTTTTACAATGGGGGAGATTCCCTTTTATAGAGCCAAAAGAGAGCTCAAGATGCTAGACCAACTAGACGTTGGGCAAGCCCAATGACTAGTTGGACTAGCCGTTGGAATGGCTAGAAGGCCTAGAATAATACAATAGAAAAACAAGAAAAAAACAAAAATATATTTTACAAAAAGTACCCCTAATGGGCATTACCTATTACATGCATATCACAAGTATAAAAAATAAATATGTACATATATATGTACTATACATATATTAATATGTATAAATACATGTACATTAACAAAACCAACTTACATGTTGCGGAAACATGAACAAAAAACTGTTTTCTACTAAAAAACTATGTAAATCACATCTGTAAAGTTAGATCTGCAAAAAAAAGGTGGAAAAATGTGAAAAAGAAACAGTGTTTTCAACTAGATTGCATTTACAAACAGTTGTAGCAAATAAATATATTGTGTCACACAAATACACAGAAAATTGCAGAACTATTACGAAGTTATGTACTATCAATTATGAGCTAAATCTAAAACATGCCAAAGATATATGATCAACTAACAATTAAAAATTTACAAATATAGTTACTATTGGATAACTTTGATTGTACATGTTGACCACAATGACTGGATCATAAGACAGATGAAATGAGTTTTTTCAAGTTCAAAACACAGTTGACCCTTACCCGGTACCAGTACCCATGTCAATAAGGTATGACATGAAGAAGGGAGCCTAGTAGATAACTATGTAGTTTGTAGCTAAGCTTATGTTTGGATAGTTATGCAACCACAAGTTCCTTGAGACTGGAAAAAAAAAGACCATGAAACTGGGAATCTCTGGATGAAGAATTTGGATGGATAGGAAAACTGTGAGTTCAAGACCATCAAGAAAACAGTAGACTATGTAAGCATGATTAATCTTCTTACACTTGTCCTATTGTAGGTTGCATCTTCCAAGCAGTAGTACATGATTATAAGAAATATAGGTACGAGCTGCGGTACTTTTTTGCCAATTTGTATGGAAAAAATACCACATGGTTTATCTGAATCATCAGAGCCTAATTCTAGCATTTCTTCTATTCTATTTCTAACTGCTAGATGCTAATCTCAATGGTTTTGGAATAAAAAATGTAATATTACATTTTTTAAGTGAATTAACAAGAGCTCTTACCTTACCACCAAGTATATAGAAAAAATCATACACATGTAGCATGCAACCACACAAAGGAAAAAAGGAAGGAAAATTGTAAAGGTATATTTTAAGAATATCCACACCTTTTAAATCCTGTCATGAAAAAGGTTATTTTGCTGACATGAACTTTTTTAAGTCCATGTATGTAGAAGAGTGTGCACACACCCCTATGTCACATGGATACGGCTGTGGATAAGGGGAACAGCCAATTTCATGAAGTTTTGAATATGACTAGTATATAATGGGACATGACACAAGGGCCAAAATGGAACGTTCTTGTGACACACACACACACACACACACACACACACACACACACACATTATCATATACCTTTAGATCACGAGAATAAACCCAAACCTTCAAAAGGAGCTCAAAAACAGAATTGAGAAATGATCTGCAATAAATGATAAGCATCAGTTATGGCGGATACAAGGAAAGGTTAAGAGGTTCAGTTCAACAATATAAATTTCCAACTCACAGAACATCAGCATCAAGGAATGCTTCAAATGGAGAATCATTGTTATACTGCCATGCAGCTTGACACCAACATTTGAATGCTACAATCATAGCAAGTGAAGTTAGTACTGTAATGAAATAAGGAATGAGCCCACACACCTCACAAGAGGCACAAATACAAGCCACATAAGGCACAAGCACAAAAGCCACTTAGGGCTAAGAAGAGAGCACACACACAATCTAAAAATAAATGTTTTATTAATAATAAAATACACACAAAATGCATGCAGAAAAGGAGACCAGAAGTCCCATATATAAGAGAACAAGGAGAGAGAGACCAATATAGCAGTTGGGGAGCTCCTAATGGCTAGATATCGGCTATTTATGTCAAAAGACAATTATGCCCTTAAACAAAAAAAATACAAAAACCTAAAATACATTCTAAAATGAAAAGAAAACAAATATATATATATATGTATATATCAAATACATATTTGAACAGCCCCCTCAAACTCATGGTGTCACAACCGAGAGTTTGCCAAGAAGAAAGTGGAATCTAGGAGAGGGAAGAGTTTTGGTGAAGAAGTCCACCAATTGATACTTAGATGTCACGTATGGCAATGTAATGATCTCCTTTAGAAAGTCTTCACAAACATAGTGACAATCCATTTTTATGTGCATGGTTCTCTCATACAACGTATGATTGCCCGCAATATAAACTGCATTTTTATATCACAACATAATCTTGAGGGTTCTTTTAGGTGAACTCCCAAGTCTTCTAACAATTGTCTCAACCACACTAGCCCAGAAGCAGTAGTTGTTATAGCCAGGTACTCTGCTTCTGTAAAAGATAGGGACACCTTTTGTTATTTTTGCATTTTTATATGATATTAAGGAGTCACCTACAAAAATACAAAAACCTGTAGTTGAGTGACAGTCACTCACATCAATCAAATAAATATCATCAGCAAACAACATACATCACGGCACATTTTTTTGAATTGATCTCGTAAGCTCATCCATCACTATAGCAAATAGGAAAGGGCTTAAAGCAGATCCTTGATGTAACCCAACCGTTATAGGAAAATTGGTTGTCACCCCTCCACAAGTGCGGACATTGGTTATTACTCCTTCATACATATCTTTAATTATACTAATGTACTTGAGAGAAACACTTTTTTTCATCATTGTCCACCAGAGAACGCCCCTAGGTACTCTATCGTATGCCTTCTCCAAATCAATAAAAACCATATGCAAATCTTTGTTCCTCTCTCTATTTCTCTCAATAAGTTGTCTAAGAAGATGTATAGCTTCTATAGTTGATCTTACAGGCATAAAACCAAATTGATTCTCCGATATCATGACAACCTTCCTCAACCTAGACTCAATCACCCTCTCCCAAAGTTTCATAGTATGACTCATGAGTTTTATACCACGATAGTTTGTGCAATCTTGTATATCACCCTTATTCTTATATAGAGGCACCAAAGTACTCTTCCTCCACTCATTAGGCATCTTATTTGTCCGCCAAATCTTCTTAAAAAGATTTGTCAACCATTCTAAACCTTTCTCTCCCAAGCATTTCCAAGCCTCGATAGGTATACCATTTGGGCCAACTGCCCTTCTTGATTTCATTTTCTTCAAAGCCTCTGTAATTTCTTTCTTTTGAATGTTGCGCATGAAGCCACGATTCATCTCATGAAAAGGAATGGACAAGTTTCCAAGATCCTGGGTATGACTTCCATTAAATAGCTTATCAAAATAATCTTTCCATCTCTCCTTAATCTCCTCATCTTTAACTAAAACTCTTTGTGTTTCATCTTTGATACATCTAATCATATCCAGATCCTTCGATTTCCTATCTCTCATCTTTGCAAGCCTATAAATATCCTTCTCGCCATCTTTGGTATCCAACTTGTCATAAACCTCCTTATATACCTTATCCCTGGCGTTCTGAACTACTTTTTTAGCTTCCTTCTTTGCTATCATATACTTTTCCAAATTCTCATTATCACGATTTTTACTTAGATTTCTATAACACTCTCTTTTAACCTTAATAGCTAATTTGACATCCTGGTTCCACCATGATGTATCCTTACCTAGCGGTGCACCGCCTTTAGACTAACCCAATACCTCCTTAGCCACCTTTCACATGCCACCCGCTATCTTATTCCACATTGATTATGAATCCTCTTCGAGACACCAATCAGCTTCCTTAACTACCTGCTCTACAAACATTCCTTGTTTAGCTCATTTCAGTGCCCACCACTTAATTTTAGGATCTATCCTATGTCTATCCCTTTTGAGGCCTTGTCTAATTCTAAGATCTAAAATTAAGACTCTATGTTGTGTAGCTACACTTTCTCCCGGTATAACCTTATAATCGATGCAACAACCCCTATCTCTCTTTCTAAGTAGGTGAGACTCCCTCTTCCTAAACCAAGTGTTTGTTAAGATCATATCATAGGACAAACCAAAATCTAAAATCCTTTCTCCACTTTCGTTTCTTTCTCCTATACCATAGCCTTCATGGATACTCTCAAATCCATCCCTACTAATGCCTACATGTCTATTAAGGCCACCACCGATGAAAAGCTTTTCTCCATAAGATATCCCTTGTACTACTCCATCTAAATCTTCTCAAAATTGACGCTTAATGGAATCATCTAAACCTACTTGAGGTGCATAAACGCTAATAATATTAATAATATTTGTACCTAATACTAATTTAATAAGTAAAATCCTATCACCCTTCCTACGGACCTCAACTACATTATCTATAAATTCTCACCTACCCATTTGGTCTCTTGTAGACATAAAATATCAATCTTTCTCCTACACATAACATCTACTAACTTTACCAACTTACCAGTTAAAGACCCTATGTTCCAAGTGGCTAACCTAATTTTATGGTCTTGAACTAACTTCTTTACCCCCACCCGTCCAACAAAGTGAGGGAACCCTTGCCCATTTGACACCACAACCTGGATAGATACAATAAGTCATGCAAATACAAGAGAAGAAACAAGATATAAAAAAGCTAAATATTTTATTGATGTGAAATAAACACAAAAAATATACAAGAATAGCAGTGAGAGAGTAGGCAATAAGGGAGTGACAGAAAATGACAGGAATAGCCTAACAGCTAGTTGGAGGGAGGTCCAATGTCAGTTAGACCTCCTCTAACTAGCTGTTAGGCATAGTCCTGGCGGCTAGCTTGGTCAAAATAGTTTGACAAAAAATAAAAATTACAAAAATATTAGTCATTAAATATTAACTAAAAACAAACATAAAAATACTTATTCTAACCTTACAAGTATACGTTTATGTATATTTAATCTAAATACTAAATACCTAATAGGTATACCTAGAAAACAAAAAGGATACAAAGAATAACAAATACAAAGGAAGCACGGATAAGTATACCTCGATAACTAAAGCACAATAATATATTTATCATAATAATCCCCTCCCCAATCAAAGTCTAAGTAGGCAATTACATCCAATGGGGAGGAAGATAATAAAAATAATCCATGATTAATAGTATTTTTAATGTATCTAATAATCCTCGTTACAATACTCTTATGTACGGTAGTGGAGACTGTTGGAATTGACTAACAGAATGAATTGCATGGGCAATATTAGGTTTAGTAATAGAAAGATAAGTTAATGCTCCAATCATTTGTTTATATGGAGTTGGATTCTTCAAAGGTTCTCTATCATCTATCTTCATTTTTGCATTTATGACCTCTGGAGTATCAACCCTCCTTTTCATCAGTAATTCTCGATCAAGCGAGCGATTATCTCATTTACGTATTTAGTTGTGCCAAAAGATAATCACGATGTGAATATACTACTATACCAATAAAATAATGAAGAAAGTTAAGATCTGTCATATCAAAATTAGCCTGAAGGATATCCTTAACATGAGCAACTCCCTGCTTTTCACCACCTATGATGATCATATCATCAACATAAAGTAGTAGAATCACCATACCTGCATCACAGGACATAACAAATAGGGTTGTATCAGTATAGCAAGATTTAAATCTCAATTGAATTATTACACTGCTAAAATGATCACACCAAGCCTTAGGAGCTTGTTTCAAGTCATATAAGGCTTTGCACAAGCGAAGGACCTCTCTACGTGCCAACGTTAATCTTAGAGAAGGTTCCATATAAACTTCTTCATTAAGATTTCCGTTGAGAAAAGCATTTTTTACATCCATTTGATAAATAGGCCATTTCTTAATTGATGCTATGGCTATAAGTGTTCTAGCAGTGGTCATCCTAGCTATCGGGGCAAAAGTTTCTTCATATTTTATCACATATTCTTGACTATATCTACTAACCTAATTTTGTATATTTTCAATGATCTATCGCATTTGGTTTTAATTTTGTAAACCCATCTACACCCTATGGGTTTCTTTCCTAAGGGTAATGATAGGACTTCCCATTTTCAAACTATAGCTTCTAATTTGTTGTTCATAGCTTCAATCCTTCAATCCATTCTTGTTCATTCTTAGCTTTATTAAAAGAAAATGGTTTTATATATGAGTGAATGGCCATGAGGCATGCTCTATATTTTGGTTCAAAGGATTCATATTTTGGTTCAGTGTGTTGACTGCACCCAGGGTCAGGTTGACCGCACCGGGTGCCGCACCCGCATCGCGTCGCATCAACGCGGGTGTGGCACCCAGTTGGCCGAGTCCCTGCGACATAGATTATGACTAACAAATTGCACATGAAGTGTAGAGCCGCTTCCATCAATATAGATAATCTGACCTCATGCATACATACAGACAAACATGCATGTGTTTGTGTGTGAGAGAGCCATAAACCCAAGATCCATTTTGAAATTTGAATACAGTCTACCAACTTGACATATAGAAGGTTATAGGTCCGGCACGTTACATACCTTTTGCGAAGATTGGCCTTTGGGAGTCTTTCACGTTCCCAAGGATAGGCAACACTCGCAACAGGACACCTTTTAGCCGTGGGATGAACAGTAATGCTTAAGTGGAAGAATAAGGCCTAATGTGAATTTCAGAACAGAGCTATAATCCTTAAACAGGCTTCATTCAATCAAGTGCTAAAAAGGAAATGTGAAACCTCCTGTTGAAGCAAAATCCGCAAGTGTTTGAACCATGGCTGGCAATGATGAGTTTGGTCCAGAGAGATGAACAGAAATTTCATCCATCATCTAGCACAAAGAGACAAATCAGGCAAGGAAATCTCCATGATACACTGACTAAATCCATCTGAATTAAGTATGCAAGACTATCAGAGAGTAAACTTCGTATGATATGATATCTGAAATCCATATGAATGTGAAAGGTGCATGTAGCTTGTAAATATTAGTTGCCCTGATGCAAGGAATGCTTATAACAGAAGCTGTCCCATACAAACATAAGAACCTATCGGGTGCAGCACAAGTGCACGATTATAACAATAAGCCGTGTCATACAAACATGGAAACCTATTATGTGCAGCACAAGACACAAAAAGCAACATGAGCATAGCCATGATGATACGCTTATGCATTAACCATTTAAAGTATTACTTAAAAAGAAAAGAAAAAACCTGTGCTGTGAGAGAGAAGTGGATGGAAAGGTTTTATTAATAGAATTGGTTAAAAGAATGGGAAAAGTGGGAAAGGACAAGACATTGGTTAGTGAACACGATAAAAATTGTACGTAATTTTCATCTGTTGAAAAAGAATATTTTTTATATTTGATTATAATCACTAATGCAAATACTTTTTATGGTCATCAATATTTTGTATTGGTTATTACCTAAATATTTTTTAGCTTTGGCACTCTAAACATATCAGCTATAAGTTTAGCTATAGTTATGGTAAATCATAGTTTTAAAAAACCAACGGGGGCTCCGCTTGTCTGGCAGGAGCAGTTAGGGCACGTCACCTTGTGTTGTGATGTTGCAAGTTCGAACCCCAAATGGTATGGTTGTATAACTGATAGGGGTCTGCCTAACGCCAGCTTTCTGTGTCGAAAAACATCATAGTTTTAAAACCCAGTGACGCAGGAGTCAACTCATCATGTGTTGACCCGTGACTCAGATGGATCAACACGGTGACTTGTTCGGGTCATGTAAACTTAACATTTTATATAAAATATGTAAAATATATGTATATATATATTTTACATAATATATAAAATATATAATATGTGTGTCTATATACATATATATCAAATATATGTATGAGTCGGCCAAATCATGCCAAAACTTGGCAGACTCGGCCAAGTTTTGTGAGTTTTTGACTCATTCACTAAATTGAACCAGCAAGAGACCGAGTTGGGCTGAGTCAGTGGGTTTACTCACCAGGTTTTTAAACATTGGTAAATAGCATTTAAAAATATAGCTCCAACCCGACTTGCATAGTCAATTAGGTTGAAGTTGTTAAGATATATATATATATATATATATATATATATATTATTTATAATAATGTAATAGATAAATATCCTCTAGGGGTATTTTCATTATTTTACTTATGTAATAGGGACTGTTCATTAGGAACAATTTTTCTCTTTTTTATTTATTTTCCCTTTTTTGTAATTTGCCCTTTTAAGCAAGGGCTCTATGGTCTTTTGACCATAGAGTCGTTGGAGGCTCTCCAACGGTCATAAATATGACCGTTGGGAGCTCCCAATCACTCTATTTGGAGCTCCCATTTGGTTTCTCTCCCCCTTGTAATGTGTATATAAAGGGTCTTTGTTCCCCCTCATTTGTTAATGCTTCTCTTAAGCATTTATGCTCAATAAAGATGAATATTTTTTACATTTTGTGTTTTTCTATTTTGTTTTTTAATGTTCTATATGCACTTAGTGCTTGTGTTGTTGCCCATTGTTGACTATTGTTTTGTCCTATAGTGGACTTGTGCTTGTGCACATCGTGGTTGCGAACTTGTAAGCCCTTAATGGCATTGGTTTGTGCCTATGCACTTTTGTGATTGTAAGCTTGTAAAACCCTTAGTGACATTATTTTTGTATTTTTCGCTATTTCATGACAAAAGTCCACCCAAATACAATTTGGATGAGCATTTTATGACCATACTCCAATAAACGAGCTTGAGTCAGGTCAGTAGTTAATACAGACCTGATCCATTGACAACCTAATTCTAAGGCTACATGCCATGGATCTACATCCATCCAGCAAACCTTTTTCCATTGTTAAAGCAAACCGGGCTTGATTGAATCTATAATAGAGATTTGTGGAGAGAGAGAAGAGAGAGAGTTAATATCTGTAACCAATAACCATGCCAACTATTCATGTTGCAAGCAAATTTGTTCACATAGTTTGAAGTTGCACCAAGACCTTGCATCAGGGATGCAAATGGGTCACTGCAATGACTTGGTTCTAAATTGGACACTGACTGAGCCACATAATACATGTCTGAATCCAGAAAACTCGATCATAATTTTTGAAGAATAGCTGAATTTGACTGATTATGGAATAAAAATTTATTTAATTGTTCAGTTAACAGACATTCATGAAAAATGATTAATTTCTTCTGGTCATGTAAATAGTATTTAATGTTAAATACTTTCACATTTAGCAAGATGGGGCATTGACCCATCCCATGTAAACAGTGGTGTTTTGTTGGTTATTTGTGGTATTAGGTAATTCATAAAAACGACACACATTTACATGGTATAAGACACATGGTGCATGCTAGAAAAGATGGATTGTAGTTTTGAGGAGAATGTCATAAGTTGATTGATGAAGTCTACAAACATTTTTTACTATATCTTTTTCCAAGACAAACTGAAAGAAGAAATGACTGAATTTGAGTATTTTTAATCAATGATAGAGCAATAATTTTCTCATTTTCTGCTAACGTCAGGAGTGATGGCCCCTATTTACACATGGAGCATCATGAAATTGCATAGAAGAAGCAAGAACAATGGAGAGAAACTCAAAGTTTCATTAGAGTGAAAAACAAAGAGATACAATCACTATAAGGGATGATTACCCTAGCTGCACTAAAAGACAATCTTCTTTGACTTTGTGTCTATTCTATGTTTCAGAAATGCCTTGAAGAATAGATACATTTACAAGAGAAGGGTTAGCATCAAAACATGTACAACACACACTATGCAATGTGTCTCATGTTAAAATACATATATATATGTGCCGTGGTGTATGTTGTTTGCTGATGATATTGTTTTGATTGATGAGTCTAGAGCTGGGGTTAATGCTAAGTTAGAATTATGGAGACAGACATTGGAAGCAACAGGTTTTAAGTTGAGTAAGAGTAAGACAGAATATATGGAATGTCGGTTTAGTAAGCAACGAAGTAGTGATGGAAGTGTAGTGAAGCTTGGTGAGCAAGAAATACCGGTGGATGATTGTTTCAAATATTTGGGATCTATCATTCAAAAGTATGGAGAAAATGATGGAGATGTAAATCATAGGATAAAGGTTGGGTGGATGAAATGGAAAAGTGCAACTGGAGGGTTGTGCGATCGTAGAATGCCATTGCGGTTGAAGGAAAAGTTTTATAGGATGACTATTAGGCCCGCTTTACTATATGGTAGAGAATGTTGGGCTGCCAAGAGACATCATATTCAAAAAATGAGTGTAGTTGAGATGTGTATGCTTAGATGGATGTGTGGAAATACAATAAAAGATAAGATTCGGAACGAGGAGATACGTAAAAAGGTAGGCGTTGCACCCATTGAAAATAAGATGAGAGAATCGTTTACGGTGGTTTGGACATATTCGGTGAAGGCTTAATGATGCTCCAGTTAGAAGGATGGAGAAATGGGAAAATATATTAGTTAAAAGAGGTCGGGGTAGGCCTAGGAAGACTTGAATGGAGATGATAGGAAAGGATATGAATGCTTTGAACCTCATCGAGGACTTGGCATTGGATAGAAATGATTGGAGGAGAAGGATTCATGTGGAAGACCCAGAATGATTTTCTTTGTTGGTTCATATCGCCGACCCCTATTGTTTTGAGATGAAGGCGTAGTTGTTGTTGTTGTTGTTGTGTGTATATATATATATATATATATATATATATATATATATATATATATATATATATATAATACCCGATAGGGGTATTATCATCTTTTTACATAGTTGTTTTAGCAAACAACTATTTATTTTTATTTTTCAATTTTTTTTATTTCTTGTCTCAAAATCCAACCCAAAAGGGGCCCCACATAGAGTCGTTGGGGGCTCCCAATGACTCTATGGGAGGCCCCTTTGGTTCTCCTTTTGAGACCCCTTTTGGGGTGTATAAATAGGGGTGAACCCCTTTGTATTCTTCATTCTAGAGAGCTCTCTCTTTCAATAAAGAGTGTTTATTCTTAGTTTGTGCCTTTCTCAAGGCTTGTTTATGTTGTCTCATAGTGGACTTGGTTATTATCTCTCTTGTGTATTGGACCATTGTTGGTCATTGTGAATGCTTTTAGCATTCTTTATTTTTTGCATACTTCATTACATGGTTTCAGAGTCATTCGGTTCTTACAGGAAGAAGAGTGATATTCTTTTTCACATATATTGTCTTTATCCATCACTTTCTTTGGTGACATCATGGAATCCAAAATCGACGTATCTTTCAAGCTCAATGGAAAGAACTACATAATGTGGGCATCGGCAATGGAGAGCAACCTCAAAGGTAAGAAACTTTGGGGTTATGTTATGGGTTCTATTCCGGAACCCCAATTGGAGCTCACCAAGATGGAAGGAGGTCATGAAAAAGCTCTTGAGGGAGATGCTCGCCTCAAAGCCATTGAAGACCACCAAAAGAAAGTTGAAGATTGAGAAAACAACCACGCCAAAATCCTTGCTTATTTCATGAACAATGTCGAACGTAAGGTATCTGCTAATATAGCTAAATTTCGCCGAGCCAATGAGGCTTGGTTCTTTATGAAGAGTATGTATACCCAAAAAGACCTTGCAAGAGCGTATTTTTTGCAAGAAAAAATTAGAACCACCAAATAAGGTGATTCAAGTATACAAGATTACTCTAGTTCTTTAAATCCATTATGCGATGAGTTGGCTCTTTTGGAGCCAAAATGGGTAGTCATGGAGGATATTGAACTGAGGCAAAAACAAATGGAACAAGATCGATTGTTCCAATTTTTGTTTGGGCTATGTCCCAAATTTAAGCAAGTAAGGTCATCACTCCTCCATAGATCTACTTTTTCACCAATAGAAGACGCCATTGCCGAAATCACACAAGAGGAAACTAGGCTTGGCATGAGTAAGAACATTGATGAAGTGCTTGCCGTATCCAAACCAGGCAATAATGTTAAAACCTACAAACCACCCCATTTTGGAAAACATGGAAACAATAGTAGAGGAAGAAAGATGATTGTATGTCATCATTGTTATGAGTCGGGTCACATTAAACTTGTTTGCCCAAAGCTAAATGGAACATTCAAGCCTAATGTGGCGTCCCTTGAAGAATCCTCTACCACCAAAGAAGATGAGGGCAAGAGTGGCTACCTTAAAGAAACACTTGGTCAAATATCTATGGCTCTATAACAAATTCTCAAAGCTACTTCCTCCACATCGTTTGCGGCCATTGCGTCTACATCATCACCCGGTACGTATTCTTGGATTTTAGACTCTGGATCATTCTTTCATATGACCCCACATGAAAATGCATTAACCAATGTATGCACCAATTCAAAAAGCTCATGTGTTTCTATGGCCGATGGAACTTTTTTAAAAATCACAAGTATTGGAACACTTAATTCTAAAAATTCTCAAAACCTTTTTGTTCCAAAAGTAAGAATTGTTCCAAAGTTAAATTTGAACCTCTTTTCGGTTTCCCAAATTGCCGATGATGGATGTAAAATACTTTTCTCATTTAATGGTTGCTTTGTTTAGGATCTCCAGTCCGGAAAGCGGATTGAGCAAGGCCATAGGAAGGGGGGCATCTATTATATGGATCATCTAAACCTTCCTACAAACTCTTTTTGTACTTATGTCCAAGATAAAAGCATGGAAACTTGGCATAAAAGACTTGGTCATCCAAGTTATTCAAAAATGTATTTGTTTCCATTTGAAAACAAATTTTGTAAAGAAAAGGATATTAATTGCAAATATTGCATTTTTGGAAAAATGAAGTCTATTCAATTTTGAACTAGAACATTTCTTTCCACAAGACCTTTTGAATTAGTGCATTTGAATGTTTGGGGTCCATCTCCGGTCATAAGTGGTTACTCATACTATGTCACTTTTATTAATGACTTTACTCGTTATGTTTGGATTTATTTCCTCAATCATAAATCAGAAGTATTTTTCTTTTTTAAAGACTTTCATATGAAAATTCAAAATCAATTTCAAAATAATATATTCATTCTTATGTCTGATTCCGGTGGAGAATACTTGTCTAGCGAATTTCAAAATTATTTAAAACAAAATGAAATTTGCCATCAAAGATCATGTCCTAGAACTCCACAACAAAATGGACTAGCGGAAAGAAAACATAGATATATTATAGAAACCGCTAGAACATTGCTTATTTCTAAAAAAAATCCAAAAAAAAATTAGGTCAAAGTCGTCTTAACTTCAACATACTTAATCAATCGAATGCCTTCTTCTAAATTAAAGATGTTTTCCCTTATGAAAAGCTTTTTAAATTTTCCCCCGATTTAATCGTCTTCGCATCTTTGGTTGTAAATGGTTTGTTCTCTCAGATAAGAGAGATAAGTTGTCTCCAAAGACAATTGAATGTGTTTTTCTAGGTTATGGGGAAAATCAAAAAGATAATAGGTGTTTTGATTTCAAGAATAACAAACTATATGTTTCAAAAGACGTGACTTTTTTTAAAGATGAAAATGGATTTGAAAAGCTAGATAAACCAAATGAAATTGACTACATGATCTTATAGATGATATATGTGATGATTCTATGAATCATCTTGAAAGTATAGATGATACTTGTAAAGTATCCAATATTGAAATATCATCACATAATGATGATACTAATAATGAAAATATTCATGTTTATACTCGAAGAGAACAAGAAAGGCCTATTAATGCCTTGAAGAAATTTTTTGAACTTACCGAATCTTTGGAAGAAACCCCCGTTAGGCTATCTTTTAAAGAATTCGTTCCACCAAATAGGTTTGTGTCATATGAGTCTCTTGCGCCAAATTATCGGGCATGCCTAATAGCCTTATACTCATATTATGAACTCACTCATTATAATCAAGCCAAAACTCTACCTCACTGGTTTGAAGCAATGAAAATAGAATTGGATGCTCTAAAAAAGGCTAACACTTAGGAAATAGTCAAGCTTCCTCCATATAAGAAACCTATTGGATGTCGTTTGGTCTTTAAGGTTAAAACCAAAAGCGATGGATCCTTAGAAAGATATAAAGTCAGATTAGTAGTTAAGGGATATTCGCAAGAATATGGAATTGAGTACGAGGAAACATTTGCGCCTATAGCTAGAATGACAAGCGTTAGAACCTTAATAGATGTCGCATCAACCAAAAAATGGCTAATATATCAACTCGATATGACAAATGCATTCCTAAATGAAAATTTAAATGAAGAAGTATACATGGATCCACCACCCATAGTTAATATTGCACAAGGTCAAACGTTTAAAAGCCTTATATGGTCTTAAACAAGCTCTCAAGGCTTAGTATGATCGTTTTAGTGATATCATGATTAAATTAGGATTTCGTTCATGTTATATTGACACTGCTTTGTTTGTCAAAAATGCAGGTAATAGTATTGTTATCTTATTACTTTATGTTGATGACATGATTATCACAGGAAATGATCAAATTAGTATTGTTAATGTTAAAAATATATTAAAAGATAGTTTTGATATGTCTGATTTGGGTTTCTTTTGATATTTTCTTGGCATTGAAGTTGCATATTCTCCCCGAGGATATATATTGCCACAGACGAAGCTTGTTGCAGATATATGTAATAAATCTGGAATTTCAGATGATAAAAAAGTGGAGACTCCAGAAGTAATTAACGCAAAATTAAGGTTGGAGGATGGGGTTCTTCTAGAAGATCCTACACCCTACAGACAACTCATTGGATCTCTCACATATCTGACTATCACCAGACCAGACATCGCTCATGTTGTTCACCCTCCTTGGGCATAGATGTAAAGATAAAAACTGGGAGGTGGTGGTGGGTAGTGCTGCTGGATTTTGAGGGTATATACTCTAAGACAACCATCTACACCTATCCACTCAAGGATGTGTTGGGCAAATATAGATTGGCCAGGAATTTGCCTTTCATGGATAGGTAACACGAGGGTTGGAGTTTTTCAACCATAATTTGTGTTTTGGATTCTACCATTGGGTGATTTTTCACAATTGCTCACTGTTAGCACTGTTTTTATGTAGTAATAAAACACTTCTATTCTGAAAAAAAAGATAAATCTTGGCAATTTTTTCAAAAATGAAAAATAATGCAAATAAAGATTACAATTGTGAATGTTTAATTGGATTTCTTATGCATTTGTTGGAAAATCTTGTGAAGATTCAAACATGCTGAGATTTTATGACTTCTCACCAAGTTTTGAAGTTTTTGTTTCTTCCAAATATAAAAGAAAAGGACCACAAAATCTTGCAAGAAGTCACAATTAAGGCGCACATGCACACACATAACACTCATGAAGAAGATCATACAATCCGTGTGAGAATTAGAGGTGGTCAGAACCTAGACATGAATCTAAATTTTAGATTGCAACCCTAAATATCAAGCATGTAGTCAATAACACACATGACGTTCAACTCATACCAATATTAGAAACTCATGAAAATTCCCATGCATTTCCAATGCCTAAAATAGTGGACAAATTTGCACAAGTCGAAGCACATTTCAATGGTCTCTGCATTAACTTCGAAGGAACCTTGGTACGCCACATATGACTTACATTTATTGGATGTTGGTGTTGTCAGGAACAAAAACCGCTGAAAATGGATTTTTAGGCTTGGGCATAGAATCCATCTTCCAAAATGGGGCTAGTCTACATTTTCCTAATGTATACATATATAATAACACACACAAGATCAAATGAAGAACGCATCAAGAAGGTAATTCAAAGGCATGGGCATATTAGTGCAATAAAAAACTGCTGAGTTTTTCATCTTTTTGAATTTAGATCCCACAATCCAATTGCATTGACCAAACCTGCCAAATGTTAAATAGAATAATGTTGAATCACTGATTGCATATAACATCTGGTTATCAAATCTACCAAAAATCAAAACAGGTGCACATTATCATGCAGTGATAAACATACAGAAATGCATACATATTATATATATATATATATATATATGTGTGTGTGTGTGTGTTGCTGATCAGCTTTTTCATTTTTTATAGAAAGGGCAGATAAATTGTGGGAAATTCAATTACTGCACCAAAAAAAGAGAGACATCAATCATTAAGTTTTTCATACAAACTCTAAATAATGCTAGGAAATGCCACTTTGCTTTCACCCTGAAAATGTTAATGATGTCAACCAAGAGAAAAAGAGCACACATTTTCACATCACTGTTTCATGTTTCTAACACAATGACAAGCATTCTTGTGGTTCACAAAAAATATTGTGCACATAACATGGAGCAGAATGTATATTATAGATATTCTTCCTATAGCAGCTTTTACACAGTATGACATGGGAACATGGTGTCACATACAGATGATGAATGAAGACAGAATGCCAAAGACAGGTGGGCAAGGCACGTTCTAAACAGACAAAAAATATACCACATTATCTTAATATGTTGGATGAATGTGGCAGTTGTGACTTTATCAATTGGACCTGGATTAGTTAATCCAAGTTAAGTGAAAACCAAGATGTAGCCTGATCAGTTGGATGATACACCTAATGGAAATGTGCAATTTTGTTCCATGGGAAAGGCTGATGAAAATCATTTCTAGGGTATGTTTGGTTGCATTCAAATGTGATTTGAAATCTCATGCAAATCAGAATAAATCTCATTTGCACAACTAACCAAACATGTGATTTGGAATCTCATGCAAATGAGAAAATGAATCTCATTTGCACATATAACCAAACATGTGATTTGGAATCTCATGCAAAAGTGAAAAGGAATGTGATTTGAAATCACATTTGAAGTGACTCTCATGTGATTCCAAATCACATGGTGGAATAAGTGATTTGAAATCATGACTTCAAATAACATTTGATTCCATATCGTGTGATTCCAAATCACATGAGATGCAATCAAACATACTTATAATGTATGATAGACAAATAAACATCATAGACACAAAAGTAAGAACTCACCAGGTCAGGCATATGCATTCCTATTGCAACAACTAAACCTGATGCTGCCCTTTGCCAATCAGCATTTATATCCTGGTAAAATCAGATGGCAGTATAATATCAGTGCATTCTTGTTAACCAGAGTTAATAAACGGAGAAATTACAATGACTAGCATGCACCCAACAAAAATCATTTGGATCTGGAAGTATGTATGTTATCATATTCCTCAAAGTCAATATACTCCCTTGAATGAAAAATGTTGTGCAAAGCTTCTTCTACTACCTGAGTAGGCTTTTGTTTTAAAGCCATGAAAATGTTGAACAAGTTAACCAAAAGGTTGACTAAAATATTTTCTGTGCATGTTATCTCATAAGGTTTCAATAGAGGATGATGGTGTTATCCTTTCAATTTACTGCAAGTGCAACAAAATTTGAAATGTGTACTTCACTCCTCGACATCAATAACAGCACTCACCTCCTTTTGCTTTTAGCAAAAACTGGTATTCTCAGAATCTTTGGGTTGTTTAGGAGAACTCTAAAGTTAAGGAGCGACCAGGAGGCTATAAGACAGGAATCCAAACGAGAAGGGAAGGGGGAAAGGAGCAGGGTCTGGTGAGGGGAAGAAGGTTTCTGATCAGTGACTACGGGAATCGGAGGGTGGAGCTCTTTTGCTTCTTATCTTTTAGCAAAAATTTGTGTTGCAAAATCTTAACAAAGGGAAACTTAGACATCAATATCTTCATACTCACCCTGGAAAGCCTTGACAGGTTTGCAGAGAAATGGTGAGTGAGGAGAGAATGAGTCGCTGTATGGTGAATAGAGGAAAGACTACAGAAGGCCCATGGGATTTAGACAAGGGTGTTTACTGTAGACATTGAAAGCGAGGAGCTTACCAGATAAGAACAAGCCTCTTACAACAAAGGATTGTAGGAAGAGCACAAAGTTGATTGTGGCAAATTAGCAGAAGAATTATGAAGCAGTCAATTTAAACTCTAGGACATACACTAGAAGAAAACTTGAAGAGTAAATAGATGATTTTTCCATGACTTGGAGGACTCTCCACCATTTAAGGAACAGAAACAGAAATCAAATGTCAGTGAATAAGTAATTGGAAGGAGATTTTTTAAAGAATTTGGCCAATATGCTAATGTCACACCTTAATTCCAACACCCTTCATTTGGAAGTCATCAAAGGCTTATTAAAGGGTAATATGAGGGAGATTCTCGTGACGCATGAGTAAGGTTACCATTTGAGCCCCTCTTCTCTAAAGAATGATACAAGTCAGAAGAAGAACCATGGGGAACAGTAGAATTAAACAAACTAAGATAATCAAGATGCTCGTACAATAAGTCAGAGATCTACCATCTAATATTGGAGATTGGTGGTGCTTTGGATGTGTAACACTAAACTTTAGATAGAGATCATTCTTTGTATTTTGTTTTTGAAAAATAGAAAAATCAATTCAAATTGAATCATAGTAAGTACAAGTCTAATAAGAGACAGAATGGTCAGAACCAGAAACCATCTATTTTAATTTCACGCTACCCAAGTCTGATAGTACCCTCTAAACCTAATATTATCCTGAGAGTCCAATCCAGGGAAGAATGTTCAATTGCTTTATTTAGGTCAATTCCGGTTGGTCTGAAGAGAGTAAGATTCGCCTTCCCAAAGGTCCATCGGATCTTCACTAGAGACGGATGTCTAAATAGATGCTGGAGATGATTAGAAAAGATTGGTGTCTTGTCGAGAAAAGAGTTAGAGTTGATCAGTGAGAAACTGAAGGCTCAAGTGATTTGATGGGTAATAATGATGAACAGTGTGCATTATTTAGTTTGCATCAAGGTTACCAAACTAAGAAGCGGAAGCAGGAAATGAAAGGAGAAGGGAGGCATTTTTAAATTCATAAGAAGTAGAAAGCGAGGAATCAATTTAAAAGCAAAATAGAAAAAAAAATGAAGTGATATGGGATCAAATGGGAAATGAATACCAATCAAACAGGAATGGAATAAAAACTAAAATAAAATTGAATATTCTTAGATTTCATGTTTTTGTAGTGTAAGAATTAATTTTTTTTCAAAATCTAAAAATGATGGTTACCAATTTAGAGAAAGTATATGGGAAGTTAGTGAATAGCATGAAAGAAAGTGCATGGAAAACATGAAAAGAAGCACGAGAGAAGTGCATAAGAAGCATGGAAGAAACGTGTGGGAAACATAGGAGAAGCATGAGAGAATTAACATTCCCATCAAGCTTCAGAAGCGAGAAGTACTGTGCTTACAAATTAAGCTTTTGGGAAGCGTGCTTCCCACCTATCTATGAAACTTCTGGTAACCATGGTTTGCATGGCAGTGTACTGCTCAAGGAAGCCATTTGTAGCCCACAAAGGAAGGTAAAATTTTCTTTAGGTCATGGATCGGGTGTAAAACCATACTATATTCTCAGCCCGCTCGAAGTTACTGATGTCCAAAAGGTTTCGGAGGTATCTTTAAGAAAACTTCAAAAAAGAAACAATAAAAGGTGGATTGGAACCCTTAGGCTTGAGTTGTTTGCTTAGTTGTCATAGGTGTTTGGCGGAGCCTAGGCGGTGAAACCCTAAAAAGGCCTAGGCAAGGCCTAGACGGTTCCCACAATAAAAAAATAAAAAAACAAAAAAACATAAGAAGAAACATTTATATTGTCTTATCTTCTTCTTATTCTTCTTCTCAAAGAAGAAAACAAATGATATGTCTTCAAAAAAAAATTAAAAAAACCTAGGCGGTGACAGCCTAGGAGGCAATATAGGGCCCCACTGCCCAGACCAGGTCGCCCAGGCGGTGGGGCTGCGCCTAGGCACCGGCTTTGACAACTAAGGTTGTTTGGATCCTAAATCTCAATTCTAACCGAGCTCTATTTTCATAATTTCTCTATTTCATTAAATAGAACTTTAGATAATCGAGTTATATGTTTTGTGTAACGCCCCCAAAATCAAGGACTTATAACTTTTTAGGAAAAATTCGAAAGCTTTGTAATCAATCCTTTTTCAGAGTTTAAAATAGCAGTTCAACGGAAAATTGTGTTTGAAATGACAAGTCAATAGACCTTGAGAGCATTATAGGCGAACTTTCCTTTACACAACAGATTTGTAACTCCGTACATTCATTGAAACCAGATAAATTCAAAATGAGGTTTTAAAGTTTATACGAAAGTGAAATTTCAAAGAAACTCTTATACCAAATTACAAAAAAATGTCCTCAGAAGCGAAACGTCAGGGAAAGAGTTTCATCTTGATATCATCACGTCATTGTGTCATCGCCTGCCATTATGACTTCATCATCACCTGAACTCATAAAACGGGTCAAATTGATGAAAATATGGTAGGTGCATAGGTATCACAATTCAGTTAAGACTAACATATATATTGTTTCTTTCGCGATGTGCAAGTCAAAATAAATAAAATGAACATAATAACTTTGTTTCGATATTAACTGCGCTGAAGGTACGCACAGGAGAAACATAAAAACAACCAAAACTGCCCAGGGGTTGGTTATGCTATGTATTTTGATCCCCAGACAACTAACTCAATCTGTTCTAAAGAAAAGGGCCAGTGACCAAGAGAAAATTCCCTAAAGGCATTGGTGGCAAGAAATGCAACCAACTTCTACAGAAGTCCATAGGATCTACTACCTAGGCTAATTTTTTGTAGTCCTGTCCCCTAACTCCAATGACAGGGGACACCAAGTCAATTGTTACTCGATGAGCGTAGTTGTTAACAATCTGTCCATCGAAGTTTTTTATCATCTCATCCTCTCCCTTGACAGAACCAAGAGAGGATTGGGTATGTCAGGTTCTATTTTAACTGTCGACCCATTCTACATGCTCTGGTCTTTCAAACCAAATCGAGCATCTTACCTATGAAAGCGATAATCACTATTTATGTGATTTTCTTTTCATCATTGTGCATTTGCACGCTATGAGGTTACCATAAACCTCTCATTTAATCATTGTAGTACAAACATGCTGTACATGTCTGATAGTACCATTACGATGAGAGGGGTATCGGTTTCTCAAAAAGAAACCCCAACATTATTTAGAAATTTCAAAGTTTTGATTATCACTATTTATGTGATTTTCTTTTTATCATTTTGTATTTGCACGCTACGAGGTTACAATAAACCTCCCATTCAATCATCTTAGTACTAACATAACCTTGCATGTCTGATAGTACCGCTACGATGAAAGGGGTATCGGTAAAGAAGTCTACAATTTCAATTTGGTACTCAGATGTAGAATAAGAGAGTTCAATAGTGCACCTAAAAAACTCTTCTTGAATATAGTAGCAATCCATTTCTATGTGTTTGGTCCGTTCATAGAATGTGTGATTACTAGTGGTGTAAATGACAGTTTTGTTGTCACAACACATCTTCGATGGAGTGGAGATGGTGACAGCAATATCTCTTAATAGAATTCTCAATCAAATGATCTCAATGGTGGTAGTCGCCATTGCTCGATACGGCTTCGGTGGAGGAGAGGGACTCATGTTGCTAAAAGGCACTAAATTTAGGTAATGGAATGTCTTCATAAATGGCAGTTGACAGACAAAACAGATACCATTAGCTGGAAGTTAATGAAAGAGTGTATTTTCCACCTTGTCCTTCTATCGAGTTGCACTTGACCCAAGTATGCATCTGTTTACATATAAATCTATTTGGAGCTTAAGCCCTTCTCCAAGAGCTAGACTCTTTTTTCTAGACACTAAATTCAGGAAGATCAACATTTGGACCTGATCAAGCAATACAATGTTCAGCTAGTGCATTATGTATAGTTGTGAGGAAGAGACCATGGCAGTATTGTTCATTTTTCCAACATTTATTCAAACTAGCTTGGATGGATATCTTGTCAAGGTATGCCCCAAATCTTGTTTTAGGGATCTTATTTTGAGCCCATCGCAGATGCTTAGAAAGCAAACAGTGATGATCCGGAAGTAGTGGCTATTCTTTATTTTGTAGACGGAATGGCTAGAGAGGAACAACTGAACACTCCAAAATGATTATGCTAGCAATTTGGCGATGCAAATGAGAATTCAGACTAGCAAATTCTCAGGCAGAAAATTAGCCTAGTCTAAGATGGACTTGCAACGGATATGGGCTTCAAGATTAGGATCTTTTATTGTTTAACGAATTGTTGTTCACCTTGTAGCTTAGTGACCACCCTGTTTTTATTTAATTTCCCCTTTTTTATGAAACCAACAACAGAGAAAGCAGGCAGTATTCTAGTAAAACTAGCTCAGGCTCAGCACATCTGGCTTGGGCTCGTTACAAGCTTGTTCAAGCCGAAACCCAAGCTGGGTCGAAGCATAAAAGAGCCTAGCCCAAAAGGCTTGGACTTCACTGCTTTGACTTGTTTACCACCGTAGATATATACTAAATCCTCATAGTATGGGATGAGTTGTATGGTATGTTTGTACTTTGCACCCTTTCATCTACCTAAAAGAAATAGCTACACTCCCATGAGTTTCTAGTAATTGTTGTGAGACGATCATGTTATGCAAACCACAACGGAAACGAAGCAAACCACAAGATAAAGAGAAGAAAAGAACAGAGAAGACATAAGATTTTTGTGATTCGGCACTCGGGCCTACGTTCACGAGCAAAGGAAGAGCAAGAAATCCACTAGCAAATGTGAGGAAACACGGAGGTGAGATACAGAGCTCACAAAACCCTAACCCCCAATACACCCGAAACTCTCATATCCCTACTCTCAAAAGAAGGAGGCTATATATATGACGAAGAGCATAAAACCCTAGTTGGTACAAAAGGGAAAATTACAAAACTAGACATGGCCCAAGACTGCAGCTCACCACAAAGTCCCATTGAAAATCCCCATTGTCACCAAAAATTTTTGGATCGGGTCATGGATCGGAGTTGGTCTAAATTCAAGACACCATAACAGATCATCATTTCCCATAGATATGGATTTTGGAACAAAAATGATGATGATGGTGAGACTAGATGCATGATCAAACTGGTTGTAGTATCCTTCCTGTCAACTGCCTTCGCAGAACCAAATTAGAATGTAAGAAAAAGCATGTGGATTTTCATGTTCCACCTATCTTACTTAAGTGGTAAGTTAGTCAATTCTTTACCGAGCAGATGAGCGACAGATTGATACCGCCTAGAACACAGACCAAAGGACGGCAGGCAATGATGTGTGTTCGCGTGGGCTTCCGTAATGAAAGGAGCTTCGACAAGTGCAAAAAATAACTAAGACACCTCTGAAGCTAATTCTCAGCATAAGGATTAAACTCGCACTTCAATCGTAATAGCATGGTCAAACTGAAGATGGAAGATAACATCATTCTTGAGTCTTAGAATCTAAAGTTGAAACAACCAAGTATTCTGCAAACCATGGATCGACATGAAAGTACTTCATGCTGCTCTAGCAAACATGGAACTAAAGCAGGATGGTGATGGGTTGGCATATTGATTCTGGTGCAGCAAATCATGTCACGGAAGACATTGAAACATTCTCGCGATTTTAATCCCAAATTGAAATTTTTGCTGTTCAATTCTATAAACCGAAACCGTACTAGAAATAGAAAGCAACATATTCCACCCCATCATGGTTAATCCACAACATGTGCGCGGAGGTAACAAAAGCATGAATTGAAACAAAAATTGCACCTTCGAAGAGATCATTTCTGCGAGGGTAATCTTGATCAGCTTCAACATGAGTGCAGGATCGAGATCTTTGCTATCAATGGCACGCACCGCATGCGCCATCACGAGGAAAACGCCCGAAATGTTCGCGAAACGCTGAGAAAAACCAAGGCAGGATATGGCACAATACTCGCTAACAGAAAAAGGAGGGCATTCTCACAACTAACCTTTCTTCCTCCTCTTGAAACCGCCGAGCAGCAATCGAGGACGAGCATGGGGTTTCTGCGAGCACGAATCGACGGAAAAGTTGGACGAAATGTCGGCGAAAAGCGTTATGAGGAGAGCAGAATTGTGAAAGCGGCAGTGGGACTTACAGAGGGGAGATCTCGTAGAGTGCAGCCATCGATGCTTCTCTGACGACTGAGGATTCATCTTCGAGGGAGTGAACGAGCACCTCCACGGCATCTGAAACAAGGGAAAGATGAAGGGAGGGAAGGAGAAAGAAGGAGATAGGTGGTGAGAGAGTTTCGTACCTCTGGCGTTAACGTGATGGCTTCCGGACGTCGAGACAGACATGGGACTTGAAGGTGGAGGTCAGAAGGGTTTCGGAAAGTCCTCCTTTTCTCTGCTTGTGCCCAAAACCGACGGGTTGGACAACCGCCTTTTGCCTTTCATGGGCTTCGCTGTCCGCCGATCCAACTGGTCGTCTTTTAAATTTAAAGAGGGCTGATAACATGCGGGTTGTAGGCAGCTATGTCCCACGAGGTCGACGTTACGTGATAAGAAGAGCTGGCACCTTTTTTTTTTCTTATAAAAAAGTTTTATTCATAGTCTCACTTTTTATCTTATATTTCAAAAAGATGTTCTCTTCTTTGGTAAAGGACATCTTAAGCTCTTACTTTTTAGTGAGGTTATCGAATAGAAACCTCAAAAGATGAATTAACTCAAATTATCTATAATGATGGGAACTTGTCGAATGAAACATACAAAATGGGTTTTTTCTTGTTTTTTTTAAGTTCTGAACGGATCTTACCTATATACTTAATTGCAAAGAGATGTATGATTGCATCGAGTTGTCACTTAGCATCGGAGTCTGGGTGCAGTTGCAAAGACTTAAGTACCCTTTCTTGCTATTCTTGCTATGAAACAATAGTTCGACAAAACGACAAAAATGTCCTTCATCCAAAAAAGGGAAATGACAGTTCGAGAAAAGGATAATTAGAAAAGTGAAACGTCGATTCGAGAATGATGTTAACTCTTTAAAGTCTAAACGTTCCATTTTCGCCCTAAGCAGTAAACTTTTGCACCATATGCTGTAACAGGAGCTTCCTTTGATGACGCACTCTTTGTCATCGTCTGCTGCCATCGGACCCTACTTTGTTGTCGTCTGCTGCCACCGAAGCACCCTTTGTCGTCGTCTGCTGTCGCCGGAGCAACCTTTGCATGGGTTCGTTCCTAACTCGTGGAGATAACTATAAATCGATCGACTGGTTCGATCATTGGTGGGCGTCATAAGAGCATTTGTCGGCCATCTCTTTTTACAGTCTTCTCTTCTTTTCCATTCTTGTTAAGCAGTATGGAAAAAAGCAATGATGCACGGACATTCCAACAAGTGCCATTAAGGCATCGTGAGTACCTTTCTATGTCATCATGCTATTGTTGAAGAACATATGTCATCGTGAGTGCCATTAAGGCATTATTTTCTTATTGCAGGTTGATCTTGTTTTTTTGACAGTTGGAAAATTAAAGATATTTGTGTGCTGAAACCTGTTGATAAGCATTACAAATGCGAGAAAGGGCCTCTACCCCATCTGGTATCATCCATTCACTCAGTATATGCAATGTATCGCAAATCGCGGTTGTAGTAACATACTACCGATTTATGAGATATTGTTTTGTTTGTTAGTATCGATTTGTAAGCTATTGTGCTGAATTTTTGTATCTATTTGAAATATATTTTATGATATGTATATCGATTTGTAAGATATTGTGTTTTGTAGTGTCAATTTGTAAGCTATAATGCTGAATTCCATATCGATTTATAATATATTTTGTGATATGTATATCGATTTGTAAGTTATGTTGAATTGTTGTATCGATTTGTAATATATTATTATGTGATATGTATATCGATTTGTAAGATATTATGTGTTTTCTATTATCAATTTGTAAGATATTGTAGAAAGAATTTTAAAACGTGTGCATGCGAAAATGCATTGTTGCATGCTTGCGATGATGATTTTCGTATTCAAATCGCTGCTCATTTAGTGATTTCTATTAAAATCGCTTCACAGCGTCGTAGATATAATTAAATCGTTGTCACGTGAATCGCCATCGTCAACACACAGATACGATAAATCATTTCTTTTATTGGCATGGTAAGTAACAACTCGATGCATAGTATAAGTAAATAATAAATCTTTGTTGCTTTTATATTGTGATTCATTCAATCGTTTCCTTGACTTGCTTAACCTTATTGGTATCCGTTGTTATATGCATTTTGATTAAATTGTAGTAAATGTATGTGTTGGCTAACGCAAATTGATATCTTGCTTATGACAGTGGTAAGCTTATCATCTGGTTGCATTGAAGATGATCTATCTTAATCATTGGAAAATTATGGAGAAGTGAACATCTGTACAAATGACGCACCTGGAGAAGTGAACATGTACACTAATGATGCACTTGATAAGAAGGGTGCATGCATTTGATTCACTCTTGACTTGAATGTTCCAGCAGAAGAAATGCATTTTGATAATAAGGTAGACGATCTTGAAAGTACACTTGATAAAGGTGCAGGCACTTGGAATGTACATGATAGTACACTTGACTATGTTCTCGTAGAAGGAATCTAGTTTATAAATGAGAAAGTTGCATATAAATTTTATAATATTTATGCCTTAAAACTTGGCTTATGTGTTAGAAGGTGTTCTTGGTCAAAAAATGCACAGGGTGTCGTGTTGAGAAAGATATGTTTGTTCTAAGGAAGGTTGGAAGAAGTCAAGTGGAAATCCAACAAGGAGCAAACCAGATTCAAGATGTGGATGTCCAGCGAGAATGGTGTTAAGAAGACTTCCGAATGAAAAATATGTAGTTCATACTTTAATCAGTGATCATAACCATGATTTAGCAACTTTATTTATGACTCTTATGTTAAGGTCACATCATAAAGTAACTGAAGCGCATGTTGCAATTATTGAAATAGCTGATAGTGCCGACATCGTTGGAATATCGTTGACATAGACATAGTCCGTAAAAGCAAATCGTGATAGCATGTAGCCTTCATATGTCATTGTGTAAATCGCAATGATACATGTCGTCATTGTGTAAATTGCGATGGTATAACGATTTATACAATGGCATTTATGTCGGCCACAACTAGATAAAAATCGCACTGTGCATGAGTACAAATCGCGGTAAAAGTGCATGGTCAATGTTTGTGCTAATTGTTTCAGCCGTTTATCATTGTTTATGCTAACCATTTCATCTGTTTATCAATGTTTGTGCAAATCATTTAAGACATTTATCAATCATTATTCAAATCGCGATAGTAACACAGCTCATAAAAGGAAATCAATTGCATTTTCACTATAGACAACGTTAAACGCTTGTTGGATTTTTATTTAGGGACGCCGATCATTACAATGATTTGTTCAGTGGCATTTGTGTGCTACACTTAAAAACTTATAGAATGTAACTTTATAGAAAAGAATTATGGAATTACAAAAAAAAATTATAGAATCTCTAAAATAATTGTAATACTTTTGATTTTTATCAAATAAATCAACTTGAAATATATGTTCTTAAACTAGTAAAAGGATATTTTTATTATTGTATGTGTTATTTGTGTTCGTATATTGGATCTATAATACTTTATTAAGATCAGTAATAGCCTAGGCAATGTTTGGATCCACATTACTTCATTTGGATCCTAGACGTCGGAGAATTTAATATAGTATGGATCCAATTAAAAATTCTAATGTTTGGATCTATAATAATTTGTTACAATCCATGATAGAGTCTTTTGGATCCATGAACCTTAATTTGGATCCATAGTTCCAATTCATAGTATAAAGAAAACCTTGGATCCTTAGATTCGGATCTCTTGTAGGGATTTATAAATAGACTGGATCTAGGATCCATATTAATTAGCGTCCATATATACATATATATAATATCATATATATATATATATATATAATAAAATGAATTAATAAATAATATAACAATAAAATGTATTTGGATCCAACCTGCATACCCGCATCGCAAAGGTGGTGCAGGTCCAAACCAGTGACTGGATCCCGTGTCTCGGGTTCGGATCCGGGGTTGCGCCCCTTGTTAAGAGTCGTTAACAAAAAAACAAAAAAAAAAACAAAACAAATTTACTCGATAAGGGGTTGCCCGATAAAGTGGCATGTTAGGGTTCAGAACCCTAACACTCCAAATCGTGAAAGTTAACATGGGGGTTTTGGGCGCAACTGTCGAAGATGAAAGGCGGGGGGGATAACCACCTCCTCCTTCCATTTCGGAGGTCGCCCCTCCTACAAAGGGGGGTCCCGAGCCCTTTTCACCTCCCGCTCCCCTCTTTCTCTTACCCTATCTCTTCTTCTCTCTCTTGTCTCCCTCTGCGCACGCCATCGATGATGCCCTGCAGTCACTGGAGCGTCAATGTCGTGGTTGATCATCGTGGTTGGCCCTCCTCAGCCTCTCTCGCTGTGAACACCCCAAGTTTTTCAAAAAATTCAAAAAATTTCTTCTTTGTCCCTGACCTCCGTCATCTGAACATTTGGGTCAATTTTCAACCAAAAATTTCATTCATTCCTTAGGTTTGTTAGAATTCGAACTCAAAGTCTTATCTCTGACCCAGTTTTGATCCGAATCGGATCTAAAACCCCTTTTCCGAGAAAATTTCAAAAAAAAAGCCTGAATTCTCAGAAAACCCCTCTTTTGTAAATATTTCTCAAAAAAATCCAAAAATAGTTTAATCTCTCATTTTCCCTAGTTCTTGAGTTTTTATTCTTAAAATCACAAAAAAAATGTAGAAAATTTCGAGAAAAGAACAAAAAAATTGAGAAAATCGAAAAAGAAAAAAACATAAAAATGGCCTTTTAAAGGCACCTTTAAAAAAAAAACCGAGTTTTGTAAAAACTTCTTTTAGCAAAATTTGTTAAGGACCACCCCTTTATAAAATCTTGAAAATAAGAGGGTCCCATTGAAAATCCTTTTAGGGTTTTTCTTTGAGAAACCTTCGTAAGAGGAAGGAGGGCGAGGACGGCGCCTCTCTCTCTCTCGTATTCTCTCCCTCGAAAGCCCTCCTCCATCGCAACCCCTTCCTCTCTCCATCGCCCTCCATCGCCAACGACATCATCCATTTTCTTCCTCCTCCGCTCATCTCTAACGACCCTTCTTCTCAAACCCTCCTTCTCTTTAAAAAAAGCACGCAGGAAGCCCCTGATCCTCATCCGCCCTCACCCCCGCATGTTCCCTTCTTCAGCTTCTTTCAATCCGCCTTCAGCCCTGCACCATTCAACACTTCTTTTGCTCTTCCCTCTTTCCTCCCCTCTTGCTTCTCCAAGTCTCCTTCTCTTTCCCCTTGTTTTCTGCCCCTTTTGTATTTTCTTCTCCCAAATAGTTACAGGAAAGGGGCGATCTCATGCTATAATAGCATACAAGAGGCATTGCTCCCTTTTGAATCGAAGTCCTAGCAAATCGGTTCCTTTTCCTTCGGCAATAGAAGGTCTCTATCGCAAAGGAAGGGAAGGCCCCTTGTCCATCCTTCAGAATTTCAGTAGAGCTCTGAAGGGCTTCCAATCCCATCAATAACAGCAAGCCAGAGTTACAGAGATATCTTTTGTTCCTCTGTCAGAGTCCCTGCAACGGAAGGTAAGAGACCCCTTCCCTTCCGTTTCCTATTACTTATTGTATCCATCTCTAAATTTTCACAGGTTTCCTCCTTTTTTTTCTCTTATTTTGATTATGATTTCATTCTTCGGTTTTTACCTTTTGTTCTCTCTTTCACGACATTACGAGGGGATCGACCTGCATATAGCAGGATCGACCCCTCATTGCTACAACAAATGGAACCCGATTCCAACATCTTATCTCTCTTCTTTCGTCCTTTATTCATGATTTGCCTTGATTTTCATAGATTTTTGATGTACGTTTACCGTTTGATTTTCTGTATTTTCATTCCCATTTCCGATTCATGGTTATGCATATCCCCATAGTTAGGTTGATGGCACATATCTCTCCGCCTTCACGATCCACATTACCCTCCGTTTAATTTTTGCCTTCATTTTCCTTTTTATCGCATTTATCTCCTTCATCATACTCATATGTAATGACTGCTTATCGTATTTCACTCATTTTACTCACCTCCCACTTCATCGTATTTGGTTGTTTCACACAGCATGCATTTCTTAACATTTTATAACGGCACACATCTACATGCCCCTGCATCATCGGTGGCTTTACGTAGCATCTATTGACTTGTTTTACATCTTTAATTCAGTGCAGTGTCATCCATCTTATTACATCTGTCATTTATTACAGTCATGGCTCACTGTATTTGTAAGGTTTTATCTTAAATGTATCACCCATTTTGCTTATTGTTCTACGCTTTAGGCTTTTTCAATTCAGCGTGTTTATCTCTTTGCTTCTCATGTTAACCAAGGTATTGCACATTTCATCAGAATGTCAGATTGCATCAGTTATAGCATACTAATTATGTTATTCTAATTTCTCGTTTTATGTGTGGAATCCAAGTTATAAATGTCACCAACGGTGTTGTAAATATTGTTATATGCTTCACGTTCCAACTGATATATTCTCTCAATTTTGATAGCATGTTCTGGCACCTTCTTCAGACTAAACTCCCTTCATCGTCTTTTTTTTTTCTTTAATGATTATTGTTCTATTAGTTACTTTAGTATTCATCTGCAGAAAAAAAATTCTTTGTAATTATCTCGTAGAACCAATCTTGGTTCCACTCCATTGCATGTGATTTCCTACCAGTAGCATTGATTTCTTGTGTTCATTCTGGTTTTTGATTGATCTTTAATCTCAGGTCTTATGTTATGCATTGTGTTATATGTATTTGATCAGCAACGATTTCCTCTCTAAAATCTATGGGGTGGTAACAATTGGATATTCTTTCTATTCATTTTGTTATAGTATCATTACCTGCTTAATCTGCATAACTAATCATTTTTTTTTCAATTCAACTTCATAGCATTCGTCTCACAAATGATTCATGTTTCTGAAGAGTGTTGTGATAGAGCAGTTTTCTTTTTTTTTTTGTTATAATGATCCATGACTGGTATTTGTTGAGTAACATCTGTATGAATTATCTGTGCTAAAAATTATGCCCTACACTGGTTAAAATCTGATGCAGACTCCTGCCATTGGCTACTTATGTTAATGAACACCATCTTTAGCAGAAAGAATTACCTGTTGCTAGAGTTACAGAAATCAAACCCCAATAGCTCTTTCATATTTCCAGTGGCCATTTTCTTAAAGTACTCATCAAATTAATACCACAGAGAAAATAAAGGGTGAGGATGGTAAGTTGCCCCAGCATGATATATCTTGGATAATGTGGTTCTTGTTGAATTTTATATCTTGAAAATTCATTGTAACGATGAGAAATCAGACTAATTGATACCTTCACTTGCTGAAACTGCATCAGAACAAGAGAACCCCTCTCTTTCGGTGCATTTCTTGATTCTAACCAGTACTAACACCCTGGCATAAAAGCAGGAAATGATTCAGCGTTTGGGGTCTCCAGAGTTCTCGCATGAATTCGGACTTCTAACTCCAAAGGATTCTTGTTCATAACATCGTCAATCTGTGTTTTGCAGCAAAAGTGATTCCAACTACTGGAGGTAACGATTCAGTTGATTGGATGTCTTGAACTGAGTTTAATATTGGTTTATACTTGCTTGACCCATGAGAAGTAGTATCTCTTGTTTCATCCATCACTGTATATCTATATAGCCTCACCTATTCTTTTTTTTAGATTCCTGAAAATAGAGATTGTTATCTGTAGAATGTTCATATATGTACATACCATATACCAGTTCCTTTTCAGTTCAGTCTTGACAATTAACGATTCCACCAGTGCTCAACATATGACACTCAACCCACATTGTACACTTGTTGTTACACGACTTTTTTTTTCTTTTGATACTGCTCATCTGCACTTTATTTCCCTGAATATCATGTGTCATTATTTCACAGTAAACCTCCTTTTACTGTTACAATTACAGCCGTGGTCACACCCACATTTCGCACCTATGTCCATTCATTTGTCCAGCATTTAATGCTTTTAATAAGTTGTATATGTCATGATAACCATATTTTGTAAATTTAATATATCCACAGTTGCGTGTTTGCTGCATTAGCCATCATCATCTCCTGTATATTCATTGCTTGGAAGTTGTATTTTTTTTACTTTCATACCTTGCTACTTCTATGCACAGTACCACCTTGCCACTGACATCGGCTGTACATTATCTTTGTGGCACACTGCTACTATGTTTTCTCTACAGCCACCTATTCACCACTACTTCACTAAGGCACAAACAACACAACCCCACTGAATCCCAAAACCCATACCTGCAACACTCCCACACTGTCTTCATCCTTGACTATTATCTGTGGTACCCATTTGCTGCCATTTTCTACAACAACTCCATTAGCTAACTCTCAAGCACACTAATCTCACCATTTTCTACATCTTCACTAACAATTTTTACATATTCCCAGCTACAACATACATCTACCATCTGCACCCTTGCACTTCTATATACAATTAGCCATCTGTAGGCACCCACCTCTTTTACGTGTTGCTATTGCAATAGTAACCACTATACCTGCCACATAATGCATAAACACCCTGTCAGCCTCCTATTGCCCTACTTACTGTCATATACCTACTCCACAACATTTTACACTTTTACCACTCATTGACTGCCACCAGTTGCAAAAAATATCACAACACCCATTACCATATCATGATTACTCGTTCACATGTATTGCAATAGGTGCTCTTCGTTAAGATAATGTATCATGCATATGTCCTAGAATTCATGGTTAGTTTAGGATTTGATATATGCACTCTTGCTTTCAGTATATTTTTCTCATTTAGGTATCATCATATGCATTCTAGCCTTTTACTTTCTTTTCATATTTTATGTGTTACTTTAGGACTAACTCAAATTCTGTAGGAACTATGTAAAAAGGTTTGTTTTTCATTCCTAACTTAGGAATTTTTAATTTCAAATTCATTTAATAATGTAATAGTTGGAATTTACATTCCTCACATTAGATTAGAGTGTATGAGCACGAACATCCTCTAGAAGTGCTTGTTTCATGTCATGTCTCTCTTTTATCTCAAAAATTTCACAAATGAGAACACAAATGGCACGTGCACCATTCTAATGAGAGGTAATTAATCCTAAGCAAATGACTCACATTGATGGCCATAGTCAAAATGTGGGCAATGCTTAGGATTCTTATCTTTTATGGGATAACACCGGATCCACACTGGATCCTCTTCAAAATCATTATATTTTCAAATATTTTCTTCTTTTATCAGGGCTTAACTTAAAATTAACTCAAAATATATATCAATGGCCATAGTGAGGATATATTGAGAGTTAATTTCATTTTAAACTCTATAAAAGCACCAAAATATATTTTATTCTTCATATGAATTTAGATATGATTATTATATAATACATTCAATGACCATAGTCAGGAGTGTATTATATCCTCAATCTTATTTTAATTCACTTAAAGAATGAAATAAGATTTTTCAAATCCAATTTTAAAATTCTTTAACTTCATTCATCATTTAGGATAGAACTATATCATATCTTCAAAATTCTTTTTCCAAAATCCAAGTGATCTCAAATATCTTTCTTCAATCTCTATTTCAATTCATTCTTCTATCTTATTTCAAAGATTTAAATTTTGATTTCAAAGTCCAATTTGACTTTGGAATTTCAAATTCATTTCTATATTCAAAATTCAATTTCCAATTCAAATTCAAATTCAAAATTCAATTCAATTTCAAAGTTCAATTTAAACTTTGAAATTTATGATTCATCTTCTGATTCAAAATCAAGTTTATTTTCTTATCTTCAAATTCAAAATCAAAGTTTTTGATTCTGAATCTCAAAATTTAACTCTACCTAAGTTTTAAATTCAATCTGGGTTTTCCAAAACCCAGACTCATCTTCAAAAGTCCCATTTGGGCTTTCAAAACCCAAATCCAAAGTTAAAACCCAATCCCAACTTGGATCCAGGTCTCCAAAATCTCCTTAAATCTCAGACTTCAGATCTAAATCACATTCCAAATTTCAAATCCAAATTTCATCTTGGATTCCAGATCTTGGATCCAATTCCATTTAGGATCCAGAATCCAACTCCATCTTGGATCTCAGACTTCAGATCTGAATTCCATTTAGGATCCAAAATTCAACTTTATTATTGGATCTCAGATTTCAGATCCAATTCTCATTTAGGATTATAAATCCAGAATTCAACTTCCTCTTGGATCTCAGACTTTGGATCCAAATCCATTTAAGATGCTTGATTTCAAATCCAATTTTATCTTAATTTCTAAATTCCAAAAACCAATTCCATTTCTCTTAAACCCAATTCTATTTGGATTTCTCAAATCTCATTCTGATTTCTAGCTTCAAAATATAGAATTCAATTCCATTCCAAATTTCATTTCCTCTCCTAAATCCAAATTCAAAATTCTAATTCAAAATCCAAATTCTGACTTTGAAACTTCCTTTCTTTTATCTCAAAACCTCAAACCATTCTTTTTAAAGTCTAGATTTATTTCTCCCAAACTCTGATTATTTTTCAAAGACTTAGAACTTCAAATATCTTTTTTGATCTATCTCAAATTCTAAGTCCAACCATTCCCTCACTCCATTATCAAGTTCATCTAAAAAATACTTGGAAATTTTTCAAATCATGTTTTTCAAAAGAGCAGACATTTTGCATTTACATAAGCATGATTCTTTGTGCATTCTTATAGACTTAGAATAAATTCTTAGGTAATATTAAGGCAAAGCAAAAGGCATAAATTTGATCCTTGGTTTGATTACCCCTGGTAAAGGCGCCAGGAACGGTCGAACCTTGTACCGACGAGCGAATCCCGTCTCCCAATTTTTCCGCAAATATTTAAAAAACGGAAGCGAGTAATCTTTTTAAATCTTTTCAAAATTAAGGTCAAGTGAGACCTTCACAGAAAATTTCCTTTCTCTCTTCTTTCTTTTCTCTTCTCTTCTCTCTTCTTTTTTGTCTTTTATTTTCTCCCTTCAAAAAGGAGAAAATAAAGGTTGGAAAGGAAAAGAGGAGGAAAGAGAGAGAATACCAAGAGAGGAAAATTTTTGCGATGATCACACTTGCTGCAGCAACTTCCTCTCGCCGGAACAGGTAGGATCTCTGTAATTTTTTTTGTTATGTATTGAATGTGTTCGGTCATGTTGAGGTGGGTTACAGGGGAAGCCCTAACTCGGACGACAATAAGGGTTTAACTTGTGTAAATGCAAATTCTTGATTTTACATGCGTGCTCTACACAAATTTTGGTTTGGCATGTATTAATTTAGGAAATCAATATAGAAGCACTTGATTAGCCTAATTTGGTGTTTGATCTATCGATTTTAGGGGTAAGCATGATTCTCTTAAAGAAAATTTGATTCTCGTGTACGTGAATGTTGATAGATTTAAACCCATGAACGTTAAGTTATTTTATGTATAGTATTTTTTTTTACGGTTTTCATTTGACTACAGTAGTCTTGATCATGGGTTTTATACTAAGTTGCAACAGTTGGGTTAAATTTTTGTTTATGTATGATAAAGTTTCATATCAACAACTTGGTTCACCATAACTTCAGGACCGTGAAGTGTCATTTTATATCATGGGTTTGATGAAGTTTATGATTTTCTTAGTTGTATTACGGTGTTGAGGGTTTAACTAAACCAGTTATGAGTCATATCAAAATAAATCTTAATTGCATTTGCAGTTCGTGAGAGCAATGGTGATAGTTGGGGAACCAGAGTGGCACTCTTAAGCCTATGTTCCTGAAATATCTTAAGTATACATTCTGCATGCTTTAAATCTAAAACATTTACATAATGCACTTTAGATGTTGTTCATTTTAAAGTTATGAGGATCAGCAGGGAACCCCCTGTCAACAGATGTCTGGGTACTGTTCTGAATCATAGACCTTACTAGCTGAATAAAAACTATGGTGTAGGCTCAAACCGGGTATGACACTGCTGATCTTACATTATGAGATTTTAGATTTTCAGACTGGTAGCCGGTTCAGAAACTGTCCTGCCCAAGCGTTGGGTGGGTGCTTCCACAATTTAAGCATCATATATTTTGAATTTGTTATCGTGACATGCTTAATCTATAATTTCTGGTCTTACATAATAATTTCATTTGTGTCTTGAGATGGTATATTGTTGTTCATCATGATGATAAGAGTCAAGATCTTGAGATGAACTGGAACCACAAATCAGGTTGTTAAGAACTGCACTGCGTGCCCTCTAAATTAAACATGTTTAAGTTAATAAGATGCTAGATTAAAAAGTATGTTAAATCGATGCTAAGTTAAATGTATCGCAGGTTCCATTCTGTTTTAAATTCAGAATTTGTGTGTTACAATGATTATTAATCTCTGTGTATATTCAATAAGCAAAAGTAGTTTCTGAGTATGCATTAATTAATATTATTTTTAGATCAATAACAACATTACCATCTGTGTTTCATGGATAATATGATTATGTGAAAATTTAGTGATCAAAATCATTATTGTTGCTTGTTTTTGGGTTAGTTCAATGATGAAAATTGGTGGCTTCAGGTTTACACCAGTTAGCTGCAAGTGTAGACTTGAGTGATAGAAACCAACGACTGCCTAATTGCAATTGTATATGTTTGCTTCAACGAGTTTGAATTATTATAGATCCAAGTGTCATTCACGAGTTAATTTTGAAGTTTGATTTCATGATTAATAATTCATTCATGTTGTGTAAATCGATTTCTCCCTTATGATTATAAACGGGTATATGTAATGGCAGCATAAGATAGATCGTTCATAATGATGTACATTGTTTGGTTGTTTTTGTTGTCCTAACATGATATGAAACCATACATACTACACATTAAAGATGTTCATAATTTTTAAGTATTTAGGTTGGCCGAATATAAAGCTTTATTATTCAACTGTAACTTGTTTCAACTGCAACCGTTTACTGTTGATATTTCTAAACATATGTTACATAAATTGTATTTCCAATATAACGTACATCTATGGTAGTTTGTACCGTATTCTTTTTATTATTCTGATATTCCTGTACTTGGTTGCTGAACATGTGAAGACTTATCTCATGCACATGTTGGGTTCGAGATTAGCAGGCTCTAGTAGGGGTGTAGAGTTCATTTTCTGTAATGCGTCACTACCCGTTTGGGTGGATATGTACACTGCTCAATCATGTTAATTGGAACCTGCATATTATACTGAAATAGAACCAAGAATGGAATGAATGAACTGAGGCATCAATGTTTGTGCTGTAGAATTGGTAACATGTGAGATATTTGATGTCTGTTAATATGTTATTGCAAAGTTATTTTGGTACAAGTGCATACATGATATGAATGTGTGCAACCCTGAAATTTAATTCCTAGGTTCGGGTTATGTTCATGTGTGTGGATGTTAACATATGTTATGAATGAAAAGTTTCATGTGCCTACATTTATGGGTCATGTTTGATTATCGTGCATTTATGAATTGGTTTCCAGTATATGTGCACACATGAAATCGATGTGTGTTTGGCATGTACAATCATGCATGAATGTTCTTATGTACTTATGAATTTTGGACGAATACATGTGTGTTAAGTGATTTCATGAAAGTACTTGCTCATGGATGGTGAACACATGCATATGACTGTGGTAGCTCATGTACATTGTTAAATTGGTATGAATGAATATGCATTTGGAATCATGTTGGTATCATTGCATAAATTGCATATTGTTATGATTCTTGCATACGATGCAACAATGGTCTAAATGAATCATCGCATGCCTGGAAAGCCTTGAGCTTTGGTTTGCTCTTTATTTAATTGTTTAAATGCATCGCGATAATCACATTTATACTATGTTTTTAATTGTGTTGTTCTATGGTTGCCACAGGTGGTAGGCCGTGAAGAGCTACGCATTTGGTGATTTGCAAGCTTATGGTTGCATGTTGATTTGCAAGCCTATGTTAGTAATTTGTGCATGTTGATTTGCAAATGTAATTTTATTGCTCTATATTGCACTGTTCTATATGGTTCTATGGGCGGGAGTCCCGTGATGGTTCTCGCACGGGTAGATGCGAGTTTTTGCCTTGTTTTTCATGTTGAATTGCAAGACTCAATAATTCGCTCTTAATAAAAAGATAATGAATAAGAACAGTGTAATATACATTTTGGGATCATCCATCTGTAGAATGAAGATCTTAGAGTTTCGGTCTTGGGGAGACTATGAGGATACAAAAACTCCGTGTGCGTAAATTTGGTCACTTGAACCCGATATTGAGGTTCATTCTCCTGGCCACGGTTTTAGGAAGAGTCTGCCACTTTACCCGGAAGTGGTGTGTTGGTCACAGCTGTGAGTTTGTTTTGGTACCAAGGATGTGACACATGTGGGCATGAAGTGTCCCTTGTGTCCTCGACATTAGATGTGGAAGTCTAATGTTCCGATGGATGGTGTTGTTTCTTGATATCGGTCAAGGGCTAAGTTTGAAACTCAGTAATAAAATACAAATTGTGTGCTAAGATATTTTGAGAACCTACTTGACCTTGAAGATTGTACCCGTTCGGTGTATCCGCGGGCAACGGTAATAGAAAAGCGGAACTTAAATTTATATGCATTTAGTAGGGCATGCATATTAAAAGAGAATGAACTTAATTGAAAGATAACAAAGGATTCATGCATTACACATACATGGTGCATATTCATGTTATGCATTAGAACATGCACATGTTATCTGTTTCTTTAATTGTTATATGTTTGGTGGATGCATAATGTTTAACTTCAAATGCATGTTGAATGCCCTGATCTACTTGAAATGTAATTCACAGTATGGATTTATGTTCTTTTATGCATGATGGATGTACCATGTGGTGTGAACGCTTACCTGAAATATAAATTATCATAATTGCATTCCTCTGGATCATTGTGTGGATTCATATTTGTTGTTATGGGATATATAAATGTTGCTATTGATATTACCTATCAATTAGCTTCTGATAAATTGTTGACTGTCGCAGCATAGATCTTACTTGTTCTTGTATATACTGAAAGGTCATACATGACACCCATATTACGTACTAGATTCATGATATACCACATTAAAAGTTACAGATTTCCTACTTAGACAGTTGTAGTCTAATTCCTATAAATTTTCAGGTGAAAAGTTGGAGTTAGGAGTGGCTGCGGGATGAGGCTTCGATCGAGATTTTGGATTTATTGTTCCAAGGATAGTGTGAGAACTCTGATCTTAATTTTCATTGATATTGAAATGAAAAGAATGTTTTGGTCTTGCTCCACCTGTAATATTCTCGAATGCTTAGCCCTATGGTATGATTGGTTTCCGCTGTATTAAAACAAAAAATTCCTCAAAAATTTGGGTTAAGATTTCAGAGTGTTATAATAATTATCCGGACGTCGATTTGTACTTACGAAGTTACCGTGACAACGATATCGATATATTTATAAAACCCTAATATCTGTGTAAAACCTTATTCTATGTAAAATCCTACCCGACCCGTTGTCCAGTTCTAAAACCCTAATCGATATGGCAGGATGACTCTAAAAGAAAATCAAAATTTTCACTGTGAACGATTGTTCGATTTGCCTTTGCTACAAATAACAGTTCAACTTATTAGCGTGTTTAGTAAAATTGAGATTTTATTTATTTCAACCCAGAAAGATTTGCATAATTTGTATACACAGTCTTACAAAATTTGTATACAACATTTGGTTGTACAGTCTACAAAATCTGTTAGAAGTCGATGTACATCATATTACAACTGAGGGGTCGCGTCATTCATTGCCTTTTAGATATTCTTGCCGACTGAGTTTTTTTTTTCTTTCGCAATTAGAAACTTCATCAATTTTTCACATAGTTTTGTGCAGAATCTAGGTATATCATCTTGTAACAAAAAGGTAATGTGGACATGTTGAAGCTGAAGGAAGTCCAACCCACAAAAAATGTTGCAGCAATGGTCTAATGGCAGAGACCTCATTTCTCCAAGCTAGGAGGTCACCTCAATTGCGCTTCTCTCAAGGATCATCCTTTGTTCCCTCACTTTCAAATACTAAGAAGGGATTTGAACTTTTGATGAAGCATGGCTACCAGCCCTTTAGGGGCCTTGGTAAGAATGAGGGCAACATACTGAAGCCAATCATTCCTGCCCAACACATCACTCGTTCATCAAAGGGGCAGAATGAACTACATGACTGGGTTTTACTGGTCAGACATCTGACAAAAGAACTACATTCATCAAAGGGGCAGAATGAAGATAATGCCTTTGTTTTCTATTTTCCTCTTTCTTGCTTTTCTAGTCATCTTGTAGGGATAATACGATCCCAGTTTTCCTTCCTTTATAAAAAACATCTGTAAATATCAAGTTGTTGTCTTCAGCTTTAGTCTGTCAATGAAATTTTGATATTTTCTTCATATCTTGGTGTCTAATAATTCTTTTGCTTATATTTTGTCTATATCATTATTTTTCGTTTCTGTACAAAAGGCTATTTTGAATTTCTCATTTTCCTCAAACAAACCTCTCTTTGCATTTTTCAGGATTGCCAAAATCATGGCTCCTAAACCATTCAAAAGGCTCGTTATCAATACCAAATTTTCTCAAAATAACTCCAAACTGGCCATAATATGCAAGATAAAGGTAGGGGCAGGGGTCAGTAAGGTAACGCGACAGATTGAAGAGCTAGCAGAGTTTGACTCAGTGATTCAAGAATTGACAGTATTCAGAAACATGATGAACCATCTTATTTGGTTCAGGATCTGACAGAGGATATCAACATTGGTTCAGAAGATGATCCAAAAATCCTCAAAATTGGCGCCAGCTTAAATTCAGATGAGAAGGAAAGGCTCATCCTTTTTCTCAAGCAACATCAAGAGGTGTTTGCTTAGACCTATAAGGATATGCCAGGCTTAGATCCCAAACTGGTCAAACATCGTCTTGTTTTAAAGACAGACTTCAAGCGAATTAAGCAGAAATTAAAGAAAATGGATCCCCGAGTGGCACCCTAAGTTAAAGAAGGACTTGAGGATTTGTTAAAGGCATGATTCATCTGAACCATTGATTACCCGGACTGGTTGGCGAACATTGTAGCAGTTCCCAAAAAAAATGGCAAAGTTAGGATCTAAATTGATTTCAGAGATCTCAACAAGGCTACCCCAAAAGATGGTTATCCACTCCTCAATATCGATCTTTTGATCGACAGCATAGTGAAGCACATCATATTTTTCTTTATGGATGGATATTCAGGCTATAATCAGATCAAACTGGCCGCTCATGACCAGTCAAAAACTTCTTTTACCACGCCTTGGGGTATATTTTGCTACACACTCGTGCCGTTTGGGCTCAAGAATGCTGGAGCAACCTATCAAAGAGTGATGGCTATCATTTTCCATGGCCAGATGCACAAGAACATGGATGCTTATGTGGATGACATCCTGGTCAAGTCCAAAGAAGGAGAGGATCATCTCGATGCTCTCGACCAAGTCTTCAAAAGACTTATTGTCTACAAGCTGAGACTCAAAGAAATGTATCTTCGGAGTAGAGTCAGGCAAATTGTTTGGCTTTATGATCAGTAAGAGAGGAATAGAGGTTGATCCTGCCAAGGCAAAGGAAATCATTGATATGCTGCCTCCAACTAATCTGAGGGAACTACGAAGCCTTCAAGGGCGTATCCAGTCGATTCGGTGCTTCATCTCCAATTTGGCCATGAGATGCGAGCCTATTAATCACTTGTTGAGTAAAGAAGTGAAATTTGAGTGGGGATCAGAATGTCAGCTTTCATTTGAGCGCATGAAGCAGTATCACCTCAATGCACCCATTCTGAAGCCACCAGAATTGAGAAAACCACTTCTCTTGTATATTTCCGTCAATCACAATGCTTGTGGCAGATTTCTTGCACAGTATGAGGAAGGTAGTCGGATAGAACCTGCCATCTACTACGTAAGCAAAACTTTCATCCATTACGAGAAGAGATATTCTTAGATGGAAAAGACATGTCTCGCTATGGTATAGATGCGTCAAAAGTTGAGACATTATCTGTTGGCGTCAAAGATCAAAATTTTGTCAAAGCTTAATCCTCTTAAGTACATCCTTGAGCAGCCCTTCCTTACTGGACGGATTGTGAAATGGCAAGTCATCTTGATGCAGTATGATTTAGGGTATGTGTCTTAGAAGTCAGTGAAGGGCCAGTCTATCACAAATCAGTTGGCAGATTTTGCGCTGACAAAAGAGATCAAGGCGGGAGGTGATTTTCCTGATGATCGCATCTGTAACGTTCAAGAATCTTCGGTTTGGAGCCTATTCTTTGATGAAGCTAAAAATATGGCCGGCATAGGGATAAGAGTCTTATTGATCACTCCCAAAAAAGAAATGATCTCTTATTCTCTCAAGCTCAACTTTCAATGTACTCACAACATGGTCGAGTACGAAGCTTTGATACAAGGCCTCAAGATTCTGCAAGACTTCAATGTCAAAAGAGTATATGCCTTCGACGATTCGTTGCTTGTTGTTAGTCAAGTTAACACTGAGTGACAAGTGAAAGATCAGAAATTGATCCCTTATCAGAATATTACCTTAGCTCTCATAGGCAATTTTGAAGAATTTCAGCTTAACCATATCAGGAGAGAATACAATCATATAGCTGATGGTTTGGCCTGTCTGAGCTTTATTTTGTCGTTTAAAGATAGTGAATTCTGCCGTTCCTTCGAAATTGGTAGACTTGATCAACGTGCCTTCATTCCAGTTGCACAAGTGAACCAAGCTACTCTGAAAGAGAACTTTGGTACCAAGACATCAAAGATTTTATTGAAACTGGTGAATTTCTACCTAAGATGCCAAGAAGGGAGAAACATGCGATCTAGCGCATGTCAGCCAGCTATTTTGTCCTTGCCAATACTCTCTACCGCCGTGGGTTCAGTTCTGAGTACGCTAGATACTTAGACAAAGACGAACCCAAGAAAGTTGTCCAAGAGGCACACAAGGAAATTTGTGGTGGCTATGTCAGCTACCAAACACTCGCCAAGCAGATTATCCGGGCAGGATATTACTAGAAAACCATGCAGCAGGACTGGCCATAGTCAAGGTGTGAACAAAACTTATGATTTTTTATCTTTTATGGAATAACACTGGATCTCTTAAAAAAATTATCATATTTTCAAATATTTTCTCCCTTTATTAAAGTTTAATTTAAAATCAGCTCAAAATATATATCAATGGCCATAGTCAAGATATATTGAGAGTTAATTTCATTTTAAACTCTATAAAGACACCAAAATGTGTTTTATTCTTCACTTGAATTTAAATATGATTATTATATAATACATTTTATGACCATAGTCAGAAATGTATTATATCTTCAATCTTATTTTATTTCACTTAAAAAATGAAATATGCTTTTCAAATTCAATTTCAAATTCTTTAATTCATTTCATCATTTAGGATAGAATTACATCATATTTTCAAACATTCTTCTTTAAAATCTAAGTGATTTTGAGATATGTTTTCAAATATCTTCTTCATTTCTCAAATCAATCTTCAATTCTTATTTCAAATTCATCTTTTTATTCTCAATTCTATTTTATTTCAAAAAGTCAAACTTCAATTTCAAAGTTCAATTTGACTTTGAAATTTCAAATTCTTTTGTATATTCAAAATTCAATTTCCAATTCAAATAAAAGTTCAAATCAACTTTGAAATTTCAAAATCCATTTTCATTTCCAGGATTCAATTTAAAATTCATTTTAGTATTTCAGATCAAATTTCAAAAGTTCAATTTAACTTTGAAATTCCTGATTCATCTTCTGATTTCAAAAACTCAAGCTTTAAATCAAGCTTACCTTTTATTTTCATTGTTCCTTGATTCTCAAATTCAAAAATCAAAGTTTTGAGATTAATTCTGAATCTCAAAATTCAAATTTTTCTAAGTTGTAAATTCAAATCTGGATTTTCAAAATCTAGATCCATCCTCAAAATCCCCTTTTGGATCTTTAAAAATCCAAATTCCATCTTGGGTTCTAAATTTAGAACCCAATTCCACTTTGGATTCCAGATTTCGGATCCAATTCAATTTAGGATTCCAGATTTCAGATTCAACTCCATTTTGGGTTCTAGACTTTGGATCCAATTCCATCTTGGATTCCAGATTTCAAATCTAACTCTATTCCCAAACTTCAGATTTCAAAACCAAATTTTATTTTCAGATCCCATCTAGACTTCCTAAATCCAATTTTATTTTCAAATTCCATTTGAATTTCTTAAATCCAAAACTCCATCCTGATTTCGAGCTTTAAATCTGAAATTCAATTCCATTTCATTTTTCATCTCTACTTCGAAATCCAGATTCAAAATTCAAATTAAAAGTCCATTTTGACTTTGAAACTTCATTTTATTTTCTATCTCAGCTTCAAAATTTCCCTTTCTCTTCATTCCTTTTTTAATCAAGATTTATTTTCCCAACTTTGATTATTTCAAAACTTAGAATTCCAAATATCTTTTTAGGTCTATCTCAAGTTCTAAGTTAGATTCAACTTTCAAAAACCATTTCTTCACTCTATTATCATATTCATTTATCTCAGAAATACTTGGGATATCCCAAATTTCCAAATCATTTTTCTCAAAAGAGCATACATCCTTGCATTCACACAAGCATGATTCTTTGTGCATTTTTAGACTTAGGATAAATCCTTAGATAGTATTTTAGCAAAGCAAAGGGCATAAATTCGATCATTGGTTCGATTACCCTTGGTAAAGGCGTCAGGAACGGTCAAACCTCGTATCGACAAGCGAATCCCGTCTCTCCATTTTCCCATAAATTTTCAAAACGAAGGTGAGTAATTTTCTAAACATTTTTAAAAAATAAGGTCAAGTGAGACCTTCGCAAAAGAGTTTCTCTCTCTTCTTTCTTTTCTCATTCTATCTTTTTTTCCCCTTCAAAAAGGGAATAGAGGTTAAAAAGGAAAAGGGAAGGAAAAGAAGGAAACACAAGAGGAAAAATTTTGCGATAATCACAAGGAACTAGTAGAAAAGGTGAAGTTGGTTTTCTTTTTCACATCCTGACTACCTCCTGCCAAGGTGATGCTGTCATAGGTTCTGTTCTCTAATCCCATTTCGAGCCATTCAACTCACTTTATTAACTTGATGAAGGATTTAGAAGGAGAAGTAGAGATCATACCCTTTAGAGGTTAAGAAAAATTGTTTAGGATTATTGACAGTGCATGCCCTTCTGATATCGGGTCCTTCATTCTGTTACAGGTGGATCTCCACCTATGAATGAAATCTTTTGCCTTCTCATTGTCATTCTGCCTCAGGTTGAAAAGATGATTGAGGGTGGGTGGAGCCTCAGTATTGAAAAAGAATCTTTCGATGAACAGGTTGATGACTTTATCAAAGTCTCACAGTTCAATCGGGTTGATATGGTCGGCATACCATCTTGCTGCAATTCCCTCCAGACTGCGTGGAAAGCATAGGAATAGAGCTTTGTTGTTTCTTCTGAACCGGTTGCACTCTGCGAAAAATGTGGCCAGATGAGCCTTAAGGTTGCCGAACCCATCAAATTTTATGAATTTGCGAGGAAGATCTTCCCAGTTGTCATCTCCTTCTAAGCCGTCATAAAAATCCGCACCAGTGTAGGTCTTTTTGCCTTTGTCCTGAGCTTGTAAGTCTTTGACTGCGCGGGCTACTTCTCTCAGCTGTTCGTATATCGGATCTTCTGCTGGGATCTGAAACTTGGTTTTACCTGCTGACTCATGCCCCTCATTGATTTTCTTGAGCTGATACAAGGGGTTGTGAAAATATGTCAGCTGCTCTTCCTCTGAGTCTTCCTCTGCTGACTCTGAAGTGTTGTCATACTGAACTTGTTTTTTTGCTGATTTTCTCCTTGGTTTTGCTTTTGGAAGATATTTTCTTCGGGTTTTCCTCAGTCTGTTCAGACATCACCTTGGCCATCACCCTCTAAAACAACTTGTATGTAGCTGGATCAACATCGCTTTCTACTTCTTGGCCCCACTGCTTGGATGATCTGGAGGAGTTCATTTCCTCTGCTTCACTGTCGCTTTGCTGTGGAGCTGTCTCCTTTCCAGTCCTTGTTTGAACCATGATGAAATATCAATGTTATCTCTATAGGATAAAATGGGATATTTAGAAAAACTTTGGAGGAAATTTTGATAAAAGAATAAATCAAATTGACAAAAGATATCCCATTACTAGGGATTGGGTCATCACAAGAATTGTGACAATCACATGGTTTCTTTATGAGAAGGAATAAACAATATGAACAAATGCTTTTTTGAAAAAGGACATCTCTTGACGAAAGAGATTTTATTGTAAAGATGCAAAGAATAGAATCAAAAGATATACTGAAAGATAGGAAGAAAGAAAAAGGTTGAAAAATAAATGGTAAAATTTTGAAAAATTGCAAGCAGCATCAAAGAAATTGAAGGAATCAGAAGAAGAAAAGAAAAAGTACACCTGGGTTTTTGAAAATAAAGAGAAAATTTTGAACAATATACCCAGGGTCTTTGAAAAATATAAATATAATAAATAAATATCACAAAATCACAATTGTACAAACAAGGATGCACAAACAACACTCCCTAAAGCCGACTCTAAATACAATATTTGAAATGGCTGGTAGGACCCTAATCCTAACTCTAAGATTTAGATAATTTGATTCCAATCAAGATATGCCGATATACTCAAGCCGAAACTCGAAATACGTGGCATAGAAATATTTCTCCGGTTCTAAGGTAATGGCTCCCAACATCCTTGAGCACCTACCGATATACCTCAGACTATGGCCCTTAGGTACGTGGTAGGAGGTGTTAACCCAAATAAGTGGTCCAGTTGTGAGGCTCTCTCCCGAACTATGGTTCAGTGAGACAGTTCAGCAACGTGAAGACCAGGACAATATAGGTAGGGATGTTTTCGAAAACATGCAATAAAAACCAGATGTTTCTAATGCAAGTCCTAAAGAGATAAAATTTAAATGAAAAAAAGCATACACTTGCATATATTGTTTGCATTCAATTTCTAGAATTGAGGAGAGTTGTATTTCAGACCTAAGTCTAAGTGAGCATGGAATAATCTTCTCAATATGGTCCTACCAAACCATACTTAGATCATATATGCATTATGTCAGCTAGGACAGAGTCTAGGCTCCTAAAGTTTGCATGGAAATGAAGCTGACATTTGAAAAATAAAGACTTAGTTAATATCAAAGCAAAGCAAAAGGGCATAAATTCGATCGGACGGAGACAAGTCCCATCACGGTCGCCAACTTCTGTGATCATGCAAATTTTTTCCTCTTTTTCCTCTTTTCCTTCTCTATGCCTTTCTAGCCTCTATTCCCTGTTAAAGAGGAATAAAAGATAGAAAAGAAGAGAGAAAAGAAAAGGAAGAAGAGAGAGAAACTCTTTTGCAAGGTCTCATTTGACCAAAGAAATGTTTTAAAAATCACTCGCCTCCATTTTAAAAATTTTGCAGAAAAATAGAGAGATGGGATTCGCTCGTCGGTACGAGGTTCGACCATTCCTGGCACCTTTACCAGGGTAATCGAACCAAGGATCGAATTTATGCCCTTTTGCTTTGCCTAAATATTATCTAAAATTTTATTCTAAATCTAAATGCACAAAGAATCATGCTTGTACAAATGCAAGGATGTATGCTCTTTTGAGAAAATAATTTTTAGAAATTCTGGGATTTTTTCAAGTGATTCTGAAATGAACTTGATAATGTAGTGAAGAAATAATTCAAAGAGTTGAAATTGATTTGAAAAAGTTAGGTTTTGAATCTAACTTAGAACTTGAAATAGATTTGGAAGAAGGGACTTGAAATTCCAAGTCTTGGAGTGATCAGAATTTGGAAAGATAAGCCTTTAGATGAAGAGAAAAGAAATTGAAAATTGGAATTTTGAAATAAGAATGAATTTTCAAAGTCATAATGGACTTTGAAATTGGATCGATTTTCAAGAATCAATTTTGAGAAAGAAAATTTTGAATTCAGGACCTAAAACGGAAATTAAATTTGAATTCAAATTTGAGGAATACATTTGAAAATGGCTTTTTTGAAAGTAGGAATTGGAAATGGAACTAGATTTGAAATTTGGAATGAAATTTGATCTAAAATTTGAAATCCTAGATGGATTTGAATCCGAAATATGAATCCTAAATGAAATTGGATCCAAAATCTGGAATCCAAGATGGAATTGAATCTGAAATATGAATCCTAAATGAAATTGGATCCGAAGTCTGGAATCCAAGATGGAATTGAATCCGGGATCGGAAATCCTTAATGGAATTGGATCCGAAGTCTGGAATCCAAGATGGAGATTGGATTTGGAAATACGAATCCAAGGTGGAACTGGGTTCTAAGTCTAGAATCTAAGATGGAATTGGATTCTGAAAATCCAAATAGGACTTTGAAGGTGGATCTGGGTTTTTGGAAACCCAGATTGAATTTAAAATGGGCTTTAAACCTAGGAAAGGTTGATTTTTGAGTTTCAGAATCAATCTCAAAACCTTGATTTTGAATTGAGAATCAAGACTCAATCTTTAAGTAGAACTTTGAAGATTTTGAGAAATAAAGGATAAGCTTGATTTAAAGCTTGAGTTTTGAAATCAGAAGATGAATCAGGAATTTCAAAGTTTAAATTGAACTTTGAAACTTGATCTGAAATGCTAAATTGAATTTGAAATTGAATCCTAGAAATGAAAATGAATTTGACATTTTCAAAGTTTAAATTGAACTTTTGAATTTGGACTGAAATTTTGGAATATAGGAGTGAATTCAAATTTTCAAAGTCAAATGGGACCTTGAAATTGAATTTTGAATTTCAAAATGAGATGAAGAGATGAATTTGAAATAGAAATTTGAAGATTGATTTGAGAAATGAAGAAGATATTTGAATATATCTCAAAATCACTTGGACTTTTAATTTTTTTTTTGAAAATATGATGCAATTCTATCCTAGATGATGAATGAATTAAAAAAATTTAAACTTGGATTTTGAAAAGCATATTTTATTCTTTAAATGAATTGAAATAAGATTGAAGATATAATACATTTCTGACTATGGTCATAAAATGTATTATATAATAATCATATTTAAATTCAAGTGAAGAATGAAACACATTTTGGTGCCTTTATAGAGTTTAAAATGAAATTAACTCTCAATATATCCTGACTGTGGCCATTGATATATATTTTGAGTCAATTTTAAATTAAACCCTGATAAAGGAAGAAAATATTTAAAAATATAATGATTTTTTAAAAGAATTCAGTGTGGATCCGATGTTACTCCATAAAAGATGAAAATCATAAATTTTGTTCACATCCTGACTATGGCCATTGATGTAAATCGTCAACTTAGGAATTAATCACCTCTTATTAGAATGGTGCACGTGCCATTCATGTTTCCCATTCGTGATTTTTTGAAATAAATAAGAAAATGATATGAAATGAGCATTTGTAAGATATATACATGCTCACACGTTCTATTCTAAGCTGAAAAATATAAAAATTCTCATTAATGTCAACTTATTACAATTTTTAAATTGGAATTGGAATGATAAAATCCTTAATCTATGAAAGGAAATCTAAGTTTTCCATGTTTGCCTGCAAAGACTAAATTAGCACAAGGCAACAAACAACTATAGAAAGATATTGCAAATATCATATTGAATTTGGAATACAAATGACAAAATGTGCATGCATATACCTCATGCTAATGAAAATGTAATGCATCATGCTAATGAGAAATCATATACTTGAGTGCATAAGTGATGCTCTAAACTAATGAGGAAACGGATACTAAAAATGCATGTGTAATATCCTAATTATGATATATGTATAATATACTAAGCTAATGAGAAGATCTATATATGAATGTGTAGGCATGTTACTGCTTAGGCTAATAAAAATCTACCTGAGAATGCTTATGCATTGATATCATGCCATAGAGGGGATATATGTGAAATATTGAATCAAAACTATACATTTTGCCGCAAACCAAATACCGATTTTTGAATTAGCATACCAACTGCTTTAGGCCATATTGGAAAAACTGACCTATAAACCGATGAATCAGAGTCTTACAGCAAACTCTACTAACCTTATAGCAAGATGCGAATCAGGTTCTTTAGATGAAGTGGCAATTCAGGTGAACTACCAGCAATAAATCAGTTTCTGCAAACTGATATTCATGGAAGCAGTCAAGGGATAGGCTAAGGTACTGTGGGCATGTACCTTGAGGAAATGCAATGCAGTAGGGAACATGCAAGTCTATGGGCCTGGGCTCAAATGGTTTAACAGAGATTGACTCTACAGGATCAAAACAAAAGAAATAGAAAAGGGGATGAACCCTTTTCAGAGCAAGTTTTCACAACTTCTTAAACAACAATTTCACCAAACATAGCATCCATAGAACCAAACACCACCCTTGAACCATTAGCAAATTTTCAAAGAATTTCTCCCAGTTTGGCATCACCACCCGACTCTTTATGCATTAAAATAACCATGGCTATAAGCCAATGAACATCCTTATCTGATCCAGCAACAGGGAAGTGCTCAAACTTGGAGATGAACTTATCAAGAGTTTGGAATGCCAAATGCAGCATAAGGGAATGGAAGTGTGTAAGATATAAGTGTAATGCACATTAACAGGTGAACAGGAGGTGAAAGTGGAGACATGCTGTGAAAATGCAGCAGGTGGAGTGAATGCAACAATGAATAGTGTCTGTAGTGAATGGGTTAAATGTGCTGGGTGTAATGTAAAAGATGTAGTGATGTATGGATGCTGCAATAGGTGCCACAACGTGGAAAAGCAAGGGATGGTGTAAGCCTAGCATAATAGACTGACGAGATAGCAACTCAACACTCAGGTTGTAACGCCCCAACTTGTAATAACCAAATTTTTTTCGTTTATTTTCCTTTATAAAATAATGCAAAATGTGCGAATGGGCCTAGGATCCGTATTTCGGATCCAGGACCCATAATGGGGGCATATATATATATATAGTTAACATCATATATATATATATAAAAGAAATAATATATATATATATAAAATATAATAATAATAATAATGAAAATAAATTTTAGTGTGGGGATCCACAGTTGGATCCAACTTGTGGATCCACCTTGCAGTTAAGACGTACGAATCCAAACTGCGGGCAAACCACGACTTCACACTGCAACTGGGACCCAGACCCGGGCCACGCCCCGTTACGGTTAAGTAACAGAAAAAAAAGAGGAACCCTTAGACCCGGGTCGGACCCGACCCGGATTCGTAACCCGGTAGGGTCTTTTTAAAACTGATATCGGCTACAACTTGTTTAAAGGGGAAAGAAAGGAAAGAATCGTGCCCTAGGCACGATTCCTGCAATACCAAAAGGGAGAGAAGGGGGGGGGGGGATGGGGGGTTGGTTACAGCAGGCGTAACCGAAACCCCACGCCTCTCGGCAAGAGGGGGGTTTCAGCGATAAAAGGGAGGTGGAAGAGGGGGTCTCACCCTCTTCCCTCGTTTCTCTCTCTCTCCCTCTCTCTCGTGTGGGCGTGCAGCGGAGGGCTGAAGGTCGCCGGAAGGCTGCAGCCACCGCAGGCTACGACAGCCCCCTTCTTCTGTCCTTTCCCTTGGGTGCGACAACCACCGACACCAGCCCTAGCCGCTGTTCCCAGCCAACAGGGCCATCAACGACCTCTTTCTCTCACGGCAGCAACCCCAAACACCGATTAAAAGGTACATGTTTTTCTTTTGAGTTAAGTAAGGAATAAGAACATGGGTTTGATTTCCATGTAAATATTTTGGTGTAAAAGCATAGGGATGAGTAAATCTAGACGTTTACCCTAAGATCCATGGATGAAATCCATGTATTCTCATCCTCTTGAAGGTTGTTGTGTAATAAATTAGATGTAGATGCAATTTTTTTAAACAAAGTTAATAAATTTTTCTATTTTCATGATTAGGGCCCAGGTATTCAGTCGGCTGGGCTGAGTACCTGACCCAGCCAACTGGGGTCAGCTGGGTGGGTCTGGCTGTGTGCTAGACCCAGTTTTGGCTGGGCCACTTGTTCAAAATTTTTTGAGATACATGTGGTGTGTTTCCTAAATTTCCAGATTTCATTAACTGTGTGTATTTCAATGCATGTTAAGAAGGTGATTTTCTCATGATTTAGCTAGGCATTATGTGCACTAACTGTATATCATTGTAAGTCTTGGTGACAAGTTTGTTTCAGCCATACATAGTACTGGGGTTTTTGTAAGGCTTGGGTTCACGATGGTATTTTCGATTTTATGTGCCTAGCAACAAAGATTTCTGTGTAGGTCATTTCTACTCCAAACAGAATTCTATTACATGGAAAATATAGGTTATTATATGTTTGTTCTTGATTATTTTGGGGTTTTCCGAAATATCCTGTTGAAGGACACTTGAATGATGTTGTTTTGTTTGTGTATGCATGAATCATGGATGAAACTTTGATTATGCTTGTGTTAATTGTTCTTTAAATTCTATTGGTCTCACTATTTGTATTCTCGCAAAGAACATATGAGGTTGGAGTTTCTTGAATAGGAATGGAGCATTTCTTACTCACCATCCAGCATGGTTGTAGGCCTAGTGACATTTTTAATGAATTTTTGGTCATTAGAGTCATTTTAGTGTTAATATCAGTCTATACTATGGTAACATTTGAGCTCAACTATGAAGATCAGAGAATGACTGAACTACACATCCTTTGACATCTGCAAGCCAACAGAACCACATAAACATGAAATCACACATGCCTGCTGAACCGAGTAGAGTGTGAAATTCCACTAGAGGGGGGGGGTGAATAGTGAAATACGATAAAGATCGATAAAACTAAAATAATCAGGCAATAAGGCACAACTCATAAAACACAGAATTTATACTGGTTCGGTTAGTACCCAGACCTACATCCAGTCCCCAAGCAAACCACTTGAGCTTTCCACTATAACATCCGAGTCACCGGATAAATAGTACAACACCCTCTTCCTCAGAGGTCTTCTTCTCTCAACAGAGAAGGGGCACACCCTCTTCCACAGAGGTCTTCTTCTCTCAACATAGAAGGACAACACCCTCTTTCACAGAGGTCTTCTTCTCTCAACAGAGAAGGACAACACCCTCTTTCACAGAGGTCTACTTCTTTCAACAAAGAAGAAAAAACAGTGAATAACAGAGTTACAATACTTCCTATAGAACCTTCAGAATGATATGAATGCACGAATGAATGATTCTCAGAATGTTCTGTTTGTCACTCAGAGGATGCTCTTTGTCAAAGAGCTGGACTTGACTTTTTCTCTTTTCTTTTTCTTTTTCCCTTTCTTTTTCAAGGCTCTCTTTTCAAATATCGAATAGGAGTTTTTCTCGTTGTAAGCTCACACGTCTATTCCATTTCATGTTGAATAGTTTATTTGAGTGTGTTTATATAGCTTTTGAAAAAGTAGTCGTTACATTTTGAAATCGTAGCCTTTTTGAAATGTGAAATGTTATGTCATTTCAAAAATATCTTTTAGAGAAATTCGAGAATGCCTTTTTCCATAAAAGTAAAATATAGGGTACACTTAGTCGTTGTAATATTTGAGGTAATACATATTTTATGTAAAAAGTTTATTTCTTACAATAGTACATTGAACGTTGGGTTGTAGTTTTGTCTTTATTCTAATTAATGATTTAAGGTACATAAGTACTTCTTTACTTTAAATGAGTGTAAGTACACTGAGTGCTTTAAGATATATATATTTGTACATAGTCATGTCAAGTGTTTTCTTTATGTTGTGTTTTTCAAAGTCTTCAGAGAGAATGAGGACTAAAAGAAAGTCGACATTCTTTGAGAAGGATATTAACAAGGATTTGTTACAAGAGGTATTTAATGCTTTGTACAAAGAGAATGATGACTTCAAGTAAGTCGACATTCTATGGTTTTGTAAAAAGGTAACTAGAGTCCTTTCAAAAACATATTATATTTGTATTTCTTTGTGTAGCCGATTTTATGTTTTTGTCTTCTTCTTATATTAAAAACATTTCTTTAAAGAAGGTAACTAGAGTCTTTTCAAAAACATATTATATTTGTTTTTCTTTGTGTAACCGATTTTATGTTTTTGTCTTTTTCCTACATTTCTTTTTCATGTTGTCTTGTATATAGTGTAAGGTACAATTATTACATGACAAAATATCTTTTTCATAAAGGGTTGTAAGAAGGTACAATTATTACATGACAAAATATCTTTTTCATAAAGGGTTGTAAGAAGGTACAATTATTAGTTTTCAAAAAAGAGCTTTTTGAAACTATCGTATACTTTTATGATATAGTTTTTATGAATGAGTATGTAATATGCAATATGCAAGTTCCTGAAGGTTCTGTTACATATGACTCTAAAGAAGAAAAAAAGTCTTCATCTTGAGGTAGCCGATCTCTTCATTTGAACTTCTAGGAATGCATGGCTCATCAAGCTTTTTCTTCAAGGAGTATGATTGCACTAGTTGTACTTGAACAGGAAGTCTCCATCTTTTTTGGGTGAGATATCCTTGCATCAAATACTCGTTAGTTTTATGGCAAAACATATTCAGTCATAATATAACATTTTTCAAGAGGACATATTATCATATCATATGAAATCAAATACGACAGTGTATCATATTATGTGACATCAAAACAGAGTTTCTCAACATTCTCCCTCTTTTTGATGATGACAAAATATGCTCCCCTTGTCAAAAAGACATTATGCATAGAAATAATAATATGATAAAATATTTGAAAAATGTTTAAAGAGAGTATTTCTCCAATAATGGAGACAGGTTTTCTCCCCCTTTGTCATAGACAAAAAGGAAGGGATCAGAGTAAAGAGAGTTATTACAGACCAATGATAAATATTACAGTCCAAAAGTAATTAAAAGTTATTACAGACAAAAAAAAAAAGTTCATCCCGAAGGTGGAGGAGGTTGATGTGTTCGGTCGGCACGATTCTGCTGGTGAGCTTGACGAGTCTGCTGCAACAGGGCTTGATTGCGAAGAATACGATCCTGAGAGCGCTGGATATCCATCAGAGCAGGGAAGTAATTGAAGGTGGATGTTGGATCTTCTTCATCAGAGCCGGGCATGTGCAGGGACCTTAGATTGAAAGTGGTAGCATCGAGGACCTGAGAGGGATGGAGGATGAGTTCGTTATGAAGGGGTACTTTGAAGTATTTGAGAATGGGAGTTATGAAACACCCGAAAAGAAGAGGCTTGAATTTCTGATAACGAATAAAAAGGTTGAAAAGAATGGAGGACCAGTTTATCGGAGTAGAAGAAAAAATTGCGTATATAAGAAGAGAGATTTTTCGTGGAACTAATCCCTTGCGGGGAAGCTTGGGATAGATGTTGTGGAGAAGAATCTGGGCAAGTAATTGAGCATGAGGTTGGAGATTCCTCATGTGTCAGGGTAGTTGGTAGCAGTTGGTACAGAGAAGAATTTTTCGAAGTACCGATCGTTCGATAGGTACTATGGTGTTGAGGTCGGTGCCGGTGGAAGGCAGATTTAGAATTCTACCTAGTGAGGAAGCATGAAAGAACATCAGCTTGCCTCAAACTTTGGTGGTGATTGTAGTTTGTTCATGATCAGTGGAAAAGTTTGTATAGAATAGTCGAACTAGTTCAGGATAGTAGGCAACTTGGGATGAAGATCCTAGTAGAGGTTTGAGTTTAGGGAGATAGTTGTCTAAGTCAAATAGCATGAAGTCGTCGAAGTTAACCAATTTACCTTCATGAATGGGGCGAGAGCATAGTAAGTTGTAATTGTGAAACAGATCTGGATACCTTAGATCTGCTGCAGTAATCACATTGTTGGAGGAGGAAGAGGCCATTGCAAGAGTTTGTAAGGAAAAAGGAGGACTAAGAATTGCGAGTTTGAAGTGGGTAATAGTTTGTAGGATGATAGATAGATACGAGTAGAATTGGTGTGTGATGAACCAATCCATTAAATAGAGGAATGAAAATAATTTTGATAGGTTTTGAATGACACTGGAAGTGAGTGATTTTTAGAATTTAGTCAAATAAGGAAATCCGTGAGTAGTAAGTTAAGAGACTTGTGAATGACAAATCAAATCAATGTTTGAAGATAGTGTATTATATTGGGTTGAGAAGGACATAGTTTTGAAATAATTAGTATATATATAGATTTTACTATGGGTGAGTTTATGGACTAGTGAGAGAAGCCATTAATAGAGTATGAGGTGTCATGTTGAACTAAAAAGAGTGAATGATTTTAAAAATAATGGCCTAATAAAACAAGCAACTTTTTACTTTATGTGGAAGTATTCTTAATTCGTGAATGGAGAGTTTAGAATAGGACAACCCATGGGGTATGAGTGAGAGACAATAATAGTTTTTATTTAAGAAGTATATATATTGATAAGCGTGAAAGGAGAGTAAAAGACATAAAAAGATGATACGGATATGTAGAGAGAAGAGAAAGGTTATAAAGGACAACATTCACTTGATTTAGATATGACATAAAGTAGAGTTAGAATAAATAAAGTTTTGCTTGAAGACAAGACTTTAATGAGTCTCGATTTTAGAGCGATATACATTATAAGAGAGAGTCATGGTCACGGATGGAAAGTCACTTCATATGAGATAAAGAGAGAAAGAGGAAATAAAAAGGTGGTACTAGTAGTATTAAAAACAATAGAGGACAAGTTGTTTAGAATATGATTTCATAAAAGATGTGAAGGATGACCGGATGATAATAGATTATACTTAAGCTATGAAATAACTGATGATATAGTAAAAGTTTACGTGAAATATAACCACTTAAGAGGTGATACAAAAATAATAATCACGTTGAATTTTTCATAAGAGGTCTTAAGATTTTAGATACGTACATTGATAAGAGGTCATAAAAAAAAGAAAATATATCACATGAATATAATTTATTAAGAATAATAATGAGGAGTCATGTTTGGAGGTCGGCTAGCTTTTTGTATGAGAGGTTGTCACAAAAAGACAAAAGATATAAAAGGTGTAATGAAATGAGTGATGTGATCCAAGTCATGATAACTTTTTACTTAAAGTAAATGGTTCTTATGGATATGTGTAAAAGGAGATAGGACAAGAAGACATTATGAGAGTGTACTTGAAAGATGACATGTTGAAAGACATAAAGAATGTGTTATGATGAATGAATTTCTATGAGTATTGTGAGTATACGAAAGTATGAAAACATAGTTTGACTTTGAATAGTAAAACAAACACAAAAAAATCGATAATAAGAAACTTTTAAAATAAGATTTTATCAAAAGCAATACTCTTAATAAGTGTGATTAGTTTACAAGTCACTTAGTTTGCATATTCTTAGTTCTCTTCTAATACGTGTGAAGTCTTCATGTTTTAATGGTTTAGTGAATATGTCTGCTAACTGTTGATTAGTGGGTATGAATTCGAGTTTAATTATGTTGTTTAAGACTTGTTCTCTTAAGAAGTGGTGTCTTATTTGAATGTGCTTAGTTCGTGAGTGTAAAATAGGATTCTTAGATAAGTTTATAGCACTAGTATTATCACAGAAAATTGTTGCATTTTCAAAATTTAGACCAAAATCTTTTAAGGTTTGTTTCATCCAGATAACTTGAGTACAGGCTAGGCTAGTAGCAATGTATTCGGCTTCAGTAGTTGATAAGGATACACAGTTTTGTTTCTTACTGAACCATGATACTAGTGAGTGCCCTAGCATATGACATGTTTCACTTGTGTTTTTTTTGTCAGATTTACTTCCAGCAAAGTCAGCATTGCTGTATGAGATTAGATCAAATGTAGAGGATTTTGAATAGAATAATCCAAAATCAACTGTGTCTTTTAAATATCTCATTATTCTTTTTACAGCTTTAAGATGTGATTCTTTTGGATTTGACTGAAATCTAGCACACAAGCAAACACTGAACATAATATCTGGACGGCTAGCAGTTAAATAAAGAAGTGATCCTATCATACCTCGGTATACCTTTGTATCAACAGACTTACCATCTTCATCTTTGTCCAAAACAGTAGTAGTGCTCATAGGAGTAGATTTTGAAGCAGTTGAGTTCATGTTGAACCTCTTCAGAAGTTCACGAGCATACTTAGATTGATTGATGAAAACTCCATCCTTGGTTTGCTTAATATGCAGTCCAAGAAAGTAGGTGAGTTCTCCCATCATACTCATTTCAAATTCTTTTTGCATGGACTTAGAAAATTCTTCACAAAGAGTGCTGTTAGAAGATCCAAAGATGATATCGTCTACATATATTTGAACAATTAGGGTATGATTATTCACTAATTTAACAAATAATGTAGAGTCTGCTTTGCCAACAGAAAAACCAGTTTTTAACAAAAAAGTTTTAAGTCTATCATACCAAGCACGAGGAGCTTGTTTTAAACCATACAAAGCACATTTGAGTTTGAAAACATGATCTGGATATTGTTCATTTTCAAATCCTGGAGGTTGTTTTACATAAACTTCTTCACTTATAAAACCATTTAAAAAAGCACTTTTAACATCCATTTGATACAGTTTAAAATCCATATAGCTTGCATATGCTAAAAACATTCTAATAGATTCAAGTCTAGCAACAAGAGCAAATGTTTCATCAAAATCAATACCTTCTTCCTGGTTGTATCCTTGAGCTACTAGTCTAGCTTTGTTTCTAATAACATTACCTGTTTCATCTAGCTTGTTTCTGAAGATCCATCTTGTTCCAATGATCTGATGGTCCTTTGGTCTAGGCACAAGATCCCAAACATCATTTCTTTGGAATTGATTCAATTCTTCAGTCATGGCTAGCATCCAGAACTCATCAATGATGGCTTCATCAATCTTCTTTGGTTCAAGTTGAGAAATGAAAGCCATGTTTGCAATCCGTTCTAGCTGAGCTCTAGTTTGAACCCCCTTTGTCAGTTCTCCCAAAATATGCTTTTGAGGATGATCTTTGATATCGACAAATGTTCTTTGATGATCATCTTCATTAGACTTAGCTGTGTTATCTAAAAATAAATCTGTACTTTCAATATCATCATCGTTAGTTTGCTTATGAACAGATTGATCAATAGATTCACAAAAACTAACATGCATAGATTCTTCAATAGTATTATAACTCTTATTGAAAACTCTGTATGCTTTACTATGACTTGAATATCCTAAAAATATGCCTTCAACGGATTTTGCATCAAATTTATCCAGGCTATCTTTTGTGTTTAGGATAAAGCATTTACATCCAAAGACTTTGAAATAGTCTATTCTTGGAGTTCTGTCATAGAATAGTTCATAGGGAGTTTTATTTAATAAGGGTCTAATGAGAACTCTATTTGTTATGTAGCATGCAGTATTAACAGCTTCTGCCCAAAAAGATTTAGCAAGATTATTGTGTTGGAGCATAGTCCTGGCAGATTCCTGAAGGGTTCTATTCTTTCTTTCTACTACACCATTTTGAGGTGCAGCTCTAGGAAAGGCAAAGTTATGAGAAATACCATGCAAGTTAAATTTTTTTTCAAAAAGTTCATTTTCAATTTCTCCTCCATGGTCACTACGGATTTTAACAATAGAACAAGATTTTTCATTTTGTAATTTTTTACATAAGATTTCAAATTGACAAAACGTGTCACTTTTGTTTTTCAAAAATATTACCCAAGTAAATCTTGAGTAGTCATCTACAATAACAAAAACGTATTTATTGTGATTATGACTAACTACTCTAGAAGGACCAAAAAGATCCAGGTGGAGAAGCTCTAAAGGTCTTTTACTTGAAATGATATTTTTTGATTTGAAAGATGATTTTGACAATTTTCCTAATTGACATGCATCACAAAAGTAATCCTTTTTAAAAGATATTTTGGGTAACCCACGTACCAACTTATTTTTAGCTAATTTAGACATGTACTTAGAATTTACATGACCCATTCTCATGTGCCATAAATGTTGAGAGTCATTATTAGCTATAAGGCAATGTTCTGTGTTGTTTTCTAGGTATAGTTCATATATATTATTCTTTCTTATACCTTTTAAGATGATGTTTTCGTTGGTGTCTGCTATGAGGCATGCATCATGATTAAAGCTAACATTATAACTTGTGTCACACATTTGACTGATACTTAGTAGGTTATGTTTTAAGCCTTTAACAAGGAGAACGTCTTTGATAAGAGGTTTATCTATGTTACCAATATTACCAATGCCAATTATCAAACCTTTGTTGTTATCTCCAAAGGTGACGGTTCCTCCTTCTTTATGATGAATAACAGCAAAAAGGTCTGGATGTCCTGTCATGTGCTTTGAACATCCACTATCTAGTATCCATCTGTTCTTCTTGTTTGGAGCCTGCAAATCATTAAGTAAAATTTCTTTTTGGTACCCAATCGGGTCCCTTTTTGTTAGACTTTGGAACCCATATCCATTTGGATTTGGGTTTGTCTACAACCTTAGAGGAGTAAAAAAAATTAACATTATAATACTCCTTATTTGGTTCAGACGAATTTTTCACAAACGTGGTCTTTTGATTCATACAAGAAGGCTTGTTGAAATGAGAGTAGCCAATACCATTCTTGTAGAAAGAGACTTTCTGAGAGGATAAGAGTTTATCCAAGTTCTCTTTACCTTTAGTAAACTTGAAAACCGTTTTCATGAGGTTCTCAGTTTTACTTTTTAGCTCTGAAATTTCTACTTGCAGATTTTTAGTTTTGGAGCTAGTAGAAGAAATTTCAGACATAAGCATAAGGTTTTTCTTTTTCAACTCAGAATTTTCACTGCTAAGTTTTTCATTCTTTTGGGAAAGCTTTAGATTTTCAGATTTTAAATCTTTATTTTTAAAACTCAAATTTCTAGATTCTTCAAATAGTTCTTGAAAAGCATCTAGAAGTTCTTCAAAGGAAAAATTAGAGATTTCACTTACAGAACTTTCGTTTGCCATGAAGCACATATTTGCAGTTTCGGCTTCATCATCACTTGACTCTTCACTGCTGGATGGTTCTGAATCATCCCATTGAGCATGCAGAGCCTTTTTCTTGAAGAACCTCTTGTTAGGTTCCTCAGTCTTGGACTTTCTTTTGAGAAGGGGACAATCACGTCTCAAGTGACCTGGCTTGTTACACTGATAGCACATGGGATCTTCCTTAGGATCTTTTGTTTCCTTGTGCTTGTTTGGAACCCGATTCCTTCTCATGAAGCGCTGAAATTTTCTGGTTAGTAGCGCAATTTTGGATTCTTTATCTGAGTCTTCATTCTCAGATAGAGCTGGGAAAGCCAAAGTTTTCTTTATTGGTTGCTCTTCTTCCCTTCTTTCTTTCAAGTCGTCCAAAGTAAGCTTAGATAAATCTTGAGCTTCTTCAATAGCTGTAGTCTTTTTCTCCCAATCAATTGTGAGAGATCTCAAGATTTTCTTCACCTTTTCAGTCTGGGAATATGTTACACCCAGAGATTTCAGATCGTTGGTGATGTTGGTGAATCTGGTAAACATCTCTGTGATGAGTTCATCTTTGTTCATTTTGAACAACTCATATTTTCTAACAAGAGATGAGATTTTGGCTTCTTTCACTTTGTTGGTTCCTTCATGAATAACTTCCAAAGAATGACAAATATCATATGCAGATTCACATATAGATATTCTATTGAATTCGTTCTGATCAATGGCACAATATAAGGCATTCATAACCTTTGCATTTAGGTTTGCCATTTTCTTTTCTTCATCAGACCATAAGCTATAGTCTGCGGATGAAGATGTGTATGGATGCTCAACAATTTTCCATACAGCAAAATCTATGGATTTAAGAAATATAGCCATTCTGCACTTCCAGTATCCATAGTTGGAGCCATTGAAGAAAGGTTGACGAGATGCGTGTTGACCTTCAATATCACGAGCATAGGAGGTAGATGCTATTTGTGCTGGAAGACTTGTTACGTTGAAACCAGCAAACCTGCTCTGATACCAAATGAAATTCCACTAGAGGGGGGGGGTGAATAGTGAAATACGATAAAGATCGATAAAACTAAAATAATCAGGCAATAAGGCACAACTCATAAAACACATAATTTATACTGGTTCGGTCACTACCCAGACCTACATCCAGTCCCCAAGCAAACCACTTGAGCTTTCCACTATAACATCCGAGTCACCGGATAAATAGTACAACACCCTCTTCCTCAGAGGTCTTCTTCTCTCAACAGAGAAGGGGCACACCCTCTTCCACAGAGGTCTTCTTCTCTCAACATAGAAGGACAACACCCTCTTTCACAGAGGTCTTCTTCTCTCAACAGAGAAGGACAACACCCTCTTTCACAGAGGTCTACTTCTTTCAACAAAGAAGAAAAAACAGTGAATAACAGAGTTACAATACTTCCTATAGAACCTTCAGAATGATATGAATGCACGAATGAATGATTCTCAGAATGTTCTGTTTGTCACTCAGAGGATGCTCTTTGTCAAAGAGCTGGACTTGACTTTTTCTCTTTTCTTTTTCTTTTTCCCTTTCTTTTTCAAGGCTCTCTTTTCAAATATCGAATAGGAGTTTTTCTCGTTGTAAGCTCACACGTCTATTCCATTTCATGTTGAATAGTTTATTTGAGTGTGTTTATATAGCTTTTGAAAAAGTAGTCATTACATTTTAAAATCGTAGCCTTTTTGAAATGTGAAATGTTATGTCATTTCAAAAATATCTTTTAGAGAAATTCGAGAATGACTTTTTCCATAAAAGTAAAATATAGGGTACACTTAGTCGTTGTAATATTTGAGGTAATACATATTTTATGTAAAAAGTCTATTTCTTACAATAGTACTTTGAACGTTGGGTTGTAGTTTTGTCTTTATTCTAATTAATGATTTGAGGTACATAAGTACTTCTTTACTTTAAATGAGTGTAAGTACACTGAGTGCTTTGAGATATATATTTGTACATAGTCATGTCAAGTGTTTTCTTTATGTTGTGTTTTTCAAAGTCTTCAGAGAGAATGAGGACTAAAAGAAAGTCGACATTCTTTGAGAAGGATATTAACAAGGATTTGTTACAAGAGGTATTTAATGCTTTGTACAAAGAGAATGATGACTTCAAGTAAGTCGACATTCTATGGTTTTGTAAAAAGGTAACTAGAGTTCTTTCAAAAACATATTATATTTGTATTTCTTTGTGTAGCCGATTTTATGTTTTTGTCTTCTTCTTATATTAAAAACATTTCTTTAAAGAAGGTAACTAGAGTCTTTTCAAAAACATATTATATTTGTTTTTCTTTGTGTAGCCGATTTTATGTTTTTGTCTTTTTCCTACATTTCTTTTTCATGTTGTCTTGTATATAGTGTAAGGTACAATTATTACATGACAAAATATCTTTTTCATAAAGGGTTGTAAGAAGGTACAATTATTACATGACAAAATATCTTTTTCATAAAGGGTTGTAAGAAGGTACAATTATTAGTTTTCAAAAAAGAGCTTTTTGAAACTATCGTATACTTTTATGATATAGTTTTTATGAATGAGTATGTAATATGCAATATGCAAGTTCCTGAAGGTTCTGTTACATATGACTCTAAAGAAGAAAAAAAGTCTTCATCTTGAGGTAGCCGATCTCTTCATTTGAACTTCTAGGAATGCATGGCTCATCAAGCTTTTTCTTCAAGGAGTATGATTGCACTAGTTGTACTTGAACATGAAGTCTCCATCCTTTTTGGGTGAGATATCCTTGCATCAAATACTCGTTAGTTTTATGGCAAAACATATTCAGTCATAATATAACATTTTTCAAGAGGACATATTATCATATCATATGAAATCAAATACGATAGTGTATCATATTATGTGACATCAAAACAGAGTTTCTCAACATTCTCCCCCTTTTTGATGATGACAAAATATGCTCTCCTTGTCAAAAAGACATTATGCATAGAAATAATAATATGATAAAATATTTGAAAAATGTTTAAAGAGAGTATTTCTCCAATAATGGAGACAGGTTTTCTCCCCCTTTGTCATAGACAAAAAGGAAGGGATCAGAGTAAATAGAGTTATTACAGACCAATGATAAATATTACAGTCCAAAAGTAATTAAAAGTTATTACTTCTTTTACCTAGAGTATTTGCTAGTATATTAAAAGTAAAGAGAGTAACGCTTGAAAATGTGTACATGTGTGCAAAGATATTCCCTCTTTTACCTAGAGTATTTCCTCCAACGAGGTTAACTCCTTGGTTTTTAAGAGTCAAATTCAGAACTTTAGCGCTGATGATTTTCTCTAAGGAAGCTATCCATTTCCCTGATATGAGAAAAGAAGAAATATTCTTAATTTCATAAAAGCAAGTACTAGAAGGATATTGATAAAAGAATTTTTGCATGAGAAAAGATGACTTCTGGCAATTTAGGTAGTTTGATATCTGTGTGTTTTCTCATGGTGATCTTCTTGCACTCTTTTTGATTCATTGGGCTTTTTCGGGCTTTTTACATCATCCTTCATTTTGGAGATGTCCTGACTTTTTTCTCTTTTTCAGGGAAGGGTACGTCACAAACTCATTCATCTCGGAGATGCTCCGATCCTTCTTTTTCTCAGAGATTATATATGATATTGGCTTAAAGGTCTTTAGATGATACCTGAAATCAAATATCATTTAGGGTTTGTCGGTAGGTCCATCACACTTGCCTTCATCTCGACGGTGATCTGAATATTCCCTGGAAGGATCCTTCACAAACTCCTTCATCTTGGTAGATGATCCAAATCTTCTTTGGCCACGGGGGTCTACTCGCTTAATTCGCCTTCATTTTGACGACAATTGAGAGATCCCTTTTGCCGATATTTGATTGCAGCTTAAAACTGGATAAGGTGATATGGATTAAATGGATTCTTTTATGGCTCAGGATATTTCCACTGTCTAATTGCCAGAAAATCGTCTTTAAACATGCATCATAGCTATGATCAATATCAATTCGCTTCCGGTTTTTCAATGTCATCGAATATTTATTTCACTAATCATACCGAGGATATTTCTTTCATCCTTTTGGTTGATCAACAGGAAAAAGATTTGAATTTTACCTCTTTTCCGCAAAGAGTTTCACCTTTTATGAAGAAAATACTAGAGGTAATCCGAGGTAATTCTTTTGTGCAGTAAGATTTATTTGGAATCAACAAATATTTTTAGCAGATTGGCAAAGTTTTCATGACTTCTATGTAAAATACTCACCCAATATAGATTTTGATGCGACCTTTAGTTGCAATTTATGATTTTGGACATTCTTACTAGTAAACTGGGATTTTTCATTTAACGACCAGCGAAGAAGCTGGAACCTTTTATTTAATGACCAGTGAAAACTGGGACATTTCATTTAACGACCAACGAAGGAGTTGAAACATTTCATTTAACGACCAACGAAGTAGCTGGGACATTTCATTTAACGACCAGCGAAGTAGCTGGGACATTTCATTTAGCGACCAGCGAAGTAGCTGGAACATTTCATTTAACGACCAGCGAAGTAGCTGGGACATTTCATTTAACGACCAACGAAGTAGCTGGGACATTTCATTTAGCGACCAACAAAGTAGCTTGAACATTTCTTTTAACGACCAACGAAGTAGCTGAGACATTTCATTTAACGACCAACGAAGTAGCTGGGACATTTCATTTAATCATTTAACGACCAGCGAAGTAGCTGGGACATTTCATTTAATCATTTAACGACCAGCGAAGTGGCTGAAACATTTCGTTTAATCATTTAACGACCAGCGAAGTAGCTGAGACATTTCATTTAATCATTTAACGACCAGCGAAGTAGCTGGGACATTTCATTTAATCATTTAACGACCAGCGAAGTAGCTGGGACATTTCATTTAATCATTTAACGACCAGCGAAGTAGCTGGGACATTTCATTTAACCATTTAACGACCAGCGAAGTAGCTGGGATATTTCATTTAACGACCTGATTTAAGATTGAGACTTTTGAAAGACAACCAGTATGAGGACTGAGTTTTGTGACTGAACTTGATCTTTAGATTTTGAAAATTTAGCAAAATAGCTAGCGCGAACACTAGTTTTTTTTTCAACTGAGGGTCGGGAAGGAGATCGGCCTATTTAAGATATTTAAAGATTGAAGCAAGAAGAATGGCCGGGATTTTCAGGATTATCTCTTATCCTGAAGGGGAAAATAGAATAGACATTTTTGAAGAGAATTTAGAAAGAGAATGATTCAGGTTTATCCCTTAACCTGAAAAGGAAATAGAAGATTTTATGAAGAGATAACCTGAGACTTGAATTTAGAAGGGATATAACAAGATTTAGAATTTATGATCTATGATTTAGATGGACCAGGTATGTGACGGGGAATATAAAAAGAATAAACTTGGAGAAGACAAAAGGATATAGAACTTTGAAAAAAATGTAGAACATTTGAGAAAATTGATTTATTTTTGTAAAAAGAATTCTCACAGGTAGCATGGTTGCCTCTACGAGTGATCTCAGGATTATCCCTTATCCTGAATGAAGAAAAGAATAGAATTTAAAGAGATTTAATGTAGGGAAATTGATATAAATCTAGAAAATCAACAAAGATTGACAAAACTTGTATTTACAAAAGAATCCTCATAGGTAGCGTTATTGCTCCTACGAGGGGTTTCAGGATTTTCCCTTATCCTGAATGGGGAAAAAAAGAATTTAAGGAATTTTAAAAGAGAAATTGATATAAATTTAGAAAATCAATGAAGGTTGACGAAACTTGTATTTACAAAGGAATCCTCATAGGTAGCGTTATTGCTCCTACGAGGGGTTTCAGGATTATCCCTTATCATGAATGGGAATAAGAATAGAATTTAAGAAAATTTAAAAAAATCAATATAAATCTAAAAAGAATCAATAAAGATTGGCAAAAACTTGTATTTACGAAAGAATCCTCATAGGTAGCGTTATTGCTCCTACGAGGGGTCTCAGGATTATCCCTTATCCTGAATGGGAATAAGAATAAAATTTAAGAAAATTTAATGAAGAAAAATCGATATAAATCTAAAAAGAATCAATAAAGATTGGCAAAAACTTGTATTTACGAAAGAATCCTCATAGGTAGCGTTATTGCTCCTACGAGGGGTCTCAGGATTATCCCTTATCCTGAATGGGAAAAAGAATAGAATTTAAGGATAGTAAATGAAGAAAAATTGATATAAATTTAGAAAATCAATAAAGGTTGGCAAAACTTGTATTTACAAAAGAATCCTCATAGGTAGCGTTATTGCTCCTACGAGGGGTCTCAGGATTTTCCTTTATCCTGAATTGGAAAAAGAATAGAATTTAAGAAGGTGAAGAGAAATTGATATAACTTTATAAAATCAATAAAGGTTGACAAAACTTGTATTTACAAAAGAATCCTCGTAGGTAGCGTTATTGCTCCCATGAGGGGTTTCAGGATTTTCCCTTATCCTGAATGGGAACACCTCGGACAACGAGGGTCAGGTTTATCCCTTAACCTGAAAGGGCAAAAGAATAAAAGGAAATACCTCATGGGAAAGAGGCATCAGGTTTATCCCTTAACCTGAAAGGGTAAAAGAATTGATAAAATTTAATAGAATTGAGGAAAAATTGATAAAACTTGATAAAATTGATGTAAATTTGATAAAAATATGAATAAAATGAATGAAACTGATGAAGATATTCAAAATTAACTAAAAATTTACAAGATTTGAGAAAAAGGAGTTTTTCTGATTCTGCCTGCATAGGGGATCTTGAAAAAGGATATTTAATTAAAAGATAGGTGAAAATCATTTTTGGGAGGAAAATTCATTTGTAAGAAGAACGATCAGCGCGAGATCTGATCCTATAAAAAGGAGAATCATCATGAGAGATCATCATGAGGTTTGATTTCGAAAATAGTGGTTTAAAAACCAATTTTGAAAGAGAAAACAAACATGAGACGATGATTTTGAAGACAAATGGTTCTCGAAACCTAATTTGAAAAAGTAAAAATCAACATGTTGGTTTATTTAAAAGGGATTTAGATCAAAATATTTGAACTTTTTTGAAAAACTTTTACAGAAACTTTTGAGATTTTATGATTTTGAAAATCCTCATAGGCAATATCATTTCTCTCATGATGGAGGAAAACAAGGATTTAAAAATTTTGAAAAATAGCAGGCAGGATCAAAAAGATTTTGAAGAAATCAGAAAGAAAAGGCAATATACCTGGGGTTTTAAAAGAGGAAATTTTGAATAATATATACCCAGGGTTTTTGGAAAATATAAGGAATATATATATATATATATATATATATATATATATATATATATATATAATATCATTCAATCACATACATACAAGCAAGGATGCACAAATAGCACTCCCTAAAGCTGACTCTATATGCAATATTTGAAATGGTAAATAGGATCTTAATCCTAACTCTAAGATTTAAATCATCTGATTTCAATCAAGGTACGCCGATATACTCAAGCCGAAGCTCGAAGTACGTGGCATATAAAGATATCTCTTCGATTCTAAGGTAAAGGCTTCCCAACAACCTTGAGCACCTACCGATATACCTCAGACTATGGCCCTTAGGTACGTGGTAGGGGGGCGCGAGGCCAAATAAGTGGTCCAGTTGTGAGGCTCTCTCCCGAACTATGGTTCAGTGAGACAGCCCAGCAACGTGAAGACCGGGACAATATAGGTAGGGATGTTTTTAAAATATGATCAACATGCAATAAAACCAGAAGGCTCTAATGCAAGTCCTAAAGAGATAGATTTAAATGAAAAGAAGCATACACTTGCATACATTGTTTTGCATTCAATCCCTAAAATTGAGGAGAGTTGTATTTAAGACCTAAGTCTAATGTGAGCATGGAATAATCTCCTCAATATAGTCCTACCAAACCATACTTAGATCCTATATGCAAATAATGTCAGCTTAGGACAGAGTCTAGGCTCCTAAGGTTTGCATGGAAATGCAGCTGACATATGTTAGAATAAAGACTTAGATTATATAAAAGCAAAGCAAAGGCATAGATTCAACCGGACGAAGACGGGTCCCATCTCGGTCGCCAAAACTGTGATCATCGCAAAATTTTTCCTCTCGTTGTTTCTCTCTCTTCCTTCTCTTTTCCTTTTCTAACCTCTATTTTCCTCCTTTTTGAAAGGAGAAGAATAAAAGAAAGAAAAAGAGAAAGAGCGAAGAGAAAAGAAAGAAAGAAAGAGAGAAGAGGAACTATTTTGCGCGGTCTCACTTGACTTTAATTTGAAAAGTATTTAGAAATTTAACTCACCTCCGTTTTTGAAAAATGTTTGCGGGAAAAAATGGAGAGACGGGATTCGCTCGTCGGTACGAGGTTCGACCGTTCCTGGCGCCTTTACCAGGGGTAATCGAACCAAGGATCGAATCTATGCCTTTTGCTTTGCCTAAATATAATCTAAGAATTTATTCTAACTCTAAATGCACAAAGAATCATACTTGTGCCATGCAAAGATGTATGCTTCTTTTGAAAATTGGATTTAGAAATTTCCAAGTATTCTGAGATGAACTTGGTAAAGGAGTGAAGAAGTGATTGAATCTAATTTAGAACTTTGAGATAGATCAGAGAAGTTCTAAGTTTTTGAAGTAAATCAGAGTTTGAGAAAATAAATGAGAACAAATGACTTGAAGCTTTAAAATGAAAGGAAATGAAGTTTCAGAGTGAGAAATGTACTTTGAATTTGATCTTGAATTTATGAAAGGAAATGAATACTTGAGATGGAATTGAATTTGAGGTTTTGAAATTTAGTATGGATCTGAGATGATCAAATGGCATTTAAGAATAGAAGTGGATTCAGATTAGATCCGAAAATGGAATTTGAAATCTAGAATTTGGAATTGGATTCCGGATCCGAAATAGAATGGGATCCGAGGTTTGGAATCCAAGATGTACTTGGGTTCTGGATCCTGAAATGGAATGGATATGAAATCTGAGATCCAAATGTAGATTTGGACTCTGGATCCTAAGATGGATTTGGATATGAAGTCTGAGATCCAAAAGTGGAATTGGATTCTGGATCCTAAGATGGATTTTAGATCTGAGACCCAAGGTGAAATTGGATTCTGGATCCTATAAGGAAATTGGATCTGAAGTCTAAGATCCAAAGTGAAATTGGAGCCTGGATCCTATAAGGAAATTTGATCTGAAGTCTAAGATCCAAAGTGAAATTGGAGCCTGGATCCTAAAGAGGAAATTGGATCTGAAGTCTGAGATCCAAAGTAGAGTTGGATTCTGGATCCTAAGATGGATTTGGATCTGAAGTCTAAGATCCAAAGGTGGATTTGGAGTTTGGATCCTAAAGAGGAATTGGATCTGAAGTCTGAGATCCAATATGAGTGTTGAATCTTGGATCCTAAAATGGATTTGGAGTTAAATTCAGAAGATAAATCAAGAATTTCTAAGTCTGATTTGAATTTGGGAAAAGGAATTTTAGAAATTTAATCTTGAGTATACAAATGAATTTCAAAATTAAATTGTACTTTGAATTTGAGATAGAATTTGGGATTTGAAATACAAGATGATTCTGAAGTTTCAAAGTCAAATGGGACCTTGAAATTGAATTCTTGAATCTTTTTGAGAATTTTGAATTTATGAATGGGTTTTGATCTGAGAAATGAAGGAAAGAAATACTTGGATTTATGATTTTTTTTTTGTCAAGAGTTGGAAGGATGCTGGTATTTGTTGTGCCTTTGTTAAAATTGTAGTTGCATCATCCATTCAAGAATGCTATCAAGGCATCTCCAGTAAGAGGTAAGTGTATATTAAAGTGTAGAGACAAAATAGCAGAATAAATGTTATGTCCCTAAACTTTATGGGACTCAAGATCGCATCAGCATATTTTATGGATTCTTGGAATGGTGGTGCTCTGGTGACAGTTTTTTATTCTACTCAAATAAAGGATTGGAAAGTCCAGAGGAAATCCATGCAGGCATTTTTTATTCCCTTGCCCCTTAGGAGAAAGAACACTTTGTTCTAAATATCATTTTCTGCTGTGTTGATGAAAAGCCTGTTCCTCAGCACAACAGTAGCCTCCGCTGCCACAGTCTCCTTCATCCTAGCCAATACCCTTCCAGCACATCAAGCCTTTCCCGCTTGCCTATCATTGCTCACATCTATCTCTGGAAGGTGTGCAAAACCCTTTCACAGCCATTCATACTTCTCTACCTTATTGTTTTCATCCACTTCCTGCACTTCTCTTATGCACAACCCCTTACTTGGCCCAACCACGTATAGTCAACATTCGCCTCTATCTCGCTGCTACCATATTTCTAACCGTACCATTCAGTCCTTCATCTCCCATAGTACATCACCAACATCAGCCACCATGTCCATCACCATCACTGCACACCCCACCATTTTCTGCATCTTCTTGCTACAACATTGCCACAACTCCGGCAAATCACACTACTTCACCATATTCCAGCTATCTCCCTATTAGGCATCACACAGTATCTACTGTCTACACTACCACCTTCTCATACCTATGTGCACAACCCTTCTCCCGAACCATTTTTCCCACGGCACCTCATCTGTCATCACACGTCCATCCCATACCCACTGTCATTCCATACTTTGGGTATGCTAGAGAAGCTAGGAAGTGCCAAGGGTGTGAACCCATTACAACATCTTCCCTAAGCATGTTTTCACTGCCATTACATTCACAATACCTATGCTTGCCTTGTCACAACCACCAACCCCTTTAGCTATCTCACCTCACTAAGCACACTATCCTCTATGCCCACTTTCTCTTTTTTTTTTGCATTCCACCATGTATATCCCCATTGCCCTGTGATATCCACTGCAATTTCTGGTGCTTCAACAACACAACAGCCATAAAGCTATTGTAACCTTCCATGCCTCATAACCTGCCACTGCATCATTTCTCCACACATGCCACTTCATCATCATACTGCTGGAAAACTTCATCTTCTGCCGCTGTCTGTGAAATTCACCCTCAGCTACTACAATTAGACAACTGCTGCAATCTTCTCATTCACACTGTCATCACTCTATACTTAAACATATCCTCTTTCACAGCCTTTTACTACCATTCACAGCATGCCGTCTCTTCATCAAGTAGTGCATCCCACCACCGCCCATAGTTAGTTTTTAGGGTTTCTTCATATTTGACATATGTTAGATATCTTCACCGAATATGTAGATCAATTTTTACATAGACTTCCTAATCAGCTGCATGGTAGTTAGAAGTTTCCTGTGTATTTTCCCACTAAGTCATGCAAATATATTTCCAATTTAGCATAAGAGCAGTGATTTGCGTGTGCATTTTCTAAAGTGAAGTAAGTATAGACTCATGCACTTGTACTCCGATATGATATCTTCCATTCACCTTGAGCTAACTTTGTTCTGCAGGATTATGGATTTCCCTTTTTCAAGATAGATGTTTTCCATCTCTTCAGAATTTATTCCTATAATGTAATAGTTAGATATAATGAAAATATTTATATTTCCAGTTCTAGATAGAATGGATGAGCATTATAAACATCATGAATTGCTTGTTTTCATGCATTTTTGCCTTTATTTCTCAAATTCTCATAATGGTGAAACACGAATGGCACGTGCACCATTTTCGTAAGAGGTAATTGATCGTAAGTTGATGATCCACATCAATGGCCATAGTTAGGGTGTGGACAAAACTTAAGATTTTTATCTTTTATGAAATAACACTGGATCCACACTGGATCTGTTTTCAAAATTCATCATATTTTCTTAAATATTTTTTCCTTTTATCAGAATTTAACTTAAAATTAACTCAAAATATATACCAATGGCCATAGTCAGGGTATATTGAGAGTTCATTTCATTTTAAATTCTATAAAAGCACCAAATATATTTTATTATTCACCTGAATTTAAATATAGATTATTATATAATACATTCAGTGACCATAGTCAAGGATGTATTATATCTTCAATCTTATTTTAATTCATTTCAAGAATAAGATAGCTTTTCAAAATCAAATTTCAAAAATTTAAATTCATTCATCATTTAGGATAGAATTGCATCATATTTTTAAAAAAAAAAAAAATCTTTTTTTCATAAATCCAAGTATTTCTTTCCTTCATTTCTCAGATCAAAACCCATTCATAAATTCAAAATTCTCAAAAAGATTCAAGAATTCAATTTCAAGGTCCCATTTGACTTTGAAACTTCAGAATCATCATGTATTTCAAATCCCAAATTCTATCTCAAATTCAAAGTACAATTTAACTTTGAAATTCATCTGTATACTCAAGATTAAATTTCTAAAATTCCTTTTCCCAAATTCAAATCAGACTTAGAAATTCTTGATTCATCTTCTGAATTTAACTCCAAATCCATTTTAGGATCCAGGATTCAACACTCATATTGGATCTCAGACTTCAGATCCAATTCCTCTTTAGGATCCAAACTCCAATTCCACCTTTGGATCTTAGACTTCAGATCCAAATCCATCTTAGGATCCAAAATCCAACTCTATTTTGGATCTCAGACTTCAGATCCAATTTCCTCTTTAGGATCCAGGCTCCAATTTCACTTTGGATCTTAGACTTCAGATCAAATTTCCTTATAGGATCCAGGCTCCAATTTCACTTTGGATCTTAGACTTCAGATCCAATTTCCTTATAGGATCCAGAATCCAATTTCACCTTGGGTCTCAATTCCAAAATCCATCTTAGGATCCAGAATCCAATTCCACTTTTGGATCTCAAACTTCAGATCCAAATCCATCTTAGGATCCAGAGTCCAAATCTACATTTGGATCTCAGATTTCAAATCCATTCCATTTCAGGATCCAGAACCCAAGTCCATCTTGGATTCCAAACCTCGGATCCCATTCTATTTCGGATCCGGAATCCAATTCCAAATTCTAGATTTCAAATTTCATTTTCGGATCTAATCTGAATCCACTTCTATTCTTAAATGCCATTTGATCATCTCAGATCCATACTAAATTTCAAAACCTCAAATTCAATTCCATCTCAAGTATTCATTTCCTTTCATAAATTCAAGATCAAATTCAAAGTACATTTCTCACTCTGAAACTTCATTTCCTTTCATTTTAAAGCTTCAAGTCATTTCTTTTCATTTATTTTCTCAAACTCTGATTTACTTCAAAAACTTAGAACTTCTCTGATCTATCTCAAAGTTCTAAGTTAGATTCAATCACTTCTTCACTCCTTTACCAAGTTCATCTCAGAATACTTGGAAATTTCTAAATCCAATTTTCAAAAGAAGCATACATCTTTGCATGGCACAAATATGATTCTTTGTGCATTTAGAGTTAGAATAAATTCTTAGATTATATTTAGGCAAAGCAAAAGGCATAGATTCGATCCTTGGTTCGATTACCCCTGGTAAAGGCGCCAGGAACGGTCAAACCTCGTACCGACGAGCGAATCCCGTCTCTCCATTTTTTCCCGCAAACATTTTTCAAAAACGGAGGTGAGTTAAATTTCTAAATATTTTTCAAATTAAGGTCAAGTGAAACCGCGCAAAATAGTTCCTCTTCTCTCTTTCTTTCTTTCTTTTCTCTTCTCTCTTTCTATTTTTCTTTCTTTTATTCTTCTCCCTTCAAAAAGGAGGAAAATAGAGGTTAGAAAAGGAAAATGGAAGGAAGAGAGAGAAACAACGAGAGAGGAAAAATTTTGCGATGATCACAGTCACACATGTTATTACTTGAATACTCGCATACTTGACTAAAATGTGTAGTGTATAAGGGTGAGCATATGGTATGAATATGTGAGTGAAGCGTGTTCATGACAGGAATACTTGCATTAACTGAAATTTATGAGTTTTGCATGATTGTTCACATGTTATAATTGGAAGGATGCATTTGTCAGGAATTGTGCAATGAATGAAAGTATGCATTGCATGTTGGTGTAGGGACTCGTGCTCATGCATTTAAATATTATTGATTTTTGTCACAGATGAATATGCATTGAAAAGTGTGTGAAAAGAATGCATAAGTGGCATACTCTTTATGATTTTTGCTTATGAATGCAGTGATGATCAAATTGGATCATCAAGGGCTGGGTGAGCCTCGAGAACCAGTTGTTCTCTGTTTTAGTTATTTTGATGCATTGCAACAAATCAAATGTGATATTATTGTTTTACCGCACTGTTCTATGTTGTCACGGGCTGTGGTCCCGTGAAAAGCTTAGCATGCTGATGTGCAAGCTTAGGTTATTAATTCTGCAGGTAAATTTGCAAATGTAATAGAGATGAATTAATAACCAAATAAAAGAAAGTAAAGAACATTGTAATTCATTTTCTCCTTGATGTCCCTGTTTTAGCGTGAGAATCTTGGATGTTGCGGTTTGGGGAAAACCGTGAGGATACAAAAACTCCGTGTGCGTTGTTGCCCCTGAACTCAATATTGAGGTTCTTCTCCTTGCCATGGTTTTAAGGAGAGTCCGCCACTTTTCCTGGGGGTGGTGTGTTTTGACACAGTTGTTGTTGTTTTGGTATACCAATAAAGTTGCGCCAGTGGATGCTGTTTTCCATGGTGTCCCCGACTTTGGATGCTGTTTTCCAAGGTTCCGATGGATGGTGTTGTTTCCTGATATCGGTCTAGGGCTAAGTTTGGAACCCGGTAATAAAATACAAATTGTGTGTGAAGTTACCCCGAGAACCCTACTTGACATCAGGGACTGTACCCGTTTGGTGTATCCGCGGGCAATGATAAATTAAAAAGAGGAACTTAAAGATTGTGTGCATTTAATAGGACATGCATATGGAAAGAGGGGAGCTTAAATGAAAGATAATAAGGGTTCATGCATTGCACATAAATCATGCATATTCTTGCTATGCATTAGTTCATGCATGTTTGAATCATTCTTGATATCATGACATGACTTGGTGATAGCATATGATTTACTTCTTGAAATCATGCTGCAAGGTTTGGCTATTTAGTTCCTGATATATGTACTGTTTTAATATTCTTGACTGGTGAGCGTACACAATTGTTGGTAGTTATGGATATTTGAATGTTGCAAATTTTATATTTGCACTCACTCAAATCACTGCACGAAATCTTATCCATGTTCTTTCTCTCACCTAGTTTTTTTAGAAGTAGCTGTGCTCAGAATTTCGGTTCTGACACCCTACTTTGTTGGTTTTTCATAAGATATGGTGAACAGTGAAGTTGGACATGCATCTGGGGATGGATGAGAGTCATACTTGAGCCTGACGGCTTCAACAGAGAACAGAGTGGCTCTTTCTTAAATTCTTCTTGCTTCTTTCCAGTTGTCGCTTTATTTTCAGTTGAATAAATTCTTGTCTTTGAAATTTTCTCTTACTCATAAATAAATGAATTGGTTTGGTTCTTATGAATGATGGTTGCAACTTCGTTTGTGGTGGTTGGGCTATCCAATGGAAAGTGGAACTGTGAGGACCCCAGATCTCTGGGAAGGTTTCCGCATTGAAAAAAAAAATATTCCACATTTTTAAAGGAGATGGATTGGGGTCGTTACACAACTTTTTATAGTAAAAATTTTGGAGTAAATTTTCTTTGAAATAGCGAAAGTGCAAAAAACACAAGTCGGGTGCATTACAGGGTAAAACAGAGAAGTAATAAAAGCATAGCATTCATTAATTAAAGCATTAATGTCATTAATTACATCCCATGACAAAAATGTAAATCTACTAATCAGAGTTCAAACAGAAAACACTTAATAACTGAGATCTCTTGACTACTTCCATACGCGATGCCCACGATACTCCGATTTAGTTGCTTCCTGAAAAATATTTATAGTAGAAGGGTCAGACTCCCCTGTTTGCGTAAGAAGCATTATATTCATATGTGGTGCTCAGTGTCCTGTGTACAAATATGTGCAACTGTAGATATAACTAGCATGGAAATTTATATCATTCTAAGAAAAAGATTATACTTTCTAATTCACGATACAGTGCAAAAGATAACTGAATTAAAGATACAATTATTCACATTAGCAAAATATGTAGATTCTACAAGTTTTACGAAAGTCATATCAATAGTACACCATTCTTTAAGGATGAGTATTTCATTTAACTTAAATTATTTAATGTTTATCTTACTCTTACCCTGTGGGTACGCACATGCATACACATTATAGTGAACTGAGACCATACAGTGAGATGCCTAACTCTCACGAAAGCACGAACATCCACGAAGCTTGTACCACCTACCCTCTCCAAGGTAGATCATGGGTCCGACAACATACACCGTCTTTTAGATGTACCTAGAGCCCAGAGAGTCCGGTAACATACACCTTCTTTCAGATGTACCCAGAATCTCAAAGGTTTTATATTTATTTATTTATTTATTTTTAACATTTTCTTTATAATTATGTAAGAGCCATCACACCACGAGGGGTCCAGTAACATATACCTTCTTTCAGGTATACCCAGAGCCTCGTGAACCATATGATTATGCATACATTTTTATCTCTCATTTATTTTTCTGTGCGAGCCATCGCACCACAGGGGATTTCCAAAATCCCAAACCCGTCTTAGGATTTACACACTTATATTCATTTGTGTCAGGGTGTCCTAAGCACCGATTGAGTAGCATCACTCCAATCATGGCTCGACTCGGAGCCCACTTTTTCATCAGATTCGGGATGGGTGTATGCACCCGCATCCCACATACCATGCCATCTACGTGGCGCCAAAACATGCATATAAACAGAAATATATACACACACACACATATATATATATCTTTAGGCAAGCTCATAGTGAAATTACCTGGCCTTCGCTCAACACGATGGTTGTTATAAGCCTAATTAGTGCCGAAATGGGGTCCAACCCAGCAACAAATTGGATTTGGTTGCAGCATGGTTCTCTTTTTATAAGGCTAACATTAGCCTTTCAAATTAGGGGCACCACACTAATATACTTAGAATGACATGTGGGTCATGTAAACTATGAGAACAACAAAAATATTGATATCACTTGGAGTCCAATTTTTTTTTGAACAATAATTCCAATTCATCAATGGTTATTACCAGCAATATCATGTTGAGATTTGTTTCACAAAATGGAAAAAATACTAACTTATTTCTACCCATCTCACGTTTTCTCTTTTTTTTTTTTACTAGTTGTGGTAACCATCTTTTAGCTCTGCAACACACTTAAATCAGTGTTCTGTTGTTAGGAGCAACGTGTCCCAGTTCTGGCCGTTCCTCAATACCTAAACCCACCAACAACCTTCTTATCTTAGGTCGATAAGAGGTATACTGTACGTGGCTAGCACTGAACCAACCAGACCAACCCACTCTCAACAGCTCAATAAGGCCAGGGAGGGTCTGTATTATTCTTGTTCAGGTCACATTACATCACAAGAATCAAAATATAACATATATGTATATAATTTTTTTTTGTTGTTGTGCACAACTTGATGTAATAGAAAAAGTATATGAACAACCCAATCGTGCATTGTGATTGAATCTATTTCAAGAGGTCTGTGTCCACCATGATATTCATAAGTGTATTATACACCATTGAACTATGGGTGTTGGTTATCTATTGCAATAATTCATGGTTCATTAGGTAATGATTCAAACTAAAAATTTCAGCCTAACGTCATACAACAAGGAAAAAAATGTTAGGACATGCTGTTCACATTCAAAACGTTAATTTCAGCCAAGACATAGTGCAGTAGAACATAAATCAATAGCTTATTTGGCCCATGTCTAACAGACTATCAAGCAACCTTTAGTAGATGTTCAAAGCAAAAATCATTAGATCAAGGCAAGCTTAAACCTAAAGGGAGTGAACAAACATGGGTCTCAACAACAGTCTTGTAAATAACCAGATTTACGTGACCCCCAATAAAACCCTTGGACTGTAGATCTGGGAATAACATATACCTATATATATTTTTTTATATCATGTGACATGGTCTGTGTATATTTTGCTGAACATATACCTTAAAATTTTTTTGACAGCTATTGGAAGTTGAAATGATCGTCTCACGTGGTTTCAATACACATATACCCTCCTGTAGAGTCATCCACTCTAACCGTGTATTACAAATACCCATAAAAAATGTGGGATGAGTTCACATCCAGCCCACCATTACTCGGGCCATCAAAAACCCAAAGTGTTTTTTTTTTATCAGTCCAGAGCTTGGACCCCTATATACCCATTCATGGCTGGCATGGTTTAGTACAAACTTCTGGGCAGCATCAAGCCCCATACGTACTACAAGGCAGCGAGTACAACACATAAGTATAGTGCCCCTTACCTCTTGTTTGAGCGTCAAGCGAACGAAGCAACGTTTCTTCCTTCATTGGGGCGGCACCACGTTGGCAATGGAGGTCCACCAGTCCAGCAGTGGGGGTCGACCACCACTGAGAGAGAGAGAGAGAGAGAGAGAGAGAGAGAGAGAGAGAGAGAGAGAGAGAGAGAGAGAGAGAAACTCCCCACCATAAAATCCCTCATTTAACTCCCTGATGTCTTCTTTTAAATCATTGTAATTTTGAAAAGATTTTTATATGTAAAACATGTGAAAACCAGACATCAAATAATAAAAACCGGTTCTCACTAGTGGATGAGACCGGGTCGAACTTAGGGAACAGGAATATTTCGTATTCAAACACACAAATCTAAACTATTTCTTTATTGCCGAATTATGAAATAGAAAATGTACGAGTAAAGTAAAAACAACTAACTATTACAACAAATGAATACCCTTCGCAGAGGGCGTAAAAAGCGATATTTACAAACCCAGATTTAAATTCATAATTCTAAACTGAAAACAAAAATCTTCTACTCGTGCGCTTCAGTGTCACGTATGCGCTTCAGCTCCACTCCTGTGCGATCTTGCATAAATCACAAGAACACGAGCAGTACAAGAGATAGAAGGAAAAACTATACTAAACATAATTTATGCTAATTCATTGCTAAAACAAAACAAGAATTGTGATAAGTAAAATGCAGATGGACTATACTAAAATGCAGAAAATAGACACTACAAATTACGAATAGAATGCTAAGGGAGTTACAAAATGATGAAGGTAAAATACTAGACTTGTTATATGTTATTTGAGATTGTTTCGGATCAACTGACGTGGAGTGGAGCGAAAGGCATATGCATGCCTATATGACATTGCAGCATAAACATGAATTTGCTGATTCAATGTTACCGCAGCTACATAGCAGATTAAGATGAAGCAATATCAACGTTGAAGATTGGATTTGAACAGGTAGCAGAGCATTAAAGATGATGCTATTCACAGAAGCATATGCAAATGATATTCATGTTCCAGTTGCTATGCTAAGCAGATGAACGTGATGCAAATATGATGGACAAAAATCAGCTGCTGTAAAAACAAGTCACTGAGAATCTGTAAAAACAGAGAATCTACTAATGGAATTATTAATAGTAACTGTTTTAAAAGCAGCTACTCTACTGAACAAAAATCAGATCCAATGTCATGCTTCCTTGCATAGGTAATGTGCTCAAATACACAGTGTTGGTGCAGAGAATCATTAAATGCCTAAAGTGTAATCGATGCAGATGCTACTCAATCTGATCCAACACAGTAGATGCTTCACCATTGAAGTATGTGATAATGTTTATAAATGCTGTAATGAACGGATCTGAGAAGATAATAAACACAATTGACACAACACAACAAACACCTTATGCATCCAATGATCAAATGAACTTCAGCCGATCAAACTTTGCTAGGCATTGGATGGGCCAAACCACATCAGATCAGATTTCTGTTGGATCGTTAAAGAGGAACCACAATAGATCGAACTCTGCTGTTCAGATAAACAACCGATCAATATTTTTTTATGATGGACCGATATACACTAGATCGGCTCACAGTAAAGCACAAAATTCCTGTGAATAAACTTTGCTGGTGAATTCACAATGCTTAGATTCAACTTTCCTGCTGCTTCAGACTCAATTCAACATAAACAAATTATATCATATGATTTTAATCACAATTTTATTAACTAATGATCTACATTCAGACTGGAAATTGAATCAACGTGGACAATCAAAGCAAAAATGCTTACAGTGAACTCAAAACGAAATTACAGAATTAAAGAAACAAGGACAGGAAACCGAAGATGCAGAAATCAATAGCTGAGTTACATTTTTTCTTTCTTAAAACAGATTCACTAATCTAAAACACGATTAGACAGACAAGAGAAGAGGAGAAAAGGGACTTACCGTGAAACAGAGGGGTTAGAGGAGAGGTGGACTCCTCCCGTACGCCGTCGCCGTTGAAGAAGCACCTCCACCGGAAAAGAGAAGAGAGAAATAGGGAGAAGGAGAAGAAGGAAGTAAGAAGAGGTTGAGGGGAAAGGTTAGGAGAGAGGGAGAAGGTGCACAGAGGAAGACGGGGGAAAATTTCCCCCTCTATCAATTTTTAAAGATGTGCAAACCGGCTTGAACCGGTTTGTTTTATTTTTTTCAAAAATTTAAAAAAAACTGGTTAAAGACTTTTTATTTACTAAAAACCTCAAAACTAACTAAACTACTCTAATCTAAAGATTACTTCTAAAAAATATTTACAATCAACCTCATTTCAACTTATTTTTAAAACTAACTAACTATATTCTCAACTCTAATTTTTATTTTATTTTTAGGAACTCACAATGACAAACATTAAAATATTCATTAAATTGCAAAATAACACTAATTTTCAAGCATTTTTGATTTTTAATTCATTTTAGCTCATTCACTCAAAACCATCATAAAATTAGGTTTTAAATCATTTTTATATGAAATCATGCATATTTTTGATATGAAATAACCCTAAATTATATGCATGATCAAATACCCTCATGCTTATGTTTTGCTAGTCCTCGAGCAAACTGGACAAATGCATGAAGTGAAAACTATCACCTAAGTCACTTTCGTAGGAATCACAGTTGCATTTAGCTCATGCAACAAGCCCTTTCAACCTTTGGGTTACCCCAGTGGATTATTAAGGTCTCGTGAGGGTTTGCAGTGATGCTACTCACAAACATCTCTGTCATGTATGCAAAATATTACACATCCTCATAAGTAGTAGATAATCAAAGACTTTATTTTCACAAATATTTTCTGTTATTTCAAAATCACAATATAATTAGAATCTTTTATATACCACCACAGAAAAAGAATTTCTTTCACTTTTCTAAATATCATAATTTTTTATGTTTTATTCTTAGAAAATCCAATAAAAACAAGTTATTATTTACTTATTCTCACTCATATGTTTTCTACACAGGTTTTCTCAATCACACTTCTAAGCACTGAACTTTTCTTTCTTTTTAAGCTCTTTTCTCTCTTTTTTTTCTTTTCACGCTTTTTCTTTTTGCGCACTTATTCTTCTCTTATAGCTTGCGTGTGGTCTGCTTTTATGCTTTGTGCAATGTCAATATCTTATATACTTTTTCAATGCATATCAAAAGATATCAACTAAGACATAAAAGTGACTTCCTTCATTCACCTTTATAACTTGAGAGTCAAACATTTCAACTTGTATCTGTTCTCAACTACTTAGGATCACGAAGTTTTCCACTCTCCTTTTCGAAATGGAATTAAAAGTTTCAACTTACATCTAAGTTCCATCTACTAAGGATTGTGGAATTATCCAAACAACCTAACACATGCTTCTTTTTTTTTCTCTTTTGAGCTCTTTTTTTACGCTTTTGTTCATTTGCTTAGTTTTTCAAAAATAAAACTGTCCATATTCATATTTATGATTCAAAATAAACTCTAATATGTATTTATCATCATTTCTTCAAAATCCGCATAAACAACCATAATTTTTAGATCTATGTCAGAAAAAAAATTTCGTGGGGCTTAAAAATCCTCTAAAAACATCAGATTTGAAATAACATTCATATAAGTTCAAACTCTTTCTTTAAAAACCTACTTTTCATGAGATATGTGTAAACATGTGCAAGAACGTAAACAGAAATATCAATGTGTGCAAACTACACCCTCCCCCATGCTTGAATGACACTGTCCCAGTGACACTCCCCCATGCTTATATGAAACTAAATGAATGCACATGGGACAAAATAAATGAGAGAAATGAGTGGAATAACCTGACATGAATTAAAAATGGACGTTCTATGAATGTAATGAATGCAATGTGTACATGACATGAAAACCATGAATGAAAAACTCATGAAAAAGTAAAAACAAAATAAAATCTATAAATTCTAAGCAAATCTAATAATATACAAGATATGGGTTGCCTCCCATAAAACGCTAAGTTTCACGTCCCTAGCCAGACGGATCCCTGAAAAAATCCTTCATCGTCCATGAGATCAATGGACATGAAGTCAGGCTCAACCGGGCTCTATGTAGAAAAGAGTGTCATCTGTGACACTGCGCACTGTGTTTCCATCCCATCTACTTCTAAATGTAGTATCATGACTCTGTAGACAAGAAGGATGGAGATTAGTCTCATCTGAGAGACTAGTCAGAAAATGAGAGTCTAGGACCGACCAACTATCAATGAATGCAACTTCAGACAAGTGGTGAGTATGATCTAGCTTGACTTGGTCAAGCACCTTCTGCATCTGCACCTCTTGCTTACTAAAAACAATCGGTGATCCTAAAGGCTGAGAAAATGGGGCTCTATATGATGATAATGCATGCTGTGGGGTCAGGCCCCTTCTGCTGAGGTATCATGGAGATCGACTCGTCAGTAGAAATGATATGAGGCTCATGAGTCGATTCCTGAATGGGATGATACGCCTTCCCACTCTAAAGGGATGTATCAGATTTGACTTGCTCATGATGTGAAACAGTGGGATGCAAGTCAAATGACATAGAATCCTCTCCCTTGGATGTGACAACAGACTGACTATGAAGGTTCCCCTGGCTTTTCCTACTGAAGGTCTCAACCAACTGTCCCAATTGAGTCTCTAGCTTGGCTATTGACTGCGTATGGGAGCTCAAAACTTGTAATATCCTATCTTGGAAGGATTGACTAGGTGAAGGCTCATGAGAATGGGGTTGAGTATAAGCAGGTTGGGCTGGGGGATGAACCTGTGGAAAAATGGGATGCAAGTAACCTTGTGAAGGGTTACTGTGTCTGTACTGTGTCTGGGAGGGATGATGGGATGAGGGTGTGAACTGGTTTTGCCAACCTGGGTTATATGATGGTGTAAATGAATCAGGCATGGGTTTAGCGAAACCTTGGGCAGCATTCACCTGCTCCTGAACGAATTCAAGATATAATGGCGCTGCCGAACAATCCGAAACACAATGTGCAGGGCTAGCACATAGCTCACACACTCTTTCTACTGGATTTCTTGAGGAATTGGCTAGGAATTGATCTAACTTCCTAGTCAACTGGTCAACCTTGGTACGCAATTCTAACTCAGACCCTACTTTGGAAATCCCTATTTTTCTAGGACCACTAGACAAAGATGTAGTCCTATCGAGCCGTGAAGACAAGGTATGATGCATCATGTTTTCACTCAAGGTCTCAAATAAAGACCACGCCTCGTGCTCACTCTTGAGCATAAAAGTGCCCCCACAAGACGAATCAACCATTTGACGATGCTTCTCAGTAAGCCCGTCATAGAAATATTGCACCAACTGCCAACGAGGCACCTGGTGATGGGGACACTTACGGAGAAGATCTTTCAATCTCTCCAAAGACTCGTGAAACTGTTCCCCCTCAATTTGAGAAAAACTGGTTATAGCTTTACGAAACTGATTCGTTTTACCAACTGGGAAGTACTTTTTGAGGAATTTGCGCTGCATTCCTTCCCAAGTAGTAATACGAACCGTCTCAAGAGATTTTAGCCAGTGCTTGGCTTTATCTTTGAGAGAGAACGGAAACAAAGTTAACCTCATAGCATCATCTCCAAAGTTATTGATTCGCACTGTCGAGCAAATCTCAAGGAATTCGTCGAGATGACGATATGGGTCCTCATTGCTAAGGCCATAAAACGAAGGTAGCATTTGAATCACACTGGCCTTTATCTCAAAATGGCTCGCTCCTACATCAGGTCTCGTGATGCAGGAGGCGAGAGTATACGTATTTGGCATGAAGTACTCTCTCAAAGGACGGATCAAATGATGATCGTCAGCCATTGCATACACCTTGGAGTAGACCGGTGTAGCACACGTCCTAACTTTGGGTTTTCTACCTAACGCACTAAGCGGCCAAACCACGCAAACCACAAAGCGAGTAGACTAAAAAAACAACAAAAACTAAACAAACACCACACAATTACACATAACTGAGATTATGCAAAAGAATATATGAAATCTATGTGTATGGTACCAATTGTACACAATCACCTCTAAGGGGATCCTAGTAGGTAAGCTGTGCAGAAAAGTAAGCTCGTCTCTAAGATATGCACATACGTGGTTCTAAACCTAAATGCAAACAAACACTAGGCAATAAAGTGAATACTAATATTACGCCGTTCCCTGGCAACGGTGCCAAAAATTTGATGTCTTCTTTTAAATCGTTGTAATTTTGAAAAGATTTTTATATGTAAAACATGTGAAAACCAGACATCAAATAATAAAAACCGGTTCTCACTAGTGGATGAGACCGGGTCGAACTTAGGGAACAGGAATATTTCGTATTCAAACACACAAATCTAAACTATTTCTTTATTGCCGAATTATTAAATAGAAAATGTACGAGTAAAGTAAAAACAACTAACTATTACAACAAATGAATACCCTTCGCAGAGGGCGTAAAAAGCGATATTTACAAACCCAGATTTAAATTCATAATTCTAAACTGAAAACAAAAATCTTCTACTCGTGCGCTTCAGTGTCACGTATGCGCTTCAGCTCCACTCATGTGCGATTCTGCATAAATCACAAGAACACGAGCAGTACAAGAGATAGAAGGAAAAACTATACTAAACACAGTTTATGCTAATTCAATGCTAAAACAAAACAGAAATTGTGATAAGTAAAATGCAGATGGACAATACTAAAATGCAGAAAATAGACACTACAAATTACGAATAGAATGCTAAGGGAGTTACAAAATGATGAAGGTAAAATACTAGACTTGTTATATGTTATTTGAGATTGTTTCGGATCAACTGACGTGGAGTGGAGCGAAAGGCATATGCATGCCTATATGACATTGTAGCATAAACATGAATTTGCTGATTCAATGTTACCGCAACTACAAAGCAGATTAAGATGAAGCAATATCAACGTTGAAGATTGGATTTGAACAGGTAGCAGAGCATTAAAGATGATGCTATTCACAGAAGCATATACAAATGATATTCATGTTCCAGTTGCTATGCTAAGCAGATGAACGTGATGCAAATATGATGGACAAAAATCAGCTGCTGTAAAAACAAGTCACTGAGAATCTGTAAAAACAGAGAATCTACTAATGGAGTTATTAATAGTAACTGTTTTAAAAGCAGCTACTCTACTGAACAAAAATCAGATCCAATGTCATGCTTCCTTGCATAGGTAATGTGCTCACATACACAGTGTTGGTGCAGAGAATCATTAAATGCCTAAAGTGTAACCGATGCAGATGCTACTCAATCTGATCCAACATAGTAGATGCTTCACCGTTGAGCTATGTGATAATGTTTATAGATGCTGTAATGAACGGATCTGAGAAGATAATCAACGCAATTGACACAACACAACAAACACCTTATGCATCCAATGATCAAATGAACTTCAGCCGATCACACTTTGCTAGGCATTGGATGGGCCAAACCACATCAGATCGGATTTCTGTTGGATCGTTAAAGAGGAACCACAGCAGATCGAACTCTGCTGTTCAGATAAACAACCAATCAATATTTTTTTATGATGGACCAATATACACTAGATCGGCTCTCAGTAGAGCACAAAATTCCTGTGAATAAACTTTGCTGGTGAATTCACAATGCTTAGATTCAACTTTCCTGCTGCTTCCGACTCAATTTAACGAAAACAAATTATATCAGATGATCTCAATCATAATTTTATTAACTAATGATCTACATTCAGACTGGAAATTGAATCAACGTGGACAATCAAAGCAAAAATGCTTACAGTGAACTCAAAATGAAATTACAGGATTAAAGAAACAAGGACAGGAAACCGAAGATGCAGAAATCAATAGTTGAGTTACATTTTTTCTTTCTTAAAACAGATTCACTAATCTAAAACACGATTAGACAGACAAGAGAAGAGGAGAAAAGGGACTTACCGTGAAACAGAGGGGTTAGAGGAGAGGTGGACTCCTCCCGTACGCCGTCGCCGTTAAAGAAGCACCTCCATCAGAAAAGAGAAGAGAGAAATAGTGAGAAAAAGAGGAAGGAGGTAAGAAGAGGTGGAGGGGAAAGGTTAGGAGAGAGGGAGAAGGTGCACAGAGGAAGACGGGGGAAAATTTCCCCCTCTATCGATTTTTAAAGATGTGCAAACCGGTTTGAACCGGTTTGTTTTATTTTTTTCAAAAATTTTAAAAAAACTGGTTAAAGACTTTTTATTTACTAAAAACCTCAAAACTAACTAAACTACTCTAATCTAAAGATTATTTCTAAAAAATATTTACAATCAACCTCATTTCAACTTATTTTTAAAACTAACTAACTATATTCTCAACTCTAATTTTTATTTTATTTTTAGGAACTCACAATGACAAACATTAAAATATTCATTAAATTGCAAAATAACACTATTTTTCAAGAATTTTCTATTTTTAATTCATTTTAGCTCATTCATTCAAAACCAGCATAAAATTGGGTTTTAAATCATTTTTATATGAAATCATGCATATTTTTGATATGAAATAACCCTAAATTATATGCATGATCACTCCCCCTTCTTAAGGGAGTTTCAAAACTTCAAAATCCACCTCAACCATATCCCACGATCTTTTTAGTGGGAGCTTTAATATTTCCAAAATTGTCCTTCCCTTCTCTTGGCTACAATCCCTCTAACTTCCAAACCTTGTTGCTTTATTGGTACCCCTTTCCCATGTCACATGGGATTCTCCCCAAATCCTTGGTAGAGTGAGATGAAAAAGCCAAAAAAACAGGCTTAGCTTAATCCCACGTTTTTACCATTCCTACTTTTTTTTTTCTTCACATAAGTAAAATCGTCATTTTTTTTATGCAAAAAGATAATTTGGGCACATGGGGTTTTGAACTGGGGTCTTCAACCTAAGGGGTAACGAGCCCCACCAGTTGTGCTATATTGCTTTTCGTTGCAAAGTGTGTGAATTAAATTGTATTTAACCCTATTTGTTTTGTTCCGGATTTCATGAAAAAAATATAATGCTTTTCACTTCTACGTGGGCGCCCCGAGGTTTTGAACTCGAGTTGTGGCTCCACACAACTGTGCGTCCTACCACTACACCACACGATCACTTGGTGTTTACTTTTGCAAGAAAATTCCTTTTATGTCATATTTGGACGTTTTTCCTTGTTGATGGATTTCTTCCATTTTCAAGTGGATTTTTCACCCGTTGGTTCTAAACTTGCACTCTCTCACCATAAATGTGCTTCGGATCTCACGCTATTATCTCGAAACCATCAGATTTCTCGACTTGGCCTCGTGAACCAGGTCAGATCATCGGATCTCGCTAAAGTCCGGATCCAAGTACCCTTTCTAGTATTCGTTACCGGGTTCGCTCTACTGGCCCGCAAGCCTCAAAATCATATTGAATATTTCATAAACCATATTATTTCACATAAACACACATTTTTATTTCATTGAAAATTTCTTAAAATTCATGGGTTTTACACAGGTACAGTTAGACAGATCTTTGTGCTTGATGATATAGTTGCCTCACCTACAACCCTCATTATATAGTCCCTTTCAATATCCTTTATTGAACTAGCATTGAATAAAGCTTAAGTAACATAAAACCTCACTTCATCATTTTATTCAGTAGCCTTCATTCTTTGGATAACAACAATAAGAATGGAATTTACTTGACCCTGTGGTAGAACATTTACAAATATACCTTCACAACAATGATTCAAGGTTTTAAAGGTAGATTGCCTAACACGATTAGGCATTGCAACTTGACAGATGTAAGTAAAGGGGCAAGTAGGAGTTTACAACTTCTAGCTGGCTCCTAAGTTGAAAGTGATGGGTCTCTGAATGGTGGTAGGCTATTGTCAGATTGAGTTCTGAGATTTTAATCAGCATCTCAGTAAATGCTTCAGAGTGAGATATTATGGCTTCATGTAGGTGCTGTGAACACACATAGACTACAACAAAAGAGAGAAAAAAAAGAGAAAAAAAAATATTGTACATTGTGGGGGGGGGGGGGGCAGGGGATGCCATATACATAGGATGCTCAACATGATAATGTTCTGAGAGCACTCCAGACAATGAATGTGGTGCTCTGAATCAAAGATGATGAATTGGAATAATCAGACACACAAAGCATATGAATGAAACACCTAAATGATGAATTAATCATGATGGAGGTGAAGATGCAAATGAAAGAATATCGTGAATGAGATGCATACAAATGAATGTTATGATGAATCTGAATAATCAGACACACAAAGCATATGAATGAAACACCTAAATGGTGAATTAATCATAATGGAGGTGAAAATGCAAATGAAAGAATATCGTGAATGAGATGCATACAGATGAATGTTATGATTCGACACATACTGTAAAGATAATGCGCAGGATGATACGAAACAGGAATTATGTCCACGATGCCGGATTGTTTGAGATGAATACTAGCGACCCCACAACTATTAGCTAAATGCTAATCTAAACGGTAGGTACATGTGAACGAGCAACCAAAATATATGATGAAATTCTACTGGATTGAGACTTATCAGAATTATCGTAAGTCTAGAGGCAGCTTTGATCGATTCACTCTCATTAGTCAGCAGATCAATATCTACTGAATCGATACAGGTGAGACATAGCAGATCAAATCCTGTTGTTTCAGCCTTAATTTAGAGATGATGAATCCAGTCAGGTGATAAAAAAAAACAAATTATCACCCGATGAAACCACAAGGCAAGATCATGAGATGAAAATGTAATCTAAACTAAAAATGGGGATCAGAACAGAGCTATACAGAGAATATACCAAATGAAAAGGGTAAATCATGACACCTCAAATAGATGCTTATTATAAGAACTAAGGATTTGTCTATAACAAAAAAAAACACACACACATAAGATGCTAAAAAATCAGAAGCATATAAATGATAGAAAGAAATGTAACCCAAAAGTGGGTTAGAATTCTATCGCAAAATGCGTTATTGATGCTGCCATAAGCAGACCGATATCACATACATTGCTTAAATTAATGATAACGAAACAAAAGGAATCAAAAGAAATTCTGAGAGGGAAGTAGAGAGAAGGCAAATTCATAGGAGCAGAAGAGAGGAATGTAATTCTTACTGTGAATCAATCGAAGGAGGGGGGTGAACTTCTTCTACGTGTTGGGTAGGATCTTTCAATCGATCAAAATAATGAGAACCAGAGAGAAGATAGAAGAAAGAGAAAAGCGATGCGAGAACAATGGATGTTGCTAAAAAAAATGGATGCCCTACCCCTCCTCAACACTTTGTTTTTATAAGCAACAAAAGGATCGAGAAGGCGGAGGGTCATCGCCTCCATCGCCCCTCCTTCGCAATGGATGGCCGTTGGAAAAATTTCGAGCTGGATCCACCTTTTTCAAAAAATTTCAAATAGTGGTTTGCTTTTCTTGAAATTTTCAAAAGAGTGGTTTTAGCTAAAGAATTGTTTTCAAAAAGAGGTTTTTAGGCTATTTATGTATGTATGTATATATATATATATATATATATATATATATATATATATATATATATATATTTGTTATTTTCTTTGTATTTTCTATTTTTTTGTGTTTTTGTCATAAAAACTCTAAAACTAAAGGAAAATCAGAAATTTAAAATAATTTTTTTGTATTTTTTGAGAAATATTTATAAAAGACGGGTTTTCTGAGGATTCAGGATTAAATTTGGAGAATTTCTTTAGAAATCCATTTTGGATCCGGGTTTTGAGGAAGTTTTGGATCTCGAATCGAAAAATATAGAACAGTGGATCCAAATGGACACCGGATGTATTGTCTGAGCCTTTCAGAAATTATTTTTGGTATTTATATAAAATTGATTTAAAAATTGGATAATGAGGCTTAGATTTGGATTTTGACCTGGGGTACAGATCCAAACATCGAGTCAGATATAGAAAATGAATTTAATTCCAATAAAATCTGAGAATTAATTTGAGTTTAGATTGAAACTAACTCAATTTATTCAAAAAATGGGACTAGGGGCAAAAAGAGAACATTTACAAGATTTTAAAAATTTTGGGGTGTTCACACTTTCACATGCAATCATTTTATCGTTTGCAAGAACCCTTTTTCAGAGAGAGTTGGAAGGGACTCGTTTCTTTGCAAACTGTTTGCAAAACAACAACCCAGTTTTTACACAAAGGAACCCTTTTTTAGGGAGAGCTTCGATGGAAGCCCGTTTCCTTTTGTGGCCCCCGATTTCTCATTTTGGCCACCCCCTTCACAAAGGACCCTCTGCTAGGGAGAGTGTGATGGACTCGTTCGTTTGTGATACTCTTTTTCAATTTGATTTTTGGCCGCCTTTCCATAAGAGAAGTCTAGAGATTGAGAGTTTTGACGAAAACTTAATTTCTCTTCGAAATTTTCATTTTGCAAACACTTCCTCTTTAGGGAAGAGAGGAGTATTTCCTATTTCCCATTCAAGTAAGGGTCAAGCCCGAGTCTCTCTTTTTGGGGAAAAAGAGAGAAGAATTTTATCGCGGAAGTATCAATTCGATGTCAAGTAATTCCTTTCATTAAAGATTTCTAGAACATTTTGCCAATTTGCTTCCAAAAACAGTTGTTGATCTCAAAGCTTTTATTGCACAAAGAATTACCTTAAACAACCTTCAGTATTGTTTCCAAAAGGATAAGACTTTTACGAAGAAAGAATAGAATTCAAGTTTTTTCTGTTGGTCAACCAAGAGGATGAAGAAATTTTTTTGATATGACCGGCAAAGAAAAATTCAATGATGTTGAAAAGTCATAAGTGAATTGATATTGATCCTAGCTATGGCACATTCTTAAAGACCATTCTTCTGACAATAAGGCAGTGAAAATATCCTGAGCAATAAAAAAAATTCACTCAATCCATATCTCTTCAGTCATTTAAGCTGCAATCAAATATCTACAAAAGGGATCTCTCAATTGTCGTAAAGTTGAAGACGAATATGCGAGCTAGACCCCCAGAGCCAAGGAAGATTTGGATCATCTTCGAGATGAAGGAGTTTGTGATGAATCCTTCAAGGGAAAGTTGAGATCACCGTCAAGATGAAGGCGAATGCGATGAACCTCCTAACAAACCCTAAAGGTTATTTGATTTCTGCTATCATCAAAAGATTCTCAAACGAAGAAATAATATCATCAGTATAATTCCTGAGAAAAAGAAGGATTGGAGCATCTCCAAGATGAAGAAGTTTGTGACGTACCCTTCTAAGATAAAAAGAAAAGTCAGAACATCTCCAAAATGAAGAATGATGTAATAAACTTCTCTCCAAAACCCGATAAAGCTCAATATCTCAAAAAGAGTGCCAAAAAGATCATCGTGAGTAAAACTCGGATATCAAACTGCCAAAAATCTTCTTTATTTATGTGAAATTCCTCTATCAATATCTTTTCACTCAATTGCTTTTATGAAACTAAGAATATTTTCTCTCTTTTCATATCAAGGAAATGGATAGCTTTCTTGAAGAAACTCAACAGAAACAAATTTGAATCTGATTCTTGATTCTACGGAGTTAGCCCAATTGGAGGTAATACTCTAGGTAGAAAGATGTGATATTTTTCGCACTAAACGTGCATATTTCAATCATTTTTTGAGTCAACTATAATTTTTGCTTCTTATTGGCAATATTTTCTACCTATCCCAACATGAAGCAAGAACTTGATGTCCATTTTGACATATTTTGGCGTTGTTCCTCATTAGGACTGGAAAGTCCTTCCCTTCTATTTTAATCTGAGCGCTTAGGCTATCGGATCTGCACACTTTCCTGTGTTCCCCATTGTCCCACCATAGACAGTTCCCGCTGAAGATAAGGGTTAAACCTGAACTTTCTGCAAGAGGTCATCTGTTTTAAAAGTTATTTTAGTCTCAGCAATGAGACGCCAAGATCAATCCCTTTTTTTAGCTTTAGGAACCCTCATTTTTCTCCTTTTGCAAAACTCTCTTGGATTTGTTGTGCAAAATCCAGAGGTCCCATTGTAGTTTCCTCGCTCTTCGAGGATTCTATATCCATTCAGGCTAAAGATTAAACCTGTTACCTCGCTTCTTGAGGTATCGTCCCCTTCAGGTTAAGGGTTAAGCTTGAAACTCGGTCTTCGAGGTATCAACCTGCTCAGGATAAGGGCTAAAACCTGAATCGCAAAAGGTCACTTATTTTAAAAGCTATTTCAGTCTCAGCAATGAGACGCCAAGATCAATCCCTTTTTCCAGCTTTAGGGACCCCCATTTTCGTCCTTTTGCAAACCCCTCTCTGATTTGTTCGTCCAAACTCCAAAGGTCCCATCATGGTTTCTTCATTCAAGAATTCTGTATGGTCATCCCTTTCAGATTAAGGGTTAAGCCTGAACTTCGCTCCTTGAGGTATCGTCCCCTTCAAGTTAAGAGTTAAGCCTGAACCTCGCTCCATGAGGTATCTTTCGTTCAGGTTAGGGTTAAACCTGAATCTCGTTTCGACAAGGTAGCTCTCCCAGTCCCTTCATGGTTTTCTCCGTCGTGGAATCCATGCTCTTCATATCCATCCAAGAAAGGATCATACTTAAGCTTCATATCACGTGACATTTTTCTCAAAAAATGTCCCATCAGAGTCTTCATGTATTCATTTCCCATTCAGGTAAGGGTAAACCTAAATCATTCCAAAAAGCTTATCTTGTCTCACCGATGAGACATGATCAAAAATCTTATTTTCACTATTTCGGGATCTTCACCCAAAGTCCCATCACAATTTCCTCACTTTCTGTTATCCAGTTATATAATTTTCGAGGATTTCGTCTCCCCAAAGCCATTCAGGATAAGGTATTGAGCTTGAGAATAATGATTTCAAAGTAAATTCTTCCACACCCAGTTCAGGTTTTCTAACTAAGGCTTTTTTCAAAATTTGGAGTGTTTTCTTTGCCACTACGCTCGGTCTTCAACCGACTTAGTAGCAAAGAGGGGCATTTGTGAACACCCCAAAATTTTCAAAAATTATAAAAAATTTCCCTTTTGCCCCTAGCCTCCATTTTATGAGTAATGGAGTCAATTATGATCAAAATTCTAGTTATTTCTCGGATTCACTGGAATCCAAATCCATTCTCTGTATCCGACTCAATTTCATGTATGGATCTAGTATCAAAATCCAAATATGAGCCCCGTTATCCAATTTTCAAAAATACCAAAAATAATCGTTGAATGACTCAGACAGTCCATCTGGTGTCCATTTGGATCCACTGCTCTGTGTTTCTCGATTCAAGTTTCAAATCTTGAATATTTCTTTAAAACCTGAATCCAAACCCGTTTTTTAAAGAAATTTCCAAAGAATAACCCTAAATTCTCAGAAAACCCTTCTTTTATAAATATTTTTAAATTTTTTAGCAAAAAATAGTTTAAAACCCTTTATTTCTTCATAGTTTTAGAATTTTTATTTCAAAAACACAAAAAAATAGAAAATACACAAAAAAAGAACAAAAAAATAAAAAATAGAAAAAGAAAATACGAAAAAGAATGGTGTAAAAGCCCCTTTTAAAAAATTATCTTTTTGATAAAACCTTTTTTTAGAAAACTTTTGAAAGGAGCCTTTCTTTTAATTTTTTTTGAAAACCTCATGGACCCAATTTGAAAATTTTCTAACGGTCTCTCTCTATAGAAAGAGATCGTGGGGAAGGAGGTCGATCATCCAATTTTCCCATTGCCTCTCAATCTTTCGCCATTGCCTCCATCGCTTCTCCCCTTTTCCCCCTCTGATCCCCTTTCTCTCAAGTTCTTCCCTTTGGTCGGGCGAAGAGAATCAACACTTCCAGCAATACAAGCAAGCCAGAAGTCCGATCCTCTTTGCTCCATCAGAACCATGGTAAGTGCCATTCCTTCCTCTTTTCATTTTTTTCTTCTCTGATATATTTTCGGTTTTTCTTATTTCGGGCCCCATTAACTCACACCCTGTAAATTCGATTTGCATATGGCAATATCAGTTTAGATAGTGCATCATTAACAGAATCATTGTATTCCGACATTTTTCCTATTTTGTTTTGTCTTTCCTTTCGTTCTTTCCTCTTGTTTGCAATTTATCTTGGTTTCCTTCAGTTTACGTAAATCTAAATGTGTGTTGATGCTGTTTGAATTCGATGGTCTCTTGTAGCTTATCTGGACCCCTGGTTGATCTTTGTTCATGCTCTTTGTTGTGAGATCTGATTTTATTTCTGTTTTATTCAATCTCATTAGTTCAATTTTAACGACATATGGTTTTGATTTTCCTTGATTTACCTTTTGCATCCCATGCCAGATGATCGATTGACAAATCAAAGGGGGGGTTTCCATTGCTGCTTTCTGTTTATATATATATTTTTGGTTCGATTCCCTCATTCTTGCATTTCTTTAGTTTCTTTTACCATTAATCGTGAAATTTCATCTATGTAAATAAGAATTTCTGTTCATTCTCTAGGGCTTAGGACTATGCTGTAGTAGTGTATTAATTTCCATTTCAAATTTCACACCCCTTTGCGCCGTAGCATTCATTTCCAGTTTGCGTTTTCTGTATTATTACAAGTAGTGGATCATGTTTTCATTGATCTGTAGTTCCTATGTTTATTTTGTCAAATCATGCCCCTGCTACAACAAATTTCTTGTTTTACTTTGATTCAGTGGCATTTTAGATACTTTTAGTTCATTTTCTTTGTTCATTTTAATTGCATTTTTAACATTTGGTTGGTCCAGACATCTAGGGGTCCCTCCAGTTTCGTTTGATTTGGATTACCGTGTTGCGTAGTTTGAATCATCAATCATCTTTATGCAGTGCCTGCGTTTATTCGACCAATCTTGCATATGCATGCTTTGATTCAAAGCAACATCAAATTATCCATCTCATTTCACCTATCATTCATTAGAATTTTATCTCATTGCATCCGTAAAGATTTTAGGATATAATCCATCTTGTTTCTCATCTTGCTTTAGTTTATTCCATCATCCTTTGCATTTATCTGTGATGGTCTGGATGACTTGTTCCATTCCGTTTTTTTTTTTGTTTTTTTTATACACATCAGATTTTCTATTCTATGTTTTGCCTGATTGATCTTTTGGCTATATTTTTCCTTTGTTCTTTGTTTGGTGCCTCTCTACTGGATATAACATTTCGAGCATTTCCTGTTTTCTGTATCATAGTCTACCTACTACATGAATCATCTGCATCATATTTATAGCATTCATCATTGAATGGTGTCTCTTCTCAAGTGTGAAGGGAAGTCTTAATTAACGTGAAAGAAGCTTTTATACAATAGCATCCTTTTCTTTAGTCTCACATGCCTCCATTTTTAAAGTCGAGATTCCAGGCTGGCGTTTGATTCAAATTGTTCTACTTTTATGGCCTTTGTCCGTCTTTGCTTCCATGTTTGGGCCGTTCTGCTTGAACTATCTGTGGTCAAGATTGTCTCAGGAATACAGGTACGAATGTCCATTAAATCACACACTACACTGCAAAATCTCTTCAAGCTATATAACCTGCTGTAATGGTGGACCTCAACACCTCTGTTCGCTTCATGACCCCAATTTTCATTCCCAACCAATAAAACCCACTCGATATAAAATGGATTCCTGAATTTTGTTCGCTTTGGATCTCTGGTTAATGATGCTGCTGAATCATTCTTCAAGAATGAAATACGTCGGAGGTTGTTTGTAACAACTATGTTGATTCTAGCCAACTGAATTGGCTACTTTATTCCTTTGCCTGACTTTGACATAAGATTAATTCCTAGAGATTACCTTAGTTTCATTCCTAATTCCGTAGAGGAACTTGGTGATCTTATTGCATATCTTAGGCTTTCACCTTTCCAGCTTGGGATTAGTCCACATATAGCAGCATCTATTCTCATGCAGGTACTTTGCCACCTTGTTCCTTCTCTAGTGAAGCTGTGCAAAGAGGGCCCAGATGGTCATGAAAAGATTAAAAGCTACATGTATGTCAATTTTCTAAGCAATGATGGATTGCATTGCTGGAGGCAGTGAATATGGCACGTTCGTCACTTCATTATTCTGTACATGCTACCACAAGCATGAATACTCCTTGAAGGACCTAATGCCCTGGCAATCTTTGCACTCTGAATTAAGCTCAGTAGTTATGAATGGGGAAGAACATTTAATAACTACACATGATTCTTTTGATGCATATTATCCACTCCACTTGCACAACCTTCTTACATCCATTCCTTTCACAAATGCACCACCTGCTAAACACAATATTCCACCACCTATGTATATTTCTTGCACTTAGTCCACCACATAGCTACCATCTTCAGCATGTACATACCCCCCCTGTGAACACCCCATTTTTTTTCAAATTTTGTAAATATTTTCCTTTTTTCCCCTGGTCCCCATCTTCTAAATAAATTGAGTCAGTTCTGCTCAAAATTCCAGTTATTTGTAAGATTTACTAGAATCAGATCCATTTTCTATATCTAACTCGATTTTGGATCTGAACCTAGTGTTAAAATCCAAATGTGAGCCTCGTTATCCAATTTTCAAAATTAAATTTGTAAAATAAACAAAAATAATTTCTGAAAGGCTCAGACAATCCATCCGGTATCCATTTAGATTCGATGCTCTATATTTCTTGATTCGAGGTTCAAAACTTGAATATTTTTTCAAAATCTGGATCTAAACCGGTTTTCTAAAGAAATCTTTCAAAAGATAAAATCCGAATTCTCAGAAAACCCCTCTTTTATAAATATTTCTCAAAAATACAAAAAATATAGTTTTAAATCTCTCATTTTCCCATACTTTTAGAGTTTTATTTCAAAAATACAAAAAAAAGAAATTATGAACAAAAAAATAAAAAAAAAATCAAAATGCAAAAAAAAAAATGAAATCCAGAAAGAAATAGTTTTGAAAACCTCCTTTTAAAGAGCATTTCTTTAGCTAAAACCACATTTTTTGGAAATTTTTAAGAAAACAAACCGTTGTTTTGAAATTTTTTGAAAATTTGGACCTCCCTTGAAAAACTCCAACGACCATCCGTTGCGAGAAAGACCGCTGGAGGGGCGATGGAGGCAATGGCCTTCCCCCCTTTAATCATCATCCCCCCCTCATCCGTCGATCTCTAACGATTTCGCCCTCTCGATTCTTCTACTCTGTCTATATAAACAGACAACCTCCTTCTGCCTCATCGATCCATCTTCACCCAACCATTGGGCCCCTCTGATCGCGTTTCACCCCTACACCTTTCTTCACGCCTCTCTGATCACCTTCACCCCTCCATCTCAACATTTCTTCTTCCTCTACTTCTTTCTTCTTCCCCTTTCCTCTTATTCTTCTTCTTTTCTTTTGATCTCTCTGGTTTTCTCCCACATGACTGAAGGAAGCCGATCACCTTCAAGCAAGCTACATCTTCTACAGGAGGTCAGGCTTTATCTGGTTGAAGGTAGTATTTTGTTAAGTCAGGCCATCCTGCGATTTTACTTCTATATGTGAAAGCACCATCATCGACAATGAAGAGGAAAAGGCAGATGAAGGTCGGGCTGTGGAAGACCTGAGTCGAATCAGGTCAATGATCGAAACATTGGAGATTTACCTAGTAGAGAATTCCAGTGCCTGATCATCGCAGTAACTACAGTTTAAAGCTCAGAAGTTGTATCCAAATTCATTTGTTGTTTCTATGGGAAAATCTGAAGCAATGGGGAGTTGTGATAATCCCATCCTTTGTTGGAAAAAGCATTCTCATCAGAATTTGTTCTAGCTGAAGACCTTCAATTTTAGAATGAATCCTTTACATTCAAGGATGCAAAGCAAATCGGTTCACCATCAGGCATCAAAAAGAACCATCGTCATCCCTTGTTTGGTTGCTCTCCTTAGCCTTCATCCGAGCTCCCTCCTTCAGAATTCATGTGAACAAGCCGTGAGGCGACATGTACTTTTGAGAAAGTGGGTGAATTCCCTGGATGCTAACATCCCAGATCAGGAGTTGATTGTCAGTCCAACAGATTTTGTATTTGCTATAAAAAATAATGTATTTCTGGTTGCTACGATGCATGATCTCTTACTTTATCCAATGGATGATGAGCTTTGGCAGTTGATTGCATATGGTGTTGGTATTGGGAATTCAATACTTAGTATCGGTTCATCTGCTGGGGTAGCTTTCATAAAATGAAAAGGTGGATTCGACTGTACTTGCTACGATCTTGTTTGCAGCAATACCTCATAGTACCACACCCAACTTCAGTTGCCAACCACCAATACCTTTTTATCTCACTTGCCATGTCCACCTTACACTATGTAAGTCTTCTGCAAAATGCACTATTCACCTTCACGTTCTTCACACTTTTCTACACTTCCATCATGACAATGATCCACCTAGATATTTCATACAAATGCTTTGCATGATCAATCATTTAGATTCATTATTTCTAGTTCACAGCATCACATTTTGTAAATGCCTTCACTTGTATGTTTAGATCACTAACATGTTAAGATTTTTTTTTTACTGTATTCGCTATGATTTTGTCATCCACTTTTGCATATATGCTCATACTTTGTACTCCTACAGAGCTGCACAGTACGTTGTGTACGTTGTGATATATACTTTAAGCTCCTGTTTGTGACAGTGAGATTCATTACTACAGAAAGATGATCAACTCTGAAAATATTGAAGATAGCACACAACACCCATCACATTTTTTCCTGCTATTGACGTTGCCTTGATCAGTAATGATTAGATGTCCTCAATGATTAGTACATATCATCTTGTGCATGCCCAGTTCATTATATGCATCTTTCTTAAAGTCATGTTTCTCATATGTAGTTCTGTATAGACTGCATGTGTTTCTGCAGAAACTCATGGCCATGAGCTGGACAGAGACCAAACCAGATTTCTATCATCAGTTGTTGGTCGCCGAAGACATTGTTTCCCATTAAAATTAATGCCTCATCAGTAGCTGAAATTTTTCTCCCCCCCCCCCACCCCCCATCCTTCTTTTCTTCTGCATGTATGTGGCGTGAGGTTGCTACTAGAATCTGCAGAATGCCAATTGGTAATGATTCCATTAGAGTCTCACCAGTCTTTTGTGTTGAGAGGTTAAAATTGTGTTGATAGTGATGTGTGAACATTCGCCTGTTCTGGTCAAAGTCCGGTTGTACCCTAGTAGATCACCACTTGCCCGACCATCAATGTCCATCCAATGTTTTCATAACCTCTGCAATAGATGGTTTGTGGTGTAGGTTCACCATGGTATCCATACCGACCATTTCTTTCTGGAATTTGAATATCTAGGAATCAAATGTTGATTCGTTTAGAGACCAGTTGAGGATGTACATCGTAAAGCAATGAAAATTTTAGTAAGGCGCCACTCTCTGCTACCTTAGCAAGTCGACACCCACTTCCTGCATTCATACCCTCTCACAACACTCCCTCCATGGCACTTAGCTCCTACCTCATTTGTCCACTCATCACAACACGTACCAAATACGTGTGCACCTTCATATAGTTTCCCCTCAATAGTATATAGGCATCTTCATATGCCTTTTATTCTTAAAGCAATCTTTTAGTTTCCTTATATCTATGCCATGAGCTAACTCTATTTTGCAGGAATACATGGAAAATATTGTTTTCTTTCTTAGTTGAAGGATTTTTTTTAATTTAAATGATGTAATAGCTAGATATTAATAAGAACCTTAAATTTCCAATTTTAGATTAGAATGTATGAGCATGCATATCCTTCAGAATTGCTTGTTTCATGTCATTTTCCTCTTTTATTTCAAAAATTTACGAATGGGAATACGAATGACACATGCACCATTCTAATAAAAGGTGATTAAATCCTAAGTTGACGATTTTCATCAATGACTATAGAAAAGGTGTGAACAAAACTTATGATTTTCATCTTTTATGGAATTACATTGGATCCACACTGGATCTCTTTTCAAAAATCATCATATTTTTAAAATATTTTCTTCCTTTATCAGAGTTTAATTTAAAATTAACTCAAGATATATATCAATGGCCATAGTCAGGATATATTGAGAGTTAATTTCATTTTAAACTCTATAAAGGCACTAAAATATGTTTTATTCTTCATTTGAATTTAGATATGATTATTACATAATAAATTTTATGACCATAGTCAGAAATGTATTATATCTTCAATCTTATTTCAATTCATTTAAAGAATGAAATATGCTTTTCAAAAGCCCAATTTCAATTTCAAAATTCATTTATCATTTAGGATAGAATTACATTATATTTTTAAAATTCTTTTTCAAAACCCAGGTGATTCTGAGATAAATCCTTCAAATACCTTCTTCATTCCTCAAATCGATTCTTATTTATAAATTCAGACTCATCTCACTATTTCATTTCAAAATTCAAAAATTCAAATTCAAAGTCCCATTTGACTTTGAATTTTCGAATTCATTTCTGTATTCAAAGATTCAATTTCCAGTTCAAATCCAATTTCAAAGTTCGATTCAACTTTGAAAATTCAAATTCATTTTTCATTTCCAGGATTCAATTTCAAATTCAATTTAGCATTTCAAATCAAATTTCAAAGTTCAATTTAAACTTTGAATTTCTTGATTCATCTTCTGATTTCAAAACTCAAGCTTTAAATTAAGTTCATCCTTTATTTTTCAAAGTTCTATCTAAAGGTTGAGTCTTGATTCTCAATCAAAGTTTTTGAGATCGATTATGAATCTCAAAATCTGATTTTCTCTTTTGAATTCAAATCTGGATTTCCAAAATACATATCCATCCTCAAAAGTTCCATTTAGATTTTCAAAATCTAATTCTATCTTGGATTCTAGATTTAGAACCCAGTTCCACCTTGGATTCAGATTTTCAATCTTCATCTTGGATTCCAGACTTCGGATCCAATTCTATTTAGGATTCTAGATTTCAAATCCAATCTCCATCTTGGATTCCAGACTTCAGATCCAATTCCATTTAGGATTCCAGACTTCATATTCAACTTTATTTTGGATTCTAGACTTCAGATCCAATTCCATTTAAGATTCCAGATTCCAGATTCATTTCCATCTTATATGCCAGATTTCAGATAAAAAATTCATCCCAGATTTCAGATCAAAATTCCATTCTAGATTTCAAATCTAGTTCCATTTCCAATTCTCATTTCCAAAGCTAATTTCAAATCTATTTCTCAAATCTGAATTCAAATTTAATTCCTGTTTTAGGTCTTGAATTCAAAATTTCCTTTTCAAAATTGATTCTTGAAAATCGATCCAAATTCAAAGTCCATTCTGACTTTGAAAATTCATTCTTATTTCAAAATTCCGATTCTAAATTCCTTTTCACTTCATCTAAAAGGCTTATCTTTCCAAATTCTGATCACTCCAAGACTTGGAATTTCAAGTCTCTTCTTCCAGATCTATTTCAAAATTCTGAGTTAGATTCAAACTCTAACTTTTTCAAATCAACTTCAACTCTTTGAATTATTTCTTCACTACATTATCAAGTTCATTTCAGAATCACTTGGAAAAATCCCAAAATTTTTAAAATTATTTTTCAAAAGAGCATACATCCTTACATTTGCACAAGCATGATTCTTTGTGCATATAGACTTAGAATAAATTCTTCGATGATATTTAAGTAAAAAAAAAGGCATAAATTCGATCCTTGGTTCGATTACCCTTGGTAAAGGCGCCAGGAACGGTCGAACCTCCTATCAACGAGCGAATCCTGTCTCTCCATTTTTCGGCAAATTTTTAAAACGGAGGCGAGTAATTTTAAAATCTTTTTCCAAAATTAAGGTCAAGTGAGACCTTCGCAAAAGAGTTTCTCTCTCTTCTTTCTTTTCTTTTCTTTTCTCTTCTCTCTTCTTTTCTGTCTTTTATTTTCTCCTTCAAAAAGGAAAATAGTGGTTAGAAAGGAAAAAGAGGAGGAAAAGAGAGAAGGATACAAGAGAAATTTTTTTGCGATGATCACACCCCCCGCCCTGGTGCATCTTCATTACATTATGTAATAGCCTCCATCCATGCCACTTTACCTTGATTCTACCACTTCACCCATTGCGCAACATCAACCAACTGTTGTAGCCATCATCCATACCCAACAACACTCTGTTGTTACCACTTTCCTGCAAAATCCCACTGTTACACTTCATATACCTTCCACAACACCTTCAAAATTTTGTATCGTGTCACCATCTTTTACTTATCACTATATTCACCCACGGCACATTCCAGCTGCAAATCACCTACATTTTCCACTATGATCAACATCAACTTTCACTATTATTGCCTTTGCTTCCACCCACAGTTGCACCACTGCTAAAACCTCTACACCCATACACCTTCAACTCACTGAATGCCATATAATATTGCCTTGACCTTCCCTTGTACCATTTGTTTATCCAGCATTTCATCAAAGGCAAGACAACACTTTTTGTTGTAATTTCTATAGCCTCCCACACAACCCTGCTGAACATTGCCACATTCATGTGCTCACCCCCCTACAACATCCTCACCCCAGTGTAACTTACAGCAACAGAGCCCATCACAACAAAACCACCCCTTCTTGCATGTTTGTTCATTAACCCACATCTCCACTACATTTCCCAAACCCTTTATCACATTACCATCACCGTTGCATTCATATTACATCTTCGTTGCAGTTCATAGGTATACATTGATAGTACATTCACATAGTCATTGAGTAATTTCTCCATTTTTCCTTTGCATAACCTTCTATTTGACATTTCTATATTATGTATATATTATCACCATATCTTCATTTCCAATATAGTATAGGTATGGTCATTTGAATTTTGATATGACATTTCCTATTATCTCCCATCTTCTGCATCGTGCTTCATATTAATTTAGTTTTTGCAGGAAATATGTAAAGAGATGTCATTTTCTTTTTGAGATTAGAAATTTTGTACTTTCAGTCAATGATGTAATAGCTAGATTATAATGAGAATTTTATATTCTCAGTCTTAGAATAGAATGTATGAGCATAAAATTACTTGTCTCATCTTATTTTCTCCTTTATTTAAAAAAAAATCCAACATGGGAACATGAATGACACATGCATCAGTCTAACGAAAGGTGATTAAATCCTAAGTTGATGATTCACATTTATGGCCATAGTCAAAATGCGAACAAAACTTAGGGTTTTTATCTTTTATGGAATAACATTAGATCCACACTAGATCTCTTTAAAAAATCATCATATTTTCTAAAATTTTCTTCCTTTATCAGAGTTTAACTTGAAATTAACTTAAAATATATATCAATGGCCATAGTGAGGATATATTGAGAGTTAATTTCCTTTCAAACTCTATAAAGGTACCAAAATGTGTTTTATTCTTCATATGAATTTAAATAAAGATTATTTTATAATACATTTTATGACCATAGTCAGGAATGTATTATATCTTTAATTATATTTCAATTCCTTTAAAAAATTAAATATGCTTTTCAATATCCAACTTTCAAAATTCTTTAATTCATTCATCATTTAGGATAGAATTACATATTTTTCAAAAGTATTTCAAGTTTTCTTCGAAAATCTAAGTGATTTTGAGATAAAATTTTATATATTTTCTCATTTCTCAAATCAATCTTTAATTCTTATTCAAATTCATCTTCCTATTCTCAATTCTATCTTATTTTTCAAAATTCATATTCAAATTTCAAAGTTCAATTTAACTTTGAAATTTCAAATTCATCTCTAAATTCAAAATTCAAAATTCAATTTCCAATTCAAATCAAATTTCAAAGTTTAATTCAACTTTGAAATTCCAAATTCATTTTCAGGATTCAATTTCAAATTCAATTCAATATTCCAGATTGAATTTCAAAGTTCAATTCAACTTTGAAATCTCAGGTTCATCACCTGATTTAAAAAATTCAAGTTTTAAACCAAGTTTATTTTCTATTCGTCAAATCCCCAAGTTCTTTGGAAATCTTCTGAGTTTTTAATCTTCAAATCACTTTGTGATTAGGATTAGTGCTAAATTCAAGTCCATTTTTCAAATTCAATCAGAATTTCTCAAATCCAACTCCACATTTTCAAATTTCACTTGGATTTCTCAAATCCACTTCCAAAATCAAATTCAATCTGGATTCCCAAATCCAAATCCATATTCAAGATCTATCTGGACTTCTAGAATCCAATTCCAACTTTCAAAGTTTCATCTTGAACTCCGGATTTCAGATCCAATTCCATCTTGAATTCCAGATTTCAAAAATGCAATTCCATCTTGGATTCCAGATTTCAATTCCCATTCCATCTAGGACTCCAGACTTCAAATCCAATTCCATATTGGATTCTAAATTTAAAATCCAATTCCATATTGGATTCCAGATTTAAAATCCAAATTCCAGCTTGGATTCCAGATTTCGGATCCAATTCCATCTTGGATTCCAGAGTTCAAATCCATTTCCATCTTGGATTCAGATTTTTCAAATCCAATCCTTTTTTTTTTCAAATTTGACTTCCGATTCCAAACACAATTCCATTTCCAAATCTCACATTGATTTTCAAAATTCAGATTCCAATTTCAGCTCTATTTTTGAAATTCACATTCTCCAATTCTAAATTCAATTTTCGAATAAAAAATTCCTATTTCAGGTTTTGAATTCAAAACTCAAAACCAAAGGTCTATTTTTAAAATTGATTCTTGAAAATCGATCCAACTTCAAAGTTCATCTTGACTTTGAAATTTCATTCTTACTTCAAAAATTCTAATTTTGAATTCCAATTCTCCTTTTTTCTTCATCCAAGATTTATTTTCCAAACTCTGATTATTCCAAGACTTAGAATTTCAAAGTCTCTTCTTCCAGATCCATTGTTCAAAGTTCTAAGTTAGATTCAAAATCTAACTTTTTCAAATCAATTTCAACCCTTTGAATCATTTCTCCAAGTATCTTCAAATTTATTTCAAAAATCACTTGGATAAATTCAAAGGTTTTAAAATTATTTTTCTCAAAAGCATACATCTTTGCATTTGCAATGCACAAGCATGACTCTTTGTGCATTTTAGAATTAGAATAATTCTTAGACAATATTTAGGCAAAGCAAAAGGCATAAGTTCGATCCTTGGTTCAATTACCCCTGGTAAAGGTGCCAGGAACGGTCGAACCTCGTACCGACAATTGAACCACGTACCGACGAGCAAACCTCGTCTCTCCATTTTCCTGCAACTTTTCAAAAACGGAGGTGAGTAATTTCAAAATATTTTCAAAATTAAGGTCAAGTGAGACTTTTGCAAAAGAGTTCCTCTCTCTTCTTTCTTTTTCTTTTCTATCTTTTATTCCCCCTCAAAAAAGGAAAAAGAGGCTAGAAAGGGAAAGAGAAGGAAAAGAGGAAACAGAGAGGAAAAATTTTGCAATGATCACAGATTTGGCGACCTTGATGGGACCCGTATTCGTCCGGTCAAATTTGTGCCTTTGGTTTGCTTTGATATTCTCTAAGTCTTTATTCTACAAATGTCAACATTATTTCTAAGCAAACCTTAGGAGCCTAGACTCTGTCTTAAGCTGACATAATGCATATAGGATTTAAGTATGGTTTAGTAGGACCACCTTGAGGAGATCTATCCATGCTCACTTAGACTTAGGTCTGAAATACAACTCTTCTCAATTCTAGAGATTGAATGCAAACAATGTATGCAAGTATATGCTTCTCTTCATTTAAAATCTATCTATTTAGGACTTTCATTAGAGCCATCTGGTTTATTGCATGTTGAACATGTTTTCAAAAACATCCCTACCTATATTGTCCCGGTCTTCACGTTGTTGGGTGTCTCACAAAACCATAGTTTGGGCGAGAGCCTCACAATTGAACCACTTATTTGGGTTAACACCCCCTACCATGTACTTAAGGGACATAGTCCAAAGTATATCGGTAGGTGCTCAAGGATGTTGGGAAGCCATTGCCTTAGAACCAGAGAAATTTCTATGCCACATACTTTGAGCTTCAGCTTAAGTATATCGACATATCTTGATCGGAATCAGATGATCTAAATCTTAGAGTTAGGATTAAGGTCCTACAAGCCATTTCAAATATTGTATTTAAAGTCAGCTTTTAGGGAGTGCTGTTTGTGCATCCTTGTTTGTGCAACTGTAATTATGTGATGTTTTGTATTTCCCTATATATATTAACATTTTTCAAAACTCTTGGTATATTATTCAAAATTTCCCCTTTATTTTCAAACCCAGGTATATATTTTTGATTTGTCTTCATTCTTTTCTCTTTTATATCAAATTTCTTCAAAACCCTGGAAATCCTTTTTGTAAAAATCCATTGATTTTTTTCTAAAATCCCAGGTACATATCTATTCTCTTTTTTCTTCAAGAGTCAGTCCGTAAGTCCTGCATTCTATTTGATTCTTCTTATTCTTATTTGCCCCAGTATTATTTCAATGGCGTCCAATTCCCTCGATGCTGTCTTTCCCAGAGATCATATCCTCTATCAGATAAAGGATGGATCCCCAAATCATCAGACTATTCAGACTCATTCATTCTTCCCTCGGTGGTATTATTCTTGGTTTACCACCTTCTCACGTATGTTCCCAGAACACTTAGATGACTGTGGATTGGAGATAGCGTAGGCAGTGGGCAAGCAGACCATCAACGAAAGTGTGATTCAGGCCATGACAGAGCGATGAAATCCTCATACCTGCACATTTTGGTTTCCATGGGAAGAGATGGCTCTACTAATAGATGAATTCAATGATATCATGGGATTGCCAGAATCAGCTGGTGAGCCAGATGATCCTGTCGAGCAGCAGTTCCTGATCAACATCAAAGGGGTAGATGTTCGAGAAGCTTTAGTCAGAGCAACAGGGAGCAGATCTTGGCCTCTCACTCAGATCAATGGGAATCAATTCATTGACCTATTTGGACTCTATCGCAAGTATGGAGCATATGAGGAGGTTGACACCTTATCCCGAGCTGCCAAAGACCGAATTCAGCATGCCACGGTCCTATGCACAGTGGGATTAACATTCTTACAGGACGATCAGAATTTTGTTGATATCAGAATTATCCAACTCTTTTGAAGATGGGGAAACAAGCAGACCCACGATCTTTCAATTTCTATGGCCGCCCTCCTAGCCTTCCTCTACCGAGGCTTGGCTCGCTTCGCTCTTGGAGAGACAATTTTGGTGGAAGGATGCACCTATGCCCTACAGTCATGGTTCGTGTGACATGTACCATCAAAGGCCAGCTCTTTTAGGTTCAACAACAACAAGCCAAAGTTTGCTCTTCAGTGTCGAGCCTTGATCGAGAGTCTGCATCAAGAGGAGATTGTTTGTGATTACTTTAATCATCAGGAATCAGTTTCTCGATACACTTATGCACGTGACAAGCATTACAGGTTACTTGTCCCCTTCTTTTGTGTCGATTATCAGCTCGAGAGGTGTCTCAGACAGTTTTCGCAGTGGCAGGTTCATGTCAACACTTATTTCTTGGCGAGTAACATGCCAGAATTCATTCTGCAGTCGAATCAGTGGTATGGGGCATACCATGCAACCAAATACAGTTGAGACTCTTTTATTTTTCTTTATGTATTTTCTGGACCCAATGTATCTACTGAATATCAAGAGTGGTGGCAAACTGTAGTTAAAGAAGCGCTGCCTTGCAATTCATATTGTTTGATCAACGCAGATGGGGTAGAACTGCCAGATCCTATCAATGCTCTGCATTTAAAGAAGTTTTATACTTGAAATGTCCATTCTAACCTTTGTACTCTTCAAAGAGCCTTTTTTAATAAACAATGATCTTCTGTCATTTCAATATTCTTCTCTATAATACTGGGGCATTTTATTTTGTACATACATTCGTCTTCCATTCAACATATGCATGCATGATCAGACAAACTCTTTTTCCTCAATTTTATCAATTTTCATTAATCTTTTGTCAATTTTTATTAGTTTTATCAAATTTTATTCAATTTTATTATTTTTTTCATAATTTTTTATCATTTTTTATTGATTCTGTATCCTTTTTTATTAATTCTTTTGATCCTTTATCAATTTTATTGATTTTGTCAACGTTTATTTCAATACCCCCTTCAAGTTAAGGGTTAAACCTGAACCTCGTTTTCCGAGGTATGTCCCTTTCAGGTTAAGGGATAAGCCTGAATTATTTTTCATAAATTCCTCAATGCTCATCAATCTTTATTCTTTTCTCCTTCAGGATAAGGGATAATCCTGAAGACATCACAAATGATTCAAATCTTAGACCATCGTGGGTCAAAAATCTTGAATAAATCCCCCATCTTTGTCGTGATCGTCAGAGTCAATTCATAAATTTTGTTGATCCCTCCAAGATCCGACTTCCAGGTTAGAATTATTTCTTTCCCATCCGAGTTCTGATTTAGACTTTTGTGTTTCCCTTTTTCTTTTTTAAAAAAAGATTTGGGTTCTGATTCAGGTTTTCCCCTTTTATCTTTCGTTTGAAGTTTCAGGTTCTGACTCAGACTTCTTTTTGAATCCAACGCTCGTGTTGGAACCAATCATTGCTTTGAAGATTCGAGTTTTTAAACTCGGGTTTTCCATTTTATCTTTTATTTTAAGATCCGGGTTCCGACTCAGGTTTTTCCGTTTATATTTTGTTTGAAGTTCCAAGTTCCGACTCAGACTTCCTTTTGGATCCAACGCTCATGTTGGAGCCAATCATTGGTTTGAATATTCGAGTTTTCAAACTCGGGTTTTCCATTTTATCTTTTATTTTTAAGATCCGGGTTCTGACTCGAGGTTTTCCCTTTTATCTTTCGTTTGAAGTTCTGGGTTCCGACTTGGACTTCCCCTTTTGATCCAATGCTCGAGTTGGACTATTTTTCTGTTGAAAGTTCGGGTTTCGACTCAGGTTTTCACTCCCTCTTAGGATAAGGGACAAACCTGAATCTCGTTCATCAAGGTATTTTCTTTTCCCTTCAGGATAAGGGATAATCCTGAAACACCGACAATCATTCCCGCTTCGATTACCATTCTATAAAAAATCAATCATTTTTCTCTTACGAAGAACCCTCTTCCAGGGAGAGTTCGAGGGAGCTCGTTCCTTTCGCATGCAATCATTTTATCTTTCTCAATAACTCTTTTCCAGGGAGAGTTTGAAGAGACTCGTTTCTTTGCAAACTGTTTGCAAAACAACAACCCAATTTTTACACAAAGAAACCCTTTTCTAGGGAGAGCTTCGACTGAAGACCATTTCCTTTTGTAGCCCCCAATTTATCATTTTGGCCACCCCCTTCACAAAGAACCCTCTTTTAGGGAGAGTGTGATGGACTCGTTCCTCTGTGATACTCTTTTTCAACCTCATTTTTGGCTGCCTTTTCATAAGAGAAGTCTAGAGATAGGAAGTTTTGACGAAAACTTAATTTATCTTCGAAAGTTTTATTTTGCAAACACCTCATCTTCAGGGAAGAGAGGAGTATTTCCTATTTCCTATTCAGGTAAGGGTCAAACCTGAGTCTCTCTTTTTGGGAAGAAAGAGAGGAGAATTTTGTCACGGATGTGTCAATTCGATGTCAAGCAATTCCTTTTATTAAAGATTTCTAGAACATTTTGCCAATTTGATACCAAGAACAGTTGCGGATCTTAAAGCATTTATTGCACAAAGAATTACCTCAAACTGCCTTCAATATTGTTTCCAAAAGGACAAGACTTTTACGAAGAAAGAAGAGAATTCAAGCTTTTTCTGTTGGTCAACCAAGAGGATGAAGAAAAATCTTCGATATGACCGGCAAAAGAAAATTCAATAATTTTGAAAAGCCATAAGTGAATTGATATTGATCATAGCTATGACACATTCTTAAAGACCATTCTTTTGGCAATAAGGCAGTGAAAATATCCTGAGCGATAAAAAGAATTCACTCAATCCATATCTCCTCAGTCATTTAAGCTACAATCAAATATCTGTAAAAGAGATCTCTCAACTGTCATCAAATTGAAGACGAATATGCGAGCTAGACCCTCGGGGCCAAGGAAGATTTGGATCGTCTCTGAGATGGAGTTTGTGATGGATCCTTCCAGGGAAAGTTCAGATCTCCGTCAAGATGAAGGCGAATGCGATGAACCTTCCGACAAACCCTAAAGGATATTTGATTTCTGATATCATCAAAAGGTTCTCAACCTAAGAAATAATATCATCAGTATAATTCCTGAGAAAAAGAAGGATCGAAGCATCTCCAAGATGAAGGAGTTTGTGACGTACCCTTTCAAGAAAAAAAGAAAAGTCAGGACATCTCCAAAATGAAGATGATGTAATAAACTTCTCTCTAAAACCCGAGAAAGCTCAATATCTCAAAAAGAGTGCTAAAAAGATGATCATGAGTAAAACTCAGATATTGAACTGCCAAACTGCCAAAAATCTTCTTTATTTATGTGAAATTCCTCTATCAATATCTTTTCACTTAATTGCTTTTATGAAACTAAGAATATTTTCTCTCTTTTCATATCAAGAAAATGGATAGCTTTCTTAAAGAAACTCAACAACAATAAATTTGAATCTGATTCTTGATTTTACGGAGTTAGCCCAATTGGAGGTAATACTCTAGGTAGAAAGAAGTGATATTTTCCGCACTAAACGTGCATATTTCAATCATTTTTTGAGTCAACTACAATTTTTGCTTCCTATTGGCAATATTTTCTAGCTATCCCAACATGAAGCAAAAACTTGATGTCCATTTTGACATATCCTGGCATTGTCCCCCATTAGGACTCAAAAGTCCTTCCCATCTGTTTGATCTGAGAGATTAGGCTCTCGGATCTACACACTTTCCTGTGTTCCCCATTGTCTCGCCATAGACAGTTCTCGCTTAGGATAGGGGTTAAACTTGAACTCTATGCAAGAGGTCATCTGTTTTAAAAGCCATTTTAGTCTCAGCAATGAGACACCAAGATCAATCCCTTTTTCCAGCTTTAGGGACCCCCATTTTTCTCCTTTTGCAAACCCCTCTTGGATTTGTTGTGCAAAATCCAGAGGTCCCATTGTAGTTTCCTTGCTCTTCGAGGATTCTGTATCCATTCAGGTTAAGGATTAAACCTGTTACCTTGCTTCTTGAGGTATCGTCCCCTTCAGGTTAAGGGTTAAGCCTGAACCTCGCTCCTTGAGGTATCATCTCGCTCAGGATAAGGGCTAAAACCTGAATCACAAAAGGTCACCTATTTTAAAAGCTATTTCAGTCTCAGCAATGAGACGCCAAGATCAATCCCTTTTTCCAGCTTTAGGGACCCCCATTTTTGTCCTTTTGCAAATCCCTCTCTGATTTGTTCGTCCAAACTCCAAAGGTCCCATCATGGTTTCTTCATTCAAGAATTTTGTATGGTCGTCCCTTTCAGGTTAAGGGTTAAGCCTGAACCTCGTTCCTCGAGGTATCGTCCCCTTTAGGTTAAGGGTTAAGCCTGAACATCGTTCCATGAGGTATCTTCCGTTCAGGTTAGGGTTAAACCTGAATCTCGTTTCGACGAGGTAATTCTCCCAGTCCCATCATGGTTTTCCCCATCGTGGAATCCATGCTCTTCGTATCCATCCAAGAAAGGATCATACTTGAGCTTCATCTCACGAGGCATTTTTCTCAAAAAATATTCCATCAGAGTCATCATGTATTCCTTTCCCATTAAGGTAAGGGTAAAACCTGAAAGTTATCTTGATATATCTTCGTCCCATCCAGGTTAAGGGCTAAACCTAAATCATTCCAAAAAGCTTATCTTGTCTCACCGATGAGACATGATCAAAATTCTTATCTTCACTCTTTCGGGATTTTCACCCAAAGTCCCATCACGATTTCCTCACTTTCTGTTATCCACTTATATAATTTTCGAGGATTTCGTCTCCCCATAGCCATTCAGAATAAGGTATTGAGTTTGAGAATGATGATTTTCCACACCTAGTTCGGGTTCTCTGACTGAGGCATTTTTCAAAATTTGGAGTGTTTTCTTTACCACTAAGCTCGGCCTTCTACCGACTTAGTAGCAAAGAGGGGCATCTATAAACACACCAAAATTTTCAAAAATTATAAAAAAATTTCCTTTTTTCCATTGGCCCCCATTTTCTGAGTAATTGAGACAATTCTGATCAAAATTCCAGTTATTTCTCGGATTCACTAAAATCCAAATCCATTCACTATATCTGACTCAATTTTGAGTCCGAATTTAATATCAAAATCCAAATCTGAGCCCCATTATCCAATTTTCAAAAATACCAAAAACAATCTTTGAATGGCTTAGATAGTACATCCGGTGTCCATTTGGATCCATTGCTCTGTGTTTCTTGATTCGAGGTTCACAACTTGAATATTTCTTTAAAACCCGGATCCAAACCCGTTTTCTAAAGAAATTTCCAAAGAATAACGCTAAATTCTCAGAAAACCCTTCTTTTATAAATATTTTTAAAATTTTTAGCAAAAATAGTTTAAAACCCTTTATTTCTTCATAGTTTTAGAATTTTTATTTCAAAAACACAGAAAAAAATAGAAAATACAAAGAAAAAGAACAAAAAAATAAAAAATAGAAAAAGAAAATACGAAAAAGAATGGTGTAAAAGCCCCTTTTGAAAAATTATCTTTTTGATAAAACCTCTTTTCAGAAAACTTTTGAAAGGGGCCTTTCTTTCAATTTTTTTTGAAAACCTCATGGACCCAATTTGAAAATTTTCTAACAATCCTTCCCTATAAAGAGAGACCGTGGGGAAGGGGGTTGATCATCCAGCCATTGCCTCTCTATCCATCGCCATTGCCTCCATCGCTTCTCGCCTTTCCCCCCTCTGATCCCCTTTCTCTCAAGTTCTTCCCTCTAGTCGAGCGAAGAGAATCAACACTTCCAGCAATACAAGAAAGCCGGAAGTCCGATCCTCTTTTCTCCATCAGAACCATGGTAAGTGCCATTTCTTCCTCTTTTTCATTTTTTTGCTTCTCTGATTTATTTTCATTTTTTCTTATTTCGAGCCCCATTAATGCACACCCTGTAAATTCGATTTGCATATGGCAATATCGATTTACATAGTGCAAGATCAACAGAATCATTGTATTTCGACATTTTTCATGTTTTGTTTTGTCTTTCCTTTCATTCGTTTCTCTTGTTTGCAATTTATCGTGGTTTCCGTCAGTTTACGTAAATCTTAATGTGTGTTTATGCTATTTAAATCCGATGGTCTCTTGTAGCTTATCTGGACCTCGGGTTGCTCTCTGTTCACGCTCTCCGTTGTGAGATCTGATTTTATTTCTGTTTTATTCAATCTCATTAGTTCAATTTTAACGGCATATGGTTTTGATTTCCCTTGATTTACCTTTTGCAACCCATGCCAGATGATCGATTGACAAATCAAAGGGGGAGTTTCCATTGCTGCTTTCTGTTCATATTTTTTTTGGTTCGATTCCTTCATTCTTACATTTCTTTAGTTTCTTTTACCATTAATCGTGAAATTTCGTCTATGTAAATAAGAATTTCTGTTCATTCTCTGGGGCTTAGGACTATGCTGTAGTAGTGTATTAATTTCCATTTCAAATTTCACACCCCTTTGCGCCGTAGCATTCGTTTCCAGTTTGTGTTTTATGTATTATTACAAGTAGAGGATCATGTTTTCATTGATCTGTAGTTCCTATGTTTATTTTGTCAAATCATGCCTTTGCTACAACAAATTTCCCATTTTACTTTGATTCAGTGACATTTTAGATGCTTTTAGTTCATTTTAATTGCATTTTTAACATTTGGTTGGTCCAGACATCTAGGGGTCCCTCCAGTTTCATTTGATTTGGATTACCGTGTTGCGTAGTCTGAATCATCGATCATCTTTATGCAGTGCCTGCGTTTTGTTGACCTATCTTGCATATGCATGCTTTGATTCAGAGCAACATCACATTATCCATCTCATTTCACCTATCATTCATTAGAATTTTATCTCATTGCATCCGTAAAGATTTTAGGATATAATCCATCTTGTTTCTCATCTTGCTTTAGTTTATTCCATCTTCCTTTGCATTTATCTGTGATGGTCTGAATGACTTGTTCCATTCCGTTTTTTTTATACACATCAGATTTTCTATTCTATGTTATGCCTGATTGATCTTTTGGATATATTTTTCCTTTGTTCCATGTATGGTGCCCCTCTGCTGGATATAACATTTCGAGCATTTCCTGTTTTATGCATCATAGTCTACCTGCTACATGAATCATCTGCATCATATTTATAGCATTCATCATTGAATGGTGTCTCTTCTCAAGTGTGAAGGGAAGTCTTCATTAATGTGAAAGAAGCTTTTATACAATAGCATCCTTTTCTTTAGTCTCGCCTGCCTCCATTTTTGAAGTCGAGATTCCAGGCTGACGTTTGATTCAAATTGTTCTACTTTTATGGCCTTTGTCCGTCTTTGCTTCCATGTTTGGGCTGTTCTGCTTGAACTATCTATGGTCAAGTTTGTCTCAAAAATACAAATATGAATGTTCATTAAATCACACACTACCCATACATCTTCAACTCACCGAATGCCATAGAATATTCCCTTGACCTTCCCTTGTTGTACCATTTGTTTATCCAACATTTCATCAAAGGCATGACAACACTTTTTGCTGTAATTTCTATAGCCTCCCACAAAACCCTGCTGAACATTGTCACATTCATGTGCTCACCCCCCTGCAACACCCTCACCCTGCTGTGACTTATAGCAACACAGCCCATCACAACAAAACCACCCCTTGTTGCGTGTTTGTTCATTAACCCACATCTCCACATCATTTCCCAAACCCTTCATCTCATTACCATCACCGCTGCATTCATATTACATCTTCGTTGCAGTTCATAGGTATACATTGATAGTACATTTGTATAGTCATTGAGTATTTTTTCCATTTTGCCTTTGCATAACCTCCTATTTGACATTTCTATATTATGTATATATTATCACCATATCTTCATTTCCAATATAGTATAGGTATGGTCATTTGAATTTTGATATGACATTTTCTATTATCTCTCATCTTTTGCATCTTGTTTTATATTTAGTTTTTGCAGGAAATATGTAAAGAGATGTCATTTTCTTTTTGAGATTAAAAATTTTGTACTTTCAGTCAATAATGTAATAGCTAGATTATAATGAAAATTTTACATTCCCAGTCTTAGAATAGAATGTATGAGCATAAAATTACTTGTCTCATCTTATTTTCTCCTTTATTTTAAAAAAAAATCCACCATGGGAACACGAATGACACGTGCACCATTCTAACGAAAGGTGATTAAATCCTAAGTTGACGATTCACATTTATGGCTATAGTCAAAATGCATACAAAACTTAGGGTTTTCATCTTTTATGGAATAACATTGGATCCACACTGGATCTCTTTCAAAAATCATCATATTTTCTGATTTTTTCTTCCTTTATCAGAGTTTAACTTGAAATCAACTTAAAATATATATCAATGGCCTTAGTGAGGATATATTGAGAGTTAATTTCCTTTCAAACTCTATAAAGGTACCAAAATGTGTTTTATTCTTCATATGAATTTAAATACTGATTATTTTATAATACATTTTATGACCATAGTCAGGAATGTATTATATCTTTAATCTTATTTCAATTCATTTAAAGAATGAAATATGCTTTTTAATATCCAACTTTCAAAATTCTTTAATTCATTCATCATTTAGAATATAATTACATATTTTTTAAAAGTATTTCAAGTTTTCTTCAAAAATCTAAGTGATTTTGAGATAAAATTTTATATATTTTCTCATTTTTCAAATCAATCTTTAATTCTTATTCAAATTCATCTTCCTATTCTCAATTCTATCTCATTTTTCAAAATTCAATATTCCAATTTCAAAGTTCAATTTAACTTTGAAATTTGAAATTCATCTTTAAATTCAAAATTCAATTTCCAATTCAAATCAAATTTCAAAGTTCAATTCAACTTTGAAATTACAAATTCATTTTCAGGATTCAATTTCAAATTCAATTCAATATTCCAGATTGAATTTTAAAGTTCAATTCAACTTTGAAATCCCATATTCATCACCTGATTTCGAAAATTCAAGTTTTAAACCAAGTTTATTTTCTATTCTTCAAACCCCCAAGTTCTTTGGAAATCTTCTGAGTTTTTAATCTTTAAATCACTTTGAGATTAAGATTAATGATAAATTCAAGTCCATTTTTCAAATTCAATCAGGATTTCTTAAATCCAACTCCACATTTTCGAATTTCACCTGGATTTCTCAAATCCACTTCCAAAATCAAATTCAATCTAGATTCCCGAATCCAAATCCATCTTCAAGATCTATCTAGACTTCTTGAATCCAATTCCAACTTTCAAAGTTTTATCTTGAATTTCGGATTTCAAATCCAATTCCATATTGAATTATGGATTTCAAAAATCCAATTCCATATTGAATTATGGATTTCAAAAATCCAATTCCATCTTGGATTCCAGATTTTAAATCCTATTCCATGTAGGACTCCAGATTTCAAATCCAGTTCCATATTGGATTCCAAATTTAAAATCCAATTCCATATTGGATTTCAGATTTAAAATCCAAATTCCAGCTTGGATTCCAGATTTCGGATCCAATTCCATCTAGGATTCCAGAGTTCAAATGCATTTCCATCTTGGATTCAGATTTTTCAAATCCAATCCTTTTTTTTTTTCAAATTTGACTTCCGATTCCAAACACAATTCCATTTCCAAATCTCACATTGATTTTCAAAATTCAGATTCCAATTTCAGCTCTATTTTTGAAATTCACATTCTCCAAGTCTAAATTCAATTTTCAAATAAAAAATTCCTATTTCAGGTTCTGAATTCAAAACTCAAAACCAAAGGTCCATTTTTAAAATTGATTCTTGAAAATCGATCCAACTTCAAAGTTCATCTTGACTTTGAAATTTCATTCTTACTTCAAAAATTCTGATTTTGAATTCCAATTCTCCTTCTTTCTTCATCCAAGATTTATTTTCCAAACTCTGATTATTCCAAGACTTAGAATTTCAAAGTCTCTTCTTCCAGATCCATTGTTCAAAGTTCTAAGTTAGATTCAAAAACTAACTTTTTCAAATCAATTTCAACCCTTTGAATCATTTCTCCAAGTATCTTCAAATTTATTTCAAAAATCACTTGAATAAATCCAAAGGTTTTAAAATTATTTTTCTCAAAAGCATACATCTTTGCATTTGCAATGCACAAGCATGACTCTTTGTGCATTTTAGAATTAGAATAATTCTTAGACAATATTTAGGCAAAGCAAAAGGCATAAGTTCGATCCTTGGTTCAATTACCCCTGGTAAAGGTGCCAGGAACGGTCGAACCTCGTACCGACGATTGAACCTCATACCGACGAGCAAACCTCGTCTCTCCATTTTCCCGCAACTTTTCAAAAATGGAGGTGAGTAATTTCAAAATATTTTCAAGTGAGACCTTTATAAAAGAGTTCCTCTCTCTTCTTTCTTTTCTTTTTTCTCTTCTTTTCTATCTTTTATTCTCCCTCAAAAAGGAAAAAAGAGGCTAGAAAGGGAAAGATAAGGAAAAGAGGAAACAAAGAGGAAACAAAGAGGAAAATTTTTGCAATGATCACAGATTTGGTGACCGTGATGGGACCCATCTTCGTCCGGTCGAATTTGTTCCTTTCCTTTGCTTTGATATTATCTAAGTCTTTATTCTACAAATGTCAACTTCATTTCTAAGCAAACCTTAGGAGTCTAGACTCTGTCCTAGGCTAACATAATGCATATAGGATTTAAGTATGGTTTGGTAGGACCACCTTGAGGAGATCTATCCATGCTCACTTAGACTTAGGTCTGAAATACAACTCTTCTCAATTCTAGGGATTGAATGCAAACAATGTATGCAAGTATATGGTTCTCTTCATTTAAAATGTATCTCTTTAGGACTTGCATTAGAGCCATCTGGTTTATTGCATGTTGAACATATTTTCAAAAACATCCTTACCTATATTGTCCCGGTCTTCACGTTGCTGGGCTGTCTCATAGAACCATAGTTTGAGAGAGAGCCTCACAACTGGACCACTTATTTGGGTTAACACCCCCTACCACGTACTTAAGTGGCATAGTCTGAAGTATATCGGTAGGAGATCAAGGATGTTGGGAAGCCATTACCTTAGAACCAGAGATATTTTTATGCCACGTACTTTGAGCTTCGGCTTGAGTATATCGACGTATCTTGATCGTAATAAGATGATCTAAATCATAGAGTTAGGATTAAGGTCCTACAAGACATTTCAAATATTGCAATTAGAGTCAACTTTTAGAGAGTGCTGTTTGTGCAGCTGTAATTATGTGATGTTTTGTATTTCCCTATATATATTAACCTTTTTCAAAACCCTAGGTATATTATTCAAAATTTTCTCTTTATTTTCGAATCCAGGTATATATCTTCAAAACCCTGAAAATCCTTTTTCTAAAAAATTTGGAAAAATTTTGAGCCTTTTTGAAAAACAATTTTGCTAAAAACATCGGGAGCCCCCCCCTCTTTATAAAATCTTGAAAATCAAAGGGGCTCCTCGGTAAATTTTTCTTTTAGGGTTTTGTAAAATCCTTCGTAAGAAAGGAAAAGGGCGAAAACCTGTTGCTCCTTCTTCTCACCGAAACCCTATATCCTCCAAACCCTCTCTCACCATGGCGCACCCTCTCTCCGTCGCCGCCCATCTCCAACGGCCACAAACCCTAACAAACTTCTCGAATCTCCTTCTCTCTCTTTCAAAGAGGGCACGAAGGAGAAGCTTGGACCATCCATCTTCACCCCGGCACCCTCTTCCTCTCTACATCCGTTTTCCACCCTTCCCTCTTTCTCTTTCCCTCAGAAGGTCACGCTTCACCCCTCCACCCGACCTTTCCTTCTTCCTCTGCTCCTTTCTTCCCCTTTTCCTCTTCTTCTTTTTTGGTTTTTCTTCATTTGGTTGATCATTCCGGCAGCAGAGCTACAGGAAGTCCTACAGCCGAGCAACGTCTCCATCTCAAAATCCCTGCAACAATCAGGGCTCCTTCTGCGTGGGCCTGAAGAAAACCCCACCTTCTGAAAATCTCAGCAGAATCATAGGAGGTTAAGGATATCAGAAGGACAGTGGCAATATTATGTAAAAGCCAGAACTCCCATTAGTCCGTAGTTAGTATTCTTTCTTCTTATTGATTTCTTCGATTTTGCTTTGAATTTCCTTTTTGATTTGTCCATCCCCCTCCAAGCACCCCCCTGTGGTATCAATTCGCCTATAGCAAATCGATCCACAACAATGCAAAATTAACGGAGTCCCTGACTCCCACATTCGATTTCTTGTTCTTTTTTTTTATTTCGATTCCTGCTTTGAACTACTTCAAAAGAGCATTTCCTTCGTTCTAGAATTGTTATATCTGTCCATCTCTGTTATTTTCTTTTCTTTTTTTTTTCTTTTTTTTTATTTTCTCGTAAATGTTGTTCCCATAAATCCCATTTGGTTGTGTCATATTGTTGAGGTAGATGGGTACGAAATACCCATTCGCCAATAAATCGTGTGTTGCAGGCTAGGGAATTCATCAGAGAGCCATGTTTTGTTCTCCCTATAAAAACGCAGATTGATGTGCTTGCTTTACAAATTTCAGTTCTTCATATATGTATTCTGTTTTACCTCTTTTTTTTTATTTATGTTTTCCTTCATCTGTTTTGCCATATTGCATCATTTACTTTTGTCTTTCTATTTCACTTTTATCGGCACTACTCCTTTAAAATTTCTGTTATAAATCATCTTTGTCATTGAGTAAACTTTCAGGATTATCATCTTAGCTGTCTCTACGTGTGGCTGGCATGATCTACACCTTCATTGGTAAGTCGCTATAAGAATCATATCGATTTTTCACTTGTAGCTGTGGATTCAGTCCATCATGAACTCTGTTTGTTATAGAATCCTGCAAATCCTGCATAATTTGCGTGTTACAGAATATCTGCCTATTGCATTCACTCCATTGTGTAGCAGTCATTCGTGTACCTACATTTGAGTTAGCAAGGCATCAGATCCCATATTGAGCAGTGACATTTCAAACTTAATGAAAGTTCGTCAAAGATTCTAGAGGCTGAGGCTTTACCTACGGTACAAAGGCCGATCGTAGGAATTTCGACCATCCGAGATTGCAATATGGGTTACTGAATTCTGGTTCTCATCCTGATCATAAAGAACAGTTATCATATGGAGATATTTTATAATAAATACATAGTTTACATTCGTTGGCTGTCCTAGTAGTATTCCATTTTGAAAATAAAGTTAGCCATTGTTGTAAAATTTTTAGGAAACAAGTCATTCTTCTGCAGTAATTCAATATGATGTTTAGGTTATGAATGACATAATGAAATGGGTGTCTATTCCTTGTCAGCATTAGTGGCTATAACTTTGCATTTCCTAAAATAAAAAAACTTGTCAGTCTTGCCCCCCCCCCCCTGAAAGCTCTGATCTTGGGAAAACCTGACTCTTTGTATGAGGTTTGTGGCATCACTATCTGAACTTGAATTTTATTTAGGTGCAGCTCCTGGAAGTTTCATATTCGCATGGCCATTCCAGAGAATTTTTAAGATGGGAAAATTAGATCTGGAGGCAGATCTACCTAAGGTTCAGCTCGCAGGGTCCAGAAATATGTGTATGATCAGTCTCTGCACCTCATCAAAAGCCTAATCTAACAGAGTCAACACCTGCTACAGCCACTTCAGCTCATCACAGTGCAGTGGTATCCCTTTTGTAAGTATGATGATCACAAGGATTAGCAGTAGTTAAACTTCTCTATGAAAACACTGTGGGCCGGGATGACATTCATATTTCATGCTATCTTAATTACTAAACTGCGGCTGGGGGCTAAACAGAAGTTAGTTAAAAACTTAATGATTTTGAATGAGTACCATAGTTGTTTTCTGGCTTGGTCTTTTATTTAGAAGCCTTGATGATTACATACAAGTATACTTGTTTTATCTGATTACAAGTAGACACTTTTGTCTCCTTATCTCTGCGCACCTTCATTTATGGCTTTACATTTCCTATACACGGCTCCATTTGCTAGATTTCCCCATTGTAATAATAGCTTTCTCAATGTTATAGTTATTCATAATGTAGCATCAGCAAGACAGCTTCACAATAACACTTGACATGCTGTGAAAGTCTATTTCCTTACATTCCCTTAATATCTCCTGTATATTCCTATTGCACTTATACATTACACCCTGCCATCTGCATTCCTGACATGCCCTCAGCATCACTACTTCACCAACTGTACCCCTCCCTATGGTTGCTGTAAAACCTTATGAGCATGCTAAGGATAGTTCCAGGAGGCTTGTTGATGGTTGAGATCAAATATATCCAGCAATTGAGCTACCAAGGAATGCAGTTATGAGTAATGAGATCAAATATAATATATAATGAGAAGGATGTTTTTGATAATATCGGGACAATATTGTCTTGATTGGTGCAGCGATTCAAAAGACAAACAGTTTCAGTGAGGATAGTGCAAATATGAAGGCAGTGATGTTGCAGTTTTTGTATTTGTGATTTATTTTTCCCTTTAATTATCTGATGTTATTCATTAGTTACATGCATTGGCAGGATGACTCAAGTGCATATTATACTTCCCCAAAGTTCCATTCATTTTGAGTTATTTTTATTAACATTAAAGGGATATATGATAATGTGAGATCAGGTGTGTAAAGTTGGTATCTAGAGGATCACACCATCTGACTGCGAACAAGAGCTGAGATGAGTTTGAAGCAAACACGTCTTTTCAGTTCATAGAATTGTATAAATGTCAAAAGTCTGAACTTCACTCATTTTTTTTTCTCTTTCTTTGCATATCAGTTCAATGTGTGTAATTGCATCATATCAAGTAGTATATATATGCATATCCTTTAGGTATATACATTCCAACATGCTGGCTTAAGCTTCTACTTATGATATCTCTTGTGATATGCTCGCCTCTTGTTTAGGCTAACTCTTGTTTTGCAGGATTTCTTCTTTGATTTAGAAAGCCTTGATATTTTCAGATTCAATTCAAATAATGTAATAGATAGATATAATTCTTTACATTTCCGGTCTTAGATAGAATGAATGAGCATTGTAAAATATCATGAATTGCTTATTTTCATTTTGCCTTTATTTATCAAATTCTCACAATGGTGAAACACGAATGACACGTGCACCATTTCGTAAGAGATAATAAATACTAAGTTGATGATCCACATCAATGGCCATAGTCAGGGTGTGGACAAAACTTAGCATTTTTATCTTTTACAAAATAACGCTGGATCCACAGTGGATCCATTTTTAAAATTCATCATGTTTTCCTAAAATATTTTTTCCTTTTATCAGAATTTAACTTAAAATTAACTCAAAATATATACCAATGGCCATAGTCAGGGTATATTGAGGGTTAATTTCATTTTAAATTCTATAAAAGCACCAAAAAGGTATTTTATCCTTCATTTGAATTTAGATATGACTATTATATAATATATTCAATGACCATAGTCAGGAGTGTATTATATCATTAATCTTATTTAAATTCATTTGAAGAATGAAATATAATTTTCAAATCCAATTTCAAATTATTCAAAATCATTCATCATATAGGATAGAATTGCATTATATTTTCAAAATTTCCTTTTTCAAAAATTCCAAGTGATTCTTCTTCTTAATTTCTCAGATCAAATCTCATTCAAATCCAATTCTATCTCATTTCAAGATTCAAAAATTCAATTTCAAAGTCCAATTTGACTTTGAAATTCCAAAATCATTTTATATTCAAACTTCAAATTTCCAAACTCAATTCAAAATTCAATTTCAAAGTTCACTTTAACTTTGAAGTTTCTGATTCATCTTCAAATTCAAAAATCAAGTTTATCTTCTTATCTTCAAATTCAAGAATCACAAGTTTGAGATTGATTTTGAATCTTGACCCTTCTTAAATTTTAAAATCTGGGTTTTCAAAACCCAAATTCATCTTCAAAAGTCCCATTTGAACTTTCAAAACCCAAATCCAAAGTTAGATCAACTTGGATCCAGTTTTCTAAAATACAATTCTACTTTTGGATCTTAGACTTCAGATCCAAATTGCATCATGAATTCCAGACCTTAGATCCAAATCCATCTTAGGATCTAGAACCCAATTCATCTTGGATCTCAGACTTCAGATCCAAATCCCATTTCAGATCCAAAATCCATTCTAGGATCCAGATCCCCATTCTACATTGGATCTCAGATTACAGATCCAAATTCCACTTAGGATTTAGATCCCCATTCTACTTTGGATCTCAAACTTCAGATCCAAATCCATTTTAGGATCCAGAACCAATTCTATTTTGGATCTAAGACTTCAGATCCAAATCCATCTTAGGATTCAGAACCCAATTCAACATTGGATCTTAGATTTCAGATCAAATTCCATCTTAGGATCCAGAGTCCAACCCTATCTTGGATCTCAGATTTTAGATCCAAATACCATCTTGGATTCCAAAAATTTGAATCCAATTCCATTCAAAACTCCAAATCCAAATTCCACTTTAATTCCAATTCTTAAAACCAATTCCATTTCATTTCAGATTTCAAATCAAGTTCCCATTTCCGATCCTAAATTCAAAATTCAACTTTGAACTCTATTCAGAATCCAGATCTTGGATTCGGATTTCATCTTGAAATTCCAACTTTTAAATCAATTCCATTTCTCAATTTTATTCAGATTTCCCAATTCTATCTTTCCTTCTGATTCAATTCCATTTTCATTTCTATTCTGATTCAAAGTCCATTTATGAATTTGAAATTTCCTTTCTTCTCCTTTTATCTCAACTTCAGAAATCATCCCTTTCAAAGTTCAGATTTATTTTCCAAGCTTTGATTATTCTAAAAACTTAGAACTTTAAATCTTAAGTTCCGAGTTAAAAACCATTTCTTCACTGTATCATCAGATTTATCTCAGAAACACTTGGGAATTTTTCAAAACACTTTAAAAAAAAGAGCATACATCTTTGCATTTTGCACAAGCATGATTCTTTGTGCATTTTAGACTTAGGATAGATTCTTAGATAATTTTTTAGCAAAGCAAAAGGTATGAATTCGACCCTTGGTTCGATTACCCCTGGTAAAGGCGCCAGGAACGGTCGAACCTCGTACCGACGAGCGGATCTCGTCTCCCAGTTTTCCCGCAAATATTTCAAAAACGGAGGCAAGTTATTTCAAAAATTTTCAAAATTAAGGTCAAGTGAGACCTGCAAAAGAATTCCTCTTCTTCTTTTCTCTTCCCTCTTTCTTTCCGTCTTTTATTTTCTCCCTTCAAAAAGGAGAAAATAGAGGTTGGAAAGGAAAAGAGAAGGAAGAGAGAGAAATACACAAGAGAGAAATTTTTTTGCGATGATCACAAGATGGCATCGACAGTGGGCAAGCAGACCATCAACGGAAATTTGATTCAGGCCATAGCAGAGTGGTAGAATCCACGTACCTGCACATTTTGGTTTCCATGGGGAGAGATGACTCTACTGATAGATGAATTCATTGATATCATGGGATTGCCAGAATCAGCTAGTCAGCCAGATGATCCTGTCGAGCAACAGTTACTGATCAACATCAAAGGGGTAGATGTTCGAGAAGCTTTAGCTAGGGCAACAGGGAGCAGATCTTGGCCTCTCACTTAGATCAATGAGAATCAATTCATTGATCTATTTGCACTCTATAGTAAGTATGGAGCATACGAGGAGGTTGACACCTTATCCCGAGCAGCCAAAGACATAATTCAGCATGCCACAGTCCTATGCACAGCGGTATTAGCATTCTTTCAAGACGATCATAATTTTGTTGATGTCAGAATTAGCCAACTCTTTCGAAGATGGGGAAACAAGCAGACTCGCCATCTTTCAGTTTCTATGGCCGCCCTAGCCTTCCTCTACCGAGGCTTGGCCCGCTTCGCTCTTGGAGAGACCATTTTGGTGGAAGGATGCACCTATGCCCTACAATCATGGTTTGTGCAACATGTACCATCAAAGGCCAGCTCCTTCAGGTTCAACAACAACAAGCCAAAGTCCACCCTTCAGTGTCGAGCCTTGATCGAGAGTCTGCATCAGGAGGAGATTGTTTGGGATTACTTCAATCGACATGAATCAATTTCTTGCTACACTTATGCACATGACAAGCATTACAAGTTACTTTGCCCCTTCTTTTGTGTCGATTATCAGCCCGAAAGGTGTCTCAAACAATTTTTGCAGCGGCAGGTTCATGTCAACACTTATTTTCCGGTGGGTAACATGCCAGAATTCAATCTGCAGTTGAATCAGTGGTCTGGTGTGAACACCCCAAATTTTTCAAAGGTTTGTAAAAATGACCTTTTTGCCACTGACCCCATTCTCTGAGAAAATAAAAGCAATTTTAAAGCCAAAATTCAATTATTCTTCAGATTTTCTGAAATAAATTCCATATTGATGTATCCAACTTGATTTCGGATCCGGATCCAGTGTCAAAAACCTAAATCTGAGCCTCGTTGTCCAAAGTTTCAAATTAAAAATTTTAAAATATCAAAAATAAATTTTGAAAAGCTCAGACAGTCCATCTGGTATCCTGTTGGATTCACAACCTTGTATTTCTCTATTCGAGGTTTTAAACCTTGAATATTTTCTAAAAATCCGGATGTAAACTCATTTTCTGAAGAAATTTCCCCAAAATAGCCTTGAAGTCTCAGAAAAACTCTCTTTTGTAAATATTTTGAAAATTAGCTTTTAATCTTTGTCTTCTCATAAATTTTTAGGATTTTATTCTAAAAATGCCAAAAAAAATGAATGAAAAACAACACAAAAATTCAAAAAAATCGAAAAAACTATGTGAAAAATGAAGGGTTTTTAAGATTTTAAAAAATTAGTTTTGCTAAAAACCTCATGTTGAAAAACCATTTTATGAAAAACTTTCTTTAAGGGGACCTCCTTTTTGAAAAAAAAGGAAAACTTGCAACGGTCGCAGGCTCGCTTCTCCTCTCCGTCTTCGATTTCCAACAACCCTCTTCACCCTCCGCCCTCGATCTTCAACCATTTTCCCCCTCTCGAGCCTTCTATGCTCTCTTTAAGAAGAGACATCGATCTTCTTTGAGGGGGCATCCATCTTTTTCTTCTCGGAAATCCATGTTCCCTCCATCTTCACACAACAATTCCTCCTCCAGCATCCATCACATTCATCCATAACCCACGATTCTGGTGCTCTTCTCCGATTGCCCTCATCCAAGGATCCTGCAAGCAAAAAGGAAGCTAGTGAACTTCCCCTCTGGTGTTTTACCCCTTTTTCAAGCAACTAGAAGATCGAAGACATCTGTAGGTAAATAACTTTTATCTTCTTCTCTTCAGTAAATATTTTTTTTACCTTCAGTATTTCTCTATCCTGATTTCTCTAGTTTTCTTCACTCCTTTTCTCTGATCATGAAGCCAAATGGGTGGAATCGGCCTGCATAATCGCAGGATTGACCCACCATGGCAACATTATCAGGAATCATGGTATTCCGACAAGGTTTCTTTTGTTTTATCTTATCTCTCTTTTCGTTCTTTTCCATTGTTAGCAAGTTATCTTGGATTTCTTCAGCTTACCTAAATATAAATAATCATTTATGTTATCTATGGTCTCTTGTATCTTAATTGATCGTTGTTCACGCTTTTTTTTTTTAGTTTTAATTTCAGTTTACATTATGATATGCTTTCTAATTCGCTTCTTTATGCGATTCTCAGTCTATCTTTTTGATTTCTCGCTCCTTTTAATGATCATCTTTTAGGTTCTCTAATTTTCAATCTTCAATTTCTACATTTTACAGATTCCCGGTCTCTTATTTCGTTTTATCTGCTAATTTTGATCACTTGTTCTGTCTGAATCCCCTACTTCCTCTTTGTAGCTCATTTTTCTTATTTTTTTTTTTAGTTTTATCCTACCCACATCCTCTGTAATGGATTCCGATGAACCCATTTCATGGTAGTGGAATCATTTGATTTACGAATTTTCCATTTCAGCATCATCTCCTTCATCAGCATCTCACGATTCCCATAACCCCTTTTTTTTATTTAGCATTCGTCTTCTTCATGATGCTCGCCTGTATATTTTCCTGTATACCATAATAGATTCACATCAGATTGCATTTCTGTATCATATTTATATTCATTGTGAAGTGCTTGTTTGGTTCAATGCAAATTCTTGTTTTACTGTAAAATCGATTGAGAATTGTTGTGAAAATGCTGGATTCATAGTTGATATTCGTAGTAAGACCCACTTGGACCTCTCTACGTCAGAGATCCAATGAACCTGTTATGATGCACCTGAGCTGGGTCAATCTTAGTCTTTATTGCCAAGAGGATTGGCAACACTACAGAGAGGTTCCACCTGAATCTCATCCAACTGCCTTGTCTTCTCCCTTACCCAAAGAAAATAGGCTCAATAATTAGGGGACAATCCAAAGGTTGAAGTTTTCCCTGGTTGATACCTGTTCATGAGGCAGTAAGGGTAATAAAATTCCAGATGCTAGGGTATGTTCAGTGGCCACAATCTGAGTTCCCCCCTTTTACTGATTTCTTTAGATATTCTGAATTGCTCCTCTGTTATCTATGAAAACCTTCCTCATATGCCCACTTGATAATTGCTTCTCTTGTACACAACATTATATGCATTCACAATCACATATGGTTTGTCTATGACAAGACTTGTATAAAACCATTCTCAAGCTTCATCATGTACCCACGTGGTTTTTCCATGGCTTGAGTTTGAAGGGGTAAATCCACAACATTTAGAGCCATCAAATATGTTGTCTACTGTTGGAAATCCTGGATATTCTGCAAATTGAGAGATGGGAAGCCCATTCTCTTTGTTTGCCACATAGACGAAATCCTGTTGGTAGGATTACCTGGTTAAAACTTCAGCTCCATTTACTGCAGAAACACTTGCAACAGTAGCAGTTGCTGCTATGGAGCATCAGGCTGTTAGGACCACCAACGTGTTTATGGCATAACAATCTTAAGGCTGCAGGGAATGCTCCTGTTTTCATAAGTCTGCCACTTGTGCTTTGCTTTTACTTCAACCTTCAACATGGTTGCCTGCATAACCTTTCAATAAGGCAACAATTGATATCAGGGATAGAGAAGTTTAGACCTTTTGAATTGGACCACTACAGGTGCATTTTTGCACTTTTTTTTCTTTGTTGTATTTGGTGAAAGTGCACTAGGATCGAGGCAACAAGCACTAGAGGGAGGGTGAATAGTGCTTTTAAAAATTGTCTGCGGAATATTGAAGGATTTTGCAAATAAAAAAGCAAACACACAATGAACACAAGATTTTATCCTGGTTCGGTCTATCCCGACCTACATCCAGTCCCCAAGCAAAACCCACTTGAGATTTCCACTATCAACCTTGTTAACTACAAGATCACACACACCAAATCCGGTCCCGCTTTCAGTAACAACCCTACTGAAAGCAAACAACTCCTTTAAACCAAGGAGTCCTTCTTTTTACAGAAAAGAAATAACAACTTACAATACAACCTATGAGCCTTTCTTTTGAATGCAAATGAGATGCTATTGGCTTTTGAGGTTGTTGAAATACTCTACTCACGAATTCACTATCTCCCAAAGTGATTTGAGTGAAAAACTGAAGTGAAAATATCAAGTGAGTGAGAAAATAAATACTTGACTGAATAGGAGTGAAAAGCAATAAGTAAATGATTCAAATCGATTGAATTCTTGTTGTTTTGAGTGTAAAATGCACTCATATTTATAGTTAAAGTTTTCCATACGTTGAGAGTATGAAAGGGTGTCAAAACTGTCCATTTTTGAACGATCAAAACGTTTGAAAAATGAAAAGACATGCCTTTTTTGAAGTTTCAGGAAAACGGCAAAATTAGTCGACTAATAGTTAGTTATTAGTAGACTGACAGTTATCGTCGGTCGACTGATCTGTTAATCGAGCCGTTTAAAAATCTAAACTTTTGAAACTTAGTCAACTAGAGAAAACTTAGTCGACTGATAATATCATCAGTAGACTAAAAAACTTTCCAGTCGACTGCTGCTAAAATCTTCTGAAAAACAAACATTCTGTTCGGTCGACTGATAAAAGCATTAGTCGACTGCTGCTAATTTTCAGAAAACACATGTTCTGTTCAGTCGACTGATAAAACCTTCGGTCGACTAATTTGACAAAAATGACTTTTTTATAGAAAATATGACGCGAAAGGATTAGTCGACTGGTAAGTCGATTGGTCGACTAATAAACATGAAAATTTAAGAAAAGAGTTTTCTAAAAAGATTTTCAAGAGTGTTTCTTTTTAGAAAAGTTTTTCTAAAGACTTTTAAGGTGAAATGCAACCTAAATATGCACTCTAAGTAAGGCTCTTACAAGAATCAAAGACTTTTAATGAATTAAAGATTTGCACATTAGTCTTCAAAGATTCTTCATCGAATTCTTCAATTTCTTCATAGCCTTAGCTGAAATGCAGTTGATTCCACTTGCTCTTCATCAAAACCTTGTACTTGAAATATCATGCATGGCTTCATTGTCGTAACAATCTCCCCCTTTTTGATGATGACAAACTTAATCAAAGATGAAGCATTTAGATGCATAGATGGAGATTTTACTCCCCGTATCAATATGCTGCAAAACATAAAGTTAGCACATTTAAAGCACATATATCACATATTGATTGGTTTGCTTTTCCATTCATCATTACTTCATGCATTTTATCTTTTTCTCCTATATTCGCATTTCACTTGCAAGATCTCCTACAAATTTAATGTAATCCTATCTTTTATCTTTTTCTCCCCCTTTGTCAGAATAAAAAAGAGTAAGGGCAGAAATAGCATAAGCAAAATAGCGATACAAGTTTAAAATATTACAACCCATAAAGTATGAAAGTTTAGACAACATAGTTCAGAAAAGTGAGTTGAGCAAATCCTTGATTGAAGTAATCTCTTTCTGAATCGAAGATAGTTGTTGAGTCACATCTTCACGAAAAGTGTGTTGATGCAACTCCAAAGCTTCCAGTCTCTGCATAACTTCATCATTGTCTTGATTGGTCGAAAATTTCTTTCTTTTTGCATGTGATGAAGGTGTCGCAGAAGGTGAAGGTTCAGAAATAGATGGTTCAGTAGGATCAGATGGTTCAGTTTGATCAACATTTAAAGGAGGCAGATATTTAATTTTCATTCTTTTAAAAATTGTTTGATCAAAGAACTCTTTTTGCTTAATATATTTTTCATTTGTTAAGGGAACTTTGAAATGTCTAAAAATACGAGTTAAAAGACAACCATAAGGAAGAAATGGTTTTTGTTTCCACAAATTTGTAAAATACATATTGGCCCAGTTGACAGAAATATTTCCAAATAAAACATAAAGATCCGTAGAAAGATCTGTGAAATAATAATCAAAAGAACCAGTTTTAGGTAGAACATTATGGGCAAGGATTCGTCCAGCAATGCGTGCACGAGTTTGAAGATTAGTATTTTTGAAAGGAGGGCAGTGAGGTGCGCCTGGAAGAAGAATTTGTTCAAAAACTCTTTCACCATTTAATTCAATAGTGTTGAAAAGAGTGTCTGAAGGTGGAATTTCAAGAATTTCTCCAAGTAGTTTCGAATCAAACTCGATTTCAACATCACGAACAAGAGAGGACAAAATTCCGGTTTCATGATCCATTTGTAGATTCGTGTAAAACAAGTGAATAAGAAAAGGATAGTGAAGGGTATCTGCATAAGCATAAAAAAGATGTGAAATTCCAGGAAATAATTCTCTTATTTTGTAACGAAAAAATAAGTGAAATAGAACATTTCGGCCTGGTAAAATAGGTAGTGCAGAAATTGATCCAAAAGTATCATACAAAAGAGGATTTCAGAGTAATATGAGTGAAAAACCATGTCTTGAAGAAGGTGTAGGAGGAAGAGAACCTAAACCTTTTGCAGATGCAGACTTCGTACGAGGCATGGTTAAAAATAGAGTTACCAAAAAAAAATGTCGGCTTCCAGATGACTTCCGGCAAGAGGAAAATGTTGTCCGGTGATGTGAAAAAGAAACTGAGGATACGATGGCTGACGACGAGTGAGAGGTCGGCCACAAGGGGATTCCGGCAATGGCGGAAAATACACTGTCACGGTAAGAGAGTTCCAGCGTGTTTTTGAAGATGCGCCAGTTACTGCAAGAGGATTCCAGCGTTATAAGATCACGGTCAGAAGACTCCGGCATCTCCTTGTCACGGCAAGAAAATCCCGGCAAAGATGGGATCGAACGACACTCCGAGGGTTTTTCGGAAGAGAGAGAGGCAAAAGAGAAAGAGGGTTTTCATTTTAAGGGTTTCATTTTTAAGAAAAACGAAAAGGTACGAAAACGAAGTGAAACGATGCCTATTTTAAAAAGAACGGGTTAAAAAAAAATCAAGGGGTATCGGGTCTCTTCATTTAAATTTTTTTAAAAATTTTAGTCGACTAAAACTTTATCGGTCGACTAAAATGTGCGACTCATTCTAAAAATATCACCAGTCGACTAATATGGTGCGATTCATTCTAAAACATCAGCCGACTAGAATTTTATCGGTCGACTAATAAAGTGCGATTTTGAGATTTTGTTCAAAAATCAGCATTTTTACAAACGAGCAAATACCTAGTTCTCTCCTAATTCTTATAAAATCTTCATTTTTAAGAGGTTTAGTGAAGATATCGGCATGTTGTTCTTTAGTGGAAATAAAATTTAGCGAAATATCTCCTTTTAACACATGATCTCTTAAAAAATGATGTCTAACTTCAATATGCTTAGTTCTTGAGTGCTGAATAGGATTTTTCGAAAGATTTATAACACTAGTGTTATCACAATAAATAGTTGTTGTGGAGTAATTCAAACCAAAATCTTTTAAGGTCTGTTTCATCCAAAGTACTTGTGAACATGCTAAACTAGCCGCTATATATTCAGCTTCAGTTGTTGAGAGTGATACTGAATTTTGCTTTTTACTAAACCAAGAGACTAAGGAATTTCCTAAGAAATGACAAGTTCCACTAGTACTCTTGCGATCAGATTTACTTCCTGCAAAATCTGCATCACTATATGAAACTAAATCAAAGGAAGATGATTTTGGGTAAAACAAACCGAAATTTGAAGTATCTTTCTTTCAAATAACGAAGAATTTGTTTTACGACAGTTAAATGAGATTCCTTTGGATTAGCTTAAAATCTTGCACACATACACACACTAAACATAATATCAGGTCGACTAGCAGTTAAGTATAATAGAGATCCGATCATACCTCTGTAGAGCTTAGTATCTACACTTTTACCATTTTCATCTTTATCAAGAGAAGTAGTTGTACTCATAGGATTCCTTCTTGATTTTGATGAGTCCATCCCAAATCTCTTGAGAAGTTCTTTTGTATACTTAGCCTGATTGATGAAGATTCCTTTTTCAGTTTGCTTTATTTGAAGTCCAAGGAAGTAGTTTAATTCGCCATCAAGCTCATTTCAAACTCTTCCTGCATAGCTTTAGCAAGTTCTTTACAAAGAGAATCATTAGTAGAACCAAATATTATGTCATCAACATAAATTTGCACAATAAGAATATCTGAATTAAAATGTTTAATAAATAAAGTGGAGTCTACCCGACCAATGGAAAAACCAGATTGTTCTAGAAAATTTTGTTATCTTTCATACCACGCTCTTGGTGCTTGTTTGAGTCCATACAAAGCTCTTTTCAATTTGTAGACTTTTTCTGGATATTTCTCATTTTCAAAGCCTGGAGGTTGCTCTACATAAACTTCTTCATTGATGCGACCATTTAAGAATGCACTCTTAACATCAATTTGATATAACTTGAAGTTCATGTAACTAGCAAAAGCAAGCATCATTCGAATTGACTCTAATCGAGCCACTGGTGCATAGGTTTCATCAAAATCTATGCCTTCTTCTTGATTATAGCCTTGTGCTACTAACCTTGCTTTGTTACGAATGACTTCACCATTTTCATCCAGCTTATTTCGGAAGACCCATCTTGTTCCAATTACTAGATGATCCTTAGGTCTATCAACTAGATCCCAAACATCATTCCTAGTAAATTGGTTAAGTTCTTCAGACATGGCCAAAGGCCAAAATTCATCATCACAAGCCTCATTGATATTCTTTGGTTCTAATTTAGATATGAAAGCAACATTTGCAATATATTTTTCTAATTGCCTTCTAGTTTGGACACCGCTCTTTATTTCACCAATAACTTGTTCATGTGGATGATTAGGAACTTCTTTCCAAACAGGTTGAAGAGGAATATTTTGTTGAGAAGTACTCTCTATCATGGGTTCTTCTTGAAGAATTACTTCTTCTCCTTCGCTTAGAGGTATAACCTGCTCACAATTCTCATCAAATGCAACATGTAAAGATTCTTCAATACAAGATGTTCTTTTATTGAAAATACGATAAGCTTTACTTCTAGAAGAATATCCAAGAAATATTGATTCATCTGATTTTGAATCAAACTTATCAAGATTATCTTTGGTATTTAACAAGAAACATTTACTACCAAAAATTTTGAAATATGAGATCTTTGGTATACGACCATAATACAATTCAAAACATGTTTTATGTAAAATTGGTCGAATAAGAACACGGTTTAGAACATAACATGCTGTATTAATTGCTTCAGCCCAAAAGTATTTTGGTAAATTTTTATCTTGAAGCATGGTTCTAGCACATTCTTGCAAAGTTCTATTCTTTCTTTCAACAACTCCATTTTGAGGAGCCGCTCTAGGAAAAGCAAAGTTGTGAGATATACCATGTAAATCACAAAACTTTAGAAAAGATTCATTTTCAAATTCACCACCATGATCACTACGAATTTTAATAATAGATGCAGCTTTTTCATTTGTAATTCTTCTACAAAGTTTAGAAAATTCCGAAAAAGCATCATTTTTGCTTTTTAGAAAAATTACCCATATAAACCAAGAATAATCATCTACTATAACAAAAGCATACTTGCTACCATACAAACTTTGAATTCTAGATGGTCCAAATAGATCTAAATGTAAAAGTTCAAGAGGACGTTTTGTTGAAACTATATCTTTTGCTTTAAAAGAACTCTTGATTTGTTTACCCCTTTGGCAAGCATCACATAAGTGATCTTTCTTATATGGTATTCTAGGTAGGCCTCTTACAAGATCATTCTTGGATAACTTTGAAATAATTTTAAAGTTAACATGTCCAAGTCTCTTGTGCCATAACCATTGAATTTCATTTGAAACAATAAGACATTTTTCATTAAAAGTGGGTAATTCATCTAGATATAGTTTATACACATTGTTCCTTCTTTTACCTTTAAAAAGGATCTTTTTAGATTGAAAATCAGAAATTAAGCATAAATCATTTTCAAAAGAAACATGAAAACCTTTATCACATAATTGACTAATAGATAATAAATTATGCATTAAACCATCTACTAAAAGAACATTTTCTATCAAGGGAAATTTTGGATTACCAATATTACCAATACCTATTACTTTTCCCTTGTTATTGTCACCAAAGGTGACGGTTCCTCCATCCTTATTTTGGAGGGTGAAAAATAACTCCGGCCTTCCAGTCATATGTTTGGAACAGCCGCTGTCCAATATCCATTTGCTCCTTATGTTGTGTACCTACAACAAAATTAGAAAACAGAGCATTTGACCCCTTTCTATTTTTGGGTCCATGAGAGTTAGTCTTAGGAACCCATATCCATTTGGATTTTGGTTTCCTTTGATAATAAATATTCTTTCTATAAAAGGATTTATCATGTCTAGAATAATCATGTCTAGAATAATCATGTCTGGAATAATAAGCATTATAGTTTCCATGATTAGATGCATTTCTATTAGAACTAGAAAGTTTAGTTCTATGAACAAATGGTTAAGAATAATGTCTTTGATTTTTCACCACATAGTTTGGTCTGTTTTGAGTATCAAATAAGCTATATCCCAATCCGGTTTTATTAACCGAACATCTTTGAGAACCAAGAAGTTTTTCTAGATTCTCTTGACCATTTGTGAATTTGGTCACTATAGAGAGAAGATCATTTGATTTTTCTTTAAGACTAGATATTTCATTTTGTAAGAGATTGGTTCTTACTCCAATTTCTTTTATCTCAAATGCTTGACAAGAATTTTTCTTCTTGAGATCTTATATCTCGTGAATTAACACTTTATTTTGAGAGACAAGAGTTAAATTTTCAGTTTTTAACTCTTTATTTTTAGAACTTAGACTCTTAAATTTAGCATATAAATCATTAAATGCTTCTAACAAATCATCATAGTCAAATTGACTTACCGATTCTTTTTGTGCTACAAAACACATGTTAGCAACTTCTTCATTTGATTCTTCATCGGAAGAGGAGTCACTATCATCCCAACATGCTTGAAATGCCTTTTTCTTCTTGAATTTGTCCTTGGGTTTGATTTTGAAAAGAGGACAATCTTTCTTGATATGTCCTGCCTTTTTGCAGTTAAAGCACTTGACTTCATTGGGATTGGAAGAATCTGCTTTCTTTACCTTTCTTTGAAATCTTTCCTTTTTTATGAATCTTCTGAATTGCCTTGTGATGAGGGCAATATCTTTATCTTCATCTTCTTCTGAATTTTCTGAGTCAAAAGTAGCCTTAAAAGCAAGAGACTTCTTTTTGGGCTCTTCTTCTTGTCTGTCTTGAAGTTGAACTTCATATGCCATAAGGTTACCAACTAAATCTTCAAGAGTGAGAGTATTGAGATCATTTGCTTTTTCAATAGTGGTGTTTTTTCTCTCCCATTCAGGAGTTAAACACCTTAGAATCTTTCTGACTAAATCCACTTGTGAATATTCTTTTCCAAGGGATTTCAAAGTGTTAGTTATATCGGTTATTCTAGTTACCATGTCCGATATAGATTCATTTTGCTTCATTTTGAATAATTCAAATTTATGAACTAAAGAAGCAATTTTAGATTCCTTTACCTTTGACGTACCTTCGTGAGTCACGAGAAGAGTATGCCAGATTTCATTTGCTGTAGAGCATTGAGAGATGCGATTAAACTCTACCTTGTCAACGCCACAATATAATGCATTCATCGCCTTGGCATTAAGTGAAGCAGTCTTCTTTTCTTCATTGGTCCATCAGCTGAAATCAGTTGATGGAGTTTGGTACTTTTCTGAAACCACTCTCCAAATATCTAGATCCATGGATTGTAAGAATATTGTCATTCTTACTTTCCAGTAACCATAGTTTGTTCCGTCGAAGAGAGGAGGACGAACATAGGAGCTTCCTTCTTTGTGCTGAGATGTTGTAGTTGCCATACTAGATGATGGTCAAATCAAAGTAATAGCAAACCTGTGCTCTGATACCAAATGAAAGTGCACTAGGATCGAGGCAACCAGCACTAGAGGGGGGGTGAATAGTGCTTTTAAAAATTGTCTGCGGAATATTGAAGGATTTTGCAAATCGAAAAGCAAACACATAATGAACACAAGATTTTATCCTGGTTCGGTCTATCCCGACCTACATCCAGTCCCCAAGCAAAACCCGCTTGAGATTTCCACTATCAACCTTGTTAACTACAAGATCACACAGACCAAATCCGGTCCCACTTTCAGTAACAACCCTACTGAAGGCAAACAACTCCTTTAAACCAAGGAGTCCTTTTTACAGAAAAGAAATAACAACTTACAATACAACCTATGAGCCTTTCTTTTGAATGCAAATGAGATGCTATTGGCTTTTGAGGTTTTTGAAATACTCTACTCACGAATTCACTATCTCCCAAAGTGATTTGAGTGAAAAACTGAAGTGAAAATATCAAGTGAGTGAGAAAATAAATACTTGACTGAATAGGAGAGAAAAACAATAAGTAAATGATTCAAATCGATTGGATTCTTGTTGTTTTGAGTGTAAAATGCACTCATATTTATAGTTAAAGTTTTCCATACGTTGAGAGTATGAAAGGGTGTCAAAACTGTCCATTTTTTAATGATCAAAACATTTGAAAAATGAAAAGACACGCCTTTTTTGAAGTTTCAGGAAAACGGCAAAATTAGTCGACTGAAACATCAGTTAGTCGACTAATAGTTAGTTATTAGTAGACTGACAGTTATCGTCGGTCGACTGATCTGTTAATCGAGCCGTTTGAAAATCTGAACTTTTGAAACTTAGTCGACTAGAGAAAAATTAGTCGACTGATAATATCATCAGTAGACTAAAAAACTTTTCAGTCGACTGCTGCTAAAATCTTCTGAAAAACAAACATTCTGTTCGGTCGACTGATAAAAGCATTAGTCGACTGCTGCTAATTTTTAGAAAACACATGTTCTGTTCAGTCGACTGATAAAACCTTTGGTCGACTAATTTGACAAAAATGACTTTTTATAGAAAATATGATGCGAAAGGATTAGTCGACTGGTAAGTCGATTGGTCGACTAATAAACATGAAAATTTAAGAAAAGAGTTTTCTAAAAAGATTTTCAAGAGTGTTTCTTTTTAGAAAAGTTTTTCTCAAGACTTTTAAGGTGAAATGCAACCTAAATATGCACTCTAAGTAAGGCTCTTACAAGAATCTAAGACTTTTAATGAATTAAACATTTGCACACTAGTCTTCAAAGATTCTTCATCCAATTCTTCAATTTCTTCATAGCCTTAGCTGAAATGCAGTTGATTCCACTTGCTCATCATCAAAACCTTGTACTGGAAATATCATGTATGGCTTCATTGTCGTAACATTTGGTACCCATTTGTTTTTTGCAGAATGTCTGTACCTCCCCACCTTAGCTGACCCCGATTTACTTACTTGAATTAGGGTGAATGTCTTTTGATCGACCTATGGCTTCTTGGGTGGCAACTGGTTACATAATAGTGCTTTTTGAATCAGCGTTAAGACCCACTGCTGCACTCACATTACCTCTCCCTGCACAACACCTGTGTATTTATTCCATTGTTATACACACACACATGTTCTATAATATGTGCCTTCATGCACACATTCTCATGTCTCATCACGCAACATCTGTTGCCTCTCACAAAACTCACAGAACATTGCTGAAAATGCTTCACCACATCCATGCCAAAGCATTATTGAGGTTCTCAAACACTCACAAGGTGTTGCTACAACTCTTATTGCTCCTGTTATCCTTTCCCCACAACTGCCTAAATCACATTGGCAGTTCACTTTCCATAGATGCAGTCCCAAGCTCTGCAACAAATGTAGGTCCAGCCGTAGGCATTGATGCAATCTCAAGTCCCAATAATTTCCAACCAAAAGCTGCCAACATCAATGAACCTAGATGCTCTGTATCGACCAACCACCTCACCTCATTTCTGCATAATAGGCCTGAAGATGTGCTTATAAGGTATTAGTTGACATGCTCTCTGCAAATCAGTTAATATTCTTGTGGCATCTCGCCCAGTGCATTCATAGCATGTCATTTCGTTTTGATAACTCATTTCTCAGACATTCATATGTCATCACAAATAAAAAAAAGGAATTGAGTGACTTGATGTCATTAAGCAAATAGGTGGGTGTCACCAAATTCCCTTCATTGATATTTGCAGTCATCATCTGCAGATGGCATTATTCGTTGCCTTTTGGAACCATGTTCCACCTCCATAACATACACCCCTATTCACCCAGCACGCACTACCTTTAGGTACTGCTGCAAAATCAATCCTTTGCAACCTCCCTTTTGTTTTGATTTACTCACAGCAACATCATAACTGTTGTATGCCATTTATCCCTGCATAACCTTATTCACAGCATTATCAAACCACTGCAGGTGCTGTGCACCTCCAGCACAACATTTCCCCTATCACCTGTAACACATTACCTACTTACCTGTCACCTCCCTACTTCATCTCACTGCATCATTAACCCTGCACCACTGGCTGTTAGTGAGTATCTCAGCAACCCTCACATAGGATAGGTAACGCTGAGGACTGTCACTAAGAAAAGCTTTCCTTTCCCTCTCTTTCCATATCAGATTTATATTCCTCTGTAATTTACTGCAAGTAAAATTTATGCTGCAAAATAATTTCTAATTGCAACACCATGCCAAACTTGTTAATTTTTTGGCGACCATGGAGAAACAACGTGATGTTTATACTATTAAAAGACACATTGTATGGTCTCACACAGGCATTGCACTTTGGTTAGGTCCACGTTGTTGCCATGAGCTCTACCCCTCTCAATGTAGGATCAAGCATTAACTCTCTCTGCCAACTCTTCTCAGAAAACCAGTTTTTTTTCCTTTTTCTTTCTTCCTTTTTTTTTTAACGCTTGTTCTCACATTTATCTCAGCATGTATTTTGATCTCATTACAAGCTGATGTAACTACTTTCCTGTGTATATACAAGCTAAGTGCATGTGGGTTCAAGATAGGGGCTGAACTGACCTTGAATCACCAAGTGTTCAGGGCTCAATACTTTCATCAATCCATGATGTCTCACAACTACAGAATTACCTTCCAGCAACACCTACCTCCCAGCCTTGCCTTTGCACACTTGCAGCAGTACATACATTATGCACTGTCTTCACTTTCTGCACCAATTCACTGCTGCCCATCTTTTGTAAAATATCTTAGCTGCAAATTGTGAATACATTGTCTTTCAATTGCCATGTCTCTTACATAGCCTATGAACACAACAAGAGTATAAATGATTTAAATTCTTATAGTCATAGGTATCTATATACAAGCACATATATATATGTATGAATATATGTACATATATATGTATATATATATATATACATGTATACGTACGCCTTCATATGTACTCCCCTATGTATGTTCTTAAGTATGTTTTGGACAAATTCCTCCATCATATGCATGGGCATCTCAGGAGCATTCTTTTCCTTCTTTTCCCTCATATGTAAATGTTTCATTGACTAGTGCACAAAGTTTCACTCTCTTCCCATGTGCGTCTTCTATTTTGTGCTAAACTTGATTTTTGCAGGGAACATTTGAGGAGTGTTATTCTCTCTTCTAAGATCAATGTAATTCCAATGTAATAGCTAGATGTTAATAAAAATTTACATTTTTCTGCACTAGATAGAATGAATGAGCATATAAATACCATAAATCACTTGTTTTCATATCATCTTCATCTTATTTCTTAAAATTTTCACAAATGGAACCACGAATGGCACGTGCACCATTTCATAAGAGGTAATTAATCCTAAGTTGATGATTTACATCAATGGCCATAGTCAGGATGTAGACAAAACTTAGGATTCTTATCTTTTATGAAATAACACTGGATCCACACTGGATCCTTTTAAAAAATCATCATATTTTCTTTAAATATTTTCCTCTTTTATCAGAATTTAATCTAAAATTAATTCAATATATATACCAATGGCCATAGTCAGGGTATATTGAGAGTTAATTTCATTTTAAATTCTATAAAAGCACCAAAATATATTTTATTCTTCGTTTGAATTTAGATATGATTATTATATAATACATTCGATGACCATAGTCAGGAGTGTATTATATCATTAATCCTATTTACTCAATATGCATGAGCAACCGAGGGAAATAACTCGAGCAGTGAAAGACATGCAAGCGAAGAGTAAGGGCAAGCAGACCTATACTGGCGAAGACTTTTACGATGGCCTCGACGGAGATGATAATTTAGAGAATCTCCGTCGCAAGTTCATCAAGTTTGATGGAACGGGCAATCCAAAGGCCCATCTGGCCACATTCTATGCAGAATGCAGTCGCTTCAGAAGGGACAACAGGGCTTTGTTCATCTGCTTCCCACACAGTTTGGAGGGAACAACAATAAGGTGGTATGCAGACCACATCAACCCTATCAAACTACTAGAGTTCGATAAGGTAGTAAACTTGTTCATCGAGCATCTCATGTTCAATGTCGAGGCATCACCCACTCTCAACCATTTGTACAACGTGAAACAAAATGAGAATGAGAAAGCATAAGAATTCATTCACAGGTGGAGAAGCACCTGTAACAAAATAAAAATTTCTATTCCAGAGGAACATGCGCTGCAGATAATCCACAATAACTTTTCGCAACCTCTGAGGAGTCTCATCTCCACTTCTCCAGCAATATCCTTCATCAAGCTGATTGAGCGAGCAGAATGACTCGAGATAGGGATGGAAAAAAGCCTTTACGAGGGTTTCTCTCTTGTTCGAGGTAACCCCAAGCAAAAGATAAAGACACATTTTACCTACTCCGCAGACATTTCAAGCAGCAGCAGCGATGCAAACAATAAGAAAAGCAAGAAAAACTGCAGCAAGAGTTCAAAAAGCTCTAAAACTGAAAGAGCAAACTCTGCAGCCCAGAAAGGGAAGTTTGTCAAGCCGCAACCTATTCAGCCAGTGCCACAACTGGAAGTAAAACCGCAGATAAAACCGAAGCATGATGGCTGGGGTTACGATAGAGAATTTACTGCTCTAGAACAATTATGTGAAGATTTTCTAGATTATATGCTTTCAAAGGAGATGGTCAAACTCCCTAAAGTGGCTGATTCTCTACTTATCATAGGCAAGTGGAAGGAGAAATTCTACAAGTTTCACCGTACAGTGGGACATGACACGAAAAATTATTTTGTCCTCAAAAACATAATTCAGGATTGCATTGACAAGAATTTGTAGATCGAGGATGACGAGGAAGACCAACCTGAGATCTTGTCCAAGCCATTCTCGAAACATTCAGCGTCAGTTGTTTCAGAGCAAGTATCTTTTCCCTAGGGCAGTATTCGGCCATGCTCCAGCCGAGACATTTAGGACCACCATCAGGTCCTAGTACTGCATCAAGCTTAGTCCTTCACCAAGAGGGTCGATATTATCTCAGTTCTTAGCAAGATAAAACCGACAAGTGAGACAACAGAAGCAACAATAGAAGTTGTCAGACAGGCTCCTAGATTCCTGGAGTGTTTCATCAAGACAGATGCAAAGAGGGGTAAAGATAATAAGTTAGTTCAGAGACCTATCACAACTTTGTCAAACATTTCCATCTTGGATTTAGCCCATGCTTCCCCTAAACATCAGCAAGTTCTAGTTGACTTGCTAAAAAAAATCAAGGTAAAGCCGAGCACGACTCCGCAGAACATGGCTCAGATAGTTAATCAAGCCATGACAAACACACCAATAACCTTCTCATATGAGGACTTGCCAAAGCCTCATAAATTCCATAATAATGCTCTCTACATAGTATTGCGGACTAGGGGCATGACTGTCCCTCATGTGCTCATAGATGGAGGCAACAACCTCAAACATCTGTCCGGAGATAACAGCTAAGGCCTTGGGCCTAAAGAAAGAGAAATATGTGTCAGATTCGATAACGATCTATGGCTTTGACAATCATGGGCAGACTGCCAAGGGAAAGATCTTCCTCGAAATCTTTATCAACTATTCAGTGCATACAGTTCTGTTTCATGTGGTCAATGTGCTGCCTACGTATAATCTTCTATTAGGGTGCACGTGGATCCATAATGCCAATGTTGTTCCATCCACCCTTCATCAATGCATCAAATGGTCGAAGGGAGGAATGATTACCACAATTTTGGGAGAAGATCCAGAGGAGAGACTCTCGCAGCCCATGATTCCTCGTCCTACTTTCACGGCAGACATCCCTAGCATCAGAGAGATCAATGAGGTTAATCTGAGTGACGGTCTGGACATGTTGAAGCTGAAGGAAGTCCAACCCATAAAAAATATTACAGCAATGGTCTAATGGCTGAGACCTCATTTCTTCAAGCTATGAGGGTGCCTCAATTGTGCCTCTCTCAAGGATCATCCTTTATTCCCTCAAATTTCAAAGACTAAGAAGGGATTTGAACTTTTGATGAAGCATGACTACCAGCCCTTCAGGGGCCTTGATAAGAATGAGGACGACATACTGGAGCCAATCATTCCCGCCCGACACATCACCGGTTCAGGACTGGGTTTTACTGGTCAGACATTTGGCAAAAGAACTACATTCATCAAAGGGGCAGAATAAAGATAATGCCTTTGTTTTCTGTTTTCCTCTTTCTTACTTTTCTAGTCATCTTGTAGGGACAACACAGTCCCAGTTTTCTTTTCTTTGTCAGAAACATCTATAAATATCAAGTTGCTGTCTTCAACTTTAGTCTATCAATGAAATTTTGATATTTTTTTCATATCTTGGTGCCTAATCATTCTTTTACTTATATTTTGTCTATATCACTATTCTTCATTTCTGTACAAAAAGCTATTTTGAATTTCTCATTTTCCTCAAACAAACCTCTCTTTGCATTTTTCAGGATTGCCAAAATCATGGCTCCTAAACCATTCAAAAGGCTCGTTATCAATACCAATTTTCCTCAAAATAACTCCAAACCGGCTAGAATATGCAAGATAAAGGCAGGGGCAGGGGTCAACAAGGTAACATGACAGATTAAAGAGCTAGAAGAGTTTGACTCAGCGATTGAAGAATTGCCAAAATTTGCCAGTATTAAGAAACAGGATGAACTATCACATTTGGTTTAGGATCCGACAAAGGATGTCAACATTGGTTCAGAAGATGATCCAAAAATCCTCGAAATTGGCTCCAACTTGAATTTAGATGAGAAGAAAAGGCTCATCCTTTTTCTCAAGCAACATCAAGAGGTGTTTGCTTGGACCTATTAGGATATGCTAGGCTTAGATCCCAAACTGGTCGAGCATCGTCTTGTTTTAAAGCCCGACTTCAAGTCAATCAAGCAGAAATTAAGGAAAATGGATCCCCGAGTGGCACCCCAAGTTAAAGAAGGACTTTAGGATTTGTTAAAAGCAGGATTCATCTGAACCATTGATTACCCGGATTGTTTGGCGAACATCGTAGCAGTTCTAAAAAAGAATGACAAAGTTCAGATCTGCATTGATTTCAGAGATCTCAACAAGGCTACCCCAAAAGATGATTATCCACTCCCCAATATCGCTCTTTTGATCGACAACACGACGGGGCATGCCATGTTTTCCTTTATGGATGGATATTCAGGCTACAATCAGATCAAACTGACCGCTCGTGACTAGTCAAAAACTTCTTTTACCACGCCTTGGGGTACATTTTACTACACAGTCATGCCATTTGGGCTCAAGATTGCTGAGACAACCTATCAAAGAGCGATGACTGTCATTTTCCATGACCATATGCACAAGAACATGGATGCCTATGTGGATGACATTCTGGTTAAGTCCAAAGAAGGCGGGATCATCTTGATGCTCTCGGCCAAGTCTTCGAAAGACTTATTCTCTACAAGCTGAGACTCAACCTGCAGAAATGTGTCTTCGGAGTAGAGTCAAGCAAATTGCTTGACTTTATGATCAGCAAGAGAGGAATAGAGATGGATCTTGCCAGGGCGAAGACAATAATTGATATGCCGCCTCCAACTAATCTCAGGAAACTTCGAAGCCTTCAAGGGCGTATCCAGTCGATTTGGCGCTTCATCTCCAATTTGGTCATGAGATGTGAGCCTTTTAATCACTTGTTGAGAAAAGAAGTGAAATTTGAGTGGAGATCAGAATGTTAGCTTTCATTTGAGCGCATCAAGCAGTACCTCCTCAATCCACCTGTTCTGAAGCCACCAGAATTGGGAAAACCACTTCTCTTGTACATTTCCGTCAATCATAATGCTTGTGGCAGATTTTTTGCACAATATGAGGAAGGTAGTCGAATAGAACATACCATCTACTACGTAAGCAAGACTTTCATCGATTACGAGAAGAGATATTCTTAGATGGAAAAAACATGTCTCGCCTTGGTATAGATATGTCAAAAGTTGAGACATTATCTGTTGGGGTCAGAGATCAAAATTTTGTCAAAGCTTAAGCCTCTCAAGTACATCCTTGAGCAACCCCTCCTTACTGGACGGATTGTGAAATGGAAAGTCCTCTTGATGCAGTACGATTTAGGGTATGTGTCTCAGAAGTCGGTCAAGGGCCAGTCTATCACAAATCAGTTGGCAGATTTTGCGCTGACAGAAGAGATCAAGGCGGGAGGTGATTTTCCTGATGATCGCATCTGTAACGTTCAAGAATCTTCGGTTTGGAGCCTATTCTTTGATGGAGCTAAAAATATGGCCGGCATAGGGATAAAAGTCTTATTGATCACTCCCAAAAAAGAAATGATCCCTTATTCTCTGAAGCTCAGCTTTCAATGTACTCACAACATGGCCGAGTATGAAGCTTTGATACAAGGCCTCAAGATTCTGCAAGACTTCAATGTCAAAAGAGTACATGCCTTCGGCGATTCATTGCTTGTTGTTAGTCAAGTTAACTCTAAGTGACAAGTGAAAGATCAGAAATTGATCCCTTATCAGAAGATTACCTTAGCTCTCATAGGCAATTTTGAAGAATTTCAGCTTAACCATATCAGAAGAGAATACAATCATATAGCTGATGGTTTGGCCTGTCTGAGCTCCATTTTGTCGTTTAAAGACAGTGAATCCTACCGTTCCTTCAAAATTCGTAGACTTGATCAACCTACCTTCATTCCAGTTGAACACGTTGTAAACACCCCAATTTTTTCAAAATATTATAAATATTCCCTTTTTGCCCCTGACCCCATTTTCTGAGCAATCAAGCTAGTTTTAAATCTAAATTCCAGTATTTCTCAGATTTTATTGAAATTAAGATCATTTTTATACATCTGACTCAGTTTCGGATCCAGATCCGGGTAAAAGATCCGAATCTAAACCTTATTGTCCAACTTCCAAATTGAAATTACAAAAATACCATAAATAGCTTTTAATGGCTCGGACAGTCCATCCGGCATCCGTTTGGGCTCATTGCTTGATATTCCTCAATTCGAGGTTTAAAACTCGAAAATCTTCTCAAATTTTAAATCCAAACTCAATTTCTGAAGAAATCAAACCCAATTTTTTTTAGAAAACCTCGCTCCTTGTAAATATTCCTCAAAAACACCAAAATACTTTTGTTTTTGCTTAGATCTTTAGAATTTTATTAAAAAATACCAAAAAAAATGGAAAATACAAAGAAAAGAAAAAAATAGTTTTGAAGACCTCCTTTTGGAAAACATCTTTTAAACTAAAACCATTTTTTCAAAAATACTTTTGAAAAGGACCGCCTTTTGAAAAGGGTGTTAACAAATTTCCTTTAATGCGTTTTCGAACTCTCGCTCCTCTCTTTCCATCGCACCCTCACTGGCCCTTCTAGAACCCTCTTCCCCATCTTCGACCCTTCATTGCCAAACCCTCCATGGCCATTCTCCACTCTCCATCACCAACGACCATCACCTTTTGTCCACCCTTCATCTCCAACAGAAACCCTTTCCTGATGGTTCTTCTCTTCCGTTAAAAAGGCACGGAAGGGGAAGGAGAAAAAAGGAGGAAAAATATCTTTCCACCACACCACGATCCATTAACATCCATTTTTTTTCTGTTTCCCCACCGCGCATCGCCCTTCTTCATCTCCACGATCCGCTGCCCTCTGACCCTTCTCAACGTCTTCCATCCTCTGAAAGAATTAATCAGAGTTCTTGCAAGCAAAATACAGGAGGCGCCTTTCCTGCTTCAATTAATATAAATCAATCTGGTAAGCATCCTCCCTCTTTGTTTTCCCGATTCATATCTTGTTTTCTTCGTTTTAGGCACCATTGACACACTCTCTGTAACATCAATTTGCATGTAGCAAATCGATTTACAGACTTGCAATATAAAGGGGATCACTGTATTCCAATATTTTTTTTACCCTTTTTTTCTTACCTTTTTTTTTTGAATTTATTCCAATCTTGATCATCGGTTAATTGCGGTTAATGTGCTAATATCAATTTCTTGTTTTACATCAGATTTTCCTATGATATAGATAGTTATATATCCTTGATTTCTATTTTCTGCATTCTCTTTCATGATCGATCGATCTAAATGGTAGAGAGGGTCTAAGATTTCTTGTCTATTCGTATTTGTTTTAACTTCTGTACGAATATTGAATTACATTTGATTTGATCTACTTCCATTGGTTTGAGCATCTGGCCATTTATCATGATGGGTTGTTACTGTCAATTAATTGTTCACTTAGTGGTCGAGAGGGTTCCATTGGTTGTTACTGATCCATCTACTTGCATTATTCACTTGTCAATTAATTGTTAAAACTGTTTGCCTCCTTTGCTGACCACCTGTTATTTAGACTCATTGATCTCTTTGTGGGGGTTCACGTATTTGATCTATCAACAGAGTTTTGAACCCACATATTCACTTGTTGGTTTATGCATTTGATGTATTAATAATCGCTTAAATTTGTTGGTTAATTGCTAGAATCATGTATTTGGTTTGATAATTGCTGTGTGAATCCATTAATTTGTGCACTTCAATTATACTGTTTGATCCACTGATTATTTGTCTAGATCATGGAATCCTACTCTGTCACTTCCACCTACATTTTTCCCTGTAACAAGATAATCATTTGCACTTCCTCTTCCCAATTGCTTATTATCTAGTGTGTTCATTTGTGTCGGCTCATCAATAATCCAGGAAGCATGGTCCATCATTTTGTATAGTAGCAAAGTGTCTTGATAATTGGCTATTTAGTGCTATATCAGATTCTGTGCGTTCTGATCCTTTTCATAGCTGTGGGTTATCAAAGTTTGTTAGGGTGCTTATTCCAAATATACCTGTCGTATTTCCCTTGATACTGGTCATTCCTCACATTGTTGGTGATCATAACGTGGCTATGTCATATGAAGCCTGGTGCAGAAGCCACAACACTTGTATTTATAAACAGTGGAAGGATTCGCAAAGGAAGGAGTAGTTCCTTTGTTGGTTATTTCTCAGGCAGGGCCACTGGAAGCTGTAAATAGAGATAAAAAATTAATAAGCACGTCCTTCCTTCTGGAGAAAGGTCTAAATCTGCTCACAAAAGAAAAACAATGGGGTAGTGTCTTATGTTGTGTTAGCTTTCAAATGGCTAAACCTACAGTTTAATGCAGCTAAAGTCCACCTTGCTGGGATCGACAAAGCCAGTGGGCAGGGGTTGGCGTTCAATAAAGTCAATTGGTTGAGGCTAATTGTGATGCATGACTAAATTGTGGCACGAGTTAGCTAGCAGGAGGCCCATTTGCAGATGTTGTGTGTTACCTACCTGTGAATGGATTCATAGAGTAAAGGCATTGATTCATCGTTATACTATCCCACCTCACCATGCATCTTCTTTTTGATACAGTACATTATCGAGTTCTGCAAATTTGCCCATCTCTATTAATACCGCAATGCTGCACATCTTGTGGCACTTACGTATCACCACCAATTACACATATTCTGTACATTCACGGTGCAACAGTGGTTGTCTGCACTTTACTTTGCCTAAATCACCTCGTTATCTCCTCCTGTGACTTCATTTATATCTATGCACAACCCACATCCAGTTCCAAACACTTGCAGGTTATTTCTCTTTGTGTACATCTTAGCAATATCAAAGTTTGAAGGCTGGATTCTTTTCCTTGAACAAGTGGGCAGGAATTTAGGGACATACAGGTAACCCTCATGAGATGTCGATATGAGTTCAGGGCAAATTGCCAGGAATTTGTAGACCTGACAGTTGTAAGTTGACCATTTGCTTAATGATGATGTTTGTTACCTTTGCATCTGCTGAAAGCTTCCCCTACACCTTTCGTTAATTTCCTACATATTTCATCTTAATCATGCATTTTATATGAGTTGCTTGAATGAATTAGTGTCTGCATATCACTTGATATGAACATCCCTTGGTTGGACATGGGAACTCTGCAACGAGTTCAATTCATACAATGAGTGAAACTGAATTACCATCCAACACCCCCTTCTAATTCCTCATAATCTCGATTTCTTTGAAACTTTTGTATAAATCACTGTGTTTACTTGAGTTGGCTAACATGTGGAACTGTTATTTGTTTCATTTTTATTCCTCATTTCTCCTGTGAATTGAATAAATCCCAGTTTCATTTTTTTTTTGGGCATGGCCAACTGGACTGGTATATAGTGCCGGCTGGGAGAATTTTGAGGGACCAGTTGAGGTTACTGTCTTGATTCATTGCATCATATATGATAGTTCATACATGACATGGCATGTGTTAACTTGTATAGTATAGATATTGCATATGTTTGTTTTATATATCGGATGCATCACATAGGTTACTTTTTCTACATGCATCAACTGTATTATATGCATTAATTTACACTATTCATCATCACATACCCACATCAGCCATGGCACCATCTCCAGCCCATGCCGACCGTTTACAACATGTGGAAGATTAAGCTCTAGTTCATGTCCCACCATCAACACATATAGTCACAGCCCACCAATTCTCTGGTACAGGGTATTCGGCAACACCCTCATCTCTCCCTACCATCACACTAATTAGTTGTTGGATTCAATACAAGAATATCAATGATGGCCACTTTCTCGACCATTGTGCTAATGGGATTCCTGTATTATCCTCAACACTTGCACAAGGCACATGCCTGTTACTTCAGGCCATTTTTCAGCCCTTGCACATCAGTACCCTTAACTATAGGCCGTCTGTTGCACCTACCAGAACATCTTTTTAGGTCGCAGTCACCTTCCCTTCGCAGCCTCCATCAACAATTTACCATAGTTATACACAATGCAGGGCATAGTTAACCGGTATAGGTACACTTCTTTGTTTAACATGTCATTCTTATGTAGACTAATGCACCATTTTCCTCTAGATAGTTATGTATCATCTAGCACATCTCATATGCACTTTGAATTTTGTTTTTACATTTGCATAATATATCATGTAGACACATCAGACATTCATTCCATCATGGGCATACAAACATGATATCCCTTTATGTACATATCTTTCATCTTGAGATAACATGGATTTTTGCAGAAAGTGTATGGAAGATGTTATTTCTTCTCTTAGTTTGGAAATTGTAATATCAATTCCATGATGTAATAGCTAGGCTATAATGAGAATTCTATATTTCAAGCACTAGATTAGAATGGATGAGCATATAAATAACATTTGTTTCATTATTTTCCTTTGTTTCTGAAAACTCACAAATGGAGACACGAATGGCACGTGCACCATTCTAATAGGAGGTGATTAATCCTAAGTTGATGATTTGCATCAATGGCTAAAGTCAAGATGTGAACAAAACTTAGGATTTTCATCTTTTATAGAATAACACTGGATCCACATTGGATCCTCTTCAAAATCATCATATTTTCAAATATTTTCTTAATTTATTAGTGTTTAATTTAAAATTAGCTCAAAATATATATCAATGGCCAAAGTCAGGATATATTGAGAGTTAATTTCGTCTTAAACTCTGTAAAAGCACCAAAATATATCTTATTCTTCACCTGAATTCAAATATGATTATTATATAATATATTCAATGACCATAGTCAGGGATATATTATATCTTCAATCCTATTTGCATTCATTTAAAGAATGAAATATGATTTTCAAATCCAATTTCAAATTTTTTTAATTCATTCATCATTTAGGATAGAATTGCATCATATTTTCAAAATTATTTTTTTCAAAAACCCAAGTGATCTTGAATACCTTTCTTTAAGTTTCTATTTCAAATTCAAAAATCTATCTCATTGTCAAAGATTCAAAATTCGATTTTAAAGTCCAAATTGACTTCGAAACTTTCGATTCATGTTATATTCAAAACTTCAATTTTTAAATCAAAATTCAAACTTCAAAGTTCAATTTAACTTTGAAGTTTCTGATTCATCTTCTAATTCACAATCAAGTTTATTTTCTTATCTTCAAATTCAAAATCAAAGTTTAAAATTGATTCGGAATCTCAAAATTTGACTCTTCCTAAATTTTAAATTCAATCTGGGTTTTCAAAACCCAGATCCATCTTCAAAAGTCCCATCTGGACTTTCAAAATCCAAATCCGAAGTAAGAATCCAATCCCAACTTGGATCCAGATTTTCCAAAAGCAATCTCCACTTTTGGATCTCAGATTTCAGATCCAAATTTTATTTAGGATTTAGAATTCAATTCCATCTTGGATTCCAGATCTCAGATCCAAAAGTCATTTTAGGATCCAGAATCCCACTCCATCTTGGATCTCAAACTTCAGATCCAAAATCCATTTTAGGATCCAGAATCCAATTCCATCTTGGATCTCAGACTTTAGATCCAAATTCCATTTAGGATCCAGAATTCAGCTTTATCTTGTATCTCAGACTTCAGATCCAAATTCCACTTAGGATCCGGAATTCAACTTTATCTTGTATCTTAGACTTCGGATCCAATTCTATTTAGGATCCCGAATCCAGCTTCATCTTGAATCTTAGACCTCGGATCCAATCCTATCTCGGATCTTGGATCTCGGATCTAGTTCCATCTGGAAAACTAGACTTCAAATCAAAATTTCATTATAGATTTTCAAATCTAATTTCATTCTCAGTTTTCAAAGCCAATTTCAAATTTATTTCTCAAGCCTAAATTCCAATTCAAACTCCTGTTTAGATATTGAATTCAAAATCGATTCTTGAAAACCGATCCAAATTCAAAGTCTATTATGACTTTGAAAATCATTCTTATTTCAAAAATTCTAATTCTAAATTTTTTTCTATTCATCCATAGACTTATCTCTCCAAATCCAAGACTTGGAAATTCCAGTCTCTTCTCCCAGATCTATTCAAAATCTAAAATCAAAATCAATCCTTTGAATCCTTTCTTCACTCCATTGTCAAGTTCATCTCAGAAAACTTGGAAATTTTCAAATCATTTTTCCAAAAAGAGCATACATCTTTGCATTCACACAAGTATGATTCTTTGTGCATTTAGACTTAGGATAAATTCTTAGATGATATTTTAGCAAAGCAAAAGGCATAAATTTGATCCTTGGTTCGATTACCACCTGTAAAGGCGCCAGGAACGGTCGAACCTCGTACCGACGAGCGAATCCCGTCTCTCCATTTTTCTCGCAGATTTTCAAAACGGATGCGAGTAATTTTAAAATAATTTTTGGAATTCTTGGTCAGATGAGACCTTGTAAAAGAGTTCCTCTCTCTTCTCTCTTTTTCTCATTCTCTTTTCTTTTCTATCTTTTTTTCCAACTTTAAAAAGAAAATAGAGACCAAAAAGGCGAAGAGAATGAAAAGAGGAACAAGAGGAAAAGTTTTGCATGATCACAGAAGTTGGCGACCGTGATGAGACTCGTCTTCGTCTGGTTGAATCTATGCATTTTTTCTTTTGCTTTAATATTATCTAAGTCTTTATTCTATAATTGTCAGCTTCATTTCCATGCAAACCTTAGGAGCCTAGACTCTGTCCTAAGCTGACATTATTGCATATAGGATCTAAGTATGGTTTGGTAGGACCATATTGAGGAGATTATTCCATGTTCACATTAGATTTAGGTTTTAAAATACAACTCTCCTCAATTTTAGGGATTGAATGGAAACAATGTATGCAAGTGTATGCTTCTCTTTATTTAAATTTTATCTTTTTAGGACTTGCATTAGAGCTTTCTGGATTTCTTGCATGTTGAGCATATTTTTGAAAACATCCCTACCTATATTGTCCCGGTCTTTACGTTGCTGGACTGTCTCACTGAACCATAGTTTGGGAGAGAGCCTCATAACTGGACCACTTATTTGGCTCCACGCCCCCCTACCACGTACCTAAGGGCCATAGTCCGAGGTATATCGGTAGGTGCTCAAGGATGTTGAGAAACCATTACCTTAGAACCGAAGAAATATTTTTATGCCACGTACTTCAAGCTTCGGCTTGAGTATAGCGGCGTACCTTGATTGAAATCAGATGATCTAAATCTTAGAGTTAGGATTAAGGTCCTACAAGCCATTTCAAATGTTGCATTTAAAGTCAGCTTTAGGGAGTGTTGTTTGTGCATCCTTGTTTGTACATCTGTGATTGTATGATATTTTATATTTCTTATATTTTCCCAAACCCTGGGTATATGTTATTCAAAATTTCCTCTTTGTTTTTAAAACCCAGGTGTATTTTTTTTCTTTTTCTTCTTCTGATTTCTTTAAATTCTTCTGATCCTGCCTGCAAATTCTTAAAATTTTAAATCTTTACCATTTATTTCTCAAATTCATTTTCCCTCTTATATTTTCAAAGTATCTTATGATTCTATTTTTCTTGTTTATCTTTTCATAAATAAAATCTCTTTTCGTCAAGAGATGTCATTTTTAGCATTTTTTCTTCATGTTTTTGGCTACTCTCCCTCGCAGAGTAACAACACAATTGTCATAGATTCTATTTCGACTCAATCCCTAGTAATGGGATATAATTTTTTAACATATTTTGACCTAATCCTTCCTCTTGTCAAAACTTCTTCCAAAAATTTCTTTAGTCTAAAAGCCTCCACTTTCCTCTGTAGAAAGCATTGATATTCAAAAATGGTTCAGACAAGGACAAGAAAGGAAACTTTTCAGCAATTCAGCGACAGTGAAATAGAGGGAATGAACTCTCCTAGGTCATCCAGAGGACAGAGCCAGGACAAAGAAGATGATGTTGATCCAGTTATCTACGGTTTGTTTCAGAAGATGATAGCCAAGATGGTGTCAGAACAGGCCAAAATTTGTCTGAAAAGGGCAGTCTCTAAGAGCAAACTGAAAAAGAAGGCTGTGAAAAAGCACGTCAGAATCATAAAAAAGAAGAGGCAGCCGGACAATACTTCTTAGGGGACTGAATCTGAGGAAGAAGAAACAGAAGAAGAGGAATAGTCTATGTTCAGTCAGAATCCTCTAAGACAGTTCAGAAAGATAGTCACTAAAGAGCCCGAATCCGTCAGCAAGCCCAAGTCTGGGATTCCAGCAGAGAACCCGATGAGCAAGCAAATAAAGAAGATGAATTGAGCAATCAAGGACATTCAAGTCAAGAGTAAGGGAAAGCAGACCTACATTGACGAGGATTTTTACGATGGCCTAGATGAGGATGATAACCTGGAGAATCTTCCTCGCAAGTTTCTTAAGTTTGACGGGACTGGCTATCCTAAGGCTCACCTAGCCACCTTTTATGCGGAATGTTATCGTTTCAGAATGGACAACAGGGCTCTGTTCATTTGCTTTCCCAGCAGTCTAGAGGGTGTAGCGGCCAGGTGGTATGCTGACCACATCAATCCTATCAAACTACGAGAGTTCGATAAGGTAGTAAGTTTGTTCATCAAACGCTTCTTATTCAACACTGAAGCTTCACCTACACTAAATCATCTTTACAACCTACAACAAAGTGAGACTGAAAGAGCAAGAAAATTTATTCACAGGTGGAGAAGCACCTGTAATAAGATGAAGGTTCCCATTCCAGAGGAGCACACACTGCAGATAATCCTCAATAATTTCTCTTAGCCCATGAGGATCTTTTTCGCCACTTCCCCGGCGAAATCCTTTATCAAGTTGATTGAGCGTGCCGAATGGCTCGAAGCAGGAATAGAAAATGGGCTCTACGAGGGCACGCCTCTGGTAAAAAATATCCAAGACCAAAAGAAGAAGGCACAATTTGCTCATTCAGTTGATATCTCCGGCAATAGGCTTGGCAGTAGCAACCAAGGAAATAGAATTAACAACGGCAGTGGCCCGAGAGTGGATCAGAACAAGGGGCAGAAGGAAAGATCCTCTAAGAACAATAACAAACCATTTTCGACTGGCCTCCAACAAAAAGGGGACCTTCAAGAGAAACCCAAGTACATCAAGTGGGAGAAAGATCAAGTCTTCACTCCTTTAGATTAAACTTTGGAAACAGTTCTGGATTACACGCTAAAGCATGAGATGATCAAACTCCCTAAAGTAGAAGATCCTCCCGTGATCTTGGGAAAATTCAAAGACCAATTCTGCAAGTTCTATAGAGCAACGGGGCATGATACAGAGCACTGCTTCGTCCTCAAGCATATGATACAAGACTGCATTGACAGAAGTGAGCTGGTGGAGGACGAGGAAGAAGAGCACCCAACAGTCCTGACAGAGCCATTTCCGGATCACTCAAAGAATTGAGGATGCCAAAGTTTTTCTGCACTGTCATTCCTTTTTGTTAGTCGTCTTGTAGGGGCAAGTCAGCCCAGTCTTTTATGAATCATTTCTTTTAAAGTACTTGTAAATATTCAGTTTTTTTTTCAAATCAATGAAATGTCAATTTCCTTATATCCAATACTTCTTTCTTTTGCCATACTGGGGCATTAAATTTCTGTTCTTTTTCAGAATGCGGGACAATCCTGCCATCATTCATGAGAGAAATGATATTACCTATGAGGGTCTTTCAAAAATCATGAAATTTTAAAAGTTTTTGCAAAATCTTCGTCATGATAAAAAGTTCAAATATTTTTTAATTCAACCTTTTTCAAAAAATCAACCCTCGAGTTGATCTTATTTTCAAAAATTGGCTTCGAACCATTGCCTTCAAAAATCAACCCTCGTGTTGATCGTATTTTCCAAAAATTGATTTCAAACCATTATATTAAAAAATCAACCTTGGTGTTGGTCTTATCTTCCAAGATTGATTTCAAACCATTATATTAAAAAAAAATCAACCCTTGTGTTGATCTTATTATTGGTTTCAAACCATTATATTCAAAAATCAATCCTTGTGTTAATCTTATCCGAACCATTGTCTTCAAAAATCAAATATGTTGTTGATGTCCTTTTTTTTAAAAAAGTAAGTTTTCAAACCGTGGCCTTTTAAAACTAACCCTCATGATGATCTCTCGTGTTTGATTCCCTTTCAAAAATCAGCCCTCGCGCTGATCATTCTTCTTGCGGTTGATTTTCTTCCCAAAAATGATTTCTCACTTGTCTTTCAAAATGAACATTTTCCTTTCACTTTAAAGATCCCATATGCAGGCAGGATCAGACAAACTCGTTTTTCTCAAATCTTATAAATTTTCAGCTAATCTTGTTATCTTTATTAGTTTCATTCATTTTATTCATATTTTTATCAAGTTTACATCAATTTTTATCAAGTTTTTTTTAAATTTTTCTCAATTTTATTAAATTTTATCAAATCTTTTATCCTTTCAGGTTAAGGGATAAACCTGACCCTCGTTGTCCGAGGTGTTCCCATTCAGGATAAGGGATAATCCTGACACCCCTCACAGAAGCAACAAGGCTATCTGTGAGCATTCTTTTCAAAAACAAAATTTTCATAAATTTATTCAATTTTTCTAAATTTTATTCTTTTTCCCTTTCAGGTTAAGGGATAAACCTCAACCTCGGCCTTCGAGGTATTTTCTTTTTCCCTTTCAGGTTAAGGGATAAACCTGAACCTCGTCCCGCGAGGCCCTTTATTTTCTTTCAAGAAAAAGGATAATCCTAAATTCTTTTTATCATCAAATTTTTTTAAAATTTCTGTCGATTTCTACCAGTTTTTTTAAATTTTTATTGCCGATTTCATTTCTTTCCTTTTATCAATTCTTTATCAATCTCTATCAATCCTTTTTCTTTTTCGATTTTGTCTAATTCTCTTCAGGATAAGAGACAATCCTGAAGACCATCATAAATAAAATTCAAATCTCAGGCCATCTTGGGTCAAGGATCTTGAATAAGTTTCTCATCTTCTTCATAATCGTCAGAATCTATTCGTGCCTTTTGCCAATTCTTCCAGAATCCGACTCTTGGGTAGGAATCATTTCCTTCCCATCTAAGTTCCGACTCAGGTTTTTGTTTTCATTTCATTTTTTATCATTATTTTGAAGATCCGGGTTCCAACTCGGGTTTTCCCTTTTTGTGTCGTTTGAAGTTTCGAGTTTCAACTCGAACTTCCTATCGAATTCAATGCTCGTGTTGGAACCGATCGTTCCTTTGAAGATTCGAGTTTCAAAACTCGGGTTTTCCATTTTTATTATTATTTTTGAAGATCCAGGTTCTGACTCGGGTTTTCCCTTTTTGTGTTGTTTGAAGTTTCGATTTTCGACTCGAACTTCCTATCAAATTCAACGCTCGTGTTGGAACCGATCGTTCCTTTGAAGATTCGAGTTTCAAAACTCGGGTTTTCCATTTTTATCATTATTTTGAAGATTCGGGTTCCGACTCGGGTTTTCCCTTTTTGTGTCATTTGAAGTTTCGAGTTTCGACTCGAACTTCCTATCGGATTCAATGCATGTGTTGGAACCGATCGTTCTTTTGAAGATTCAAGTTTCAAAACTCGGGTTTTCCATTTTTATTATTATTTTTGAAGATCCGGGTTCCGACTCGGGTTTTCCCTTTTTGTGTTGTTTGAAGTTTCGAGTTCCGACTCGAACTTCCTATCGGATTCAACACTCATGTTGAAACCGATCGTTCCTTTGAAGATTCGAGTTTCAAAACTCGGGTTTTCCATTTTATTATTATTTTGAAGATCCGGGTTCCGACTCGGGTTTTCCTTTTTTGTGTCGTTTGAAGTTTCGAGTTCCGACTCGAACTTCCTATTGGATTCAACACTCGTGTTGGAACCGATCGTTCCTTTGAAGATTCGAGTTTCAAAACTCGGGTTTTCCATTTTATTATTATTTTGAAGATCTATGTTCCGACTCGGGTTTTCCCTTTTTTGTGTCATTTGAAGTTTCGAGTTCCCACTCGAACTTCCTATCGGATTCAACGCTCGTGTTAGAACCGATCGTTCCTTTGAAGATTCGAGTTTTTTTAAAAACTCGGGTTTTCCGTTTTTATTATTATTTTGAGAAACCGGGTTCCGACTCTGGCTTTCCCTTTATATATATATATATATATATATATATATATATATATATATATATATATATATATATATATATATATATATATATATATATATATATGTGTGTGTGTGTGTGTGTGTGTGTGTGTGTGTGTGTGTATTTTCATAGTTTCGGGTTCCGACTCGGGCTTCCTTTTGGTTCCAATGTTCGCATTGAACCAATTGCTACGTCGAGAATTCAAGTTCTCAAACTCGATTTTCTCTTTCATTCTTTTATTTCAAAAAACCGGGTTCCGACTCGGGTTTTCTCATTTTTTATGTATATTCTTGCCTCCGGAGTTGCGGGTTCCGACTCAGGCTTCCTTTTGGTTCCGATGCTTGCATTTGACCAATTGCTATGTCGAGAATTTGAGTTCTCAAAACTCGATTTTCTCATTTATTCTTTTATTTTGAAAAACCGGGTTCCGACTCGGGTTTTTCTCTTTTGTATATATTTCTTATTTTCAGAATTTCGAGTTCCGACTCGGACTTCCTATCACATTCAACGCTTGTGTTGGAACCGATCGTTCCTGTGAAAATTCGAGGTCTCAAAACTCGATTTTTCTCACTCATTTATTTCGGAAAACCGGGTTCCGACTCGGGTTTTCCCCTTTTTTTCTTCCATTGTCGAGATTTTCGAGTTCCGACTCGAATTTCCCCTTTGTTGATCCGATGCTCGTATTGGACCAAAGTTCTCCAATGTTTCCTTTCTGGTTAAGGGACAAACCTGAACTTCTCCTTCAGGATAAGGGATAATTCTGAAACACCGGCAATCATTCTCGCTTCGATTTTTAAACATCCTAGGAGTGTCGGTCTCTTCCTCAAAATCCAACGCTCTCCAACGCTCGTACTGGTACATTTTAAAACCCAGTGCTCGTACTGGTGTTTTTTTTTGAAAACCCAGTGCTCGTACTGATTTGTTTTTTTTCAAAAACCCAGTGCTCGTACCGGTGTGCATTTTGAAAACCCAGTGCTCGTACTGGTGTGCATTTTTTGAAACCCAGCACTCGTACTGAGGCATTTTTTGGAAATCCAGTGTTCGTACTGGTGTGTTTGTCAAAACTCAGCGCTCATACTGGTACATCTTCAAATCCAGTGCTCGTGCTGGTACATCTAGCGTTCATGCTAGTGTTTGGCTGACTGATCAGTTAGCCCTCCAGGTTCAGTCTTAGTACTAACCATTCATCACAATTCAAGCTCTAAATTCTCAATTTCAGCCCTCGGGTTATCATTTTTTTAAAAATTCAATCTTGTTCTCTTGCGAAGGACCCTCTTTAGGGAGAATTCAAGGGAGCTCGTTCCTTTCACATGCAACCATCTTTCGTTCTCAAGAACCCTCTTCCAGAGAGAGTTTGAAGGGACTCATTTTCTTCGCGAACAGTTTGCAAAACAATGACCACCTTTACACAAAAGAGCCCTTTTTCCAGGGAGAGCTTCGACGGAAGCTCGTTTCTTTTCTCATCTTTGGCCAACCCTTCACAGAGGACTCTCTTCTAGGGAGAGTGGGATGGACTCGTTCCTCTGTTATACTTTCTCAACTTTATTTTTCGGCCACCTTTCCATAAGAGAATCCTAGAGATAGGGAGTTTTGACGAAAACTTAATTTCTCTTCGAAAGTTTTGTTTTGCAAACACCTCCTCTTTGGGGAAGAGAGGAGCATTTCCAACTTCCCATTCAGGTAAGTGCTAAGTTTGAGTCTCTCTTTTTGGGAAAAAAGAAAGGAGAATTTTGTCACGGCCGTGTCGATTCGATATCAAGCAATCTCTTTCATCAAGGATTTCTAGAATACTTTGCCAATTTGCTATCAAAAGCCATTATTAATCTCAAAGCTTTCATCGCATAAAAGAATTACCTCAAAATACCTTTAGTATTATTTCTAAAAAAGCAAGACTTTTGCGAAATAAGAACTGAATTGAAGCTTTTTTTGTTGGTCAACCAAGAGAATGAAGAAAAATCTTCGATATGACTGGCAAAGGAAAAATTCAATGATGTTGAAAAGCCATAAGCGAATGGATATTGATCATAGCTATGGCACATTCTTAAAGATCATTCTTTGGCAGTAAGACAATGGAAATATTCCGGGCAGTAAAAAGAACATACCCAATCCGTATCTCCTCAGTCATCTAAGCTGCAATCAAATATCCGCAAAAAGGGATCTCTCAATTGTCGTCAAGATGAAGACGAATATGCGAGTTAGATCTCCGGGGCCAAAGAAGATTTGGATCATCTCCGAGATGAAAGAGTTTGTGATGGATCCTTCCAGGAAACGTTCAGATCACCGCCAAGATGAAGGCGACTGCGTTGAACCTCCCGACAAATCCTAAAAGATATTTGATTTCTGCTATCATCCAGAAACCTTTGACCAATGAGCCAATATCATCAAGCCTAATCCCTGAGAAAGAAAAAGAAGGATCAGAACATCTCTAAGATGAAAGAGTTTGTGACGTATCCTTCCCCGAAAAGAGAGAAAAGTCAGGACATCTCCAAAATGAAGGGTGATATAAAAGCCTAAGAAAGCTCCATGACTCAAACGAGTGCAAACATATCATCATGGGAGAAGCCCCAGGATATCAAACCGCCCAAAACTGCCAGAAATCATCTTTATTTATGTGAAATTCTTTTTATCAATATCTTTTCACTCAATTGCTTTTACGAAGCTAAGAATATTTCCTCTCTGTTCATATCAAGGAAATTGATATCTTCCTTGAAGAAGCTCAACAAGCAACAAATTTGAGTTTGATTCTTGATTCTACAGAGTTAGCCCAATTGGAGTTAATACTCTAGGTAGAAAGAGGTGATATTTTCACACATATGAGCACAATTCCATTATTCTGAATCAACTATAATTTTCGGCATCGTATTGGCAATATTTTCTCGTTATCACAACATGAAGTAAGAACTTGACGTTCGTTTTGACGTATCCTGACGTCATCTCTCTTTAGGACTAAAAAGTCCTTTCCTTCCGTTTGATCTGAGCGTTCTTAGATTCTGCACACTTCCCTGTGTTCCCCACTATCCCGCCATAGACAGTTCCCGCTCAGGATAAGAATTAAACCTAAACTTTCTGCAAAAGGTCTGTTATTGTCAAAAACTATTTTCAGTCTCAACAATGAGACGCCCAAGATCAACTCCTTTTCAAGCTTTAGAGACCCCCATTTTCATCCTTTTGCAAACCCCTCTTGGACTTGTTGTGCGAAGTCTAGATGTCCCATCACAGTTTCCTCGCTCCTCAGGGATTCTGTATCCATTCAGGCTAAGGATTGAACCTGTTACCTCGCTCCTCGAGGTATCACCCAAGCCTTCTGCGAGAGGTCGTATGCTTTTAAAAACTGATTTAGTCTCAGCAATGAGACACCCCAGATCATCCCTTTTCCAAGCTTTAAAGAATCCCTTGTTTTCTCTTCTCGCAAACCCCTTTCAGATTTGTTCATCGAAACTTCGAAGATCCCATCATGGACTCCTCATTCGAGGATTTCGTATGGTCGTCCCTTTCAGGATAAGGGTAAAGCCTGAACCTCGCTCCGTGAGGTATCTTTCCATTCAGGTTAGGGTTAAACCTGAATCTCGTTTTCGACTGGATATCCTTTCTAGTCCCACCACGGTTTCTTCATCCAAGGATTCCGTACGGTTCCCCCCATTCAGGTCAAGGGTTAAACCTGAATCTCGCTTCGGCGATGCATTTTGTTGTCCCATCACGGCTTTCTTGCTCGAGGATTCCGTATGGTCATCCCTTTCAGGTTAAGGGTCAAGCCTGAACGTCGCTCCTTGAGGTGTCGTCCCCTTCAGGTTAAGGGTTAAGCCTAAACCTCGTTCCATGAGGTATCTTCCGTTCAGGTTTGGGTTAAACCTGAGCCTCGTTTCGATGAGGCAATCCTCCCATTTTTATCATGATTTCCCCCACTTGAGAATCCATGTTTTGTATATCCATCCAGGAAAAGGATCATACTTGAGTTTCATCTCACGAGGCATTTCTCTAAAAAATGTCCCGTCGAGGTCCGCTTATATTCCTTTCCCCATCCAAATTATCTTGATCTATCTTCATCCCATCCAGGTTAAGGGCTAAACCTGAGCCATCCCAAACAATCGATTTTGTCTCACCCATTAAACTTGATCAAAATTCTTATCTTTCACCATTTTGGGACCTTTACCCAAAAGTCCCATCACGATCTCCTCTTTTCTATTATTCAGTCATATCATTTTCGAGGATTTCGTCCCCCCAGAACCATTCAAGATAAGGTTTTTTTAAGCTTGAGAAGGCATGTTTCCCAAAATAAATCTTCCACACCCAGTTCAGGTTTGCTGACTGAGGCATTTTTCAAAATTTGGAGTGTTTCTTTGCCACTAAGCTCGGCTTAGTAGCAAAGCGGGGCATCTGTAAACACCCCAATTTTTTCAAAATATTGTAAATATTCCCTTTTTGCCCCTGACCCCATTTTCTGAGCAATCAAGCTAGTTTTAAATCTAAATTCCAGTATTTCTCAGATTTTATTGAAATTAAGATCATTTTTATACATCTGACTCAGTTTTGGATCCAGATCCGGGTAAAAGATTCGAATCTAAACCTTATTGTCCAACTTCCAAATTGAAATTACAAAAATACCATAAATAGCTTTTAATGGCTCGGACAGTCCATCCGGCATCCGTTTGGGCTCATTGCTTGATATTCCTCAATTCGAGGTTTAAAACTCGAAAATCTTCTCAAATTTTAAATCCAAACTCATTTTCTGAAGAAATCAAACCCAATTTTTTTTAGAAAATCTCTCTCCTTGTAAATATTCCTTAAAAACACCAAAATACTTTTGTTTTTGCTTAGATCTTTAGAATTTTATTCAAAAATACCAAAAAAAAATGGAAAATACAAAGAAAAGAAAAAATAGTTTTGAAGACCTCCTTTTGGAAAACATCTTTTAAACTAAAACTTTTTTTTCGAAAATACTTTTGAAAAGGACCGCCTTTTGAAAAGGGTTTTAACAAATTTCCTTTAGGGCGTTTTTGGACTCTCGCTCCTCTCTTTCCATCGCACCCTCACAGGCCCTTCCAGAACCCTCTTCCCCATCTTTGACCCTTCATCGCCAAACCCTCCATGGCCATTCTCCACCCTCCATCACCAACGGCCATCACCTTTTGTCCACCCTTCATCTCCAACAGAAACCCCTTCCCGATGGTTCTTCTCTTCCGCTAAAAAGGCACGGAAGGGGAAGGAGAAAGGAGGAGGAAAAAGATCTTTCCACCACACCATGATCCATTAACATCCATTTTTTTTCTGTTTCCCCACCGCGCATCGCCCTTCTTCATCTCCACGATCCGCTGCCCTCCGACCCTTCTCAACGTCTTCCATGCTCTGAAAGAATTAATCAAAGTTCCTGCAAGCAAAATACAGGAGGCGCCTTTCCTGCTTCAATTAATATAAACCAATCTGGTAAGCATCCTCCCTTTTTGTTTTCCCGATTCATATCTTGTTTTCTTCGTTTTAGGCACCATTGGCGCACTCTCTGTAACATCAATTTTCATGTAGCAAATTGATTTACAGACTTGCAATATAAAGGGTATCACTGTATTCCAACATTTTTTTTACCCTTTTTTTCTTACTTTTTTTTTTTGAATTTATTCCAATCTTGATCATCGGTTAATTGCAGTTAATGTGCTAATATCAATTTCTTGTTTTACATCAGATTTTTATGTGATATAGATAGTTATATATCCTTGATTTCTATTCTGTGCATTCTCTTTCATGACTGATCGATCTGAATGGTCGAGAGGGTCTAAGATTTCTTGTCTATTCGTATTTGTTTTAACTTCTGTACGAATATTGAATTACATTTGATTTGATCTACTTCCATTGGTTTGAGCATCTGGCCATTTATCGTGATGGGTTGTTACTGTCAATTAATTGTTCACTTAGTGGTCGAGAGGGTTCCATTGGTTGTTACTGATCCATCTACTTGCATTATTAACTTTTCAATTAATTGTTAAAACTCTTTGCCTCCTTTGCTGACCACCTGTTATTTACACTCATTGATCTCCTTGTGAGGGTTCGCGTATTTGGTCTATCAACAGAGTTTTGAACCCACAGATTCACTTGTTGGTTTATGCATTTGATGTATTAATAATCACTTAAATTTGTTGGTTAATTGCTAGGTTCATGTATTTGGTTTGATAATTGCAGTGTGAATCCATTAATTTGTGCACTTCAATTATACTGTTTGATCCACTGATTATTTGCCTAGATCATGGAATCCTACTTTGTCACTTCCATCTACATTTTTCCCTGTAACATGATAATCATTTGCACTTCCTCTTCCCAATTGCTTATTATCTAGTGTGTTCATTTGTGTCGGCTCATCGATAATCCAGGAAGCATGGTCCATCATTTTGTATAGTAGCAGAGTGTCTTGATAACTGGCTAATTAGTGCTATATCAGATTCTGTGCGTTCTGATCCTTTTCGTAGCTGTGGGTTATCAAAGTTTGTTAGTGTGCTTATTCCAAATATACCTGTCGTATTTCCCTTGATACTGGTCATTCCTCACATTGTTGGTGATCATAACATGGCTATGTCATATGAAGCCTGGTGCAGAAGCCACAACACTTGTATTTATAAATAGTGGAAGGATTCGCAAAGGAAGGAGCAGTTCCTTTGTTGGTTATTTTTTAGGCAGAGCCACTGGAAGCTGTAAATAGAGATAAAAAAAATTAATAAGCACGTCCTTCCTTCTGGAGAAAGGTCTAAATCTGCTCACAAAAGAAAAACGACGGGGTAGTGTCTTATGTTGTGATAGCTTTCAAATGGCTAAACCTACGGTTTAATGCAGCTAAAGTCCACCTTGCTGGGATCGACAAAGCCAGTGGGCAGGGGTTGGCGTTCAACAAAGTCAATTGGTTGAGGCTAATTGTGATGCAGGACTAAATTGTGGCACGAGTTAGCTAGCAAAAGGCCCATTTGCGGATGCTGTGTGTTACCTACCTGGGAATGGATTCATAGTGTAAAGGCATTGATTCATCGTTATACTGTCACACCTCACCATGCATCTCCTTTTTGATACAGTGCATTATCGAGTTCTGCATTTTTGCCCATCTCTATTAATACCGCAATACTGCACATCTTGTGGCACTTACCTATCACCACCAATTACACATATTCTGTACATTCACGGTGCAACAGTGGTTGTCTGCACTTTACTTTGCCTAAATCACCTCGTTATCTTCTTCTGTGACTTCATTTATATCTATGCACAACCCACATCCAGTTCCAAACACTTGCAGGTTATTTCTCTTTGTGTACATCTTAGCAATATGAAAGTTTGAAGGCTGGATTCTTTTCCTTGAACAAGTGGGCAGGAATTTAGGGACATACAGGTAACCCTCATGAGATGTCGATATGAGTTCAGGGCAAATTGCCAGGAATTTGTAGATCTGACAGTTGTAAGGTGACCATTTGCTTATTGATGATGTTTGTTACCTTTGCATCTGCTGAAAGCTTCCCCTACACCTTTCGTTAATTTTCTACATATTTCATCTTAATCATGCATTTTATATGAGTTGCTTTGATGTCTTCTTTTTATAATCGTTGTAATTTTGAAAAGATTTTTATATGTAAAACTTGTGAAAACCAGACATCAAATAATAAAAATCGGTTCTCACTAGTGGATGAGACCGGGTCGAACTCAGAGAACCGGAATATTTCGTATTCAAACACACAAATCTAAACTAATCTTTATTGTCGAATTATTGAAATGTAAAATGTTCAAGAAAGGTAAAAACAACTAACTATTACAACAAATGAATACCCTTCGCAGAGGGCGTAAAGTGCAATATTTACAAACCCAATTAAATTCCTAATTCTAAACTGAAAAGTAAAAAGAAGCTCTACTCTTCGTACTTCATGTCACGTAATCACTTCCACTCCACTTCTGTGCTATCCTGCACAATTCAAATGAACACGAGCAGTACAAGAGAGAAAAGTAAAAACTATACTAAACACAGTTTATGCTAATTCAATGCTAAAACATGAAAGCAATCTATTGACAAATAACTAAGTAATCAATTACAACTAATACCTAATTAACAACACAGAAACTGGAAAGTTGAAACACCAAGGAAATGAGGGATTTACAGAAAACAAGGAAATAATATGTAAAATAAGATGGAAACACAAAATTACTGAATTGAAAAAGACATGAAATCACTGTATTAAAAAAAATGGAAAATGAATGTAAAAACAACAATAAAAAAAACTAAATGCTTTGAAAAACAGACAATTCATGAAAGACAGTAAGTTTAGTAAAATGAAGAACAAATACTAAAAAAACTTAAACTACATGAAACTCAGAATTTGAACCAATGAAAAATAAAATTTCAGAAACGTATGTAATACTGAAAAACTACACAGAATATCAAAGAATGAATAGCAGAGACAAATTGCATACATGATTAAATGAAGCAAAACAGAAAAAAATTACTTGAAAATAGGAAATCATGGAAAAATTGCAACGAGGAATGAAATGAAAGCACAAAACAGGAATCAGAATTGAAGACAGAAAAACTGAAAATAAAAAACAGGTATTGCTATGAAGAATTAAACTGAAAATCAAAAACTAAAAAAATATAAGAATGAACAAATAAGAAATCGAGAAATTCACAAAATGAGGCAGCAGACATTTAAAACAAGAAAGCCACTAAAATAACCAAAAATTGAATTCAAAAACTAAAAAAATGAAGTAATAGAAAAACAGGAAGATGACAGAATTGAAAAAACATGAAAACTAGACAATGAAAATAGAAAATTAAAAAAAATGACAGCAAACAAGACATAAAATGAAAATCAGATCTATGCTAAAGATGAAAACAACAATTGAAATAGTTCCAGAATTAGGAAATAAGAATCTACTGCAATGAATGAAAATTGTAAAAATGAAATGCGATAACGAATGAAAATCAAACAATGAACAACAAGAAAAATGCAATGAAATGAAACAACTGGAAGATGATGATGCATAAAATCAAGAATGAAGAGATGATGCTAAGTTCAAAGTTCAATTTACAAGTTTTTTTTTTTTTTCTGAAACAAAACAGAAACAGATAGATGATCATTTGAAAAGAAAGAAAAAGACAAAGAAGAAGAAGAAGAAGAAGAAGAAGAAGAAGAAGAAGAAGAAGAAGAAGAAGAAGAAGAAGAAGAAGAAGATGTAGAAAACTTACCGTGAACAGAGGGGTTAGAAAAGAGTGGCGACCTCCACCTCGTGCGCTGCTGCCGACTGAAGAAATTTGCCACCGGATCGAGGATGAGAAGAGAAAGGTAGGGGAAAAAAGAGGGAAAAGAATCCGGAAGAAGAGAGAGGGAAAAGATTTGAAACAGAGGGGGAAAAAGAAACAATGGCGCACAGGATGAGAGACGCCTTTTTTTTTCTTCTGTTTTTGGGTTTTAAAGAGCCCAAACCGGCTTGAACGGGTTTGTAACTCATTTCAGTTTTATTTTTATTTTTTTAGTTTTTACAAAAAGCAAACCGGTTTGAACCGGTTTATTTTATTTTCAGTTTAAAAAAAAAAAACACAAACCGTGTAAACGAGTTTGTTTAGAAAATTTCAAAAGTTAAAAACTTTGAAAACAAAACTTATTTATTTACAAAGAAACTCATTTGAAAAAAAAATTTAAAACTACTCTAACTATTTATATTTATATTTAATTTTTCCTTTTCTAAAAAAAAACAAACAACTAAAATCATTTTATTAACAATATAAAACTATTTTTCTCCATTTTTTTTATTTTTTTATTTTTATTGAAAACTAAAACTAAACTACTATGTTAATATGAAACATTAAAATATGTACTAAAATATACAAATAAAGCTATTTTTCATACATTTTCTGTTTTGAAATCATTTTAGCTCATTTAACGAAAACTAGCATAAACTTGGGCTTTTAAAACATTTTTTCATAAAATCATTCATATTTTAATGTTAATTCACCTTGAAATATATGCATGATCATGCTTGAATGAATTAGTGTCTGCATATCACTTGATATGAACATCCCTTGGCTGAACATGGGAACTCTGCAACTAGTTCAATTCATACAATCAGTGAAACTGAATTACCATCCAACACCCCCTTCTAATTCCTCATAATCTCGATTTCTTTGAAACTTTTGTATAAATTACTTTGTTTACTTGAGTTGGCTAACATGTGGAACTGTTATTTGTTTCATTTTTATTCCTCGTTCCTCCTGTGAATTGAATAAATCCCAGTTTCGTTTTTTTTTTGGGCATGGCCAACTGGACTGGTATATAGTGCCGGCTGGGAGAATTTCGAGGGACTAGTTGAGGTTACTATCTTGATTCATTGCATCATATATGCTAGTTCGTACATGACATGGCATGTGTTAACTTGTACAGTATAGATATTGCATATTTTTGTTTTACATATCGGATGCATCACATAGGTTACTTTTTCTACATGCATCAACTGTATTATATGCATTAATTTACACTATTCATCATCACATACCCACATCAGCCATGGCACCATCTCCAGCCCATGCCGACCGTTTACAACATGTGGAAGATTAAGCTCTAGTTCATGTCCCACCATCAGCACATATAGTCAAAGCCCACCAATTCTCTGGTATAGGGTATTCGGCAACACCCTCATCTCTCCCTACCACCACACTAATTAGTTGTTGGATTCAATACATGAATATCAATGATGGCCACTTTCTCGACCATTGTGCTAATGGGATTCCTGTATTATCCTCAACACTTGCACAGGGCACATGCATGTTACTTCAGGCCATTTTTCAGCCCTTGCACATCAGTACCCTTAACTATAGGCCGTCTGTTGCACCTAACAGAACATCTTTTTAGGTCGCAGTCACCTTCCCTTCGCAGCCTCCATCAACAATTTACCATAGTTATACACAATGCAGGGCATAGTTAACCGGTACAAGTACACTTCTTTGTTTAACATGTCATTCTTATGTAGACTAATGCACCATTTTCCTCTAGACAGTTATGTATCATCTAGCACATCTCATATGCACTTTGAATTTTGTTTTTACATTTGCATAATATATCATGTAGACACATAGATAACTTGGATTTTTGCAGAAAGTGTATGGAAGATGTTATTTCTTCTCTTAGTTTGGAAATTGTAATATCAATTCTATGATGTAATAGCTAGGCTATAATGAGAATTCTATATTTCAAGCACTAGATTAGAATGAATGAGCATATAAATAACATTTGTTTCATTATTTTCCTTTAAATGGAGACACGAATGGCACGTGCACCACTCTAATAGGAGGTGATTAATCCTAAGTTGATGATTTGCATCAATGGCCATAGTCAGGATGTGAACAAAACTTAGGATTTCATCTTTTATAGAATAACACTGGATTCACATTGGATCCTCTTCAAAATCATTATATTTACAAATATTTTCTTATTTTATTAGAGTTTAATTTAAAATTAGCTCAAAATATATATCAATGGCCATAGTCAGGATATATTGAGAGTTAATTTAATCTTAAACTCTGTAAAGCACCAAAATATATCATATTCTTCACCTGAATTCAAATATGATTATTATATAATATATTCAATGACCATAGTCAGGGATATATTATATCTTCAATCCTATTTGCATTATTTAAAGAATGAAATATGATTTGCAAATCCAATTTCAATTTTTTTTATTTCATTCATCATTTAGGATAGAATTGCATCATATTTTCAAAATTCTTTTTTTCAAAAACCCAAGTGATCTTGAATATCTTTCTTCAAGTTTCTATTTCAAATTCAAATTCTATCTCATTGTGAAAGATTCAAAATTCGATTTCAAAGTCCAAATTGACTTTGAAACTTCCGATTCATGTTATATTCAAAACTTCAATTTTCAAATCAAAATTCAAACTTCAAAGTTCAATTTAACTTTGAAGTTTTTGATTCATCTTCTGATTCACAATCAAGTTTATTTTCTTATCTTCAAATTCAAAATCAAAGTTTGAAATTGATTCTGAATCTCAGAATTTGACTCTTCCTAAATTTTAAATTCAATATGGGTTTTCAAAACCCAGATCCATCTTCAAAAGTCCCATCTGGACTTTCAAAATCCAAATTCGAAGTTATAATCCAATCCCAACTTGGATCCAGATTTCCCAAAAGCAATCTCCACTTTTGGATCTCAGATTTCAGATCCAAATTTTATTAAGGATCCAGAATTCAATTCCATCTTGGATTCCAGATCTCAGATCCGAAATCCATTTTAGTATCCAGAACCCCACTCCATCTTGGATCTCAGACTTCAGATCCAAAATCCATTTTTGGATCCAGAATCCAATTCCATCTTGGATTTCAGACTTCAGATCCAAATTCCATTTAGGTTCCGAAATTCAACTTTATCTTGTATCTTAGACTTCAGATCCAAATTCCATTTAGGATCCGGAATTCAACTTTATCTTGTATCTTAGACTTCAGATCCAATTCCATTTTGGATCCCGAATCCAGCTTCATCTTGAATCTTAGACCTCGGATCCTATTTTTATTTAGAATTCCAGAACCAGGATCCAATCCTATCTCGGATCTCGGATCTAGTTCCATCTCGGAAATTGGACTTCAAATCAAAATTTCATTCTAGATTTTCAAATCTAATTTCATTCTCAGTTTTCAAAGCCAATTTCAAATTTATTTCTCAAGCCTAAATTCCAATTCAAACTCCTGTTTAGATATTGAATTCAAAATCGATTCTTGAAAACTGATCCAAATTCAAAGTCTATTACGACTTTGAAAATCATTCTTATTTCAAAAATTCTAATTCTAAATTCTTTTCTATTCATCCATAGACTTATCTCTCCAAATCCAAGACTTGGAAATTCCATTCTCTTCTCCCATATCTATTCAAAATCTAAAATCAAAATCAATCCTTTGAATCCTTTCTTCACTCCATTGTCAAGTTCATCTCAGAAAACTTGGAAATTTTTAAATCATTTTTCCAAAAAGAGCATACATCTTTGCATTCACACAAGTATGATTCTTTGTGCATTTAGACTTAGGATAAATTCTTAGATGATATTTTAGCAAAGCAAAAGGCATAAATTCGATCCTTGATTCGATTACCCCCGGTAAAGGCGCCAAGAACGGTCGAACCTCGTAGCGACGAGCGAATCCCGTCTCTCCATTTTTCTCGCAGATTTTCAAAACGGATGCGAGTAATTTTAAAATAATTTTTGAAATTCTTGGTCAGATGAGACCTTGTAAAAGAGTTCCTCTCTCTTCTCTCTTTTTCTCATTCTCTTTTCTTTTCTATCTTTTTTTCCAACTTTAAAAAGAAAATAGAGACCAAAAAGGCGAAGAGAATGAAAAGAGGAACAAGAGGAAAAGTTTTGCATGATCACAGAAGTTGGCGACCGTGATGAGACTCGTCTTCGTCTGGTTGAATCTATGCATTTTTTCTTTTGCTTTAATATTATCTAAGTCTTTATTCTATAATTGTCAGCTTCATTTCCATGCAAACCTTAGGAGCCTAGACTCTGTCCTAAGCTGACATTATTGCATATAGGATCTAAGTATGGTTTGGTAGGACCATATTGAGGAGATTATTCCATGTTCACATTAGATTTAGGTTTTAAAATACAACTCTCCTCAATTTTAGGGATTGAATGGAAACAATGTATGCAAGTGTATGCTTCTCTTTATTTAAATTTTATCTTTTTAGGACTTGCATTAGAGCTTTCTGGATTTCTTGCATGTTGAGCATATTTTTGAAAACATCCCTACCTATATTGTCCCGGTCTTTACGTTGCTGGACTGTCTCACTGAACCATAGTTTGGGAGAGAGCCTCATAACTGGACCACTTATTTGGCTCCACGCCCCCCTACCACGTACCTAAGGGCCATAGTCCGAGGTATATCGGTAGGTGCTCAAGGATGTTGAGAAACCATTACCTTAGAACCGAAGAAATATTTTTATGCCACGTACTTCGAGCTTCGGCTTGAGTATAGCGGAGTACCTTGATTGGAATCAGATGATTTAAATCTTAGAGTTAGGATTAAGGTCCTACAAGCCATTTCAAATGTTGCATTTAGAGTCAGCTTTAGGGAGTGTTGTTTGTGCATCCTTGTTTGTACATCTGTGATTGTATGATATTTTATATTCCTTATATTTTCCCAAACCCTGGGTATATGTTATTCAAAATTTCCTCTTTGTTTTTAAAACCCAGGTGTATTTTTTTCTTTTTCTTCTTATTTCTTCAAATTCTTCTGATCCTGCCTGCAAATTCTTAAAATTTTAAATCTTTACCATTTATTTCTCAAATTCATTTTCCCTCTTATATTTTCAAAGTATCTTATGATTCTATTTTTCTTGTTTATCTTTTCATAAATAAAATCTCTTTTCATCAAGAGATGTCATTTTTAGCATTTTTTTTTCTCATGTTTTTGGCTACTCTCCCTTGCAGAGTAAGAACGCAATTGTCATAGATTCTATGACGACTCAATCCCTAGTAATGAGATACAATTTTTTAACATATTTTGACCTAATCCTTCCTCTTGTGAAAACTTCTTCCAAAAATTTCTTTAGTCTAAAAGCCTCCACTTTCCTCTGCAGAAAGCATTGATATTCAAAAATGGTTCAAAAAAGGACAAGAAAGGAGACTTTTCAGCAATTCAGCGACAGTGAAATAGAGGGAATGAACTCTCCTAGGTCATCCAAAGGACAAAGCCAGGACAAAGAAGATGATGTTGATCCAGTTATCTACGGTTTGTTCCAGAAGATGATGGCCAAGATAGTGTCAGAACATGCCGAAATTAGTTTGAAAAGGGCAGTCCCTAAGAGCAAACTGAAAAAGAAGGCTGTGAAAAAGCACGTCAGAATCATAAAAAAGAAGAGGCAACCGGACAATACTTCTTAGGGGACTGAATCTGAGGAAGAAGAAACAGAAGAAGAGGAACAGTCTGTGTTCAGTCAGAATCCTGTGAGACAATTCATAAAGATAGTCACTGAAGAGCCTGAATCCGTCAGCAAGCCCAAGTCTGGGATTCCAGCAGAGGACCTGATGAGCAAGCAAATGAAGGAGATGAATCGAGCAATCAAGGACATTCAAGCCAAGAGTAAGGGAAAGCAGACCTACACTAACGAGGATTTTTACGATGGCCTAGATGAGGATGATAACCTGGAGAATCTTCCTCGCAAGTTTCTTAAGTTTGACGGGACTGGCAATCCTAAGGCTCACCTAGCCACTTTTTATGCGGAATGTTGTCGTTTCAGAAAGGACAACAGGGCTCTGTTCATTTGCTTTCCCCGCAGTCTAGAGGGTGTAGCGGCCAGGTGGTATGCTGACCACATCAATCCTATCGAACTACGAGAGTTCGATAAGGTAGTAAATTTGTTCATCAAACGCTTCTTATTTAACACTGAAGCTTCACCTACACTAAATCATCTTTACAACACTGAAGCAATCATTTTTATCAATTCTTTTGATTCTTTGTCAATTTTATCAATTTTGTTGATTTTGTCAACTTTTATTTTAATACACCCTTCAGGTTAAGGGTTAAACCTGAACCTCGTTCTTTGAGGTATGCCCCTTTGAGGTTAAGGGATAAACCTAAATTATTTTCCATAAATTCCTCAATTCTCATCAATCTTTATTGTATTCTTCTTCAAGATAAGGGATAATCCTGAAGCCATCATAAATAATTCAAATCTTAGACCATCTTGGGTCAAGAATCTTGAACAAATCCCCCATCTTTATCATGATTATCAGAGTCAATTCATAAATTTTGTCGATCCCTCCAAGATCTGACTTCCAGGTTAAAATTATTTCTTTCCCATCTGAGTTCCGACTTAGACTTTTGTTTTTCCCTTTTTCTTTTTTAAAAAAAGTTTTGGGTTCCGACTCGGGCTTTCCCCTTTTATCTTTTGTTTGAAGTTCCGGGTTCTGACTCAGACTTTACGCTCATGTTAGAACCAATCGTTGCTTTAAAGATTCAAGTTTTTAAACTCGAATTTTCTATTTTATCTTTTATTTTTAAGATCCGGGTTTCGACTCGGGTTTTTCCCATTTATATTTCGTTTGAAGTTCTGGGTTCCAACTCAGACTTTTTTTTTAATCCAATGCTCGTGTTGGAACCAATTGTTGCTTTAAAGATTCAAGTTTTCAAACTCAGATTTTCCATTATATCTTTTATTTTTAAAAAATCCGGGTTCCGACTTGGATTTTCTCTTTTATATTTCGTTTGAAGTTTCAAGTTCCGACTCGAACTTCATTTTGGATCCAATGCTCATGTTGGAACCAATCATTGCTTTGAAAATTCGAGTTTTCAAACTTGGATTTTTCATTTTATCTTTTATTTTTAAGATCCGGGTTCTGACTCAGGTTTTTCCCTTAAATATTTCGTTTGAATTTCTGGGTTCCGACTTGGACTTCCTTTTGGATCCAACACTTGTGTTGGAACCAATCGTTGCTTTGAAGATTCGAGTTTTCAAACTTGGGTTTTCCATTTTATCTTTTATTTTAAGATTTGGGTTCCGACTCGAGTTTTTCCCTTTATATTTTGTTTGAAGTTCCGGGTTCCGACTAGGACTTCCTTTTGGATCCAACGCTCGTGTTGGAACCAATCATTGCTTTGAAGATTCGAGTTTTCAAACTCGGGTTTTCCATTTTATCTTTTATTTTTAAGATCTGGGTTTCGACTCAGGTTTTTTCATTTTATCTTTCGTTTGAAGTTTCAGGTTTCGACTCAGACTTTTCCTTTTGATCCAATTCTCGAGTTGGACTATTTTTTGGTTGAAAGTATGGGTTCTGACTCGGGTTTTCACTCCCTCTCAGGATAAGGGACAAACTTGATTCTCGTTTGTCAAGGTACTTTCTTTCCCCTTCAAAATAAAGGATAATCATGAAATACTGACAATCATTCCCGCTTCGATTTTCAAATGTCTTAAGAATGCTGGTCTTCTTTTCAACTCTAAGTTGAAAAATCCAGTGCTCATACTGGTGCATTTTCAAAATTCAGTGCTCATACTGGTACATTTTCAAAAATCTAGTGCTGGTACTGGTGAATTTTCAAAATCCAGTGCTCGTACCAGTACATTTTCAAAAATTCAGAGCTCATATTGGTCTATTTTAAAACCTAGTGCTCGTACTGGTGCATTTTAAAAAATCTAGTGCTCGTATTGGTGCATTTTCAAAATCCAGTGCTCGTATTGGTGTATTTTCCAAAATCCAATGCTCATATTGGTATATTTTCAAAAATCTAGTGCTCGTATTGGTACATCTTTCAAAATCCAGTGCTCATACTGGTGCATTTTTTAAAATCCAGTGCTCGTACTGGTGCGTCTTCAAAAATCCAGTGCTCGTGCTGGTGCCTTTTCAAAATCCAGTGCTTGTACTGGTAGGTCAGCGCTCGTGGTAGTGTCTGCCTGACTGATCAGTTAGCCCCCCAGGTTCAGTTTTTGCACTAACCGCTCATCAACAATTCAAGCGCTAAATCTCAATTCCAACCTTCAGGTTACCATTCTATAAGAAATCATTCATTTTTCTCTTGCAAAGAACCCTCTTCCAGGGAGAGTTTGAGGGAGCTCGTTTCTTTCGCATGCAATCATTTTATTGTTTGCAAGAACTCTTTTTGAGGGAGAGTTTGAAGGGACTTGTTTCTTCGCAAACTATTTGCAAAACAACAACCCAATTTTTACACAAAGGAACCCTTTTCTAGGGAGAGCTTCGACGAAAGCCCGTTTCCTTTTATGGCCCCCAATTTCTCATTTTACCACCCCCTTCACAGAGGACCCTCTTCTAGGGAGAGTGTGCCGGACTCGTTCCCCTGTGATACTCTTTTCAACCTCATTTTCGGCCGCCTTTCCATAAGAGAAGTCTAGAGATAGGGAGTTTTGACGAAAACGTAATTTCTCTTCAAAAGTTTCATTTTACAAACACCTCCACTTCAAGAAAGAGAGAAGTATTTCCTATTTCCCATTCAGGTAAGGGTCAAGCTTGAGTTTCTCTTTTTGGGGAAAAAGAGAGGAGAATTTTGTCACGGATGTGTCAATTCGATGTCAAGCAATTCCTTTCATTAAAGATTTCTATAACATTTTGCCAATTTGCTACCAAAATAGTTGTTGATCTCAAAGCTTTTATTGCACAAAGAATTACCTTGAACTACCTTCAATATTGTTTTCAAAAAAAAAAGACTTTTACGAAGAAAGAAGAGAATTCAAGTTTTTCTGTTGGTCAACCAAGAGGATGAAGAAAAATCTTTGATATGACCGGGAAAGAAAAATTCAATGATGTTGAAAAGCCGTAAGTGAATTGATATTGATCATAGCTATGGCACATTCTTAAAGACCATTCTTCTGGCAATAAGGCAGTGAAAATATCCTGAGCGATAAAAAGAATTCACTCAATCCATATCTTCTCAGTCATTTAAGCTGCAATCAAATATCTGCAAAAGGGATCTCTCAATTGTCGTCAAGTTGAAGACGAATATGCGAGCTAGACCCCCGGGTCCAAAGAAGATTTGGATCATCTCCGAGATGAAGAAGTTTGTGACAGATACTTCCAGGGAAAGTTTAGATCACCGTCAAGATGAAGACGAATATGATGAACCTCCCGACAAACCCTAAAGGATATTTGATTTATGCCATCATCAAAAGATTCTTAACCTAAGAAATAATATCATCAATATAACTCCTGAGAAAAAGAAGGATTGGAGCATCTCCAAGATGAAGAAGTTTGTGACGTACCCTTCACAGAAAAAAAGAAAAGTCAGGACATCTCCAAAATGAAGAATGATGTAATAAAGTTTTCTCCAAAACCCAGGAAAGCTCAATATCTCAAAAAAAGTGCCAAAAAGATCATCGCGAGTAAAACTCGGATATCAAACTGCCAAGAATCTTCTTTATTTATGTGAAATTCCTCTATCAATATATTTTCACTCAATTGCTTTTATAAAACTGAGAATATTTCCTCTTTTCATATCAAGGAAATGGATAGCTTTCTTGAAGAAACTCAACAACAACAAATTTGAATCTGATTCTTGATTCTACGGAGTTAGCCTAATTGGAGGTAATACTCTAGATAGAAAGAGGTGATATTTTTTGCACTAAACGTGCATATTTCAATTATTTTTTGAGTCTATAACAAATTTTGCTTCTTATTGGCAATATTTTCTAGCTATCCCAACATGAAGCAAGAACTTGATGTCCATTTTGACATATCCTGGCGTTGTCCCTCATTAAGACTGGAAAGTCCTTCCTTTCTGTTTTGATCTGAGTGCTTAGGCTCTCGGATCTGCACACATTCCTGTGTTTCCCAATGTCCCGCCATAGACAGTTCCCGCTCAGGATAATGGTTAAACCTGAACTTTCTGCAAGAGGTCATCTGTTTTAAAAGTTATTTTAGTCTCAGCAATGAGATGCCAAGATCAATCCCTTTTTCCAGCTTTAGGGACCCCCATTTTTCTCCTTTTGCAAACCTCTCTTGGATTTGTTGTGCAAAATTCAAAGGTCCCATTGTAGTTTCCTCGCTCTTCGAGGATTCTGTATCCATTCAGGTTAAGGATTAAACCTGTTACTACGCTTCTTGAGGTATCGTCTCCGTCAGCTTAAGGGTTAAGCCTGAACCTCGTCTTTGAGGTATCGTCATGCTCAGGATAAGGGCTAAAACCTGAATTACAAAAGGTCACCTATTTTAAAAGCTATTTCAGTCTCAGCAATGAGATGCCAAGATTAATCCCTTTTTCCAACTTTAGGGACCTCCATTTTCGTCCTTTTGCAAGCCCCTCTTGAATTTGTTCGTCCAAATTCTGAAGGTCCCATCATGATTTCTTCGTTTGAGGATTCTATATGGTCGTCCCTTTCAAGTTAAGGGTTAAGCCTGAACCTCGCTCCTTGAGGTATCGTCCCCTTCAGGTTAAGGGTTATGCCTGAACCTCGCTCCATGATGTATCTTCCGTTCAGGTTAGAGTTAAACCTGAATCTCATTTCGACGAGGTAGTTCTCTCAGTCCCATCATGGTTTTTCCCGTCGTGGAATCCATGCTCTTCGTATCCATCCAAGAAAGGATCATACTTGAGCTTCATCTCATGAGGCATTTTTCTTAAAAAATGTCCCATCAGAGTCTTCATGTATTTTTCTCATTCAGGTAAGGGTTGAACCTGAAAGTTATCTTGATATATCTTCGTCCCATCCAGGTTAAGGGCTAAACTTGAATCATTCCAAAAAGCTTATCTTGTCTCACCCATGAGACATGATCAAAATTCTTATCTTCACTATTCCGAGATCTTCACCCAAAGTCCCATCACTATTTCCTCACTTTCTGTTATCCAGTTATATCATTTTCGAAGATTTCGTCTCCCCAAAGCCATTCAGGATAAGGTATTGAGTCTGAGAATTATGATTTCAAAGTAAATTCTTCCACACCCAGTTTGGGTTCTCTAACTGGGGCATTTTTCAAAATTTGGAGTGTTTTCTTTGCCACTAAGCTCGGCCTTCAACCAACTTAGTAGCAAAGAGGGGCATCTGTGAACACCCCAAAAATTTCAAAAATTATAAAAAAATTCCCTTTTTGCCTCTGCCCCCCATTTTTTGAGTAATTGAGTCAATTCTGATCAAAATTCTAGTTATTTCTAGGATTCACTGAAATCCAAATCCATTCTCTATATCTGACTCAATTTCGAGTCTGGATCCAGTATCAAAATCCAAATCTAAGCCCCATTATCCAATTTTCAAAAATATCAAAAATAATCTTTGAATGGCTTAGACAGTCCACCCGGTGTTTATTTGGATCCACTGCTCTGTGTTTCTTGATTTGATGTTTAAAACTTGAATATTTCTTCAAAACTCAGATCCAAACCCATTTTCTAAAGAAATTTCCAAAGAATAACCCTAAATTCTTAGAAAACCCTTCTTTTGTAAATATTTTTAAAATTTTTAGCAAAAATAGTTTAAAACCCTTTATTTCTCCATAGTTTTAGAATTTTTATTTCAAAAACACAAAAAAATAGAAAATACAAAGAAAAAGAACAAAAAAATAAAAAATAGAAAATAGAAAATAGAAAAAGAAAATAAGAAAAAGAATGGTGTAAAAGCCCCTTTTGAAAAATTATCTTTTTGATAAAACCTCTTTTTAGAAAACTTTTGAAAGGAGCCTTTCTTTCAAAAAATTTTGAAAACTTCATGGTCCCAATTTGAAAATTTTCTAAGGGTCCCTCCCTATAAAGAGAGACCGTGGGGAAGGGGGTCGATCATCCACTTTTCCCATTGCCTCTTGATCCATCGCCATTGCCTCCATCGCTTCTCCCATTTCCCCTCCCCTTTCTCTCAAGTTCTTCCCTCTGGTCGGGCGAAGAGAATCAACACTTCCAGCAATACAAGAAAGCCAGAAGTTCGATCCTCTTTGCTCCATTAGAACCATGGTAAGTGTCGTTCCTTCCTCTTTTCATTTTTTTTTCTTCTCTAATTTATTTTCAATTTTTCTTATTTCGGTCCCCATTAACGTATACCCTATAAATTCGATTTGCATATGGCAATATCGGTTTACATAGTGCAACATCAACAAAATCATTATATTCCGACATTTTTCCTATTTTGTTTTGTCTTTCCTTTCGTTCTTTCCTCTTGTTTGCAATTTATCTTGGTTTCCTTCAGTTTACGCAAATCTAAATATGTGTTTATGTTGTTTGAATCCGATGGTGTCTTGTAGCTTATCTGGACCCCTGGTTGATCTCTGTTCATGCTCTCCGTTGTGAGATCTGATTTTATTTTTGTTTTATTCAATCTCATTAGTTCAATTTTAACGACATATGGTTTTGATTTTCCTTGATTTACCTTTTGCATCCCATGCCAGATGATCGATTGACAAATCAAAGGGGGGGTTTCCATTGCAGCTTTCTGTTCATATTTTTTTTTGGTTTGATTCCCTCATTCTTGCATTTCTTTAGTTTCTTTTACCATTAATCGTAAAATTTCATCTATGTAAATAAGAATTTCTGTTCATTCTCTGGGGCTTAGGACTATGCTGTAGTAGTGTATTAATTTCCATTTCGAATTTGCGCCGTAGCATTCATTTCCAGTTTGCGTTTTTTGTATTATTACAAGTAGCGGATCATGCTACAACAAATTTTCTGTTTTACTTTGATTTAGTGGCATTTTAGATGCTTTTAGTTCATTTTCTTTTTTCATTTTAATTGCATTTTTAACATTTGGTTGGTCCAGACATATAGGGGTCCCTCCAATTTCGTTTGATTTGGATTACCGTGTTGCATAGTCAAAATCATCGATCATCTTTATGTAGTGCCTGCGTTTTGTCGACCTATCTTGCATATGCATGCTTTGATTCAGAGCAGCATCACATTATCCATCTCATTTTACCTATCATTCATTAGAATTTTATCTCATTGTATTCGTAAAGATTTTAGGATATAATCCATCTTGTTTCTCATCTTGCTTTAGTTTATTCCATCATCCTTTGCATTTATTTGTGATGGTCTAGATTACTTGTTCCATTCCATTTTTTTTTGTTTTTTTATACACATCAGATTTTATATTCTATGTTATGCCTAGTTGACCTTTTGGCTATATTTTTTCTTTATTCCCTGTATGGTGCCCCTCTACTGGGTATAACATTTTGAGCATTTCCTGTTTTCTGTATCATAGTCTACCTGCTACATGAATCATCTGCATCATATTTATAGCATTCATCATTGAATGGTGTCTCCTTTCAAGTGTGAAGGGAAGTCTTTATTAATGTGAAAGAAGCTTTTATATAATAGCATCCTTTTCTTTAGTCTCGCTTGCCTCCATTTTTGAAGTCGAGATTCCAGGTTGGCGTTTGATTCAAATTGTTCTACTTTTATGGCCATTGTCTGGCTTTGCTTCCATGTTTGGGACGTTCTGCTTGAACTATCTATGGTCAAGATTGTCTCAAGAATACATGTACGAATGCCCATTGAATCTCACACTACACTGCAAAATATCTTCAAGTTGTATAACCTGTTGTAATGGTGGACCTCAACACCTCTGTTCGCTTCATGACCCCAATTTTTATTCCCAGCCAATAAAACCCACTCGATATAAAATGGATTCCTGAATTTTGTTCGCTTTAGATCTCTGGTTAATGATGCTGCTGAATCATTCTTCAAGAATGAAATACGTCAGAGGTTGTTTGTAACAATTATGTTGATTCTAGCTAGTTAAATTGGCTACTCCATTCCTTTGCCTGGCTTTGACAGAAGATTAATTCCTAGAGATTATCTTAGTTTCATTCCTAATTCCGTAAAGGAACTTGGTGATCTTACTGCAGATCTTAGGCTTTCACCTTTCCAGCTAGGGATTAGTCCACATATAACAACATCTATTCTCATGCAGGTACTTTGCCACCTTGTTCCTTCTCTAGTGAAGTTGTGCAAAGAGGGCTCAGATGGTCATGAAAAGATTAAAAGCTACATGTATGTCAATTTTCTAAGCAATGGTGGTTTGCATTACTGAAGGCTGTGATTATGGCACGTTCATCACTTCAATATTATGTACATGCTACCACAAGCAGGAACGCTCCTTGAAGGACCTAATGCCCGGGCAATCTTTGCACTCTGAAACAAGCTCAGTAGTTATCAATGGGGAAGAAAATTTAACAGCTACACATGATTATTCTGATGTATATTATCCACTCCACTTGTACAATCTTCTTACACCCATTCCTTTCACAAATACATGATGTCTTTTTTTTTTTAAATCTGTTGTAGTTTTGAAAATATTTTTAAATGAAAAGCATGTGAAAACTAGACATCAAATAATAAAAACCGGTTCTCACTAGTGGTAGAGACCGGGTTGAACTCAGGGAACGAGATTATTTCGTATTCAAACAAACAACTAAACTATTCCTTATTGTTGAAATGGAAAAAGTACGAAGAAAAGTAAACTACTTGGCTATTACAATGAATGGGTACCCTATACAAAGGGCTTAAAAGATATTATTTACAAACCCAAAATTGAATTCCTAATTCTAAAATAAAAGCAAAAATCTTCTACTCTTGTGCTTCCGTGTCACTCGATCACTTTCGCTCCACTCCTGTGCGATCCTGCACAAATCAAAAGAACACGAGCAATACACGAGATAGAAGTATAACTTATACTAAACTAGCTAAATGCTAAAATATGAAGGAAATTATGCAAGAAATCTAAATGACTAATTATAATTACAAACTAATTAAAACAAACTTATTTTACGTAACTAACACTAACTAATGATTCAGACAACTCAATTAACAACTAATACCTAGTTAACAAAACAGGAAATGAGCTATTGAAAAACAAAGGAAATTAGTGATTTAAAGAAAAACAAGGAAATGACATGTAAAACAGGATGAAAAGCATGAAATTAATGAATTGAAAAAGACATGAAATCAATGTATTAAAAAAACTGGAAAATGAATGTAAAAACAAAAACAGGAAAAACTGAAAAACAGGAAATGAAATGTTTAAAAGAAAGGGAAATGACTTTAAAAACAAAACTGGAAACTGAAAATTAATAAATTACAATGAATAAAAACAAAAAACTAAAATGAAATCAGGTGCTCATCCATGAAATGAAGTTAAAATCTGTTGTAAAATGAAGTTCAGTTGCCGTGAGTGACTCAGATGGACTCAGGTGAGGCAGCTGGATAAAATAAATCACATCTTTCCGGTTGATTGGTTCACGACAACAAGATGCCGATGAAGATGAATTGTCATTTGCCAGCCGATTCGGATAGTTGAGATGCTTTCACGGTGGATGCATACTCAAATTTGGCAGAAACAGACACAGATGATTCCAGAATAGTAGATCAAGTCCGTTTTGCCGATGAACAGAGAATGCCAGTAAACAATGAAATTCTGGCAGCTATAATGCAAATCTGGAAGCTCAGGAAATACAAATTTATGGTCCAATGAATTCAGGCGTGCACTGATATTTAGATGCAATGAAATTCATGAATGATGCTAGATCAAGTGAGAAATGCACATATGAATGAAAATAGAATGCAAAAACAACAAATGTATGAAAAAATTGCAAAACAGGAAGTGCAATGTTGAAGAAAAACAAACAGAAATTCAAAGTAAACAAGAAATTAACAAATGAAAAATAGGGAAATGCGATACAACAGTACAAGAAATAGGATTAGAAAAAAAATAGGGAATTGATGTATAATAGGAATCAAATGAGGAAATCAGCGACATGAAATCAAAATTCATAATAGGAAATGAAAAATCAATATCAATATAACAGAGAAGCAAATTCTAAAATGAAGCTATTCTAAAAACGGGAAAGCACAAACGTAAATTCTAATCTAGAAATCAGAAAGAGATATATACAACATGCGATCTACTGTTTTTATTTTATATTATGAGAAAAACTAAAGAAACGGAGAAGAAAATTAAGGAGAGAAGAAGATGAAAAGGAAGAAGAAGAGGAGAAGAGGACTTACCGTGAACCAGAGGGATTAGAGGAGAGCAGCCTCCTCCCGTACGCCATCGCCGAACTGAAGAGAAGCCTCCACCAGAGAGAAAGAAAGAGAAAGAGGAAGAGGAAGAGGAGAAGATAGGGGAAAGAGAGGAAAGAAGGAGGAAAGAGGGATCCGATGGTGAAGGGGGAAGAGAGGGAAGACAGGGGGAAGAAAATGGTTTTGGTACACAGGGAGACAGGGGAATTTTCCCCCTTTCGTGAATTTAAAACCATTGGGGTAAGTCGTTACACAATTTTTCATTTTTTTTGAAAAACTGCATTCTAAAAAAAGTTTTTACAAAACAACTCATTTTGCCTATGTTTTAAAAAAAAACTAAACTAACTCTATTTTAACTCTATTTAAAAAAAAAAACTAAACTACTATAATTATGTCAAAAACTAAAATATGCATTAAAATGTAAAATAAATCTATTTTTCATGCGTTTTCTATTTTTAAATTATTTTAGCGCATTTACTCAAAACTAGCGTAAAATAGGGGTTTTAAATCATTTTCTCAGGAAATCATGCATATTTTTATATGAAATATCCCTAAAATATATGCATGATCAAATACCCCCATGCTTATATTTTGCTAGTACTCGAGCAAACTAAAAAAATGCAAGAAATCAAACTATCACTAACTCACTTTCGTAGGAATCACGGTTGCATTTAGCACATGCAACAAGCCCTTTCAACCCCTGGGTTACCCTAGTGGATGAGTAAGGTCTCGTGAGGGTTTGCAATGATGCTACCCACAAACATCTCTATCATGTATGCATAATATTACACATCTTCACAACGAGTAGGTAGTTAAAGACCTTGTTTTCACAAATATTTTCTGTTACAAAAAAAAATCAAAACATAATTAGAGTCTTTTATATACCACCACAGAAAAAAAAATTCTTTCACTTTTCTAAATATCACAATTATTTATGTTTTATTCTTGGAAAATCCAATAAAAACAAGTTATTATTTACTTATCCTCACTCATATGTTTTCTACACAGGTTTTCTCAATCACACTTTTAAGCAATGAACTTTTTCTTTTTAAGCTCTTTTCTTTTCTTGATTTTCATTTTTTTCACGCTTTTTCTTTTTGCGAACTTATTTTTATTTTATAGCTTGCGTATGGTCTGATTTTATGCCCTGTGCAATGTCAATATCATCTATACCTTTTTCAATGCATACCAAAAGATATCAACTAAGACATAAAAGTGATTTCCTTCATTTACCTTTTCGATGTGAGAGTCAAACACTTCAACTTGTGTCTGTTCTCAGCTACTAAGGATCACAAAGTTTTACACTCTCCTTTTTGAAATGAAACTCAAAAGCTTCAACTTGCGTCTAAATCTCATCTACTAAGGATTGTGAAATTATCCAAACAACCTAACGCATGCTCTCACTTTTTCACTTTTGAGTTCATTTTTTGCGCTTTTGTTCATTTGCTTAGTTTTTCAAAAATAAAACTGTGTATATTCATATTTGTGATTCAAAATAAACTCTAACATGTATCTATCATCATTTCTTCGAAATCCGCATAAACAACCACAATTTCTAGATCCATGTCAAAAAATTTTTTATGGGGCTTAAAAAGTCCTCTAAAAACATTAAATTTGAAATAACATTCATATAAATTCAAACTCTTTCTTTAAAAACCTACTTTTCATGAGAGATGTGTAAACATGTGCAAGAACGTAAACAGAAATATCAAGGTGTACAAACTCCAGCCTCCCCCATGCTTGAATGACACTGTCCCAGTGGCACTCCCCCATGCTTATATGAAACTACGTGAATGCACATGAGACAAAATAAATGAGGGAAAAGAGTAGAAACAACCTAACATGAATTATAAATGCACGTTCTATAAATACAATGAATGCAATGTATACATGACATGACATGAAAACTCATGAATGAAACAAAAAAAAGAAAAATAAAACCTAATAAAATCTACAAATACGAAGGAAAAAATCTAATACTATACAAGATATGGGTTGCCACCCATAAAGTGCTAAGTTTCATGTCTCCAACCAGACAGATCTCTGAAAAAACCTTCATCGTCCATGAGATCAATGGACATGAAGTTAGGCTCAATCGGGCTCTATGAAGAAAAGAGTGTCATCTGTGACACTACGCACTGTGTTTTCGCCCACTCAACCCCTAAAAGTGATATCATGACTCTTGCTACAAGAAGAACAGAGGTTAGTCTCCTTTGGGAGACTACTCTCAAAATGAGAGTCCAGAACCAAACGACTATCGATATAAAAAACATCAAACAAGTGGTGGCCATGATCCTACTTGACTAGGTCAAGCATCTTTTTCATTTGCACCTCTTGCTTGCTAAAAGCAATCGGCGGTTCGAATGCCTGAGAGACTGGGGCTCGATGAATACATGATGACTGTAGAAGTTGTGGGCCTTGCCCCTTCTCCTGAGGCCTAATGGAGGAGATCGACTCGTCAGTGGGTATGACATTGGGCGCCTGAGTCGATTCCTAAACTGAGTGATACACCTTCCCATTCTGAAGGGATGTAACAGATTTGACCTGCGCAGGGTGTGAATCTATGGGGTGCAGGTCAAATGATATGAAATCCTCTCCCTTTGAGATGACAACAGGCCTACTAGATGGGTTCCCCTTGCTTTGCCTACTAAAGGTCTCAACCAACTGTCCCATTTGAGTCTCTAGCTTGGCTATTGACTGTATATGAGAGCTCAAAACTTGTAATATCTTGTCCTGGAAGGACTGACTAGGCAAAGGCTCATGAGAATGGGGTTGAGTATAAGCAGGTTGGGTTGGGGGATAACTCGATCGTTGAAATCTAGGCGCATAATTGCCTTGCCTGGGTTGGCTCTGGGAAGGGTTAGGGGGTGGACTGATGGGGTGGTTTTGCCATCCCGAGTTATAAGTGGGTGCAAATGAATCATGTACGGGCCTAGCTAAACCTTAGGCAGTATTCACCTGCTCCTGAATGAATTCAGGATATAGCGATGTTGTCGGACACTCTGAAACACAGTGTGCAGGGCTAGCACATAGCTCGCATACTCTTCTTACTGGACTTCACAAAGAATTGGCTAGGAATTGATCTAATTTTCTAGTCAACAGGTCAACCTTGGTACACAAATCTAACTCGGACCCTACTTCAGAAATCCCTATTGTCCTAGGACCACTAGACACAGGTGTAGTCCTATCGAGCCGTGAAGACAAAGTATGATGCATCGTGTTCTCACTCAAAATCTCAAATAAAGACCAAGTTTCGTCGTTACTCTTGAGCATAAAAGTGCCCCCACACAACGGATCTACCATTTGCATGTCCTTCTCGATCAGGCCATCATAAAAATGCTGCACCAGTTGCCAATGGGGCACCTGGTGGTGGGGACACTTGCGGAGAAGATCTCTCATCCTCTCCCAAGTTTCGTGAAATTGTTCTCCCTCAATCTGTGAAAAACTAGTGATGGCTTTGCGAAACTGATTCATCTTACCAATTGGAAAGTGCTTTTTAAGAAATTTGCACTGCATTCCTTCCCAAGTGGTAATCCAAACTGTCTCAAGAGCCTTTAGTCAGTGCTTGGCTTTATCTTTGAGGGAGAACGAAAACAACGTTAACCTTAACGCGTCATCTCTAAAGTTGTTGATTTGCACAGTCGAGCAAATCTCGAGGAATTCGTCGAGATGACGGTAGGAGTCTTTGTTGCTAAGGCCATAAAACGAAGGTAGCATTTGGATAATGCTGACCTTAATCTCAAAATGACTCGCTTCTACATCAAGTATCGTGATGCAGGAGGCGGGAGTGTATGTGTTTGGCATGAAATACTCCCTAAGAGGACAAATCAAAGGCTGATTGTCGACCATAGTGATGGGATGAGGTGTTCTCCTAACGAGAGACTTGAGATCCTCAAAAGACTCAACTAGCTCAGGGTCGAGCGATCATCGCCCTTGCATACACCTCGAAGTAGACCGGTGTAGCACACGTCCTAATTTTGGGTTTTTCTACCTAACTAACGTGCTAGCGGCCAAACCACGCAAACCACAAAGCGAGTAAACTAAAAAAAAAATGAGAACTAAACAAACACCACGCAGTTGCACCACTGTTGAAACCTCTACACCCATACACCTTCAACTCATTGAATGCCATAGAATATTGCCTTTACCTTCTCTTGTTGTACCATTTGTTTATCTAGCATTTCATCAAAGGCATGACAACACTTTTTGCTGTAATTTCTATAGCCTCCCACACAACCCTGCTGAACATTGCCACATTCATGTGCTCACCCCCCTGTAGCACCCTCACCCTGCTGTAACTTACAGCAACACAACCCATCGCAACAAAACCACCCGTTGTTGCATGTTTGTTCATTAACCCACATCTCCACAACATTTCCCAAACCCTTCATCACATTAGCATCACCGTTGCATTATATTACATCTTCGTTGCAGTTCATAGGTATACATTGATAGTACATTCGCATAGTCATTGAGTATTTTCTCCATTTTGCCTTTGCATAACCTCCTATTTGACATTTCTATATTATGTATATATTATCACCATATCATCATTTCCAGTATAGTATAGGTATGGTCATTTGAATTTTGATATGACATTTCCTATTATCTCCCATCTTTTGCATCTTGCTTCATATTAATTCAGTTTTTGCAGGAAATAAGTAAAGAGATGTCATTTTCTTTTTGAGATTAGAAATTTTGTACTTTCAGTCAATGATGTAATAGCTAGATTATAATGAGAATTTTACATTCCCAGTCTTAGAATAGAATGTATGAGCATAAAATTACTTGTCTCATCTTATTTTCTCCTTTATTTAAAAAAAAAATCCACCATGGGAACACGAATGACACATGCATCATTCTAACGAAAGGTGATTAAATCCTAAGTTGACAATTCGCATTTATGGCCATAGTCAAAATGCGAACAAAACTTAGGGTTTTCATCTTTTATAGAATAACATTGGATCCACACTAGATATCTTTAAAAAATCATCATATTTTCTAAATTTTTCTTCCTTTATCAGAGTCTAACTTGAAATTAACTTAAAATATATATAAATGGTCATAGTCAGGATATATTGAGAGTTAGTTTCATTTCAATCTCTATAAAGGCACCAAAATGTGTTTTATTCTTTATATGAATTTAAATACAAATTATTTTATGATACATTTTATGACCATAGTCAGGAATGTATTATATCTTTAATCTTATTTCAATTCATTTAAAGAATTGTGAATACCCCAAATTTTTCAAAATGTTGTAAATATTCCCTTTTTACCCCTAACCCCCATTTTCTGAATAAATCGAGTCATTCTCACACAAAATTTCAGTTTATTTCTCAAAATTACTAGAATCAAATCAACTCTCTATATCTGACTCAATTTCGGATCCGGATCGAATATCAAAATCCAAATCTGAGCCTCGTCGTCCAAATTTCAAATTAAAATTACAAAAATACCAAAAATAGTTTTGAATGGCTCAGACAGTCCATCCGACATCCGTTTGGATTCACTGCTCTATATTTCTCAATTCGAGGTTCAAAACTCAAAGATTTTCTCAAATTCTGAATCTAAACCCATTTTTTGAAGAATTTTTTAGAAAAATAGCCTTGAATTCTCGAAAAACCTTTCTTTTGTGAATATTTTCAAATTTTACAAAAATATGTCAAAAATCCTTTTGTTTTCTCGTAAATTTTAGAGTTATATTGTCAAAAGTATAAAAAAAAATGTGAAAACATGAAGAAAAACAACAAAAAATCCAAAAAATTGAAAAATATGCAAAAAAATAAGTAGTTTAAAACTCTTGGAAGCTTGTTTTGCTGAAAACCCATTTTTGAAAACTGTTTTATGAAAAACCATTTTTTTCGGAACCCTCTTTCTGAAAAATGGAAAATGCTGCAACGTTTTTTTTTCCCTTCTTCACGATCCCTCTCTTGTTCCCGCTCTCCCTCTGGAAGCCTCCATTTGCCCTCAACCCTTTGATCGTCTGCCTTCCTCTCCACCCGCCCATCGCCAACGCCCCCCTTCCTTCCAGATCTTTCCTCCCTCTCCTATATAAGCAAACCGCAGGGGAAGGCTAATCCATATATGACATCCCCGATTTTTGCTAATCCATTAGCACTTTTGTCGAGTCCTCATCCCTTCACCCGATCGCATTTCCCCCTCTTCCCCTTTTCACTTTAATCGATTAGCAACATTCATTCTCCCCACAAATCCCCTGGTGGTTTCCCTTTCCTCCTTCAACAGAAGAGAGTCCCCACAGTAAAAGAAGGGGCTCCCCCCTCCGATCTCCAAATTTTCTGCAAAACTAAGGTAAAAACTACTTCTCCTATTTTCTAAATTTTGTTTTTCCCCTTTCTGCAGCCGTCATAGTGTCGATCTGCTCATTGCAAAACTGACCTACACACATGCTACATTAAAAGGAATAATTATGTTCCAACAGCCTTTCATTCCTGCATGATGTATTTCAAATTTCTTTAACAATTGGGTATTAGTCCTTCGTTTGCATCAGTGTTTTCTCATAGCAATTTGTCTGGCATTCTCTGATCCTTTGCACATTATGTTTTCATTTTTTTTTGCTCTTTGTATCTCGTTGATGTTCTGTTTTACTTTATACTTTTCTATGCTTTTCTAATTTCGTTTTTTCTTTTGTTTTCTCAATGCAACATATTCTACACCTTGATTATCACTTCATTGCCCCACCGTGGATATATATATACCCATTAAAGTCCGGCCTCTGCTATTTGTGTTAGATAAGAGTTGGGGGTTCATTTTCTTGATTAATGTTCACATTCGATTCTCATTAACGGCATGTGGTTTCTTCAAGAGGATGAGATTTTATTGAAGCCATTCATGTCATCTTGACTTTAGTTCTTCAGTATTCAGTAGCAAAGGTTGATATTGATTCAAATCGATTATGAAATGGCCTGGATTTATGACCATCAGAGGGATCAGTGAATAAATTTTCTTGTGCCTAAGTCGGATTGTTTGTTGAAGATCGATCTACATAAGTCGGATTGCTGGCTTGGGTGTTATCACTAAGCTTGGGAAGTGATGGGTGATGCCCACATATACTGGAGCTAAAGGGAGTAAGCTGGGATAGTATAATACACAATTTCATTCCTGTTCATTTACCTTCTCCTAACAAGTGATTGCATTGTGCTATTTACCAAGATAATGAAGACTCTTTCAACATCCATTGTACATAATGCATTTTTTTTAATAGACTTTGTATCATACTTAGTTCCGTCACTTGCCCCATGTGTTCATTCCTCATTCCACAGTGTGTTTCTACATTCTGATCCACTCGCACGCATGTGAGCCTCCTGTGCTAACTGAATCCCTTGGCATTCATTGGCATTAGTTTATACCCTTGCACACCATGGCAAATTGATTCCTGTGCATTTGCATTTAGTTTGACCATTTATATCTCTTTTTTTTTTTGCATTCACATAGGGTATTATTTATAGCAATTCACAAGTAGGCTATCCCAAATCCACGCTACTGTATCTGTCTACAACAACACCATACTTTTCCCCTTTTCTTCTTTTCCTTTTTTGTTTTATGAACTTAGAAGCATTGGAAGCAGCCTGGGTCAATCGTGTGTTGTTTAGCCCTTTTTGATCAAACATCGAGCTTATGTCAATTATATCAAATTAACATTATTCATACATCAAGGTTCATCACCCAGCATCTCGTTCAAAGATTTTGCCTTATGTTTTTTTTATAACATCTAATTCCATCTTTTGCTTTTATGAGGTTTGTTGGTCTGATTCTAGCAGCATCCTGTCCAGTTTTTTTTTGTCACAACATCACCAACTACCCACTGGAACAAACAATTTTGAATGCTCACCTTGAGACAAATATAGCTGAAAAGAAATATATATGCGTGTGCAAGTTTCGTGTGACATGCAGACCACTTTGTTCATGTGAATAACACATATGCACATAGAAGGGATTCTCCATGTATTTTCGTAAGGGTATCTCCCTGGCTTCACTTAGCAATCTACTGCACAATATCAGGTCACTATTCTATTGGGTTGAAAAATTCTGAATCAGCCTATTGCAGGAACGAATCAACTCAAAACACTGACAGTAGATAATTCCTTATCCTTAAGGTGATGGTATACCATGAGATACTACCTAGTCAAGCTAATGTTGAAGTTGACACACTCCTGTTAGGATTTTAAAACTTTGTATGGTGATTCTAGAAGCTAGAAGTTTTTGGCATTAGCTGGAAGGGAGTCTCTCATTCTGCGGGTATCAGGTTTGTAACTGGCTAGAATACTTTTACAGGGAGTCCCTTGGTGCTGAGTGTTGGGTCCACCACGGGCTCTGTTTGACAAGTAAGATGTTGTCTCTTGGTTCATACTGCCCATGTTATGTTGGTCTGAGTTTATTCATCTCCTGAAGCAAAACACAGTACTAGAAAATTTTGCATATGCAGGAATAAGCTCTTCTATTGATCCCCATATTCATCATATGCTCTGTATATGATGAGTTATGCTGGGGTCAGGCTACTGGAGTAAGGCGTTGACATTGCTGAACCTATGGCTACTATTTCAGGCCTGATGGTCCCTGATGCTTGTTATTTCAAAATTTGATATTAGTCAGTAATATAGTTTTATCATTACTCAATGAGGCTACATTCCCTTTATTACTTTTTTTTGCACCCTTCATTGTTACAAACATCTTCTTCACAAGACACATGCTAGAACCTCATCAGCTCCAGCTAGGTCCCTGCAACCTTAGCACCCCATTTCCATCATGTGCTTTCATTAGTTACACAGTAACACTTTGCTATTTTCACCTCATTGCACTGTAAGCACTCCAACTCCTATTTTACCAGCACTTTACCATAGTCGCACTCACCTGTGGCTGCCTCACTTACTCATACCATCTCACGATACGCACAACCGCTACGAAACACTAAAACCTCCACTTTAGCATCACCTACTACATGCAGGTTCAGCGTAGTATCACCTCATAAACATTTAGCTTCCACCAATCACCTGTTGTAGATCCTTACCTCCCATTTACTTCATGGCTGGTATACTATATTCTCATGAGCAACCCCGCAGTAGTGCATTTACAACATCTCTCCATAGCATATACACAACAACTTTTGCTTCTTAGGCCATCATATCCTTTTACCTAATGTGAGCATTGTAAATAGATAAGCATTGTGTTTAAGCAAGGCATGGGTAATTGTTCACTGAACACACACACACACATATGTATATATATAGGCAAATATCCATGGATTTTCATTCAGGTTTTGAATGTGTCTACCTACATATAGATTTTTCATTAGCCTGAGATATCATGTACCTTCATTTTCCCATATGCATATACACTTCATCATTGATATAAGCATGAACACTTCATCAACATATCCTGTATATTTCCTCATTAATGTGATATATCAAAATATTATTATCAATGTAGAGCATATGCATGAATCTTTTATCATTTTGCATTATGGATCCAAGATTATATTTTATAAATTTCCTTCTATGTGCATCTTTTACTTCGTACTAACTTGGACTTTGCAGGAATTAGGCCAATTTTCCTTCTTAATTTAGGAATTTGATTTTCAATTCCATTCAAAAACTTGTAATAGCTAGATATAATGAGAATTCTTTACATTTCCTGCACTAGATTAGAATGTATGAGCATCTTAGAAATTGCTTGTTTTCATATTATTTCCCCTTTTTTATTTTCAAAAATTCACAAATGAGAAACATGAATGGCACATGCACCATTTTATAAGAGGTGATTAAACCCTAAGTTGATGATTTGCATCAATGGCCATAGTGAAGGTGTAAACAAGACTTAGGATTTTTATCTTTTATGGAATAACACTGGATCCACACTGGATCCCTTCTAAAAAATCATTATATTTTAAATATTTTCTTTTTTTATCAGAGCTTAACTTAAAATTAACTCAAAATACATATCAATGGCCATAGTCAAGATATATTGAGAGTTAATTTCATTTTAAAACTCTATAAAAGCACCAAAATATATTTTATTCTTCACCTGAATCCAAATATGATTATTATATAATACATTCAATGACCATAGTCAGGGATGTATTATATCTTCAATCATATTTTAATTCACTTAAAGAATGAAATATACTTTTCAAATCCAATTTCAAATTCTTTCAATTCATTCATTATTAGGATAGAATTGCATCATGTTTTCAAAATTCCTTTTCAAAAATCCAAGTGATCTTGAATATCAAAATTTCAATTTCAATTCATTCTTCTATTCAAAATTCAATTTCAAAGTCCAATTTGACTTTGAAATTTTAGATTTATTTTTATTCCATTTCCAAATTCAAATCAGATTTTAAAGTTCAACTTAAACTTTGAAATTCCTGATTCATCTTTTAAATTCAAACTTCAAAATGAAACTTATTTCTTCAAAGTTATACCTAAAGATTGAGTCTTGATTCTCAATCAAAGTTTTGAGATTGATTTTAAAATCTCAAAAATTCAGTTTTTCCTACATTTTAAATTCAATTTGGGTTTTCAAAAACCCAAATCCCTCTTTAAAAAGTCCCATTTCGGATCTTCAAAAGATTCAAAATTCCACCTTGGATTCTAAATTTAGAACCCAATTCCGTATTGGATTCAAATCTTCAAAAACCAATCTCACCTTGGATCCCAGAATTCAGATTTAATTCCAATTAAGAGTCCAGATTTTGAATCCAAATTCCATTTAGGATTCCAGATTTCAATTCCAAATCAATCTTAGATCTTAGACTTTGGATCCATATTTCATTTAGAAATTCCAGATTCCGGATCCAACCGCATCTCGGATCTCAGACGTCAGATCTAGTTCCATCTAGGATTTTAGACTTCGGACCCAATCCCATGTTGGATTTCAGACTTCGGATCCAATTCTATTTAGGATTTCAGATCCCGTATTCAATTCCATCTTGGATTCCAAACTTCGGATCCAAGTTCCATTTTACTATTTCAGATCCAAATCCATCTAGCATTCTAGATTCAAAATTCAAATTCAAAACCCATTTTTGACTTTAAAACTTCATTTCTCCTTTTCTATCTTAGCTTTAAAATTCTCCTTTTCTTCATTAAAATCAAGATTTATTTCTCCAACTCTGATTATTTCAAAACTTAGAACTCCAAAAATCTTCCAAAGATCTATCTCAAAGTTCTAAGTTAGATTCAAATTTCAAAAACCATTTCTTCACTCCACTATCAAGTTCATCTTAGAAACACTTAGAAATTTCCAAATCATTTTCTTAAAAGAGCATACATCTTTGCATTCACACAAGCATGATTATTTGTGCATTTAGACTTAGAATAAATTCTTAGATCATATTTCAGCAAAGCAAAAGGCACAAATTCGATCCTTGGTTCGATTATCCCTGGTAAAGGCGCCAGAAACGGTCGAACCTCGTACCGACGAGCGAATCCTGTATCCCAATTTTCCCGCGAATAGTTCAAAACGGAGGTGAGTAATTTTTCTAAATATTCTTTCAAAATTAAGGTCAAATGAGACCTTCGCAAAGGAATTCCTCTCTCTTCTTCCTTTTCTCATTCTCTCTTCTTTTCTATCTTTTATTCCCCGTCAAAAAGGGAATAGAGGTTAGAAAGGTGAAGAGAAAGGAAAAGAGGAACGAGAGGAAAAATTTTGCGATGATCACAGAATTTGGCGACCGAGATGGGACCCGTCTCCATCCGGTCGGATTTTTGCCTTTTGCTTTTCTTTGATATTATCTAAGTCTTTATTCTATAAATGTCAGCTTCATTTTCATGCAAACCTTAGGAGCCTAGACTTTGTCCTAGCTGACATTAATGCATATAGGATTTAAGTATGGTTTAGTAGGACCATATTTAGGAGATTATTCCATGTTCACTTAGACTTAGGTCTGAAATACAACTCTCCTCAATTCTAGGGATTGAATGCAAACAATGTATGCAAGTGTATGTTTCTTTTCATTTAAATCTATCTATTTAGGACTTGCATTAGAGCTTTCTGGATTTCTTGCATGTTGAACATGTTTTCAAAACCATCCCTACCTATATTGTCCCCGTCTTCACGTTGCTGGGCTGTCTCACTGAACCATAGTTTGGGAGAGAGCCTCACAACTGGACCACTTATTTGGGTTCACACCCCCTACCACGTACCTAAGGGCCATAGTCTGAGGTATATCGGTAGGTGCTCAAGGATGTTGGGAAGCCATTACCTTAGAACCAGAAAAATATTTCTATGCCACGTACTTCAAGCTTCGGCTTAAGTATATCGGCATACCTTGATGGGAATCAGATGATCTAAATCTTAGAGTTAGGATTAAGGTCCTATCAGCCATTTCAAATATTGCATTTAGAGTCAGCCGTTAGGGGTTGCTGTGTGCGCATCCTTGTTTGTGCAACTTTGATTATGCGATATTTCCTTGTATTCTTCCATATATATCAAACTTTTTTTTCAAACCCTGGGTATATTATTCAAAATTTCTCCTTATTTTAAAAAATCCTAGGTGTATATTTTTTCTATACCTACATTTTTTTCTCTTTTAGATCAAAATTTTCTTTAAAAACCCTGGAAAATTTCTTTAAAATTTTCTCAATTTTTCAAAAATTTCCAGGATCTCTATCTATTCTTCTCGTCTTCAAGAGTCTATCCATAAGTCCTGCATTCTATCTGACTCTCCTCATTCTTTTTGCCCCAGTATAATTCCGATGGTGTCCAATTCCCTCGATGTTGTCTTTCCAAGAGATCATGTCTTCTATCAGATAAAGGATGGATCCTCGAATCATCGGGTTATCCAGTCTCATTCATTCTTCCCCCGGTGGTATTATTCTTGGTTCGCCACCTTCTCGCGTATGTTTCTAGACCACTTGGATGACTGTGGATTGGAGATGGCATCGACAGTGGGCAAGCGAACCGTTAACGACAGTCTGATTCAGGCTATGGCAGAACGGTGGAATCCACGTACCTGCATATTTTGGTTTCCATGGGGAGAGATGACTCTTCTCATGGACGAATTCATTGACATCATGGGATTGCCAGAGCCAGCTAGTCAGCTAGATGATCCGATCAAGCAGCAGTTCCTGATCAACATCAAGGAGATAGATGTTCGAGAAGCATTAGCCAGGGAAATAGGGAGCAAATCTTGGCCTCTCATTGAGATCGACGGAAGTCAGTTCATCGATCTGTTCAGACTCTATCGCAAGTATGGAGCCTACGAGGAAGTTGACACCTTGTCTCGAGCAGTGAAAGAAAGAATCCAGCATGCCATGGTCCTATGCATAGTGGGATTAGCATTCTTTCAGGATAGTTAAAATTTTATCGATGTTAGAGTCACCCAACTCTTTCGAAGATGGGGAAGCAAGCAGACTCGTCAACTTTCAGTTTCCATGGCAGCTTTAGCCTTTCTCTACCGAGGCTTAGCTCATTTCGCCCTTGGAGAGACCATTTTGGTGGAAAGATACATGTATGCCCTGTAGTCTTGGTTCCTACGGCACGTGCCATCAAAAGTCAGTTCCTTTAGGTTCAACAGCAAGAAGCCAAAGTCTGCTATTCAGTACCGAGCTTCGATCAAGAGTCTGGATCAGGAAGAGATCCTTTGGGATTACTTCGACAGACAAGGGTCAGTTCCTCGCTACACTTATGCTCGTAGCAAGCATTACTAATTGCTTGGTCCCTTCTTCTGTGTCGACTATCAACCAGAGAGGTGTCTCAGATAGTTCTCGCAGCGGCAGGTTCGTGTCAACACTCGCTTTTCGACGGGCCACATGCTAGAATTCGATCTACAGTCGGATCAGTGGTCTGGGGCATACCATGTAACCAAATACACTTGGGACTCCTTCATTCTTTTGTTTGTATTTCCTCGACCCAATATATCTTCTGAATATCAAGAGTGGTGGCAAACTGTCTGCCCACCTTCTCTTTGGCTTTAAATTTATCATCAATAAAATTTAACTTTTTTGTTCTATTAAAAAGCTTTTTTGGGCCAAATTTGTTTGTTTTGTAGCAAAGATGGTCACGATTCTCGTGACGACCTCATCCCTAGTGATGGGACATTCCTTCTAGTCTTCTTCAAAGGTCTCTTATCATGATAGACAACCTCGCCTAGGTAACAAGACGTATTTTTTGTTATCACAAAAGTGGTAATGCAATTATCACAAGTCTTGTGGTGACCCGATCCCTGGTAATGGGATAACCTGTTTAATTGTCTATCAATTTCTCCGTTATCGTCTTTTCTCAAAAAGTTATATTTTCCAAAGTTCTTCCACACTCTAACCATTCCCTTATTCTACAGAAATCATTGGCATTATCAGAATGGTTCAGACAAGAGCTGGAAAGGAAACAACCCCTCAGCACAACGATAGCAAGATTGAAGCAATAGACACTCCCAAGTCAGTCAGAGGGCAGGGTCAGAGTAAAGGCAATGATATCAATCCCGCTATGTATGGTCTATTCCAGAAAATGATGGCTAGAATGATGTCAGAGCAAGCGGAGGCCAGTCTGAAGAAGGTTGTTCCGAAAAGCAAATTGAAAAAGAAGGCTATAAAAAAATAGGTCCGGATCATCAGAAAAAGGTCCAGCCTGACACTACTTCTGAGGAATCAAAATCAGCAGAGGAAGAGTCAAAAACAGAAGAGCAGTTTGTCTACGGTCAGAATCCTCCGCGACAGTTCATGAAAATCACCGCAGAACCCGAATCTTTGAACAAACCCACTTCAGTTGAGGATCCAATACACAAGCAATTGAGAGAAATGACTCGGGTAATTAAGGATATTCAGGCCAAGAGCAAAGGCAAATAGACCTATTCTGGTGAAGATTTCTACAATGGCCTAGACGGGGATGACAATCTGAAGAATCTCCCTCAGAAATTCCTCAAGTTTGATGGAACAGGCAATCCCAAGGCTCATCTGACCACGTTCTATGCAAAATGCGGTCGTTTCAGGAAAGACAACAGAGCTCTGTTCATTTGCCTTCCTCGCAGCCTAGAAGGTACAACGGCCAGGTGGTACGCAGATCACATCAACCCTATTAAACTACAAGAGTTTGATAAAGTCGTCAACCTATTCATTGAGCGCTTCATGTTCAACATTGAGGCCTCACCAACCCTCAACCATCTATACAATTTGAAACAAAATGAGAATAAAAGAGCTGACGAATTCATCCACAGGTGGAGGAGCACCTGTAACAGGATAAAGGTTCCTATCCCAGAGGAGCACGCGTTGCAAATTATTCTGAATAACTTTGCCCAGCCTCTGAGGAATCTCATTTCCACATCTCCAGCAAAGTGATTTATTAAACTGATCGAGAGAGACAAATGGCTCGAGACAGAGCTGAACAACAGTTTGTATGAAGGCTACCATTTCATTAGAGGGAACCCTGAGCAGAAGAAGAAAGCACATGTTGCTTATTCTACAGAATTTCCAGGCAGTAGCAGCAACGCTAGCAGCAAGAAGAACAAGAAAAATTGCAACAAGAATTCAGGACACTCCAAGGCTGAAAGAACAAACTCTACAACACAGAAAGGGAAATTTGTTAGGCCACAACCCATCCAGCCAGTGCAGCAGCCTGAAACGAAGCAGCAAGAGAAACCAAAGCATGATGGATGAAGTTATGATCAGGAATTCACTGCTTTGGAGCAATTCCGGGAAGACATCCTGGAATATATGCTATCAAAGGGGATGATCAAACTACCCAAGGTGGCAGATCCTCCAGTTGCTATGGGAAAATGGACAGATAAATTCTGCAAATTTGATGTCTTCTTTTAAATCGTTGTAATTTTGAAAAGATTTTTATATGAAAAACATGTGAAAACCAGACATCAAATAATAAAAACCGGTTCTCACTAGTGGATGAGACCGGGTCGAAATCAGGGAACGGGTCGAACTCAGGGAACGGGAATATATTGTATTCAAGTACACAAATCTAAACTAATCTTTATTGCCGAATTATTGAAATGTAAAAAATGTTCAAGAAACGTAAAAACAACTAACTATTACAACAAATGAATACCCTTCGCAGAGGGCGTAAAGTGCAATATTTACAAACCCAATTAAATTCCTAATTCTAAATTGAAAAGTAAAAAGAAACTTTATTCTTCGTACTTCGTGTCACGTAATCTCTTCCGCTCCACTCTCGTGCAATCCTGCACAATTCAAATAAACACGAGCAGTACCAGAATACTAATAGAAATTATACTAAACCTAGAATGCTAATGTATGCATGATAACTATGAACTATATAATCCTAATGACAACTCACTAAGTAATTTTAAGAACTAAATGTAATATCAAAAACTAACTGACAACATTTTCTTGATTAAGTAACACTAATTACTAATTAGTTAGCTAAGTATTCTAGTTATGAAACAATTACCACTGCTAATTATTTCAACTCCACTAATTGAATCTAATTTCAAACACTAAGCAATTGCAGTTACTAATTAGCTAGTAACATATGATCAACAATAATGGTCATGCAGCAAACAGATAGTAGGCTGGAAATCAGACTGAGATCGGCATTCAAATATTGTTCAGTAATCAGATGTTCAAACAATAATCCGAACAGTCATTCAGTCCAGAGATTAGTAGTTTAGAAAGAGTTCAGAAATCAATGCTTAGAAAGAAAATTATTCATTTGATCAACTATTCTTACAAAGAAACTAACATCTTTAGAAATTAGGCCTTCAGAAATTAACTCTGATAGTTCAAAATTCTCAAACCTCCGATTGATATTCAGATTAGCTAATTCTCAGAAATCAATAGTTTGATCGATAACAAACATCCGATTGGTGACACAGATCAACCAATCAGCTGTCAAACAATATTCACCAAAGATTAATGAAACCACACTTGCCGGAGATCCATAAGCCGCCGATCCAAATTCAGATACTCCGATCAAAACTCAGACATTCCGATCATTGGCATTCAATCGATTGATATTCCACTGATCTTCAGTTAGATCATTGCTTTAACAACATTTTAACAAACTGGAATTGATCTAGTCGTTCAGTCGATCAACATCAGGCAGTCGATCGATCAATCAATCGGATTCTCATATTCAGTCGCCGGAAAACAGCAAATAGTCGATAATCCCCAGCAATGGCTCATACAGACCACGCTTCAATCATCGGGAGTCAAATTATATTCGATCGGATGATCGATTAAGAATTAGCTGACTCAATTCAATTAGATCAAAACTCTACAGAATTTTGATAAATTGGAATCGATCCAAGCCTCCAATTGATTCCGAAAATCAGTTTCGATCTAATTTGGGAAAAAAAATAGTTCCTGAAACTCAGATTTCAATCACAATGATCAACAGAATAAATTGCCTTCTTTTTCTGATATTGATCCAGATATCTGATTTCTTTCTGATGTTAAAAACACTGCAATGGAAGTTGATCAGACATCCGATCGATTGAAAGATATTTGATCGATGGATTTCTATCACTTCATTATCGGCAAACACAAAATTGATGAGATTAAGAACTTTTACCTTCTGATGATGCTCTGCTCTGCAATGACCGAATTGATGTTATTGTAAAATACTACTACTACTGTAAAATCAACTTAATGATGCTGCTAAAAAATTTTAGAAAACATAATGCCATTCGTAGATCCAAACACTGATGCAATATTAAAATGAACTAAAAAAATTGATGATAAAAAAAAAAACAGACATACATGCTAAAATGAATTAAATCTAATTTTCAGAAATGAGAAAAGGAAGAGGGAAGAAAGGAGAAGTAGAGAAAGAAGGATACACCTACAGACTTGGTTGGGAAGAGAGGTTGGAATCCTCTATCTTGCTTCAGCCATTGCCGGAATTCTCCACCGGAAAGAGGATGAGAAAAAGAGGGGAAAATAGGGAGAAGAAGAAGAGGTAAGAAGAGGTGGAGAGGAAGGGGAAGAAGAGAAGGCTTAGGCAAGGAAGAGAAGACAAGCCTCTCTTCCCCCTACGTATGATATTTATAATTTTGAACTTTTCTCCATAAGTCCCTCTTCTTTGTAAAATTGCATTTCAAAAACCTCTCTTCAAAAAGTTATTTACAAAACAACTAAAAATGACTATGTTTTAGAAAATACAAAACTAAGTCTATTTTAACTCTAATTTTTTATGATTTTCAAAAACTAAACTACTACAATTATGTCAAATACTAAAATAGGCATTAAAATGTAAAATAAAACTATTTTTCATGCATTTTCTATTTTTAAATCATTTTAGCACATTTACTCGAAACTAACATAAAATTGGGTTTTTAAATCATTTTCTCATGAAATGATGCATATTTTTATATGAAAAATCCCTAAAATATATGCATGATCAAATACGCCCATGCTTATGTTTTGCTAGTCCTCGAGCAAACTAGAAAAATGCACGAAATCAAACTATCACCTAACTCACTTTCGTAGGAATCACGGTTGCATTTAGCTCATGCAACAAGCCCTTTCAACCCCTGGGTTACCCCAGTTGACGAGTAAGGTCTCGTGAGGGTTTGCAGTGATGCTACCCACAAACATCTCTGTCATGTATGCAAAATATTACACATCTTCATAAGCAGTAGGTAATCAAAGACTTTATTTTCACAAATATTTCCTGTTATTTCAAAATCACAATATAATTAGAATCTTTTATATACCACCACAGAAAAAGAATTTCTTTCACTTTTCTAAATATCACAATTATTTATGTTTTATTCTTAGAAAATCCAATAAAAACATATTATTATTTACTTATCCTCACTCATATGTTTTCTGCACAGGTTTTCTCAATCACACTTCTAAGCACTGAACTTTTCTCTCTTTTTCAGCTCTTTTCTCTATTTTTTCATTTTTTCACGCTTTTTCTTTTTGTGCACTTATTCTTCTCTTATAGCTTGCGTGTGGTCTGCTTTTATGCCTTGTGCAATGTCAATATCTTCTATACTTTTTCAATACATACAAAAAGATATCAACTAAGACATAAAAGTGACTTCCTTCATTCACCTTTATAACATGAGAGTCAAATATTTCAACTTGTATCTCTTCTCAGTTACTTAGGATCACAAAGTTTTCCACTCTCCTTTTCGAAATGGAATTAAAAGTTTCAACTTACATCTAAGTTCCATCTACTAAGGATTGTGGAATTATCCAAACAACCTAACGCATGCTTTTTCTCACTTTTTTGAGCTCATTTTTTACGCTTTTGTTCATTTGCTTAGTTTTTCAAAAATAAAACTGTGCATATTCATATTTATGATTCAAAATAAATTCTAACATGTATCTATCATCATTTCTTCGAAATCCGCATAAACAACCATAATTTTTAGATCTATGTCAGAAAAATTTTCGTGGGGCTTAAAAATCCTCTAAAAACATCAGATTTGAAATAACATTCATATAAGTTCAAACTCTTTCTTTAAAAATCTACTTTTCATGAGAGATATGTAAACATGTGCAAGAACGTAAACAGAAATATCAAAGTGTGCACTCTACACCCTCCCCCATGCTTGAATGACACTGTCCCAGTGGCACTCCCCCATGCTTGAATGAAACTAAGTGAATGCACATGAGAGAAATAAATGAGGGAAAAGAGTAGAATGACCTGACATGAATTAAAAATGCACGTTCTATGAATGTAATGAATGTATTGAATGCAATGTATACATGACAAAACATAAAACTCATAGAAAAGATAGAAAACGAAAAAATAAACTAAATGAAATCTACAAATCCTAACAACCAATGTAATACTGTACAGAATATGGGTTGCCTCCCATAAAGCGCTAAGTTTCACATCCCCAGCCAGACGGATCCCTGGAAAAATCCTTCATCGTCCATGAGATCAATGGACATGAAGTCAGGCTCAACCGGGCTCTATGTAGAAAAGGGTGTCATCTGTGACACTACGCACTGTGTTTTCATCCCATCTACCTCTAACTGTAGGATCAAAACTCTCTCGACGTGAAGAACAGAGATTAGTCTCATCTGGGAGACTGGTCAAGAATCGAGAGTCTAGGACCGACCGACTATCAATGAATGCAACTTCAGACAAGTGGTGAATATGATCTGGCTTGACTTGGTCAAGCACCTTCTGCATCTGCACCTCTTGCTTACTAAAAACAATCGGTGATCCTACAGGCTGAGAAAATGGGGATTTATATGATGATAATGCATGTTGTGAGTCAGGCCCTTTCTGCTGAGGTATCATGGAGATCGACTCGTCAGTAGAAATGATATGGGGTTCATGAGTCGATTCCTGAGTGGGGTGACACGCCTTCCCATACTGAAGGGATATAACAGATTCGACTTGCTCATGATGTGAATCGGTGGGTTGCAAGTCAAATGACATGGAATTCTCTCCCTTTGAGACAACAGACTGACTATGAAGGTTCTCCTGGCTTTGCCTAGCGAAAGTCTCAACCAATTGTCCCATTTGAGTCTCTAGCTTGGCTATTGACTGCGTATGGGAGCTCAAAAGTTGTAATATCCTATCTTGGAAGGATTGACTAAATGAAGGCTCATGAGGATGAGGTTGAGTATAAGCATGTTGGGCTGGGGGATGAACCTGTGGAAAAATGGGATGCGAGTAACCTTGTGAAGTGTTACTGGGTCTATACTGTGTCTAGGAGGGCTGATGGGATGGAAAAATAGACTGGTTTCGCCAACCTGGGTTATATGAAGATGTAAATGAATCAAGTATGGGTTTAGCGAAACCTTGGGCAGCATTCACCTGCTCCTGAACAAATTCAGGATATAATGGCGCTGCCGGACAATCTGCAACACAGTGTGCAGGGCTAGCACATAGCTCGCACACTCTTTCTACTGGATTTCTCAAGGAATTGACTAGGAATTGATCTAACTTCCTAGTCAACTGGTCAACCTTGGTACATAATTCTAACTGGGACCCAACTTCGGAAATCCCTATTTTCCTAGGACCACTAGACAGAGATGTAGTCCTATCGAGCCGTGAAGACAATGTATGATGCATCGTGTTTTCACTCAAGGTCTCAAATAGAGACCACGCCTCGTCCTCACTCTTGAGCATAAAAGTGCCCCCACAAGATGAATCAACCATTTGACGGTGCTTTTCAGTAAGCCCGTCATAAAAATACTGCACCAACTGCCAACGAGGCACCTGGTGATGGGGACACTTGCAGAGAAGATCTTTCAATCTCCACCAAGACTCGTGAAATTGTTCTCCCTCAATTTGAGAAAAACTGGTTATAGCTTTACGAAACTGGTTCGTCTTACCAATTGGGAAATATTTTTTTAAAAATTCTTTTTGCATTCCTTCCCAAGTAGTAATACGAACCGTCTCAAGAGATTTTAGCCAGTGCTTGGCTTTATCTTTGAGAGAGAACGGAAACAAAGTCAACCACATAGCATCATCTCCAAAGTTATTGATTCGCACAGTCGAGCAAATCTCAAGGAATTCGTCGAGATGACGATATGGGTCCTCATTGCTAAGGCCATAAAACGAAGGTAACATTTGAATCACACTGGCCTTAATCTCAAAATGGCTCGCTCCTACATCAGGTCTCGTGATGCAGGAGGCGGGAGTATACGTATTTGGCATGAAGTACTCCCTTAAAGGATGAATCAATTGATGATCGTCAGCCATTGCGTACACCTTAGAGTAGACCGGTGTAGCACACGTCCTAACTTTGGGTTTTCTACCTAACTAACGCACTAAGCGGCCAAACCACGCAAACCACAAAGCGAGTAAACTAAAAACAACAAAAACTAAACAAACACCACGCAGATACACATAACAGGGATTATGCAAAGAAATATGAAATCTATGTGTACGGTACCAATCGTACACAGTCACCTCTAAGGGGATCCTAATAGGTGGGCTGTGCAGAAAAGTAAGCTCTTCTCTAAGATATGCACATACGTGGTTCTAAACCTAAATGCACACAAACACTATGCAATAAAGTGAATACTAATATTACGCCGTTCCCCGGCAACAACGCCAAAAATTTGATGTCTTCTTTTAAATCGTTGTAATTTTGAAAAGATTTTTATATGAAAAACATGTGAAAACCAGACATCAAATAATAAAAACCGGTTCTCACTAGTGGATGAGACCGGGTCGAACTCAGGGAACGGGAATATATTGTATTCAAGTACACAAATCTAAACTAATCTTTATTGCCGAATTATTGAAATGTAAAAAATGTTCAAGAAACGTAAAAACAACTAACTATTACAACAAATGAATACCCTTCGCAGAGGGCGTAAAGTGCAATATTTACAAACCCAATTAAATTCCTAATTCTAAATTGAAAAGTAAAAAGAAACTTTATTCTTCGTACTTCGTGTCACGTAATCTCTTCCGCTCCACTCTCGTGCAATCCTGCACAATTCAAATAAACACGAGCAGTACCAGAATACTAATAGAAATTATACTAAACCTAGAATGCTAATGTATGCATGATAACTATGAACTATATAATCCTAATGACAACTCACTAAGTAATTTTAAGAACTAAATGTAATATCAAAAACTAACTGACAACATTTTCTTGATTAAGTAACACTAATTACTAATTAGTTAGCTAAGTATTCTAGTTATGAAACAATTACCACTGCTAATTATTTCAACTCCACTAATTGAATCTAATTTCAAACACTAAGCAATTGCAGTTACTAATTAGCTAGTAACATATGATCAACAATAATGGTCATGCAGCAAACAGATAGTAGGCTGGAAATCAGACTGAGATCGGCATTCAAATATTGTTCAGTAATCAGATGTTCAAACAATAATCCGAACAGTCATTCAGTCCAGAGATTAGTAGTTTAGAAAGAGTTCAGAAATCAATGCTTAGAAAGAAAATTATTCATTTGATCAACTATTCTTACAAAGAAACTAACATCTTTAGAAATTAGGCCTTCAGAAATTAACTCTGATAGTTCAAAATTCTCAAACCTCCGATTGATATTCAGATTAGCTAATTCTCAGAAATCAATAGTTTGATCGATAACAAACATCCGATTGGTGACACAGATCAACCAATCAGCTGTCAAACAATATTCACCAAAGATTAATGAAACCACACTTGCCGGAGATCCATAAGCCGCCGATCCAAATTCAGATACTCCGATCAAAACTCAGACATTCCGATCATTGGCATTCAATCGATTGATATTCCACTGATCTTCAGTTAGATCATTGCTTTAACAACATTTTAACAAACTGGAATTGATCTAGTCGTTCAGTCGATCAACATCAGGCAGTCGATCGATCAATCAATCGGATTCTCATATTCAGTCGCCGGAAAACAGCAAATAGTCGATAATCCCCAGCAATGGCTCATACAGACCACGCTTCAATCATCGGGAGTCAAATTATATTCGATCGGATGATCGATTAAGAATTAGCTGACTCAATTCAATTAGATCAAAACTCTACAGAATTTTGATAAATTGGAATCGATCCAAGCCTCCAATTGATTCCGAAAATCAGTTTCGATCTAATTTGGGAAAAAAAATAGTTCCTGAAACTCAGATTTCAATCACAATGATCAACAGAATAAATTGCCTTCTTTTTCTGATATTGATCCAGATATCTGATTTCTTTCTGATGTTAAAAACACTGCAATGGAAGTTGATCAGACATCCGATCGATTGAAAGATATTTGATCGATGGATTTCTATCACTTCATTATCGGCAAACACAAAATTGATGAGATTAAGAACTTTTACCTTCTGATGATGCTCTGCTCTGCAATGACCGAATTGATGTTATTGTAAAATACTACTACTACTGTAAAATCAACTTAATGATGCTGCTAAAAAAATTTAGAAAACATAATGCCATTCCTAGATCCAAACACTCATGCAATATTAAAATGAACTAAAAAAATTGATGATAAAAAAAAAAGCAGACATACATGCTAAAATGAATTAAATCTAATTTTCAGAAATGAGAAAAGGAAGAGGGAAGAAAGGAGAAGTAGAGAAAGAAGGATACACTTACAGACTTGGTTGGGAAGAGAGGTTGGAATCCTCTATCTTGCTTCAGCCATTGCCAGAATTCTCCACCGGAAAGAGGATGAGAAAAAGAGGGGAAAATAGGGAGAAGAAGAAGAAGAGGTAAGAAGAGGTGGAGAGGAAGGGGAAGAAGAGAAGGCTTAGGCAAGGAAGAGAAGACAAGCCTCTCTCCCCCCTACGTATGATATTTATAATTTTGAACTTTTCTCCATAAGTCCCTCTTCTTTGTAAAATTGCATTTCAAAAACCTCTCTTCAAAAAGTTATTTACAAAACAACTCAAAATGACTATGTTTTAGAAAATACAAAACTAAGTCTATTTTAACTCTAATTTTTTTATGATTTTCAAAAACTAAACTACTACAATTATGTCAAATACTAAAATAGGCATTAAAATGTAAAATAAAACTATTTTTCATGCATTTTCTATTTTAAAATCATTTTAGCACATTTACTCGAAACTAACATAAAATTGGGTTTTTAAATCATTTTCTCATGAAATGATGCATATTTTTATATGAAAAATCCCTAAAATATATGCATGATCAAAATTCCATCGGACTGTCAGACATGACACAGAGCATTGTTTTGTCCTCAAGAACATCATCCAGGATTGTATCAATAAAAATTTATTGATTGAAGATGAAGACGAGGAGCAGCCCAAGATTTTGTCCAAACCTTTCCCCAAGCATTCTGTTTCAGTGATTTCAGAACAAACAGTCTTTCTCAAAAACAACATTCAGCTATGCTCCAGCCAGAACATTCAGGATCAACATCAGGTCCTAGTCCTACATCAGGCGCAGTCTTCCACCAAGAGGTGGATATTACTTCATTTTTTAGCAACAAGAAGTCAGTAAATGAGCCAGCGAAGGTGACGACAGAGATTGCCAAACCAATCCCCAGGATTTCGAAGAGCTTTATCAAGGCAGCTTCGAAGAAGGGTGAGACATCAGAATCAATTCAAAAACCGATTATGGCATTGTCAAACATCTCCATCCTGGATCTGACCCATGCTTCACCTGAACATCAGCAAGTGCTAGAAGATTTGCTAAGAAAGATCAAAGTCAAACCAAGCACAACTCCACAGGATATGGCTCAGATCGTTAACCAGGCTATGACAAATGCACCAATAACATTTTCAGATGAGGATTTTCCAAAACCTCATTCATTTTACAATAATGCTTTATATATAGTGGTGCGGACCACGGACATAACAGTCCCTCATGTACTTGTTAACAGAGGCAACAACCTCAATATCTGTTCGGAGATGACAGCCAGGGCCTTGGGTCTCAAGGAAGAAGAATATACCCCGGATCCGATAACGATCTACGACTTTGATAACCATGGGCAGACGGCCAAGAGGAAGATTTTTCTTGAGATTTTCATCAACTATTCGGTGCATACAGTCCTGTTTCATGTGGTGAACATGCCACCCACATACAACCTTCTGCTGGGGCGCACCTGGATTATAATGCCAATGTCGTTCCTTCAACCTTGCATCACTGCATCAAATGGTCAAAAGGAGGCATGATTACCACAGTCTTGGGAGAAGATCCGGAAGAAAGACTCCTTGTGATCATGCAAAATTTTCCTCTCATTCCTCTTTTCCTTTCTCTTCGCTTTTCTAACCTCTATTCCTTTTTTGAAGGGGAAATAAAAGATAGAAAAGAAGAGAGAATGAGAGAAAGAGAGAAATAGAGAAAGAGAGAAAGAGAGAGGAACACTTTTGCAAGGTCTCATCTGACCAAATTTTTTTATTTTTTATTTTTTTAAATCACTCACCTCTGTAGGAAAAATGGAGAGACAGGATTCGCTCGTCGGTACGAGGTTCGACCGTTCTTGGCGCCTTTACCAGGGGTAATCGAACCAAGGATCAAATTTATGCCTTTTTCTTTGCTAAAATATCATCTAAGAATTTATCCTAAGTCTAGATGCACAAAGAATTATGCTTGTGTGAATACAAAGATGTATGCTCCTTTGGAAAAATAATTTGAAAATTTTCAAGTTTTCTGAGATGAAATTGATAATGGAGTGAAGAAATGATTTAAATGATTGATTTGGATCTTAGATTTGGAATCCAACTCAGGATTTGAAATGGCTCGGGAAGAAGAGATTTGAATTTCCAAGTTGTAGAATGATCAGGATTTAGAGAGATAAATCTGTGGAAAGAGGAATTTAGAATTGGAATTTTTGAGATAAGAATGATTTTTTCAAAGTGATAATAGACTTTGAATTAGAATCGGTTTTCAAGGATCGATTTTGAATTCAATATCAGAATAGAAATTTGAATTTAGACTTGAGAAATAAATTTGAAATTGGCTTTGAGAATAGAATATGAAATTAGATTTGAAATGAAATTTTGATCTAACATCTGAGATGGAATTGGATCTGAGATAGGGTTGGATCCGGGTTCTGGAATTCTAAGTGGGATTGGATCCGAAGTCTGAGATCCAAGATTGGATTGGATCCAGAATCTGGAACCTAAATTGAATTTGGATCTGAAGTCTGAGATCCAAGATCGAATTGGATCAGGAATTTGGAACCTAAATTGGATTTGGATATGAAGTCCGAGATCTAAGATTGGATTGGATCCAGAATCTAGAACCTAAATTGGATTTGGATCTGAAGTCTGAGATCTAAGGTTGGATTGGATCCAAAATCTGGAACTTAAATTGGATTTGGATCTGAAGTCTGAGATCCAAGGTTGGATTGGATCCGAAATTTGGAACTTAAATTGGATTTGGATCTGAAGTCTGAGATCCAATATTGGATATGGATTCTGAATCCTAAATGGAATTGAATCTAAAATCTGAGATCCAAAGTGAAATTGGGTTCTAGATCTAGAATTGGATTTTTGAAGTTTAAAGTTAGAAGATAAATCAGATATTTCAAAGTTTGAATTGAGCTTTGAAATTGGACTTGAATTTGAAAATGGAAATTTGAATAGAACATTGAATTTTGAAATTTCAAAGTCAGATTGGACTTTGAAATTGAAATCTTAAATCTTTGAAATAAAAAGAATGAATTAAAATGGAGATTAAAGAAAGATATTTGAGATCTCTTGGAGTTTTGGAAAAAGAATTTTGGAAATATGATGCAATTCTATCCTAAATGATGAATGAATTTAAAGAATTTGGAATTGGATTTGAAAATCATATTTCATTCTTTAAATGAATGCAAATAGGATTGAAGATATAATATATCCCTGACTATGGTCATTGAATATATTATATAATAATCATATTTGAACTCAGGTGAAGAATAAGATATATTTTGGTGCTTTTACAGAGTTTAAGATGAAATTAACTCTCAATATATCCTGACTATGGCCATTGATATATATTTTAAGTTAATTTTAAATTAAACTCTAATAAAAGAAAAGAATATTTGAAAGTATGATGATTTTTTAATAGGATCCATTGTGGATCCAGTGTTATTTCATAAAAGATGAAAATCCTAAGTTTTGTTCACATCCTGACTATGGCCATTGATGCAAATCATCAACTTAGGATTAATCATCTCCTATTAGAATGGTGCACGTGCCATTCGTATTTCACCATTTATGAAATTTTGAGAATTAAAGGCGAAATGAGATAATACAAATAATTTATGAAATTTGCATGCTCATCCATTCTAATCTAGTGCTTGAAATATAGAATTTTCACTATAGTCTAGCTATTACATCATGGAATTTATATTAAAATTTCCAAACCAAGAAAATAACATTTTCCATACACTTCGTGCAAAATCCAAATTAGCTCAAGATGAAAGATATGTGTACAAAAAGACATCATGTTGTATGCCCATGATGGAGTGGACATCCAATGTGTCCATGTGATATATTATGCTAATGTGAGAACAAAATTCAAAGTGTACATGAGATGATGGAACACTCATATATCTAAACGAAGAATGTATGCGAAACACATAGGACTAAGTATATGCATAGGACTAAGTGTATGCCTACAAGGACATATCTACCTAGGTATAGGCCTAAGTACACATAGAAATGCAATCCTAATATGCATATGTGATATTTATATACAATAGGTATGCACAACATGCATATGCAGTATGAGATACTCACGCCCATGTATATGTGTGGCAGGTAATGGAGATGATGCTGGTAATGAATAAGTGGTCTAAACTATGACCGTACCCAAGTTACAATGAAACACAGACAAGGCTACCTATTGTGAAATCCCAGCTTTTAATCTAACATAACCTGCTGCAACATGCATGTGCAGTGATGTTTTACAGGATGTACATTACAAAGGATCTGTAGTGATGCCATATGTATATGGGTACAGGAAATGGATACATGCTATTTGAGATGAATGCCATGGACTGAATGTTGCTGGGACAAGGACATACATAGTGCTTGTGATGGTAGGTTGATAAAGTGGTATAACAGATGTGCACGGATGATGCCTTGTGGTCTGATACAAGGGCACAGATGGTGATGTGACTGCGAGAGGTGATCAATGTGCTTATCGTCAAATGATAAACACATTTAGTGCCTTGGATCCGACAGTATAAGACCATTGAAAGGCCGATGCACAGAACATAGTAACATCATGTGCAGTGTGAAACTGGTGATTCAAATGTGATATTTCTAAAAGACTTCACTAAGTTCAGTGTGAGCTAAAACATGATTCACAATATAAACAGGGTATCGTCCATGCTGTAAAAGGAAAAATGTTAGAGGGAATCATTGCACTCGCCCAATTGATTTCAATAAAAAAAATATCCAAGATAATCAATGATGAATAAAGCAAAGCAACACGGGTTTTTAGTTTAGACTTAGCTCCAGCATAAAGAAATTTCAGCAAAATATCAATTGATACTAACTTCTTGACAAGAGAAAATATATCCAACTTCAAGTTTAAAAAAAAAAAAAAGAGGTGGGATGAAACTTAACTGGTGATAGAAGGTCCTAGGTATGCAATCCTATGAACAGATTCCAGCAGTCAGATATACATGGTAATTTAAAAGTAATGAAGAGAAAGAAGCGAAAGAAAAAGAAAGAAAAAAAAATCTTGAGATAACCATATATTACAGTTATACCATTAACAACAAACATTCAATTGATAGGGATTCATTACAAATAGAGGGGGATGACCATACTCCTTGAAATTTTAGACATTCAAGTGGTTAAAGATATAATTGAAGGGAGAAAATGAAAGTATACTGCACATGTAATAAAGAAATCTTAACAATAATGACTTACATCTGTGCCACTAACTAATGACAGGCCATAATTAACTACTAGTTTATTACAGGTGCAACTACCCTAACAATAAACCCTTGGCTAATAGCTTGAAATGATTGGCCATACGATTGAAAGGAGAAAAGGAAAGTATGCTCCATATTCAGTAGAACAAATTTATAAGCACCACTTTTGCAGCACAGATCATCTGACAACTAGATTTACTACATATGGCCATCCGATGAATTGAAGGAAAAAGAAAGAGGAAAAGAGAAAAGACAAAAAAAAAACAAATCAGATATCTCATCTCACTAATCTGTGGTGACGTACTTTCCACCAATTGTTGACATAGTAATGTCCTTTTCCTGAGCATATTTATTCAAGGATGCCATCTCTGTCAAACATTACCGCAAATGCAGCAGGAGGACCAACTGACGTTGCAATGATGTATTTACACTTCTTAGCCACTATTGCTGGGGGCTCTTCCATCGAAGCACCTTGCCCTACAAATTCTTCATACTTGAAAAATGTGTTGTTCCCCACGCTAACCTTGAAGCCATGTTTAGGCCCAGGCCTAGAAACCTCACTTCATCCTTTCTCTCTTGATCCCACCAATTTAGCCAACAGACTATGATAAGTCTTCATTTGCAGGGTTTAATGAGATGATAATGCAACATCTTGACAGAATGTAATGTGTGAGTATAGGTGTCTAAGCTCGGTCTATGCAGTTTGGCTTTTTGTGATGTGGAAGCAGGGTGAATGGTGGTAATGGGTTGGATAGCCTGCATCCGTGTGATAATATGCCATAGCAACCGAATACATGGATGATAGGCCTTCAACCAACTATCAGGCTGGATGACTCTTAACACATAAAGGGGATGGAGAAATCAACGTCATCATCACTACAATGGTGTTTCATTGTTTCTCAATACTAATAAATGGAGATAACGCAATACCGAAGATAAATAACTTGTACAATGATCCTAATGATCAGGGATAATGTAATAACAAAGACATATAAAACCAAACATGATAGTAGATCTTAATGCTACTGTGTCACTTGTTTTACTAACCCAGGCAAGGTATGGCTAGATCTGATGCCTTAACGTCACCTTTTGTCAAAGCAATGAGCTCTTATTGAAAGAGGGACCGGAGAGGCCAGATATGTTACGACAATGAAGCTATACATGATACTTCAAGTACAAGGTTTTGATGATGAGCAAGTGGAATCAACTGCATTTTCAGCTAAGGCTATGAAGAAATTGAAGAATTTGATGAAAAATCTTTGAAGACTAGTGTGCAATTGTTTAATTCATTAAAAGTCTTAGATTCTTGTAAAAGCCTTACTTAGAGTGCATATTTAGGTTGCATTTCACCTTAAAAGTCTTTAGAAAAACTTTTCTAAAAGAAACACTCTTGAAAATCTTTTCAAAAAACTCTTTTATTAAATTTTCATGTTTATTAGTCGACCAATAGACTTACCAGTCGACTAATCCTTTCGCGCCATATTTTCTAAAAACATCATTTTTGTCAAATTAATCGACCGAAGGTTTTATCAGTCGACTGGACAGAATGTCTGTTTTCTGGAAAATTAGCAGCAGTCGACTAATAGTTTTATCAGTCGACTGAACAGAACATGTGTTTTCTGTAAATTTAGCAGTAGTCGACTAATGCTTTTTATCAGTCGACCGGACAAAATGTTTGTTTTTCTAAAGATTTTAGCAGCAGTCGACTGAAAGGTTTTTCAGTCTACTGATGATATTATCAGTTGACTAATTTTTCTCAAGTCGACTAAGTTTCAAAAGTTCAGATTTTCAAACGGCTCGATTAACAGATCAGTCGACCGACGATAACTGTCAGTCTACTAATAACTAACTATTAGTCGACTAACTGATGTTTCAGTCGACTAATTTTGCCGTTTTCCTGAAACTTCAAAATGGCGTGTCTTTTTGTTTTTCAAACGTTTTGATCGTTCAAAATGGACAGTTTTGACACCCTTTCATACTCTCAACGTATGGAAAACTTTAACTATAAATATGAGTGCATTTTACAGTCATTAACAACAAGAATTCAATCAATTTGAATCATTTACTTATTACTTTTCACTCCTATTCATTAAAGTATTTGTTTTCTCACTCACTTGATATTTTCACTTCAGTTTTTCACTCAAATCACTTTGAGAGATAGTGAATTCGTGAGTAGAGTATTTCAACAACCTCAAAAGCCAATTGCATCTCATTCACATTCAAAAGAAAGGCTCATAGGTTGTATTGTAAGTTGTTACTTATTTTCTGTAAAAAGAAGAACTCCTTGGTGTAAAGGAGTTGTTTGCTTTCAGTAGGATTGTTACTGAAAGTGGGACCGGTTTTGGTCTGTGTGATCTTGTAGTTTACAAGGTTGATAGTGGAAATCTCAAGCGAGTTTTGCTTGGGGACTGGATGTAGGTCGCGATAGACCGAACCAGGATAAAATCTTGTGTTCTTTGTGTGTTTTGCTTTTCAATTTGCAAAATCCTTCAATATTCTGCAGAAATTTATAAAAGCACTATTCACCCCCTCTAGTGCTTGTTGCCTCGATCCTAGTGCACTTTCATTTGGTATCAGAGCACAGGTTAACTATTACTTTGATTTGACCATCATCTAGCATGACAACTACAACATCTCAGCACAAAGAAGGAAGCTCCTCTGTTCGTCCTCCTCTCTTCGACGGAACAAACTATGGTTACTGGAAAGTAAGAATGATAATATTCTTGCAATCCATGGATCTAGATATTTGAAGAGTTGTTTCAGAAAAGTACCAAACTCCATCAACTGATTTCAGCCGATGGACCAATGAAGAAAAGAAGACTGCTTCACTTAATGCCAAGGCAATGAATGCATTATATTGTGGCGTTGACAAGGTAGAGTTCAATCGCATCTCTCAATGCTCTACAGCTAATGAAATCTGGCATACTCTTCTCGTGACACACGAAGGTACGTCAAAGGTAAAGGAATCTAAAATTGCTTCTTTAGTTCATAAATTTGAATTGTTCAAAATGAAGCAAAATGAATCTATATCGGACATGGTAACTAGAATGACCGATATGACTAATACTTTGAAATCACTTGGAAAAGAATATTCACAAGTGGATTTAGTCAAAAAGATTCTAAGGTGTTTAACTTCTGAATGAGAGAGAAAAACCACTGCTATTGAAGAAGCAAATGATCTCAATACTCTTACTCTGGAAGATTTAGTTGGCAACCTAATGGCATATGAGGTCCAACTTCAAGATAGACAAGAAGAAGAGCCTAAGAAGAAATCTCTTGCTTTTAAGGCTACTTCTGACTCAGAAAATTCAGAAGAAGATGAAGATAAAGATATTGCCCTCATCACAAGGCAATTCAGAAGATTCATCAAAAAAGGAAGATTTCAAAGAAAGGTAAAGAAAGCAGATTCTTCCAATCCCAATGAAGTCAAGTGCTTTAACTGCAAAAAGGCAGGACATATCAAGAAAGATTGTCCTCTCCTCAAAATCAAGCCCAAGGACCAATTCAAGAAGAAAAAGGCTTTTCAAGCATGTTGGGATGATAGTGATTCCTCTTCTGATGAAGAATCAAATGAAGAAGTCGCCAACATGTGTTTTGTAGCACAAGAAAATTCGGTAAGCCAATTTGACTATGATGAGTTATTTGAAGCATTTAATGATTTATATGCTAAATTTAAGAGTCTTAGTTCTAAAAATAAAGAGTTAAAAACTGAAAATTTAACTCTTGACTCTCAAAATAAAGTGTTACTTCAAGAGATAGAAAATCTCAAGAAGGAAAACTCTTGCCAAGCATTAGAGATAAAATAAATTGGAGTTAGAACCAATCTCTTACAAAAAGAAATATCTAGTCTTAAAGAAAAGTCAAATGATCTTCTTTCTATAGTGACCAAATTCACAAATGGTCAAGAGAATCTAGAAAAACTTCTTGGTTCTCAAAGATGCTCGGTTAATAAAACCGGATTGGGATATAGCTTCTTTAATACTCAAAATAGACCAAACTATGTGGTGAAAAATCAAAGACATTATTCTCAACCTTTTGTTCATAGATCAAATAGAAATGCATCTAATCATGGAAACTATAATGCTTATAAGCCTAGACATTATTCTAGACATGATTATTCTAGACATGATAAATCCTTTTATAGAAAGAATATTTATTATCAAAGGAAACCAAAATCCAAATGGATATGGGTTCCTAAGACTAACTCTCATGGACCCGAAAATAGAAAGAGGTCAAATGCTCTGTTTTCTGATTTTGTTGTAGGTACACAACATAAGGAGCAAATGGATATTGGACAGCGGCTGTTCCAAACATATGACTGGAAGGCCGGAATTATTTTCCACCCTCCAAAATAAGGATGGAGGAACCGTCACCTTTGGTGACAATAACAAGGGAAAAGTGATAGGTATTGGTAATATTGGTAATCCAAAATTTCCCTTGATAGAAAATGTTCTTTTAGTAGATGGTTTAATGCATAATTTAATATCTATTAGTCAATTATGTGATAAAGGTTTTCATGTTTCTTTTGAAAATGATTTATGCTTAATTTCTGATTTTCAATCTAAAAAGATCATTTTTAAAGGTAAAAGAAGGAACAATGTGTATGAACTATATCTAGATGAATTACCCACTTTTAATGAAAAATGTCTTATTGTTTCAAATGAAATTCAATGGTTATGGCACAAGAGACTTGGACATGTTAACTTTAAAATTATTTCAAAGTTATCCAAAAATGATCTTGTAAGAGGCCTACCTAGAATACCATATAAGAAAGATCACCTATGTGATGCTTGCCAAAGGGTACAAATCAAGAATTCTTTTAAAGCAAAAGATATAGTTTCAACAAAACATCCTCTTGAACTTTTACATTTAGATCTATTTGGACCATCTAGAATTCAAAGTTTGAATGGTAGCAAGTATGCTTTTGTTATAGTAGATGATTATTCTCGGTTTACATGGGTAATTTTTCTAAAAAGCAAAAATGATGTTTTTTCAGAATTTTTTAAACTTTGTAGAAGGATTACAAATGAAAAATCTACATCTATTATTAAAATTTATAGTGATCATGGCGGTGAATTTGAAAATGAATCTTTTCTAAAGTTTTGTGATTTACATGGTATATCTCACAACTTTGCTTTTCCTAGAGCGGCTCCACAAAATGGAGTTGTTGAAAGAAAGAATAGAACTTTGCAAGAATGTGCTAGAACCATGCTTCAAGATAAAAATTTACCAAAATACTTTTGGGCTGAAGCAATTAATACAACATGTTATGTTCTTAAACCGTGTTCTTATTCGACCAATTTTACATAAAACATGTTTTGAATTGTATTATGATCGAATACCAAAGATCTCATATTTCAAAATTTTTGGTAGTAAATGTTATTTGTTAAATACCAAAGATAATCTTGATAAGTTTGATTCAAAATCAGATGAATCAATATTTCTTGGATATTCTTCTAGAAGTAAAGCATATCGTATTTTCAATAAAAGAACATCTTGTATTGAAGAATCTTTACATGTTGCATTTGATGAGAATTGTGAGCATGTTATACCTCTAAGCGAAGGAGAAGAAGTAATACTTCAAGAAGAACCCTTGATAGAGAGTACTTCTCAACAAAATATTCTTCTTCAACCTATTTGGAAAGAAGTTCCTAATCATCCACATGAACAAGTTATTGGTGAAATAAAGAGTGATGTCCAAACTAGAAGGCAATTAGAAAAATATATTGCAAATGTTGCTTTCATATCTAAATTAGAACCAAAGAATATCAATGAGGCTTGTGATGATGAATTTTGGCTTTTGGCCATGTCTGAAGAACTTAACCAATTTACTAGGAATGATGTTTGGGATCTAGTTGATAGACCTAAGGATCATCCAGTAATTGGAACAAGATGGGTCTTCCGAAATAAGCTGGATGAAAATGGTGAAGTCATTCGTAACAAAGCAAGGCTAGTGGCACAAGGCTATAATCAAGAAGAAGGCATAGATTTTGATGAAACCAATGCACCAGTGGCTCGATTAGAGTCAATTCGAATGATGCTTGCTTTTGCTAGTTACATGAACTTCAAGTTATATCAAATTGATGTTAAGAGTGCATTCTTAAATGGACACATCAATGAAGAAGTTTATGTAGAGCAACCTCCAGACTTTGAAAATGAGAAATATTCAGAAAAAGTCTACAAATTGAAAAGAGCTTTGTATGGACTCAAACAAGCACCAAGAGCGTGGTATGAAAGACTACGAAATTTTCTAGAACAATCTGGTTTTTCCATTGGTCGGGTAGACTCCACTTTATTTATTAAAAATCTTAATTCAGATATTCTTATTGTGTAAATTTATGTTGATGACATAATATTTGGTTCTACTAATGATTCTCTTTGTAAAGAATTTGCTAAAGCTATGCAGGAAGAGTTTGAAATAAGCTTGATGGGCGAATTAAACTACTTCCTTGGACTTCAAATAAAGCAAACTGAAGAAGGAATCTTCATCAATCGGCTAAGTATACAAAAGAACTTCTCAAGAGATTTGGGATGGACTCATCTAAATCAAGAAGGAATCCTATGAGTACAACTACTTTTCTTGATAAAGATGAAAATGGTAAAAGTGTAGATACTAAGCTCTACAGAGGTATGATCGGATCTCTATTATACTTAACTGCTAGTCGACCTGATATTATGTTTAGTGTTTGTATGTGTGCAAGATTTCAAGCTAATCCAAAGGAATCTCATTTAATTGCAGTAAAACAAATTCTTCGTTATTTGAAAGATACTTCAGATTTCGGTTTGTTTTACCCAAAATCATCTTTCTTTGATTTAGTTTCATATAGTGATGCAGATTTTGCAGGAAGTAAATCTGATCGCAAGAGTACTAGTGGAACTTGTCATTTCTTAGGAAATTCCTTAGTTTCTTGGTTTAGTAAAAAGCAAAATTCAGTGTCACTCTCAACAACTGAAGCAGAATATATATCGGCTAGTTTAGCATGTTCACAAGTACTATGGATGAAACAGACCTTAAAAGATTTTGGTTTGAATTACTCCACAACAACTATTTATTGTGATAACAGTAGTGCTATAAATCTTTCTAAAAATCCTGTTCAACACTCAAGAACTAAGCATATTGAAGTTAAACATCATTTTTTAAGAGATCATGTGTTAAAAGGAGATATTGCGTTAAATTTTATTTCCACTAAAGAACAACATGCCGATATCTTCACTAAACCTCTTAAAAATGAAGATTTTATAAGAATTAGGAGAGAACTAGGTATTTGCTCATTTTTGGATTTGTAAAAATGTTGATTTTTGAACAAAATCTCAAAATCACACTATATTAGTCGACCGATAAAATTCTAGTCGACTGATGTTTTAAAATTTTAGAATGAATCGCACCATATTAGTCGACCGATATATTTCTAGTCGACTGATGATATTTTTAGAATGAGTCGCACTTTTTTAGTCGACCGATAAAGTTTTAGTCGACTAAAATTTTTTTAAAATTTTTAAATGAAGGGACTCGATACCCCTTGGATTTTTTTAACACCCATTTTTTTAAAAAAAAGAGGCATCGTTTCACTTCGTTTTTGTACCTTTTCGTTTTTCTTAAAAACGAAACCCTTAAACCGAAAACCCTCTTTCTCTTTTGCCTCTCTCTCTTCCGAAAAACCCTTGGAGTGCCGTTCGATTCCATCTTTGTCGGGATTTTCTTGTCGTAACAAGGAGACGCCGGAGTCCTCTGGCCGTGATCTTGAAACGCCAGAATCCTCTTACAGAAACTGGTGCATCTTCAAAACACGCCGGAACTCTCTTGCCGTGACAGTGTATTTTCCGCCATTTCCGGAATCCGCTTGTGGCCGACCTCTCACTCTCCGTCAGCCATCGTATCCTCCTCTGTTTCTGTTTCACATCGCCGGACAACATTTTCCTCTGCCGGAAATCGTTTGGAAGCCGATATTTTTTTTTGTAACTATATTTTTAACCATGCCTCGTACGAAGTCTGCATCTGCAAAAGGTTTAGGTTCTCCTCCTCCTACACCTACTTCAAGACATGGTTTTTCACTCAGATTACTCTGAAATCCTCTTTTGTATGATACTTTTGGATCAATTTCTGCACTACCTATTTTACCAGGCCGAAATGTTCTATTTCACTTATTTTCTCGTTACAACATAAGAGAATTATTTCCTGGAATTTCACATCTTTTTTATGCTTGTGAAGATACCCTTCACTATCCTTTTCTTATTCACTTGTTTTACACAAATTTACAAATGGATCATGAAATTGGAGTTTTGTCCTCTCTTGTTCGTGATGTTGAAATCGAGTTTGATTCGAAATTACTTGGAGAAATTCTTGAAATTCCACCTTCAGACACTCTTTTCAACACTATTGAATTAAATGATGAAAGAGTTTTTTAACAAATTCTTCTTCCAGGCGCACCTCACTGCCCTCCTTTCAAAAATACAAATCTTTAAACTCGTGCACGCATTGCTGGACAAATCCTTGCCCATAATGTTCTACCTAAAACCGGTTCTTTTGATTATTATTCCACAGATCTTTCTACGGCTCTTTATGTTTTATTTGGAAATATTTTTGTGAATTGGGCCAATGTGTATTTTACAAATTTGTGGAAACAAAAATCATTTCTTCCTTATGGTTGTCTTTTAACTCGTATTTTTAGACATTTCAAAGTTCCTTTAACAAATGAGAAATACATTAAGCAAAAAGAGTTCTTTGATCAAACAATTTTTAAAAGAATAAAAATTAAATATCTGCCTCCTTTAAATGTTGATCAAACTGAACCATCTATTTCTGAACCTTCACCTTCTGTGACACCTTCATCTCATGCAAAAAGAAAGAAATTTTCGACAAATCAAGACTATGATGAAGTTATGCAGAGATTGGAAGCTTTGGAGCTGCATCAACACACTTTTCGTGAAGATGTGACTCAACAACTTGCTTTAATTCAGAAGGATGTAACTGCCATTAAGGATTTGCTAAACTCTCTCTTCTGATCTTTATTGTCTAAACTTTCATACTCTATGGGTTGTAATATTTTAAACTTGTATCTCTATTTTGCTATTTCTGCCCTTACTCTTTTTTATTCTGACAAAGGGGGAGAAAAAGATAAAGATAGCATTACATTGATAAAGATAGCATTACATTGAAATTGCAGGAGATCTTGATCTTGCATGAGAAATGCAAAATTAAGAGTAAAAGAAAGAAAGCTTTGAATGAATGCATGAAGTAATGATGAATGGAAATGCAAACCAATCAATATGTGATATATGTGCTTTAAATGTGCTAACTTTTAATGTTTTGCAGCATATTGATAGGGGGAGTAATATCTCCATCTATGCATCTAAATGCTCCATCTTTGATTAAGTTTGTCATCATAAAAAAGGGGGAGATTGTTACGACAATGAAGCTATACATGATACTTCAAGTACAAGGTTTTGATGATGAGCAAGTGAAATCAACTGCATTTTCAGCTAAGGCTATGAAGAAATTGAAGAATTCGATGAAGAATCTTTGAAGACTAGTGTGCAATTGTTTAATTCATTAAAAGTCTTAGATTCTTGTAAGAGCCTTACTTAGAGTGCATATTTAGGTTGCATTTCACCTTAAAAGTCTTTAGAAAAACTTTTCTAAAAGAAACACTCTTGAAAATCTTTTCAAAAAACTCTTTTCTTAAATTTTCATGTTTATTAGTCGGCCAATAGACTTACCAGTCGACTAATCCTTTCGCGCCATATTTTTTAAAAACGTCATTTTTGTCAAATTAGTCGACCGAAGGTTTTATCAGTCGACTGGACATAATGTCTGTTTTTTGGAAAATTAGCAGCAGTCGACTAATAGTTTTATCAGTCGACTGAACAGAACATGTGTTTTCTGTAAATTTAGCAGTAGTCGACTAATGCTTTTTATCAGTCGACCAGACATAATGTTTGTTTTTCTGAAGATTTTAGCAGTAGTCGACTGAAAGGTTTTTCAGTCTACTGATGATATTATCAGTCGACTAATTTTTCTCAAGTCGACTAAGTTTCAAAAGTTCAGATTTTCAAACGGCTCGATTAACAGATTAGTCGACCGACGATAACTGTCAGTCTACTAATAACTAACTATTAGTCGACTAACTGATGTTTCAGTCGACTAATTTTGCCATTTTCCTGAAACTTCAAAAAGGTGTGTCTTTTTGTTTTTCAAACATTTTGATCGTTCAAAATGGACAATTTTGACACCCTTTCATACTCTCAACGTATGGAAAACTTTAACTATAAATATGAGTGCATTTTACACTCATTAACAACAAGAATTCAATCGATTTGAATCATTTACTTATTGCTTTTCACTCCTATTCATTAAAGTATTTGTTTTCTCACTCACTTGATATTTTTACTTCAGTTTTTCACTCAAATCACTTTAAGAGATAGTGAATTCATGAGTAAAGTATTTCAACAACCTCAAAAGCCAATTGCATCTCATTCGCATTCAAAAGAAAGGCTCATAGGTTGTATTGTAAGTTGTTACTTATTTTCTGTAAAAAGAATGACTCCTTGGTGTAAAGGAGTTGTTTGCTTTCAGTAGGATTGTTACTGAAAGTGGGACCGGTTTTGGTCTGTGTGATCTTATAGTTTACAAGGTTGATAGTGGAAATCTCAAGCGAGTTTTGCTTGGGGACTGGATGTAGGTTGGGATAGACCGAACCAGAATAAAATCTTGTGTTCTTTATGTGTTTTGCTTTTCAATTTGCAAAATCCTTCAATATTCTGCAGAAATTTATAAAAGCACTATTCACCCCCCTCTAGTGCTCGTTGCCTCGATCCTAGTGCACTTTCAAGATCCAACAAAAAGAAAAAAACTTGCAAATAATGATAATACACAATAATTGATTCAAATGAGCCAGATGAGCCAAAATGCATACGTTAGATAAGTTAACGTATAGTAGAAAGTGCATCTCAAGAACACAATGCTTATGATGCAGGAAAAAAAAAGAATGAAGATGTCTAGTTGTATCTAAGAACATATGATGGAACAACAGGATGCTAATGTGATGGTTAAGATGCAATGGTGTGGAGAAAAATGATATGAGTACACAGTGATCAGGACACAGAGGTCCGACGTGATGTTGACTCATATGCAGATGTGCAAAGCTACATCATGATAAAATGGAAAAATCACTGCATATATATACAATATAGGGGCAACAATTGATTCCATGCTGGATTAGAGCATACGACTGTCAAGAAAATGAATGCAAATATACATAAGAAAGCAAAAAGAAGGGAAATTGATGTAGAACTGTACTACAAATGGGGCAAAATATCCAATAGATGGAACTGAATATACTCCTATTTATATGTACCTTCACAATGCGAACTGATATAAGTAAATTGCAACGATATAAAGGAGGGAAATCAAACGATGAACATTACACATGGTCAATACCATACGATATACATTGGTACTGAACCAAAATATGGTAAAGGAATGAGTTATACTGTAGGCATTGCAAATAAACCGTAATATTTATGAAATGGTGATGCCACAATGTTGGATGGTGTTGATTTTGATGCAGGAGGATTACCATGTCATGGAAATGATGTGAAAGTGATGGGAGTGCGTTATGAATGAATTCAATCAAGAGATATGATGAACAAAATGTATTCACACGGCATAACCGATTATAAAACAGGAAAAACCTGATGCGAACGGGAAATTAAGATCAACGTGACAATCAAGATCAATAGACATTCAAGATGGAAACAAAATAAAAATAAAAAAAAAATTAAAATGCTATCCGTTTATCAGAATGGAACATAGCATTAAAGGGAATACAGTATAAATGAAAACAACAAAACACAAAAGAAAAATGAGAGAAAAGAAGAAAAGAGAGAGAAAAAATTGTTGGTATGGGACCATTCCGTCAATGTTGCACAACGTAGATCGATATTTGCTATATGCAAAATCGATGCTACATGGGTGCTTTGATGGGGGCGATTAAACAAGAAAATAAGATAGAAATGAAAGAGAGAAGGAAGGGGGAATCCTTACCGTGGCCAAAGCTTCAGGGTCAACCGGCTTCTGAGTTGCTGCTGTAGTCTTAACTTTCTTCAGCCGACTGTGAAGGAAAAGAAGAAGAAGACAAGGGATAGGAGGGAGGAAAATGGGAAGGAGAATAGAGTTGAAGGGGACTCGAGGAAAATTAGTGAATAGGTGAATTGGGGATGCTTGATTGTGAAGCAATGGGCAGGCGGAGAGCGGGTTGCTGGATAAAGATCGGGGTCTCCTTTATATGATCGATGATTGGCCTCCCTCAAGCTTCTCATTCCGCGCCTTTTTAACGAGGGAGAAGAAGGATCGGGAAGGAGCTTCCATTGAGGATTGACAGATGAGGGGGGAAAGAGATAGATGGTTGGCGATGGAGGGTTCCAGCGAGAGAGGGCAATGGCTGTTGGCGATGGATGAAGGAAGTGATGGTTGTTGGTGATCAAGGGTGGAGAATGGGGAAGGCGGTTCTGCGAAGAGGAGAGTGCGATGGGCGGTAGAGGAGGCCGATTGAGAAGAGGGTTCTGGAATGAAAGAGGGCATGAGAGGGTTTTGAAGGTTTCTTTTCCGAAATTTTTACAAAGAGGTTCTTTTGAAAAGTTTTTCTAGAAATGGGTTTTTAAAACTATTTTTTGGTAATTTTCTTTATTATTTGGATTTTTTTGCTCTTTTCTCGGTATTTTCTGATTTTTTTTTCTGTTGTTTTATATGAGGGACAAAACTATGAGGGACAAAACTATTTTTTGTATTTTTTGGTAAGAATTTACAAAATAGGGGTTTTCTAAAAATTTGGGTTTTGATTTCTTCAGAGAATGAGTTTGGATTCAAAATTTGAGAAGATTTTTGAGTTTTGAACCTCGAATTGAGCAATATAGAGTAATGAATCCAAATGGATGACAGATGGAATGTCTGAGTTATTCAAAAGCTATTTTTGGTATTTTTGTAATTTCAATTTGGAAATTGGACAACGAGGTTTAGATTCAGATCTTTTACCCGGATCTGGATCCAAAACTGAGTCAGATGTATAAAAATGAACTAAATTTCAATAAAATCTGAGAAATGACTGGAATTTAAATCTAAAACTGACTTGATCGCTCAGAAAATGGGGTCAGGGGAAAAAAGGGTAAATTTATAACATTTTGAAAAATTTGGGGTGTTCACAGATGCCCCTCTTTGCTACTAAGCCGGTTGAAAGCCGAGCTTAGTGGCAAAGAAAACACTTCAAAATTTGAAAAATGTTTCAGTCAGCGGATCTGAGCTGGGTGTGGAAGAATTTATTTTGAAACCATGGCTTTTTAGGCTTAAAATCTTATCCTGAATTGTTCTGGGGGGACGAAATCCTCGTCAATGATGTGACTGAATAATAGAAATGAGGAAATTGTGATGGGACTTTGGGTGAAGGTCTCAAAATGGTGACAGATAAGGATTTTGATCAAGTCTCATGAGTGAGACAAGATCAACTTTTTGGGATGATTTAGGTTTAGCCCTTAACCTGGATGGGACGAAGATAAATCAAGATAATTTGGATGGGGAAAGGAATATAAGTGGACCTCGATGGGACATTTGAGAGAAATGCCTCATAAGATGAAATTAAGCATGATCCTTTCCTGGATGGATATATAAAGAACATGTATTCCTTTGTGGGGGAAAATCATGATGGGATCAGAAGGATTACCTCGTCGAATCGAGGCTCAGGTTTAACCCAAACCTGAACGGAAGATACCTCATGGAACGAGGTTCAGGCTTAACCCTTAACCTGAAGGGGACGACCATACAGAATCCTCAAGCGAGGAAGCCGTGATGGGACAACAAAGTGCATCGCCAAAGCAAGATTCAGGTTTAACCCTTGACCTGAGTGAGGGGAATCGCACGAAGTCCTCAAATGAAGAAACTGTGGTGGGACTAAAAAGGATATCTAGTCAAAATGAGACTCAGGTTTAACCCTAACCTGAACGGAAGATACCTCGCAGAGCGAGGTTCAGGCTTAACCCTTAACCTGAAAGGGGCGACCATACAGAATCCTCGAATGAAGAAACCATGATGGGACCTTCGAAGTTTGGACAAACAAATCCAAAAGGGGTTTTGCGAGAAGAGAAAAACAAGGGATTCCCTAAACCTTGGAAAGAGGATGATTTGGGGCGTCTCATTACTGAGACTAAATCAACTTTCTAAAAATAGACAACCTCTCACAGAAGGTTTAGGTGATACCTCGAGGAGCGAGGTAACAGGTTTAATCCTTAGCCTGAATGGATATAGAATCCTCGAAGAGCGAAGAAACTGTGATGGGGTCTCTAGACTTCCCACAACAAGTCCAAGAGGGGTTTGCAAAAGGATAAAAATGGGGGTCCCTAAAGCTTGAAAAGGGCTTGTTCTTGGGTGCCTCATTGCTGAGACTGAAAATAGCTTTTGACAATAACAGACCTTTTGCAGAAAGTTCAGGTTTAACCCTTATCCTGAGCGAGAACTGTCTATGGCGGGACAGTGGGGAACACAGGGAAGTGTGCAGATTCGAGAGATTCAGATCAAACAGAAGGAAATGACTTTTCAGTCTTAGGGAGGGATGACGTTAGGATTTGTCAAAACGAACATCAAGTTCTTACTTCATGTTCGGATATCGAGAAAATATTGCCAATAAGATGCCAAAAATTATAGTCGATTCAAAATTTATGCTTATGTGTGAAAGTATTACCTCTTTCTACCTAGAGTATTAACTCTAATTAAGTTAACTCTATAGAATCAAGAATTAAATTCAAAATATTTTGCTGTTGAGTTTCTTCAAGGAAGATATTAATTTCTTTGATATGAAAAGAGAGGAAATATTCTTAGCTTCATAAAAGCATTTGAGTGAAAAGATATTGATAAAAGAATTTCACATAGATAAAGATGATTCCTGACAGTTTCAGGCAGTTTGATATCCTGGGGCTTTTCCCATGATGATCTTTTTGCACCTTTTTAAGTCATGGAGCTTTCTTGGGTTCTTACATCATCCTTCATTTTGGAGATGTCCTGACTTTTCTCTCTTTCTTGGGGAAGGGTACGTCACAAACTCTTTCATCTTGGAGATGTTCCGATCCTTCTTTTTCTTTCTCAGGAATTAGGCTTGATGACATTGGTTTCCGGGTTAAAATCTCTAGATGATAGCAGAAATCAAATATCTTTTAGGGTTTGTCGGGAGACTCATCGCAGTCGTCTTCATCTTGACGATGCTTTGAATGTTCCCTGGAAGGATTCGTCACAAACTCCTTCATCTCGGAGATGATCCAAATCTTCTTTGGCCCCGAGGGTCTAGCTCGCATATTCATCTTCATCTTGATGACAATTGAGAGATCCCTTTTGCGGATATTTGATTGCAGCTCAGATGACTGAGGATATATGGATTGGGTAGGTTCTTTTTTACTGCCCAGAATATTTCCACTGTCTTACTGCCAAAAGAATGATCTTTAAGAAATGTGTCATAACTATGATCAATATCAGTTCACTTATGACTTTTCAACATCATTGAATTGTTTCCTTTGCCGGTCATATCGAAGATTTTTCTTCATCCTCTTGGTTGACCAACAGAAAAGCTTGAATTTAGTTTTTATTTCAAAAAAGTCTTTGCTCTTTTGGAAATAATACTAAAGGTAGTTTGAGGTAATTCTTTATGCGATGAAAGCTTTGAGATCAATAATGACTTTTGATGGCAAATTGGCAAAGTATTCTAGAAACCCTTGATGAAAGAAATTACTTGATATCAAATTGACACATCTCTGACAAAATTCTCCTCTCTTTTTCCCCAAAAAGAGAGACTCAGGCTTAGCCCTTACCTGAATGGGAAGTTGGAAATACTCCTCTCTTCCCCAAAAGAGGAGGTGTTTGCAAAACGAAACTTTCAAAGAGAGATTAAGTTTTCGTCAAAACTTCCTATCTCTAGGCTTCTCTTATGGAAAGGCAATCGAAAAACAAAGTTGAGAAAGTATCACAGAGGAACGAGTCCATCACACTCTCCCTAAAAGAGGGTCCTCTATGAAGGGGTTGGCCAAAGATGAAAAAAAATGGGGGCCACAAAAAGAAACGAGCTTCCGTCGAAGCTCTCCCTGGAAAAAGGGTTCTTTTGTGTAAAGTTGGTTGTTGTTTTGCAAACTGTTCGCGAAGAAAACGAGTCCCTTTAAACTCTCCCTGGAAGAGGGTTCTTGCGAACAAAATATGGTTGCATGCGAAAGGAACGATCTCCCTCGAACTCTCTCTGAAGAGGGTCCTTCGCAAGAGAAAAAGATTCATTTTTGATAAAATGATAACCCGAAGGTTGAAATTGAGAATTTAGAGCTTGAATTGTTGATGAATGGTTAGTACTAAGACTGAACCTGGAGGGCTAACTTGATCAGTTAGCTAGATACTAGCACGAGTGCTAGATGTACCAGCACGAGTGCTAGATGTACCAGCACGAGCACTGGGTTTTGAAAACACACACCAGCACGAGCATTGGATTTCAAAAAAAAATGCCCCAGTACAAGCGCTGGGTTTCGAAGATGTGCATCAGTACGAGCACTGAATTTTCAAAATGCACACCAGTACGCACACTGGGTTTTGAAAATGCACACCAGTACGAGCACTGGGTTTTCGAAATTGCACACGAGTACGAGCACTAGTTTTTGAAAATGCATACTAGTACGAGCACTGGGTTTCGAAATGTACACCAACATAAGCACTGGGTTTTCGAAAGTGCACACCAGCACGAGCACTGGGTTTTTGAAAATGCACATCAGCACAAGCATTGAGTTTTCGAAAGTACACACCAGTACGAGCACTGGGTTTTTCAATGAAGAGTTGAAAACAAGACCGACATTCAAAGATACTTGAGAATTAAGTGAGAATGGTTGTCAGTGTTTCAGGATTATCCCTTATCCTGAAGGGGAAGTTCAGGTTTGTCCCTTAACCTGAAAGGGTAGAAGGCAAGGAGAACTTTTGGTCCAATACGAGCATTGAATCAACAGGGAAAATTTGAGTCGGAACTCGAGAAAATAAGAATATACAAAAAGCGATAATCCGAATCGGAACCCAGTTTTTCAAAATAAAAGAATGAGTGAGAATCGAGTTTGAGAACTCACATTCTCGACGCAATGATTGGTTCCAACACGAGCATTGGATTCAGAAGGAAGTCTAAGTCGGAACTCGAAACTTCAGACATAAGAATATATAAAAGGGAAAATCCGAGTCGGAACCCGGTTTTTCAAAATAAAAGAATGAATAAAAATCGAGTTTGAGAACTCGAATTCTCGTCATAGCAATTGGTCCAATGCGCACATCGGGACCAAAAAGAAGCCCAAGTCGAAACTCGAAGCTTCAGAAATAAGAATATACAAAAGGGAAAATCTGAGTCGGAACCTGGTTTTTCAAAATAAAAGAATGAATGAGAATTGAGTTTGAGAACTCAAATTCTTGACGTAGAAATTGGTTCCAACACGAGCATTGGATCCAAAGGGAAGTCCGAGTCGGAACCCGGAACTTCAAACAAAAGATAAAAGGGGAAAACCCGAGTCGAGACTTGGATCTTCTAAAAATAAAAATAAAACGAAAACAAAACCTGAGTCGGAACTCAGACGGGAAGGAAATAACTCCTACCCAAAAGTCGGATTCCAGAAGGATTGACAAAAAGCCTGAATAGATTTCGACGATTATGATGAAGATGAAAAACTTTATTCGAGATCTTCGACCTAAGGTGGCCTAAGATTTGAATTTTAATTATGATGGTTTCCAGGATTATCCCTTATCCCGAAGAGAATTTGACAAAGTCGAGAAAGATTGGTAGAGATTGATAAAGGATAAAAGGAATTGATAAAAGGAAAAGAATCAAAATTTCATGAAATTGACAATAGAACAAAAATTGGTAGAAGTTGGCAGAATTTTGAGGAAAAATTGACTATAAAAGAATTTAGGACTATCCTCTGTCTTGTGAGAAGAAGGACCTCCTGGGACGAGGCTCAGGTTTAGCCCTTAACCTAAAAGGGAAATACCCCGTGAAAACGAAGCATCAGGTTTATCCCTTAACCTGAAAGGGTTTAACGAATAAGAAAATACCTCATTGAAAAGAGGCATCAGGTTTATCCCTTATCCTAAAAGGGTTTAACAAATAAGAAAATACCTCATTGAAAAAGCCATCAGGTTTATCCCTTAACCTGAAAGGGTTTTATAAAGATTTGATAAAATTTAGTAAAAATCGATAAAACTTGATAAAACTTGACAAAAATTGATAAAATTGACAATAAATTGATGAAAACTTGATTAAATTGGAAAAATGAAATGAATGCAATTAATAAAGATAACAAGATTAACCAAAAAGTTGATAAGATTTTTAGAAAAAGATTCGTCTGATCCTGCCTGCATGTGATGAAGGAAGACAAGTATAAATCAAAATAAAAAAATACCCCAGTATCACGAAGAAGAATGTGAGAATTTGATAAAGGATTATTGCTTTATTGCAAAAGACTTTTGAAGAGTACAAAAAGCTAGGATGAATAATTTAAGTGTAAAATCTCTTCAAATGTAAAGCATTGATAGGATCTGGCAGTTCCACTCCATCTGCATTGATCAGACGATAGGAATTGCGAGGTAGCGCTTCCTTAACCACATAAGGGCCTTCCCAATTGGGTGACCACTTGCCCCGTGGCCGATGCTTGAGATGAGATGTTGATCTGAGCACAAGATTATTAACTCGAAATCTTCTCTCAATAACTGATTTGGCATAGTGTCGAGCTATCCTCTGACGATAGGCTTGAGCGTGCTCTACTGCGTTGAGCATTTTCTCATCTAACAGATCAAGCTGTACCAACCTCTGTTGCTGATACTGATCAAGCGAAAGTTCGATGAGCGACACAAACTTGAGTGCAGACTTTTGAACATGAAGAGGTAATACTACTTCACTCCCGTAGACAAGCTCTGAGGGAGTAGCGTTGGTTGAAGTCCGAATGGTGGTTCGGTATGCCCAGAGTGCATCGTGCATTTTCTCATGCCAATCGCGGCATGTTTCCACAGTTCTTTCCATAATGCGGATCAAAATCTTGTTGGTGGCCTCTGCCTGGATATTCCCTTGGAGATAATAGGGAGCCGAGAAGTGATGATGAATCTTGAACTTCGAGCAGAAGGTCTTCATCCTCTCATTCTTGAAGTGACTGCCATTGTCTGACACAATATCATATGGAATGCGGAAGCGACAAAGGAGGTTCTTATGAATAAAAGAAACCACATGTCGGCTTTCTACTGTCCACAGAGTTACAACTTCGACCCATTTGATGAAGTATTCTGTAGCTGCGAGGAAATATCTATGGCCATTGGAAGCTGAAGGAGTGATAGGGCCTACCACGTCGAAGGCCCACATCGAAAAAGGCCAGGGAGAAACCACAGACTGCAAATATGCGACTGGCACATGGATGGAAGGTGCGTGCATATGACATTTTACATATTTTCTTACAAATAGATGGCAATCCTGCTGCATGGTTTTCCAATAATACCCTGCCCGGATAATCTGCTTGACGAGTGTTTGGTAGCCGACGTGGCCACTACAAATTCCCTCGTGTGCCTCTCGGACAACTTCCACGGCTTTATCCTTATCTAAGCATCTGGCGTACTCAGAACTGAACCCACGACGGTAAAGAGTATTGGCAAGGATGAAATAACGGGCCGACATGCGTTGGATCACACGTTGCTCCTTTCTTGGCATTTTCGATGAAAATTCACTAGTTTCAATAAAGTTTTTGATGTCTTGGTACCAAGGCTTCTCCTTTTGAGTGGCTTGGTTTACTCGCTCAGCTGGAATGTAGGCAGGTTGATCAAGTCTGCCGATCTCGAATGAACGACAGGATTCACTGTCTTTAAAAGACAAAATGGAACCCAGGCAGGCTAGGCCATCAGCTATATGATTGTATTCCCTCTTGATATGACTGAGCTGAAATTCTTCAAAGTTGCCTATGAGAGCTAAGGTAATCTTCTAATAGGGAATCAATTTTGAATCCTTGACTTGCCATTCAACATTAACTTGAGTGACAACAAGCAATGAATCACCAAAGGCATGTACTCTCTTGACATTGAAGTCTTGCATAATCTTGAGGCCTTGTATCAAAGCTTCGTACTCAGCCATGTTGTGAGTACATTGAAAGTTGAGTTTGAGGGAATAAGGAATCATCTCCTTTTCGGGAGTGATTAACAAGATCCCAATTCCTATACCAAACATATTTCTGGCTCCATCGAAGAATAGAGTCCAAACTGAGGACTCCTAAACATTGCAAATTCGATCGTTGGGAAAATCATCTTATGCCTTGATCGCTTCTGTCAACGGGAAATCTGCCAACTGATCTGCGATGGACTGACCCTTGACTGACTTCTGAGAAACATATTCCAAGTCATACTGCATTAAGAGAACTTGCCATTTTACAATCCTCCCAGTAAGGAAAGGCTGTTGTGAACACCCCAAAATTTTCAAAGTTTTGTAAAAATGTCCTTTTTGCCCATGACTCCATTTTTTTGATAAAATCAAAGTTAATCTTTAATTATTCCTTTGATTTTTCTAGATTAAATTCAATGCTGATATATTCAAATTCGATTCCGGATCCGGACCCAGTGTTCAAAATCCAAATTTGAGCTTCGTTATCCAAATTTTCAAAATACCAAAAATAACCTTTTGAAAGGCTCAGACAGTCCATCTGATACCAGTTTGGATCCATCGTGTTATATTCCTCGATTCGAGGTTTAAAACTTGAATATTTTCTCAAAACTTGGATCCAAACCCATTTTTTGATGAAATCAAACCCAAATTTCTTAGAAAACCCTTCTCTTTGTAAATATTTCTAAAAAATTATAAAATGACTTTTAAATCCCTTATTTTTCTTGGTTTCATAACTTTATATACTAAAATGAAGAAAAAGAATAAAAAAAAAATCAAAAAGAAGAGAAAAATATGAAAAATTGATAGAGTAAGCCTTTTTATAAAAATCGTTTCTTATAAAAACCCCTTTTAGCAATTTTTTTTTTTAAAAAGAACCCCTTTTTGAAAAATTCATAAAAAAACCCGAGGAACCCCTTTACAAACCCTTTAGGGTTTTGAGAGCCCTTGGCAAAGAGGTCGGCTGGCTGGTGCCTCTCTCCACTCTCTCTTCATCCTCCTCATTTGGCCACCCATCCACCGAAACCCTCTTCTCAAACCCTCCATCTCCGAACTCCCCTTTCTCCACCATCGATGTCCAACGACCCCTCTCGAACTTTCCTCTCCTTCCTTAAAAGGAGGCACACAGGACTCCTTCTTCTCATCCGTTATCACCCCACCATAGTTTCTCATTCTCGGTTTCCCCTTCTTACTCCTCTTCTCTGATTTTCTATCTCCCTCTCTGAGCAAACGAAGAAAATCTGAATCTCTGCAGAATTACAGGCCATATACACGCTGAATCCTTCATCATAATGGTATGTCCCTCTCTGCGATGACCCAAAGCTTTCTTTGAATCCATGGCTCAGTTGAATGGAAGCAGAGGCAGATTGACCATGAGTTGGTAGCAGAGATCAATACATATTTCACATCGGCATAGTACCACTAATTGCTTAGTATTAACGTTCAACACCCACATCTACATCCGGGTTTCATCTAAGTCCAATTGTTTCCATTGCTTTCCTTTTTTTTGTCCTTTTTTTTATATATTATGAATTTTGTTCATTATTTTCATTTCCTGTAGCATCCCATCCATGGTATAGTATCACGTTCATCCCCATTCTAGGCATTTTTAGACTTTTTTATACCCTGTCAATGTAATTTTTATTTTTTAGTTTTTGAGCTATATATTTCAATCTATGTAAATGACACTATAGCATCATGTCCCAATATTGATCTGGTAGGATTATGGTTTCTGCATGTCACCGTGGATTCATCTGTTGAATCTGCCGTGAAAGAGTCCCATATTTACATGGCATGAACTTCTGAGGGAAATGTTCAGTGGCCAGAAGGGTTTCGATGCTCTTAACATATTAATGATGACATGGTCATGTGGTGAGTCACTTTCATACATTGGGTTGCTTAAACAATATGCTCATTCCTTGCTATCCTGTGTTGTTGTTTCTGAGGTATACTAAGCAACCCTACAAATACCCAAGCCTCTCATTGCTGCGTGAACAGCAGTAGCCCCCAGTGTTATCCAGGAGCATCTCAGATTCTGCCACAAATGTCATCATCATCTGCATTGTCAAAGGAGGCCAACAATGCCTATCATTCTCAATAGACCAAAACATGCCATACACACAACATTAGTGTTCCAGTGCCAATGAGGAGTTAATCCACTCCAATAAGTGCCCTTCCAGATCGAAATACAAGATGCTTTCAAAAGCCTGTTCACATTATCATTCACCCATCTTGGGTTAATTTCAAAGATGAACGACTAAATGATTGGTAATCCAAAGCGATTCTCCCATCTTGTTTCCATCGGATATGCCTAGTTAGATGGTGAAGGATAAAATACACAGATCTGGTCTTATGTGACCATCAAAGTTATGGCCCCCATATGTGTCACCTGGGGACTGCCAGGCTGTTGAAGGTACCACAATCAGGGGTAACGACAAAACCTGAACATCCAATGCATTAAACCTCTGTTACCAATGCCAAACCGATGATGGCTGAGGAAACCATTTTGCAGAGACTGGTCTGCCATAGGTAAGGGCATCTATCCCCACTACGTTCATATGTTATGTTATATCTGTATGTTCAGTTCATCATTTTTTTTTAATAGTTTCCACTGTATCTATGATCATATTAGATATCATGCCTCCAGTTAGTTATGCTCACAGTGCCAATGCTAGTTAGCTTCATATCAACATAAATCACTGCTGCAATGACCAGGAAGGGATTCCTTCCTTCCTTGGATAAATTCAGTCTGTTCTAATTTCTTGTTTTTCCCTTCACTGCTCATTTGACCATTCTGACATTGATTCAAGTTGGGATGTTGTTAAAAAAAAAGGAAAAGAAAAAGAAAATCCGGTGGAATTGCTTCAATACTTTGAGTTTGGGATCTCCTGTAAAAGGTAAAGGGTGGATCTGCAGCTAAACAACTCTACATTTTCTGGACATGACACCTCCTGTGTCAAGGCTGAGTTTGTTTCGACCCAAGGAGGCATAACACCTATACTTGGACCAGGTATGATCCAGAAGAATCTGAGCATCAACATTTCGCAGATCCCTGTGTCTGCCATGAAATGTCCTATCCTGGTGAGTCTGAAACTGGTTTCATGTTTGGTTTGCTGCGAAATATCTTATCCTATAACTCAAATTCCCACCTCAACAGGCTCACTGTAAGGTATAAGGATGTTTTTTTTTCTCTTCCTTCTGATAATACCATCACCATGTAATTGCTTTTACATTTTTTGTATTTATCAAAGTTAGCACAATCACCATGTTTTAATCATTTTTAGCTATGTTTTTTCTGTATATATCACATTGCTTTCATATCATGTAGGATAACCTTTCATCTCTGTTATAAGCATCCTTCATCCAAAGGATTTAATCAAAGATGTTAGGCTGTCATGGTTATGGCCAAGGGCTTTGAGACAACAGCCCCCAGCATGCATTTTAGGGGCCACATCAGTCCAACGTTGGTTATTGATTTTTTTTAAAAATGAGTATGGCTATATGCAGAGATAGGTTTGCACGAAGCCAATGCATAGGAATCAGTTTATTGCTATCAGGAGCAATTTGTGGGTTGTTCGAGTTATAAAAACCAAGTTCCATTGACTATTTTGCACTCCCAGGGGTCGGTCTATCCTCTTAAACATTCACTATGTATAACATTTGCTGTAGTATACCACCAATACCACTGTACACATGTATACAACACCATCTCATCATGTTTATCACGATACTGCTGTACCACCATCAATTCCTGCATTCTTCATTTATTTTATGCTTTTTGCTTCAGCATCCATATACTGTTATAACCATCCTGCACACATCAAATCACACCAACACTTTCATTACCACATTGTTATCTACATTCCATTGTTTAAACACTAAACATTACCTGTTGTAGCTTTCTTTGTTCACCTACATAGTGGCCCATGGGCTGGTGTAGTTCTTTTGTTCTGTTTATATACACAACTGCCCATGAGCCGATGTAGCATTATTTGTTTGTTTTCGCAGTAGCCCAGGGGCTACTCTAATCCTTGTTCATATACATGGTAGTCCATGGGCTGCCATAGCTTTTGTTCATAAAGACAGTGGTTCACAGGCTGCTGCAGTTCCATTTTCATCTATGGTAGCCCATGGGTTGCTACAGTTTCATTGTAACATTCATGGCATTTTTTCACACTTCACACTCCCTTCCACTTCACTACCCATCTACTGCCTTCCACCTATATACATATATATGTATATATTCATATGTATATATACATCTATGTATATGTATATATATATATATATATATATATGCACGTATATACAAGTATATATCATTTTCATCGTTCTACACTTTAGATCTTCAATATCTTGGCATATGAGCATTTTATCATTAACATCCATATGATATGTGCAATTTTTCTTTATTTTCACACTAATTAAGTGTTTTGCAAGGAATATGTGAGAAATATCATTACCTAAAGTTGTAAATTCAATTTTATGTAGATCTTAATGAGAATTTACATTTTCTGTTTTAGATAGAATGAATGAGCATTGTAAATACTATAAATTGCTTGTTTTCATGCTTTTTGCTTTTATTTTCTAAAATCTCACAATGGTGAAACACAGATGACACGTGCACCATTTCATAAAAGGTAATTAATCCTAAGTTGATGATTTACATCAATGGCCATAGTCAGGATGTAAACAAAACTTAGTATTTTTATCTTTTATAAAATAACACTGGATCCCCACTGGATCCTTTTCCGAAATCATCATATTTTCTTTAAATATTTTCATCTTTATCAGAATTTAATTTAAAATTAATTCAATATATATACCAATGGCCATAGTCAGGATATATTGAGAGTTAACTTCATTTTAAATTCTATAAAAGCACCAAAATATATTTTATTCTTCACTTGAATTGAAATATGATTATTGTATAATACATTCAATGACCATAGTCAAGGATGTATTATATTTTCAATCTTATTTTAATTCATTTAAAAAATGAGATGCTTTTTAAAATCCAATTTCAAAATTCTTTAATTCATTCATCATTTAGGATAGAATTGTATCATATTTTCAAAACATTTCTTAAAAAATCCAAGTGATCTTGAATATCTTTCTTCAATTTCTATTTTCAATTCATCAATTCTATCTCATTTTCAAAAGTCCAATTTAACTTTGAAACTCTTGATTCATTTTCTAAATTCCAGAGTTCAAGCTTCAAATTCAAAGTCCAATTTGACTTTGAAATTTATTTGTATGTTCAAAATTCAAATAAAAACTCCAAGATCATTTCCAAAATTCAGATTCAATTCAATATCTCAAATTCAATTTCAATGTTCAAATTAACTTTGAAATTTCTGATTCATCTTCAAATACAAAACCAGGTTTATCTTCCTATCTTCAAATTCAAAAATCAAAGTTTGAGATTGATCCTGAATCTCAAAAGCTTGACCTTTTCTAAATTTTAAATTCAATCTGGGTTTTCAAAACCCAGATCCATATTCAAGAGTCCCATTTGGATTTTCAAAGCCCAAATCCAAAGTTAGATCAACTTGGACCCAGATTTCTAAATATAATTCTACTTTTGGATCTTAGACTCCAGATCCAAATTACATCTTGAATCTCAGACTTCAGATTCAATTCCATTTTAGGATCCAGAATTCAACTTCACCTTGGATCTTAGACCTCAGATCCAAATTCCATTTAGAATCCAGAGTTCAATTCCATCTTGGATCTCAGACTTTAGATCAAAAAAAAAATCCATCTTAGGATCCAAAGTTCAACTCTATCTTGGATCTCAGATTTCAGATCCTAAACCCATTTTAAGATCCAAAATCCATTTTAGGATTCAGAATCTAATCCCATCTTGGATTCCAAATCTTGGATCCAATTCCCTTTAGGATCCAGAAACCAATTTCACCTTGGATCTTAGACTCCAAATCCAAAATCCAATTTAGGATCCAGATTTCAGATCCAACTTCATCTCAGATCTTAGACTTCTGATCCAATTCCATTTATGATCTAGAAATCAACCTTATCTCGGATCTTAGACTTTGGATCCAATCCCACTTAGAATTCCAGAACCCGGGTCCAACCCTATCTCGGATCTCAAATTTTAGATCCAGTTCCATCTCAGATATTAGATTAAAATTTCATTTCAAATCTAACTTCATCTCCTATTCTCAAAAGCCAATTTCAAAATTATTTCTCAAGTTTAAATTCAAGTTCATATTCTGATATCGAATTCAAAATCGATCCTTGAAAATTGATTCTAATTCAAAGTCCATTTCTGACTTTGAAACTTCATTTCCTTTTCACTCATCTTCCAACCATTCTTTTCAAATTCAAAAGATTTATTTTCCCAACTCCGATTATTTCGAAAACTTAGAACTTCTCTAGTTCTAAGTTAGATTTTTACCCTTCAGAAACCATTTCTTCACTTTATTATCAAGTTCATAATCAGAACACTTGGAAATTTTTAAAACATCTTTCAAAAAGAGCATACGTTTTTGCATTTCACAAGCATGATTCTTTGTGCATCTTAGACTTGGAATAAATTCTTAGATAATATTTAGGCAAAGCAAAAGGCATAAATTCGATCCTTGGTTCGATTACCTCTGGTAAAGGCGCCAGGAACGGTCGAACCTCGTACCGACGAGCGAATCCCGTCTCTCCATTTTCCCACAATATTTTCAAAATGGAGGCGAGTAATTTTCTAAATATTTTCAAATCAAGGTCAAGTGAGACCCCGCAAAAGAGTTCCTCTTCTCTTCTCTTTCTTTTCTTTTCTCTTCTCTCTTTCTTTCTATCTTTTATTTTCTCCCTTCAAAAAGGAGGAAATAGAGGCTGAAAAGGAAAAGAGGTGGAAGAGAGAGAAAGATACAAAAGAGGAAATTTTTTGAGATGATCACAGTTGCTTAAGGATGTACTTGAGAGGATTGAGTCTTGACAAAATTTTGATTTCTGACGCCAAGAGATAATGTCTCAGCTTCTGACACATTCATACTAAAGCTAGACATGTCTTTTCCATCTGAGAATATCTCTTCTCATAATCAATGAAAGTCTTGCTGATGTAGTATATGGCGTGCTCTATTCAGTTGCCTTCTTTATACTGTGCAAGAAATCCGCCACAAGCATTCTGATTGACAAAAATATATAGGAGAAGTGGCTTTCCAAGTTCTAGAGGCTTCAAAACTGGTGGATTAAGGAGATATTGCTTGATGCGCTCAAATGAGAGCTGACATTCTGGTCCTGTGAACACCCCAAATTTTCCAAAAAGTCTTGTAGAAATGACCCTTTTGCCCCTGATTCCATTTTCTGAGAAAACCAAAGCTAAATTTCAGTCTTTCTTCAGATCTCTGGATTAAGTTCCACATTTCAAATTCAACCCCGGGTCGGAACTCAGTATTTTAAATCCAAAATCTGAGCCCCGTTGTCCGGTTTCCAAAATAAAATCGCAAAAATACCAAAAAAAAAATGATTTTGAAAGGCTCGGGCGGCTCATCCGACACTCTGTTGGATCCTCGACCCTATATTTCCCAGTTCGAGGTTGTAAACCTCGAATATTTTTCAAAAATTCGGACGCAAATCCATTTTTTTGAAGAAATTCTCTCAAAATAGCTCAGAAAATTCCTTTTTTGTAAATATTTTACAAAAACACAAAAAAATTAGTTTTAAATCTTTGATTTCTCGTAAAGCTTTAGGATTTTATTCTAAAAATACAAAAAAATAGAAAATTAACATAAAAACCAAAAAAATCGAGAAAAGCTACAAAGAAAACGGATGATTTTCAAGTTTTCGAAGCCATCTTTACCAAAAACCTCATTCCTTAACCATTTTTTAGAAAACTCTTAAAAGGGGAACCACATTTTTGAAATAGGGAAAATTTCCAACGAACCCCTTTCCGCGTCTCTTTCCTTCTCTCTCCATCGTTCGATCTGCAACCGCATACCCTCATCTCCACCTTCAATCCTCAACGGGTTTTCCCCTCTCGAAGTTTCCATTTCCTCTTTAAAAAGAGGCCAGCTCCTGTCTTCTGGCCATCCCGTTTTTTTTGGACATAGCCATTGCAATCCATCAACTTCATCGAGTTTTCTTCCTGGGAGTTGTCCTTCCTAGAGGCATCCATTACAATCGACCTTCACTGAATTTTCCCTTTCTGAGCTGTTATCAACACACATTAAACTCATCATCAAGCAACATCTGCAAATGAAATCAGAAGAATCAAACAAGCGTCCATTAATACTCTCCATCGAGCATTGGGAACTCCACGATCGAGGCATTCCCACGAGAAAGCTTCTCTTCAGTAGCAGAGGACTCCCATCAAGAAGAGAAAGATTCAATTCGTCAAAATCTCCTCAAGCATTTCGGTAGGTCTCCTTCCCTCCCTCAAAGCTCATATATCGATCTTTCCCCTTTCATTCTGGCCCTACTAACGCACCTATGGGGAGGTTGGACTGCTGTTTAGCATCATCCACTCCCCCTCCTGTGCAATATGAAACGGAATCTCTCAATTCCGACATTTCTTTTATATCATTATTTTTCTGTTTTGCAATTTATACTACTAAATCCAACAAGGGAAAAGTGATAGGTATTGGTAATATTGGTAATCCAAAATTTCCCTTGATAGAAAATGTTCTTTTAGTAGATGGTTTAATGCATAATTTAATATCTATTAGTCAATTATGTGATAAAGGTTTTCATGTTTCTTTTGAAAATGATTTATGCTTAATTTCTGATTTTCAATCTAAAAAGATCATTTTTAAAGGTAAAAGAAGGAACAATGTGTATGAACTATATCTAGATGAATTACCCACTTTTAATGAAAAATGTCTTATTGTTTCAAATGAAATTCAATGGTTATGGCACAAGAGACTTGGACATGTTAACTTTAAAATTATTTCAAAGTTATCCAAGAATGATCTTGCAAGAGGCCTACCTAGAATACCATATAAAAAGGATCACTTATGTGATGCTTGTCAAAGGGGTAAACAAATCAAGAGTTCTTTTAAAGCTAAAGATATAGTTTCAACAAAACGTCCTCTTGAACTTTTACATTTAGATCTATTTGGACCATCTAGAATTCAAAGTTTGAATGGTAGCAAGTATGCTTTTGTCATAGTAGATGATTATTCTCGGTTTACATGGGTGATTTTTTTAAAAAGCAAAAATGATGCTTTTTCAGAATTTTCTAAACTTTGTAGAAGAATTACAAATGAAAAATCTACATCTATTATTAAAATTCGTAGTGATCATGGTGGTGAATTTGAAAATGAATCTTTTCTAAAGTTTTGTGATTTACATGGTATATCTCACAACTTTGCTTTTCCTAGAGCGGCTCCACAAAATGGAGTTGTTGAAAGAAAGAATAGAACTTTGCAAGAATGTGCTAGAACCATGCTTCAAGATAAAAATTTACCAAAATACTTTTGGGCTGAAGCAATTAATACAGTATGTTATGTCTTAAATCGTGTTCTTATTCGACAAATTTTACATAAAATATGTTTTGAATTGTATTATGATCGTATACCAAAGATCTCATATTTCAAAATTTTTGGTAGTAAATGTTTCTTGTTAAATACCAAAGATAATCTTGATAAGTTTGATTCAAAATCAGATGAATCAATATTTCTTGGATATTCTTCTAGAAGTAAAGCATATCGTATTTTCAATAAAAGAACATCTTGTATTGAAGAATCTTTACATGTTGCATTTGATGAGAATTGTGAGCAGGTTATACCTCTAAGCGAAGAAGAAGAAGTAATACTTCAAGAAGAACCCTTGATAGAGAGTACTTCTCAAGAAAATATTCCTCTTCAACCGGTTTGGAAAGAAGTTCCTAATCATCCACATGAACAAGTTATTGGTGAAATAAAGAGTGGTGTCCAAACTAGAAGGCAGTTAGAAAAATATATTGCAAATGTTGCTTTCATATCTAAAATAGAACCAAAGAATATCAATGAGGCTTGTGTTGATGAATTTTAGCTTTTGTCCATGTCTGAAGAACTTAACCAATTTACTAGGAATGATGTTTGGGATCTAGTTGATAGACCAAAGGATCATCCGGTAATTGGAACAAGATGGGTCTTCCGAAATAAGTTGGATGAAAATGGTGAAGTCATTCGTAACAAAGCAAGGCTAGTGGCACAATGTTATAATCAAGAAGAAGGCATAGATTTTGATGAAACCTATGCACCAGTGGCTCGATTAGAGTCAATTCGAATGATGCTTGCTTTTGCTAGTTACATGAACTTCAAGTTATATCAAATTGATGTTAAGAGTGCATTCTTAAATGGACACATCAATGAAGAAGTTTATGTAGAGCAACCTCCAGGCTTTGAAAATGAGAAATATCCAGAAAAAGTCTACAAATTGAAAAGAGCTTTGTATGGACTCAAACAAGCACCAAGAGCGTGGTATGAAAGACTACAAAATTTTCTAGAACAATCTGGTTTTTCCATTGGTCGGGTAGACTCCACTTTATTTATTAAAAATCTTAATTCAGATATTCTTATTGTACAAATTTATGTTGATGACATAATATTTGGTTCTACTAATGATTCTCTCTGTAAAGAATTTGCTAAAGCTATGCAGGAAGAGTTTGAAATGAGCTTGATGGGCGAATTAAACTACTTTCTTGGACTTCAAATAAAGCAAACTGAAGAAGGAATCTTCATCAATCAGGCTAAGTATACAAAAGAACTTCTCAAGAGATTTGGGATGGACTCATCGAAATCAAGAAGGAATCCTATGAGTACAACTACTTCTCTTGATAAAGATGAAAATGGGAAAAGTGTAGATACTAAACTCTACAGAGGTATGATCGGATCTCTATTATACTTAACTGCTAGTCGACCTGATATTATGTTTAGTGTTTGTATGTGTGCAAGATTTCAAGCTAATCCAAAGGAATCTCATTTAACTGCAGTAAAACAAATTCTTCGTTATTTGAAAAATACTTCAGATTTCGGTTTGTTTTACCCAAAATCATCTTCCTTTGATTTAGTTTCATATAGTGATGCAGATTTTGCAGGAAGTAAATCTGATCGCAAGAGTACTAGTGGAACTTGTCATTTCTTAGGAAATTCCTTAGTCTCTTGGTTTAGTAAAAAGCAAAATTCAGTATCACTCTCAACAACTGAAGCAGAATATATAGCGGCTAGTTTAGCATGTTCACAAGTACTTTGGATGAAACAGACCTTAAAAGATTTCGGTTTGAATTACTCCATAACAACTATTTATTGTGATAACACTAGTGCTATAAATCTTTCGAAAAATCCTATTCAGCACTCAAGAACTAAGCATATTGAAGTTAGACATCATTTTTTAAGAGATCATGTGTTAAAAGGAGATATTTCGTTAAATTTTATTTCCACTAAAGAACAATATGCCGATATCTTCACTAAACCTCTTAAAAATGAAGATTTTATGAGAATTAGAGAGAACTAGGTATTTGCTCATTTTTGGATTTATAAAAATGCTGATTTTTGAACAAAATCTCAAAACCGCACTATATTAGTCGACCGATAAAATTCTAGTCGACTGGTGTTTTAAAATTTTGGAATGTATCGCACCATATTAGTCGACTGATATATTTCCAGTCGATTGATGATATTTTTAGAATAAGTCACACTTTTTAGTTGACCGATAAAGTTTTAGTCGACTAAATTTTTTTTTAAATATTTTAAATGAAGGGACCCGACACCCCTTGGATTTTTTTTTAAAACCCGTTTTTTTTTTTAAAATAAGGCATCGTTTCACTTCGTTTTCATACCTTTTCATTTTTCTTAAAAACGAAACCCTTAAAAAAACCGAAAACCCTCTTTCTCCTCTCTCTCTTCCAAAAAACCCTCGGAGTGTCGTTCGATCCCATTTTCGTCGGGATTTTCTTGCCGTGACAAGGAGACGCCGGAGTCCTCTGGCCGTGATCTTGAAACGCCGAAATCCTCTTGCAGAAATAGGCGCATCTTCAAAACACGCCGGAACCCTCTTGTGTGACAGTGCATTGCCGGAATCCCCTTGTGGCCGACTTCTCACCTGCCGTCAGCCATTGTATCCTCCTCTGGTTCTGTTTCACATCGCCGGACAACGTTTTACTTTTGCCGGAAATCATTTGGAAGCCGTCATTGTTTTTGGTAACTCTATTTTAACCATGCCTCGTACGAAGTCTGCATCTGCAAAAGGTTTAGGTTCTCCTCCTCCTACACCTACTTCAAGACATGGTTTTTCACTAAGATTACTTCACAATCCTCTTCTCTATGATACTTTTGGATCAATTTCTGCACTACCTATTTTACCAGGCCGAAATGTTCTATTTCACTTATTTTCTCGTTACAATATAAGAGAATTATTTCTTGGAATTTCACATCTTTTTTATGCTTGTGAAGATACCCTTCACTATCCTTTTCTTATTCACTTGTTTTACACAAATTTACAAATGGATCATGAAATTGGAGTTTTGTCCTCTCTTGTTCGTGATGTTGAAATCGAGTTTGATTCGAAATTACTTGGAGAAATTCTTGAAATTCCACCTTCAGACAGTCTTTTCAACACTATTGAATTGAATGATGAAAGAGTTTTTGAACAAATTATTCTTCCAGGAGCACCTCACTGCCCTCCTTTCAAAAATAATAATCTTCAAACTCGTGCACGCATTGCTGGACAAATCCTTGCCCACAACGTTCTACCCAAAATTGGTTCTTTTGATTATTATTCCACAGATCTATCTACGGCTCTTTATGTTTTATTTGGAAATATTTCTGTCAACTGGGCCAATGTGTATTTTACAAATTTGTGGAAACAAAAACCATTTTTTCCTTATGGTTGTCTTTTAACCCGTATTTTTAGACATTTCAAAGTTCCTTTAACAAATGAAAAATACATTGAGCAAAAAGAGTTCTTTGATCAAACAATTTTTAAAAGAATGAAAATTAAATATCTGCCTCCTTTAAATGTTGATCAAACTGAACCATCTGATCCTAATGAACCATCAATTTCTGAACCTTCACCTTCTGCGACACCTTCATCTCATGCAAAAAGAAAGAAATTTTCGACAAGTCAAGACCATGATGAAGTTATGCAGAGACTGGAAGCTTTAGAGCTGCATCAACATACTTTTCGTGAAGATGTGACTCAACAACTATCTTCGATTCAGAAAGAGATTACTTTAATCAAGGATTTGCTTAACTCACTTTTCTGATCTTTGTTGTCTGAACTTTCATACTCTATGGGTTGTAATATTTTAAACTTGTATCTCTATTTTGCTTATGCTATTTCTGCCCTTACTCTTTTTTATTCTGACAAAGGGGGAGAAAAAGATGATAGCAATTACATTGCAGAAGATCTTGCATGAGAAATGCAATGAGAAATGCAAAATTAAGAGAAAAAAAAAGCTTTGAATGAATGTATTTCTAAATGCATGAAGAAATGATCAATGGAAATGCAAACCAATCAATATGTGATATATGTGCTTTAATGTGCTAACTTTTAATGTTTTGCAGCATATTGATAGGGGGAGTAAAATCTCCATCTATGCATCTAAATGCTTCATCTTTGATTAAGTTTGTCATCATCAAAAAGGGGAAGATTGTTACGACAATGAAGCCATACATGATACTTCAAGTACAAGGTTTTGATGATGAGAAAGTGGAATCAACTGCGTTTTAGCTAAGGCTATGAAGAAATTGAAGAATTCGATGAAGAATCTTTGAAGACTAGTGTGCAAATGTTTAATTCATTAAAAGTCTTAGATTCTTGTAAGAGCCTTACTTAGAGTGCATATTTAGGTTGCATTTCACCTTAAAAGTCTTTAGAAAAACTTTTTTAAAAAGAATCCTCATGAAAATCTTTTTAGAAAACTCTTTTCTTAAATTTTCATGTTTATTAGTCGACCAATAGACTTACCAGTCGACTAATCCTTTCGCGCCATATTTTCTAAAAAGTCATTTTTGTCAAATTAGTTGACCGAAGGTTTTATCAGTCGACTGGACAGAATGTCTGTTTTCTGCAAAATTAGCAGCAGTCGACTAATGGTTTTATCAGTCGACTAAACAGAACATGTGTTTTCTGAAAATTTAGCAGCAGTCGACTAAGGCTTTTTATCAGTCGACCGAACAGAATGTTTGTTTTTCAGAAGATTTTAGCAGCAGTCGACTAAAAGGCTTTTCAGTCTACTGATGATATTATCAATCGACTAACTTTTCTCAAGTCAACTAAGTTTCAAAAGTTCAGATTTTCAAACGGCTCGATTAACAGATCAGTCGACCGACGATAACTGTCAGTCTACTAATAACTAACTATTAGTCGACTAACTGATGTTTCAGTCGACTAATTTTGCCGTTTTCCTGAAACTTCAAAAAGGCGTGTCTTTTCATTTTTCAAACGTTTTGATCGTTCGAAATTGACAGTTTTGACACCTTTGCATACTCTCAACGTATGGAATCTTTAAACTATAAATATGAGTGCATTTTACACTCAAAAACAACAATAGAAACAAGAATTCAATCGATTTGAATCATTTACTTATTGCTTTTCACTCCTATTCATTCAAGTATTTGTTTTCTCACTCACGTGATATTTTCACTTCAGTTTTTCACTCAAATCACTTTGAGAGATAGTGAATTCGTGAGTAGAGTATTTCAACAACCTCAAAAGCCAATTGCATCTCATTTGCATTCAAAAGGAAGGCTCATAGGTTGTATTGTAAGTTGTTATTTCTTTTCTGTAAAAAGAAAGACTCCTTGGTGTAAAGGAGTTGTTTGCTTTCAGTAGGGTTGTTACTGAAAGTGGGACCAGTTATGGTCTGTGTGATCTTGTAGTTTACAAGGTTGATAGTGGAAATCTCAAGCGGGTTTTGCTTGGGGACTGGATGTAGGTCGGGTTAGACTGAACCAGGATAAAATCTTGTGTTCTTTGTGTGTTTGCTTTGAGATTTGCAAAATCATTTAATATTCCGCAGACAATTTTTAAAAGCACTATTCACCCCCCCTCTAGTGCTTGTTGCCTCGATCCTAGTGCACTTTTAGTTAATTCATGGTTATGATCACTGATTAAAGTGTGAACTACATATTTCTCATCCAGAAATCTTCTTAACACCATTCTCGCTGGACAACCACATCTTGAATCTGGCTTGCTCCTTATTGGCTTTCCACTTGACTTCTTTCAACCTTCTTTAGAACAAACATATGTCTTTCTCACCATGACACCCTGTGTATTTTTTGACCAAGAATACCTTCTAACACTGAAGCCAAGTTTTAAGGCATAATCATTATAAAATTTGTATGCAGCTTCCTCATTATTAAACTACATTCCTTCTGCAGGAACAGAGTCAAGTGTACTGGCATGATCGTCTGCCTCATTATCGAATTACATTTCTTTTGCTGGAACATTCAAGTCAAGAGTGAATCCAATGCCTACACCCTTCTTATCATGTGCATCATTAGTGCATATGTTCACTTCTTCAGGTGCATCGTTAGTACATATGTTCATTTCTTCATAACATTCCAATGATTGAGATACATCATCTTCACTGTAACCAGATGATAAGCTCACCACTGTCATAAGCAAGATATCAATTTGCATTAGCCAGCGCATACATTTACTATGATTTATTCAAGATGCATATAACAACAAATATCGATTATTTAAGCAAATAAAAGAAACGATTGAATGAATCACAGTATAAAAGCAACATCGATTTGTTATTTTCTTATACTATGCATAAGAAACGATTTGTTATTTAAGCAATAGTGTTGATTTTTTATTTACCATGCCAATAAAAGAAACGATTTATCATATATGTGTGTTGACGATAGTGATTCATGTGACAACGATTTAATTATATCTACAATGTTGTGAAGTGATTTTAATAGAAATCTCTAAATGAGCAGTGATTTGAATATGCAAATCGCCACCCCAAGCGCATAACAATATAAATTCTGCATGCACACATTTTAAAATCATACTACAAATATCCTACAAATCAATACTAGAAAACACATAATATCTTACAAATCGATATACATATTGCATAATATATTACAAATCGATACAGTAATTCAGCATAATAGCTTACAAATCGATATTAAAAAACAAAACAATATCTCACAAATCGGTAGTATGTTACTACAATCGCAATTTGCGTTACATTGCATATACTTAGTGAATGGACGATACCGGATGGGGTAGAAGCCCTTTTTCGCATCTGTAACCAAGCATTCTTGTCAATAGGTCCTAGTGTCTTACAAATATCTTTAATTTTCCAATCGTCAAAAAGCCAACATCCACCTGCAATAACAAAACAATGCCTTAATGGCACAACATGATGACATGGAAAGGTACTCACGATGCCTTAATGGCACTTGTTAGAATGTTTGTGCGTCATTGCTTTTTTCTATACTGCCTAACAAAAATGAAGAAGAAGAGAAGACTGTAAAAAGAGATGGCCGACAAATCCCCCTATGACGCCCACCAATGATCGAACCAGTCGATCGATTTATAGTTATCTCCACGAGGTAGGAATGAACCTGGGAATGTTTTATAACACAAGGCAAAAACGAGAAGGCAGCAATGTGTTGTAACACAAGTTAAAAACTAAGGCAGACCTCGACTCGCGGGAATGTGCAAAGCTATTTATAGGAGGACATTTTCGTCAAACGCATATCTATCTTATGGGAGGACATTTTTTTCAAACGCATATCTATCTTTTTTATATGTTATTTTATTATAAAATCATCATGGGTAACATTGGCATATGAATTATCGTGGGTCCCAAGATATTCCTCCGTACACCCCTGAACACATGAATTTGTCTTCGGGGGAGAACACACAACACCCTTTCATACGAATGAGATGCCCACCATTTATACAAATGAGATGCCCACTACTTGGATGGGCCCCACTTTTCTCAAATGTCGTTCATGTTTTGGACAGATGGCATTTGAATAGCTTAAGATGAACGGATCACGAGCCTCATTCACTACTTGATGGTTGTCTTTCATTATTAGATGAACGTTATCCAAGGCATGACTTAAGTTGTTCGATTCTATACCTAGGATGCGTGCCCTTGGATGTAAGGCTTAAGCCAAATACGAAAGTTGGCAAAGGAAAAGACTTATGAAGTTTTACACTGTGAACACCAATTTTGATCCATGTTCAATGTGACACCGCTGGGCCCACATGGAATGTCCGTACTATAACAAAAAAAATTCCATGCTATATAAATTTTAAAAGAAAAAAGAAATGGATTATTTGATATTTAAAGTGCACACCTTTTGCTGAGGGACTTAAAGTAGTAGGTTCCTAATCGTATTGAGGCAAAGAAAGGCAATCAAAGGGTATTAATTGTTTGGTGCTCAGTTATACATTATAAAGCACCATTCTTTCCCAAGATCCACAATCAAGATTTTTTCTTATTAAATATAAGAAAAGTTCATGTTTTTGTTATAGTTCACTTATCTTTGGCTCAATGGGAGTGAGGTAGTGGTGGGCTAGGTTACATGTATATTTAACAAAAAATGATCGTTTTGTACAAAAAAATAATGTGTTTTTTTAAATGTCCTAAATTTTTTGAAATATGCTTGATGTCAAATATCGTAAATAGCCAACTGAAAAAGGGCATTTTTAACCTTCCCATATGGGAAACTCGTAAAGTTCGCGCGATATATCACTCTGCTCATTGAGTATCACAAACTCCCACTTAAAAGGAGGTACACACAATTTTTTTTTGTGGACATCATAAAGTTTACATAATGATATTTGTGAACATCTTGTTAAACCCAAACCTCTAAACTTTATAAATATTTGACTAAATTCACTTATATATCTTCCTAAATATGTGAAGTTTCTCCCAAATATGCAAATTTCCTTACAAATATGCAAATTTTCTTACAAATATGCAAATTTCCTCCCAAATATGCAAAGTTACTCACAAATATATGTTTTTTCTCTTAAATATGCAAATTTTCTTTAAGGAGATCACAAATGTGTAATGATCTGTGCAAATTGTTGGCATGTGAATGTCCCTACTATCATTAATTGTGATACTTTGATATTTAAAATGATGTTTCGATAGTAAAAAAAAGATGGTTCACATTTTAGGGTTTATTTTTGCCTTTAAAAAGTGATAGTGGAGAAGATTTTTGAACAATAAGGAAAGGATGCCATGGCTAAGATAAAGACGATTTTGGAGAAGATAGGAGGTGGAGATGCTAAGGTGATGAATGATGTTGATACCTTCAACAAAAGGTGAAAGTTCTCGGTTGTGGAGAGTGCGCAGAGGAGGCAGTTTCACTTCAATCATTTACTCGAGAGATGAGAGAGTATGCAGACAAAAATAATAATTTGACTGGCATTAAGAAGCCAATGATTGAACCTAAAATGCGATGTGGAGCTATGTTTGATTGAAAATGAGCCCATGGAAGAACAAGTGCATGCTACGAGGTCGTGTTTCCAACCATGATAGTAGGGAACATTTCCATCATTTTAGCTCGGGGATGGTGAGGGTTGGCTCAGTTATAGCATATTGGTATACCAAATAAAGTGGCATCGGAGGATATACAGGCCTTGTTGTCCCAACATTGGGTAAAGGTACCCGATGTTCTGATGAACGGTGTGGATGCCCAAAGTTGATCGAGGTACATGTGTGAGACCTAGTTAATAAAATACAATTGTGTGTGATTAAGATACCCTGAGAACTGCTTTGGACTTTGTGTTTTTGTTAGTGATAATACTCACCGAAAGGTTAAGATGAAACTTAAATTAATTGCAAGTGAGATGCACATGCATTCAAAAGCAAGTGTCAATAATGAGTTAAAAGTTACTTATACAATTTTCATTGGTGCATGCATTGTATATGCATTGGGCTTCACCGTGATAAATCCAATTTGTATACTCTTGATAAAACCCATGATGAATTAAATGAGTTTCTAACACATTTACTTTTAGATACAATCTATTCTTGCATTTCACATATGGACACTTAATCCTACCATGCCTATCCATGAGATTATAGGCTAGGTTACAAAATACCTAAACTCTGTCTGTGTATTTAAACTCGTGTCTATATCTATGAAAAATCAAGCTCTTATTCATTCGGTAACCCTTAGCTAGTACACAAGCATCAAACAAATGAATGAAATCACTTGTTTCAAGTCTTAGAGAAAAGAAAGAGTATCATTTTATAATAAACATGCACGTCTGACATGAAAGAATGGAAGAAAAATGTAAATATCACATTCTTTGGCTACAATGAGCACGGAAACTCTAAAGAAAAAAGCAGAACCATGAGAAATTGCAGGAGAAGGAGGGGATGAAACCTGAGATTAAAAGATAATGGAAATTGATAGAATCAAACTACAAAAGTCTATATTCCACCCATTTCACTGCTTTTGAGATTGTTCTTTTTTTAGAAAAGTTAAATTGATATAAAAGAGAATAGTAATTAGTCTCCTTGTGATAATCAAGTTGTTTATGGGCACTTATGCTCGATTTGAGAGCTTATAATTGGTAGTGAAATGCCAAATCCAAGATTTGGTAGTATTGGAAATTGGCAATTCTTGTAAGTGTTTAGGAGCTGGTATTTGGAAATCAGTTGGAGTTGGCATCTCATTGCCAACTGTCATCTCCCAAATAGCCAAATAGTATAATTCATTGCAAACAACCATCAATATAGACATACATGTTCATCATTAAGTCATTTTCAATTCCATAGAAGTGACCCAAAAATGAGAACATCTATATAATGAGGCACTTATATTAGAATGGAACTGCAACTGGTTTCTACAAGCAATAAAATGCTTAGTTTTTTTAGAAGCCTCAACAATAAACACCCAAAACAGCTTAAAAAATTAGGGATTTGTTTGAAGTATGAAAAAATTATAGCAGAAAAAAATCTTAATTAAAATTAAGGGTTTTATTGAAGTATCTCTCAGGTTGTTTTCTGCAAGCTCAATGCAATATGTGTAAGTTCTCATAATAAATTAATCCTTAGACATGCTTCTTTTATGATATATACCACCAACAGCCCCAATCAGTAAAATAAGAAAACTCATCCTTAGGTTTTCTGCAAGCCCAAGACAATAAAATCTCTAGAAATCTTCAAAAAAATTGGGTCATTTCGGAAGTTCAACACAATGTAAATATGCAAGCATAAAAAATCACAGTTCTTGATCCGATTAAGATGATTCAATATTCAATTCCAAGCAAATGGACCACGCCTAATGCATCTGTAGGGTTAGATTTGCAAAAAAAACTATGAAAATCTCGATTCATACCAGAATACATATTCTAGTTTCCTTTGATTTAGGGTAACTAAAGAAACTAGCATGCACTGCGTTTTTTATAGTTTTTTTCTAAAATTTCACTATACAGATGCAATCGAGATGCATGGTTTTATAGAAACAGACTCTTGGATCATCCAATTATGTTGTATAAGAAGAATCTTTTAAGGCTTGAAAATCAATGGCTCAAAAATAATCAACATATTAATGACAATAATTGTCAACGTTAATAGATTATAGATAATTAAAATATTGATGACGATAATTATTGGTCAATAGATTACAAATAATCAGCAAATGGACCATGTCAAATACATCTGCAGGGTTAGATTTGCGGAAAAAAAAAAACTATGAAAATCTCTGTTCATAGCAGTTTACATATTCTACTTTTCTTTTATCCATGGTAACTAAAATATGTAAACTGGCATGTACCAAGATTTTTATAGGTTTTCTTTCCTAAAGTTTCACCATATGGATGTGATCTATATACATGGTTTATGGAAACAAACTCTTGGATAATCTGATTATGATGTATAAGAAAGACCTTTTAAGGCTTGAAAATCAATGGCTTATAAATAATCAACATATTGATGATGATAATTATCATCATTAACAGATTACAAATAATCAAAATATTGACGATGATAATTAACATCGTCAATAGAATGTTTGCAAAAATCACTAAATATCACATGAGTTGATTCAAAATTTATTTTCTTTGTGAGAATTTTCCAAACACTAAGTGTGTTGTTTCCTTTCTTAAAATATTTTTTGCGAAATTCATCAAGATTTTCACATGTCGACTTATAGAGATGTGCAATTCTATTATAGCATGCAAAATTTTGTTTTAGTATATATATATATATATATATGCGAACTGTGCAAACCAGTGGTCCTGAAACCCTATTTGCACATAACCTAGGGCTTCTTGTGGTTCCCAAACAGTGGTCCCCTAACCTCTTCCTCCCTGGAAATTTTTTTGGTGATGGTTACTTCCCGTGGCACTTGATCGGCAATTGTCTACACTTCATCTTGTGGTCCCCGATAGGTAGAATCCTTCAAGCTTTTTCGGTAAGGTCATTTTTCTGGTATAGTCCCATATTTGTATAAACGATTCTAAGGTTTTTATGTGATGTTTTTCCTGTAAGGTCATTTTTCCAGATATAAGGTTTGATGTAGTGTTTTTAGAATGACATAAATGGTTAGTTTATGGTTTTAAGGTTTTTTTGGTGTATTTTTTAATTACCACTAATCAAGAATTGATGAATATTATGTTATTTGATTTTGGTTAGAATATTAAAGTTTTTTTATTAATTACCATAAATGCATAATTTTTTATGTTTGTTAGATTTAGGATTTTCTATGTTTTTTTCTATAATTACCGTTAGGCAAGAATCCATGAATATTGCGTGAATTTATTTCAATAAGAATATTAAGAGTTTTTTATCAATTAGCATGCAAGCATAATTGTGATGTTTCAGTATAGGAACTATGTAAATCATAAAAATAGATTTTTTATGTTTGTAATCCATGAATGTTTGTAGAAATTAGGGTTGTGTATGTGTAACATTTTCTACAAGATGATACAAATTTTAGTTAATTATGTTAGTACATGTTTATATAAATTGATGGTTTGTAGATGCACTAAACAACATAAATATATTTTAAAAGGAAATTGAAAAACATAGCTTGTTTATACAAGCCATTCTAAATTAAATTGTGTGGTAGTTGTTCATACAAAATACGAGTGCAAGTTATTCCAAAATAGGTCATTAGTCCTTAACCATTTTTATATGTGATCTATTCTGAAATGTACCATAGGTCTAATATTATCCTATGTATGTAATACTGTAATTAGATTTGGTAAATTTAATTGCATTTTGTTCATTTTAAAATTGTTTGTCGGGTAGGCAAAAATGAAATTATGTTCATTTCAATACTATTTGTCATGCATTTTCAATTGACTATTTATAATTTCTGTTATTGTAGGAATTTTTTATCCTGAGAATTACAATATAGCACCAAAAAAGCGGAAAAACTCACAGCCTGTAACGGGGCTTTACAAAGAAGAGTAAACGTACTTCAACCACACAATACGGAGTACTTGATGATCAATATAGTGGGTCATAGTTTCTATACCAAAACAGACAATAAGCTTACCATCTGAGTAGAGAGGGAGCTTGCTCTGTGGCCAACAATGTGGGTATCAAATGTAACACATTAAAAAGGCACCCTCACCAAGCTCGAACGTAAAAATCTTTGCTCAACCCAGCAATTGATAGTACTTTTAACAAGACAATAATGACTAGTTTTAGAATGACCCAAAGATACAGTTGATGCTTCAAAAAAGGTTGACAAGGTTGTTGTTAAAATATTGGATAAGAGTGAGTCTGAGGTTCCTCCTCCCCAGGAGGATGCGATTATGGGGAGCAAAGTGGAGGAGAGTTAGGGACTAAAAGTGGATGAGAGTGAGGTTGGGCTACAGAGTATGATCATGCATACATTTTACATGTTTATTAATCTTATTCTATGCATGATCCAGTGTAAAATCGCATTAAAAAACCCGTCTTTATCGTTGTTTTTGAGAAATTGATTTGAAACCCAATTTTCAGAAAAAAATCATATTTTTCGATTCGGCCCTGTGTTTTTCGATATTTTTATTAGAAAGAATTTTTCTAATTCATAATTTAGTTAGATTAGGACTTACTTTATTACTTTGAATTAGTTTTAGAAAATGTCTCATTGAAAAACACGTTTTTAAGAGGGGACCTATTTTGAAAATTGAAAAATACTTTGGACTCCTTTTGAAAACTTTGTTTTTAACCTAATTAGGCTTATAAATAGTAGTTTTGAGGGCTGGAAAAACATTTTTTCCACCAGCCCTCTTGCCTCCCTTGCCTCTTACTTCCATCTTTCCTTCTCCCTTTTTCTTCTCCCTTCTTGGCCGATTTCTTTTCTCCTTCTTCTTCCTCCTCTTATTCTTTATTTCATCGATCCTCTAAACCCTGTCTTCATTGGCTTTTTTTACCTTCTTCGTTGGAGAGGCGTGTATGCAGCTGGGATCAACCACTTTCTCCTCTCAACCAGTCTGTCGGAGGTGATCCGTAAGGTGAGCTTCTTCTCCCCCATCTCTATAGTTATTTAGAAACATTGCATACATCATGTTTTATTTTTGCATCTTTATTGTATAGATCTCCTTATAAGTTTTTGGCATCTAGTTAGTTTCATATAATATTTCATTTTGAGCATAGATTTACTTGTTGCCATTTTTTTATTATTTATGCAGAATAACATAGGTTAGTTAATCAAAATATTTGCTTTGCTTGAGTAATCTAGATTAAGTTCTTGTAAAAACATGCCTAGTGTGAAGTCGTCCAATAGTCCGAACGGTCCTGTGTGATTCATTGATTCAATGCAGAACCGTTGGACGGTGTGGCTACTGGAATCAACATCAAGTCCAGTTAGTATAATATCCATGCAGTGTTGTACCACCAACTACTGAACAATCTACACAATCCACCCTATTAAACGACTCATGATGGTTCAATTGAGTCATGTCAGTTCACGCATAAACATGACTGACATTAATAGATGGTGTGCTTTGATCTTAGGTATTTTACAAATGCATTAGTTTGATGCATGTATGCTGAACATCTTATTTTATTTTTTTAGGTTAGTGCAATTAACAATTCAGTAGTCAAGTTAACGTAGTTTTTTTCAATTTTGTTTTATTAACTAATGTGTTTTTGGCAATTGACGTTAAGTTATTTTATAGGTTAGTGACTCATGTTAACTTTATTTTATAGGTTAGGTTTTGACGTTGTTTTTTTTTATTAGGTTAACGTCTTAACAATACAAGGTAATTCATAGTACATAGGAAATAACTTAGCAGCTAGGTTTGTCATCTATTTAATATGGTTGTGCATTTCAGTAGTAGCTCTTTCTTTTATACATTACTTTATTAGTCATCTATAAGTAGTTTCATGTGTTATTTCATTAACTGTACCTCATTTGTCCTTCTAATATTTTGTTATTTAATTAGCTTATAGCATGTTGCATTAGTTGGTTAGATCATAGGTTTGTTAGTATTATTTGTTTTGTCATACATTCCTTCTTTATTAACATGTTTTTTTTATCAGTAATTGATAGTATATGTTGTTGCACTTTATTAGTTATTTTATTTTATTAATGGTTCATTTTATTAGTTGTCTATTAATTAGTTGTTAGTTCATAGATTAATTCATTTATACATTTTAGTGTCTCAGATTTAATTAGTTCTACATTCAATTTCAAGTAGCATAGTTAGTTTATGAATTTGTTACACAAGTTGTTAGGTAGTTTCACTAATTTGTCTTTTAGTAGGTTGTTATTAGATATGTGTTTTTGCTGATTTTTATTTAATTAGGTGTTAGTTTTTATCTAATTTTTGTTCGTTTGTGCTTTGTTTTGTGTTTATAATTTTTGCACGGAGCGATTAGACGTGCGGTGAGCCCCTTTTTGTGCCCTCAAAGTGCCCTCTGCGGTCCCCTCAAGCCCTGAGAAGTGCCCTCAGGGAACCATTTAGTAAACCATACAAAAGTGTTCAACCTAATCACTTAAAGAGTATACAGGAGAAGGATAAAAGGAATCAAATCAATCAAGAAGGGACAAGAAGACTCGAGCAATGAAGACCTTTTCTTTTACTTTTAGATTAGGCTTTTATTTTATTTTTATTTCAATTATTTGGGTTTGTAATAAGGCCATTAATTATTGTTTAAAGTCCTTCGCAGAGGGCTGCACTCTCTTCCCTTATTAATTCAATTAATTGATTTTTATTTTTTGGCAATAAAGAGTAGTTAGATTGTGTGTTGAATACAAAATATTTTCTGTTCCCTGAGATCAACCCAGACTCCAGCACTCGTGTGAGCTTGTTTTTATATTTTTGGTGTCTAGCTTTCACTTGATTTTGAATAAAAATATTGTTTTAAAAAGCGTTTTCAGAAAACTCATGCCAAATTTTGACACCGTTGTTGAGGAACAACGATTAATACAAGTATTCACTTTATTTCCAGTGTGTTTTATATAGGTTGTCAGTTTCCCTTTTTGTTATTTACTTAAGACTGTTTAGTTTAATTTCCTGTTTATTATCTAGGATTGTTTAGTTTCCTTTCTGCATTTAGGTTTAGAACCACATTGCTTGCAAACCCTAGATACCGGCTTACCTTTCTTGCATGGCCCACCTATTAGGCTACCCTTAGAGGTGACTGCGCATGATTGGTACTGTGCTCATAGTTTGCATTTTCACAAAATATCTGTTGGGTGCAAGTGTATGGTGTTTGTTTGTTTCTTGCTTTTCAGTTATTTTTCTTCTTTACCTGCTTTGTGGTTTGATGTGGTTTGGCCGCACTGCATGTTAGGTAGGTAAAAAACCTATTACTTAGGATGGTTGTTGCACCGGTCTACCCTGAGGTGCATGCAAGGTCGACGCTCGCTTGACCCCGAGCTTGTAGGATAGTCGAGGACCCTGAGTCCCTTATTAGGAAAGCCCATCGATCCGGCACCATGGCTCAAGATCAGCAGTTGATCTGTCCTCTTAGGGAGTACTTCACTTCCAATGCTTACACTCCAGCCTTCTGCATCGCGAGACCCACTATAGGAGCACCGTAGTTTGAGATTAAGACCATTATAATCTAGATCCTTCCATCTTTCTATGGCCTGAATAATGAAGACCCCTACTGTCATCTCGATGAGTTTTTCGAGATCTGCTCTACTGTGCATATCAACAATTATGGGAATGACGCATTGAGGTTGGCATTGTTCTCGTTCTCGCTCAAGGATAAAGTCAAGCACTGACTGAATGCCCTCGATACTGTTCAGATTATCACTTGGGAACACATGCAGTGTGAGTTCCTCAAGAAGTATTTTCTAATTTATAAGACAAACCAGTTTCGTAAAGCTATTGTCAGTTTTTCTCAGATTGGGAGAGGGTAAAAGATCTTCTCTAGAAGTGTCCCTACCACCAGGTACCCCATTGGCAACTAGTGTAGTACTTTTATGATAGCCTGACCGAGAAAGACATGCAAATGGTTGATTCTTCGTGTGGAGGCACGTTCATGCTCAAGAGTGAGGATGAGGCATGAACCTTATTTGATACATTGAGCAAGAATGCTATGCAACATGCCCTGTCCTCACGTACTGATAGGACCACATCTGTTCCTAGTGGTCCTAAGAATGGAGGGATTTACAAAGTTGGGTCCGAGCATGATTTGCAAATCAAAGTGGACCAGTTGACTAGGAAAGTAGATCAATTACTGGCCAATCTAGCTTTGATAAATTCAGTTGGAAAAGTGTGTGAGTTATGCGCTAGCCCTACACATTTTGTTTCTAAGTGTCCGACAGCACCACTCTACCCTGAATTCGTTCAGGAGCAAGTGAATGTTGTCCAAGGTTTTGACATTCCGGTGCACGATCCTTATGCAACCACCTATAACCCAGGATGGAAAAATCATCCCAACTTTGCGTAGAGAAATCTATAAGTCACCCTACATGCCTCTCCAGACACAATACAGACAAAGTAACCTCCCACATGGTTACTCGCATCCCACATTTCCTCAGGCCAACCCCTAGCTTAGCTCACCTTCTCCTCATGAGCCCACATCGAGCCCATCTTTTCAGGAGAAGCTTCTTGAGGTCTTCTCTGACATCAAGGTCACTCTCAGCTCTCATATGCAGCCAATAGCAAAGCTAGAGACTCAGATGGGACAATTGGTTGAAGCTTTGAGCAGGCGAAGCGAGGAAAGCCTCCAGAGTCAGGTTGTCGTCAACCCGAAGTGTAAGGAACTCATGTATCATGACTTGCACCTCACTAAATCTGACCATGAGCAGGTCAACTCTGTTATGTCCCTTTAGAGTGGGAAGGCATTTCACCCTACTCAGGAGTCGATTGGCGAACCCACTGCCACACCCCTTGCTCAGTTGATCTCCTCCTTTAGGCCCAAGGAGAATGGGCAAGGCCCACAGCCTATGCATTCTTTGTATATCCCCGTAGACCCTTTTCCTCAGGCCCTAGAAAAAATGATTGATTTTTGCAAGCAGGGGGCGCGCATGCCCAAAATGCTAGACATGTTCAAGCAGGTTTACATCAACCCTCCCTTACTTGATGCTGCTTGTATTGATAGATGTTCAGTTCCTGACTCTCCCTCATTTGAGAATAGTCTCCATGGGGAGACTCCACTCCTTCCTTCTAGTCTAGAGAGTCATCGTAGGGTCTATAGGGGTAGAGTTGGAGGAAACATAGTGGACAGTGTCACAAATGACATGATTTTTCTCAAATTCCCTGATTGAGCATGACTTCAAGTCCATTGATCTCATGGACGATGAAGGGTCTTCAAAGATCCGTCTGGCTGTGGACATAAAATTTAGCGTTTTATGGGAGGCAACCCATATTTGTGATGTACTATTAGTAGTCTTAGGAGTTTTTTGGTTTTAGGTAGTTTTCTTGTTTCATGAGTTTGATGATAAAGCATGTATGCATTGCATTTTTGCATATTTTTATGAGTTGCAAACTGTGAGACAGGTGAAACTTTTGCAAAGTCATTCACATGTCATATCAGGTAAGGTTCCACAATGTGGATCAAGTGACTTCTACTCCTCTTCTCCCATTTATTTTCATTCTCATATGCATTCACTCAGTTTCATACAAGCATGGGGGAGTGTTACCGATGACAGTGTCATTCAAGCATGGGGAGGGTATAGTTTGCACACCCATTTTTTTTTTGTCTTTGTACTTGCACTTTTGATAACAACTCATAAAAAAACAGGTTTTTAATGAATGAATTTGATCTTATATGAATGTTTTGCAAAATCTAATGTTTTTAGAGAATTTTTAAGCCCCATAATTTTTTTTCTAACACTGGTCTAGAAAAATATGGTTGTTTATGTGGATTTCAAAGAAATGACGATAGAGATATGTTAGAGTTTATTTTGAATCATAAGTATGAATATGCATAGTTTATTTTTGAAAAACTAAGTAAATGAACCACATTGCATTCATGAGCTCAAAAAGTGAAAAGAGCATACGTTTAGTTATTTTGATCTCTCTCCAATAGCTGGGCTTAGATACAAGTTGAAATGTTTGATTCTCATGTCAAAAAGGATAACAAAAAAATTACTTATTTGTCTAGTTGATATATGTGGCCTATTTGGTTTGAGCAAGTAAAGCCTGAGGGGTGTTTACATCTGGTGCCCTAAAGTCATCTGGTTTGGGAGCCATTGGCCTGAAAGCATGTTACATGGACTTTATAGAGTCTAATAGATGTTGACATTGCACATGACAGAGAAGCAAGCTATACGAAAAACTATGAAAATTGAAAGTCTAGTGACTCAAGCAATTAAGTATGAAGGATACTTTGTATATGGTGCCCTAAGGTCGTCTGGCCTAGAAGTCATTGACTCAAACTTGTTACACGGGTCACAAAACTGGAAATTCAAAATAGTGCTCAACAAAAGAAATAAAAGAAAAAGTGTGAAAAATTAAAAATCAAGAAAAAGAAAAAGAAAAAAACATAAAAGAAGAAAAAGTTCACTGCTTAGAAGCAAATATTGAGAAAACCTGTGCAGAAAACATATGAGTGAGGATAAGTAAATAATGACATGTATATATTTGATTTTCTAAGAATAAAACATAAATGATTATGCCATTTAGAAAAGTAAAAGAAAATATTTTATTCTGTGGTGGTTTGTAAAAGGCTCTAATCATGTTTTGAAAATATAATGGCACAAAATGTTTGTAAAAACAAACTCCTTGATTGCCTAATGATTTTTTAAGTTGGTTATTGTAATGCATACGTGACAGAGATATTGTGGGTAGCATCACTGCAAACCCTCACGAGACCTTACTCGTCCATTGGAGTGACCCAGAGGTTTAAAGGGCTTGTTGCATATGCTAAATACAACCGTGATTCCTATGAAAGTGAGTTAGGTTTTGTCTTGATTAGTTTAGTATATTTTACTTTTTGCTTCAGTTTGCTCGAGGACTAGCAAACGATAAGCATGGGGATATTTGATCATGCATACAATTTACATGTTTATTCATCTTATTCTATGCATGATCCAGTGTAAAATCGCATTAAAAAACCTGTATTTATCATTGTTTTTGAGAAATTGCTTCGAAACCTAATTTTTTGGAAAAAATCATATATTTCGATTCGACCATGTGTTTTTCGATATTTTTATTAGATATAATTTTTCTAATTCATAATTTAATTAGTTTAGGACTTATTTTATTACTTTGAATTAGTTTTAGAAAATACCCCTTCGAAAAACATGTTTTTAAGAAGGGACCTATTTTAGAAATTGAAAAATATTTTGGACTCCTTTTGAAAACTTTGTTTTTAACCTAATTAGGCTTACAAATAGAAGTTTTGAGGGCGGGAAAAACATTTTTTCCAGCAGCCCTCTTGCCTCCCTTGCCTCCATCTTCCCTTCTCCGTTCTTCTTCTTCATTCTTGGCCGATTTCTTTTCTCCTTCTATTTCTTCTTCTTCTTCCTCTTCTTATTCTTTATTTCAATGATCCTCTAAACCTTGTCTTACCTTCTTCATCAAGGAGACGTGTATGCAGCTGGGATCAACCACTTTCTCCTCTCAACCAGTCTGTCGGAGGTGATTCGCAAGGTGAGCTTCTTCTCTCCTATCTCTATAGTTATTTAGAAACATTGCATACATCATGTTTAATTTTTGCATATTTATTGTATAGATCTCTTTATAGGTTTTTGGCATCTAGTTAGTTTCATATAATATTTCATTTTGAGCATAGATTTACTTGTTGTTGTTTTTTTTATTATTTATGCAGAATAGCATAGGTTAGTTAATCAAAATATTTGCTTTGCTTGAGTAATGTAGATTAAGTTCTTGTAAAAAATGCCTAGCGTGAAGTCATCCAATAGTCTGAATGGTCCTGTGTGATTCATTGATTCAACGCAGAACCGTTGGATGGTGTGGCTGCTGGAATCAACATCAAGTTCGGTCAGTATAATATCCATGCAGCATTGTACCTCCAACTATCGAACGACCTACACAGTCCACCCTGTTAAACGACTCATGGTGGTTCAATTGAGTAATGTCAGTTCACGCATAAATGTGACTGACATTAATAGATGGCATGCTTTGACCTTAGGTATTCAGCAAATGCATTAGTTTGATGCATGTATGCTGAACATCTTATTTTATTTTTTTAGGTTAGTGCAATTAACAATTCAGTAGTCAAGTTAATGCAGTTTTTTTCAATTTTGTTTTATTAACTAATGTGTTTTTGGCAATTGACATTAAGTTATTATATAGGTTAGTGACTCATGTTAACTTTATTTTATAGGTTAGGTTTTGATGTTGTTTTTTGTATTAGGTTAACGTCTTAACAATACAAGGTAATTCATAGTACATAGGAAATAACTTAGCAGCTAGGTTTGTCATCTATTTAATATGGTTGTGCATTTCAGTAGTGTTATTGTCACAAAATTCTTCCCTACAAGAGAGAGGGGAAAACCTTCCGCGAGTCAAACTTGACCAGAATTTGAAAATTGTTTTGAAATACTCGCCTCCGTTTTGAAAATAGCGGGAAATATTCCGAAGAATGGGACTCGACCTGTCGGTACGAGGTTCGACCGTTCCTGCCGCCTTTAACAAGGGTAATCGAACCAAGTACTAAATGTGTGCTCGACTTAGTGAAATTATCAAAATTGTGTTCTATCCTAAATGCACAGAGAATTCAGGCATGTGCTATGAAATTTTGTAAAATGCAGGTTGAAAAACATGATGTATGCTTGGAAAATGCTTTTGGAGTTGGAAAATATTTCTTAGGAAAAGATGGAATCAGTCTCTCAGAAAACTCTGATGAAAAAGATTTGAAATCTCAAGAAAGTTTATGAAGATTTGGGAAAATCACGAATGGATGAAAATCCTGGGAAAATTGAAAGAATTCTTGGGAAAAGATGAACATTTGAAAAGGAAAATATTTGTCAGGAAAACTCTGACTTTGAAAATTTTCTTTGGAAAATGATTGAAATTTATTGGAAAACTCTTTGGAGAAGGAACATCAAAACTCAGGAAACTGAAATCCTAAGAATCTCAGCCTTGAAAGTTTTGAAAATCAATTTTTATTCTTGAGGCCTTATTTGAAAAAGAATGAAAAATGAATTCTAAGGGATACTTTCTGATAAAATCTTGGGAAATGTAACTCAGAAAAATCAAACTTTGAAACATTTTCAGAATATCCTGGAGGAGTCAATTTCTTGGAAAATAGAAATTTTGTGATTTTATCAAAAGAAAAAGCATATGCTTTCATGATGCAAACTGTCCTGAATGAATGAATGTCCTTTTATGAAAACCTCTTTTTAGGAAAATATGTAATTTTAGATATAAACTAAGGTAAGATTACTACACATTCCGACTATGGCCGTAAATATGCTTGTAATTAGCTTATTCTAAAAATATTTGTAAATATTGATAATATACGATGAATTTTGGAAGATAGCTTAAGAGTGTAGGCTCGGTGTGACTAGTAGAAAGATGCTGAATCTGGGTCTCGTCCATATTCCGACTAGGGCCGTAAATATGGACTCCACCGAGTTCATTAACTCCCTAAGAGTTGGTGCACGTGCCATTCGTGTACATCCAAGTGCTTTTGAAATAAAATGCATGAATCACATAATCAGGATGTTGCATGAATTCAAACTATATGATATGCATCCTAATCTAAGCAGAAAAGTAAATCTCTTAATCCAAAATCTATATCATTACATCACTAAATAAAATGAAATAAAGATAATTGCAGACTTCAGCTCCTTCCTTTGAATGTCCCTATCAAACTTGAAATGGGGTTAGCTCAAATATGTGGGTTTTTCCAAGATTTTCCAGTAATATCCTAAAATTATTGGACTTAATTAGATATAAACCCTCTTTTCACACTTTCTTGATATTTGAAATGATGCAAATGCAAGAAAATTCAGTAATAAATAGTTTGAAATTCGGAATTGTGGTCAAAATGACCAAAATACCCCTAATAATGAAGTTATATCTTTAAAATCAGGGTTTTTTTTTAAGGAATTTTGGTAAAATTTGAGATTTTGAAATTTGAATTAAACCAAATGACGATGAAATGCATAATGAGACATGATGACATTCTGCTAAACATATTAGGACTGTAAAAATCAAAATTTGTGTTTGAGACTTGGCCAAAATAACGAATTTCGCTTGTTTTTCGCTTGGATCAGGGTCCCACGAGGCCTTGTTTTGATGATACGGCTAAACCGATCATCAAACGAATTTCAAATCATGCCAAATTTGGTAGGGATCACCCCTCTACCCTTAGAAACAACCTAGGATGATAAAATGGACAAAAAGGCATGGCCTAGATGCAAAATTTTGAAGAAAATCTTAAAATAGGCTAATTTCGCATACGAGCACGAACCAAATGTAGTATTTAATGCGATAATGCAAAATTCTACAATAGAAATGTCTGATATTTTGCAGGCTGCTAAAGGACATGAAAATGAACATATTTGGTTTTTACAGCCCCAGGATTTGAACTTTGGTGAGTTCGGTAACATGGATTTGGTTCTGACGGGACTAAAATCAACCTGATCTGATGTAAAAATGAATAAAATTTAACACTGACCATAAAAATATCTGAAATGTAAATGGGGGACTACTGACATGCATATAAACAACTTTCATTTGTATGTATTTGGCATTTGATCAACAGAAAGAGAAATAAAAATATGACATTATATGCATAAATCAGAAGAACAGATAAACATGCCAAAACAGGAAAGTGACAAGAAAAATACGAAACTCGTATTAAGACTGTCTTAAAAATCACAAATTTCAGAATCAAACATAGGACATTTGGAACATAAAATACACTTTTTACAGATTCGAATGTGGAGCTATATCCAGAGAGAACCCATTGACTTAAGTTGATTCAGAGTCTAAGAGACTCAAATCAGACTCTGACATGTGTCTCGAATTCTCGGATTTTTTTTAGACAGTGAAAAAAATCCAAAAAATCTGAGAAAATCCGATTAAATACTAGACTCCATCCCTAGTTCAGGGCATTTTTTGGATCAAAAATAAAATCTCACATGAGGGCAATCTCGATTTTACAAATCGGGACCAAACATTCAGAACGTTTCCCAGGTCACAAAACCCGGCTTAGAATTTTGAACTTTGAACACAGCAAATGAATTCAAATAATTTCGATTTTTTTGCAGATTATTAAGGACATCTAAGGGCACGTTATACAATATTTTTGGTATTTTTAAAGGAAAATAAGCACATGAAATAATGTGTGGACTGACTGACAAAAACAGAGGATTACAGAAACTAGACAGAATTGAAATAAACACTGAATTAAACCTAATTAACTTATAAAACATGCTAAATTAACAAAATAAAATATAAATCAAATCTAACTAAATGCATGAATGCTAGAAAATCATCAAGGAAGCATGCTTATTTTAATATATGTCATTTTATGGGAATGGTTCAATCCATCTTCCGGACGAACCCCTTCTTCAAAACAAAAAATTTATGTGATTCAGTATGTGAATCAAAATAGAAACATTGTTTCAATAGAATCAACTGGGATAGGAGCCTATCTTGTGTTTCTTTGGTATCTCTGGACCTTCAGGTGGGATAAAAAAGAGCGTGGACTCAGAAGAAAGAGAAAGGAGTTCAGAACTTAGGTTGAAATTCAGATCCAAAAAAGAAGAAGCCTCCTCCAGTTGGGCGTGGGCTATGGTAGTTGTAGGATTTTTGTAGTTTTTTTAAAATTCAAATAGAGTCAATTTGAGCCTTCCATGTGGCGCCATCTAAGGGCATGCCATTTGGAATTTTGAAATAAATAAAATATGAATTTTGTGAGTGAGACACCTCAGCAGAGTTTGAAAAATTTCAAAATTAAGGTTTGCTTGATTTTCTCTACAAGAGCTTCCCATATGGCGCCACGTCAGAGGGTGCTACCTTGGAGTTTGAAATTCAAAGCTTTGCTTTTCTGGAAGAATGAGAGACTGCCATGTGGCGCCATCTCAAGGCATCCACATTGACATGTGTCAGAAGGAAAGGTAGAGGACTCAGATGGCGCCACCTCAGAGGGAGTTTGAATGTTTGAAATTCTGCTTTTTTTGGAAGAGGCAGGGACAGACATGTGGCACCACCTCAGGGTGGCTCCACACTGCCATGTGTCAAAAGGCAGGAGCAGAGAAAGCAGAAGACGCCACCTCAGAGGAGTTTGAATTCTACTTTTCCTAAAAGCAGGCTGCAACACTATTTTTAAGGAAAGGTCTTTTCAGAAATGGCGCCACCTCAGAGGAGAGATGCTTCTACTTTTTCTGATGAAAGTAGATTTGGACATGTGGCAATTCAGAATGGTTCCATACCTGACAAGTGTCAGCTTGCTGGAGGAGACTCTTCAGATGGAGCCACCTCAAGGGGAATTTGAATTTCAAATTGGGTGGGCTCTGGAAGAATGGAGGGTGGCCATGCGGCGCCACCTCAGAGTGGCCCCACAATGCCATGTGGCAGGAGGGAGGAACAAGGGACATGTGGCGCCATCTCAGACCAGATGGAAAAAGTAAAGTTCAGGATTTGCGCCACCTCAGCCTGGAGTTTAAATATTTGAATTGTTGCTTTTTATGAAGGAGGCAAAGAGTGACACGTGTCCCTTGCTTTTTCTGAGAAGAGCAAAAGGGTGACATGTGTCACTTGTTTTTTCTGAGAAAAGCAGAGAGCGACATGTGTCACTTTGCTTTTTCTAAGAAGAGCAAAAGGGTGACATATGTCACTTACTTTTTCTGAGAAAAGCAGAGAGAGACATGTGTCAGTTTGCTTTTTCTGAGGAAAGGAGAGAGTGGCATGTGTCACTTGCAAGAGAAATACCTCAAATGGCGCCACCTCAGGGGGAGACAATTCCACTTTTTCTAGAAAAAGCAGAGCATGACATGTGGCAGCTCAGAGTGGCATCAGCATGACACATGGCAAGGGATGAAGGTGGTGGACATTAACACGTGGCATGAAATAAAGAAGGTGGCTAAAGACATGTGGCGCCATCTTAAAGAGGCCCTACACTAACACATGTCGGAGGATGGAAAGAGAGAGAAAATGACACATGGCGCCACCTCTGGGACAAGGCTCCTATATTTTTGGTTTTTTCAAAATTCAAATTTTTCAAAAGGAAAGCCTATGTGGCACCACTTCAGGGTGGACCCCACATCGTTTCTTTATTGTAATAAAAGCAAAAAAGTAAAACCTCTTTTTGGAATTTTCATAAAAACCTAGATTAACTGGCAAATAAGAAATACTGGGCCTAATTACAGAAATTTTGAAAAGAGGTGCCCCTTGTAGGGTGATTTTGTAAAAGAATGATATTTGAAATTGCTGACAAGAGGGCAACATCTGGGATAAAATGGTTGAGTTCAAAGTTAAAATCTATATTGAAAACTATTCAGATCATTTTCCTGAGAAAATCTTTTGAAATTCAGAGTCCTGGGGGTAAAATGGGAAGAATTGACAATTTTGAAGACCCAGGGTTTTGAAATCAATTTTGAAAAGAGTTGAAATTCGAATCTGGATTGAAAATTTTGAAATTGAGAGTTTTGGACCTCGAAATGACATGCTGTGCAGTACAGTGATATGAAATGCCTATGCAATGACATGTCTTGTGAAATGTAATCTTAAACCAGGATTTGGAGATTCCTGTCTTCTGTTAGGAATAAAATTTTGAACATCTGAGCTGAAATAGAGAAATTTTGAGGGTTACAGATGAAATTTGGACTCTTGCAATGTCCAGGCTCAAAAAATGACCATTTTGCCCTCTGGTGATCTCAGAGGATGAATGATGATGCTTGGTGGAAATGTCGGGGAGGTGAGTGAAAATTTAGGGTGTTTACAGATGCCCCTCTTTGCTACTAAGCCGGCTTGTGGCTGAGCTTAGTGGCAAAGAAAAACACACCAAATTTGGGCTAAAAAAAATGCCTCAGTTAGAAGGATCTGACTAGGTATAGAGATATTAGCTTGGTGAAGATGGTAGATATGAAATGGAGAACGAGGAGAAAAGATTCGCTCTGTGGTGGTGAAGTTCAGGTTTTTGCCTTTAACCTGGATGGGACAAAAAATGCTTTGCATGGGAAAAGGCTCAAGTTTGATCCTTCAGCCTGGTTGGGGAATGGAATATCTCATCGAAATGAGACTCAGGTTTGTACCCTTATCCTGATCGGCGGTAAATGAAATACCTCATCAAATGAGGCTCAGGTTTATACCCTTAACCTGATCAGGTGGAAAATGGAATACCTCATCGAAGAAGGCTCAAGTTTGTACCCTTAACCTGATCGGGCGAAAAATGAAATACCTCATTGAAGGAGGCTCAGGTTTGTACCCTTAACCTGATCGGGTGGAAAATGAAATACCTCATCAAAGGAGGCTCATGTTTATACCCTTAACCTGATCGGGTGGAAAATGAAATACCTCATCGAAGGAGGCTCAGGTTTGTACCCTTAACCTGATCGAGCAGAAAATGAAATACCTCATCGAAGGAGGCTCAGGTTTGTACCCTTAACCTGATCGGGTGGAAAATGAAATACCTCATCAAAGGAGGCTTAGGTTTATACCCTTAACCTGATTGGGCGGAAAATGAATGGAATCCTCGAAGGAAGAAACCATGATGGAACCTTCAGATTTTGCACAATGAATCTGACAGAGGTTTTGCAAAAGGAAGGAAAATGGGGTCAGGACATGTCAAGGACGGACATCAATCTCCCACTTCATGCCAGGATAGCTAGAAATATTGTCAAAATATTGAGAATTTTGTTGTTGATTCAAAGTATTTGAAAATGATGCACATTGTTGCAAAAATGTTCCTTCTTTTCTACCTGAAGTATTACCTCCAAACGAGATTGACTTCATAGAATCAAGATTTGGAATCCAAATTACTTGCGATTGACCTTCTTCAAGGAAGCTATCAATTTCCTTGATATGAACAGGAAAGAGAAAATTTCATATTATGAAAGCAATTGATGAAAGGATATTGATAATAGAATTTCACAAATTTAAAGAAGACTCTTGATAGATTTGGCAGTTTGATATCCTGGGAGCTTCTCTTATTATAATCTTTCTACACTCTTTTGGGCTTCAGGAGAGTTTATTACATCATCCTTTATTTTGGATAGATGTCCTGACTTTTTTCTCTCTTTCTTTTTCCTCTCTCTCTTTTTTGGAAGGGTACGTCACAAACGCCTTCAACTTGGAGATGTTTCGATCCTTCTTTGACGATATTGGCTCATGGGTTAGAGATCTTTGGATGATAGCTGAAATTAAATATCTTTTAGGGATTGTCGGGAGGTTCATCGCATCTGCCTTCATCTTGACAGTGCTTTGGACTTTCCCTAGAAGGATCCGTCAAAAACTCCTTCATCTCAGAGATGATCCAAATCTTCTTTGACCCCGAGGGTCTACTCGCTTAATTTGCCTTCATCTTGACGACAATTGAGCGATCCCTTTTGTGGATATTTAATTGCAGCTTAGGTGATTTTGAGGAGACAAGGTTTGGGTGAATTCTCTCTTTTTCTAGCGCTCAGGATATTTTCATTGCCTCATTTTTACAAGAATGATCTTTAAAGATGTGTCATTGACTGCGATTAATATCAATCATTTATGACTTTGCAATAACATTGAATCTTCTTTTCTGGCCATATCGAGGATTTATCTTTCATCCTTTCGGTTGGCCCATGAAAAGAATTTGAATTTCGGATCCTTTTTCATAAAAGCTTCTCGCTTTTGGAAGTAATGTTGAAGGTAAACTGAGGTAAATATTTATGCAATAAAGTTTTTGAGATCAACAAGTAATTGACAATTTGGCAAAATGTTTCTTGAAATCCTTGGTGAACGAGAGCATTTGAAGTTTGGCTTAACACATTCGTGACAAAAATTAGCATCTCCTTTCCAAAGGAGACGACTATCAGTTCACTGGGAACAATATCAGTTCGATTAAGAATGATCATCTCTGGGAATAATATTAGTTCAATTAAGAACGATCATCGGTTCGCTGGGAACTATATTAGAACGATCATCGGTTCGCTGAGAACAATATCAGTATAATTAAGAACGATCATTGGTTCATTGGGAACAATATCAGCTTGATTAAGAACGACTATCAGTTCAATAAAGAACGACTATCAGTTCACTTAGAACACTATCAGTTCAATAAAGAACGACTATCAGTTTACTTAGAACACTATCGGTTCAATAAAGAACGACTATCAGTTCACTTAGAACACTATCGATTCAATAAAGAACGACTATTAGTTCACTTGGGAATACTATGAAGAACGACTATCAGTTCACTGAAGAACGACTATCAGTTCACTTGGAACACTATCAGTTTAATGAAGAACGACTATCAGTTCAGTTGGAACACTATCAGTTCAATGAAGAACGACTATCAGTTCAGTTGGAACACTATCACTTTGATGAAGAACGACTATCAGTTCACTTGGAACACTATCAGTTCACTTCGAACACTATCAGTTCAATGAAGACCGACTATCAGTTCACTTGGAACACTATCAGTTCAATGAAGAACGACTATCAGTTCAGTTGAAACACTATCAGTTCGATGAAGAACGACTATCAGTTCACTTGGAACACTATCAGTTCAATGAAGAACGACTATCAGTTCAATTGGAATACTATCAGTTCAATGAAGAACAACTATCAGTTCAGTTGAAACACTATCAGTTCAATGAAGAACGACTATCAGTTTAGTTGGGACACTATCAGTTTGAATGAAGAAAAACTATCAATTCAATAAAGAACGAGGACCATTATAGAGAGTTGGATCACTTCTATGAATGGTTTTAGGGTTATCCCCTTATCCTGAACGGAGAAATGGAAATTGGATGACCTGATGGTCGAAATTGAGAATTTGGTAATTTAAAATTTGGAAATTGGGTGACCCGAACGTCGAAATTAAAGAATTGAATGACTCGAGGGTCTAAATTGAAGAATTGAATGATCTGAAGATTTAAATTGGAAATTGGTGGACAAAAGGTCAAATTAGAGAAATCAACTGACCCTTAAGATCGAGGTGACTTGGATCAACAAAGGAGAATAAAGAGTTCGAGTTAGAGCTCGAATAAAGTAAAGAGAACATGAGTCGCAACCCTGATCAACAAAGGAAAAATAATTTGAAGAAAAACCCGAGTCGGAATTCAGATCTTCAAAGGAAAAATAATTTGAAGGAAAACCCGAGTCGGAACTCAGATCTTCAAAGGAAAAATAATTTGAAGGAAAACCTGAGTCGGAACTCGGTTTCTTCAAAGGAAAATATTTTAAAGCAAAACCCGAGTTGGAACTCGGTTTTTCAAAGGAAAAATAATTTGAAGGAAAACCCGAGTCGGAACTCGGATCTTCAAAGGAAAATAATTTAAAGGAAAACCCGAGTCAGAACTCAGTTTTTTAAAGGAAAAATAATTCGAAGGAAAACCCAAGTCGGAACTCGGATCTTCAAAGAAAAATTAATTTAAAAGAAAACTCGAGTCGAAACTCGGATCTTCAAAGGAAAAATAATTTAAAGGAAAACCCGAGTCAGAACTCGGATCTTCAAGGGAAAAATAATTTAAAGGAAAACCCGAGTCGGAACTCAGATCTTCAAAAGAAAAAATAATTTAAAGGAAAACCCGAGTCGGAACTCGGTTTTTCAATGGAAAAATAATTTGAAGGAAAACCCGAGTTGGAACTCGGATTTTCAAAGAAAAAATAATTTAAAGGAAAACCCGAGTCGGAGCTCGGATCTTCAAAGGAAAAATAATTTAAAGAAAAATCCGAGTCGGAACTCGGATCTTCAAGGGAAAAATAATTTAAAGGAAAACCCAAGTCAGAACTCGGATCTTCAAAAAAAAAAAAATTTAAAGGAAAACCCGAGTCGGAACTCAGATCTTCAAAGGAAAAATAATTTAAAGGAAAACCCGAGTCGAAACTCGGATCTTCAAGGAAAAAATAATTTAAAGGAAAACCCGAGTCGGAACTCGGATCTTCAAAAGAAAAATAAATAAACCAACTTGAGAGTTGGATTTTGAAAAAGGAGGAAATCCGAGTCGGAACTCGAATTTCTAAAAGAAAAATGGACCAACCTGAGAGTTGGGTTTGAAAGAAAAAGAAGTCTGAATCGGGATTCAGATCTTCAGAGGAGAACCCGATTAGATGACCAAAATTTTGCAAATTGCGAGTGCGTGGACTGCATTTTGGAAAGAGGATTATATCTGAAGAATTTTGAAGGAAAATCGACAGAGATTGTAAACTGAAGTTAGAGATTGATGATTAGGATGAGAAATCATTCATAGTCTCAGGATTTATCCCTTATCCTGAATGGAAAATGAATTGGATGCAAAATTAATGCAAATGAAAATGCGAATGCACATGAAATGCAAATGAAGTGCAAATGAAGTGTAAATGAATGGTGAGAGGATTTTATTTAATCTTGCCTGCATACAGAATATTTGAAAACAATTTTTTGAAAGATTCTCCAGTGTAACTAAGGAGGAAAATTTTGAATAAAAGAAGGATAATTGATGAATAAGGCGACAAACTCCTCGACTGATAGACGTCCTTAAGATCATTCCTCACAAGAGAGACATTGTGAAAAGGAAGGAGAAACAAATAAGATGGACCAAGCTATTGGAAAATTTGATAATTTTATTGATGCTTTAAAATCAAGGAAAGAGAATGGGATTACATTATTCTTTTGAAAAATCAAGATGAGAAATGGGAAAGTGCCGACATTGTCAGCTTCTGGAATGATTGTGGAAAAAGCTTAGTCAGGATGACTAATCCTCCTTTTTATCTTCAACGAGGAGCTTCTTGTCAATGCAGTCTTGAACAATGTTCTTAAGGACGAAGCAGTTTTTTGTATCGTGCTCTACTACTCGATGAAACTTGTAAAACCGTTCTTTGAATCTGCCCATAATTGTTGGGGGATCTGCGACTTTAGGCAGCCGGACAATGTCTTTCGCAAGCATATACTCCAGGATACTCTCGAGTGTCTGATCTAGAGGAGTGAATTCTCGATTAGTTCTCCAGTCCTTGTGCTTTGGTTTTTTATTATCTTTCTCCTTATGCTGAGGGCTGGATTGGAGAGGTTTATTACTGTTGATGTCCTTCCCTTTTTGCCTTTCGAATCTCTCCAAACTGCTACCATGATTATTCTTGTTACCTTTGCTATTTTTGGTCAAAAAAGTGAAATGAGCCTTCTTCTTGGTATCTTGATTGCTTCTTGCAATAGTAATGCCTTCATAGACCCCATTCTACATTCCCATCTCGAGCCATTCAGCTCGTTCAATGAGTTCAATGAAAGACTTGGAGGGTGAGGTAGAGATTAATCCTCTCAGAGGTTGCGAAAAATTATTGAGGATCAGCAATAAAGCATGCCTTTCTGATATAGGATCCCTCATTTTGTTGCAGATTGATCTCCATCTATGAATGAAATCCATTGCCTTTTCATTTTCATTCTGCCTTAGATTGCAGAGATGACTCAATGTTGGGAGTGCTTCCGTATTGAACAAGAATCGTTCAACGAACAAATTCACGACTTTGTCGAACTCTTTCAGTTCTATAGGATTGATATGTTCCGCGTACCATTTGGCTGCGGCTCCTTCCAGGTTGCAGGGAAAGCATAAGAATAATGCTCTATTATCTTTCTTGAACTTAGAGCATTCTGCAAAGAATGTGACGAGGTGAGCTTTTGGGTCTCCAGAACCGTCAAATTTGATGAACTTGCGGGGCAAATTCTCCAGATTTTCATCCCCTTCTAAACCGTCATAAAAATCCTCACTGGTAAAGACTTTCTTGCCCTTGTCGTAGGCTTGCAGATCTTTTACCACTCTAGCCATTTCTTTGAACTGCGCTTGAAGAGGATCGGTCACTGCTTGAACTTTTGGTTTGCGAGTGATTTCTGGAATGATCTCGCATTCTTCCTCGGTATCATCTTTGTCTGAAGTATCTTGAACATTCTTCTCAGAGGACTTGGTTGATCTCTTTGCCACACGATCTCTAATTCTCTGACTGAATGGATTTTTGTCTGAGCTGGTGCCAACCTGCTCACTCATCATCTTCTTCATCATTTTCTGAAACATCGCGTACAACTGAGGGTCAATGTCGTTATCTTTTGGTTGCTCTTGGTCTCTGACTGACCTTGGTGAATTCATCTCTTCTTCTGATGTTGATGAGCAGCTGATACGCTGCGATGATGTTTTCCTTTCGAACCTTGTCTGAACCATCAAATGCTGTGAAGGCTCTCTTGTGTTTTCTTTCTTTCTCTTTCTCTGCAGGGCAAAGATAGGATCAGATTTTGAAGCAAACTTTTGGGTTTTTGGAAGAAAATATTGAGGAAAATATGGTAGACCATTGGAAAGTTATCCCATTACTAGGGATTGAGTCGTCGTAAGGATTATGACAATTGTGTTGTCATCCTTTTGCAAGAGAAATGAGCAACGAAAAATGTGCCTTGTTACCTAGGCGAGGTCGTCAACCACGAGGAAAATACCATTTTTGAAGGAAAAAGATATCTCTTTGGAAAAACAATCCGCAAACGGATTTAGAATAAGGAGACGGTAAGAGGGAAGGTGGATAAACAACTTCCATTGCAATAATCAAGGTATGTGCGAGAAAAATAAGGTGAAGCCTCAAATGAACAAAAGGATTGAGAATCCAACAAAACAATGAGGGAAAAACATATGATTTTAGAAAATTGTAGGCAGGGTAAAAATGCAACTGGAAATTCGAGATCCAGTAGAATGGAAGAATGAAAAATCACCTGGAGTTTTGAAAGAAATTGGATATTTTGAAAAATCATCCAGGGTTTTGAGAAAATAAGAGAAATATTTTATAAAAATGGAAAGAATAAAGATATTTGAAAAATGGTCTAATATTTTAAAAAAAATGGGAAATATGAGGAAATAAGGTGCATACAATCATATCCTGCACAAACATTTATGCACATACAACACTCCCAGAATCCTCGGATGAAGAAATCATAATGGGACCTTCGAAGTTTGGACAAACAAATCCGAAAGGGGTTTGCGAGAAGAGAAAAATGGGGTTCCCTAAAGCTTGGAAAAGGGATGATCTGAGGCATCTCATTGTTGAGACTAAATCAGCTTTTAAAAACAGACGACCTCTCGCAGAAAGCTTGGGTGATACCTCGAGGAGCGAGGTAATAGGTTTAATCCTTAGCCTGAATAGATATAGAATCCTTGAAGAGCGAGGAAACTGTGATGAGACCTCTAGACTTTGCACAACAAGTCCAAGAGGGGTTTGCAAAAGGATGAAAATGGGGGTCCCTAAAGCTTGAAAAGGGGTTGATATGGGGCACCTCATTGCTGAGACTGAAATAGCTTTTGACAATAACAGACCTTTTTGCAGAAAGTTCAGGTTTAACCCTTATCCTGAGTGGGAACTGTCTATGGCAGGACAGTGGGGAACACAAAGAAGTGTGCGAATCTGAGAGCGCTCAGATCAAACGGAAGGAAAGGTCTTCTCAGTCCTAAGGAGGGATGACGTCAGGATACGTAAAAACAAACGTCAAGTTCTTTACTTCATGTTGGGATAACGAAAAGATATTGCCAATAAGATGTCAAAAATTATAGTTGATTCAGAATGATTGAATTGTGCTCACATGTGTGAAAAATATCAACTCTTTCTACCTAGAGTATTAACTTCAATTGGGCTAACTCTGAAGAATCAAGAATCAAACTCAAATTTGTTTGTTGTTGAGTTTCTTCAAGGAAGATATCAATTTTCTTGATATGAAAAGAGAGGAAATATTCTTAGCTTCATAAAAGCAACTAAATGAAAAGATATTGATAGAAGAATTTCACATAGATAAAGATGATTCCTGACAATTTTGGGTATTTTGATATCCTGGGGCTTTTTCCATGATGATCTTTTTGCACTCTTTTAAGTCATGGAGCTTTCTTGGGTTCTTGGGAGAAGCTTATTACATCATCCTTCATTTTGAAGATGTCCTGACTTTTCTCTCTTTTTCGGGGAAGGGTACGTTACAAACTTCTTCATCTTGGAGATGCTTCAATCCTTCTTTTTTCTCAAGGATTATGCTGATGATATTGTTTCTTGGGTTGAAATCTTTGGATGATAGCAGAAATCAAATAACTTTTAGGGTTTGTCAGGAGGCTCATCGCAGTCGCCTTCATCTTGACGGTGCTCTGAACGCTCCTTGGAAGGATCTGTCATAAATTCCTTCATCTCGAAGATGATCCAAATCTTTTTTGGCCCAGGGGTCTAGCTCGCATATTCGTCTTCATCTTGACGACAATTGAGAGATCCCTTTTGCGGATATTTGATTGCAGCTTAGATGACTAAGGAGATATGGATTGGGTAGATTCTTTTATCGCCCAGGAGATTTCCACTGCCTTACTGCCAGAAGAATGATCATTAAGAATGTGCCATAGCTATGATCAACATCAGTTCACTTATGACTTTTCAACATCATTGAATTTTTCCTTTGCTGGTCATATCGAAGATTTTTCTTCATCCTCTTGGTTGACCAACAACAAAAAAAGCTTAAATTTTGCTCTTTCTTTGCAAAAAACTTGTTCTTTTGAAAGTAATACTGAAGGTAGTTTGAGGTAATTCTTTGTGCGATGAAAGCTTTGAGATCAACAATGGTTTTCGATAGCAAATTGATAAAGTTTTCTAGAAATCTTTGATGGAAGGAATCACTTGACATCGAGTCGACACATCCATGACAAAATTCTCCTCTCTTTTTTTCCCAAAAAGAGAGACTCGGGCTTAGCCCTTACCTGAATGGAAAGTTGGAAATACTCCTTTCTTCCCCAAAGAGGAGGTGTTTGCAAAACGGAACTTTCGAAGATAAATTAAGTTTTCGTCAAAACTCCCTATCTCTAGGCTTTTCTTATGGAAAGGCGACCGACAATAAAGTTGAAAAAAGTATCACAGAGGAACGAGTCCATCACACTCTCCCTAGAAGAGGGTCCTCTATGAAGGGGTTGGCCAAAGATGAGAAAAATGGGGGCCACAAAAAGAAACGAGCTTTCATCGAAGCTCTTCCTTGAAAAAGGGTTCTTTTGTGTAAAGTTGGTTGTTGTTTTGCAAACAGTTTGCGAAGAAAAATGAGTCCCTTCAAACTCTCCCTGGAAAAGGGTTCTTGCGAACGAAAGATGGTTGCATGCAAAAAGAACAAGGTCCCTCAAACTCTCCCTAAAGAGGGTCCTTCGCAAGAGAAAATAGTTGATTTTTGACAAAAATGATAACCCGAAGGTTGAAATTGAGATTTAGAGCTTGAATTGTTGATGAATGGTTAGTACAAAGACTAAACCTGGAGGGCTAACTGATCAGTTAGCCAAACACTAGCGCAAGCGCTAGAGGTACCAGTACGAGCACTAGATTTTGAAGATGTACCAACACAAGCACCTGGTTTTTGAAAAACACACCAGTACGAGCACCTGGTTTTTGAAAAACACACCAGTACGAGCACTGTATTTTGAAAAAGCACCAGTACGAGCACTGGTTTTTGAAAATGTACACCAGTACGAGCACTGGATTTTTGAAAGACACACCAGTACGGGCACTGGGGTTTCGAAATGCACCTGTACGAGCACTGGGTTTTTTAAAATGCACACCAGTACGATCACTGGGTTTTGAAAATGCATAACTATACGAGCACTGGGTTTTGAAGAACATATTAGCACGAGCACTGGGTTTTGAAAATGCACCAGTACGAGCACTAGATTTTGAAAATCACACCAGTATGAGCACTGAGTTTCAAAGATGTACCAGTACGAGCACTGGATCTTGAAGAAGAGACCGACACTCCTAAGATATTTAGAAATCGAAGCGGGAATGATTGCCAGTGTTTCAGGATTATCCCTTATCCTGAAGGAGAAATTCATGTTTGTCTCTTAACCTGAAAGGGGAAGCCCGAGTCGGAACTCGAAATTGCAGAAATGGAAGATAAAGGGGAAAACCTGAGTCGAAACCCGGATCTTCAAAATAAAAGAAAGAAGAAAAAATTGAGTTTAAAAACTCGAATTTTCGAGGTAACAATTGGTCCAATGCGAGCATCGGAGCCAAAAGGAAGCTCGAGTCGGAACTCGAAACTCCGAAAATAAGAATATATACAAAAGGGGAAAACCCGAGTCGGAACCCGGTTTTTCAAAATAAAAGATGAAAGAGAAAATTGAGTTTGAGAACTTGAATTCTCGACGTAACAATCGGTCCAATGCGAACATCGAATCCAAAAGGAAGCCCAAGTCGGAACTCGAAACTCCACAAATAAGAATATAAAAATGAGACCCGAGTCGAAACCCATATCTTAAAAATAAAAAGAGAAAATCGAGTTTGAAAACTCGAATTTTCGAGGTAACAATTGGTCCAATGCGAGCATTGAATCCAAAAGGAAGCCTGAGTCGGAACTCAAAACTCAGAACTTCGAAAATAGAATATAAAAATGAGACTCGAGTAAGAACCCAGATCTTAAAAATAAAAAGAAAAAACCGGGTTTGAAAACTCAAATTTTCGAGGTAACAATTGGTCTAATATGAGCATTGAATCCAAAAGGAAGCCCGAGTCAGAACTCGAAACTATGGAAATAAGAATATATATAAAAAGGGAAAACCCGAGTTGGAACCCGGTTTTTCAAAATAAAAGATGAAAGAGAAAATCGAGTTTGAGAACTCGAATTCTCGACGTAACAGTTGGTCCAATGCGAACATCGAATCCAAAAGGAAGGCCGAGTCGGAACTCGAAACTCCAGAAATAAATATATATGAGACTCAAGTCGGAACCCAGACCTTTTTAAAAGAAAAATAAAAAGAAAACAAAAAACTGAGTCAGAACTAAGATGGGAAGGAAATGATTCCAACCTGGGAGTCGGATTCTGGAAGGATTGACCAAAGGTATGAATAAATTCAAACAATTATGAAAAACTTATTCAAGATCCTCTACCCAAGATGGCCTAAGATTTGAATTTTATTTATGATGATTTCAGGATTATCTCTTTTCTTAAAGGGGATAGAATAAATGACAAGAATCAACAAAATTAATAAAAATTAATAAAGAATACAAGAATTGATAAAGATCGATAAGAAAATTAATAAAGAATAAAAAATATGATAAAATTTGAAAATTGGTAGAAATTCGAGAGAGAAATTGATGAGGAAAGATTTCAGGATTATTCCTTATCCTAAAGGAAGAAGGACCTCACGAGACGAGGTTCAGGTTTATCCCTTAACCTGAAAGGGGAAAAGAATATCTCGAAGGCCGAGGTTCAGGTTTATCCCTTAACCTGAAAGGGAAGAGAAGACTAGAATTTTGAGGAAAATTAATAAGGAGAAATCGATAAAAAATTACAAAATGAAAATGGTTTTTGCAAAAGAATCCTCATAGGTAGCAATATCGCTCCTATGAGGGGTCTTAGGATTATCCCTTATCCTGAATGGGAACACCTCAAAGAACTAGGGTTAGGTTTATCCCTTAACTTGAAAGGGTAATAAGAATAAAAGAGTACCTCATGGAAAAGAGGCATCAGGTTTATCCCTTAACCTGAGAGGGTATACGAATAAAGGAATACCTCATTTGAAAAGAGGCATCAGGTTTATCCCTTAACTTGAAAGGGTAATAAGAATAAAAGTGTACCTCATGGAAAAGAGGCATCAGGTTTATCCCTTAACCTGAGAGGGTATACGAATAAAGGAATACCTCATTTGAAAAGAGGCGTCAGGTTTATCCCTTAACCTGAAAGGGTACAAGAAAAGATTGATAAAATTTAATAAAATCGATAAAACTTGACGAAAATTGATAAAATGAATAATAAATTAATGAAAATTTGATTAAATTGGAAAATAAAATGAATGCAATTAATAAAGATAACAAGATTAACTGAAAAGTTGATAAGATTTTTAAAAAAAGAGTTTGTCTGATTCTGCCTGCACATGATGAAGAAAGACAAGTGTAGATCAAAATAAAATGCCCCAGTATCATGGAGAAGAATGTGAGAATTGATAGAAGATCATTGCTTTATTGAAAAAGGCGCTTTGAAGAGTACAAAGGCTAGAATGAACATTTTAAACATAGAACTTTTTCAGATGCAGAGCATTGATAGGATCTGGCAGTTCCACCCCATCTACGTTGATCAGACAGTATGAATTGTGAGGCAGTGCTTCCTTAACAACATAAGGGCCTTCCCAATTGGGTGACCACTTGCCCCGTGGCCGATGCTTGAGATGAGCGGTCGATCTGAGCACAAGATCATTAACTCGAAATCTTCTCTCGATAACTGACTTGGCATAGTGCCTAGCTATTCTCTGCCGATAAGCTTGAGCATGCTCTGCTGCCTTGAGTCTTCTCTTGTCTAGCAGATCTAGTTGTACCAACCTCTGTTGCTGATACTAAACAAGCGGGAGTTCTATAAGCGATGCAAACTTGAGTGCAGACTTTTGAACGTGAAGAGGTAGTACTACTTCAGTTCCGTAAACAAGCTCCGAAGGAGTAGCGTTGGTTGGAGTCCAAATGGTGGTTCGGTACGCCCAAAGTGCATCGTGCATCTTCTCGTGCCAATCGCGGCTTGTTTTCACAGTTCTTTCCAGAATGCGGATCAAAATCTTGTTGGTGGCCTCTGCTTGACCATTCCCTTGAGGATAGTAAGGAGCTGAGAAGTGGTGATAAATCCTGAACTTCGAGCATAAGGTCTTCATCCTCTCATTCTTGAAATGGTTTCCATTGTCTAAAACAATATCGTGCGGCACACCGAAATGACAAAGGAGGTTCTTATGAATGAAAGAAACCACATGTCGGCCTTCTATTGTTCACAGAGTCACAACCTCGACCGATTTGGTGAAGTATTCTGTAGCTGCGAGGAAATATCTATGGTCATTAGAAGACAAATGAGTGATTGGACCCACCACGTCGAAGGCCCACATCGAAAAAGGCCAAGGAGAAACCACGGACTGCAAATACGCGGCTGGCGCATGAATAGAAGGTGCGTGCATTTGGCATTTGACACACTTCCTCACAAATCAGTGGCAATCCTTCTGCATGGTTTTCTAGTAATATCTTGCCCGAATAATCTGCTTGATGAGTGTTTGGTAGCCAACATGACCACCACAAATTCCCTCGTGTGCCTCTCGGACAACTTTCATCGTTTCGTCTCTGTCCAAGCATCTGGCGTACTCAGAACTGAACCCACGACGGTAAAGAGTATTGGCAAGGATGAAGTAGCGGGCTGACATGCATTGGATTGCACGTTGCTCCTTTCTTGGCAGCTCTGGTGGGAATTCACCAGTTTCGATAAAGTTTTTGATGTCTTGGTACCAAGGCTTCTCTTTCTGAGTAGCTTGGTTTACCTGCTCAGCTGAAATGAAAGCAGGTTGATCAAGTCTTCCGATCTCAAAAGAACGACAAGACTCACTGTCTTTGAATGACAAAATGGAGCCCAGACAGGCCAAACCATCAGCTATATGGTTGTATTCCCTCTTGATATGATTAAGCTGAAATTCTTCAAAGTTGCCTATGAGAGCTAAGGCAATCTTCTGATAGGGGATCAATTTTGAATCCTTCACTTGTCATTCAACATTAACTTGGCTAACAACAAGCAATGAATCGCTAAAGTCATGTATTCTTTTGACATCGAAATTTTGCAGAATCTTGAGGCCTTGAATTAAAGCTTCGTACTCGGCCATGTTGTGAGTACATTAGAAGCTAAGCTGGAGGGAATAAGGGATCATCTCCTTTTCGGGAGTGATTAACAAGATCTCAATCCCTATACCGGACATATTTCTGGCTCCATCAAAGAACATAGTCCAGACTGGAGATTCTTGAATGCTACATATTTGATCATCGGGAAAATCATCTTCTGCCTTGATCTCTTCTATCAACGGGAAATCTGCCAACTGATCTATGATAGACTGGCCTTTGACTGACTTCTGAGATACATACTCCAAGTCATACTATATCAGGAGGACTTGCCATTTTGCAATCTGTCCAGTAAGGAAAGGCTGTTCAAGGATATACTTGAGGGGATTGAGCCTTGACAAAATTTTGATTTCTGATGCCAAGAGATAATGTATCAGCTTCTGACACATCCATACTAAGGCTAGACATGTCTTTTCCATTTGAGAATATCTTTTCTCATAGTCGATGAAAGTCTTGCTTATGTAGTAGATGGCGTGCTCTATCTGCCTGCCTTCCTCATATTGTGCAAGAAATCCGCCACAAGCATTCTGGTTAACAGAAATGTATAAGATAAGTGGTTTTCCAAGTTCTGGTGGCTTCAGAACCGGTGGATTGAGGAGCTACTTCTTGATGCGCTCAAATGAGAGCTGACATTCTGGTCCCCACTCAAATTTCACTTCTTTTCTCAACAAGTGATTGAAAGGCTCGCATCTCATGGCCAAATTAGAGATGAAGTGTCGAATCGATTGAATGCGCCCTTGAAGGCTTCACAACTCTCTTAGATTGGTGAGAGGCAGCATATCAATGATTGTCTTTGCCTTGGTGGGATCCACTTCTATACATTTATTGCTGATCATATAGCCTAGCAGTTTGTCTGACTTCACTCCGAAGACACACTTCTGCGGGTTGAGTCTGAGCTTGTACAGAATGAGTCTTTCAAAGACTTGGCCGAGAGCATCAAGATGATCCTCTCTTTCTTTGGATTTGACCAGGATGTCATCCACATAGGCATCCATGTTCTTGTGCATCTGGTCATGAAAAATAACCGCCATCGCTCTCTAATTGGTTGCCCCAGCATTCTTGAGTCTGAACGGCATGACTGTGTAGCAAAATGTACCCCAAGGTGTGGTAAAAGAAGTTTTTGACTGGTCACGAGCGACCAGTTTGATCTGATTATATCCTGAGTATCCATCCATAAAGGAAAACATGGCATGACCCGCCATGCTATCGATCAAAAGATCGATGTTGGGGAGTGAATAATCATCCTTTGGGGTGGCCTTGTTGAGATCCCTGAAATCAATACAAATTCGGACTTTGCCATTCTTTTTGGGAATTGCTATGATGTTCACCAACCAGTCCGGGTAATCAATGGTTCTGATGAATCCTGCCTTTAACAACTCCTCAAGTCCTTTAACTTGTGGTTCCACTCGGGGATCCATTTTCCTGAGTTTCTGTTTGTTTGGCTTGCAGTCTGTTTTCAGCACGAGACGATGCTCGACCAATTTGGGATCTAAGTCTGACATATCCTCATAAGTCCAAGCAAAGACTTCCTGATGTTGCTTGAGAAAATGGATGAGCCTTTTCTTCTCATCTGAGCTTAGGCTGGAACCAATTTTGAGGATTTTTGGATCATCTTTTGAACCAATATTGACATCCTGCTTCTGGAACCAACAGTGATGGCTCATCTTGCTTCTGGATACTGGCAATTCTTGAATCGCCGAGTTAAACTCTACCAATTCTTCAGTCTATTCTGCCATCTTGCTGACTCCTGCCCCTGCCTTTGCCTTATAGATTTTGGCCGGTTTGGAATTACTTTGAGAAAAATTGGGATTGATAACAAGCTTTTTGAGTAATTTAGGAGCCATGATTCTGGCAATCCCCTAAAAAGCACAAAGAAGGTTTTTTTTGAGAAAAATGAAAAAGATAGCCTTTTGTGCAGAAACAGAGAATGATGCCATAGAAAAAGATATAAGCAAAGAATCATATATGTCAAGATGTGAAGAGAAGATCAAAATTTCATTGATGGATTGCTGAAAACAACCACTTGGTATTTACAGATAACCTTGATAAAGAAAGAAAAACTGGGATAGAACTGTCCCTACAGGATGACAGGAAAACAAGAAAAGAAAATAGAAAACAAAGGCATTGTCTTCATTCTGTCACTTTGACAAAGGTGGTTCTTTCGCTTGATGACTGACCATTAAAACCCAAGCCTGCACCAGTGACATGCCGAGCGCGGATGATGGGTTCCATCATGCCGTCCTCATTCTTACCAAGGCCCCTGAAGAGCTGGTAGCCATGCTTCATCAGAAGATCAAATCCCTTCTTGGTTTTTGAGAACTGAGGGAAAAAAGGATGATCCTTGAAAGAAGTGCAATTGAGGCACCCACCCAGCTTGAAAAAGTGGGGTCCCTGCCACTGGATCACTGCGGTGACATTCTCTGTTGGCTGGACTTCCTTCAGCTTTAGCATGTCCAAACTGTCACTCAAATTAATCTCATTGACCTCTCAAATGCTTGGGATGTCGGCAGTGAAAGTAGAACGGAGAATCATTGGTTGTGGGAGTCTCTCTTCTGGATCTTCTCCTAAAACGGTAGTAATCATGCCCCCTTTCGACCACTTGATGCATTGGTGAAGGGTTGAAGGAACGACATTGGCATTGTGAATCCACGTGCGACCCAAAAGAGGATTGTATGTGGGTGGCACATTCACCACATGGAATAGGACAGTATGCACTGAATAGTTAATAAAGATTTCAAGGAAGAATTTCCCCTTGGCTGTCTGCCCGTGGTTATCAAAACCGTAGATTGTTATGGGATCTGGGGTATATTCTTCTTCCTTAAGGCCCAAGGCCCTAGCTGTCATTTCTGGACAGATGTTGAGGTTGCTGCCTCTGTTTACAAGCACATGAGGGACAATCATGCCCCCTGGTTTGCACCACTATATAGAGAGCGTTGTTGTGGAATGAATGAGGCCTTGCCAAATCCTCATCTGAAAATGTAATCGGTGCATTCGTCATTGCTTTATTGACGATCTGAGCCATGTCATGCGGAGTCGTGCTTGGTTTGACCATGATCTTTTGCAGCAGATCCTCTAGCACTTGTTGATGCTCCGGTGAAGCATGGGTTAAATCCAGAATGGAGATGTTTGACAATGCTGTGATCGGTTTCTGAATTGATCTTGACACTCCACCCTTCTGTGAAGCGGCCTTGATTAAGCGCTTCAGAATTCTGGGAGTTTGCTTGGCAACTTCTATGGTCACCTTCGCTGGCTCCTTAACTGGCCTCTTGTTGCTGAAAAATAAAGTGATATCCACCCTCTTGGTGGAAGACTGTGCCTGACGTAGGACTAGGACCTGATGCTGATCCTGAATGTCCTGGTTGGAACACGGTTGAATGTTGTTCTGAGAAAAGACTGTCTGCTCTGAAATCACTGAAGCTGAATGTTTAGGTAAAGGCTTGGACAAAATCTCGGGTTGTTCCTCGTCCTCATCCTCGATCAACAAATTTTTGTTGATACAGTCCTGGATGATATTCTTGAGGACAAAACAATGCTCTGTGTCATGTTCGACAGTCCGATGAAATTTGCAGAATTTGTCTATCCATTTTCCCATAGCAACTGGAGGATCTGCCACCTTGGGGAGTTTGACCATCCCCTTCGATAGCATATATTCGAGGATATCCTCCTGGGATTGTTCTAGAGCTGTGAATTCTCGATCATAACTCCATCCATCATGCTTCGGCTTCTCTTGCTGCCTTGTTTCAGGTTGTTGTACTGGCTGGACCTGCTGTTGCTTGACGAACTTTCCTTTTTGGGCTGCAGAGTTTGTTCTTTCAGCCCTGGAGCTTCCTGAGTTTTTGCGGTGGTTCTTCTTATTTTTCTTGCCGCTAGTGTTGCTGCTACTGTCTAAAAATTTTGTAGAATAAGCAATGTGTGCTTTCTTCTTCTGCTCAGGGTTACCTCGGACGAATGGGTAACCTTCATACAGACCGTTGTCCAATCCTGTCTCGAGCCATTCGGCTCTCTCAATCAACTTAATGAATGACTTCATAGAAGATGTAGATATGAGATTCCTTAGAGGCTGAGAGATGTTATTTAGGATAATCTGCAACGCATGTTCCTATGGGATGGGAACCTTCATCTTGTTACAGGTGCTTCTCCACCTGTGGATGAATTCTCCAACTCTTTCGTTCTCGTTCTGCTTAAGATTGTATAGATGGTTGAGAGTTGGTGAGACCTCAATATTGAACATGAAGCGTTCGATGAAAAGATTTACTACTTTATCGAACTCTCGTAGTTCGATAGGGTTGATATGGTCTACATACTACCTGGCTGCTACTCCTTCCAGGCTGCGGGGGAAGTGTAAACACCCAAAATTTTCACTCACCTTCTTGATATCTCCACCAATCATCACATTTTGGTTCTCCGAGATCACTAGAGGGTAAAATGGTCCTTTTTTTAGATTGGACCTGGCAGAAAGTCCAAAATTCATTCTTAATTCTCAAAATTTCTCTCAGAAATATCTTCAAACTGCAAATTTTCAAAACCCTACTCTTGACAAGAAGCTAGAATTTTCAATTCCTGATTCAGAATGGCATTTCAGGAGACATGTCTTTGTATATCATTGCATGAACATTTCATATCATTTCACTGCATAGCATGTCATTTCGAGATCCAGAATTCCTGATTTTCAAAATTATCAATCCAGATTCGAATTTTAACTCTTTTAAAATTGATTTCAAATCCCTGGGTTTTTCAAAATTGTCAGTTTCTCTCATCTTAACCCCCAGGACTCTGAATTACAAAAGTTTTCTCAGGAAAACAATCTGGATGGTTTTTGATATTGACTTTAAAATTTCGTCAAGATTTTATTTCAAACTTTTGCAAAAAGATTTTGAATTTCTTTACAAAATCTCTGCATTTTTTATATATTTTGCCCTGAAGGACCATCTCCCTTCTAAATTTGTAAATTTTACTTCGTATTTTCTAACTAGCCTACTATTATAAAAATCCCAAAAGAATTTATTTTGATTTTGCTTTTTATTTCAAATAAATGATGTGGGACCCGCCTTGAAGTGGCATCACACTCAAATTCTCAGGTATTTCTCTTATTTTCAAGCAGGGCCCACCCAGAGGTGGCACCAATTTATAAAACCCTCTCTTTAATTTTCAGTTTTATTTATTTTATGAAATAATCAGTGGGCCCACGCATAGGTGGCGCCACACTAGAACTCCTTGCAGAGAAAAGAAAATAAAAAAAATTTATTTTTATTTTCCAAAAGGTTTTCAAATCCGGCTAAGGTGGCACCACCTTAAAAAAAAAACGTTTACTCATTTTTTTTTTTACTTTTTCAGCCCCCAAATGGTGCCACCGTGAAGCCCTACCCATAAAACATTCACTTTACCTAAGTTGTAGGTAAATGAACCGAGATTTTCGAGTAAAGAAGCCGCCCCTTTCTCAAAGATGGACGAGTTTTCAAAAATTTTCAAAAAATTGTTGAAAAGATTTTCAAATACTTTCAAAGATTGATTGGAAAGCTTCAAAAGTTCAGATTTTTATGATAAAACGGCTTTCAAAATCTTTAAAGGGGGGATCGCCCTTGCTCTCAAGGGAGATCTCTCGATTTTTTTGAGTTCTATCTCCTTCCCTCTTCACAATTTCCAGTTTCCACCCCCTTCACGAGCCCTATTATCATCCTTCTTCAACTGAATCTTCTAGGCAGATCGATCAGACCTGTAAAGAGTCAAGGAAGTACACTATCTTCTTGCAATCTACCTTGAACATCGAATTTCTTGTGTTCAAGCCAGGCATTTTCAAAGATCGGCATCCAGAAGGCGTCCAGTTCGAGTAATCAGGTAAGAAATCATCTTATATTGGTAGTTTCTGTGAATTAGGCATCATTATTACAACATTTGCATTGTAAATCCATTACAAGCATTAATGGGGTTTACATTCATGGGTGTTCATGCATTGAGGATCGAGGATGCCTCTCAATGGCATCATCGATCCCTCAAAAGGTAAGTTTTAGCTGCATTCAGAACTGATTTGTTTTCAAAACTATAAATCCTCTGAAACTATATTTGCTTTTCCCATCAAGAGTTTTCAGAATCCTATCCATGCCTTCCCCATTGCATTGATTTCATCAAGAATATCAAAATCATTTGTAGGAAATCCCATTTCAGCCTCGGCTTCATGACCATATTGTCATCTTTATATGTCTCCCCTGTTTGCTTAAGAGTGTTTATGTTTAACAGCAACATCGTCAAACTTCCTGTATTTCAATTTTTTTATATATACCCATATGATTTTTAATAAGTATGTAGGCATATCATTATGTTAAACGATGCCCAGAAGGGTTTATCGTACAATAAAACAGTGCCCTTAACTTAGGCACAACATCTGTTACTTAGTCAAATCTTCTTCTTTAGATTCAGTTTTTGATTTTTCACTGACCCCCTGTACTACACCTTATTTTACATCTTGTTACATTATTTCCATCATACGTTGCTTCAGTATTTCTGTAGCATTTCAATAGTCTCAATTGGTTGTAGCATGATTATCATTAGCCTGGCACCTACTGGCAGTTCATCATAAGTTCTATAATCTCTTCTGATAATGGATACAGTAAGTCAGGAAACATAGTCGTTGATTGAACAGTTGATTCATGGTTATCTTGTATAAAACCCAGATTTGGATTTTTGTTGGATCTGGGTAATAAAACTTTGCTGTAACAGAGGTGGTACGTGTTATCGCCACCATATGATTCCATTTCCTGGTGCTTGGCTGTGTATTTCTCTTAATGTTTGTTAAAATCAATAAAATCTATCATGTGGATTTTGTGTTCCATCCGGCGAGATTTGGGTTATGACATGTTATTATGAACATAGCACCTATACATTGCGTGTGCCTGATTTCATTTCACTGAACGATGTTTGAATTCAGCATCATGTATATGCCTTCATAATCTGCAAACGACAATCAGTGTCTTCGATGCACATTAGTGATCTGGAATTACTTGGTGTCAATCACATCAGAGCGATGTTATTCCTGTTCTGCATATAATATATCTTTGCATCATGTATGTGATTCTCTGTCTATTTGTATTGCCCTGTGTCGTACCCTATTCTGCAGAGGGATTCAGTGCCAGGCCCGTCACAATAGATGCCTCTGAAATATAGCTTGATGATATTTTGTATATTGTTTTATCTAATAGCTGCAAAATTGTATCACCCTCATCCCAACACCTGTTATCTGTATTTACTTTCATTTGCAATACCATTTTTTTTATTCCCTGTGCATAACCTCCCCTGTATGCAATAAATCCTACATTTATGCTTCTATATTATGGCCGACTGTTATCATTTATAGCCCCTTTTGGTTCTAAGTTCGGCCAGACTCATTTCCTCTCTGAGATTGTTACATATATAGTCTTTTTTATCACATCTTGGTGTGTCCCATATCATTGTGTATATCATTCATTGTTATATATTCACTGCCATGTCTGTATATAGGTACTTTGATCATCAGTCACCTGCCATTATCAAATCAATAAGAGCAGGAAAACACGTTTGCCTGGTATTGCGATTTTCAACTGTTGAAAGTTAATAGTGCATGTAAACTCATTTTAATTCAGCCAAAGCTCATGTATCATCTGTGTGTTACTTGTATACTGTCCAGGATTCTATACTTAGTCGTCCCAGTATATTTTTGTGATTTTATAGCTATTATATTTCATCAGTCTTCCTTAAATCTCTTAATGCTATTGCTTGTATATATATCTAGTATTAGCAGCTTACCTCCTCTTGTAAAATCAGGTTGCCATCCTACATTAACACTCAATCATGGTAATCATTCTCCTGTGCATATTTGCAGCCTATATATATTATTCTCTATGTTTATTCTATAACCTGTCTGCTTTCATCATAGCATTCACTTAGTTATTAGGTATAGGCTCATTACTATCAATTTGTGCATTTTACCCATAGCATGTCTCTTACCTTATTTGCATCGGTCAATATAAAGTTTATGTGTTTTAGGATAGACCATCCATTTGCATACTAATCTGTGTCCTTTTTTTTATTATTATTACTCTATTACTTATGACATTTCCCATCCATCATTATTATCCCACAGTAGTTATGTCTTTACTCCCTTTACATACTCATCTCAACACTAGCCTATTATTACCCTCACATCTGTGTCATTCCCTATCATCCCTTCATATTGGCATTTGCCTCATCATATATCCCCTGTATACATTACAAGTCATTTTTTTTTCTTTTTTTTTCTTTGCCATATATACTCTACATTAGTTAGCCTACCACAATTTCATTTTACTATCTGTATTAGTCCTATTGCCTACAGTACCACCTGTATATCCACATGCATCTTCTCATTAAACATAGATAGGGACCTTCCTTATTGAATATCTATATTGCCTTAGATAAATGTATATACATTTAAATAGTCATGTTCCTATGCATTTAGAGATAATGCAAATTTTCATTTAATTCAAGTATTGCATCTAGGCATTTTTGTAAGCATCTCCGTCGTACCAATGACATTATATTTTCATTAAATTGTACATTTCCATTGTAGTTCATGTATAGTCATTTGCGCATTGTCATCAACATTAGATTTCCCTTCTCTGTATATTGTATTTCTTGTGCCAGTTCTCATTTGCAGGAAAAATCTGGAGGATGCTGATTCTTTTAGCCCTATATTTTTTTTATTATTATTTTGCTTTATGTCAACAATGTAACAATTAGGTGTAATCTTGGAATAAGAGATTTAATTTCCTGCTTAGATTAGGATGCATATCATGTAGTTCGAATAACTGCAATATCCTGATTATGTGGTTCATACCTTTTATTTAGAAAATCACTGTGTATGAACACGAATGGCACGTGCACCAACTCTTAGGGAGTTGATGAACTCGGTGGAGTCCATATTTACGGCCCTAGTCAGAATATGGACGAAACCCAGATTCATCATCTTTCTACTAGTTACATCGAGCCTACACTCTTAGGCTATCTTCAAAATCACCTCATATTTAAATTTTATAAAATAGTGTGAATTAAATCAATTAAATTCTAAACATGTTCACGGCCACAGTCGGAATATGTGAAGAGTTTACTTGGGTTTAATACACATTTTTCCAACAAATTCTTCAGAAGATTTTATGGATATTTTTATCAAGGTGCATTCATCCACTCAAATCATTTGCATCATGAATATACCTGCATTTTCACACTTTTCTCAAGAAAATTTCATTCTAAGGAAATAAATTCTTCAAGAGACTGAAAATTTTCAAAGTCAAATTTTCTCAAGTATGTTTCCTGCGATTTTCTTGGAAAATAGTCTTTTCTTAAAATTCATTTTCAATTATTCAAAAGGAGTTCTTCATCATTCTCAAACACTCAAAATCGATTTTCAAATATTTCAAGGGTAAGATTTTCAGAATTTCAATTTCCTGAGTTTTGATTGTCCTTCCCCAAAGAGTTCTCCTATGAATTTTCAATCATTTTCCAAAGAAAGTTTTCAAAGCTGGAATTTTCCTGGCAAATATTTTCTCTTTCAATATTTATCTTTTCTCAAGAATTCTCTCCATTTTCCCAGGATTTTCTCACATCCTCATAAACTTTGTTATGATTTTCAAATCCTTTTATCTGAAGTTTTCCTAAGAGATTGATTTCCATCTTTTGTCTTAGAAACCTTTTCCAACTCCAAAACATTTTCCAAGCATACATCATGTTTTCCAACTTGCATTTTGCAAAATTTCATAGCATATGCCTGAATTCACTGTGCATTTAGGATAGAACACAATTTTGATAATTTAACTAAGTCGAGCACACATTTGGTCCTTGGTACGATTACCCCTGTTAAAGGCGGCAGGAACGATCAAACCTTGTACCCACAGGTCGAGCCCCATCCTATGGATTTTCCCGCTATTTTCAAAACATAGGCGAGTATTTCAAAACAATTTTCAAACTCTCATCAAGTTTGACTTGCGGAAACGTTTTCCCCTCTCTCCCGCAGGGAAGGGAAATTTTTTTTGTGACGATAACAGGTTTGGCGACCGAGATGGGACTGTCTTCGTCTGATAAAAAATGTGTTTGACTTAGTTCAATTATCAAAACTGTGTTCTCAAAATGTCAGCCCTTTTGCTTTCTGATATCATGTGAACTTAGGAGCCTAGATTCTGACCTAGTTGACATTGACTGCATATAGACTAGGCATGGTTTGGTAGGACTATATTGAGGAGATATTTTCATGCTCACATAGACTTAGGTCTAAACTCAACTCTCCTCAATTTAGGATTTGAATGCAAACAATGTATGCTTCTTCAAAAGTTTTCAAAAATCTATCTCTCTAGGACTTAGAGCCCTATATTTCTTGCATGTGATCTTTTTTTTCAAATCTTCCTTACCTATTTTTACCCGGTCTTCACGTTGCTGGGCTCTCTTCCAGAACCCTAGTTCGGGACAAAGCCTCACAACTGGGTCACTTATTTGGGTTAAGGCCCCCCTACCACGTACTAAGGGCCACAGTCCGAAGTATATCGGTAGGCGCTCAAAGATGTTGGAAACCTTACCTTAGAACCAGAGTTGAAATTCTATGCCACGTACTTCGGGTCTCAACTCGAGTATATCGGCATAACTGGATTGAACAAAAATGATCTAAACCTAGAGTTAGGATTAGGATCCTATAGTTGCTTTTCAAAATGATGCATCTAGAGTCGGCCTTTTAGGGAGTGTTGTATGTGCATAAGTGTTTGTGCAGGATGTGATTGTATGTACCTTATTTCCTCATATTTTCCATTTTTTTCCAAAATGTTAGACCATTTTTCAAATATCCTTATTTTTTTTTCATAAGATATTTCTCTTATTTTATCAAAACCCTGGACGATTTTCTCAAACCATCTAATTTTTTCAAAACTCCAGGTGATTTTCCATTCTCCCATTCTACTGGATCTCGAATTTCCAGCTGCATTTTTATCCTGCCTGCAAATTTTTCAAAATTTTCATACTTTTCCTAAGTCTGATTCTAAGTCTTTCTCTGTTTTCAGTTCGATGGCATCCAGTCAAATCGACCCTATTTTTCCAGAAGGTCACATCTCCTACGAGGTGCGACAAGGTCATCCTGAACATCGAGCCCTTAGCACCAAAACTTTCATTCCCCAGTTGTACTACTCATGGCTCAAAAGCTTTTTTCGCATGTTACTGGACCATTTGAGCGAGTGTGGATTAGAAGTGGCATCAGCAATAGGAAAGCAGACCATCAACGACAATATGATCCATGCAATGGCAAAGCGATGGAATCCACAAACATGTACCTTCTGGTTCCCGTGGGGAGAGATGACCATTTTAATAGATGAATTTTCAGAGATTATGGGATTACCAGAACCAGCCGGTCAATCAGAAGATCCGTTGGAGCACCAGTTTTTTATCAATGTCAAGGGTTTGGACCCCCGAGATTCTTTAGCTTGTATGACAGGCCGTCGATCTTGGCCCCTGATCCAAATGGATGGAAATGAATATGTCAATCTGCTTGAATTGTACCATCAGTACGGGACCTTCGTCGAAGTCAGCTCACTATCAAGGACAACCCGGGAAAGAATCCAGAATGCAATGGTTTTATGCACTGTAGGATTAGCCCTCTTCCTATACGGACAAAACTACATGGATATCAGAATAATCTAGCTCATGAGAAGATGGGGAAGTCGACAGACCAACCGTCTCTCCATAGCCATGGCAGTGCTCGCTTTCCTATACCAGGGTTTGACTTGTTTTTCACTTGGAGATTCTATTCTTGTCGAAGGATGCATCTACGCACTTCAATCCTGGTTCTTCCGACACATTCAAGCCCGAGCCAACTCTTTCAGATACAATGGTCAAGAGCTCCTTCTAGTGGCACAATATCGGTCCATGATCGACAACATTCAAGAAGATGACATAGTTTGGGACTACTTTGATCGGCAACTATCTCCTCCCAGATATACATATGCTCATAGCAAGCGGTTCAAATTGTTGGGACCATTCTTCTGCACTTACTACCAACCGGAGCGATGTGTTCGACAGTTTTCCCAAAGACAACAATATATTGAAGCTCGACTACTATCAGGGGCTATGGCATAATTCGATCTCACTTCCGCACAATGGTACGGGGCATATCACTCTGCCCACTACGGCTAGGACTCTTTTGTTACTCTCAAATTCTTTCCTGGTCCTAAAGTGTCTGCCGACTATCATGAATGGTGGCCAATTGTTTGTCCCCCGCCTCTTTGTCAAGATCAATAAAATAATATTTTTCTCCTTCCAATAAAATTTTCTCTCCCTTTCTCATAGTTTGACAACCTCACCTAGGTAACAAGGAACATTTTCCATTGTTTATTTTTTATGATAACACAATTGTCGCAATCCCCGCGATGACTCAATCCCTAGTGATAGGATACTTCTTCAAATTATCTACCATATTTCCAGCAAATATTTCTTCCAAGAAACAAATCCCCTCAGAATCTAATCAGGTCTTTGTCCTACAGAGAGCATTCGCAACATTTGATGGTTAAGACAAGATCAGGCAGAAAAACAACATCATCTCAGTACTGATCAGCTTTAGAAGAAGAGATGGACTCCTCGCGGTCAGTCAGGAGCCAGAGCCAACAAGAGGACGATGGCATAGATCTGCAGATGTATGCCATGTTTCAGAAGATTATGAACAAAATGATGAGCGAGCAGGCCGGGACCAGTTTAGAGAAGAATCCATTTAGGCAGAAGTTCTACGGTCACAAGGCTAAGAAATTCATAAAGACTTCCAAGAAGCAGGTTCAGCCAAAAGAAATCTCAGATAGAACAGAATCAGCAGAAGACACCGATGAAGAATATAAGGTGCCCCCAACATTTCAGAAATATGGCTGGGGGCAAAGGGGTGCCCGCAAACTGAAAAGTCAAATCACAGAAGATCCACTGCAAGCACAGTTCAGGGAAATGGCTAGAGTTGTCAAAGATTTACAAGCCCATGACAAGGGCAAGAAAGTCTTCACTAGCAAGGACTTCTATGATGGCCTAGAAGGGGATGACGATCTTGAAAACCTTCCCCAAAAATTTATCAAGTTCGATGGTTCTGGCGACCCCAAAGCACATCTCGCCATGTTCTTCATTGAATGCTCTAAGTTCAAGAGGGACAACAAAGCATTATTTCTATGCTTCTCCCGCAGCTTGGAAGGAGTTGCAGCTAAATGGTATGCTGAGCATATCAATCCCATCGAGCTCAAGGAGTTTGATAAAGTTGTGAATTTGTTTATTGAACGTTTCATGTTCAACACGGAGGTGATCCCAACATTAAGCCATCTCTGCAATCTAAGGCAGAATGAAAATGAAAAGGCAAGGAATTTCATTCATAGATGGAGGTCAGCCTGCAACAAAATGAGGGATCCCATATCAGAGAGGCATGCTTTATCGCTGATCCTCAACAATTTTCCGCAACCTCTGAGAGGATTAATCTTCACTGCACCATCCAGGACTTTTATTGAGCTGACTGAACGAGCCGAATGGTTCGAGCTAAGCGTGGAGAATAGAGTCTATGAGGGCTTCACATTTTTCAAGAATAACCCCCAAGGTGAACAGAAAAAGAAAACTCACTTTACTTACTCTGCCAACAACAACAACAACAATCATTATAAAGGGTAGAAGAAAGATTACTACTATGGCACAGACAATCCCAACAGCAAAGGGGATCAGAAAGGGAAGCCTGCTCCTCAATACAACAAGCCCCTTCAGCAAGATCAAGGGCCAAAACTGCACGAAAAGACCAAACATGAAGGATGGAGCTACGACAGAAAATTCACTCCTCTCGACCAATCACTCGAAGATGTGCTCGAGTACATGCTGTCAAAGGAAATGATCAAGTTGTCCAGGCTGGCTGATCCCCCTGTGCCTATGGGGAAGTGGAAAGACCAATTCTGCAAGTTTCACAGGATAGTGGGACACAACACTAAGAACTGTTTCGTTCTCAAGAATATTGTGCAGGATTACATTGACAAGAATCTTTTGGTGGAAGGAGATGAAGAAGAAAAAATGGACATTCTCAATCAGCCATTTCCTCTGCACACCACAATAGTAATATCCAAACAACCATTCCTACCTCAAGAACACATCAAGCTGTGTTCCCTTCCAGATCTCCAACTTCAGCATCAGGTGTTAGTGCTACGGCAAGCAACCCCAACCACTAAGAAGATGGACATAATTTCAGCATTTGACAAGTTAAAAGTATCCGAAGAACCTATAAGGTCATCCCCTAAGAAATTAAAAGGAATTCCTGAATTTCTTAATCAGTTCATCAAACCCATGCCTAAAAAGAGAGAAATTTCAACGCAAAATCCACTAACTGCTTTGTCCAATGTTTCAATTTTGGACTTAGCTAAAAGTTCTTGCAAGCATCAACAAGTACTGGACGAACTACTGCAGAAAATTAAAGTCAAACCCAGTACCACGCCTGAGGACATGGCTCAGATTGTGAATTCAGTCATAACAAATGCGCCAATCACCTTCTCGGATGAGGACCTTCCAAAGCCTCACTCCTTTCATAATAATGCCCTGCACATTGTCGTTTGAGCAAGAGGAATGACAATACCCCATGTATTGGTTGATGGAGGCAGCAACCTCAATATATGTCCCGAAATGACAGCAAAGGCACTAGGCATCAAGGAGGAAGAATACATTCCAGATCCTATCACCATATATGGATTTGACAACCATGGCCAAACGACCAAAGGCAAGATATTTCTAGAAGTATTTATCAACTATTCAGTGCATTTCGTCCTTTTTCATGTGGTCAATATGCCACCCACTTATAATCTACTTCTCGGAAGGCCTTGGATCCATAATACAAATGCAGTGCCTTCCACTCTTCATCAGTGTATAAAGTGGTCCAAAGGTGGGATTATCACAACGATGTTGGGAGATGACCCAAAAGAAAGGCTCCAGCAGCCCATGATTCCTAGACCCGCATTCACTGCAGATATCCCTAGCATCAGGGAAAGAGAAGAAGTCAGTCTTGGACAAAGTCTAAAAATACCCCAGACATCAGAGCCATCTGCACACTATAGCCATGACCTGATGGAGATGTCCTAAATTCTTCAAGATCGGAGGTCGACTCGACTACAGCACTAACAAAGATCATCCGTTGTTTCTGTAGTTCATGAAAGCAAGAAAGGGATTCGATTTACTTCTGAAGCATGGTTATCAACCTGTCAAAGGATTGGGCAAAAATGAAGACGGTCGCATCGAACCAATGATTCAAAAGCATCATCCTCACAGAGCAAGGCTAGGGTTTTCCGACGAAAGCCAGCAAAAGAAGATTCTTTTTGTTAAGGGGGCACATTGAGAATCGCTTTTGTATTTCATTTTCATTCCTTTCAAAATAAATGTCTCATTCTATCAATGTCTTTGATCAAAGTCAAATTAAATAAAATTTCAAGTTTCTTTGCCTATCTGGATGCCATTTGTTTCTTTTCTCTCTATCTCCTAATTTTATAACTTCAATGTCATTTTATGCATGGTTATTTTCAAATATTGTTTGTCTTATGACGAGCGATTTTACCTGAATCAAATTTCTTATCCAAAATTTCAGAATGCATTCTCGAGCAATCAAGAAGCTCATTCTCAATCCAAAGACTTTCCAAAAATTGACAGCAATTCACTAAGGCAAAGCAAACACAGAAGATGGCGAAATTGCAAAGCAGCCAGATGAATATGCGGAATTCGATCTGTCTCTTCAAGAATTGCCAGAATTCGCCTCAGTTCAGAAGCAGGATGAACCATCAGTTATGGTCCAAGACCCGACTGAAGATGTCAATATAGGTTTAGAGGACAATCCCAAGATTCTCAAGATCGGTATCAATCTAAGTCCGGAAGAGAAGAAAATGCTCACTAATTTTCTCAAGCAACATGAAGAAGTGTTCGCATGGACATATGAAGATATTCCAGGTTTAGACCCAAAATTAGTCGAACACCGCCTCGTTTTAAAGCCAAATGCTAAGCCAGTCAAGCAAAAGCTGAGGAAAATGGATCCCAGAATAGAACAAGTCAAAGAAGGACTCGAAGATCTGCTCAAAGCAGGATTCATTTGAACTATTGACTACCCAGATTGGTTAGCCAATATTGTCGTTGTTCCAAAGAAAAGTGGCAAAGTGAGAATTTGCATAGACTTCAGAGATCTCAATAAAGCGACTCTGAAGGATAATTATCCACTTCCAAGTATCGATCTTTTGATCGACAACACTGCAGAACATGCTATGTTCTCTTTTATGGATGGATATTCCGGTTATAACCAGATTAAGTTGGCCGCCCATGACCAATCAAAAACTTCCTTCACCACGCCTTGGGGCACTTTCTGTTATACAGTTATGCCTTTCGGGCTTAAGAATGTTGGAGCAATATATCAACGAGCAATGGTCATCATCTTTCATAATCAAATGCGCAAAATCATGGATGAATATGTTGATGATATCCTCGTGAAATCTAAAGAGGAATAAGATCACCTCGAAGCCCTTGATCAAGTTTTTAAGCGACTCATTCTTTATAAGTTAAGACTAAACCCTCAAAAGTGTGTTTTTGGAGTCGAATCAGGCAAACTGTTGGGTTTTCTGGTCAGCAAAAAGGGAATTGAAGTTGACCCAGCCAAAACAAAGGCTATCATTGATATGTCACCCCCGACTAATCTTAAAGAATTGTATAGCCTTCAAGGACGCATGCAATCAATTCGACGATTTATTGCCAACTTGGCAATGAGATGCGAGCCTTTCAATCACTTACTCAGAAAAAAAGTGAAGTTCGAATGGGGACCAGAGTGTCAGCAATCATTCGATCGTATCAAGAGGTATCTTCCCAACCCTCTTATCTTTTAGCTGCCAGAATTAGGAAAACCTCTTTTGCTATACATCTCAGTCAATCAAGTCTCATGTGGTGGATTCTTGGCACAATACAAAGAAGGCAGTTTGATAGAGCACGCCATTTATTATGTGAATAAGACTTTCATAGACTATAAAAAAAATACTCTCAAATAGAGAAGACCTGCCTAGCTCTGGTATGGATGTGTCAGAAGTTAAGACACTATCTGCTAGCATCTGAAGTCAAAATCCTGTCCAAACTCAATCCTCTCAAGTACATCCTAGAGCAACCTTTCCTCAGCAGACAGGTTGCCAAATGGCAAGTCTTACTGATGCAGTATGACTTAGAATATGTCTCACAACAATCAATAAAAGACCAAGCAATTGCAGATCAATTGGCAGACTTTCCTTTAGCAGAAGAAGTAAAAGTCGAAGATGATTTCCCGGACGAGCAAATCTGCAATATTCAACAATCTCCAGTTTGGAATTTATTTTTCGATGGTTCCAAGAACATGGCAGGAATAGGCATTGGGATTTTATTAATCACTCCTGAGAAGGAGATGATTCCCTTTTCCCTTAAGCTCGATTTCCCATGTACCCATAACATGGCCGAGTACGAAGCTCTAATTCAAGGTCTAAAGATTCTACTAGACTTCAATGTCAAGAGAGTGCATGCTTATGATGACTCATTACTCGTTGTCAAACAAGTTCAGGTCGAATGGCAAGTCAAGGATCAAAAGCTACTTCCTTATCAAAAGATCGTCTCAGCTCTTGCCAACAATTTTGAAGAATTTCAGCTTTCTCATATCAAGAGAGATTTCAATCAAGTGGCTGATAGCCTAGCCAATCTAGGCTCCATTATGGCATTCAAAAATAGAGAATTTTGTCGCTCCTTTGGAATTGGAAGACTCGACCAACCTGCCTTCCTTCCAACAGAACAAGTAAACCAAGCTGAACAAAAAAAGAAGCCTTGGTATTACAATATCAAGAATTTCATAGAAATCGGCGAATTTTCTCCAGAACTCTCAAAGAAAGAACAGCGAGCAATCCAGCGTATGTCTACCAGGTATTTTATTCTGGCAAACGTCCTCTATCGTCGTGGATTCAGTTTCGAGTATGTCAGATGCTTAGACGAAGACAAAGCCAAAGAAGTCGTGCGAGAGGCACACGAAGGCATTTGTGGTGGCCACGTCGGCTACCAAACCCTTGTCAAACAAATCATCAGGGCAGGTTTCTATTGGAAGACTATGCAGCAAGATTGTTACCATTTTGTTAAGAAGTGTGTTCAATGCCAGATACATACACCCTCTATTCATGTGACAACAACATATTTGCAATCTGTTGTCTCTCCATGGTCATTCTCTATGTGGGCCTTTGATGTCGTAGGTCTCATCACTTCTTCTGCTTCAAATGGCCACAAATACTTCCTGGCCGCAACAAAATATTTCACCAAGTGGGTAGAAGTTGTCACTCTCTGCACAGTAGAAGGTCGACATATGGTCTCATTCATTCACAAGAGCATCCTTTGTTGTTTCGGCATACCGCACGACATCGTATCAGATAATGACAGTCATTTCAAGAATGAAAAAATGAAGACCTTCTGCTCGAAGTTCAAAATCCATCATCATTTTTTCGCTCCCTACTATCCTCAAGGGAATGGTCAGGCAGAAGCTACCAACAAGATCTTAATCCGTATCTTGGAGCGAACTGTAGAAACAGGCTGTGACTGGCATGAGAAGATCCACGATGCACTATGGGCCTACCAGACCACCATTCGCACTTCAACAAATGCGACTCCATCAGAATTGGTTTATGGAACAAAAGTAATATTACCTCTGCATGTTCAGAAGCCCGCTTTAAAATTTGCATCACTCCTAGAATTACCTCTTGATCAATACCAGCAGCAATGACTGGTACAACTAGACTTGCTCGACGAGAGAAGGCTAAAAGCAGCAGAACATGCTCAATCCTATCACCAAAAAATAGTCAAAAAATATGCAAAGTTTGTCATTCAAAGGAGATTCAAAATCAATGATCTAGTACTTTGATCCACAGCTTATCTCAAGCATTATCTCGGCGGTGTTTTCGTCACAAAATTTTTCCGTATTCATTTCCTTGCGGAAGAGAGGAAAATGCTTTCGCGATTCAAACTTGACCGGATTTTGGAAATTATTTTGAAATACTCGCCTCCGTTTTGAAAATTGCTGGAAAATCCATGGGATGGGGCTCAACCTGTCGGTACGAGGTTCGACCGTTCCTGCCGCCTTTAACAGGGGTAATCAAACCAAGGACCAAAATTGTGCTTGACTTAGTGAAATTATCGAAATTGTGCTCTATCCTAAATGCACAGAGGATTCAGGCATGTGCCATGAGATTTTGTAAAATGTAAGATGGAAAAAGATGTTGTATGCTTAGAAAACATTTAGAGTTGAAAAGCATTTCTCAGAAAATCAATCTCTCAGGAAACTCAGATGAAAGGATTTGGAAATCACCAGAAAGTTTATAAAGTTTTGGGAAAATTGTAAATGGATGAAAGTCCTGGGAAAATGGAGAAGGTTCTTGAGAAAAGATGAATATTTGAAAAAGAAAATATTTATCAGGAAAACTCTGACTTTGAAAATTTTCTTAGGAAAATGATGGAAAAAAAAGGAGATGGAAAATCAAAACTTAGGAAATTGAAACCCTGAGAATCTTGTCTTTGAAATATCTGAAAATCAACTTTGATTCTTGAGAAAGATGAGAAATTCCTTTTTTTTGAAAATGAATCTTAAGAAAATAACATTTTCAGGGAAAATCATGGCAAAACTTTGACATGGGAAATCCAATCTTCGAGAATCTTCATAGTTTCTTGAGGAATCGATTTTTTTCAAAGAATGAAATTTTCTTGAGAAAATCTTGAGAAAATCATGAGAAAAGCAGATGATGCCATGATGCAGATGATTTGAATGAATGAATGCACTTTGAGAAGATTTTTTTTTTTGAGAAATTTGTTGGAAAAATGTGTATTAAGCCAAAGTAAATCCTTCACATATTCTGACTGTGGCCATGAATATGTTCAGGGTTTATTTGAGTTAATTCACAATATTTTAAAAAATTGGAAACATGATGTGCAATTTTAAGATAGCCTAAGAGTGTAGGCTCAGAGTGACTAGTAGAAAGATGATGGATCTAGGTCTCGTCCATATTCCGACTAGGGCCATAAATATGGACTCCACCGAGTTCATCAACTCTCTAAGTGTAAAACTCGTGAAATTTATGAAATTCTAAATGAATAAAAGGGAGCAGTTATGTGAAATAGTAAGATTTTAAGTTAGGCAGTACAATTTTTTTATGACTTGTGGTTTCTAGAACGAAACAGATAACAAACTCTCACAAGTGGTTTTGGCTCCGGATCTTGGCAAGATCCGATGATTCGACCCGAATTATGGGGCCCAATGGGAAACCTGATGGTTTCAGAATGATAACGTGAGATCCGAAACACAATTAGAGTAAGCGAGTGCAAGTTTAGAACAAACGGGTGAAAAATCCATGTGAAAACGAAAGAAATCCATCAACAAGGAAAAATATCCCATTGTGACATAAAGAAAATTTTCTGCAAAAGTAAACACCAAGTGATGGTGTGGTGTTGTGGTAGGACACATGATGTGTGATACCACAACCCAAGTTCAAAGCCCCATGTGCACAAATTTTTCTTTTTACACACACAAGTTAGAACTTTACTTGAAAAAAATATATATATATAAAAAGGAAAATCGTGGGGGGGGGGGGGGGAGTTAAAACCCTACTCTCTAGACCCTCTCCCACAATAAACGTGTGGGAGTTGGCCTTTGTGTTTCCCCTTTTTCCAAGAAATATGGGAAATCCCCCCAAATGTGGTGGGGGTACCGATAAAGCAACCTTGGAAAAACACTTTTCTAATGGGGAAAAGGGGGGCAATCTAGGAAGTTTCTAAAAAAACTACACAAAACGTGGGGCTGGAGGTTAGATCTTTTTGGAAATAAAAAATTTCCCTAAATAGGGAAGAAAATTAAATTGGATGAAAAAGGAGGAGACGGCTACTCTCTCTCTCTCTTTCTCTCTCTCTCTCTCGGTGGTGGTCGACCTCCATTGTTGGACTGTGTGGACCTCCCTTGCTGAATGCGTGAACATCCATTATCGACGTGGGGTGCCGCTCTAACGAAGAGAAGGGGTTGCAACCTTGCCGTCGTGAGACTCCAAAGAGGTAAGGAGCATTGCTATTTGTATGTAAGTGGTTGATGCCTTGTTGCACATCTATGTTGTAATATCATGGAGTTTACGCGACAAGCACCACCTATATGTAGGTGCATTTAGGGCCTCGAGACCGAGGTGGCACGAGCTGAAACACCTACTCGCCAATAGGTCAATATGTAGTGGTTCAGCCAATGGTTCTCACCCTTGGCCAATGTTGGGGCACTGTGGTGTTCTTTGTAAGGGCATTATGTTCCTATGCCTGGGAATAGGTAGTGCGCATATCAAAACCTACAGTTCGAATCTATGTAGGAAAATGCATATATTTTTGGTGTGGGCGTTAGCCATGACGTATTCAAGATCGAAACAATCTTAAGTAGGCGAATGATGTGGAACCTTAAGTATCTAAGATTATTATTCATGAAATTATTGTTTGGTTGTATTTTCTTATTCAATACACTTTTCATACTGTGTAGATTGAATGGTCTTAATCAAGTCTAAAGTTATGTATACGTGATGGCTATTTCACATCATGGTAAAATAAAAATATATCATTCATATTGGGTAATTCGATTGGATTTGATGTTTTTGAGTGTGAAATGCACTCCTATTTATAGTTGAAAGATTCTATACATTGAGGATGAAAGGGCAGAAAAACAGTCCATTTAGAACAACCAAAATGTTTGAAAAATAAAAAGACACATTTTTTTTAAAAGTTACAGAAAAACGGCAAAATTAGTCGACTGGAACAATAGTTAGTCGACTGATAATATGATCAGTCGACTGATAATATGATCAATCGACTGATAATATGATCAGTCGACTGATAAAACCTTCAGTCGACTGCTGCTAAATTTTCCAGAAAACTGATATTCTGTTCAGTCGACTGATAAAACCTTCAGTCGACTGCTGCTAAATTTTCGAGAAAATTGATATTCTGTTTAGTCGACTGATAAAACCTTCAGTCGACTGCTGCTAAGTTTTCCAGAAAATAGACATTCTGTCCGGTCGACTCATTCGGTCGACTAATTTTATAAAAAATAACATTTTGCTTAGAAGATTTGAAGCAAAAAGGTTGGTCGACCGGTGAGTCTATTGGTCGACTAATAAACCTGAAAAAAATTAAGTAAAGAGTTTTCTAAAATGATTTTCATAAAGGGTTCTTTTAGAAAAGTTCTCCTAAAGACTTTTTAGGTGAAATGCAATTGAAATATCTATGAAGGGAATAGTTTTGATGGTAAACTAAAAATGTGATTCACATATGGACTTTAGGATTATGTCCAATACATAGAACACACATGGTACAGATAATTGCACAACGAAGATCATTTCTTGTTCAGGACAATATAAGAGTTCAAAAATGAACATGTGGTTTCGCTAAATGTTGGGAGTGCCAAACAAGCACTTAAGAAATGATAAAGTTGGATAATTCCATGTTGCGGCATAACCAGTGGGGGTACGAAACGTACACTCGAGCTCATAAACAAAACTTAAAATGCCGATTGTATAAGTACTGGACACAAAGTTGAACCAGAATTTTGAGAAATTTTGGTGGCCGCCTATTGGGCTTCTAGTGGGTAATGAGCATACACTAAGATCACCCCGAATGTGGGTTGGGAATTTGGAAAACCCTATGGTGCATTGACTCGCACTAAGAATTTAACAAAATACAAAATATGCATTATATAACTTAAATGTGGGATACTGGGTATACCTGAAAGACGGTATATGTTACTAGTTTCCCTTGGTTCTGGGTACACTTAAAAGATTGTGTATGTTTCTAGGCCCAAAAAAACAAGAACGAAAATTTATACACATATAAATTTAATATATTGGATTCTGGGTATACTTGAAAATGATATATGTTACTGGTTTCCCAGGGCTCTGGGTACACCTGAAAGATAGTGTATGTTACTGGACCCATGGTCTACCTTGGAGAGGGTAGGTGGTACAAGCTTCGTGGACATTCTTAATTTTTTTGTGAGAGCTAGGCGTCTCACCCGGTCCCCAGTCCACGAAGTTAGGGGATCAGGACTACCAGTATGTCCTAGGTGGTAGATCCAAGTCTTCTGCAGAAGTGTCAAGGGTGCATCCTAATTCTTGTTCTAGCCACTGGGGAGTTCTCTCTCGGTCACAGACCGTCCCCTTTGGATATTCGTACGGCTAGTCATACGGGTTATTAATTAATAGACCCCCGTATGGTCTCGGTCCGCTACGAGGTCTATGCCTGTGCGTACCCACAGGGTAAGGGTAAGAGTAAGAGTAAGATAAACATTAAATAATTTAAGTTAAATGAAATACTCATTCTTGAAGAATCGTGAACTGTCGTTATGACTTTCGCAAAACTTGTAGAATCTACAGCTTATGCTAATGCGAATAAATGTATCTTTAGTTCAGTTATATGTTGCACTGTATCATGAATTAGAAAGCACAATCATTTTCTTAGAATGATTTAAATTTCCATGCTAGTTATATCTACAGTTGTTGCGCATATTTGTACACAGAACACTGAGCACCACATATAAATATAATGCTTCTTACGTAGAGAGGGGAGTCTGACCCTTCTGCTTTAAATATTTTTTAGGAAGCAACTAAATCGGAGCATCGGGGAGTCGTTATGGAAATAGCCAAGAGATCTCATTTATTCAGTATTTTATGTTTGAACTCTGGTTAATAGATTTACATTTCTGTTATGAGATGTAATTAATGACTTTAATGCTTTAATTAATGAATGTTATGCTTTTAGTACTTCTCTATTTTACCCTGTAATGCACCCGACTTTTGTTTTTCGCACTTCCGCTATTTCAAAAAAAAAAATTACTCCAAAATTTTTACTACAAAAAGTTGGGGCGTTACAGCTTTAGTATCAAAGCAGAACAGAAAAATTTGAGATCTTGGCTCTTTCAGCGACCGCGATGACTCTGTAAGTATGTAGAAATTTTATTTTTATCATGTAGAAACAAAAAACCATATGAGTATGTATGAGTATTTCACGAAATTATGGCTAAGGTTAGAATGAATTTTAAATTGCTCAAATAGATGGCTTGGGCAAACCGCTGCAACGATATTATGGAAACGCTACATAACCTGGCCGAAGTAGTAGGCCAGCAACCTACGACAATGCAGCAGATGGGCGACAATCTACAACATGTGGCCTGTGAGAAGAGTACAAACGGTGGGACTATGTCCTACAAGAAATTCATGGACATGGATCCTCCTGCTTTCTCCGGAAAGACAGATCTAGAAGCTGCTGAGAGTTGGATCCGGGAGATTGAACGTATCTTCCATGTACTGGAGGTGCCCAAGGAGCGTCGGGTAGACTTTGGGACTTATTGTCTCAAGGATCATGCTGAAAAGTGGTGGGAAACCACCAAGGCAGTCAAGTTCCAGGATGGTCCTGTATCTTGGACGAAGTTCGTAGAGGTTTTTAACGTTGCCTACTTTCCGAAGCACGAGAGGGCAAAGAAGATGCAGGAGTTCTTGGACCTACAGCAGGGTGAGATGTCCCTCGCCGAGTACATCACTAAGTTCCATAGTTTGGAACGTTATTGCCCAAATGTGTATACATCGGATGAAGATCGAGCAATGAAGTTTGCTCGAGGCTTGAAGATGGGCTTGAGAAACCGTCTGTATACTCGAGGGCCAAAGAGCCTTGACGAAGCCATTCAGGTAAAATCACTATATTCATTGTGATACAAGTCTTATTTTAAGTTATCAAAATTAACACTTAGACTAGCAAGAAACGTTGACTAGTTATCAACTATCCTTTTTATTCAGGTTGCGACTCTCCTCGACGATGACTGGAAGGAGGGGCAAAAGTCGCAAAAGAACAGAATGGGGGTTCAAAAATCCGAGTTCAAGAAGAGGTTTGGTGGAAAACGTTTCAACCATCAAACCAAGAAACCAAGGCATGACGGAGGTACCCGACACATGCCAGGACAAAATCAAAGGTGTCAGAAGTGCAATCGCTTTCACCCCGGACAACAATGTCCCCGTGAGACAGGAGGATGTCTCTACTGTGGAAAGATGGGGCACTACATTAAGGAGTGTCGGAAGAAGCAGACCGATGATGGACGGCGCGGCACTAGAGGACAACAACCTCAGCAACATCGTGCACCACCACAGCTGCAGGTGGCTCCACAACGCGTAGCAGGACGCGTGTATGCTACCACAACTGACCAACTGGAGAAGGGGGACCTTGTGCAAGGTACCGTGCTTGTTTCAGGCCAAGCTGCCCTTGTCTTATTTGACTGTGGAGCTTCTTATTCCTTCATTTCTTTATATTTTGCAAAACAACTTAGAATCCCCACAGAATCATTGAATCAAGAACTAGTAGTATATAACCCTATAGGATTCAATGAAATTTGTGTGAACTATATGCCAGAAGTAGAAGTTATTTTAGGAGAACACAACTTACCTGCCAACCTAATCATACTTGATATGACCGAATACGATGTCATACTGGGTATGGATTGGCTCTTTGAACACTATGCTAGAGTCTTCTGTAGAGAAGGAAAAGTAATTTTGTCTCGACCGGATATGCCGGAAGTTGAATTTTGATTAGCAAGGTCTGGAATCAAGAAAAGGGTTATTTCGACCCTCAAGGCCCAAAAGTATCTCCGTCGGGGAGATATGGCGTTCCTAGTCAGTATGATCGGAGGTGAAACAAAACTAACACCGCTTGAGGATTTGGAAATTGTCTGCGATTTTGCCGATGTATTTCCAGAGGAACTTCCAGGACTTCCTCCTCAGCGGGAAGTCGAGTTTGGGATAAAACTTATACCAGGTACGAAGCCAATATCAAGAGCACCTTACCGGATGACACCAGCGAAGTTGGAAGAACTGAAGAAGCAGTTGCAGGAGTTGATGGAGCGTGGTTTTGTACAACCAAGCACGTCTCCATGGGGAGCACCGGTACTGTTTGTGAAAAAGAAAGACGGGTCTATGAGATTATGCATAGACTATAGAATATTGAACCAAGCAACTGTGAAGAACAAATATCCTCTACCCTGTATTGAGGATCTATTTGATCAACTGAAAAGAGCAAAAGTCTTTTCTAAAATTGATTTGAGGTCAGGTTATCACCAGTTGAGAATAAAAGATGAAGATATCCCAAAGTCAGCATTTCGAACCAGATATGGGCATTTTGAGTTTGTGGTGATGCCATTTGGACTCACGAATGCTCCAACGGCATTCATGGACCTGATGAATCGGGTATTCAGGCCATACTTAGACTCTTTTGTCATCATCTTTATCGATGACATACTGATATATTCAGAAAATGCGGAGGAGCACAAAGGACATTTGAAAATCGTCTTAGAAACCCTCTGGACACATCAGTTATACGCCAAGTTATTGAAATGCGAATTTTGGCTTGAAGAAGTCATGTTCCTTGGACATGTGATCTCGAAAGATGGAGTTTCAGCAGATCCTGCCAAAGTTGAAGTTGTGATGAATTGGTTACAACCAAAGAATGTCAGCAAAATCCGAAGCTTCTTAGGATTAGCTGGTTACTATAGGTGATTCATCCAAGACTTCTCCCGAATCGCTATGCCAATGACCAAGCTTCTACGAAAAGAGGTAAAGTTTGAATGGAATGAGAAAAGTGAAGAAAGCTTTCAAACTCTTAAAGCTAAACTTACCACAACTCCAGTTTTAGCCTTACCGTCTGGAAGCGAAGGATTCGTGGTGTACACAGACGCTTCTGGTACTGGACTGTGGTGTGTACTGATGCAGCATGGCAAGGTCATTGCCTATGCATCACGACAACTGAAGATTCATGAGAGGAACTACCCCACTCACGACATGGAATTGGCGGCCGTGGTCTTTGCTTTAAAGGTTTAGAGACATTATCTATATGGAGAGCAGTTCAAAGTCTTCACTGATCACAAGAACTTGAAGTATCTGTTTTCTCAGAAGGAACTTAATATGCGACAAAGAAGGTAACTCGAGTTCATCAAGGACTACGAATTTACAATCTCGTACAATCTAGGGAAAGCAAATGTTGTTGTTGATGCCCTTAGTTGTAAGGTTGAGGGAAATCTTTCTAACTTGGTAAATCTTGGATGGAAGATGATTTCTGAGTTCACAGAATGGAGACCTTTCTCCGATGATCAAGGCATACTTAGGCTGTCTAGCTTGACAGTACAATCAGAACTACGAGAGCGGATCATGATTAAGCAAAAAGAAGACTCGCAGTACGGAAAGATGGAGGCATTGGCGTTGCAAGAAGACACTGCTTTCCAACGCAAGGAGGATGGAAGTATATGGTTTAAGGATCGACTATGGGTACCGAGTGATCCAGAGACCAGAGAAGAATTATTGGCAGAGGCACATAAGAGCAAGTATACCATTCACCCGGGCAGTACCAAGATGTTCAAAGATCTTCAATACAGGTACTAGTGGAAGGGTATGAAGCGCGATGTTGCAAGATACGTCGCAAAGTGCTTGACATGTCAACAAATCAAAATCGAGCATCAAAGTCCAGGAGGAACGATGCAGCTGATGGAAATTCCTCAATGGAAATGGGAACATATCACGATGGATTTTGTGATGGGGTTACCGCGAACCTGAAAGAACCATGACTCTATTTGGGTAGTGGTTGACCGACTCACTAAGTCAGCACATTTCCTACCGATGAGGAAGAATCAGTCACTTGAGAGCTTGACCGACCTGTATATCCAGGAAATAGTACGACTACATGGGGTGCCTATCTCGATCATATCCGATAGAGACCCTCAGTTTACCTCACGACTGTGGGGGCAGTTACAAAAGGCATTAGGAACCAAGTTGAAATTCAGTACTGCCTTTCATCCACAAACTGATGGGCAGTCAGAAAGGACCATACAAACACTGGAGGACATGTTACGTGCTTGTATGTTGGATTGGAAAGGCGAATGGGATGCTCACGTGGTACTAGCAGAGTTCGCCTACAATAATAGCTACCATGCGAGTATTGGCATGGCGCCCTTCGAAGCACTGTATGGGCGGCCTTGTAGGTCACCAGTATATTGGGATGAAGTTGGCGAAAGAACAGTTGAGTCACCAATGGTACTTCAGCATTACACAAAGCAAATACAGAAGATACGAGATCGACTTAGAGCAGCACAGAGTCGACAGAAAAATTATGCAGATGAGAGACGCAGAGAGCTTAGTTTCGAAGTGGGAGATGCAGTGTTTATCAAGGTATCGTCGACCAAGAGCATTTTTAGATTCGGAAAGAAAGGAAAGTTGAGTCCTAGATATGTCAGACCTTTTCCGATATTGGAGCGGATCGGTGAAACGGCTTATCGAGTTGAGCTACCATCTCAACTTGCCAAGATTCATAATGTATTTCATGTATCGATGTTGAGAAAATACTTTCAGGATCCGTCCCACGTGATTCAGTTTGAGGACATCAATGTGCAAGAAGATCTGACCGTAGAAGAGAGACCGATTGAAATCGTAGATTGCAGTGAGAGGGTGATACGAAACAAGATCATCCCATTAGTCAAAGTGAGATGGAGACATCATGGCTTAGAAGAATGTACATGGGAACCGGAAGCAGCAATGAAAGACAAATACCCACAATTGTTTGATTGATATGTATTATAAATTTCGCGGACGAAATTTCTTTTAGAGAGAAAGGATGTAAAACCCGTGAAATTTATGAAATTCTAAATGAATAAAAGGGAGCAGTTATGTGAAATAGTAAGATTTTAAGTTAGGCAGTATAATTTTTTTATGACTTGTGGTTTCTAGAACGAAACCGATAACAAACTCTCACAAGTGGTTTTGGATCCGGATCTTGGCAAGATCCGATGATCCGATCTGACTTACAGGGCCCAATGGGAAACCAGATGGTTTCAGAATGATAGCGTGAGATCCGAAACACAATTAGAGTAAGCGAGTGCAAGTTTAGAACAAACGGGTGAAAAATCCATGTGAAAACGAAAGAAATCCATCAACAAGGAAAAATGTGCCATTGTGACATAAAGAAAATTTTTTGCAAAAGTAAACACCAAGTGATGGTGTGGTGTTGTGGTAGGACACACGGTGTGTGATACCACAACCCAAGTTCAAAGCCCCATGTGCACAAATTTTTCTTTTTACACACACAAGTTAGAATTTTACTTGAAAAAAAATATATATATATATAAAAAGGAAAATAGTGGGGGGGGGGGGGGGGGGGAGGGAGTTAAAACCCTACTCTCTAGACCCTCTCCCACAATAAACGTGTGGGAGTTGGCCTTTGTGTTTTCCCTTTTTCCAAGAAATATGGGAAATCCCCCCAAATGTGGTGGGGGTACCCATAAAGCAACCTTGGAAAAATACTTTGCTAATGGGGAAAAGGGTGGAAATCTAGGAAGTTTCTAAACAAACCACACAAAACGTGGGGCTGGAGGTTAGATCTTTTTGGAAATCAAAAATTTCCCTAAATAGGGAAGAAAATTAAATTGGATGAAAAAGGAGGAGACGGCTACTCTCTCTCTCTCTCGTTCTCTCTCTCTCTCTCGGTGGTGGTCGACCTCCATTGTTGGACTGTGTGCACCTCCCTTGCTGAATGCGTGAACATCCATTATCAACGTGGGGTGCCGCTCTAACGAAGAGAAGGGGTTGCAACCTTGCCATCGTGAGACTCCAAAGAGGTAAGGAGCATTGCTATTTGTATATAAGTGGTTGATGACTTGTTGCACATCTATGTTGTAATATCATGGAGTTTACGCGACAAGCACCACCTATAAGTAGGTGCGTTTAGGGCCTCGAGACCGAGGTGGCACGAGCTGAAACACCTACTCGCCAATAGGTCAATATGTAGTGGTTCAGCCAATGGTTCTCACCCTTGGCCAATGTTGGGGCACTGTGGTGTTCTTTGTAAGGGCATTATGTTTCTATGCCTGGGAATAGGTAGTGCGCATATCAAAACCTACAGTTCAAATCTATGTAGGAAAATGCATATATTTTTTGTGTGGGCGTTAGCCATGACGTATTCAAGATCGAAACAATCTTAAGTAGGCGAATGGCGTGGAACCTTAAGTATCTCGGATTATTATTCATGAAACTATTGTTTGATTGTATTTTCTTGTTCAATACACTTTTCATACTTTGTAGATTGAATGGTCTTAATCAAGTCTGAAGTTATGTATACGTGATGGCTATTTCACATCATGGTAAAATAAAGATATATCATTCCTATTGGGTAATTCGATTGGATTTGATGTTTTTTAGTGTGGAATGCACTCCTATTTGTAGTTGAAAGATTCCATACATTAAGGATGAAAGGGTGGCAAAATAGTCCATTTAGAACAATCAAAATGTTTGAAAAATAAAAAGACACATTTTTTTAAAAGTTATAGAAAAACGACAAAATTAGTCGACTGGAACAATAGTTAGTCGACTGATAATATGATCAGCCGACTGATAAAACCTTCAGTCGGCTGCTGCTAAATTTTCCAGAAAACTGATATTCTGTTCAGTCGACTGATAAAACGTTCAGTGGACTGCTGCTAAATTTTCCATAAAACTGATATTTTGTTCAGTCGACTCATAAAACCTTCAGTCGACTGCTGCTAAATTTTCCAGAAAACTGATATTCTGTTCAGTCGACTGATAAAACCTTCAGTCGACTGCTGCTAAGTTTTCCAGAAAATAGACATTCTGTCCGGTCGACTGATAAAACTTTCGATCGACTAATTTTATAAAAAATAACGTTTTGCTTAGAAGATTTGAAGCAAAAAGGTTGGTCGACCGGTGAGTCTATTGGTCGACTAATAAACCTGAAAAAAATTAAATAAAGAGTTTTCTAAAATGATTTTCATGAAGGGTTCTTTTAGAAAAGTTCTCTTAAAGACTTTTTAGGTGAAATGCAATTGAAATATCTATGAAGGGAATAGTTTTGATGGTAAACTAAATATGTGATTCTCATATGGACTTTAGGATTATGTGCAATACATAGAACACACATGGTACAGATACTTGCACAACGAAGATCATTTCTTGTTTAGGACAATATAAGAGTTCAAAAACGAACATGTGGTTTCGCTAAATGTTGGGAGTGCCAAACAAGCACTTAAGAAATGATAAAGTTGGATAATTCCATGTTGCGGCAAAACCAGTGGGGGTACGAAACGTACACTCGAGCTTATAAACAAAACTTAAAATGCCGATTGTATAAGTACTGAACACAAAGTTGAACCAGAATTTTGAGAAATTTTGGTGGCTGCCTATTGGGCTTCTAGTGGGTAATGAGCATACACTAAGATCACCCCGAATGTGGGTTGGGAATTTGGAAAACCCTATGGTGCATTGACTCGCACTAAGAATTTAACAAAATGCAAAATATGCATTATATAACTTAAATGTGGGATACTGGGTATACCTGAAAGACGGTATATGTTACTAGTTTCCCTTGGTTCTGGGTACACTTAAAAGATTGTGTATGTTACTAGACCCAAACAAACAAGAACGAAAATTTATACACATATAAATTTAATATATTGGATTCTGGGTATACTTGAAAATGATATATGTTACTGGTTTCCCAGGGCTCTGGGTACACCTGAAAGATAGTGTATGTTACTGGACCCATGGTCTACCTTGGAGAGGGTAGGTGGTACAAGCTTCGTGGACATTCTTAATTTTTTTGTGAGAGCTAGGCGTCTCACCCGGTCCCCAGTCCACGAAGTTAGGGGATCAGGACTACCGGTATGTCCTAGGTGGTAGATCCAAGTCTTCTGCAGAAGTGTCAAGGGTGCATCCTAATTCTTGTTCTAGCCACTGGGGAGTTCTCTCTCGGTCACTTACCGTCCCCTTTGGATATCCGTACGGCTAGTCATACGGGTTATTAATTAATAGACCCTCGTATGGTCTCGGTCCGCTACGAGGTCTATGCCTGTGTGTACCCACAGGGTAAGGGTAAGAGTAAGAGTAAGATAAACATTAAATAATTTAAGTTAAATGAAATACTCATTCTTGAAGAATCGTGAACTGTCGTTATGACTTTCGCAAAACTTGTAGAATCTACAGCTTATGCTAATGTGAATAAATGTATCTTTAGTTCAGTTATCTGTTGCACTGTATCATGAATTAGAAAGCACAATCATTTTCTTAGAATGATTTAAATTTCCATGCTAGTTATATCTACAGTTGTTGCCCATATTTGTACACAGGACACTGAGCACCACATATAAATATAATGTTTCTTATGCAGACAGGGGAGTCTGACCCTTCTGCTTTAAATATTTTTCAGGAAGCAACTAAATCGGAGCATCGGGGAGTCGTTATGGAAATAGCCAAGAGATCTCGTTTATTCAGTATTTTATGTTTGAACTCTGGTTAATAGATTTACATTTCTGTTATGAGATGTAATTAATGACTTTAATGCTTTAATTAATGAATGTTATGCTTTAGTACTTCTCTGTTTTACCCTGTAATGCACCCAACTTGTGTTTTTCGCACTTCTGCTATTTCAAAAAAAAATAAAAAATTACTCGAAAATTTTTACTACAAAAAGTTGGGGCATTACACTAAGAGTGGGTGCACGTGCCATTAGTGTTCATCCACAGTGAATTTTGAAATTTGAGGTATATGAATCACAGAATCAGGACATTGCAGGAATCAAACTACATGAGATGCACCCTAATCTAAGCAGTAAAAGTAAATATTATTCCAAGTTTGATTATTACACCTCTGACATAAATCAAAATAAATGAAATACATAGTGTAGAAAGAATCAGCATCCTCCAGATTTTCCTGCAAAATGAGAATTAGTATAAGATAACCAAGGAAATGGGTATATATACTATATACAACGAAGATATACATGGTTATATCTAAATGCTTGAATTTATGATAAATGACATGTGATAATGAAGATGAATTTACAAAAAGAAAAAGGAAAATATCTACATAAATATTTGTATGTTAAAACAAATGCACATGAAGATATCACTATATATATAAGTACATATATATATATATATGTATATATATGTATATATATATATATGTAGATATACATATATATATATATATAGATATATATATATACGTATAATGAGAAAATATATATAATAATTGAAAGGGGCAAAATCAGAAAATACAGGGTATATACAGTTTCTGTAGGTGATTTCACAAAGCCGTAATTCCCAAATTATAATATAATTTTCAGTAAAATTGGGTATGGAGCTTCCCTATATACCAATAACAAAGCATGCCAAAGATGGTATAGAGATCATGAATGGATATAGATATATTCGTTCATGAATATGGCTGATTATCAAGACTGGATACCTGCATAAGAAGAGATGGGTAAATACCATCCAAACAGTAGTAATCATCATAGTTGCCTAACACCGTAAAACAATCCTCAAGCTATAGAACAACTTGATTATGTTATTTTCAATGGTTACTTAATTAACTCCTAGAAAAGAATGCTATGGACAAGGTATTTAATCAATTTGAGATGGGATGATGTTGTGGCTGGAACCATGCTAGTAGCTGAAATGATATCAATGGTTGAAATGACTAGTCTGTAAATACCTTATGCAGAGGTATCATATATTACTAATGGAGTGTAAAAGGATGGGCAGACATTAAGATCATGTGATTGGCCCAGTAAGCATATGGTATAGGTAATTATAGCAATCAATACTTAAGTAAAAAAAATAGAAAATGCATCCAGGACTACTAAAACGTGTCCTGCAAAAGAAAAGAGAAGAAAGCATTTTATCTTAGGATAAGTAAAGATTGAAATCTGGACGACCTTGACAGAGATGTTTTCATATTATGAATAAATCCCAAAAGAAAAAATTTGTGCTACACAATAGAGGAGGAAGCTTCTTTCAAGGAAAAAAAAATTCTGAACAGACATCAACTAATGAGAGAGTTCTTCCCAATATTTGGAAGGAACATACTGTCATAACAACACCTTATGCTTCTCCACCATCCGATTTTAAATCCAGCAATGTTACACAAATATTGTCACATAAATACCACGATGTGCAGGTTGGAGATGCACAGAAAGAGATCATTATTGGTACCAAAGGGTATTTCTCAGACTAACGTATGAATGCCAATATGGATATACTTGAAATAACGACCAGGAGTAAAATTCAGATATTTATACTGACAAGTAAAGGATGGGTAGGAAAATGGAAAAATAAGTTGGGCTGGATGTAGTGACCTGGTTAAGGACACTGTTTACTGTATGATAAGCTATGTAGGCTATCATTTTACTCCATTGCATGTAGGTATTTTCAGCAAAACCATGTGACTCTGTGAAAACTAATGACATGTCAAAGTTTTTAAAACCAACTTTAAGTAAGAAAATCATATGACGATGAGAAGGTTGACACAGCTAACGCCTGAAGTCTCTGTTGCTGCACTTGCATAGACTGATAACTGAAATTTATTCTAAAGAGAAATCATGTAACAGGCTGAGTTAGAAATACACACGAAAATCCTCAATTGAAATGAAGAGACTACTTTGAAAAATTCATGATACCATAGTGAATCATGTGAGAATCTTGATGTAAATAAGGATTCGAAGGAACCATGATCTTTAAACTAAATTGAGAATGCCATTGAGGGGGCATTATCACTTCTTAATGCACTGACTAAACCGAAATGTAAACCGCGTCAACCATTGAAACGGGTTTGCAAGGCATATGACATGAACCTGAGGTCTGATTCTTGTAGATGCAGAGTAAAACAGAGAGAAGAAAGAAATGGGCCTTTACCTTGGCTCGATGGAGGTTGACGAGATCCCTTCCTTTTGAAGGTTTTGCATAAGATTGATCATGTAGGCTAAAACTTTTGAATGCCAGCCATTGGAGATGCTGTTTTCTTTGAAAAGCAATGAAAAACAAAAGGGAATCGATCGTGATGCCAAGAGGAAGGGAAAGCTGGATTAAAGAAGAAAGAACATGGGTCTTTGAGAGATGAGAGGGCTGTTAAGATGCCCTGCGGCTGGGCTGAAGTGGATGGGAAGGGGCAGCGGTTGGCTGGGCTGAAGGAGAGGTGAAGACGTTGGTTCTCCTGCGGCTGGGCTGAAGAAGAGGATGGATAGCAACTGGCTGGGCTGAAGGAAGATGAGAGGCAGCTGCTGGAGGTGTCCTGCGGCTGGGCTGAAGGAAGATGAGAAGCAGCTGTTGGAGGTGTCCTGCAGCTGGGCTGAAGAAGATGGAGAAGTGCTACTTCACGCTGCTGAGAAGAAGCTCCTTGCGAAAACCCAAAAAGACAAGAACAATCAAATTCCCTCCTCTCTCTCGATCAATGGCTGGGTCTTTTAAAGACCTTCAGCCTCTTTCCAAAAGAAAAAAATCACAGTTTCTTGTTTTGAGTTTCAGTTATGGTTTTTGATTTTTTTTTTCAAATTGAAACTTCAATGTTGCCGTTTTTAAAAGGGCGCATCTTGTGTTTTTTTCAAATATTTCATTTCATTCACCTAAGTTCTAGGTAAAATGAAATTTGTTTGTTTTTTTCTTTAGGGAAGTTCGGCTGTGCCATTTAAGGCTGCTTCCTTTTAAAAAAATCTTATGCAAATAAATAAATAAAAAGAAAAAAAATGAATAGTGAAATAAATGAGAGGCTTTTATGGAAATGCCACCTGTGATCATCGCAAAATTTTTCCTCTCTCTTGTGGTTTCTCTCTCTTCCTTCTCTTTTCCTTTTCTAACCTCTATTTTCCTCATTTTTGAAGGGAGAAGAATAAAAGAAAGAAAAGAGAAAGAGAAGAGAAAAGAAAGAAAGAAAGAGAGAAGAGGAACTATTTTGCGCGGTCTCACTTGACCTTAATTTGAAAACATTTAGAAATTTAACTCGCCTCCGTTTTGAAAATTTCGCGGGAAAATGGAGAGACGGGATTCGCTCGTCAGTACGAGGTTCGACCGTTCCTGGCGCCTTTACCAGGGGTAATCGAACCAAGGATCGAATCTATGCCTTTTGCTTTGCCTAAATATCATCTAAGAATTTATCCTAACTCTAAATGCACAAAGAATCATGCTTGTGCAATGTAAGGATGTATGCTCTTTTGAAAATTTGATTTAGAAATTTCCAAGTATTCTAAGATGAACTTGGTAAAGGAGTGAAGAAATGATTGAATCTAACTTAGAACTTGAGATAGATCAGAGAAGTTCTAAGTTTTTGAAGTAAATCAGGATTGAAAGAATAAATGAGAAAGAATGACTTGAAGCTTTGAAAATGAAAGGAAATGAAGTCTCACAGTCAAAAATGGGCTTTGAATTTGAATTTGAATTTAGGAAAGGAAATGAATGCTTGAGATGGAATTGAATTTGGATTTTTAAGTTTGGAATGGATCTGAGATGATCAAATGGTATTTAATAATAGAAATGGGTTTAGGGAGTTCAGATGAGATCTGAAAATGGATTTGAATTTGAAATTTAGAATTGGGAATGAAATTGGATCTAAAAAATGGATTTAAGATCTGAGATCTGAGATCTGAGATCCGATATAAAATTGGGTTCTGGATCCTAAGATGGATTTGGATCTGAAGTCTGAAATCCAAATGTAGAATTGGGTTCTGGATCCTAAGATGGATTTGGGTCTGAAGTCTGAGATCCAAATGTTGAGTTGGGTTCTGGATCCTAGAATGAATTTTGGATCTGTAATCTGAGATCCAAGGTAAAGTTGGATTCTGGACCCTAAGATGGATTTTGGATCTGAGGTCTGAGATCCAAAGTAGATTTGTATTTAGAAAACTGGATTCAATGTTGATCTAATTTTGGATTTGAGTTTTTGAAAGTCCAAAAATGGGACTCTTGAGTATGGATCTGGGTTTTGAAAACCTAGATTGAATTTAAAACTTAGAAAAGGCCAAGCTTTTTGAGATTCAAGAACGATCTCAAACTTTGATTTTGGATTTGGAAGATGAACTTGGCTTTGAATTTGAGGATGAATTAGAAGTTTCAAAGTTAATTTGAACTTTGAAATTTCATTTAGTTTTGGAGTTTTGGATATACAAAATGAATTTCAAAGTCAATTTGAATTTTGAATTTGAAGCTTAGAATTTGAATTTTGGATATACAAATGGATTTCAAAGTCAAATTGGATTTTTGAATCTTGAAGTTAGAATTTGGGATCAGGAGATGAATCAGAATTTCCAATTGAATTTAGAAATTGAATCTTGAATATACAAATGAATTTCAAAGTCAATTTAGACCTTGAAGTTTGAATTTGGAACTTTAGAAAATAAATCAAGAATCTCAAAGTTAAATTAAACTTTGAGTTTGATTGGAGTTTTGAATATAAGATGAATTTTGGAATTTCAAAGTCAGATTGAACTTTGAAATCTGATTTGAATTCGAATATAAATTGTATTTTGAAATCTCAAAGTTAAATTGAATTTTTGAGATTGAAAATGAAATAGAATTTGAAAAATGAAAGGATGAATTGAATTTTATAAGAATTGAGGATTGATTGAAGTAGATATTTACATTACTTGGAGTTTTGAAAAAGGAATTTTGAAAATATGATGCAATTCTATCCTAAATGATGAATGAATTTGAAGATTTTGAAATTGGATTTTTGAAAAGATATTCCATTCTTTAGATGAATTAAAATAAGATTGAAGATATAATACATCCTTGACTATGGTCATTGAATATATTATATAATAATCTATATTTAAATTCAGGTGAAGAATGAAACACATTTTGTGCTTTTATAGAGTTTTAAAATAAAATTAATTCTCAATATACCCTGACTATGGCCATTGGTATATATATTGAATTAATTTTAAGTTAAACTCTGATAAAAGATGAAATATTTGAAAATATGATGATTTCTGAAAAGGATCCAGTGTGGACCCAGTGTTATTTTATAAAAGATAAAAAAATCCTAAGTTTTGTTTACATCCTGACTATGGCCATTGATGTAAATCATCAACTTAGGATTAATTACCTCTTACGAAATGGTGCACGTGCCATTCATGGTCCCATTTGTGAGATTTTTGAGAAATAAAGGCAAAAACCATGAAAATAAATAATTTATGATATTTACAATGCTCATTCATTCTATCTAGAGCTGGAAATATAAATTTTCATTAAGATCTAACTATTACAATACACTTGAAATCGAAGATACAAATCCCAAGTAATGATATTTTCCACATATTTCCTGCAAAACACTTGGCTAGTATGAAAAGGGGAAGAAAAATTACATACATTACATGGATTTCAAAGATGCTAATGAAAGGACAAAAAATGCTCATATGCCAAGATGTTTAAAATCTAAAAGCCTGAAAATAATATATATATATATATCTATGCTTGTATATATATGTAGATCTATACATATGTGTATATATATATGAATATATATATATATATATATATATATATATATATATATATATATATTCATATATATATATATATACAACCAAGACTAATCCAACCAAGGCTATTGTAAAGACTATGTGAGTGGGGACGACCAGCTAATCCTAGTAGTGCAGGGGCACTGCTATAGGTATACAAACAGCTACAACAGTGCTGAGCATTGTTGTAGATCTGTAAATGGCTACAACAATGCTAAACACTGCTGTGAGCATATGGGAGGTTACAACCAGTGGAGGAATTAATGAGATTGCAGCAGCGACCATCACGGGCGACAGACAGATGGGAGGGAGTTGCAAATGTTTGTGCCACAATAGCTTGCATGGAGGGTAATGAAACTAAAAAAATGATTCACTTTACCCAGCTAATCTTCTATGGAATCTTTTGCATTCAGAATCTGCAAAATTTCACTCTCTTGCTTTGATCAGGAGTCTCATCGAATTTGCTCAATGAAATTGATCTGTCTGGGCCATCTTCAATTTTTCGGATATCCCTGTCAAGTATTGCGTAGAGGAAGGAGTAATTCCTCGAAACAAAGCCTTGTATATCACATCCAGGGCTGAATAAATCAGTATTTTCCTGTATACTTCATCAAACTTCCACAAATTTAAGCCATTTACAACACATCCAGAATCTAATGGATTCATTTAGATATATTCTATAGGAGTCACATTCCATTTCAAGAAAAAAAAATAGTCTGGAGCACAAACTGATGCGTCAATTTATTATTTTCATCACGAAAGGGGCTTCAGATCCCCTTACCTGAACTGATTTTCAAAGAAAATCATACGCATTCATTTGTGGCCTGACTGGATATATAAAGATCAGATTTAAGCAAGAGTAAATATAACATCTTATGCTGTGACTTTTGAAAATCTCTTAAGGGAGCTATGATTTTAAAAAACAACAAACCTTGGGATTGAGGGGATTAATTGGAATTGGAAAAGTAGATTTGGGCAACATTTGAGGGAAGGGACTAATAAATGCTAAAAACTTTGAGAGTTGTTCTCTGGTTTTTTTTTTGGATAGAAGACAATCTTTTCAGGCTTTAGGGATACTCTGACAGTTGAGTAAATGACAACAGAAGCCGCAGGAAGGTTATCAGTGATAAGAACAAAGTGGTGGTAGGAATTGTTAGAAAATGAGTGTGATAATTCAGGTGATGGGAGCTGCTTTCGAGCATGAGTGTTGGCAAACATAAAGCAAGGCTTTGTTGGATATATATATGCATGACAGGTATATACATACGGGAGCACAAACCTTCGATTGAATCACTCACTTACCAGGGTTATCTTACAGAGATAACATAAGCATCTATGTATGAGATTAGAGCATAATGCAATATTATTAAGATGATATATATTCCAGCCAACATAGATAGTCTGATAATATCTAACATTGAACATGTCATTGTCATCATCATCTTCATGATGCCATTGGGATAGTTGAATTAGAACAGAATGAAGGTAAAAAAAAAAGAAAAAAAAGAAAAGAAAGAAGAGCACAAAATAACGCTACGTTGCTGCACAGGGAAAACAATTTAGGCACACAACCACAAAACTGATGTGCGATGCACCTGCAATGAGATAAAAAAAAATGACACACATGGATGTTGGGTGAAAATGGAAAATGCAAGACATATAGTGGAATGAAATTTTACCATATACATGGATTGAACTGAATATCAAGAGCTACTGTAGTCGTTATGCTGGGATTGACATAATCTAATGCTTAACAAGGTATACAACATTCCCCTTTCTCTCTTTTTTTTTTTTGTAAATACTGAAAATGGAGGTGCGTGATAATGAATGCCACAACTAGTGAAATAACAAAATAACTCTGGAATGCTGAAATACAGATACACATGAAATAAAATCACACGCACGATCTCTGACATAATACAAATTGATAACACTAAACAAGCCAATGAAATTGAGAGAAAACAGTAAATGTTTAACATGAGACAAAACAGAAAATATGGCGATTAGCTCATGATAAGCTTACAAAGAAAATATCTAATCGAGACAATGCAAACAGATATAAAAACTTTCCTAAATCGAGGAGATTCAAATGAAGAATTCACATCAAAACAGAGGAATAAAATGATGATTTCATCGATGTTATATTGGAATATAGCCATCTTTTTTTTACTGTAGCAGCAGGTGGATTGATCTTGCTATATGCAGATCAATCTCACCTGCGGTGCTTTTTGATGGAAAAACAGGATCAAAACCTTAAGATTAATCTTCAGTAACAAAAAAAAAAAAAGAATTAAAATACACAGAGGAAAATACCTTGACAGGTTCCTTATGGGATTCTGCAATGCCTCGTTCCCCCCTCTCCAGATGGATATTAGCGTAAGGGAACACCACTATTGCTGTCTCATATGGGGATCATGGTACAAATGACAATGACGTTCAGGTCTGGTAACACAACCAGATCAAGATGAATTGATCTGCTATGGCTGACCGAATCGAAGCAGGGATTAGCTTTTGATTATCGCTGCCGAGGCTGAGCTTCCTTTGATCCTGATTATGCTATCAAACTGAAGGGAAAAGGAAGAAGAGGGAGGAGATCGGATGCTCGATGGTGGATGCAAAAGATAATAGATGGATGCGATAGAAAGAATGGATGTTTCTGAAGGAAAGAGAGAAGGGGAAGGGTAAGAAATGGATGAAACTGGATGGTGAAAAACTCTAGAAGACGATAAAAACAATGGATTTCGAGCAAGAAGAAGCCGATGTATTGGTGAAGACGGTCTTGGATGAAAAATGGCGATGAAATGGATCAATGCTCGATCGATGCTCCTTCCCCCTCACTTCAGAGGCTGGGATGCCTCTCCTTTAAAGAGAGTCAGTGGGTTGTTTGTTGAAGATGGAAGGCTGCCCGAAGGAGAAATTGTTGAAGATGGAAGGCTAGGATTGAGAGGGAGGAGCGTGCGAGAGATGGCCGTTTCCTCTTTCTCAATTTTCCAAAAGAAGGATTCCCCTTTTTTTAAGTTTTTTGTAAAATGGCTCAAAATGAGGTTTTTGGCAAAAATTCAATTTTTCAAGTTTTAAAACCATTTGCCTTCCTCAATTTTTTTGATTTTTGTATTGCTTTTCTATTTTTTTGTATTTTTGTAGTAGAAAACTAAGATTTTATAAAAACAAAGTTTATAATACTAAATTTTGTATTTTTTCTGAGAAATATTTACAAAGAGTGTTTCTCCGAGAATTTCAGACCATTTTGGAGAAATTTCTTCAGAAAGTGGGTGTGGATCCAAGTTTTTGAGAAAATGTTTGAGTTTTGACACTCGAATCGAGGAATACAATTTGAGGGATCCGAACGGATGTCGAATGGACTGTCCGGGCTATTTAAAGGCTATTTTTGGTATTTTCTATAATTTTAATTTAAAATTTGAGCAAGGAGACTCATATTTGGATCTGGACAATGGATCCAGATCCGAAATCAATTTAAACATATGAAATGAATTTAATTTCAATAAAACTAGAGAAATGAACTGGAATTTAGATTTAAAAATGACTTATTTGCTCAAAAAATGAATTTAGGGGCAAGAAGGGAATATTTAAAGATTTTGAAAAATTTGGGGTGTTCACAGATGCCCCTCTTTGCTACTAAGCCGGTTGAAAGCCGAGCTTAGTGGCAAAGAAAACACTCCAAATTTTGAAAAATGCCCCCGTCAGCAGATCTGAATTGGGTGTGGAAGAATTATTTTGAAAAGATGGTTTTTCAGGCTTAAAACCTTATCCTGAATGGCTTTGGGAAGACGAAATCCTAGAAAAATGATATGATTGGGTAAAGAATGAGGAAATCGTGATGGAACTTTGGGTGAAGATCCCGAAATGATAAAAGATAAGAATTTAGATCAAGTCTCATGGGCGAGACAAGATCAATGTTTTGAAATGACTCAGGTTTAGCCCTTAACCTGGATGGGACAGAGATATATCAAGATAATCTGAATGGGGAAAGGAATATATGAGGACTTTGATGGGACATTTATGAGAGAAGGCCTTGTAAGATGGAGCTAAAATAGGATCCTGTCCTGGATGGATATACAAAGCATGAATTCCTTGATGGGAAGAACCATGATGGGTGTAACGCTCCGGATTTCCAAAACAAAGCTAAGTTAAAATTTTCATAAATTTCTTTTTTTTTTCTTTGCAACGGAACTTAGAAAAGCTTTTAGCAGCGGAATAAGACGATAATGAGTCGTCGGTTTTAGAAACTCCGAGCACGTTGCAGGTATGTGGCCAAGCAATTCATTGACCACCAAGGTGTTCCATTTTATCGAAAACTCATGTTTATTACAACACTACTGCTTAGAAAAGCAGTGTAGGTTCAATAAAAGGAAGCAGTACAACTCTGTCTAGAGAAACCCTGGAACTCGATGCCGCCTTGCTCCGCATATCGCCACGCAGGTCCAACACCTGAAATCCCCAATAAACGGGGTCAGAACCACTGATGGTCTGGTAAGCATGCAGTCATACATCCATTCAACTCAAATACGATAATGACCACTCAGGGTCGCAATGCGCAATAACGACGCTCAAGCCTCCAAGACTTAGCGTATTTCGCAAGAGCCTCCTCAGGGCTATGAGTTGAGCATCCGCTCAAGTCCTCATGACTTAGAGCAAGCCTTTTCAGGGCTGTGATTTGAATAGCCGCTTAAGTCTCCATGACTTAGCCATGACCTCTACCGGGTCTCAAAGTGATGTCTAGCTCAAGTCTTCATACTTGGCACATCCGTATCCCACGCATCTAAGGACAACTCCTCGAGCTTCGCTTAGTCGTGCGGATACAACACGGGTCTTTGCCCAGTCGGTCCAGTAGTATACCGAACATGACACCTTCACAAAGGTTATGCAGGACTGACTCAACACGTCATCCACTCATATATTCAAAGCATCGTTGTACCTAGAACTAATGCATTGTTTGATAATTAACCGCTCCCGCCTTTGGTACGCAGGTAGAGCTATTGTCCGGGCATCAACGCGATGTTCTGGGGGTTGATTATTCTATGTATTTTAGATACCCCAGAGGCCTGTTGACCCTATCCATAGTAGGGCAGTGTGTTTCAACTGGGAGAATCCTACTAGGCCCATATTCGGATGCATCATCTACTTGCAGTAGTTGGGTTCAATCCTTAGATCTTAAGGATAACCACGACCCCAAAACCCATGAGTGACTGAGGCCATCGTGGACTCTATCAGGTCCAAAGTAAAATACATGTCACTCAAGGCTGTACCATCACTGTCATTCCACAGTGAGCATAATTCCTGAAGGGGTCTGCCAGTCTTACAATTACTTGGACAGAATCTGCATGCCATTTAGGCAGCCCGTGCTTTCAGCACTACGGGAGTATGTACCCGACCCCATTCAGTCTTCCCCAACACAGTCATTACTGAGGGGGTACCCCTAACACGATCTTCAACCGCGGGGTATGTGCGACCTTAAGTCTTATTCATATGCATGCAGAACACCGCTCTTTGGCACTTCGGCCACCACGAGCATCACACCTCTTTGGGTGGAAACAACACACTCTGGCTCTTCGGCCCTTACGAGTCTGGTTGTGTAACCGTTCTCAATGAGCATGCATATGACTCGATCTAAATAGATCGGCTACTCGGCGTATTTTTACGCAACGAGTCCAAACCTAGCCAAGGCGCAACCTCTACTCCGGCTCAGCGGCCCTTACGAGCAAGGTGCCCTTGCAGGCACAAGGATACGAGCCGATCTGGCATCGTTCCATCAACGGACATCATTATGCCGTTCCATTGGTTCCGGCAGCTCTTCTGCCGACCATTTCGTCAGCACTTCCCCTGCTCTACCGGTAGTGGTGCGACGAACCCTTCTACGTTGTAGAGGGCAAACCATGAACTGGGCAGCACTCTGCTATATGTCAGAGTATCCTGCTACGTTCTTTCTGAGCTATTCTTAGCTTCTTTAGAAATTTCAGCAGCACTTCCTCTCTTTTACGGAGAAAGCGTGCGTTTCTTTTATCTATTTCAGCGGCATCTCCCCTCTTTGGTAGGAAATCACCACGCTTAATTCGGGGAAATGGATGTGCACCGTTGTGCGTACTTTGCATCCATCAAGGTTGCAGGAACCCTTGGCCATAGCCAGGCCATACGTAATTAACTTAGTCTTTACGTAAAGAGCATTTTGCCAAAAAGCGAAGCCTTTCCAATAGGGGCTTCATTCGTCAAGCAGAATCTTGAACGAGGAGCGGTCAAGGAATCGCATGGGCGATTTGGAGTTGATCTCCATTTGAACGCTCATTTATGCGCTATATATGTAGTATAAGCAGAAGCCTGTGCTTTATACAGCGGCGACGTAAAGAAATGCATATACTATTGTTCAGGGTGTGTAACTGAACGAAATATTCTACATATATAACAAAGCAGAAGCCTTGGCATCGTTCGACGCGACGGCGTAAGTAAATACATTGCAGAAAGCAGGAGCCTTGGCATCGTTCGACGCGACGGCGTAAGTAAATGCATAATCGGAAGTGCAGTAATCGGAAGTGCAGAAAACAGGGAGCCTTGGCATCATACGACGCGACGGCAAAGGTAAATTACATAGCCTGTGCGATATAAGACGCGTCGGCAGAATCAGCAGATATACACCTAGATCTGTATCCAACGATAGTTACGAGGCGAGCGAGTGAACACCGAAGTGTCCTAGAGGGCTCAACCAAGAACTAGGGTGAGATACTATTTTTGAAGAACGCATATACTGCGCATTCGAACATATATATCCGACGATAGTTACGAGGCGAGCGCGTGAACACCGAAGCGTCCTAGAGGGCTCAACCAAGAACTAAAGCAAGATACTACTTCAGAAAGTATATTCTATATACAAACAATCAAATACTTGAGAGAGATGGATCAACGAAGCGAACTTACTTCAAATCGTGGAAGAAATGGCTCCGGGTTGCTTCTTTGGCTTCGAGCCTTCCTTCGAGAGGTCAGACTAAGTCAGATGAAGCTAACTTAGTTGAGAAAGAGGTAGAGCAGGTCAAGCTACTCAACCTAAGTGGTTTGAACCAAACAGGGTTCGATCCAAGTCAACTGGGTTCAGCAGGTTCGAACTCAGCTCAAGTAGGCTAAGTCTGGGTTCAGAAACCCAAACCGGAATCTGGACCAAAAAGGACTTTGACTTTGACTTTAAACCCAACTAGGTTCAAGTCAAGTCAACTGGGTTTGGACCAGGTCAAGTGGGTTCAGACCCAGGTCAGGTGGGTTAGGACCAGGTCAGGCAGGCTCAGGCTAAGTCAGGCAGGCTCAGACCAGGTCAGGTGGGCTCAGGTGGGCTAGGCTAGGTAGGGGAGGTTTAGGAGAGAGAGAGAAGGCAAGAGAGAGAGGGGGGGTCGAAATTATGAGAAGAGAGAGAGTGGGGAGGGCTATTTATAGCCCAAGCCCACCTCCTCTTGGGTTTTTCCATGCCCCTTTTACCCCTTGGCTTCTTTTAAATTCCTGGAGGTTCCTTTTGAGGTGGGGCCCACAAGATATTTCCATAGGATATTTTGTGGGTCCCACAAGATATTTTCTGAGGAATATTTCTGTGGGTCCCACCAATATTTCCGTGGGTCCCGCAAGAATTTCGGGTTTCCGGCGATTTTTTCCGAAAAATTCTGAGTACGCCATTTTCTTCGTATTGACGTAACTAAGAAAGTTGGCTCGTACGAATCTATTGATTTCGTTTAGTTAGAAAGTTATGGCTTCCAGAGTGTTTGAGCATATATTCGCAATTCGAGGAATATCCTAAGTATAACTGGCTCGTAGGAATTGATTCGTTTCGCATTCTGAGAAGAAATGCTATTTTTACCGGTAAATGCCTCATGAATTTTATTCAGATTTTTTCTGAAAAATTGCGGGTCTTACATCATTACCCCCTTAAAGGAATTTCGTCCGCGAAATTCAGCTAAGAGTACAAGGTGAAGAGTTCAGGATATTTATCCCGCATATCCGATTCGGGCTCCCAAGTGCAATCATCGATTCCATGATGCTGCCACCTCACTTTAACAAGTGGAATGACCTTTGTTCTTAGCACTTGCTCCCATCGGTCCATGATCTCCACTGGCCTTTCTTCTACCGTCATATCTTCTCGGATGTCAATGTCTTCATGTTGAATGACGTGAGAAGGATCATGAACGTACTTTCTAAGCATTGATACGTGAAATACATCATGTATTTGCGCGTATTGTGGTGGCAATGCTACTCGGTAGGCAGTCTCTCCGATCCGGCTCAAAACTTCGAAGGGACCAACGAATCTGGGGCTGAGCTTCCCCTTCTTTCCAAAACGAAACACACTCTTGGTTGGAGAGACCTTGATAAAAACCTTATCTCCAACCGCAAAAGCGAGTTCCCTACGCCGCTGATCGGCGTAGCTCTTCTGTCGACTCTGAGCAGTCAGTAGCTTCTTTCTGATCATGTGGACCTGCTCAGTATAATGCTGCAACACAATGGGCGAGTCCAAGGTTCGCTCACCCACTTCACCCCAATGGATCGGTGATCTACAGGGTCGTCCATACAAGACTTCATACGGCGCCATCCCAATGCTAGCGTGGTGGCTATTATTATAAGCAAATTCAGCCAACGCTAGGTGGGAATCCCAATCACCTTTCCATTCCAGCATACAGGCTCTTAGCATATCTTCAAGAGTCTGTATGGTTCGTTCTGATTGCCCATCTGTTTGGGGATGGAATGTTGTACTGAACTTGAGTTTCGTCCCCAGGGCTTTCTGAAGCTGCTCCCAAAAGTGAGAGGTGAACTTCGGGTCACGATCAGATATGATCGAAATCGGCACTCCATGGAGTCTAACAATTTCCCGAATGTAGATCTCCGCCAATCGTTCAGTTGAGTATCGAGTGTTGATTGGCAGGAAGTGAGCAGACTTGGTGAGTCTGTCCACGATCATCCATATTGAGTCATGTTGTCTCTTGGATCGAGGCAATCCAACGATGAAATCCATCGTAATGCCTTCCCATTTCCATTCTGGAATCTCGATCCGTTGCATCTTTCCACCAGGGCGCTGATGTTCGATCTTAACTTGCTGGCAGATCAAACACTTCGAGACAAACGTAGCCACATCACGTTTCATACCCCTCCACCAGTACTTTCTTTGTAAATCTCGGAACATCTTCGTACCTCCAGGGTGAATGGTGTACTTGCTATTATGAGCCTCCTGGAGTACTTCCTGTCTTAGCTCAGGGTTATTTGGAACCCAAATTCTTTCTTCCATCCATATTCCTCCATCTCCTTTCAAATGGAAGAAAGTATCATCTTTTTCAGCACGAGCTTTCAATTCCAAGTACTGGGGATCCTTGAACTGTTCGGCTACGATGCGATCGAGGAACTTAATGTGGATCGTCAAACATGACATTTGGATTCTGCCAGAATCAGCCAAAAATGGCTTCCACTTGACGAAATCCTCCATCAACTTCCATTGTCCGGTTAGGCTGGCCAGAGTGCCAACAGTCTTGCGACTAAGGGCATCTGCTACAACATTCGCCTTTCCAGGGTGATAGGAAAGCGTGAATTCATAGTCTTTGAGGAATTCCAGCCATCGCCGTTGCCGCATATTGAGTTCTTTTTGAGAAAAGAGGTATTTTAGGCTTTTTTATGGTCCAACATGACCTCAAATTTCTCTCCATACAGGTAGTGTCGCCAGATTTTAAGCGCGAACACTACCGCGGCAAGCTCCAAGTCGTGGGTTGGATAGTTTTTCTCATGGACTCTCAACTGTCGTGACGCATAGGCGATTACTTTGCCATGTTGCATCAACACACAACCCAGACCTGTTCCCGAGGCATCGGTATAAGCAACGAAGCCTCCCTGACCAGAAGGTAAGGTAAGGACAGGGGCAGTGGTAAGCCTCTGTTTGAGAACCTCAAAGCACTCCTTACACTGGTCAGTCCATTCAAACTTGACTCCCTTTTTTAGTAATTTCGTCATCGGTACTGCGATTCGGGAGAAGTCCTGTATGAACTTCCGATAATATCCGGCAAGTCCAAGGAAGCTGCGGACCTCAGTGATATTTTCTGGCTGCTTCCAGTCCATCACAGCTTCCACCTTCGCAGGATCCACTGTGATTTCATCTTTTGAGATCACATGACCAAGGAACATCACTTTATCTAGCCAGAATTCACATTTTGAAAACTTAGCATAGAGTTGGTTATCTTGAAGGGTTTTCAAGACGATTTTCAAGTGCTCCATGTGTTGTTCCTTGTTCTCAGAATATACGAGAATGTCATCAATAAAGACGATGACAAAGCTATCCAAATATGGTCTGAATATCCGGTTCATTAGATCCATAAAGGCAGCAGGCGCATTAGTGAGTCCGAAGAGCATTACTACGAACTCATAATGGCCATATCTCGTTCTGAAGGCAGTCTTAGGTATATCCTCTTCCTTTACTCTGAGTTGATGGTATCCTGACCTGAGGTCGATCTTGGAGAACACCCTCGCTGTTCTGAGCTGATCGAATAAGTCCTCAATCCGAGGCAACGGGTACTTATTTTTAACAGTTGCCTGGTTAAGCATCCGATAATCGATGCATAACCGAAGGGATCCATCCTTCTTCTTTACAAACAGCACTGGGGCTCCCCACGGTGACACACTCGGTCGGATGAACCCTTGTTCCATCAGTTCTTCCAACTGACACTTCAACTCACTGAGTTCAGCTGGCGCCATTCGATACGGGGCTTTGGATATTGGCGTTGTTCCAGGTAAGGATTGAATTCCAAATTCAACCTCACGAAGTGGCGGAAGTCCTGGCAATTCCTCAGGAAATACATTGGGAAACTCCCGTACCACTTCCAAACTCTCAAGGGGTTGGTCGTTGGATTTTTCCACCGAGAGACTCAACAGGAAGGCCACACAACCCTTCCTAAGGTATTTTTGTACCTTAAGTGCTGATATGAGCCTTTTCTTGGTCTGTTTCGAACAATCGAGAGCAGTAGCGCTCTAGATTCTGAAATTTGGTGGTATAGTCCATTAGACTCATACCGCCCTGTTCCAACTCCAGAAACTCCATCTTTTTCTTGTTTCTGGAATGCAATGGGAAGTAGTTATCCATAAAAGTCCTCCGAAAGTCAGTCCAAGGAATGACTTCGACTTGTGAGAACTGGATAAGTTTAGTGGTATCCCACCACTTCCGTGCATTGTCTTTCAACCGATACGTGCCAAAATTGGTCTTCTTTTCCTCTAGTACTCTCAGTACTAAGAAGGCACGTTCCGTCTCTTCGATCCAACTCTCCGCGAGCTCAGGATCGGCTCTGCCAATGAAAACTGGCGGGTCAAGCTTGAGGAACTTCTCATAAGTTACTCCTCCCAGGTGCTCGTTTCGTGGTGCGACTGGTTCTGGCCTCGTTTCACGGATGGCTGTAACCAGGTTGTTGAGTGTCTCCAACAGGAATCCCTGCGTATGGGACTCCTCGCTTGGTATGGTTCTCCTCGTCGTAGGATCCATTTATCTATGCACACACAAGCACTTGTTTTTAGTTTCTCAATGTATATATGGAAGTAAAAGCTTTATTTACTTAATATACATCACATTTACACAAGCATCGCCTTAAACAAAACGTCATGCCGCACTGGCAGACTTTAGGCGTTGAGAAACTATATACATGAGTCTACTGACTCCAAAGCATCACCAGTCTCTTTAAGACTTGGATTTCTTTGATGATGACGAACTCCAAAAGGTCCATCTATTGCCACATGACCTTGGAGCAGGCACTACTAGCTTTGGCTTGGGCGGCACTTCCGCACTAGCAAGCGAATATTGGGGATATATGAAGGACTCCAGTCCACTTTCTCAGTCAGCAAGATCAAGACTCTGGGAGTCTGGAATAATGATCGGCGAACAGAAAGAATCCCCTCTTTTGTTCCTACCATTTAAGCTCGGCATATGTGATGCCGGATGGTAGCTTGGCGAGTGATAGACCTCCGCAGGAAAGTTCAAATCAAAATGCCTCAGCCTTGGTAATTCATCAAAAGATGTTGGGGCATGGTTGCTCCCAACACTAGAGTGATGCGGTCCACTGACACGCGAAGTCTCATCCCTGAGACCCTTTGAAGCCCGCCGACCCATATCGGCGGTATATTTCCTTTGGCATTCGTTGGCGGAATGCCCATCCTCGCCACAATATTGGCAGTCTTGGACTTCATACGGGCATATCCACTCATCGTGCATGACCTTGCAGCGATAGCAGTATCCACGCGAGTCATGAGTTGCCATCTATACAAAGATGCACCCAAATCAGAACAAAAGTATAAAAACATATACTTACAGTGCGATATGGTGGACAAGACGGATCTCGAACCAGGTTTCTCAGACTCATGCTCTGATACCAATTCTGTAACGCCCCGGATTTCCAAAACAAAGCTAAGTTAAAATTTTCATGAATTTCTTTTTTTTTTCTTTGCAACGGAACTTAGAAAAGCTTTTAGCAGCGGAATAAGATGATAATGAATCGTCGGTTTTAGAAAACTCCGAGCACGTTGCAGGTATGTGGCCAAGCAATTCATTGACCACCAAGGTGTTCCATTTTATCAAAAACTCATGTTTATTACAACACTACTGCTTAGAAAAGCAGTGTAGGTTCAATAAAAGGAAGCAGTACAACTCTGTCTAGAGAAACCCTGGAACTCGATGCCGCCTTGCTCCGCATATCGCCACGCAGGTCCAACACCTGAAATCCCCATTAAACGGGGTCAGAACCACTGATGGTCTGGTAAGCATGCAGTCATACATCCATTCAACTCAAATACGATAATGACCACTCAGGGTCGCAATGCGCAATAACGACGCTCAAGCCTCCAAGACTTAGCGTATTTCGCAAGAGCCTCCTCAGGGCTATGAGTTGAGCATCCGCTCAAGTCCTCGTGACTTAGAGCAAGCCTTTTCAGGGCTGTGATTTGAATAGCCGCTTAAGTCTTCATGACTTAGCCATGACCTCTACCGGGTCTCAAAGTGATGTCTAGCTCAAGTCTTCATACTTGGCACATCCATATCCCACGCATCTAAGGACAACTCCTCGAGCTTCGCTTAGTCGTGCGGATACAACACAGGTCTTTGCCCAGTCGGTCCAGTAGTATACCGAACATGACACCTTCACAAAGGTTATGCAGGACTGACTCAACACGTCATCCACTCATATATTCAAAGCATCGTTGTACCTAGAACTAATGCATTGTTTGATAATTAACCGCTCCCGCCTTTGGTACGCAGGTAGAGCTATTGTCCGGGCATCAACGCGATGTTCTGGGGGTTGATTATTCTATGTATTTTAGATACCCCAGAGGCCTGTTGACCCTATCCATAGTAGGGCAGTGTGTTTCAACTGGGAGAATCCTACTAGTCCCATATTCAGATGCATCCTCTACTTGCAGTAGTTGGGTTCAATCCTTAGATCTTAAGGATAACCACGACCCCAAAACCCATGAGTGACTGAGGCCATCGTGGACTCTATCAGGTCCAAAGTAAAATACATGTCACTCAAGGCTGTACCATCACTGTCATTCCACAGTGAGCATAATTCCTGAAGGGGTCTGTCAGTCTTACAATTACTTGGACAGAATCTGCATGCCATTTAGGCAGCCCGTGCTTTCAGCACTACGGGAGTATGTACCCGACCCCATTCAGTCTTCCCCAACACAGTCATTACTGAGGGGGTACCCCTAACACGATCTTCAACCGCGGGGTATGTGCGACCTTAAGTCTTATTCATATGCATGCAGAACACCGCTCTTTGGCACTTCGGCCACCACGAGCATCACACCTCTTTGGGTGGAAACAACACACTCTGGCTCTTCGGCCCTTACGAGTCTGGTTGTGTAACCGTTCTCAATGAGCATGCATATGACTCGATCTAAATAGATCAGCTACTCGGCGTATTTTTACGCAACGAGTCCAAACCTAGCCAAGGCGCAACGTCTACTCCGGCTCAGCGGCCCTTACGAGCAAGGTGCCCTTGCAGGCACAAGGATATGAGCCGATCTGGTATCGTTCCATCAACGGACATCATTATGCCGTTCCATTGGTTCCGGCAGCTCTTCTGCCGACCATTTCGTCAGCACTTCCCCTGCTCTACCGGCAGTGGTGCGACGAACCCTTCTACGTTGTAGAGGGCAAACCATGAACTGGGCAGCACTCTGCTATATGTCAGAGTATCCTGCTACGTTCTTTCTGAGCTATTCTTAGCTTCTTTAGAAATTTCAGCAGCACTTCCTCTCTTTTACGGAGAAAGCGTGCGTTTCTTTTATCCATTTCAGCGGCATCTCCCCTCTTTGGTAGAAAATCACCACGCTTAATTCGGGGAAATGGATGCGCACCGTTGTGCGTACTTTGCATCCATCAAGGTTGCAGGAACCCTTGGCCATAGCCAGGCCATACGTAATTAACTTAGTCTTTACGTAAAGAGCATTTTGCCAAAAAGCGAAGCCTTTCCAATAGGGGCTTCATTCGTCAAGCAGAATCTTGAACGAGGAGCGGTCAAGAAATCGCATGGGCGATTTGGAGTTGATCTCCATTTGAACGCTCATTTATGCGCTATATATGTAGTATAAGCAGACGCCTGTGCTTTATACAGCGGCGGCGTAAAGAAATGCATATACTATTGTTCAGGGTGTGTAACTGAACGAAATATTTTACATATATAACAAAGCAGAAGCCTTGGCATCATTCGACGCGACGGCGTAAGTAAATACATTGCAGAAAGCAGGATCCTTGGCATCGTTCGACGCGACGGCGTAAGTAAATGCATAATCGGAAGTGCAGTAATCGGAAGTGCAGAAAACAGGGAGCCTTGGCATCATACGACGCGACGGCAAAGGTAAATTACATAGCCTGTGCGATATAAGACGCGTCGGCAGAATCAGCAGATATACACCTAGATCTGTATCCAACGATAGTTACGAGGCGAGCGAGTGAACACCGAAGTGTCCTAGAGGGCTCAACCAAGAACTAGGGTGAGATACTATTTTTGAAGAACGCATATACTGCGCATTCGAACATATATATCTGACGATAGTTACGAGGCGAGTGCGTGAACACCGAAGCGTTCTAGAGGGCTCAACCAAGAACTAAAGCAAGATACTACTTCAGAAAGTATATTCTATATACAAACAATCAAATACTTGAGAGAGATGGATCAACGAAGCGAACTTACTTCAAATCGTGGAAGAAATGGCTCCGGGTTGCTTCTTTGGCTTCGAGCCTTCCTTCGAGAGGTCAGACTAAGTCAGATGAAGCTGACTTAGTTGAGAAAGAGGTAGAGCAGGTCAAGCTACTCAACCTAAGTGGTTTGAACCAAACAGGGTTCGATCCAAGTCAACTGGGTTCAGCAGGTTCGAACTCAGCTCAAGTAGGCTAAGTCTGGGTTCAGAAACCCAAACTGGAATCTGGACCAAAAAGGACTTTGACTTTAAACCCAACTAGGTTCAAGTCAAGTCAACTGGGTTTGGACCAGGTCAAGTGGGTTCAGACCCAGGTCAGGTGGGTTAGGACCAGGTCAGGCAGGCTCAGGCTAAGTCAGGCAGGCTCAGACCAGGTCAGGTGGGCTCAGGTGGGCTAGGCTAGGTAGGGGAGGTTTAGGAGAGAGAGAGAGAAGGCAAGAGAGAGAGGGGGGTCGAAATTATGAGAAGAGAGAGAGTGGGGAGGGCTATTTATAGCCCAAGCCCACCTCCTCTTGGGTTTTTCCATGCCCCTTTTACCCCTTGGCTTCTTTTAAATTCCTGGAGGTTCCTTTTGAGGTGGGGCCCACAAGATATTTCCATAGGATATTTTGTGGGTCCCACAAGATATTTTCTGAGCAATATTTCTGTGGGTCCCACCAATATTTCCGTGGGTCCCGCAAGAATTTCGGGTTTCCGGCGATTTTTTCCGAAAAATTCTGAGTACGCCATTTTCTTCCTATTGACGTAACTAAGAAAGTTGGCTCGTACGAATCTATTAATTTCGTTTAGTTAGGAAGTTATGGCTTCCAGAGTGTTTGAGCATATATTCGCAATTCGACGAATATCCTAAGTATAACTGGCTCGCAGGAATTGATTCGTTTCGCATTCTGAGAAGAAATGCTATTTTTACCGGTAAATGCCTCATGAATTTTATTCAGATTTTTTCTGAAAAATTGTGGGTCTTACAATGGGACTGGAGGAAGAAAATACCTCGTCGAAACGAGACTCAGGTTTAACCCAAACGTGAAAAAGGAAGATACCTCGAGGTACGAGGTTCAGGCTTAACCCTTAACCTGAAGGGGACAACCATATGGAATCCTCGAGTGAAGAGACCATGATGGGACATTCGGAGTTTGGACGAACAAATCCGAAAGGGGTTTGTGAAAGGAGGAAGGAAATGGGGTTCCCTAAAGCTTTAAAAAAGGGATGAACTTGGACGTCTCATTGCTGAGACTAAATCAGCTTTTGAATTTAATGACCTCTCGCAGGGAGTACAGGTTTTGACCCTTAACCTGAGTGGGAACTACCATACGGATTTCTCGAAACCGTGATGAGACAGGAGAGATACTTCAACTGAATGGGGTAACTCTTCCGGAAGATATAAACAACGCTAGGTTGCACCAAAATGGATATTGAATATTTATTTCAATCTTAGGATATCTAGAAAAATTTGCCAATAAGATAAATTTATAGTTGACTTCAATGCTTGAAAATGTGTACATGTGTGCAAAGATATTGCCTCTTTTACCTAGAGTATTTCCTTCAACGAGGTTAACTCCTTGATTTTTAGAGTCAAATTCAAAATTTTAGCACTGATGATTTTCTTCAAGGAAGCTATCCATTTCCTTGATATAAGAAGAGAAGAAAATAATCTCAATTTCATAGAAGCAAGTAGTGAAAAGACATTGATAAAAGAATTTTGCATGAGAAAATATGACTTCTGGCAATTTCGGCAGTTTGATATCTGGGTGTTTTCTCACGATGATCTTTTTGCACTCTTTTTGAGTCATTGAGCTTTTTCGGGTTTTTACATCATCCTTCATTTTGGATGTTCCTGACTTTTCTCTCTTTTTCAGGGAAGGGTACGTCACAAACTCCTTCATCTCGGAGATGCTCCGATCCTTCTTTTTCTCAGGGATTATATATGATATTGGCTCAAAGGTCTTTAGATCGTAGCTGAAATCGAATATCATTTAGGGTTTGTCGGTAGGTCCATCACATCTGCCTTCATCTCGACGGTGATCCGAACTTTCCCTGGAAGGATCCGTCACAAACTCCGTCATCTTGGAGATGTTTCAAATCTTCTTTGGCCCCGGGGGTCTACTCGCTTAATTCGCCATCATCTTGACGACAATTGAGAGATCCCTTTTGCAGATATTTGATTGCAACTTTAGAATGAGAAGATATGGATTAAGTGGATTCTTTTATGGCTCAGGATATTTCCAATGCCTAATTGCCAGAAAATCGTCTTTAAACATGCCCCATAGATATGATCAATATCAATTCGCTTCCGGCTTTTTAATGTCATCGAATATTTATTTCACTAATCATACCGAGGATATTTATTTCATCCTTTTGGTTGATCAACAGGAAAAAGATTTGAATTTTACCTCTTTTTCGCAAAGAGTTTCACCTTTTATGAAGGAAATACTAGAGGTAATCCGAAGTAATTCTTTTGTGCAGTAAGATTTATCAACAAATATTTTTAGCAAATTGGCAAAGTTTTCATGACCTCTATGTGAAATATTTACTCAATATAGATTTTGATGTGACCTTTAGTTGCAATTTATGATTTTGGACGTTCTAACCAGTAAACTGGGATTTTTCATTTAACGACCAGCGAAGGAGCTGGAACCTTTTATTTAATGACCAGTGAAAACTGGGACATTTCATTTAATGACCAACGAAGGAGTTGGAACATTTCATTTAACGACCAGCGAAGTAGCTGGGACATTTCATTTAATGACCAGCGAAGTAGCTGGGACATTTCATTTAATGACCAGCGAAGTAGCTGGGACATTTCATTTAGCGACCAGCGAAGTAGCTGGAACATTTCATTTAATGACCAGCGAAGTAGCTGGGACATTTCATTTAGTGACCAACGAAGTAGCTGGAACATTTCATTTAACGACCAGCGAAGTAGCTGGGACATTTCATTTAACGACCAGCGAAGTAGCTAGGACATTTCATTTAACGACCAGCGAAGTAGCTGGGACATTTCATTTAATCATTTAACGACCAGTGAAGTAGCTGGGACATTTCATTTAATCATTTAACGACCAGCGAAGTAGCTGGGACATTTCATTTAATCATTTAACGACCAGCGAAGTAGTTGGGACATTTCATTTAATCATTTAACGACCAACGAAGTAGCTGGAACATTTCATTTAATCATTTAACGATCAACGAAGTAGCTGGGACATTTCATTTAATCATTTAACGACCAGTGAAGTAGCTGGGACATTTCATTTAATCATTTAACGACTAGCGAAGTAGCTGGGACATTTCATTTAATCATTTAACGACCAGCGAAGTAGTTGGGACATTTCATTTAATCATTTAATGACCAGTGAAGTAGCTGGGACATTTCATTTAATCATTTAACGACCAGCGAAGTAGCTGGGACATTTCATTTAATCATTTAACGACCAGCGAAGTAGCTGGGACATTTCATTTAATCATTTAACGACCAGCGAAGTAGCTAGGACATTTCATTTAATCATTTAACGACCAACGAAGTAGCTGGGACATTTTATTTAATGGCTTGATTTAAGATTGAGACTTTCTGAGAGACAAACAACACGAGGACTGATGAACTTGATTTTTAGATTTGGAAACTTAGCAAAATACCCAATGCGAACACTAGGTTTTCCAACTGAGAGTCGGGAAGGAGATCGGCCTATTTTAAGATATTTAGAGATTGAAGCAAGAAGAATGGTCGGGTTTCAGGATTATCCCTTATCCTGAAGGGGAAATAGAATAGACATTTTTGAAGAGAATTTAGAAAAAGAATGATTCAGGTTTATCCCTTAACCTGAAGGGGAAATGGAAGATTTTATGAAGAGGTAACCTGAGATTTGAATTTAGAAGGGATATGACAAGATTTAGAATTTATGATCTATGATTTAGATGGACCAGGTATGTGACGGAGAAAAAAGAATAAACCTTTAGAAGACAAAAGGATATAGAACTTCGAAAAAAATGCAGAACATTTGAGGAAATTGATTTATTTTTGTAAAAAGAATTCTCACAGGTAGCATGGTTGCCCCTATGAGTGATCTCAGGATTATCCCTTGTCCTGAAATGGGAAGAAGAATAGAATTTAAAGAGAAATTGATATAAATTTAGAAATCAATAAAGATCGATAAAAACTTGTATTTGCAAAAAGAATTCTCATAGGTAGCATTGTTGCCCCCACGAGAGGTCTTCAGGATTATTCCTTATCCTGAATGAGAAAAAGAATTTTAAGGAATTTAAATAAAGAGAAATTGATATAAATTTAGAAAATCAATGAAGGTTTACGAAACTTGTATTTACAAAAGAATCCTCGTAGGTAGCATTATCGCTCCTACGAAGGGTCTCAGGATTTTCCCTTATCTTGAATGGGAAAAAGAATAGAATTTAAGAAAATTTAGTGAAGGCAAATTGATGTAAATCTAGAAAATCAATAAAGATTAACAAAACTTGTATTTACAAAGGAATCCTCATAGGTAGCGTTGTTGCTCCTACGAGGGGTCTCAGGATTTTCCCTTATCCTGAATGGGAACACCTCGGACAACGAGGGTCAGGTTTATCCCTTAACCTGAGCGGGAACACCTCGGACAACGAGGGTCAGGTTTATCCCTTAACCTGAAAGAGGCTACAAAGAATATTTAGAAAATACCTCATGGGAAAGAGGCACCAGGTTTATCCCTTAACCTGAAAGGGTGATGAATTGATAAAATTTAATGGAATTTGAGGAAATATTTGATAAACTTGATAAAATTGATGTAAACTTGATAAAATATAAATAAAATGAATGAAATAGATAAAAAAAATACCAAAAATTAACTGAAAGTTTATAAGATTTGAGAAAAAAGAGTTTTTCTGATCCTACCTGCATATGAGAGCTTGAAAAATGTTTATTTAGAAGATAAGTGAAAAATCATTTTGGGGAAGAAAATCCACCACAAGAAGGATGATCAGCGCGAGGTTTGATCCTTTAAATCAAGCATGAGAGATCATCATGAGGGTCAATTTTTGAAGGCAATGGTTTTTGAAAACCTATTTTTGAAGAAGAAGATCAACAATAGATCTGATTTCTAAAAATAATAGTTCGAAATTGATAATAAGATCAGTACAAGGGTTGATCTTTTGAAGATAATGTTTAAAATCAACCTTGGAAGATAAGATCAATCACAGGGGTTGATCTTTGAATATAATGATTTAAAACCCAATCCTGGAAGATAAGACCAACACAGGGGTTGATCTTTGAATATAATGATTTAAAATCAATACAAGGATTGATTTTTGAATGATTCGAGACCCATTTTGAAAGATTTAGACCAACACAAGGGTTAATCTTTATATATGAAGATTTGAAATCAGTTTTGGAAGATAAGACCAACACAAGGATTGATCTTCGAATATAAAGGTTTAAAATCCATTTTGGAAGATAAGACCAACATAAGGGTTGATCTTTGAATATAAGGTTTCAAAACCAATCTTTTGGAAGATAGGATCAACATGAGTTTTAGAATTTTAATGCAATGATTTAAACACTTACTTTTGAAAATATATTCAACACGAGGGTTGATTTTTAACAAAGGTTGGACCAAAGAATATTTGAACTCTTTGGTCATAACGAAGATTTTCAAAATTTCATGATTTTTGAAAAATCCCTCATAGGTAATATCATTTCTCTCATGAATGATGTCAGGATTGCCCCGCATTCTGAAAAAAAAGAACAGGAATTAAAATGCCTCAGTATGGCAAAGGGAAAAGAAAAAGATATAAAGAAAATTGACATTTCATTTGATAAGCAAAGGTTTGATAACAACTGAATATTTACAAGAACTTGAAAAAGGAAAAGACTCATAGAAGACTGGGCTGACTAGCCCCTACAAGACAACTGACAAAAAGAGACGAAAGCAAACAAAACTTTGGCTTTATTAATTTTTTGAGTGGTCCGGGAATGGCTCTGTCAGGACTGCTGGCTGCTTTTCTTCCTCATCCTCTATCAGTTCAGTTCTGTCGATGTAGTCTTATATCATGTGCTTGAGGACGAAACAGTGCTCTGTGTCATGCCCCGTTGCTCTATGGAACTTGCAGAATTGATCTTTGAATTTTCCCAAGATTACGGGAGGATCCGCTATCTTAGGGAGTTTGATCATCTCATGCTTTAAAAGGTAATCCAGAACTGCTTCCAAAGTTTGATCTAATGGAGTGAAGACTCGATCTTTCTCCCACTTGATGTACTTGGGCTTCTCTTGAAGATCATCCTTTTGCTGAAGGCCAATCGGAAGCGGTTTATCATTGTTTTTAAAGGATCTCTCCTTCTACCCCTTGTTCTGATCTACTCTCGGACCACTGCCACTGTTGTTCTTGTTTCCTTTACTACTGCTGCCAAGATCATTGCAGGAGGCATCAACTGAATGAGTGAACTACGCCTTCTTTTTCTGGTCTTGGACATTCTTGACCAGAGGCGTGCCCTCGTAAAGTCCGTTTTCTATTCCTGCTTCGAGCCATTCGGCTCGCTCAATCAACTTGATGAAGGATTTCGTCGGGGAAGTGGCAATGAGGCTTCTTATGGGCTGAGAGAAGTTATTGAGGATCACCTGCAGTGCGTGCTCCTCTGGAATGGGTACCTTCATCTTATTACAGGTGCTTCTCCACCTGTGAATGAAATCACCTGCTCTTTCAGTCTCTCCTTGCTTCAGGTTGTAAAGATGATTTAATGTAGGTGAGGCTTCAGTGTTGAATAAGAAGCGCTCGATGAACAAATTTACTACTTTATCGAACTGTTGTAGTTCGATAGGATTTACATGGTCAGCATACCATCTGGCTGCTACACCCTCCAGACTGCGGGGAAAACAGATGAATAGAGCCCTGTTATCTTTCCTAAAATGGCTGCACTCTGCATAAAATGTGGCCAAGTGGGCTTTAGGGTTGCCAGTCCTGTCAAATTTGAGAAACTTACGGGGAAGATTCTCCAAGTTATCGTCCCCATCTAGACCATCATAGAAATCTTCGCTGGTGTAGGTCTGCTTGCCCTTACCCTTGGCTTGAATATCCTTAATAGCTCGATTCATCTCCTTCATCTGCTTGCTCATCAGGTCCTCTGCTGGAACCCCAGACTTGGGCTTGTTGACGGATTCAGGGTCTTCTTCAACTATTTTTACGGACTGTTTTGGAGGATTCTGCTTTTAGACAATCTGCTCTTCCTCTTCCGATTCTTCCTCGACTGACTCTGATACTTCGAAAGTAGTGTCTGGTTGTACCTTCTTTCTGATGATTCTGACTTGCTTTTTTACAGGCTTCTTCCTCGGCTTGCTTTTAGGAACTGCCTCTTTCAGTTTGGCCTCGGCTTGTTCTGACATCATCCTTGCCATCATTTTTTGGAACATGTCATACATAGCGGGGTCGATGTCATCCTTCTTGCTCTGACCCTGTCCCCTGACTGATTTAGGAGAGCTTATCTCTTCCGCCTCACTGTCGCTGAGTTGAGGAACTGTTTCTTTCCCCCCTCTTGTCGTGACCATTTTTGAAATATCAGAGCTCCCTCTGCGGAGGAAAGAGGAGTTTTTTAGACCAAAGAAAACTTCTTGGAGAAGTTTTGACAAGAGGAAGGATTTAGGTTGAAATCTAAAAAATGTATCCCTTTACTAGGGATTGAGTATTGTGACAATTGCGTTGTTTACTCTACGAGGGAGAGTAACCAACTAAAATATGAAAGAAAATACCATTTCGAAAAGGATATCTCTCGACGGAAAAAGATTTTTATGGAAATATAAACAGGAATATAAAATCAGAATAAAATGAAATAATAAATGAAATTTGAGAACAAATGGTAAAGATTTAAAATTTTAAGAACTTGCAGGCAGGATCAGAAGAATTTTTTTTTTTTTAAAGAATTTTTAGAAGAAGGAGAAAAGGATAAAGAAAAATACACCTGGGTTTTAAAACAAAGAGGAAATTTTGAAATATATACCCAAGGTTTTGAAAATATAAGGAAGATATAAAATATCACATAATCACAGATATACAAGTAAGGATACACAAACAGCACTCCCTAAAGCTGACTCTATATGCAATATTTGAAATGGCTTGTAGGACCTTAATCCTAACTCTAAGATTTATATCGTCTGTTTCCAACCAAGGTACGCCGATATACTCAAGCCGAAGCTCGAAGTACGTGGCATATAAAGTATCTCTTCAGTTCTAAGGTAAAGGCTTCCCAACATCCTTGAGCACCTACCGATATACCTCAGACTATGGCCCTTAGGTACGTGGTAGGGGGACGCGAACCCAAATAAGTGGTCCAGTTGTGAGGCTCTCTCCCGAACTATGGTTCAGTGAGACAGCCCAGCAACGTGAAGACCGGGACAATATAGGTAGGGATGTTTTCAAAATATGATCAACATGCAATAAAATCAGAAGGCTCTAATGCAAGTCCTAAAGAGATAGATTTAAATAAAGAGAAGCATACACTTGCATACATTGTTTTGCATTCAATCCCTAGATTTGAGGAGAGTTGTATTTAAGACCTAAATCTAATGTGAACAAGGAATAATCTCCTCAATATGGTCCTACCAAACCATACTTAGATCCTATATGCAATGGTGTCAGCTTTAGGACAGAGTCTAGGCTCCTAAGGTTTGCATGGAAATGTAGCTGACATAGAAGAATAAAGACTTAGAAAATATTAAAGCAAAACAAAGGCATAGATCCAACCGAACGAAGACCAGTCCCATCACGGTCGCCAAAACTGTGATCATCGCAAAAATTTTCCTCTCTCTTGTGGTTTCCCTCTCTTCCTTCTCTTTTCCTTTTCTAACCTCTATTTTCCTCCTTTTTGAAGGGAGAAGAATAAAAGAAAGAAAAGAGAAAGAGAAAAGAAAAGAAAGAAAGAAAGAGAGAAGAGGAACTATTTTGCGCGGTCTCACTTGACCTTAATTTGAAAACATTTAGAAATTTAACTCGCCTCCGTTTTGAAAATTTTGCGGGAAAATGGAGAGATGGGATTCGCTCGTCAGTACGAGGTTCGATCGTTCCTGGCGCCTTTACCAGGGGTAATCGAACCAAGGATCGAATCTATGCCTTTTGCTTTGCCTAAATATCATCTAAGAATTTATCCTAACTCTAAATGCACAAAGAATCATGCTTGTGCAATGTAAGGATGTATGCTCTTTTGAAAATTTGATTTAGAAATTTCCAAGTATTCTAAGATGAACTTGGTAAAGGAGTGAAGAAATGATTGAATCTAACTTAGAACTTGAGATAGATCAGAGAAGTTCTAAGTTTTTGAAGTAAATCATGATTGGAAGAATAAATGAGAAAGAATGACTTGAAGCTTTGAAAATGAAAGGAAATGAAGTCTCACAGTCAAAAATGGGCTTTGAATTTGAATTTGAATTTAGGAAAGGAAATGAATGCTTGAGATGGAATTGAATTTGGATTTTTAAGTTTGGAATGGATCTGAGATGATCAAATGGTATTTAATAATAGAAATGGGTTTAGGGAGTTCAGATGAGATCTGAAAATGGATTTGAATTTGAAATTTAGAATTGGGAATGAAATTGGATCTAAAAAATGGATTTAAGATCTGAGATCTGAGATCTGAGATCCGATATAAAATTGGGTTCTGGATCCTAAGATGGATTTGGATCTGAAGTCTGAAATCCAAATGTAGAATTGGGTTCTGGATCCTAAGATGGATTTGGGTCTGAAGTCTGAGATCCAAATGTTGAGTTGGGTTCTGGATCCTAGAATGAATTTTGGATCTGTAATCTGAGATCCAAGGTAAAGTTGGATTCTGGACCCTAAGATGGATTTTGGATCTGAGGTCTGAGATCCAAAGTAGATTTGTATTTAGAAAACTGGATTCAATGTTGATCTAATTTTGGATTTGAGTTTTTGAAAGTCCAAAAATGGGACTCTTGAGTATGGATCTGGGTTTTGAAAACCTAGATTGAATTTAAAACTTAGAAAAGGCCAAGCTTTTTGAGATTCAGGAACGATCTCAAACTTTGATTTTGGATTTGGAAGATGAACTTGGCTTTGAATTTGAGGATGAATTAGAAGTTTCAAAGTTAATTTGAACTTTGAAATTTCATTTAGTTTTGGAGTTTTGGATATACAAAATGAATTTCAAAGTCAATTTGAATTTTGAATTTGAAGCTTAGAATTTGAATTTTGGATATACAAATGGATTTCAAAGTCAAATTGGATTTTTGAATCTTGAAGTTAGAATTTGGGATCAGGAGATGAATCAGAATTTCCAATTGAATTTAGAAATTGAATCTTGAATATACAAATGAATTTCAAAGTCAATTTAGACCTTGAAGTTTGAATTTGGAACTTTAGAAAATAAATCAAGAATCTCAAAGTTAAATTAAACTTTGAGTTTGATTGGAGTTTTGAATATAAGATGAATTTTGGAATTTCAAAGTCAGATTGAACTTTGAAATCTGATTTGAATTCGAATATAAAATGTATTTTGAAATCTCAAAGTTAAATTGAATTTTTGAGATTGAAAATGAAATAGAATTTGAAAAATGAAAGGATGAATTGAATTTTATAAGAATTGAGGATTGATTGAAGTAGATATTTACATTACTTGGAGTTTTGAAAAAGGAATTTTGAAAATATGATGCAATTCTATCCTAAATGATGAATGAATTTGAAGATTTTGAAATTGGATTTTTGAAAAGCTATTCCATTCTTTAGATGAATTAAAATAAGATTGAAGATATAATACATCATTGACTATGGTCATTGAATGTATTATATAATAATCTATATTTAAATTCAGGTGAAGAATGAAACACATTTTGTGCTTTTATAGAGTTTTAAAATAAAATTAATTCTCAATATACCCAGACTATGGCCATTGGTATATATATTGAATTAATTTTAAGTCAAACTCTGATAAAAGATGAAATATTTGAAAATATGATGATTTTTTAAAAGGATCCAGTGTGGACCCAGTGTTATTTTATAAAAGATAAAAAAATCTTAAGTTTTGTTTACATCCTGACTATAGCCATTGATGTAAAACATCAACTTAGGATTAATTACCTCTTACGAAATGGTGCACGTGCCATTCGTGGTCCCATTTGTGAGATTTTTGAGAAATAAAGGCAAAAACCATGAAAATAAACAATTTATGATATTTACAATGCTCATTCATTCTATCTAGAGCTGGAAATGTAAATTTTCATTAAGATCTAACTATTACAATACACTTGAAATCGAAGATACAAATCCCAAGTAATGATATTTTCCACATATTTTCTGCAAAACACTCGGTTAGTATGAAAAGAGGAAGAAAAAATACATACATTACATGGATTTCAAAGATGCTAATGAAAGGACAAAAAATGCTCATATGCCAAGATGTTTAAAATCTAAAAGCCTGAAAATAATATATATATCTATGCATGTATATATATGTAGATCTATAGATATGTGTATATATATATATGAATATATATATATATATATATATATATATATATATATATATATATATATATATATATATATATATATATATATACAACCAAGACTAATCCAACCAAGGCTACTATAAAGACTATGTGAGTGGGGACGACCAGCTAATCCTAGTAGTGCAGGGGCACTGCTATAGGTATGCAAACAGCTACAGCAGTGTTGAGCATTGCTGTAGATCTTTAAATGGCTACAACAATGCTAAACACTGCTGTGAGCATATGGGAGGTTACAACCAGTGGAGGAATTAATGAGATTGCAGCAGCGACCATCACGGGCGACACAGATGGGAGGGAGTTGCGAATGTTTGTGCCACAGTAGCTTGCATGGAGGGTAATGAAACTAAAAAAATGATTCACTTTACCCAGCTAATCTTCTATGGAATCTTTTGCATTCAGAATCTGCAAAATTTCACTCTCTTGCTTTGATCAGGAGTCTCATCGAATTTGCTCAATGAACTTGATCTGTCTGGGCCATCTTCAATTTTTCGGATATCCCTGTCAAGTATTGCGTAGAGGAAGGAGTAATTCCTCGAAACAAGGCCTTGTATATCACATCCAGGGTTGAATAAATCAGTATTTTCCTGTATACTTCATCAAACTTCCACAAATTTAAGCCATTTACAACACATCCAGAATCTAATGGATTCATTTAGATATATTCTATAGGAGTCACATTCCATTTCAAGAAAATAAAATAGTCTGGAGCACAAACTGATGCGTCAATTTATTATTTTCATCACGAAAGGGGCTTCAGATCCCCTTACCTGAACTGATTTTCAAAGAAAATCATACGCATTCATTAGTGGCCTGACTGGATATATAAAGATCAGATTTAAGCAAGAGTAAATATAACATCTTATGCTGTGACTTTTGAAAATCTCTTAAGGGAGCTATGATTTTAGAAAACAACAAACCTTGGGATTGAGGGGATTAATTGGAATTGGAAAAGTAGATTTGGGCAACATTTGAGGGAAGTGACTAATAAATGCTAAAAACTTTGAGAGTTGTTCTCTGTTTTTTTTTTTTTTGGATAGAAGACAATCTTTTCAGGCTTTAGGGATACTCTGACAGTTGAGTAAATGACAACAGAAGCCGCAGGAAGGTTATCAGTGATAAGAACAAAGTGGTGGTAGAAATTGTTAGAAAATGAGTGTGATAATTCAGGTGATGGGAGCTGCTTTCGAGCATGAGTGTTGGCAAACATAAAGCAAGGCTTTGTTGGATATATATATATGCATGACAGGTATATACATACGGGAGCACAAACCTTCGATTGAATCACTCACTTACCAGGGTTATCTTACAGAGATAACATAAGCATCTATGTATGAGATTAGAGCATAATGCAATATTATTGAGATGATATATATTCCAGCCAACATAGATAGTCTGATAATATCTAACATTGAACATGTCATTGTCATCATCATCTTCATGATGCCATTGGGATAGTTGAATTAGAACAGAATGAAGGTAAAAAAAAAAAGAAAAGAAAGAAGAGCACAAAATAATGCTACGTTGCTGCACAGGGAAAACAATTTAGGCACACAACCACAAAACTGATACACCTGCAATGAGATAAAAAAAAACGACACACATGGATGTTGGGTGAAAATGGAAAATGCAAGACATATAGTGGAATGAAATTTTACCATATACGTGGATTGAACTGAATATCAAGAGCTATTGTAGTCGTTATGCTGGGATTGACATAATCTAATGCTTAACAAGGTATACAACATTCGCCTTTCTCTCTTTTTTTTTTTTGTAAATACTGAAAATGGAGGTGCGTGATAATGAATGCCACAACTAGTGAAATAACAAAATAACTCTGGAATGCTGAAATACAGATACACATGAAATAAAATCACACGCACGATCTCTGACATAATACAAATTGATAACACTAAACAAGCCAATGAAATTGAGAGAAAACAGTAAATGTTTAACATGAGACAAAACAGAAAATATGGTGATTAGCTCATGATAAGCTTACAAAGAAAATATCTAATCGAGACAACGCAAACAGATATAAAAACTTCCCTAAATCGAGGAGATTCAAATGAAGAATTCACAGCAAAACAGAGGAATAAAATGATGATTTCATTGATGTTATATTGGAATATAGCCATCCCTTTTTTACTATAGCAGCAGGTGGATTGATCTTGCTATATGCAGATCAATCTCACCTACGGTGCTTTTTGACGGAAAAACAGGATCAAAACCTTAAGATTAATCTTCAGTAACAACAAAAAAAAAAAATTTAAAATACACAGAGGAAAATACCTTGACAGGTTCCTTATGGGATTCTGCAATGCCTCGTTCCCCCCTCTCCAGATGGATATTAGCGTAAGGGAACACCACTATTGTTGTCTCATATGGGGATCATGGTACAAATGACAATGACGTTCAGGTCTGGTAACACAACCAGATCAAGATGAATTGATCTGCTATGGCTGACCGAATCGAAGCAGGGATTAGCTTTTGATTATTGCTGCCGAGGCTGAGCTTCCTTTGATCCTGATTATGCTATCAAACTGAAGGGAAAAGGAAGAAGAGGGAGGAGATCGGATGCTCGATGGTGGATGCAAAAGATAATAGATGGATGCGATAGAAAGAATGGATGTTTCTAAAGGAAAGAGAGAATGGGAAGGGTGAGAAATGGATGAAACTGGATGGTGAAAAACTCTAGGAGACGATAAAAACAATGGATTTCGAGCAAGAAGAAGCCGATGTATTGGTGAAGACGGATCTTGGATGAAAAATGGTGATGAAATGGATCAATGCTCGATCGATGCTCCTTCCCCCTCACTTCAGTGGCTGGGATGCCTCTCCTTTAAAGAGAGTCACTGGGTTGTTTGTTGAAGATGGAAGGCTGCCCGAAGGAGAAATTGTTGAAGATGGAAGGCTAGGAATGAGAGGGAGGAGCGTGCAAGAGATGGCCGTTTCCGCTTTCTCAATTTTCCAAAAGAAGGATTCCCCTTTTTTTAAGTTTTTTGTAAAATGGCTCAAAATGAGGTTTTTGGCAAAAATTCAATTTTTCAAGTTTTAAAACCATTTGCCTTTCTCAATTTTTTTTTATTTTTGTATTGCTTTTCCATTTTTTGTATTTTTGTAGTAGAAAACTAAGATTTTATAAAAACAAAGTTTATAATACTAAATTTTGTATTTTTCTGAGAAATATTTACAAAGAGTGTTTCTCCGAGAATTTCAGACCATTTTGGAAAAATTTCTTCAGAAAGTGGGTTTGGATCCAAGTTTTTGAGAAAATGTTCGAGTTTTGACACTCGAATCGAGGAATACAATTTGAGGGATCCGAACGGATGTCGAATGGACTGTCCAGGCTATTTAAAGGCTATTTTTGGTATTTTCTATAATTTTAATTTAAAATTTGAGCAAGGAGACTCATATTTGGATCTGGACAATGGATCCAGATCCGAAATCAATTTAAACATATGAAATGAATTTAATTTCAATAAAACTAGAGAAATGAACTGGAATTTAGATTTAAAAATGACTTATTTGCTCAAAAAATGAATTTAGGGGCAAGAAGGGAATATTTAAAAGATTTTGAAAAATTTGGGGTGTTCACACCACCTCAACCCACTTTTAAAATCCTTTTGAAAAATAAAGTTTTATTTTGTTTTGGCAAATCTTTTATTTTCAAGTGGGGTGCCACATGTGTGTGGGCCCACTAATTAAATAAATAAATAAATAAATAACATTAAGAAATTAAAAAGAAGAATTTGCAATTTGGTGCGATCTTCGGGTGGGTCCTGCTTGAAAATAAGAAACTTACCTGGGAATCTGAGTATGATGCTAGTTCAAAGGCGGGTGTTTTCGTCGCGAAATTTTTCCCCCGTCTCCCCTTCCTTGCGGAAGAGAAAAAGAGAGAAACGCTTTCGCGATTCAAACTTTGACCGGATTTTGGAAATTGTTTTGAAATACTCGCCTCCGTTTTGAAAATTACGGGAAAATCCATGGGATGGGGCTCGACCTGTCGGTACAAGGTTCGACCGTTCCTGCCGCCTTTAACAGGGGTAATCGAACCAAGGACCAAAACTATGCTTGACTTAGCGAAATTATCAAAGTTATGTTCTATCCTAAATGCATAGAGAATTCAGGCATGTGCTATGAGATTTTGGAAAATGCCAGTTGGAAAACATGATGTATGCTTAGAAAAACATTTGGAGTTGGAAAGAATCTCTCAGGAAAAAGGTCAATTTCTCAGGAAACTCAGATAAAAAAGGGGTTTTTGAAAACATGAGAAAGCTTATAAAGATGTGGAAAATTCAGAAATAGTTGAAAATCTTGGGAAAATGGAAGTGATTCTTGAGAAAAGATGGACTTTTTGAAAAGGGAAGCACTTCTTAGGAAAACTTGGACTTTGAGAGTTTTCTTAGGAAAATGATGGAAATTCATAGGAAAGCTCATTGGAGAAGGAAATTCAAAACTTGGGGAATCGAAATCCTGGGAATTTTACCTTTTTGAAATACTCGGAAATCGATTTTGGATCTTGAAGAAAGATTGGAAAACTCTTTTGAATATCTTAAGAAAATATCATTTTCCTGGGAAAACTGTGGAAAAGCTTGTCTTTGGAAAATCGATTTTGAAAAATCCTTAGAATTTCTTGAGAAATCGATTTCTTGAGAATGAAGTTTTCTTGAGAAAATCTTGAGAAAATCTTGAGAAAATCAATGATTCTATGATGCAAATGACATAAGTGAATGAATGCACTTTGAAAAGATTTTCTAAGAGATTTGTTGGAAAAATATGCATTAAGTCAAGATAAATCCTTCACATATCCTGACTGTGGCCATGAATATGTTCAGAATTTAGTTGATTTGATGCACAAGATTTTGAAAACTTTGGAAATATGATGTGCATTTTAAGATAGCCTAAGAGTGTAGGCTCAATGTGACTAGTAGAAAGATGACGGATCTGGGTCTCGTCCATATTCCGACTAGGGCCGTAAATATGGATCCCACCGAGTCCATCAACTCCCTAAGAGTTGGTGCACGTGCCATTCGTGAACATCCATAGTGCTTTTGAAATAAAATGCATGAATCATATAATCAGGATATTGCATAAATTCAAACTATATGACATGCATCCTAGTCTAAGCAGGAAATTAAATCTCTTATTCCAAAATTTACATTATTACATCACTAAATAAAGGAAATAAAAGAAATTTGCAGACTTCAGCTCCTTCTTTGGAATGTCCCTGCCAAGCTTGAAATAAAGTTAGCTCAAATATGTGGGTTTTTCCAAGATTTTCCAATAATATTATGAAATTATTGGACTTAATTGGATATAAACCCTATTCTCATGCTCCCTTGATATTTGAAATGATGAAAATGCAAGAAATTCAGTGGAAAACAGTTTGAAATTCGGAATTGGGGTCAAAATGACCAAAATACCCCTAAAATTAAAGTTACACCTTTAAAATCAGGGTTTTTTGAAGGAAAACTTAGTAAAATTGGGATTTCGAAATTCAAATTGAATTCAATGATGATGAAATGCAGTATGACATGTTTCTAAACACATTAGGACTGTAAAATCAGAATTTGGCATTTTGCAATTTACTCAAAATAACGAATTTCGCTTGTTTTTCACTTGGATCCGGGTCCTGCGGGACCCTGTTTTGGTATTGTGGATAATCTGAACCTCAAATGGATTCCAAATTGCACCAAATTCGGTATGAAGCATCTACTTACTTTGATAAACAACCTAGAATGCTAAAAATCATGAAATGATATGATTTAAATGCCAAAATTCAAAGAAAGTCCTAAAAATGATGGATTTTGCCTATGGATCCGAACCAAATGCAATGCCTAATATGATAATGCAAGATTTACACCATGGAAACTTCTGATATTTTGCAGACTGCTAAAAGGCCCGAAATGGAACATTTTTGGTTTTTACAGCCTCGGGATTTGAGCCATGGTGAGTTCAATAACAGGGATTTAGTTCAGACAGAGGTAAAAATCACACTAATCTTATGTAAAATGCTAAAAAAATACAAAAAGCAATGGAAATTTATGAAATTAATCAGAGCTATGCACGACACCTACATGAACAACTTTCATGTTTATGACTTCGGAATTTGATCAACATAAACACCGATAAAAATATAATTATTCCTGCCTAAACTAACAGAACAGACAAATGTAGCAAAACAGAGGGTGACAAGAAAAATCCGAAGCAGGGGTCAACACTGTTCTAAAAATTACAGGCTTTTAGATTCAAATAGAGGACATCTCGGACACCACTTTCACTTTTTACAGTTTCGGATTTGGAGCAACACACAAAGAGAAACCATAGCCCTAAGTCGATCCAAGATCTCAGAGGCCCAAATTAGGCTCTGACACATGTCCCGAAATCTCGGATTTTTGTCAGACATAAACAAAATCAGAAAACTCTGCAAAAATCATATTAAAAACTAGACATTCTTCCGATTTCAGAACATCTTTCGGATTGAAAATCGGATCTCCCATGAGGGATATCTCGATTTTACAAGTCGGAAAATGATTTTCAAAACGTATCCCGGGTAACAAAACCCGACTTGCCATTTTCAATATTTACCGCAGTAAACAAATTCAAATGCCTTCTAATTTTTGGCAACATTTCAGGGACACTTAAGGGCGCATTCCGTGATTTTTTTGGGATTTTTAATAAAAACTAAATGCATGAAATGACGTGTGGACTGACTGACAAAAACAGGGACCTACTGAAAATAAGCAGAATTGAAATAAATGCTAAATTAATCCTAATTAATTCATGAAATGTACTAAATGAATGAAATAAAATGCAAATTAAATCTAGCTAACTACATGCATGTTAAAATCATCAAGGAAGTATAATTATGTATTTTTATATATGTCGTTTTATGAGAATAGCTCAATCCATCCCTCGGATGAGCTCTTTCTTCAAACGACAACACGAATCAAACCAAAAGAATTATCATAGTGAAATCAATAGGAATGGAAGCTTACCTTGTGTTCTCCAGCGGTTTTGGAACTCCCAAAATGAGTGGCTACCTTGATAATGGGCTCCAGAGGGGCGTGAATCCAGAGGAAACCAAGAAAGAATGAAAATGGAATTCTGAAGTTCAATTCTCAAACAGGGCTCTCAGAGTGAAAATGCTAAATCCAAAAGAAGCTCCTCTAGGCTGGGCATGGGGCCTTGTATTTATAGAGATTTTTGAAAAATTTTGAAATTCAAAGAAGCTTAATCTGAGCCCTCCATGTGGTGCCATCTCAGAGGGTGTTGTCTTGGAGTTTGAAATTCAAATTCTGCTTTATTCTGGAAGGAGGAGAGACTTCCATGTGGCGCCATCTTAGAGCATCCACATTGCCATGTGTCAGAAGGTAGGAGCAGAGGAAGCAGAAGACGCCACCTCAGAGGGGTTTGAATTCTACTTTTTCTGATGAAAGGAGAGACTGACATGTGGCGCCATCTCAGAGCATCTTCATTGACATGTGTCAGAAGGAAAGGCAGAGGATTCAGATGGTGCCACCTCAGAGAGAGTTTGAAGTTTAAATTTCTGCTTTTCCTAGAGGAAAGGAGAGACTGCCATGTGGCACCACCTCTGGGTGGCTCCTACAATGACATGTGGCAAGAGGGAGGAAAAGGGACACGTGGCACCATCTCACACAAAATAGAAAAGGTGAAGTTCAGGATTTGCGCCACCTCAGACTGGAGTTTGAACATTTGAATTCTAGCTTTCTCTGAAGGAGGCAGAAAATGACATGTGTCCTCTACTTTTTCTAAAGAAAGCAGAGAGAGACACATGTCCCTTGCTTTTTCTGAGAAGAGCAGAGGGTGACATGTGTCACTTGCTTTTTCTGATGAAAGCAGAGAGAGACACGTGTCCCTTGCTTTTTCTTAGAAGAGCAGAGGGTGACATGTGTCACTTGCTTTTTCTGAGAAAAGCAGGGAGTGACATGTGTCTTCTACTTTTTCTAAAGGAAGCTGGAGATGACATGTGTCATCTACTTTTCTGAGAAAAATAGGAGGGAGACATGTGTCCTCTGCTTTTTCTGAAAGGAGCAGAGATTGACACGTGTCGCTTGCTTTTCCTGAGGAAAGGAGAGAGCGACATGTGTCACCTGCAGGAGACATAATTTAAATGGTGCCACCTCAGGGGAGACAAGTTCTACTTTTTCTGAACAGGACAACACATGACACGTGGCATCTCATGGTGACCTTGGAATGACACATGGCACAGGGTGAAGATGGTAGACATTGACACGTGGCATAAAATAAAGAGGATGACTAATGACATGTGGCGGCATCTTAAGGTGGTCCCACACTGACACGTGTCAAAGGGTGGCAGAAGAGAGAAGGTGACATGTGGCGCCAACTCTAGGTGAACCCTATGCTAACACATGGCAGGTAAATGGGAGGAGAGAGAAAGGACAAGTGGCACCAATCTAGGGGACAAGGTTCCTATTTTTTTGGGTTTTTCAAAGTTCAGGTTTTTCAAAAGAAAAGTCTATGTGACACCACCTCAGTGTGGGTCCCACATTGCTTCTTTATTGAAATAAGAACAAGACAACAACCTCTTGTTGGAATTTTCATAAAATCTAGGCTAATTGGTAAAACAAGAATTTTTGGAAAGAGTTGGCCCCTGTAGGGCAATTTTGTAAAAGGAAGATATTTGAAATTGTCAAAAGGGCAAAATCTGAGATAAGGTGGCTGAAATCCATATTAAAACTATCCAGATCATTTTCCTGAGAAAATATTTTGACATTCAGAGTCCTGGGGGTAAAATGGGAAGAATTGATAATTTTGAAGACCCAGGGTTTTGAAATCAATTTTGAAAAGAATTGAAATTCTAATCTGGATTGAAAATTTTGAAATCAAGAGTTCTGGACCTCGAAATGACATGCTGTGCAGTGCAGTGATTTGAAATGCTCATGCAATGATAGGCAATGTCATGTCTTATGCAATATAATCTTGAGTCAAGACTCGGAGATGTCTGTCTCCTGTCAGGAGTAAAATTTTGAACATCTGAGCTAAAAATAGGAAAATTTTGAGAGTTGCAGATGAAATTTAGACTTTTGCAAGGTCCAGGCTTAGAAAATGACCATTTTACCCTCCGGCGATTTCAAAGGTTGAATGATGATGCTTGGTGGAAATGTCGGGGAGGTGAGTGAAAATTTGGGGTGTTTACAGATGCCCCTCTTTGCTACTAAGCCGGCTCATGGCCGAGCTTAGTGGCAAAGAAAAACACACCAAATTTGGGCTATACATAAAAATGCCCCAGTTAGAAGGATCTGACTGGGTGTGAAGAAATTAGCCCGAGCAAGATGGTAGATATGAAGCGAAGAATGGAGAGAAAAGACTCACTCTGTGAGAGCAAAATTCAGGTTTTATGTCCTTAACCTGGATGGGACATAAATATCTCGTATGGAACGAAGCTCAGGCTTTTAACCCTTAACCTGATTGGGGAATGGAATATCTCATCGAAATGAGACTCAGGTTTGTACCCTTAACCTGATTGGGCGGAAGATGAAATACCTCTTTGATTGAGGCTCAGGTTTATACCCTTATCCTGATCGGGCGGAAAATGGAATACCTCTTTAAATGAGGCTCAGGTTTGTACCCTTATCCGGATTGGGCGGAAAATGGAATACCTCTTTGAATGAGGCTCAGGTTTGTACCCTTATCCTGATCGGGCGGAAAATGAAATACCTCTTTGATTGAGGCTCAGGTTTGTACCCTTATCCTGATTGGGCGGAAAATGGAATACCTCTTTGATTGAGGCTTAGGTTTGTACCCTTATCCTGATCGGGCGGAAAATGGATGGAATCCTCGAAGAGACCATGATGGAACCTTCGGATCTTGCACAATAAATCCGATAGGGTTTTTCGCAAAAGGAAGGAGAATGGGGTCCCTAAAGCTTGAAAAGGGATTGGTTTTGGGCGTCTCATTGCCGAGACTAAAATCAGCTTTTGAAATTGCCTTTTGCGAGAAAATGATTGGTGGTTTGACCTCGAACCGAAATGGGACTGTCTATGGTGGGACAGTGGGGACACAGGAAAGTGTGCAATTCTGAGAGTTCATGCTCTCAAAGAAGGAAAGGAATCAAGTCCTTAAGAGGGATTTAAAATTGGTGTCAGGATGTATCAAAGACGGATATCGAGCTCTCACTTCACGTCAGGATGGATAGAAAATATTATCACAATATTGGAAATTTTGTTGTTGATTCAAAAATTTTTGAAAATGTTGCACATTGTTGCAAAGATATTCTTTCTTTTCTACCCAAAGCATTACCTCTAAACAAGGTTCACTTTGTAGAATCGAGACTTGAAATCCAAATTGTTCGCAATTGGCCTTCTTCAAGGAAGCTATCAATTTCCTTGATATGAGTAGGAAAGAGAATTTGATGTTATGAAAGCGATTGATGAAAGAGTATTGATAATAGAATTTCACAAATTTAAAGAGGATTCTTGATAGATTTGGCAGTTTGATATCCTGAGAGCTTCTCTCTTGATAGTCTTTCTGCACTTTTTTTGGCTCTCTGGGTTTTTTCTACATTCTCCTTTATTTTGGAGATATTCTTACTTTTTCTCTCTTTCTTTTTCCTCTCTTTCTCTCTTTTGGGAAGGGTACGTCACAAACTCCTTCAACTTGGAGATGTTTCGATCCTTCTTGGATGATGGGTTCGGAGATCTTTTGGTGACAGCTGAAATTAAATATCTTTTAGGGATTGTCGAGAGGTTCATCGCATCTGCCTTCATCTCGACAGTGCTTTGGACTTTCCCTAGAAGGATCCGTCACAAACTCCGTCATCTTGGAGATGTTTGGAATCTTCTTTGGCCCCGGGGGTCTACTCGCCTAATTCGCCTTCATCTTGACGACAGGTGAGAGATCCCTTTTGCGGATATTTAATTGCAGCTTAGGTGATTTTGAGGAAACGGGACTTGGGTAAATTCTCTCTTTTCTAGCACTCAGGATATTTCCACTGCCTTGTCTTTACAAGAATAATCCTTAAAGATGTGCCATAACTGCGATCAATATCAATCATCTACGACTTTTCAATAACATTGAATCTTCTTTTCTGGCCATATCGAGGACTTATCCTTCATCCTTTTGGTTGGCCAATAGAAAGAATTTGAAGTTTGAATCCCTTTTCGCAAAAGCTTCGCTCTTTTAGAAGTAATGCTGAGGGTAAATTGAGATAAAGATTTGTACCATAAAGATCAATAATTGATTGACAAATTGACAAAATTTTCTTGAAATCCTTGGTGAAAATGAGTATTTGAAATCCGGCTCAACACATCCGTGACGAAAATTCTCCTCTCTTTTTCTCAAAGGAGGTGACTATCAGTTCACTGAGAACAATATCAGTTCAATTAAGAACGACCATCGGTTCGCTGGAAACAATATTAGTTCAATTAAGAACGCCCATCGGTGGGAATAATATCAGTTTAATTAAGAACGACTATCAGTTCGCTTGGAACATTATCAGTTCAATGAAGAACAACTATCAGTTCACTTGGAACACTATCAGTTCAGTGGAGAACAACTATCAGTTCACTTGGAACACTATCAGTTTGATTAGGAACGACTATCAGTTCACTTGGAACACTATCAGTTCGATGAAGAACGACTATCAGTTCACTTGGAATACTATCAGTTCAATGAAGAACGACTATCAGTTTGCTTAGAATACTATCAGTTCAATGAAGAACGACTATCAGTTCATTTGGAACACTATCAGTTTGATGAAGAACGACCATCAGTTCACTTGGAACAATATCAGTTCACTTGGAACACTATCAGTTCAATGAAGAACGACTATCAGTTCACTTGAACACTATCAGTTCGATGAAGAACGACTATCAGTTCACTTGGAACACTATCAGTTCGATGAAGAACGACTATCAGTTCACTTGGAACACTATCAGTTCAATGAAGAACGACTATCAGTTCACTTGGAACACTATCAATTTGGTTAGAACACTATCAGTTTGATGAAGAACAACTATCAGTTCACTTGGAACACTATCAGTTTGGTTAGAACACTATCAGTTCGATAAAGAACAACTATCAGTTCACTTGGAACACTATCAGTTCGATGAAGAACGACTATCAGTTCACTTGGAACACTATGAGTTCAATGAAGAACGACTATCAGTTCACTTGGAACACTATCAGTTCAATGAAGAACGACTATCAGTTCACTGGGAACAATATCAGTTCAATGAAGAACGACTATCAGTTCACTTGGAACACTATCAGTTCAATGAAGAACGACTATCAGTTCGTTTGGAACGACTATCAGTTCGCTTGGAACGACTATCAGTTCGCTTGGAACGACTATCAGTTCGCTTGGAACACTATCAGTTCAGTGAAGAACGACTATCAGTTCGTTTGGAACGACTATCAGTTCGCTTGGAACGACTATCAGTTCGCTTGGAACGACTATCAGTTCGCTTGGAACACTATCAGTTCAGTGAAGAACGACTATCAGTTCGTTTGGAACGACTATCAGTTCGCTTGGAACACTATCAGTTCAGTGAAGAACGACTATCAGTTCGTTTGGAACACTATCAGTTCAATGAAGAACAAGGACCATTATAGAGAGTTGAATCGCTTCTATGAATGGTTTCAGGATTATCCCCTTATCCTGAACGGGGAATGAAAATTGGATGACCTGGCGATCGAAATTGAGAATTTTGGTGATTTTAAAATTGGGAATTGGGTGACCCGAAGGTCAAAATTGAAGAATTGGATGACCCGAGGGTCGAAATTGAAGAATTATGGAAAATGATTCAGGTTTATCCCTTAACCTGAAGGGGAAATGGAATTGGGTGCATAGTCAATGCAAATGCAATGCACATGCACATGAAATGCAAATGAATGCAAATGAGTGCATATATATGCAAAATGAGAGAATGGTTTATCCTGCCTGCATACAGGATGTTTTGAGGTAAAGATAAATTTTCCAAAAAAATGCCCCAGTGTAACTAGGGAGAAAATTTTGAATAAAAGAAGGATAATTGATGAATAAGGCGACAAGCTTCTTGACTGATAGATGTCCTCAAGATATTCTTCACAAGAGAGACATTATGAAAAGGAAGATAAAGTAAATAAGACGACACCAAGCTATTGAAAAAAATTTGATGACTTTATTGATGCTTTAAAATCAAGGAAAGAGAATGGGATTACATTATTCTTTTTAAAAAGCAAGATGGGAAATGGGAAATTGTTGGCATTGTCATCTTCTTGAATGATTGTAGAAAAAATCTTTGTCAGGATGACTAGTCCTCCTTTTCATCTTCAACGAGGAGCTTCTTGTCAATGCTGCGAGAAAAGCATAAGAACAGTGCTCTATTGTCTCTTTTGAACCTAGAGCATTCAGCGAAGAACATGGCGAGATGGGCTTTTGGGTCGCCAGAACCATCGAACTTGATGAATTTTCGGGGAAGATTCTCCAGATCATCATCCCCTTCTAAACCATCGTAGAAGTCCTCGCTGGTGAAGACTTTCTTGCCCTTGTCGCGGGCTTGCAGATCCTTGACCACTCTGGCCATTTCCCTGAATTGTGCTTGCAGGGGCTCTTCTACAACCTGACTTTTTGATTTGTGACTCCTCCTTTGGCCACGTTTCTGAAATGCTGGAGGCACCTCATATTCTTCATCGGTATCATCTTCGTCTGAAATATCTTGAACATTCTCCTCAGAGGACTTAGTTGACCTCTTGGCCGCACGATCTCTAATTCTCTGACTGAATGGATTTTTGTCTGAGCTGGTGCCAGCCTGCTCACTCATCATCCTCTTCATCATCTTCTGAAACATTGCGTACATCTGAGGGTCGATACCATCATCTTCTGGCTGCTCTTGGTCTTTGTCTGACCTTGGCGAATTCATCTCTCCTTCTGATGTTGATGAGTAACTGATACACTGAATTGGTGTGGTCTTCTTCCCTGACCTTGTCTGAACCATCAAATGTTGCGAAGGCTCTCTGCAGGATAAGGTCTTGATTAGACTCTGAGGAAATTTTTGGATTGGGAAGAAAATTATATGGTGGACAATTGAAAGAATATCTCATTACTAGGGATGAAGTCGTCGTTGGAGTCACGACAATTATGTTGTCATTCTTTGTAAGAGAAATGAACAACGGAAAATGTGCCTTGTTACCTAGGCGAGGTCGTCAACCACGAGGAAAACACCATTTTTGAAGGAAAGAAATATCTCTTGGGAAAACAATCCGCAAACAGATTTAGAATAAGGAGAAGGCAAGTGGGTAAACAATTTTCACCGCAATAATCAAGGTATGCACGAGGAAAATGCGGTGAAGAATTTTGCAAGTAAACAACAGGATTGAAAATCCAATGAGAGAAAACATATGATTTGAAAAATTGCAGGCAGGATAAAAATGCAGCTGGAAATTCGAGATCTAGTAGAAAGGGAGAATGAAAAATCACCTGGAGTTTTGGAAGAAAAGGGATATTTGGAAAAAATTATCCAGGGTTTGAGAAAAAGACCTTGTGGAAAATAAGGATATTTGGAAAAGGACCTAATGAGTTGAAAAACATTGGGAAATATAAAGAATTGAGAAAATCATACATACAATCACATCCTGCACAAACATTTATGCACATTCAGCACTCCCTAAGAAGCTGACTCTAGATGCATCATTTTGAAAACAGCTGTAGGACCTTAATCCTAACTCTAAGTTCAGATCATCTTTGTCCAATCCAGTTATGCCGATATACCCGAATCGAGATCCGAGGTACGTGGCATAGAATTTCCACTCCGGTTCTAAGGTAAGGTTTTCCAACATCCTTGAGCGCCTACCGATATACTTCGGACTGTGGCCCGCGGTACGTAGTAGGGGGGTGTTAACCCAAATAGTTGGCCCAGTTGTGAGGCTCTGTCCCGAACTAGGGTTCTGGAAGAGAGCCCAACAACGTGAAGACCGGGTAATGATAGGTAATGGAGTTTTGAAAAAATGATCACATGCAAGAAATAGAGGGCTCTAAGTCCTAGAGAGATAGATTTTGAAAACTTTGAAGAAGCACACATTGTTAGCATTCAGATCCAAAATTGAGGAGAGTTGTATTTAGACCTAAGTCTATATGAGCATGAAAATTTCTCCTCAATCTGGTCCTACCAAACCATGCCTAAGCTATATGCAGTCAATGTCAGCTAGGTCAGAATCTAGGCTCCTAGGTTCACATGATATTGAAAGTAAAAGCTGACATTTTGTGAACATAATTTTGATAATTAAACTAAGTCAAGCATAATTTTAGGTCAGACAAGGACAGGTCCCATCACGGTCGCCAAACCTGTTTTCGTCGCGAAATTTTTCCCCCGTCTCCCCTTCCTTGCGGAAGAGAAAAAGAGAGAAACGCTTTCGCGATTCAAACTTTGACCGGATTTTGGAAATTGTTTTGAAATACTCGCCTCCGTTTTGAAAATTGCGGGAAAATCCATGGGATGGGGCTCGACCTGTCGGTACGAGGTTCGACCGTTCCTGCCGCCTTTAACAGGGGTAATCGAACCAAGGACCAAAACTATGCTTGACTTAGCGAAATTATCAAAGTTATGTTCTATCCTAAATGCATAGAGAATTCAGGCATGTGCTATGAGATTTTGGAAAATGCCAGTTGGAAAACATGATGTATGCTTAGAAAAACATTTGGAGTTGGAAAGAATCTCTCAGGAAAAAGGTCAATTTCTCAGGAAACTCAGATAAAAAAGGGGTTTTTGAAAACATGAGAAAGCTTATAAAGATGTGGAAAATTCAGAAATAGTTGAAAATCTTGGGAAAATGGAAGTGATTCTTGAGAAAAGATGGACTTTTTGAAAAGGGAAGCACTTCTTAGGAAAACTTGGACTTTGAGAGTTTTCTTAGGAAAATGATGGAAATTCATAGGAAAGCTCATTGGAGAAGGAAATTCAAAACTTGGGGAATCGAAATCCTGGGAATTTTACCTTTTTGAAATACTCGGAAATCGATTTTGGATCTTGAAGAAAGATTGGAAAACTCTTTTGAATATCTTAAGAAAATATCATTTTCCTGGGAAAACTGTGGAAAAGCTTGTCTTTGGAAAACCGATTTTGAAAAATCCTTAGAATTTCTTGAGAAATCGATTTCTTGAGAATGAAGTTTTCTTGAGAAAATCTTGAGAAAATCAATGATTCTATGATGCAAATGACATAAGTGAATGAATGCACTTTGAAAAGATTTTCTAAGAGATTTGTTGGAAAAATATGCATTAAGTCAAGATAAATCCTTCACATATCCTGACTGTGGCCATGAATATGTTCAGAATTTAGTTGATTTGATGCACATGATTTTGAAAACTTTGGAAATATGATGTGCATTTTAAGATAGCCTAAGAGTGTAGGCTCAATGTGACTAGTAGAAAGATGACGGATCTGGGTCTCGTCCATATTCCGACTAGGGCCGTAAATATGGATCCCACCGAGTCCATCAACTCCCTAAGAGTTGGTGCACGTACCATTCGTGAACATCCATAGTGCTTTTGAAATAAAATGCATGAATCATATAATCAGGATATTGCATAAATTCAAACTATATGACATGCATCCTAGTCTAAGCAGGAAATTAAATCTCTTATTCCAAAATTTACATTATTACATCACTAAATAAAGGAAATAAAAGAAATTTGCAGACTTCAGCTCCTTCTTTGGAATGTCCCTGCCAAGCTTGAAATAAAGTTAGCTCAAATATGTGGGTTTTTCCAAGATTTTCCAATAATATTATGAAATTATTGGACTTAATTGGATATAAACCCTATTCTCATGCTTCCTTGATATTTGAAATGATGAAAATGCAAGAAATTCAGTGGAAAACAGTTTGAAATTCGGAATTGGGGTCAAAATGACCAAAATACCCCTAAAATTAAAGTTACACCTTTAAAATCAGGGTTTTTTGAAGGAAAACTTAGTAAAATTGGGATTTCGAAATTCAAATTGAATTCAATGATGATGAAATGCAGTATGACATGTTTCTAAACACATTAGGACTGTAAAATCAGAATTTGGCATTTTGCAATAAGGGCAAAATCTGAGATAAGGTGGCTGAAATCCATATTAAAACTATCCAGATCATTTTCCTGAGAAAATATTTTGACATTCAGAGTCCTGGGGGTAAAATGGGAAGAATTGATAATTTTGAAGACCCAGGGTTTTGAAATCAATTTTGAAAAGAATTGAAATTCTAATCTGGATTGAAAATTTTGAAATCAAGAGTTCTGGACCTCGAAATGACATGCTGTGCAGTGCAGTGATTTGAAATGCTCATGCAATGATAGGCAATGTCATGTCTTATGCAATATAATCTTGAGTCAAGACTCGGAGATGTCTGTCTCCTGTCAGGAGTAAAATTTTGAACATCTGAGCTAAAAATAGGAAAATTTTGAGAGTTGCAGATGAAATTTAGACTTTTGCAAGGTCCAGGCTTAGAAAATGACCATTTTGCCCTCCGGCGATTTCAAAGGTTGAATGATGATGCTTGGTGGAAATGTCGGGGAGGTGAGTGAAAATTTGGGGTGTTTACAGATGCCCCTCTTTGCTACTAAGCCGGCTCATGGCCGAGCTTAGTGGCAAAGAAAAACACACCAAATTTGGGCTATACATAAAAATGCCCCAGTTAGAAGGATCTGACTGGGTGTGAAGAAATTAGCCCGAGCAAGATGGTAGATATGAAGCGAAGAATGGAGAGAAAAGACTCACTCTGTGAGAGCAAAATTCAGGTTTTATGTCCTTAACCTGGATGGGACATAAATATCTCGTATGGAACGAAGCTCAGGCTTTTAACCCTTAACCTGATTGGGGAATGGAATATCTCATCGAAATGAGACTCAGGTTTGTACCCTTAACCTGATTGGGCGGAAGATGAAATACCTCTTTGATTGAGGCTCAGGTTTATACCCTTATCCTGATCGGGCGGAAAATGGAATACCTCTTTAAATGAGGCTCAGGTTTGTACCCTTATCCGGATTGGGCGGAAAATGGAATACCTCTTTGAATGAGGCTCAGGTTTGTACCCTTATCCTGATCGGGCGGAAAATGAAATACCTCTTTGATTGAGGCTCAGGTTTGTACCCTTATCCTGATTGGGCGGAAAATGGAATACCTCTTTGATTGAGGCTCAGGTTTGTACCCTTATCCTGATCGGGCGGAAAATGGATGGAATCCTCGAAGAGACCATGATGGAACCTTCGGATCTTGCACAATAAATCCGATAGGGTTTTTCGCAAAAGGAAGGAGAATGGGGTCCCTAAAGCTTGAAAAGGGATTGGTTTTGGGCGTCTCATTGCCGAGACTAAAATCAGCTTTTGAAATTGCCTTTTGCGAGAAAATGATTGGTGGTTTGACCTCGAACCGAAATGGGACTGTCTATGGTGGGACAGTGGGGACACAGGAAAGTGTGCAATTCTGAGAGTTCATGCTCCCAAAGAAGGAAAGGAATCAAGTCCTTAAGAGGGATTTAAAATTGGTGTCAGGATGTATCAAAGACGGATATCGAGCTCTCACTTCACGTCAGGATGGATAGAAAATATTATCACAATATTGGAAATTTTGTTGTTGATTCAAAAATTTTTGAAAATGTTGCACATTGTTGCAAAGATATTCTTTCTTTTCTACCCAAAGCATTACCTCCAAACAAGGTTCACTTTGTAGAATCAAGACTTGAAATCCAAATTGTTCGCAATTGGCCTTCTTCAAGGAAGCTATCAATTTCCTTGATATGAGTAGGAAAGAGAATTTGATGTTATGAAAGCGATTGATGAAAGAGTATTGATAATAGAATTTCACAAATTTAAAGAGGATTCTTGATAGATTTGGCAGTTTGATATCCTGAGAGCTTCTCTCTTGATAGTCTTTCTGCACTTTTTTTGGCTCTCTGGGTTTTTTCTACATTCTCCTTTATTTTGGAGATATTCTTACTTTTTCTCTCTTTCTTTTTCCTCTCTTTCTCTCTTTTGGGAAGGGTACGTCACAAACTCCTTCAACTTGGAGATGTTTCGATCCTTCTTGGATGATGGGTTCGGAGATCTTTTGGTGACAGCTGAAATTAAATATCTTTTAGGGATTGTCGAGAGGTTCATCGCATCTGCCTTCATCTCGACAGTGCTTTGGACTTTCCCTAGAAGGATCCGTCACAAACTCCGTCATCTTGGAGATGTTTGGAATCTTCTTTGGCCCCGGGGGTCTACTCGCCTAATTCGCCTTCATCTTGACGACAGGTGAGAGATCCCTTTTGCGGATATTTAATTGCAGCTTAGGTGATTTTGAGGAAACGGGACTTGGGTAAATTCTCTCTTTTCTAGCACTCAGGATATTTCCACTGCCTTGTCTTTACAAGAATAATCCTTAAAGATGTGCCATAACTGCGATCAATATCAATCATCTACGACTTTTCAATAACATTGAATCTTCTTTTCTGGCCATATCGAGGACTTATCCTTCATCCTTTTGGTTGGCCAATAGAAAGAATTTGAAGTTTGAATCCCTTTTCGCAAAAGCTTCGCTCTTTTAGAAGTAATGCTGAGGGTAAATTGAGATAAAGATTTGTACCATAAAGATCAATAATTGATTGACAAATTGACAAAATTTTCTTGAAATCCTTGGTGAAAATGAGTATTTGAAATCTGGCTCAACACATCCGTGACGAAAATTCTCCTCTCTTTTTCTCAAAGGAGGTGACTATCAGTTCACTGAGAACAATATCAGTTCAATTAAGAACGACCATCGGTTCACTGGAAACAATATTAGTTCAATTAAGAACGCCCATCGGTGGGAATAATATCAGTTCAATTAAGAACGACTATCAGTTCGCTTGGAACATTATCAGTTCAATGAAGAACAACTATCAGTTCACTTAGAACACTATCAGTTCAGTGGAGAACAACTATCAGTTCACTTGGAACACTATCAGTTTGATTAGGAACGACTATCAGTTCACTTGGAACACTATCAGTTCGATGAAGAACGACTATCAGTTCACTTGGAATACTATCAGTTCAATGAAGAACGACTATCAGTTTGCTTAGAATACTATCAGTTCAATGAAGAACGACTATCAGTTCATTTGGAACACTATCAGTTTGATGAAGAACGACCATCAGTTCACTTGGAACAATATCAGTTCACTTGGAACACTATCAGTTCAATGAAGAACGACTATCAGTTCACTTGAACACTATCAGTTCGATGAAGAACGACTATCAGTTCACTTGGAACACTATCAGTTCGATGAAGAACGACTATCAGTTCACTTGGAACACTATCAGTTCAATGAAGAACGACTATCAGTTCACTTGGAACACTATCAATTTGGTTAGAACACTATCAGTTTGATGAAGAACAACTATCAGTTCACTTGGAACACTATCAGTTTGGTTAGAACACTATCAGTTCGATAAAGAACAACTATCAGTTCACTTGGAACACTATCAGTTCGATGAAGAACGACTATCAGTTCACTTGGAACACTATGAGTTCAATGAAGAACGACTATCAGTTCACTTGGAACACTATCAGTTCGATGAAGAACGACTATCAGTTCACTGGGAACAATATCAGTTCAATGAAGAACGACTATCAGTTCACTTGAAACACTATCAGTTCAATGAAGAACGACTATCAGTTCGTTTGGAACGACTATCAGTTCGCTTGGAACGACTATCAGTTCGCTTGGAACGACTATCAGTTCGCTTGGAACACTATCAGTTCAGTGAAGAACGACTATCAGTTCGTTTGGAACGACTATCAGTTCGCTTGGAACGACTATCAGTTCGCTTGGAACGACTATCAGTTCGCTTGGAACACTATCAGTTCAGTGAAGAACGACTATCAGTTCGTTTGGAACGACTATCAGTTCGCTTGGAACACTATCAGTTAGTGAAGAACGACTATCAGTTCGTTTGGAACACTATCAGTTCAATGAAGAACAAGGACCATTATAGAGAGTTGAATCGCTTCTATGAATGGTTTCAGGATTATCCCCTTATCCTGAACGGGGAATGAAAATTGGATGACCTGGCGATCGAAATTGAGAATTTTGGTGATTTTAAAATTGGGAATTGGGTGACCCGGAGGTCAAAATTGAAGAATTGGATGACCCGAGGGTCGAAATTGAAGAATTATGGAAAATGATTCAGGTTTATCCCTTAACCTGAAGGGGAAATGGAATTGGGTGCATAGTCAATGCAAATGCAATGCACATGCACATGAAATGCAAATGAATGCAAATGAGTGCATATATATGCAAAATGAGAGAATGGTTTATCCTGCCTGCATACAGGATGTTTTGAGGTAAAGATAAATTTTCCAAAAAAATGCCCCAGTGTAACTAGGGAGAAAATTTTGAATAAAAGAAGGATAATTGATGAATAAGGCGACAAGCTTCTTGACTGATAGATGTCCTCAAGATATTCTTCACAAGAGAGACATTATGAAAAGGAAGATAAAGTAAATAAGACGACACCAAGCTATTGAAAAAAATTTGATGACTTTATTGATGCTTTAAAATCAAGGAAAGAGAATGGGATTACATTATTCTTTTTAAAAAGCAAGATGGGAAATGGGAAATTGTTGGCATTGTCATCTTCTTGAATGATTGTAGAAAAAATCTTTGTCAGGATGACTAGTCCTCCTTTTCATCTTCAACGAGGAGCTTCTTGTCAATGCTGCGAGAAAAGCATAAGAACAGTGCTCTATTGTCTCTTTTGAACCTAGAGCATTCAACGAAGAACATGGCGAGATGGGCTTTTGGGTCGCCAGAACCATCGAACTTGATGAATTTTCGGGGAAGATTCTCCAGATCATCATCCCCTTCTAAACCATCGTAGAAGTCCTCGCTGGTGAAGACTTTCTTGCCCTTGTCGCGGGCTTGCAGATCCTTGACCACTCTGGCCATTTCCCTGAATTGTGCTTGCAGGGGCTCTTCTACAACCTGACTTTTTGATTTGTGACTCCTCCTTTGGCCACGTTTCTGAAATGCTGGAGGCACCTCATATTCTTCATCGGTATCATCTTCGTCTGAAATATCTTGAACATTCTCCTCAGAGGACTTAGTTGACCTCTTGGCCGCACGATCTCTAATTCTCTGACTGAATGGATTTTTGTCTGAGCTGGTGCCAGCCTGCTCACTCATCATCCTCTTCATCATCTTCTGAAACATTGCGTACATCTGAGGGTCGATACCATCATCTTCTGGCTGCTCTTGGTCTTTGTCTGACCTTGGCGAATTCATCTCTCCTTCTGATGTTGATGAGTAACTGATACACTGAATTGGTGTGGTCTTCTTCCCTGACCTTGTCTGAACCATCAAATGTTGCGAAGGCTCTCTGCAGGATAAGGTCTTGATTAGACTCTGAGGAAATTTTTGGATTGGGAAGAAAATTATATGGTGGACAATTGAAAGAATATCTCATTACTAGGGATGAAGTCGTCGTTGGAGTCACGACAATTATGTTGTCATTCTTTGTAAGAGAAATGAACAACGGAAAATGTGCCTTGTTACCTAGGCGAGGTCGTCAACCACGAGGAAAACACCATTTTTGAAGGAAAGAAATATCTCTTGGGAAAACAATCCGCAAACAGATTTAGAATAAGGAGAAGGCAAGTGGGTAAACAATTTTCACCGCAATAATCAAGGTATGCACGAGGAAAATGCGGTGAAGAATTTTGCAAGTAAACAACAGGATTGAAAATCCAATGAGAGAAAACATATGATTTGAAAAATTGCAGGCAGGATAAAAATGCAGCTGGAAATTCGAGATCTAGTAGAAAGGGAGAATGAAAAATCACCTGGAGTTTTGGAAGAAAAGGGATATTTGGAAAAAATTATCCAGGGTTTGAGAAAAAGACCTTGTGGAAAATAAGGATATTTGGAAAAGGACCTAATGAGTTGAAAAACATTGGGAAATATAAAGAATTGAGAAAATCATACATACAATCACATCCTGCACAAACATTTATGCACATTCAGCACTCCCTAAGAAGCTGACTCTAGATGCATCATTTTGAAAACAGCTGTAGGACCTTAATCCTAACTCTAAGTTCAGATCATCTTTGTCCAATCCAGTTATGCCGATATACCCGAATCGAGATCCGAGGTACGTGGCATAGAATTTCCACTCCGGTTCTAAGGTAAGGTTTTCCAACATCCTTGAGCGCCTACCGATATACTTCGGACTGTGGCCCGCGGTACGTAGTAGGGGGGTGTTAACCCAAATAGTTGGCCCAGTTGTGAGGCTCTGTCCCGAACTAGGGTTCTGGAAGAGAGCCCAACAACGTGAAGACCGGGTAATGATAGGTAATGGAGTTTTGAAAAAATGATCACATGCAAGAAATAGAGGGCTCTAAGTCCTAGAGAGATAGATTTTGAAAACTTTGAAGAAGCACACATTGTTAGCATTCAGATCCAAAATTGAGGAGAGTTGTATTTAGACCTAAGTCTATATGAGCATGAAAATTTCTCCTCAATCTGGTCCTACCAAACCATGCCTAAGCTATATGCAGTCAATGTCAGCTAGGTCAGAATCTAGGCTCCTAGGTTCACATGATATTGAAAGTAAAAGCTGACATTTTGTGAACATAATTTTGATAATTAAACTAAGTCAAGCATAATTTTAGGTCAGACAAGGACAGGTCCCATCACGGTCGCCAAACCTGTTTTCGTCGCGAAATTTTTCCCCCGTCTCCCCTTCCTTGCGGAAGAGAAAAAGAGAGAAACGCTTTCGCGATTCAAACTTTGACCGGATTTTGGAAATTGTTTTGAAATACTCGCCTCCGTTTTGAAAATTGCGGGAAAATCCATGGGATGGGGCTCGACCTGTCGGTACGAGGTTCGACCGTTCCTGCCGCCTTTAACAGGGGTAATCGAACCAAGGACCAAAACTATGCTTGACTTAGCGAAATTATCAAAGTTATGTTCTATCCTAAATGCATAGAGAATTCAGGCATGTGCTATGAGATTTTGGAAAATGCCAGTTGGAAAACATGATGTATGCTTAGAAAAACATTTGGAGTTGGAAAGAATCTCTCAGGAAAAAGGTCAATTTCTCAGGAAACTCAGATAAAAAAGGGGTTTTTGAAAACATGAGAAAGCTTATAAAGATGTGGAAAATTCAGAAATAGTTGAAAATCTTGGGAAAATGGAAGTGATTCTTGAGAAAAGATGGACTTTTTGAAAAGGGAAGCACTTCTTAGGAAAACTTGGACTTTGAGAGTTTTCTTAGGAAAATGATGGAAATTCATAGGAAAGCTCATTGGAGAAGGAAATTCAAAACTTGGGGAATCGAAATCCTGGGAATTTTACCTTTTTGAAATACTCGGAAATCGATTTTGGATCTTGAAGAAAGATTGGAAAACTCTTTTGAATATCTTAAGAAAATATCATTTTCCTGGGAAAACTGTGGAAAAGCTTGTCTTTGGAAAACCGATTTTGAAAAATCCTTAGAATTTCTTGAGAAATCGATTTCTTGAGAATGAAGTTTTCTTGAGAAAATCTTGAGAAAATCAATGATTCTATGATGCAAATGACATAAGTGAATGAATGCACTTTGAAAAGATTTTCTAAGAGATTTGTTGGAAAAATATGCATTAAGTCAAGATAAATCCTTCACATATCCTGACTGTGGCCATGAATATGTTCAGAATTTAGTTGATTTGATGCACAAGATTTTGAAAACTTTGGAAATATGATGTGCATTTTAAGATAGCCTAAGAGTGTAGGCTCAATGTGACTAGTAGAAAGATGACGGATCTGGGTCTCGTCCATATTCCGACTAGGGCCGTAAATATGGATCCCACCGAGTCCATCAACTCCCTAAGAGTTGGTGCACGTACCATTCATGAACATCCATAGTGCTTTTGAAATAAAATGCATGAATCATATAATCAGGATATTGCATAAATTCAAACTATATGACATGCATCCTAGTCTAAGCAGGAAATTAAATCTCTTATTCCAAAATTTACATTATTACATCACTAAATAAAGGAAATAAAAGAAATTTGCAGACTTCAGCTCCTTCTTTGGAATGTCCCTGCCAAGCTTGAAATAAAGTTAGCTCAAATATGTGGGTTTTTCCAAGATTTTCCAATAATATTATGAAATTATTGGACTTAATTGGATATAAACCCTATTCTCATGCTTCCTTGATATTTGAAATGATGAAAATGCAAGAAATTCAGTGGAAAACAGTTTGAAATTCGGAATTGGGGTCAAAATGACCAAAATACCCCTAAAATTAAAGTTACACCTTTAAAATCAGGGTTTTTTGAAGGAAAACTTAGTAAAATTGGGATTTCGAAATTCAAATTGAATTCAATGATGATGAAATGCAGTATGACATGTTTCTAAACACATTAGGACTGTAAAATCAGAATTTGGCATTTTGCAATTTACTCAAAATAACGAATTTCGCTTGTTTTTCACTTGGATCCGGGTCCTGCGGGACCCTGTTTTGGTATTGTGGATAATCTGAATCTCAAATGGATTCCAAATTGCACCAAATTCGGTATGAAGCATCTACTTACTTTGATAAACAACCTAGAATGCTAAAAATCATGAAATGATATGATTTAAATGCCAAAATTCAAAGAAAGTCCTAAAAATGATGGATTTTGCCTATGGATCCGAACCAAATGCAATGCCTAATATGATAATGCAAGATTTACACCATGGAAACTTCTGATATTTTGCAGACTGCTAAAAGGCCCGAAATGGAACATTTTTGGTTTTACAGCCTCGGGATTTGAGCCATGGTGAGTTCAATAACAGAGATTTAGTTCAGAGAGAGGTAAAAATCACACTAATCTTATGTAAAATGCTAAAAAAATACAAAAAGGCCATGGAAATTTATGAAATTAATCAGAGCTATGCACGACACCTACATGAACAACTTTCATGTTTATGACTTTGGCATTTGATCAACATAAACACCGATAAAAATATAATTATTCCTGCCTAAACTAACAGAATAGACAAATGTAGCAAAACAGAGGGTGACAAGAAAAATCCGAAGCAGGGGTCAACACTGTTCTAAAAATTACAGGCTTTTAGATTCAGATATAGGACATCTCGGACACCACTTTCACTTTTTACAGTTTCGGATTTGGAGCAACACACAAAGAGAAACCATAGCCCTAAGTCGATCCAAGATCTCAGAGGCCCAAATTAGGCTCTGACACGTGTCCCGAACTCTCGGATTTTTGTCAGACATAAACAAAATCCGAAAACTCTGCAAAAATCATATTAAAAACTAGACATTCTTCCGATTTCAGAACATCTTTCGGATCGAAAATCGGATCTCCCATGAGGGATATCTCGATTTTACAAGTCGGAAAATGATTTTCAAAACGTATCCCGGGTAACAAAACCCGACTTGCCATTTTGAATATTTACCGCAGTAAACAAATTCAAATGCCTTCTAATTTTTGGCAACATTTCAGGGACACCTAAGGGCGCATTCCGTGATTTTTTTGGGATTTTTAATAAAAACTAAATGCATGAAATGACGTGTGGACTGACTGACAAAAACAGGGACCTACTGAAAATAAGCAGAATTGAAATAAATGCTAAATTAATCCTAATTAATTCATGAAATGTACTAAATGAATGAAATAAAATGCAAATTAAATCTAGCTAACTACATGCATGTTAAAATCATCAAGGAAGTATAATTATGTATTTTTATATATGTCGTTTTATGAGAATAGCTCAATCCATCCCTCGGATGAGCTCTTTCTTCAAACGACAACACGAATCAAACCAAAAGAATTATCATAGTGAAATCAATAGGAATGGAAGCTTACCTTGTGTTCTCCAGCGGTTTTGGAACTCCCAAAATGAGTGGCTACCTTGATAATGGGCTCCAGAGGGGCGTGAATCCAGAGGAAACCAAGAAAGAATGAAAATGGAATTCTGAAGTTCAATTCTCAAACAGGGCTCTCAGAGTGAAAATGCTAAATCCAAAAGAAGCTCCTCTAGGCTGGGCATGGGGCCTTGTATTTATAGAGATTTTTGGAAAATTTTGAAATTCAAAGAAGCTTAATCTGAGCCCTCCATGTGGCGCCATCTCAGAGGGTGTTGTCTTGGAGTTTGAAATTCAAATTCTGCTTTATTCTGGAAGGAGGAGAGACTTCCATGTGGCGCCATCTTAGAGCATCCACATTGCCATGTGTCAGAAGGTAGGAGCAGAGGAAGCAGAAGACGCCACCTCAGAGGGGTTTGAATTCTACTTTTTCTGATGAAAGGAGAGACTGACATGTGGCGCCATCTCAGAGCATCTTCATTGACATGTGTCAGAAGGAAAGGCAGAGGATTCAGATGGTGCCACCTCAGAGAGAGTTTGAAGTTTAAATTTCTGCTTTTTCTAGAGGAAAGGAGAGACTGCCATGTGGCACCACCTCTGGGTGGCTCCTACAATGACATGTGGCAAGAGGGAGGAAAAGGGACACGTGGCACCATCTCACACAAAATAGAAAAGGTGAAGTTCAGGATTTGCGCCACCTCAGACTGGAGTTTGAACATTTGAATTCTAGCTTTCTCTGAAGGAGGCAGAAAATGACATGTGTCCTCTACTTTTTCTAAAGAAAGCAGAGAGAGACACATGTCCCTTGCTTTTTCTGAGAAGAGCAGAGGGTGACATGTGTCACTTGCTTTTTCTGATGAAAGCAGAGAGAGACACGTGTCCCTTGCTTTTTCTTAGAAGAGCAGAGGGTGACATGTGTCACTTGCTTTTTCTGAGAAAAGCAGGGAGTGACATGTGTCTTCTACTTTTTCTAAAGGAAGCTGGAGATGACATGTGTCATCTACTTTTCTGAGAAAAATAGGAGGGAGACATGTGTCCTCTGCTTTTTCTGAAAGGAGCAGAGATTGACACGTGTCGCTTGCTTTTCCTGAGGAAAGGAGAGAGCGACATGTGTCACCTGCAGGAGACATAATTTAAATGGTGCCACCTCAGGGGAGACAAGTTCTACTTTTTCTGAACAGGACAACACATGACACGTGGCATCTCATGGTGACCTTGGAATGACACATGGCACAGGGTGAAGATGGTAGACATTGACACGTGGCATAAAATAAAGAGGATGACTAATGACATGTGGCGGCATCTTAAGGTGGTCCCACACTGACACGTGTCAAAGGGTGGCAGAAGAGAGAAGGTGACATGTGGCGCCAACTCTAGGTGAACCCTATGCTAACACATGGCAGGTAAATGGGAGGAGAGAGAAAGGACAAGTGGCACCAATCTAGGGGACAAGGTTCCTATTTTTTTGGGTTTTTCAAAGTTCAGGTTTTTCAAAAGAAAAGTCTATGTGACACCACCTCAGTGTGGGTCCCACATTGCTTCTTTATTGAAATAAGAACAAGACAACAACCTCTTTTTGGAATTTTCATAAAATCTGGGCTAATTGGTAAAACAAGAATTTTTGGAAAGAGTTGGCCCCTGTAGGGCAATTTTGTAAAAGGAAGATATTTGAAATTGTCAAAAGGGCAAAATCTGAGATAAGGTGGCTGAAATCCATATTAAAACTATCCAGATCATTTTCCTGAGAAAATATTTTGACATTCAGAGTCCTGGGGGTAAAATGGGAAGAATTGATAATTTTGAAGACCCAGGGTTTTGAAATCAATTTTGAAAAGAATTGAAATTCTAATCTGGATTGAAAATTTTGAAATCAAGAGTTCTGGACCTCGAAATGACATGCTGTGCAGTGCAGTGATTTGAAATGCTCATGCAATGATAGGCAATGTCATGTCTTATGCAATATAATCTTGAGTCAAGACTCGGAGATGTCTGTCTCCTGTCAGGAGTAAAATTTTGAACATCTGAGCTAAAAATAGGGAAATTTTGAGAGTTGCAGATGAAATTTAGACTTTTGCAAGGTCCAGGCTTAGAAAATGACCATTTTGCCCTCCGGCGATTTCAAAGGTTGAATGATGATGCTTGGTGGAAATGTCGGGGAGGTGAGTGAAAATTTGGGGTGTTTACAGCGGGTCCCGCTCCATTTATTTGAAAATAAAAAAATAGAAGAAATAACTTCTTTTTTTGGAATTTTTATAATACGAGATAAAACTTTGTTTGTTTTCAAGAATTTGGAAAAAATTGGGTTTTCAGGGCAAAAATATGGATAAAGTAAATGTAAAAATTTTTGTAAAGAGATTTAAAATCTTTTCGCAAAAAGTTTTGAGATAAAATCTTTAAAATAAATATCAAAATATCCAGATTGTTTTCCTGAAAAAAAACTTTTGTAATTCAAAGTCCTGGGGGTAGAATGGGAAAGATTGGCAATTTTGAAAACCCAGGGTTTTGAAATCAATTTTGAAAAGAGTTAAAACTCGAATCTGGATTGAGAATTTTTGAAATCGAGAGTTTCTGGACCTCGAAATGACATGCTATGTAGTGAAATGATATGAAATGTTCATGCAATGCTATGCAAAGACATGTTTCAAGAAATGCTACTCTGAGTCAGGACTTGGAAATTCTAGCTTTTTGTCCAGAATAGAATTTTGAAGATTTGCAGTTTGAAGATGTCTCTGAACCTAAATATAGAAATTTTGAGGCTCAAGAATGAAATTGAGGACTTTCTGCAAGGTTCAATCTCAGAAAATGACCATTTTGCCCTTCATTGCTTCCGGAGAACTGAAATGTGATAATTGGTGGAGATGTCAGGGAGGTGAGTAAAAATTTGGGGTGTTTACAGATGCCCCTCTTTGCTACTAAGCCGGCTCGTGGCTGAGCTTAGTGGCAAAGAAAAACACACCAAATTTGGGCTATATAAAAAAAATGCCCCAGTTAGAAGGATCTGACTGAGTATGAAGAAATTAGCCCGAGGAAGATGGTAGATATAAAATGGAGAATAAAAAGAAAATAGATTTGCTCTGATGAGAGTGAAGTTCAGGTTTTTGCCCTTTAACCTGGATGGGACAGAAAATGCTTCGTATGGAATGAAGCTCAGGTTTGACCCTTAACCTGATCGGGGAATGAGAATATCTCATGGAAATGAGACTCAGGTTTGTACCCTTAACCTGATCGGGTGGAAAATGAAATACCTCATCAAAGGAGGCTCAGGTTTGTACCCTTATCCTGATTGGGCAAAAAATGGAATAGAATCCTTAAAAGAAGAGACCGTGATGGAACCTTCGGATTTTGCACAATAAATCTGACAAGGGTTTTGCAAAAGGAAGGAAAATGGAGTCCCTAAAGCTGGAAAAGGGGTTGATTTTGGGCGTCTCATTGCTAAGACTAAATAGCTTTTGAAATTACCTTTTGCGAGAAAATGATTGGTGGTTTGACCTTGAACCAAAATTGGACTGTCTATGGTTGGACAGTGGGGACACAGGGAAGTGTGTGAATCTGAGCGCTCATGCTCTCAAAGAAGAGAAGGAATCAAGTCCTTAAGATGGATTTAAAATTGGTGTCTGGATGTATCAAAGATGGACATCAAGCTCTTACTTCATGTCAGAATAGCTAGAAAATATTGTCAAAATGTTGAGAATTTTGTTGTTGATTCAAAGTATTTGAAAATGATGCACATTGTTGCAAAATATTTCTTCTTTTCTACCTGAAGCATTATCTCCAAACAAGATTAACTTCATAGAATCGAGATTTGGAATCCCAATTACTTGCGATTGACCTTCTTCAAGGAAGCTATCAAATTCCTTGATATGACCAAGAAAAAGAATTTGATATTATGAAAGCAATTGATGAAAGAGTATTGATAATAGAATTTCACAAATTTAAAGAGGATTCTTTATAGATTTGGCAGTTTGACATCCTGAGTGCTTCTCTCATGATAATCTTTCTGCACTCTTTTGGCTCTTTTAGGCTTCGAGAGAGTTTATTACATCATCCTTTATTTTGGAGATGTCCTGACTTTTTTCTCTTTCTTTTTCCTTTCTTGCTCTCTTTTGGAAGGGTACGTCACAAACTCCTTCAACTTGGAGATGTTCCGATCCTTCTTTGCTCCAGGGTTATCTTGATAAGATTGGCTCATTGGTTGGAGATTTTTGGATGATAGCTGAAATTAAATATCTTTTGGAGATTGTCGGGAGATTCATCGCATCTGCCTTCATCTTGACAGTGCTTTGGACTTTCTCTGGAAGGATCCGTCACAAACTTCGTCATCTTGGAGATGTTTCAAATCTTTTTTGGCCCTAGGGGTCTACTCGCTTAATTCGTCTTCATCTTGACGACAATTGAGAGATCCCTTTTTCGGATATTTAAGTGCAGCTTAGGTGATTTTGAGGAGATAGGGCATGGGTAAATTCTCTATTTTTCTAGCGCTCAAGATATTTCTACTGCCTCGTCTTTACAAGAATAGTCTTTAAAAGTGTGTCATTGACTGCGATCAATAACAATCATCTACGGCTTTTCCATAACATTGAATTTTCTTTGCTGGCCATATCAAGGACTTATCCTTTCTCATTTTGGTTGGTCAATGGAAAGAATTCGGATTTTGGAATCCCTCTTCGCAAAAGCTTCACTCTTTTGGAAGTAATACTGAAGGTAAACTGAGGTAAAGATTTATGCAATAAAGATTCTGAAATCAACAAATAATTTGATTGGCAAATTGACAACATGTTTTTGAAATCCTTGGTGAAAGAGAGCATTTGAGGTCCGACTCAACACATCCGTGACGAAAATTCTCCTCTCTTTTTCCCCCAAAAGAGAGACTTAGCCTTAGCCCTTACCTGAATGGGAAATGGAAAATACTCCTCTCTTCCCTGAAGAGGAGTTGTTTGCAAAAATGAACTTTCGAAGAGAAATTAAGCTTTCGTCAAAGTTCCCTAATATTAGGCTTCTCTTATGGAAAGGGAAGCGATAATAATGAGGTCGGAAAATTGGGTCATGAATGAACGAGTCCATCACACTCTCTCTGAAAAGAGGGTCCTATATGACGAAAATGGCCTAGTATGAAAATTGGGGGGCCACAAGAAAAGCGAGTCTCCGTCGAGCCTCTCCCTTTAAAAGGTTTCCTTGTGTGAATTTGGAAATTGTTTTGCAAACGGTTCACAAAGACACGATTCTCTTCAAACTCTCCCTAAAAAGGGGCTAAGTGAACGAATTGGATAGCATGCTAAAAGAACGAGCTCCCTCGAACTCTCCCTAAAATGGGTCTCTCGCAAGAGAAAATGATTGAAATTGGATATTGAGATTGATTGACCCAAAGGTCGAAATTGGAAATTGGAAATTGGAAAATTGATTGTTTGGAAATTGGATGACCCGGAGGTCTAAATTGGATGACCTAACGGTCAAAATTGGGAATTGGTTGACCGAAAGGTCGAAATTGAGAATTGAGTGACCCAAAGGTCGTAATTGAGAATGGAGTGACCCGAAGGTCGAAATTGGAAATTGAATTTGAAAAATTGGTGGGCAAAATATCAAATTTGAGAAATTGACTGACCCTGAGGATCAAAATGACTTGGATCAACAAAGGAGAATGATGAGTTCGAGTCAGAGCTCGAATAAAAATACAGAGATCATGAGTCGGAACTCGGACCGATAAAAGAGAACGAAGAGCTTGGGTCAGAGCTCAAAATAGGGTAAAGAGATCACTAGTAGGAACTCGGATCAACAAAGGAATGAAGAGCTCGGTTCAGAGCTCGAATAAGGTAAAGAGATCACGAGTCGGAACTCGGATCAACAAAGGAAAATAATTTGAAGGAAAAACCCAAGTTGGAACTCGGTTTTTCAAAAGGAAAAATAATTTGAAGGGAAACTCGAGTCGGAACTCGGTTTTTAAAGAAAATAATTTGAAACAAATCCGAGTCGGAACTTGGATCTTCAAAGGAAGATAATTTGAATAAAAACCCGAGTCAAAACTCGGTTTTCAAAGACCGACTTAAAAGTTGGATTTTGAAAATGTACCTGTTTGAGCACTGGATTTTGAAATAATACCAGTTCTAGCGTTGGGTTTTGATTCAGTATTGGTGATTATCTTTCAACTTTGCATCATTAGAAATTATGATGAGACTGTTTGTTGAAATCCCAATACTGACCAGATTGTTGTTAATGCAGTTGAATGCAAATGAATGTGAATTGATGCACATGCATGCACAAGTGTGTAAAATGAGAGATTTGCTTATCCTGCCTGCATACAAAACAAAATTTTAAAAATGCCCCAGTGTAACTGGGAAAGAAAGTTTGATCATTATTTGAAGAAAATAGGAAGATTACAAAGGAAGAATAGAGGCTTCAAGTATAGAACTTTTTCAAGTGTCGAGCATTAATGGGATCTGGTAATTCCACCCCATCGGCGTTGATGAGCCGATATGAGTTGCGGGGTAATGCTTCTTTGACAACATAGGGACCTTCCCAATTTGGCGACCATTTGCCGCCAGGATGATGCTTGAGATAAGCTGTGGATCGAAGCACTAAATCATTGACTTTGAATCTCCTTTCGATAACAAACTTCGTGTACTGCTTGGCTACTCTCTGGCGATAGGATTGGGCATGCTCTGCTGCTTTTAGCCTTCTCTCATCGAGCAAGTCTAGCTATACCAGTCGCTGCTACTGGTATTGATCAAGAGGTAATTCTAGAAGCGATGCGAATTTCAAAGCGAGCTTCTGAACATGTAGCGGCAATACTATTGTTTCATAGACCAATTCTGATAGAGTAGCATTCGTGGGAGTGCGAATAGTGGTCTGGTAGGCCCATAGTGCATCGTGGATCTTCTCATGCTAGTCACAGCCTGTTTCTACAGTTCGCTCCAAGATACGAATTAAAATTTTGTTGGTAGCTTCTGCCTGACCATTCCCTTGAGGATAATAGGGAGCGGAAAAATGATGATAGATCTTGAACTTTGAGCCGAATGTCATCATCTTTTCATTCTTAAAATGACTACCATTATCTGACACGATGTCATGCGGGATGCCAAATCGGCAAAGGATGCTCTTGTGAATAAAAGAGACCATGTGTCGGCCTTCTACTGTGCGAAGAGTGATAGCCTCTACCCACTTGGTGAAATATTCTGTTGCGGCAAGGAAATATTTGTGGCCATTTGAAGCAGAAGGAGTGATGGGACCTACGACATCGAAGGCCCACATAGAGAACGGCCATGGAGAAACAACAGATTGCAAATATGTTGCTGGAGCATGAATAGAAGGTGCGTGTATCTGACATTGAACACACTTCTTCACAAAATAGTAACAGTCTTGCTGCATAGTCTTCCAATAGTAACCTGCTCTGACGATCTGCTTGACAAGGGTTTGGTAGCCGACGTGACCACCATAAATGCCTTCGTGTGCTTCTCGCACGACTTCTTTGGCTTCGTCTTCATCTAAACATCTGGAATATTCTGAACTCAATCCACGACGATAGATGACATTTGCCAAAATGAAGTATCGAGTAGACATACGCTGGATTGCTCGCTGCTCTTTCTTCGAGAGTTCTGGGGGAAATTCCCCGGTTTCTATGAAATTCTTGATGTTGTAATACCAAGGCTTCTTCTTTTGCTCAATCTGGTTTACATGTTCTATTGGAAGGAAGGCAGGTTGGTCAAGTCTGCCAATTTCAAAAGAGCGACAAGATTCTCCATTTTTGAATGCCATAATGGAGCCTAAACTGGCTAGACTATCGGCCACTTGATTGAAATCTCTCTTGATATGGAAGAGCTGAAATTCTTCGAACTAGCTAACAAGAGCTGACATGATTTTCTAATAAGGAAATAACTTTTGATCCTTCACTTGCCATTCGGCTCGGACTTGATTGACGACGAGTAATGAGTCACCGTAGGCATGCACTCTCTTGACATTGAAGTCCAGTAGAATTTTTAGACCTTGAATCAGGGCTTCATACTCAACCATATTATGGGTACATTGGAAATCTAATTTGAGAGAGATTGGAATGATCTCTTTCTCTGGAGTGATTATAAAGATTCTGATGCCTATTCCGGCCATATTTTTGGAACCGTCGAAAAATAAATTCCAGATTGGAGATTGTTGGATATTGCAGATTTGCTCATCTGGGAAGTCATCTTCGGCTTTCACCTCTTCTGCCAGAGGAAAATCTGCCAATTGATCAGCAATTGCCTGACCTTTGATTGATTGCTGCGAGACATATTCTAAGTCATACTGCATCAGTAAGACTTGCCATTTGGCGACTCGTCCGCTGAGGTCAAAATGGCTTGAGCAAGCTGGTGCATCTGTAGTTCAACTTATCCAAATGGTCATTTATGCAATCATCACTTCGGCTATGCTAATAACAACATTGGTGTCACCATGGACCATACCAATTCTCAAACAAAGGACTTACTAGGGATGCTGTTTCTCATTCATCCTACATTGCTTTGTTAGATTTGTCTGCTCAGTTTCATTATGCTACAACCAAAGGTTATTCCTATTCCATTGGGTGCACATATGTAATCTATTATTGCCTTCTACAGCTATTACTTCAGTAATCAGAAAATTTTGCACCCACCTGTAGTTTTATCATATCTAGTTTAAGCTCCCAGTCCAAAAGGTAAAATGGGTTAATTTGTGCATAGTACTTCAAGTTATAATATCTAGTTTACGGTAATTACTCCTTCTAGTATCCTGTATCGTGCATTTGTGTAACATTTTACATTGTATTTAACTAGTTTAGTCCATCTGTGTTTGTAGGTTTGGAGTTCAGCTTCATTTAGCATATCGCCAATACTTGTGAGCATTAAAAGGAAGCAGTGGCAACGGCTGGTGAGGGCACCCATGATGTCCCTGCAAGGAAGGCCACAGATATTAAAATTGTGCTGAGGATGTGATGCTGGCTGGTTTTCATCTTGATCCTCGCGATAACCTTGAGGTGGAAAAAGAGACTTGGCCAGAAGCCCCCGGCGAGTTGAAGATCAAGCCCTGTTTGCAGCCTCCTAAGACCGCTCCAATCGTAGGTAATGATAATCAGTGTTATGTCAATTTCGATTCCTACAGATGATGCTTTACTGTTGAATGTATCATTCCTGGAAAAGTCAGGACTCTGTGCAATCGGCATCATGTTGGAATTTATCAGGTACCACAATTGGATTCCTCTATTTAAATCTGAATGGGTGTTGTTTATATCTTTGGAATTTCTTCTTAAATCGAAATCAGCTCAATTGTATAGCTCATATGGGTTCGGAATTCAGTTGTAGGATTTTCTTAATCTCATCATTTTGATTTTGGAATATGTTCGATTTATCATGTTTTCATAGTGCTCCTTTTGTTTATGACAGTTTGATTCTCGCCTGTTTAATTGTCTAATAGATCTGTCGGGCGGAACCAAATCTGTAATAGTTCATGACAGGGTTCCCCTTTATGTATTTCAATATGGTAAAAACCAAGCCATTAATACATTCTAGTGGGTCGGTTGTTTAGCAGAATATTCACCTGACCCTCATGTATTTCCTGACAATGATTTCATGCATTATATGAATTCTGGTTCAGTCCCAGGATCACCAGATGAGCCTGTTATAGGAATAAGAAGCCTGAGATATGCTTCTGTGGCTATCGGAATATTGGAAAATACAATTCAAAATGCCAATCAGGATGCGTATCTAGATAGCATTTCAAATTTCATGTCTGTGTTGATAAAAATAATTGGAGAGCACTATAGTTTACTTGTTTCGCTTTGGTATGAGGCTGATATGAATCGGGATATGATGAACAAATAACCTTCATCACATCAGATGAGGCGTTATTTGATCAAGTTGTTCAGAAATCCATCTCATCATCACACTTGTAGCATCTTCCCTTCGTGGCATCTTGCCAGAGGCATAATGAGCATTTGCCGCACCTGTTGAAACTTGAGCTGCCACTGCACCCTGTTAGCATTCAGTAAAAATTTGCTCTGCAAACGTACTTTGTTAACACTTGCTGAAAGCTGCCCCTCAAAGGTATGTTGTTCACTGACTATAAAACCAAAAATGCATCATTTGCTACAATTCACATAGCACCCACTGTTGTACCTTCCTATTGCATCTACCAGATTGTCTCACGTCTACCTACAATATTCACCACAAGCACTACTCCTTGGAGCATTACATTCCATCACACTTACACTTTCACACTCACTGTAATTCACCATTCCTATTCCCTGTGCACACATATCCCTTGTATATCATTTTAGTGCATGCTAGTTAAACATCAGTTCCCTGGTATATGCACACATATTACTTTTCTCACCTGCTGCATGTCATTCCCTTTGTATATATCCATTTCCCATGATTTTGTCACGCATCCCTTCATATACTTACAGTTATGCCTTGCACTGCCTTGGTCTCCTACATAAATATAGTAATAACCATTGCATTGCCATGGTCTCTCATGTTATGACCACAGCCCCTTAGCTCATCTCCTCTCTCATGCCATATATATATGTATATATATATATGTATATATACACCTATAATATATGACATATGCATGCGTATCTATATACATGTATAAGCATACATATCATTCCCTCTATCTTTCCATCATTCATATGAATATTTTGTAGATATCCACATGGTATAAGCCATTTCTCTTCTATTTTCCATGCTAACCAAGTGTTTTGCAGGGAATATGTGGAAGAGATCATTATTTGGAGTTGTAAATTCCATTTCATGTATTGTAATAATTAGATCTTAAATGAGAAATTACATTTCCTGTCTTAGGTAGAATGAATGAGCCTTATAAAATCACAAATTGCCTGTTTTCATGCATCTTTTCCTTTATTTCTCAAATTCTCACAAAAGGTGAAACACGAATGGCACGTGCACCATTTCGTAAGAGGTAATTGATCCTAAGTCGATGATCCACATCAATGGCCATAGTCAGGGTGTGGACAAAACTTAGGATTTTTATCTTTTACGAAATAAACACTGGATCCACACTGGATCCGTTTTCAAAATTCATCAATATTTTTCCTTAAATATTTTCTTCTTTTATCAGAATTTAACTTAAAATTAATTCAAAATATATACCAATGGCCATAGTCAGGGTATATTGAGAGTTAATTTCATTTTAAATTCTATAAAAGCACCAAATGTGTTTCATTCTTCACCTGAATTAAAATGTAGATTATTATATAATACACTCAATGACCATAGTCAAGGATGTATTATATCTTCAATCTTGTTTTAATTCATTTAAAGAATGGAATAGCTTTTTCAAAAAAAATCAATTTCAAACTCTTTAAATTCATTCATCATTTAGGATAGAACTGCATCATATTTTCAAAATTCCTTTTTCAAAACTCCAAGTGATGTAAATGTCTTCCTCAATCTATCTTCAATTCCCATAAAATCCAATTCATCCTTTCATTTTCAAATTCAACTTCATTTTCAAATCTCAAAGTTCAATTTAACTTTGAGATTTCAAAGTCATTTTTTATATTCAAATTCAAATCAGATTTCAAAGTTCAAATTTGACTTTGAAATTCCCAATTCATTTTATATTCAAAACTCCAATCAAACTCAAAGTTCAATTTAAACTTTGAAATTCTTGATTCCTCTTCTAAATTCCAAATTCAAGCCCCAAAATTCAAAGTTCAATTTGACTTTGAAATTCATTTGTATATTCCAAATTCTAAATTTCATTTTTCAAGTTCAATTTAAACTTGAAAGTTCCTGATTCATCTTCTGAATTTAACTCCAAATCCATTTAGGATCCAGAATCCAATTCATCTTGGGTCTCAGATTCAGATCCAAAATTCCATTTAGGATCCAGAACCCAGTTCTACTCTGGATCTCATGATTTCAGATCTAATTCCACTTTTGGATCTCAGACTTCAGATCCAATTTCCTTATAGGATCCAGAATCCAATTCTACATTAGATCTCAGACTTCAGATCCAAATCCATCTTAGGATCTAGAATCCAGTTCCACTTTTGGATCTCAGACTTCAGATCCAAAATCCATCTTAGGATCCAGAGTCCAACTCTACATCGGATCTCAGACTTCAGATCCAATTCCTCTTTAGGATCCAAACTCCAATTCTACATTGGATCTCAGACTTCAGATCCAAAATCCATCTTAGGATCCAGAATCCAACTCTACATCGGATCTCAGACTTCAGATCTAAATCCATCTTAAGATCCAAACTTCGGATTTGAATTCCAGATTTCAAATCAAATTTTATTCTCAAATCCAACTTTCAAATCCAATTTCAGTTCATTTCCAGATCCCTTTACAAATCATGTCTAGATTTCTTAAATTCATTTCTATACCATTTGGATTTCTCCGATCTATTCCAAACTTAAAATCTTAAATTCAATTCTACTTTCAATCTTATCTCTTTTCCTAAATCCAAGTTTAAAGTCCATCTTCTAAAAAACCTTGAAAATTTCCTTTCCTTCCCCTTTATCTCAGCTTTAAATTATTCTCTTTCCAAAGTCAAGATTTATTCTTTCAACTCTAAAGACTTAGAACTTCTCTGATCTATCTCAAGTTCTAAAGTTAGATTCAATCATTTCTTCACTTCTTTATCAAGTTCATCTCAGAATACTTAGAAATTTTCAAAACATCTTTCAAAAGGAGCATACATTCTTGCATTGCACAAGCATGATTCTTTGTGCATTTAGAGTTAGAATAAATTCTTAGATTATATTTAGGCAAAGCAAAAGGTATAGATTCGATCCTTGGTTCGATTACCCCTGGTAAAGGCGCCAGGAACGGTCGAACCTCGTACCGACGAGTGAATCCCGTCTCTCCATTTTTCCCGCAAATTTTCAAAACGGATGCGAGTTAAATTTCTAAATATTTTCAAATCAAGGTCAAGTGAGACCGCGCAAAAGAGTTCCTCTCCTCTTCTCTTTCTTTCTCTTCTTTTCTCTTCTCTTTCTTTCTCTTCTTTTTTCTTCTCTCTTTTCTCTTTCTTTTATTTTCACTCCCTTCAAAAAGGAGGAAAATAGAGGTTAGAAAAGGAAAAGAGAAGGAAGAGAGAGAAACCAACAAGAGGATAGGAAAATTTTTGCGATGATCACATACCCTTATCCTGATTGGGCGGAAAATGAAGGGATTCTCAAAAGAAGAACCCATGATGGAACCTTCGGATTTCCGCACAATGAATCCGATAGGGGTTTTGCAAAAGGATGAAATTGGGGTCCCTAAAGCTTGAAAAGGGGTTTGATTTTGGGCGCCTCATTGCTGAGACTAAATAACTTTTGAAATTGATGACCTTTTGCGAGAAAATGATTGGTGGCTTAACCTCAAGCCGAAATTGGACTGTCTATGGTGGGACAGTGGGGACACAGGGAAGTGTGCGAATCTGAGAGCCCATGCGCTCAGATTATACCAACAGAAGGGAGGGAACCTTGAAAACTCCCGTTATCAAGTCCTTAAAAGGGATAACAACTGATGCCAGGATGCGCCAAAGATGAACCTCAATCTCTCGCTTCACGCCAGAATGACTAGAAAATATTGTCAAAATGTTGAAAATTGTTGTTGATTCAAAATAATTGAAAATGATGTACATTGTTTTGAAAATATTCCCTCTTTTCTACCTAAAGTATTATCTTCGATTGGGCTTAACTCCGTAAAATCAGGATTCGAATTCAAATTGCTTGCAATTGACTTTCTTTCAAGGAAGCTATCAATTTCCTTGATATGAACAGAAAAGAAGATATTCTTGATATTGTGAAAGCAATTGGTGAAAGAATATTGATAATAGAATTTCACAAAATTTAAAGAAGATTCTTGGTAGATTTGGCAGTCTGATATCCTGGGATTCTTTCTCATAATGATCTTTCTGCATTTTTTTTTGGCAGAATTAGAGCTCTTTTGGGTTTTTGGGGATTACATCATCCTTCATTTTGGAGATATCCTGACTTTTCTCTCTCTCTTTTTTTTGGAAGGGTGTGTCACAAACTCCTTCATCTCAGAGATGCTTCGATCCTTTTTTTTCTCTCAGGGATTATATTGACGGTTATTGGCTCATTGGTTGGAAATCTCTTGATGATAGCAGAAATTAAATATTCTTTAAGGTTTGTCGGGAGGCTCATCGCAGTCGCCTTCATCTTGACGGTGCTCTGAACTTTCTCTGGAAGGATCCGTCACAAACTCCTTCATCTTGGAGATGATCCAAATCTTCTTTGGCCCCGGGGGTCTACTCGCTTAATTCACCTTCATCTTGACGACAATTGAGAGATCCTCTTTTGCAGATATTTAATTGCAGCTTAGGTGATTGAGGAGATATAGGGATTTAATGGATTTTTCTGTATCACCCAGGATATTTCGACTGCTTATTTTCCAAGAATGATCTTTAAAAATGTGCCATTGACTGCGATCAATACCGATCACTTATGGCTTTGCAACAACATTGAATTTCCTTTGTTGGCCATATCGAGGATTTATTCTTCATCCTTTTGGTCGGCCAATAGAAAGATTCTGAATTTTAAATCCTTTTCCGCGAAAGCTTTGTCTTTTCGGAAGTAATACTGAAGGTATTTTGAGGTAATGTTTTGTGCAATAAAGATTTTTTGAAATCAACAAGTATTTAATGACAAATTGGCAAAATGTTCTTGAAATCCTTCGTGGAAGCGAGCATTTGAAGCACAACGCAATGCATCTATGACAAAAATTTTCTTCTCCTTTCCCCAAAGGAGAAGATTCAGAAATTATAAATAGAAATTACTCCTCTCTTCCCTGAAGAGGAGGTGATTGCAAAACGAACTTTCGAAGAGAAATTAAGCTTTCGTCAAAACTTCCTAACATTAGGCTTCTCTTATGGAAAGGGGGCCGGTAATGGTGAGGTCGGTGAATTGGTCATGAAAGAACGAGTCCATCACACTCTCCTTAAAAAGAGGGTCCTTCATGATGAAATGGCCTAGTATGAAATTGTGGTCACAAGGAAAGTGAACTTCTGTCGAAGCTCTCCCTAAACTAAGGGTTCTTTGTATGAAATTGAAAATTTGTTTTGCAAACGGTTCACATAGACACGAGTCCCTTCAAACTCTCCCTGAAAAGGGGCTAGGTGAACAAAGGATAGCATGCGAAAAGAACGATCTCCCTTGAATTCTCCCTATAAAAAGGGTCTCTCGCAAGAGAAGATGATTGAAATTGGTATTGAGTGACCAAAAGGTCGAAATTGGAATTTGGAAAATTTGAAATTTTGAAATTTGAAATTTGATATTTGAAATTGGAAAATTGGAATTTGAAATTTGGAATTTGGAATTTGGAATTTGGAATTTGGAATTTGGAAATTGAAAATTGAAAATTGAAAATTGAAAATTGAAAATTGAAAATTGATTGACCCGAAGGTCGAAATTGGAATTGCAAAGGTCGAAATTGAAATTGGTTGACTCAGAGGTCGAAATTAAAAATTTGGAATTTAAAAATTGGAAATTGGGAAATTGATTGACTCGAAGATCAAAATTGGAAATTTGGAAATTGATTGACCTGAAGGTAGAAATTGGAATCTTGGAAATTGGGTGGCCTGAGGGCCGAAATTGGTAATTGGATGGCCCGAAGGCCGAAATTGGAAATTGGATGGCCCAAGGGCCGAAACTGGTAATTGGAATTTGAACTTTGATGAATGATCAACACAAAGACTGAACCCGAGAGGTTGAGTGATACGACCAACCTGGGAGACACTAACCACGAGTGCTCAACTTTGAAAGAACACCAGCATGAATATCGGGTTTTGAAAATATGTCAACATAGACATTGGATTTTAAAAATATATCAATTCGAGCAGAGGATTTTTTTTTTTTAAAATGTACCAGTTCGAGCACTGGATTTTGAAAATGTACCAGTTCGAGCACTGAATTTTGAAAACATACCTTGTTTTTAAATTGAAATTTGAATTTTTGAAAGAGACCTATGCTCTTAAAATATTTGGGAATTGTAACGAGAATGATTGTCGGGGTCTCAGGATTATCCCTTATTTTGAATGGGTAGCGAACTTGATGCAAATGCATGCCAATGAATGCAGATGTATGCAAATATGAAAATGATATAAATGAATGCACATGCGTGCAAAATGAGAGATTTGTTTATCCTGCCTGCGTACAGGGTATTTGTAGATAAAGGCAAAGTTTTAAAAATGCCCCAGTATAACTGAGAAAGGAGAATTTAACCATTATTGAACAAAATTTGGAGGAATTACAAAGAATAAGACATGATTTAAGTATAGAATTTTTTCAAATGCCGAGCATTGATGAGATCTGGTAATTCCACTCTGTCGGCATTGATGAGCCGATATGAATTACGAGGTAGTGCCTCTTTGACAACATAGGGACCTTCTCAATTTGGTGACCACTTTCCACCTAAGCGGTGCTTGAGATAAGCCGTTGATCTGAGCACTAGATCATTGACTCGAAATTTCCTTTCAATGACGGATTTTGCATATTGTCTGGCTATCCTCTGACGATATGATTGAGCGTGCTCTGTTGCTCTGAGTCTTCTTTCATCTAGCAAATCAAGTTGTATTAGTCGTTGTTGCTGATATTGATCAAGAGGTAATTCCAGAAGTGATGTAAATTTCAAAACAGGTTTTTGGACATGTAGAGGCAGTACTACTTCAGTTCCGTAAACAAGTTCTGACGGAGTAGCATTGGTCAGAGTTCGAATGGTGGTTCTATACGCCCACAACGCATAATGAATCTTTTCATGCCAGTCACGGCCTGATTCCAAAGTTCGCTCCAAGATTCGAATCAAAATCTTATTGGTGGCCTCTGCTTGGTCATTCCCTTGAGGATAATAAGGAGCAGAGAAATAATGATGGATTTTGAACTTCAAACAAAAAGTCCTCATTCTCTCATTCTTGAAATGACTGCCATTATCTGACACAATATCATGCGGTATGCCAAACGACATAGGATATTCTTGTGGATGAATGAGACCACATGTCGACCTTCTACTGTGCGTAGGGTGACTGTTTTTACCCATTTAGTAAAATATTATATTGCAGCAAGAAAATATTTGTGGCCATTTGAAGCAGACGGAGTGATGGGGCCTACAACATCAAAAGCCTACATAGAAAATGGCCATGGCGAGACTACAGATTGTAAATATGTCGTTGGCGTATGAATGGAAGGTGCATGCATCTGACATTGAACGCACTTCTTCACAAAACGATAACAATCTTGTTGCATAGTTCTCCAATAATATCCTGCTCGAATGATTTGTTTGACGAGAGTTTGGTAGCCAACATGACCACCGCAGATACTTTCATGTGCTTCTTGCACAACTTCTTTGGCTTCTTCTTCGTCCAAACATCTAGAATATTTAGAGTTCAATCCACGACGATAAAGAACGTCAACAAAAATAAAATATCGAGCAGACATGCGCTGAATTGCTCGCTGCTCTTTCTTTGAGAGCTTTGGAGGAAATTCGCCAGTTTCAATGAAATTTTTAATATCATGATACCAAGGTTTTTTCTTTTGCATAGCCTGATTTATCTGCTCTACTGGGATGAAAGCAGGTTGATCAAGTCTGCCAATTTCAAAGGAGCGACAAGATTCTCCGCTCTTGAAAGACATGATGGATCCCAGATTGGCTAAACTGTCTGCAACTTGATTGAAGTCTCTCTTGATATGGAAAAGTTGGAATTCTTCGAATTTGTTGGCAAGAGCTGAGACAATCTTCTGATAAGGAAGTAATTTCTGATCCTTCACTTTCCATTCGGCTAGGACTTGATTGACGACGAGTAAAGAGTCGCCATAAGCATGCACTCTTCTGACATTGAAGTCTTGTAGAATTTTCAGACCTTGTATCAAAGCTTCATACTCGGCCATATTGTGAGTGCACGGAAAATCCAGTTTGAGAGAAAAGGGGATCATCTCCTTCTCAGGTGTGATCAACAGAATCCCAATTCCTATGCCTGCCATATTCTTAGAATCGTCGAAGAATAAATTCCAAATTGGGGGATTGTTGGATATTGTAGATCCGCTCATCGGGGAAATCATCCTCGGCTTTAATATCCTCTGCTAGAGGGAAATCTGCCAATTGATCTGCAATTGCTTGGCCTTTGATAGATTGTTGAGAGACATATTCCAAATCGTATTGCATCAATAGGACTTGCCATTTGGCAATCCGTCCGCTAAGAAAGGGTTGTTCAAGAATGTACTTGAGAGGATTCAATTTGGATAGAATCTTGACTTCAGATGCCAGCAGATAGTATCTCAATTTCTGACACATCCAGACCAGAGCTAGGCATGTCTTCTCTATCTGAGAGTATTTCTTCTCATAATCAATGAAGGTTTTGCTCACATAGTAAATGGCATGCTCAATCAGATTGGCTTCTTCGTATTGTGCCAAGAATCCGTCACAAGCAACTTGATTAACTGAAATGTATAGCAGTAGGGGTTTCCCCAATTCTGGCGGCTTTAACACAAGAGGATTAAGCAAATATTTCTTGATGCGTTCGAACGATTGTTGACACTCTGGTCCCCATTCGAACTTCACTCATTTTCTGAGCAAATGATTGAAAGGCTCACATCTCATGGCCAAGTTGGATATGAATCGCCGGATCGATTGCATACGTCTCTGGAGGCTACGCAATTCTTTGAGATTAGTCAAGGGCGGCATGTCAATGATAGCTTTGGCCTTAGCGGGATCCACTTCTATCCCCTTTTTGTTGACTAGAAAGCCCAACAGCTTGCCTGATTCGACTCCAAAAACATATTTTTGTGGATTGAGTCTTAGCTTGTAAAGAATGAGTCGCTTGAAAACTTGATTGAGAACTTCGATGTGATCTTCCTCTTCTTTGGACTTTACCAGAATATCATCAACATATGCATCCATGATTTTGTGCATCTGATCATGAAAGATGACGGCCATAGCACGTTGATAAGTGGCTCCAGCATTCTTAAGCCCAAATGGCATGACTGTATAACAAAAAGTGCCCCAAGGAGTAATGAAAGACGTCTTGGACTGATCACGAGTGACCAACTTAATCTAATTATATCTGAAATATCCATCCATAAAAGAGAACATAGCGTGACCCGCTGTGCTATCAATCAAAAGATCAATATTAGGAAGTGGATAATCATCCTTAGGAGTCGCTTTATTGAGATATCTGAAGTCGATGCAAATTCAAACTTTACCATTTTTCTTGGGAACAGTGACAATATTTGCTAGCCAATCTGGATAGTCAATGGTCCGAATGAACCCTGCTTTGAGTAGGTCTTCTAGACCTTCCTTAACTTGTTGTTCCACTCGAGGATCCATCTTTCTCAATTTTTGCTTAACCGGCTTGACATCTGGTTTTAGGATGAGACGATGCTTAACCAATTTGGTATCTAGACCTGGCATGTCCTCATACGTCCACGCGAACACTTCTTCATATTGCTTGAGAAAATGGGTGAGTCTTTCTTTCTCTTCCGGACTCAAACTGCTGCCAATCTTGAGAATTTTAGGATCGTCTTCTGATCCAATATTGATATCCTCAGTCGGATCCTGAACTAAGGATGATGGCTCATCTTGTTTCTGAATTGCTGCAAATTCTGGTAATTCTTGAAGAGCTGAATCAAATTCTGCAGGTTCTTTTGTCTGCTTTGTAGTCTGACTACATTCTGCTCTTATTTTGACCTGATGAATCACTGCTGGCTTCGAAAAAACATCTGGATTAAGAACGAGCTTCTTGATAGATCGAGATGACATTCTGAAAATTGGAGAATAAATCGATTCAGGAAAATCGCCCATCATAAAACAAATTCATTTGTTGAGAAAATAATTTGGAATATAAAAGAGCAAAATAATGGCAAATTTTCAAAGATTTGATAATGAGAAGTAAAGAGACAAATGGCATCCAGATAGACAAAGGAAATTTGCAACTTTATTGAAAGATTGAATTGAGGACAATGATTAAAATGAAACGGGATATCATCCCAAATGTGAAAACAAAAGAATATAAATGAAAGACAAGCAGATTCCCTTAGTGCGTCCCTTTGACAAAGATAGTGCCCTTCTGAGATCTTCTGCCATTAAAGCCCAATCCGGCCCTCTAAGGATAGTGCGGAGGAATTACTGGCTCGAGACGACCATCTCCATTTTTTCCCAAGCCTTGAAAAGGCTGATAGCCATGCTTTACCAACAGATCAAATCCATTTTTGGCCTTCATGAATTGAGAGAACAGAGGATGATCTTTGAATGTGCTATAATTAATTCGTCCTCCAATCTTGAAAAATTGAGGGCCTCTCCATTGAGTCATGGCCACTGTATGCTCTGATTGTTCAGCCATTTGCAGTATTCCTGATTTTTCTTCAAAGCTTACCTTATCAATGCCCCTAATGCTAGGGATATCAGTAGTGAAAGTGGGCTTAGAAACCATGGGTTGTGCAAGCCTCTACTTCGGATCCTCGCCCGAGACTGTTGTGATCATTCCACCTTTTGACCACTTGACACACTGATGCAGAGTAGACGACATCGCGTTCGTGTTATGGATCCAAGGTCTTCCCAACAATAGATTATACGTTGGCGGCACATTGACCACATGAAAGAGGACAGAGTGGACTGAATAGTCAATGAAAATCTCCAAGAAAATTTTTTCTTTCGTTGTCTGACCATGATTATCGAATCCGTAGATGGTGATCGGGTCTGGGATATATTCCTCTTCTTTGATGCTCAAAGCTTTGGCTGTCATTTCTGGGCATATATTGAGGTTGCTGCCTCCATCTATCAGCACATGAGGAACAGTCATTCCTCTGGCTCGAATCACAACATACAAAGCGTTGTTGTGAAACACATGCGACTTGGAAAGATCTTCATCTGAGAAAGTGATCGGAGCATTTTTCATGGCCTGATTGACTATCTGGGCCATGTCTTCAGGAGTTATGCTCGGTTTCACTTTGATTTTCCGCAACAGATCATTCAACACCTGCTGGTGTTTGGTGGAAGCTTGAGCTAAGTCCAAAATTGAGACATTGGATAATGCAGTTATCGGCTTTGGTGCAGATGTCTCACTTTTCTCTGGGGCGGGCTTAATAAAGTGCTTGGAGAGCCATGGCATTCTTTTAGCCACCTCAGGAGATACCCCAGCGGGTTTATCAGATACTTTCATTTTACCAAAAGCTGCAATGAGATCCATTTTCTCAGCTTTGGACTGAGCCTACTGCAGTACAAGGACCTGATGTTGGATTTGCATATCCCTTTTAGAGCATGGCCTAATATGCTCCTGCGGCTGAAAAGGTTGTTCAAAGATGACTGTCGTAGAATGATGGGGAAAGGGTTTCTTTAGAATATCCATATTTTCATCTTCGGCACCCTCTACCAGAAGATTCTTGTCGATGAGATCCTGAATAATATTCTTGAGAACGAAGCAGTTCTCAGTACTGTACCCCACTGTTCTGTGAAATTTACAAAATTGGTCTTTGAATTTCCCCATGGGAACAGGGGGATCAGCCAACCTAGGCAGTTTGACCATCTCCTTGGTCAACATATACTCGAGCACAGTCTCGAGGGATTGGTCAAGTGGAGTGAATTTCCTGTCATAACTCCACCCTTCATGCTTTACTTTTTCTCGGGGCTTCGGTCCCTGTTCTAGTTGAAGTGGCTTATTGTATTGAGGCACTGACTTGCCTTTCTGATCGTTCTTATTGAAACTTCCTGCCCCATAACAGAAATCTTTGTTCTGCCCCTTACACTGGTTCCAATTATTATTTCTGACAGAATGAGTGAAGTGAGTCTTCTTCTTCTGCTCAGTTTGGCCGTTGTGTTTAGTGAAGGTGAAACCTTCATAGAAACCATTTTCCATACTCAACTCGAGTCATTTGGCTCACTCTGTCAGATCAATGAATGTCCTCGATGGTGCAGTAGAAATGAGACCTCTTAGAGGTTGTGAGAAGTTACTCAGAATTAGGGACAGAGCATGTCCCTCTGATATGGGGTCCTTCATCTTGTTGCAAGCTGACCTCCAATGGTGAATGAAATCTCGGGCCTTCTCATTTTCTCTCTGTTTGAGGCCACATAGGTGACTGAGGGTGGGAAGCGCCTCGGCATTGAAGAGGAATCGCTCGATGAACATGTTCACCACTTTGTCAAATTCTTTCAGCTCGATAGGATTGACATGTTCTGAATACCATTTTGCTGATGTTCCCTCCAGACTGCGAGGGAAACAAAGGAAAAGTGCCCGGTTGTCTCGCTTGAATTTGGAGCATTCAGCGAAGAACATGGCGAGATGAGCTTTAGAATCGCCAAAAACATCAAATTTGATAAACTTTCTGGGGAGATTCTTGAGATTGTCGTCCCCATCCAAACCATCATAGAAGTCTTTGCTGGTGAAGACTTTCTTGCCCTTGTCGCGGGCTTGCAGGTCTCGAAGCATTCTGACCACATCTTTGAACTGCGGCTGGTCAGAGTCATTGACGAACTGCTCTTTGAATTTGTGGGCTGATCCGTGCCCCTGAGTAGATTTGTGGAATGCCTGATGAGTCTCAAACTCTTCATCTGAATCCTCTGCTGATCCCTCTTTATCAGTTGTATCAATATTCTGGGTAGGCTTTTTAGATATCTTCGCGGCTTTCTTGACTGCCCGACCTTTTGTCTTTTGCTTTACCTGTATTTTCTCTGTACTCGCTTCAGCTTGCTCTGCCAGCATCTTGGTCATCATCTTCTTGAACATGGCATACATCTGAGGATCAATGTCATCCTCAATCTGCTGCCCTTGATTTTTGCCTGAACGCGGGGAATCCATCTCTTCGTCTGAAGTTGTTGAATACGCGATCCCCTCGACTGATGCAATTTTTTTTCTTGACCTTGTCTGAACCATTGAATGTCACGAATGCTCTCTGTAGGGCAAAATTGAGGGTTAGGCTTTCGAAAGAGATTTTGACTGGAAGAAAGATATTTGCTGAGAATTTTGGTAGACAATTAAAAGAATATCCCGTTACTAGGAATTGAGTCATCGCTGGGATTATGACAATTGTGTTGTCATTCCTTTGCAAAGAAAATAAACAACTGAAAATCATGCCTTGTTACCTAGGCGAGGTCGTCAAACCAAGAATTGAAGAATTTGCAAGATTTTTATTTATTAAAAGAAAAACATGATTGCATCAATAATAAACTTGGGAAAGAGGGGGCAGACAGACAATTTGCCACCACTCCTTATAACTGGCAGAGACACGAGGACCGGGAAAAAGTGAAAGAGTAAAAAAAGAGTCCCAGCCATATCTGGCAGAATGGTATGTTCCGGACCACTGTGCTGATGTAAGGTCGAACTCTGGCACGACTCCTGATAGCAGCCGCATCTCTATGTGCTTCTGTCTCTGAGAAAACTGTCGAACACACCGCTCCGGATGATAATAAGCACAAAAGAATGAACCAAGCAACTTGAATCTCTTGCCTTATGCATAGGTGTATCTAGGAGGTGATAATTCTCGATCAAAATAGTCCCACACCACTTCTTACTGCAGATAATCGATCATGAATCGGTACCGCGCAACTGGAAGAAGTTCCTTGCCATTGTATCTGAACGAACTAGCTTTGGTCGGTACATGTTGAAGGAACCAAGACTGAAGAGCAAAGTACATCCCTCGACTAAGATGGACTCTCCAAGTGTGAAGCGGGTCAGTCCTCTGTATAGAAAAGCAAGCGCGGCCATGGCTATCGAAAGACGGCTGGTCTGTCGACTTCCCCATCTCCTCAGAAGCTGAACTATTCTGACATCCACATAGTTTTGTCCGTCTGGAAAGAAAGCAAGTCCCACAGTGCACAAAACCATCGCATGCTGAATTCTCTCTCGAGCTGTTCTGGACAGCGAGCTGACTTCTGCAAATTCTCCATACTGTCGGTAGATCTAGATCAGGCTTACGTACTCATTCCTATTTTCTTCAATCAGTGGCCAAGACTTGCGCCCTGTCATGCGAGCTACGGCATCTTTGGGGTCCAGACCCTTGACATTGATCAGAAACTGCTGCTCTAACGGATCTCCAGGCTGACCGGTTGGCTCAGGCTGTCCCATAATCTCTTAAAATTCATCCATCAATAGTGTCATCTCGCCCCACGGGAACCAGAATGTGCAAGTGCGTGGATTCCACCGCTCTGCCAGTGCATGAATTAGATTGCCATTGACTGTCAACTTTCCCACTGCAGATGCCAATTCCAACCCGTAATCGCTTAAGTGGTCCGGAAACATACGAGAGAAGTTTTTGAACCAGACATAGTACCACTGGGGGAAGAAGGGTCCGATGCTAAGAGATCGATGCTCAGGAAGACTTTGTCGCACCTCGTAGGAGATGTGACCCTCCAGAAAAACAGAATCGAGCTGACTGGATGCCATTGGACTGAAAGACAAGAAGACTGGAATTAGACTTTGGAAAAATACAAGAATTTTGAAAATTGCAGGCAGGATAAAATAAAAGCTGGAAATTCGAAGTCCAGAGGAACGAAAGAATGGAAAATCTCCTGGAGTTTTGAAGGAAAGGTGGATAATTTGGAAAATCGTCCAGGGTTTTTTTTTAGAAAAGGGAGATATTTCACAAAAGATGGAAAATGAGGTATTTTGGAAATTTGTCTGGTATTTTGGAAAATTTGGAAAAATATGAGAAAATAAGACAAAAATGAATGCATTTAATCACAAACAATTATGCACATACAACAATCCCTAAGAAGCTGACTCTAAATGCATTGATTTTGAAAGAGCTTTAGGACCCTAATCCTGACTCTAGGCTCAGATCAACTGTGTCTAATCCAGTTATGCCGATATACTCGAGCCGAGGCTCGATGTACGTGGCATATAAATTCATCTCTGATTCTAGGCTTGTGTTTTTCCAACATCCTTGAGCGCCTGCCGATATACGTTGGACTATGGCCCTTGGTACGTTGCAGGGGGGCTTTAGCCCAAATAAGTGGCCCAGTTGTGAGGCTCTGTCCCGAACTATGGTTCTGTAAGAGAGCCCAGCAACGTGAAGACCGGGTAGACATAGGTGAGGTGGTTTTGAAATATGATCACATGCAGACAAACAGAGGGCTCTAAGTCCTAAAGAAATAGAATTTTGAAAATTTTTGAAGAAGCAAACATTGTTTTCATACAAGTCCTAGATTGAGGAGTGTTGTATTTCAGACCTAAGTCTATGTGAGCATGAATAATTTTCCTTAATATGGTTCTACCAAACCATGCCTAGTCTACATGCAATCCATGTCAACTGGGTTCAAGTCTAGGCTCCTAGGTTCACATGATATCAGAAATTAAAGCTGACATTCCATAGAACATAATTTTGATAATTGAGCTAAGTTAAAGCATATAATTGATCAGGCGAAGATAGGTCTCATCACGGTCGCCAAACCTGTTATCATCACAAATTTTCCCCTCCCTTGCAAGAGAGAAACAAATTTCGTGAGTCAAACTCGACCAAAGTTTTGAAATTGGTTTTGAAAATTACTCGCCTCCATTTTGAAAATTTGAGGGAAAATTCCATGGAATGGGATCCGCCTGTCGGTACGAGGTTCAACTATTCCTGGTGCCTTTACCAGGGGTAATTGAACCAAGGATCAATTACGTGCTTTAACTTGACTCAAATATCTAAATTATGCTCTATTTTTCCTAGAATGCACAAAGAATTAGGCTTGTGCTATGGAATTTTGAAAAATGCAAGTTTGAGAAAATATGATGTTTGCTTTGGAAAATTGAAATGCATTTGGAAAAGGATTGGAAAAGTGCTTGAAATTGGAGTTTCTGGGAAAATCATTGAATTTCATTGGAAATCAGAAATTTGCATTGGAAAGTGATTTCTCAGGAAAACTTAAAAATCTGAGAAAAATGGTTTTGAGATTGGAAACTTGGAAATGATTTTATGAGAAAATGGATTTGAGAAATGCTGGGAAAATCAGGAAATTCATTCGAAAAGGATTTCTGAAAAGGAAAATGAATTCTCAGGAAAACGGGAATTCTGAGAAGATGGATTTCTGAAAACTTGGGATTTTGAAATTTTAGAATTTTAAAGCATAGGAAAATCTTGATTTGAACTTGGGAAATGCTTTGAAATGTCAATTGAAAACTTAGGATTTTGAGAAAATCAGATCCTGAGAAAGACTTGGAAATTCTTGAGAAAACTGAATTTTTTGAAATTGGAAAATGAATTTGAAAACAATGCAATTTGAATAATATGAATAAATGAATATGAATTTGAAAAGGGAACTTCATTAAGGAATTGGGAAATCCTTTTAAAACTTTGAGAAATGCAGTGCATTTTTGAAGTTAGCCTAAGAGTGTAGGTTGAATGTGGCTAATATGAAGATCATAAATCTTGGTTTTCTTTGTATTCTGACTATGGCCATAAATACGAATCCCACCGAGTTTATAAAATCCATAAGAGCTTGTACACGTGCCATTCATGTAAACCATAGTGAATTTGAAATAATGTGCATGAATCATACATCACATATTGAAATTTGCATAAATTAAACTATATGCAATGCAACCCTATTCTAAGCAGAAAAGTAACTCTTATTCCAAATATTACATTGATTTTTACATTGAACTGAAATAAAAGAAATAAAAGCTAAATCTTCTTCTTAAATGTTCCTGCAAAACTAGAAAACAAGGTTAGCACAAAAATGTAGGTTTTTCTGAATTTATCCAAAAATATGGGAAATTATTGGATATTATTCAGATATAAACCCAATATCATACCCCCTTTGATATAAACATGATAAATAATGAATAAAGTTCGAAAATAAACTTGAAAATTCGAAATTGGGGTCAAAATGACCAAAATACCGATGACCTTGAAATCAAGGTTTTCTGAAAGAATTTTTGAATTTTTGGAAATTTGAAAATCAAATGAAATAAATCAAACATAATATGATGAAATATGATGATATGCATGAAAATTTATGGAACTAGAAATTGAAATTTCGAAATTTAGGTCAAAATGACCAAAATACCCCCGATAACAAGACTATGGCCTTGAAACCAGGGTTTTCTGAAATAAATTTTGCAAAATTGAAAAATATGAAATGCAAAGGAGATTGAAATTAACCCTAATATGATTCTACATGCTTATGTACATGATAAAAACCCTAAAATGGCAAAAATATCATAAAATATCAAATTTAACCTGATTTTCGCCTGATTTTCGCTTCTGAATTTAAAGATAAACTAACACATTGAGCAAATGAACTTGGAATTAAACCAAATTTGGCATGGACGCCTAAAATAACCCTAAAAACAGAATGGAGCTTGAAAATATAATTTTTTTGTATTTTTAAACATAGAAATTCAAATAAAAATCCTAAATTTTATGATTTTTGCCTAAAATGTTGATTCTAAAGGAGATTTAGGATATCAAACTTCCAAAAAAAATTCTCAAATTTTATGGGGTGACAGGGAACAGTAAGGAAAGGTTTTGTGCCTTTTACACTTTCTGGGTTTGACCTATGGTCGGAGTTGTGCCACTCCGGCAAGTCGGATCGAAATTCGGCGACTCTAGGATTTAGGGGAAACGGACAGGTTTCGGTAGAAAACATGGGAAAAATGGAAGACAGATGGAAAAAAAATTGAAATTGTGGGAAAATGTCTCTGACAAACAGAGGAAGATTTTATCTTTTGACACCATTGAAATTTGGGTTATGGTTTGGAAAAAGCTATACTGTTATCAGAGACCTAAATCTCTGAGATTTCTGGACATTGGAATCTGTTAGACAGAAAGGGAAAATCCAGGAAAAATAATGAAACAAATCAACAAATTCCCAAATTTTGGGAAATGACAGGAAATTATGTTAGGAACAACTTTTATGTTGAAAGTTTTTCAGAAAGGTTACAGATTGGATGGACTCGGTGCATTAGATTCTGTCTATACCCTGACGAAAGAAAATCGATAATTTCCCAGGGGTCTGAGAAATCCGATTTTTTTACAGAAGTCAAAACTGCTTGGAAAAACCCAAAAATTTCCAGATCATTAGTAGATTCAATCATTAATCCACTGTGATTTTTTGAGGGAAAATCGGATCGTCCATGGAGGCAATCTTGAAGGTTCTTGTCTGCTAAAACAGAATTCTAGAATTTCCATGGGGTTTCAAGACCCAATTTGGGTTTTGGATTTATTCAGTGGGGTTTCAAAATTCAAATCAGTCTGGGTTTTTGGTAGGGGATCACAGATAAACAAATCAAACTATCATAAAATTTTCAGGATTTTTAGAAGAGAATTAATACATGCAATAACTATTAGGCCTATGCGCATAAATTAAAACCTATGAACCTTGATTCAAAAGCTAATAAACTCTATATTACATGAATGAAGTAATAAAAAAAAATGATGCAGCCAATCTTAAATGTGATATTTAAACATGCAAACCACATGAGACATGAAAATAAAAAAAAATGATAGGGGCATGATTTATATTTAATATTGCATCTTAAAAGAAAAATTCAATCCATTGAATGAATGAATTCCCTCTCTTAAGTTGCATAAACATATAGGACGAAGATCTAGTTATCTCAGCCATTTAAACGTAAACAAACCACTTTCATGCTGCTGTAGATTCAACCTTTTTGGGCTGGTTTCTCATGATCATCTTCACGAAAGCCATGCTTGAAACGTCAATTTCTTTTTTTTTTTTAGGAGGGCGTCAAAGGTGATCATCATTCTAATGAAATTTAACACCAATGTTAAATCAAGAGAGAGAGATCTCACCTTGGGCTTTTGACGTTGCCAATGAACTACTGCAACACTAGTGAAAGAGGTCGAAGAAGAAGGCTTGTGGTTGGCTGATGGAAGCTTCAAAAGGGGTTGCTGCTATGCTGCCAATAGGTTGGTGTTGTGAGGTGGCTAGAAGGTCTTGTCAAGGCTGTAGAGGGCTGCAAAGAGGTGGTGGTTTTGACTGTTGGGCACCGGTTGGTAGAGAAGATGCATAAGCTTTGGCTGAAGGGAGTTGAACACGCTGAAGCTGATGTGGACGCACAACAGGGCTGAAGGAAGATGTTTGTTGATGGGGCTGTGTTGAACCGATGGAGAAAGCTGCTGCAACCGTGGGGGCTGGAGGTGTTGCTATGCCGCCACCTCGGTGTGGCTGGAGGTTGAAGATGGTGTGGATCTCTGGTGGAGCTGACTAAAGGTGCAGCAATGAAGGCTGCAGCCAAAAGAGAGAGAGAGAGAGATGATCGTTGCCCAGGCTGTGCGTGAATGCTTGGGAATAGGTAAGAAGGAAAGGTTTTTAAGGGGGTAGACCTAGAGGTAAAAATGGTAATTTTCCTAATGAAAGTTGGTAAAATGGTGATTTTCTGGAACTGGCTCGAGGTTTGACTCCTACACTAACCTAACAGGGTTGACACTGCACGAGGAGGGTTATTTGAGAGTGGATAATGAAAATTTGGGGTGTTTACACAGTTGCAGATCAATTGGAGGATTTTCCTCTAGCAGAAGAAGTGAAAGCCGAAGATGACTTCCCTGATGAGCAAAGTTGCAATATCCAGCAATCTCCAGTCTGGAATTTATTTTTTGATGGTTCTAAGAACATGGCCGGAATAGGCATCAGAATTCTATTAATCACTTCAGAGAAAGAGATGATTCCATTTTCTCTCAAGTTAGACTTTCAATGCACTCATAATATGGCTGAATATGAAGCCCTGATTCAAGGTCTAAAGATCCTACTAGACTTCAATGTTAAGAGAGTGCATGCTTACGACGACTCATTACTTGTTGTCAATCAAGTTCGAGCCGAATGGCAAGTCAAAGATCAAAAGTTATTCCCCTATCAGAAAATTGTTTCAGCTCTTGTCAACAAGTTTGAAGAATTTCAGCTCTTCCATATGATGAGAGATTTTAATCAACTGGCCGATAGTCTAGCCAGTTTAGCCTCCATTATGGCATTCAGAAATGGAGAATCTTGTCGCTCTTTTGAAATTGGCAGACTTGACCAACCTGCTTTCCTTCCAGCGGAACAAGTAAACCAGGCTGAGCAAAGGAAGAAGCTTTGGTATTACAATATCAAAACTTTCATAGAAATCGGCGAATTTCCTCCAGAACTCTCAAAGAAAGAGCAGCGAGCAATCCAACGTATGTCTACCCGATATTTCATTCTGACCAATGTCCTCTATCATCATGGATTCAGTTCAGAATATTCCAGATGTTTAGATGAAGACGAAGCCAAAGAAGTCGTGTGAGAAGCACACGAAGGCATCTGTGGTGGTCACGTCGGCTACCAAACCCTTGTCAAGCAGATCATCAGAGCAGGTTTCTATTGGAAGACTATGCAACAAGACTGTTATCATTATGTGAAGAAGTGTGTGCAATGCCAAATACACGCACCTTCTATTCATGCTCCGGCAACATATTTACAATCTCTTGTCTCTCCTTGGTCGTTCTCTATGTGGGCCTTCGATGTCGTAGGTCCCATCACCCCTTCTGTTTCAAATGGCCACAAATACTTCCTTGCTGCAACAGAATATTTCACCAAGTGGGTAGAAGCTATCACTCTTCGCATAGTAGAAGGCCGACACGTGGTCTCTTTTATTCACAAGAGCATCCTTTGCCGTTTCGGCATCCCACATGACATCGTGTCAGATAATGACAGTCATTTTAAGAATGAAAAGATGAAGACATTCTGCTCAAAATTTAAAATCTATCATCATTTTTTCGCTCCTTACTATCCTTAAGGGAATGGTCAGGCAGAGGCCACCAATAAGATTTTAATTCATATCTTGGAGCGAATTGTAGAAACAGGCTGTGACTGGCATGAGAAGATCCATGATGCACTATGGGCCTATCGGACCACCATTCGTACACCAACGAATGCTACCCCATCAGAACTGGTCTATGGAACAGAAGTAGTATTGCCGCTACATGTTGAGAAGCCCGCTTTGAAATTCGCATCGCTTCTGCAATTACCTCTGGATCAATACCAACAGCAACGACTATTGCAGTTAGACTTGCTCGACGAGAGAAGGCTGCTCAATCTTATCGCCAGAGAGTGGCCTGGCAATACGCGAAGTCTGTCATCGAAAGAAGATTCAAATTCAATGATTTAGTGCTTCGATCCACAGCCTATCTCAAGCATCATCCTGGTGGCAAATGGTCGCCAAATTGGGAAGGTCCCTATGTTGTCAAAGAAGCCTTACCCCGCAATTCATATCGGCTCATCAATGCCGATGGGGTAGAATTGTCAGATCCCATTAATGCTCGACACTTGAAAAAGTTCTATACTTAAAGCATCTACTCTTCCTTTGTAATCTTCCTATTTTCTTTAAATAATGATCAAACTTTCTTTCCCAGTTACACTGGGGCATTTTAAAATTTTGTTATGTATGTAGGCAAGATAAACAAATTCCTCATTTCACGCACTTGTGTATTCATGTGCATCAATTTGCATTCATTTGCATTCAACTACATTAACAACAATCCGGTCAGTATTGGGATTTCAACAAACAGTCCCATCACATTTCCTAATGATTCAAAAGCGAAAGATAATCACCAGTACTGAACCAAAACCCAACGCTCGAATTGGTATTATTCCAAAATCCAGTGATCAAATGGGTACATTTTCAAAATCCAACTTTTTAAGTCGGTCTTGAAAAACCGAGTTCCGACTCGGGTTTTTATTCAAATCATCTCCTTTTGTTGATCCGAGTCCCGACTCATGATCTCATTACCTTATTCGAGCTCTGACCCGAGCTCTTCATTTTCATTTGTTGATTCGGGTTCCGACTCGAGATCTCTTTATTCATTCGAGCTTTCACCCGATCTCTTCATTTTCATTTGTTGATCCGGGTTTCGACTCGAGATCTCTTTTTATTTGAGCTCAGATTTGAGCTCTTCATTTTCATCAATGGCCATTATATTTGAGCAATGGCTGTTGGTATTGATCCAGAGGTAATTGCAGAAGCGATGCGAATTTTAAAGCGAGCTTCTAAACATGTAGCGGCAATACTACTTCTGTTCAATAGACCAGTTCTGATGGGGTAGTATTCGTTGGTGTACGAATGGTGGTCCGATAGGCCCATAGTGCATCGTGGATCTTCTCATGCCACTCACGACCGTCAGATTCGAGCTCTTTATATTTCATGGTCTATGGAACAGAAGTAGTATTGCCGCTACATGTTTCAAAACCTATTATCGTCGCAAAATTTTTCCTGTCTTCCCTTCCTTGCGGGAGAGAGAGGAAAATGCTTTCGCGATTCAAACTTGACCGGATTTTGAAAAATGTTTAGAAATACTCGCCTCCATTTTGAAAATCGCGGGAAAATCCATGGGATGGGGCTCGACCTGTCGGTACGAGGTTCGACCGTTCCTGCCGCCTTTAACAGGGGTAATCGAACCAAGGACCAAAACTATGCTTGACTTAGTTAAATCATCAAAATCGTGTTCTATCCTAAATGCACAGAGAATTCAGGCATGTGCTATGAGATTTTGGAAAATGGAAGTAGGAAAAACATGATGTATGCTTGGAAAATATTTGGAGTTGAAAGATATTTCTCAGGGAAAGTGAATTTCTCAGGAAACTCAGGTGAAAGGGGTTTTGAAATCACGAGAAAGTTCATAAAGGTGTGGGAAAATCATGAATGGATGAAAATCCTGAGAAAATGGAAAGAATTCTTGAGAAAAGGGTAAACATTTGAAGGGAAAATGTTTGTAAGAAAAAGCTTTAAGTTTTTGAAAGCTTTCTATGGAAAATGGTTGAGATTCCTTGGAAAATTCTTTGAAGAGGGAGAATTGAAACTCGGGAAACTGAAATCCTGAGAATCTTAGCCTTGAAACACTTGGAAATCGATTCTGATCGTTAAGAAAGGTGAGAGACTTCTTTTGAAAATCTTGAGAAAATAACTTTTTCCATGGAAAACTGTGGAAAAACTTGACTTGAGAAAACCGATTTTGAAAAATTCTCAGAGTTTCTTGAGAAATTGATTTCTTGAGAATGAAATTTTCTTAAGAAAATCATGAGAAAACCAATGATGCAAATGATATGAGTGAATGAATGCACTTTGAAAGATTTTCTAAGAAATTTGTTGGAAAAATGTGTATTAAGCCAAAGTAAATCCTTCACATATTCTGACTGTGGCCATGAATATGTTCAGAGTTTATTTGAGTTAATTCACAAAGTTTCGCAAAATTGGAAATATGATGTGCATTTATAAGATAGCCTAAAAGTGTAGGCTTAGTATGACTAGTAGAAAGATGATGGATCTGGGTCTCGTCCATATTCCGACTAGGGCCGTAAATATGGACTCCACCGAGTTCATCAACTCTCTAAGAGTTGGTGCATGTGTCATTCGTGTATATCCATAGTGAATTTTGAAAATTGAGATATATGAATCATAGAATCAGGATATTGCAGGAATCAAACTACATGAGATGCATCCTAACCTAAGCAGTAAAAGTAAATATTATTTCAAGTTTGATTATTACATCTCTGGCATAGAGCAGAAATAAAAGAAAAATATATATATACATAAAACTAATAGAAGCCACATCTTCCGCTCCTTCTTGCAAATGAGAGTTGGCAAAAGAAACATGCCATACCACCGAGAAGTTGAAAATCTCATGTTGATTACAATATACGAGATTATAATGGAAATGCACTACTTGATGAAGATGTGATTAACAGGATAAAAAAAAATCTCTAAAGGCCATCCGTGGGCTAAATAAGGGACATATGCATATAAGTGGCTAAATGCTTATAATGTGAGATGGAGATAGATGCCATATCTAATCTAATATGATAAAATATAAATGTCTAGGCTTGAATGCAAAAAAAAAAATGATAATATTGGAGAAAAATAATAATGGGGGTAGTGGAATGAATGTAAATGAGTAATAACCTGTAGGTCATATAATAGGACTAATAAATGAAATATATATGAACGAAATGATGACAGACCATTAAATGCAGAGAATATACTGGATGAAAGAAAAAAATGAACTTCCCAATGTGCAGGACTAGCACCTAAGCTGATGGCACATATGTATTGGATGGAACTAGATTACCGGTGTTGAATGTTTAGAATTACAAGGTCGAATAAAATCAAATTGAGCATCGTTAGATGAAGATGTAAACTGGGGTAAGTATAGAGTGCATAGAAACTCATACAAGAGATATACTAAACTCGGATAAGAAGCTAACCTAGGTTCCAGCAGCAAACACATGATGTTTGTTAAAAAAAAATCAATCCCATAATGTAAAAGAATGATATATTTTAAACTACAAGGAATTTTACATTAGAAAATGGTAACAGACATGCTATAGATGGAGGGCACAAGGAGAACATTGACGGCGGTTAAAAAAAAAAAATTTTTTGATAGGAAGTAATGAGAGAAATTATTGATTTACAAATGTATAGAAATAGTGTACAGAAGACTCCTACAGGGAGTAATATTCCTGCTTATGATGAATAGTTATGCTGACAGAAACTGTCTTCCCTTTTTATGCCTACTGATTCAAAAAGAAAAAAAAATGTCTGCAAAGCAGAAATCCCATATGATACAGCTAAAACAAAAAGAATCAGCAACATATGACGCAGCTAAAACAAATATGATACCGCTAAAATGAAAGGAATCGGCTAAAACAAATATGATACAGCTAAAACAAAAGGAATCAGCTAAAACAAATATGATACAGCTAAAACAAAAGGAATCAGCTAAAACAAATATGATACAGCTAAAACAAAAGGAATCAGCATCATATGTCAATGGCATAATCATGCCCTGCTACCAGCCACATAGATTTCTCATTCTAGGCCATGATTGACATCTTCGGTCTCACATCTTCACCAGGTAGAAAGATAATTTCAACCAGGCTAGTGAAAGCCCGGATGCACATTATAACCTGTAGTTATGCATAACATAACTCAAGGCACGATAAGTTCAGGAGATGTGCCAATGCTGAGGCGAAAAAATGAACTCTTAAGTTTGACAGACAACATTATGCAAGTGAAAGACAATAACCGAAAATGAAGCAAAACAATCTTGAATGTGTAAGAAATATTGTGCCGGAGTGAAGGGCACGATTTGCTGTACGATAGACCCTTGCAGGTATCGTTTGAAGTGATGAAATACACCCACCTTATCGAAATCATATGCTTACACAAATGTTAATAAAGTGCAGAATACTCACGTAATTTTGTTGTCAAAACAGTGCATGCATGAGGCAATAAGGGAGTGGAAAAGCCATCGGTTCACACATAAAATAGAAAAAGGTAAAAGATTTTAACAAAGGGGATGTCATGTACGAGCAAAGAAAATTATTGATTTAGCCAAATTCTGATAACATTGACATTTTACTATGGTAGAAATCTGCAAAAAACCAGTTACGATATGCTTAATATGATGGGGGTAAACAGAGGTCTGAAAGTAGTAAATCTAAACCCAAAACGAATCACACGAGCATCAGATAAAGCCTGCCATTCAAATGATTCATTAAAACTATGCTTTTCACATTGAATTGAGAACATCATTGAGAGACATTCTCACTTCCTGACTCATGGGTTACACTAAAACGTAAACCACATCAACTGTTTGAAATGGGTTTACCGCACATAGGGTATGAACTAGGCATGGGATTCCTGTAGATGCAGGGTAGAACGATGAGAGGAGTCTTTACCTTGGTTGAATGAAGATTGAAAGGAAAAGAGCACTCCTTCTAGAGGATACGCTTGCAACCAGCGTTTTGGGGGATGTCAGCACTAATGGATCTGTTAGATCTTCTGCAACTGGAGGGCTGAAGAAGGCGATGACAACCTGTGGAGATGCCTTGCGGCGGATGGGTTGAAGAAGAATGGGCGGATTGCTGCTTGAAGGCAGTGTAAAGGAGTTGATGGTGGTTGGAGGAAAGGCAATCGGCTGGGTGAAGAAGATGGTGAAGAGAGTAAGAGCTGGAATCGCAGGTGGGTCGACCTTCTGCTAGTCGAAAGGGGAAGTGGGAAAAAAAAAAGGTGAAAAGCTCTGGAATCGCCGATGGCTTTGCTGGACCTTCCTTCTTTCTTTAATAGCCGATGCTTCAAAACCCCTCCTTTTTCTCCCCTTTAGCTGATCTTGATAACTTTTGAAACCAACTTTTAAAAAAAATTGAAATCCTTTTGAGAAAGGGGCTCGCCGATTTGAGAGGGGGCGACTCCTATTCTTAAGCTGATATTTGAAACTTAGGTAAACATGGAATTTTGAGTAGGGTTTCACGGTGACTCCTTTTTGGGGCTGAAAAGTAATAAAAATAAAGTAAAAAAAAATGAGTAAAAAAACGGATTTTGTTTTGGTGGTGCCACCTCAACTGAAAAATTCTTTCTCTTGGCAAAGAGTCTTAGTGGGGTGCCACCTACGTGGGCTGTGATCATCGCAAAATTTTTCCTCTCGTAATGTTCTCTCTCTTCCTTCTATTTTCCTTTCCAACCTCTTATTTTCCTCCTTTTTGAAGGGAGAAAAGATAAAAGAACGGAAAAGAAGAAGAGAAAAAGAAAGAAAAGAAAAAGAGAGAAGAGAGAAATTATTTTGCGCGGTCTCACTTGACCTTAATTTGGAAAGATTCAAAAGATTACTCGCCTCCGTTTTTGAAATATTTGCGGGAAAAATGGGAGACGGGATCCGCTCGTCGGTACGAGGTTCGACCGTTCCTGGCGCCTTTACCAGGGGTATTCGAACCAAGGGTCGAATTTTTATGCCTTTTGCTTTGCAAAGATTTTATCTAAGTATTTATCCTAAATCTAAAATGCACAATGAATCATGCTTGTGCAAATGCTAAGATGTATGCTCTTTTTGAAAAAAACATTTTGAAGAATTCCCAAGTGAATCCGATAAAGTGAAGAAATGTTTTCTAACTTAGAACTTAAGATTTGAAGTTCTAAGTTTTTAGAATAATCAGAGCTTGGGAAAATGAATTTGGATCTTTAAGAGAAATGATCTTTGAAACTGAAAAGAAGAAGGAAAATTTCAAAGTCGTAAATGGACTTTGAATTTGGAAGTTTGAACTTGGATGAATATTTGGAATGGAATTGAATTCTAACTTTGAAGTTTTGAGGTTAGAAGGAGATGTGGGGGATCTAAAGGAATTTGAGGAATGGGATTTTGGAACAGTTTTGGAATTTTCAAGGTGAAATTCGAATCCAAATTTTGGATTCTGAATAGAGTTTTGAGTTGTTTTTTTTTTTTTTGGATTTAGGATCTGAAATAGGAGCTTGGTTTGAATGAAATGGAACTGGCTTTGAGAATTGGAATTTAAAGTGGAATTTGGACTTGGAATTTTGAATGGAATTGGATTCAAGATTTGGAATCCTAGAAGGTATTTGGATCTGAAATCTGAGATCCGAGATAGGGTTGGATTTTGGATCCTAAGAATTGGATTTGGATCTGAAGTCTGAGATCCAATGTAGGATTGGATTCTAGATCCTAAATGAAATTTGGATCCGTGATTGGAGATCCAAAGTGGAATGGGGTCCTACACTTGGAAATCTGGGTCCAAGTTTGAGACTAGGATTTTTTTTTGAAAAGTCCAAATGGGACTTTTGAAGATGGATCTGGGTTTTGAAAACCCAGATTGAACTTAGGAATGTTTGGATTTGAGATTCAAAGTCAATCTCAACTTTAGTTTAAAATTTGAAGAAAACTTGATTTTGAATCAGAGGATGAATCAGAAATTTCAAAGTTAAATTGAACTTTGAAATTGGATTTTGAATTGAGTTGGGATTTTGGAATTTCAAAATTGATTTTGAGAATTTTGAATTTATAAATGAACTTCAAAGTCAATCTGGACTTTGAATTCGGAGCTTGAATTTGGAATGAATCAAGAATATACAGATTGAATTTTGAAATTTCAAAGTCAAATTGGACTTTGAACTTGGAATTTAAATCTTTAAACTATAGACTTAAGAAAGATATTTGAGATCACTTGGATTTTGGAAAAGAATTTTGAAAAATATGATGTAATTCTACCCTATATGATGAATGAATTCGAATAATTTTGAAATTGGACTTTGAAAAGCTATTTCATTCTTTAAATGAATTAAAATAAGATTGAAAATATAATACATCCTTGACTATGGTCATTGAATGTATTATATGATAATCTATATTTAGATTCAAAAGAAGAATAAAATACATTTTTAGTGCTTTTATAGAATTTAAAATGAAATCAACCCTCAATATACCCTGACTATGGCCATTGGTATATATCTTGAGTTAATCCTAAGTTAAATCCTGATAAAAGAAAAAAATATTTTGAGAAAATATGATGGATTTTGAAAGTGGATCCAGTGTGGATCCAATGTTATTTCGTAAAAGATGAGAATTCTAAGTCTTGTTCACACCCCGACTATGGCCGTTCATGTAAATCGTCAACTTAGAATTAACTTACCTCTTACGAAATGGTGCACGTGCCATTCGTGTTTCCATTTGTGAGAATTTGAAAAATAAAGGCAAAAATGCATGAAAAATGAGTAATTCAATGATATTTACAATGCTCATTCATTCTACCTAAAGCAGGAAATGTAAATTCTCATTAAAACCTAACTTATTACAACATATAAAATTGAATTTACAATTTTGAGTAATGACATTTTCCATGTATCCCCTGCAAAACACTTGGTATATATCATATGGATATCAATGATGAAATGCTCATATATCAAGATATACATGATGAAAAAAAGATTGGGAAATGTCATATATACTTATATACATATGTACATGCATGCTTATATACATGAGTAGGTATGTATATATATATGTATACATTCAATACAGGTGGATGAGAGCTATAGTGTTGTAAGCACAATGATGTTTGTGGAAAATACATAGTGGAGGTGCAGGGGGGGGTATGACTAAAAAGACGTGTACTGGGAACACTCACAGCAACATAAGATATCTGTTATAAGTACTTACAGCAGCACAGAATATTGTGTTACCAGTGCTTAGGCAACTGAAGAATGGACCATGGTGAATAGTGTATATATGTGCAGATGCCTTCAAGCTTGATTCCAGTATCATGTTTTATAATGTAATGCTTAGGCACTCAACTAACACTTTTCTAAGGTTGTTTGATCAAGAAAGGAGTGTTAATAAGTGTTCCTGCAGTATCTCCTATAACTACCTCTAGACTGGCAGAGCATGTCTGTTTCTTAACATATTTAAGCCCAACGTGCTTGGATTCTGTGCCTCCAACTGAATATCTCGTGAGCTTCCTGGCCCCTTTTGCCATTCACTGTGATGGCACATCCTGGCTGTGTCGATCCAGCTTTGGCAAGACAAACTATGCTATGAGCATAGACAACGTGGGTGCTTGTGAGAAGTGCAATATTGTGAATGAATGAAAACTGTGCTGAAGTGCAATACTGTGAATAGAATGAAGATGGAAGGCTGTGAAAGGAGGGCTGCATGAAGGGATTGAGGCCAGTTTCCTGTATGATGCTATCTTCATTCTACTTACAGCAAGTGGTACCACTATAAATACAGTTGTGGCCTCCAACAGGTAAATGAAAGTCAGCAATGGCAAGTGATACTGTAGGGGCTTTTGCAAGAAAACACGAGAGGATGACAACTGGGCAGATGATACAGGAATGGTGCTGAGATATGACGTGTGTATCGGTTTGATAGGTAAAGGAATGGTGGTGTGAATAGACTGAGATCCATATACAAAAAAAACACCAACGTGGGTTTGAATATATAGCAAACAATGTATAAGGTGAGTTCATCTGCAACTAAGACATTATTGTAGGATGAAAACAAGACATCATATGGTCTTTGAACAGTGAATGCCATACTAAAATCAGAAATGCTAGTCAAAGGGGCATCAAATATGTATCAGGTTATCCCGAAACTACTTGGTATAAATAGCAATTGCAAACAATGACAAAGCCTTAAGATAATATGTGGAAGTAAAAAAAAAAATTCACACAAGAATAACGATGTAGAGGCACATGGACTGAAATCCAGAATGACTGAAACAATTACAGGAAAACTTTAGTGAGTTATAAAGCATGAGAGTTGCTGTCATATGCTGCTGGAGGATATTTGTAAATGCACCTAAAATAAATCCCCTGGTAAGAGTGTCATATAACACCAAAGCATACGAACATTTTGAGGAACATGAGCCCAATACAGGGACTCAATTCAAAGCTTACGAGATATATCGGGTTATCATATCGATGGAATGGGAGATCTGATCAGTCATCCTGTACACTCTAACTAAAACAGGAATTCAGATATAACCTTTTCATAAAAGCTCAAATCACAGGCCATGGACAAGAAATTCATAGAAAAAAAAATGCAACAATAAACAGGAAATGGAGGAATGTATTGAATACAGGTAATGTAATGCTGCCTTAGGAAAAAAAATTAGGAAGTTAAAAATCCAATTTCTACAAATGAAGATGACATAAGAGATACAAGCTAAAAAGAAAAATAAAATGATGCTCAGCAGCTTGGCGCTCCATTAATTTGGCAACCTCATCCTAGCAGAAATTCCTATTCGTGACGCAATGAGATCCCTTACCTTGAGAAGTACAATAACCCAAACACGAATGCAGTGAAGCTCACTCGATCAACCAACTCGAGATTCATCCTTGTTAGAATTCCTCTGGCCCTCAGTTAGGTTTCTTTTATGAGAGAAAACACTCTCGTTATCCCAATAATTTCCCTATGCATGCATGTGCTTCCTGCAGAAACACTCTATCCATTGAATCAACTGCTTAACGATCCAGCTTTATATCCGTTGCTTACCTCCTGCTCGATTTCCATCCCTTCTCCTTTTAGCGCAGTGGGTATATGTAGAACTTTTATAAAATGCCGATGATGATATTATGGGCAAGATACAGACAGAGAACCCAATGTGAATTGGGATAGGTGAATAAGTAAAAAAAAATAATGACCGTAGGAGATTCAATGTTGCCAAAATATGACATCTAATGCATATAGATTACCATTATTTAGCAGAAAATAAGAAAAAAAATGCAGGTCGATTCACTATGAGCAAAGCAAAATTCTTGCATAAATGGAGAATTGAGGCAACAGAGTAAGCTCGGAAAATAAGATCAACCGCGGATCATAGGGTAAAAACAAACGAAAAGAGAGAAAGAAAGAAAAGAATAAAGAGGAGGAAAAAAAAATTGTTGGAATGAAATCATTCCATTGATGTTGCATAGCTACAGATCAATTTTGCTATCAACAAATCGATGTTGCAGGGGTGCTTTTGCTAAAAAAAAATGACAAATCAAAACTATAGAATCCTCAAAAGAGAACTTAAGAAGAAGATAAAAGGAGAAAATACGGGGATGAGCAGAAATGCTTACCTTGGTGGAGTTTCCGTTATAGGGATTTGCCTTCTCCGATAGATGAAAGAGTGAATCTGGCCTGTTTGGATGCTGCGGTTCGGCTGAAGCTCAAGGACGAGGAATGAAGTCGATAATGGATTTTGAAGGAACCTTGATGCCGTGGGGTAGAGAATGGGGGTTGATAACGGATCGAAAGGAGAATGTTGAAGATGGATTAGCCGAGAACTAGATGAAGATGGATTGTAATGGACTCTTGCCGAGAAAACTCGATCGATAACGGGTAAAGAGGAGGTGCTCTTGCCGAAAGATCGATCTCCAGAAAAAAAAAAAGTAATGGGCCCCTGAAGACAGGGGCACGCCTCTTCTTAAAGGGGGAATGGAGAGTTCGAGAAGAGATGAAGGGTATGATCCAATGGCTGATGGAGATTTGGTTGGCGATGGATGATTGAGAAAGGGGGTGACAGTTGAGCGATGGTGGATGGTTCTGGAAGAAGGTCTGCGTGAGGGAGAGAGTGTGCCTGTGGCCGTTGCCAGTTTTCACTATTTCAAAAGGGTGGTTCCCTTTTTAAGAATTTTTTGAAAAATAGTTAAGGAGCGAGGTTTTTGGTAAAAATGGCTTCAAAAAGCTCGAAAATCATCCGTTTTTTTTTTGTATCACTTCTCGATTTTTTTGGTTTTTGTGTTATTTTTCTATTTTTTTGTATTTTTAGAATAAAAATCCTAGAGCTTTATGAGAAATCAAAGATTTAAAACTATTTTTTTTGTGTTTTTGTAGAATATTTACAAAAGGGAATTTTTCTGAGCTATTTTGAGGAAATTTCTTCAAAAAAATGGGTTTATGTCCGAAATTTTGAGACATATTCGAGGTTTACAACCTCGAACTGAGAAATATAGGGCCGAGGATCCAACAGAGTGCTGAATGAGCCGCCCGAGCCTTTCAAAATCATTTTTTGGTATTTTTGCGATTTTATTTTGGAAATCGGACAACGGGGCTCAGATTTGGATTTAAAATACTGAGTTCAGACCCGGAGTTGAATTTGAATATGTCAATGTGGAATCTAATCCAGAAATCTAAAGAAATAACTTGATTTTCTCAGAAAACGGGGTTAGGGGCAAAAGGGTCATTTTTACAAAACTTTGAAAAATTTGGGGTGTTCACATGGGCCCACTAATTATTTTATCAAAAATTAAATCTAATAATAAAAAAAATGTTTTATAAATCGGTGCCGCTTCCGGATGGGCACTATTTTGAAAATAAGAGAAATATTTGAAACTTGAGTGTGACACCATCTTAGGGTGGGTCCCACGTCACTTATTTGAAATCAAAGCCCAGTGAGATATTTTTGGAATTTTCATAATAGTAGGCTAGTTTTTGGAAAACACGAAGCAAAATTTGGTTAGATTTCAAAACTTGGAAGAAAATGGTTCTTCCGAGCGAAATTTTGAAAGAAGTAGGGAAATTCGGAGCCTTTTTGTAAAAGTTTGAAATAAGATCTTATGATATTTGAAATTGTGTCCCCCTCTTTTCAACTGGCAAAATTTTGAAATGTCAAAACCATCCAGATTGTTTTCTTCAGAAAACTTTTCGTAATTCGGGGTCCTGGGGGTAAAATGGGAAGAAATGATAATTTTGAAAACCCAGGGTTTTAAAATCAATTTTGAAAAGTTTAGAAATCAAATCTGGATCGACAATTTTGAAAATCAGGAGTTACGGATCTCAAAATGACATGATGTTCAGTGAAATGATATGAAATGCACATGCAATGCTATGCAAAAGACATGTCCTACAAAGTTGCCACTCTGAATTTGATTTTGAAAATTCTGACTTTTGGTTAAGCATGAGCTTTTGAAGATTTGCAGTTTGAAGATGTCTCTGAGTCTAAATAGAGAAGTTTTGAGACTGAAGAATGAAATTTAGGACTTTTTGCAAGGTTCAATCTTGGAAAATGACCATTTTGCCCTTCATTGGTTCCGGAGAACCGAAATGTGGTGATTGATGGATATATTAGGAAGGTGAGTGAAAATTTGGGGTGTTTACACATCCAACCTGTATAAATGAATTTGCCGATGAATAACACCCACATATCGAATCCCTAAATGCATATTACTTGACTGCCACAGAATGACACATCTAAATGTATGGAATATAACTATTAAATATGGAAATGCATGACCCCTAGCTATATGATATCTTGATGTTTAAACAACAAATAGCATGAATATGAAGTTCACTAGACTGAAAAAGAGATCTATACAAATAATTGATTTCAGCAGATCATTGCACATGGTCGGTGTTTGGAGCAGATCAATGTTGGGAATGCCAATGATAAGAATATCCAAGATACTATGCAATGAATGTCTAGCAGGTTAGTTTATCAACAGCCACAAATTTCTTCTTGATATATTACACAACACTTTGATGTTCTGAACAGGGGAGTTCTGCTCCACTTAACTTCCGTCATGTTTTGATAGAGTAGATCAGATCGTCTACCACCACTGGTTCAATAGGAGCAGCTATTCTATTTGCCTTTAGCTTCTTTTGCAGAGGGTATCTTCAATGGGCAAGATGTCAGGATCACACCAGAAGCCTCCGACAAACAACACTTGATTTAAAAGAAATAAATAACATATCTCTTGAATGTGCAGGAGTTAACACATACCTCTATAAGAGGTTGTGAAGAAGGGGTGCATGATATGAGGTGGATGATGAGGTAGTGTAAATTCGAGCATGCGCCTGAAGATACTGAGACAATAACACTTGTTGTTGATGCTATTGCAAACAACCTCATATGAATAGGCGATGTGAACAGCAAAAGTAAATTTAACTCATCTTACTGTCTAATCCCCTACGAAAGAAATTAGCATCCATCACCATAGTCTGTAGAGGCAGTTAACCATGTGAATAAAAAAAAAACTGTAATGAAAGCTCCAATTAATCAATTGATCCTTACACAATTATAACATAAATACCAAGACAGACTTGATATATTATAGTAACTGAACAGAGAAATCAAAGAAAAATGCAAGCAATATACAGACCAATGGGATAAAATACCAGATTCAGGCCTCAGAAAGGGGAATGTAGGGAATCTGCAAAATGTTTAACTCTGGAACCTGTTAATGCTGAGATGAGGCAGTATTCGTTGTTCACAAAGGGATGCATATGTGTCTCTGGTCAGAGTTTGTTGTTATGCAAAACACCATTATACTTTGTCGATTCAATCATCTGCAGATGACCTTTTGTAATCTTACTGCCTTATGGAGATCCACGACTTCAACTCCAAAGGATATGATTCTCAACTTTAGGTTGTCTCTTATTTCCCGTGGTTATCAGGACCATTCCCCTTTTGTGGGGATTTAAACAGATTCATAAAGTCTATTTCCTTCATTTTCAGGGCTGAGGTATGAATTAATCGAATAACCCATAAATTATCCTCAACACTGAATGGTTCAAACGCACCCCTCAACGACTTTCAGAAACTCATATATAAGGTATGTTGAATGCAATACAGGAGAGATGGTATATAATAGAAATTTACAAAAAAAAGAATGGGATGCATTATAATGTTATGCATAGTTAAGTTAACATGAAAGGGAAGATATAGATAATCACTACAGCCCTCATGTAACAACACAGTCCTGTAATTCACGCAGTGTCAAACCATAGTATAATGTGAAGCAGAAAAGGGGAATCCCGAATAATGGATAATATAATACAACAATGGTAATTATATATATGAATACAGGGGACCATTAATGTCCACCGAAATGAGGAAAATGATGTCCATGATGAAATGGAGATACATAAAAAAAAGGAAAAGCTAAATAAAGAACCAAAAATCAGAGTACCTCGATTCACCAGAGTTTTTTTTTTACAAAACGAGATCGCAGAAAGGAAATCAGAAAACACAACTCATTATAAAAAAAAAAGAACGAAATGCAGGATGTAGAAGGGAAAATAAAAGGGAAATTATGTTGGGATGAAACACCCCGATTGCTATGGCGAGAGGTAGACAGATCCTGCTATATGCAGGTCGGTCATGCCTCTACCGCCTTACGATATATATAAAAAAAATGCAAAAAGAAATAAAATGATAAAGGAAAAACGTGATCTGAATAAAAGGAGAAAGCTTATTTAAAATCAGAAGAAACACGATGAAACAAAAAGGGGATAGATGATACGAAAGAAGATGGAAAAGGAAGAGTCACTTGCCTTCTTTTCATTGCTGGGGTTGAAAAACTCTCTTTGGTGGATAAGAAAGGAGAAGAACAAGGCCTGAAGGATCGAGGGGCAAAGACGATTCCTGAAGAAGAGAGGGATGCAGGGGTGAGGAGCGATGCCCCTTGGGAGCCCTGTGTGCCTCCTTTTAAGGAAGGAGAAGAAGGTTCGAGAGTGTGAAATCGGTTGGGCATCGACGGCGGAGAAAGGGGGTTCGGAGGATGGGTGGTTAATGGAGAAGAGGGTGTGCGATGGAGGGGAGGCCGAGAGTCTGCCAGGGAGAGATAGGGTTTTTGAGGGAAAGAATGAGAGAAATCGGGCGAGAGAGAGAGAAGGAGGGTTTGGAAGATTCGTGAAGGGTTCATTTGTAAAAAAAAATTGGATTTTTCAAAAAGAGGCTCCTTCAACAAGATTTTTCATAAAAATGGTTTTAAAAATAAATTTTTTTAGCAAAATTGACTTAAAAAGTTTAAACTCATTTGTTTTTCTCGTAATTTTTCCATTTTTTTTTGGTTTTTTGCGTTATTCTTCCATTTTTTTGCATTTTTTAGAATAAAGTCCTAAAAGTTTTACGAGAAGACAAAGATTAAAACTAATTTTTTGTGTTTTTGCAAAAATATTTACAAAAGGGAATTTTTCTGAGAATTAAAAGCTATTTTGAGAAAATTTCTTCAGAAAATGGGTTTATATCTGGATTTTTTAGAAATATTTGAAGTTTACAACCTTGAACTGAAAAATATAGAGTCGTGGATCCAAGAGGATGCCGGATGAACTGCTCGAGTCATTCAAAACCATTTTGGGTATTTTTTGTAATTTTTAATTTGAAAATCGGACAACGAGGCTCAGATTTGGGTTTAAAACGCTAGGTTCGGATCCGGATTTGAATTTGAATATATCAATATGGAATTTAATCCAGAAAATCTGAAGAATATCTGAATTTTAGTTTTGATTTTCTCAGAAAATGGAACTAGGGGCAAAAAGGTCATTTTGCAAATCTTTGAAAAATTTGGGGTGTTCACACCCCTGTCGTAGCAGAGAGCAGGGAGGGGTCGTGCCCCTCCCCTACTAAAAGGGGGCACAGGGAGGGGGTTTGACCCCTCCCGTGGCCACACAGAGAGGTGAGGGAGGGAGAGAAGAGACAGGAGAAATAGGGGGAAAGAGGGGCGTACCTGGTGGTCGCTGGTGGCGGCAGCATCGACGTCGGAGGGAGGTCGCAGGTGGCGGCGGGTCGGCAACGCAGAGGAGCGAGATGGGAGTCGGAGGAGACGAAAGAGACCGAGAGGCGGTGAGGGAGAGAGACAGCGAGGGGGGGTTCGTATTTGAAACCCCCCTGCCTTGTTTTCTAAAGAAGGCCCGAGGGAGGCAGTGCCTCAATTGGGTGTGGGTCGGGTCTGAATCTGGATCTGACCCGAATCCAAGCCAATAAATTTTTTTTTTTTTGAGTTCTTACAAGAGGAGTATTTCCTATTTTCCATTCAGGTAAGGGTCAAGTCTGAGTCTCTATTTTGGGTAAAAGAGAGGAAAATTTTGTCATGGATGTGTCAATTTGATGTCGAGCAATTTCGTTCATCAAGGATTTCAAGAATATTTTGCCAATTTGCTATAAAAAACCATTGTTGATCTCAAAATTTTATTGCACAAAATTTCACCTCGAACTACCTTCAGCATTATTTCCAAAAGGACAAGACTTTTGCGAAGAAAGAACAAAATTCAAGCTTTTTCTGTTGGTCAACCAAGATGATAAATAAAAATCTTCGATATGACCGGCAAAGGAAAATTCAATGATATTAAAAAGCCATAAGATATTGATCATAGCTATGGCACATTCTTAAAGACCATTCTTTTGGCAGTAAGGCAGTGAAAATATCCTGAACAATAAAAGAATTCACTCAATTCATATCTCCTCAGTCATTTAAGTTGCAATCAAATATCTGCAAAAGGGATCTCTCGACTATCGTCAAGTTGAAGACTGATATACGAGTTAGATCTCTGGGCCAAAGAAGACTCAAATCATCTCCAAGTTGAAGGAGTATGTGACTTGTCCTTCCAGGAAAAGTTCAGATCATTGTCAAGTTGAAGGTCGATGCGATGAACCTCCCGACAAACCCTAAAAGATATTTGATTTCTGCTATCATCAAGAGATTCTCAACCCAAGAGTCCATACCATCGATATAATTCCTGAGACAAAGAAGGATCGAAACATCTCCAAGTTGAAGGAGTTTGTAACGTACCCTTTCCGAAAAAAAAGAAAAGTCAACACGTCTCCAAAATGAAGAACGATGTGAAAAACTTCTCACCAAAACCCAAGAAAGCTCAATCTATCAAAAAGAGTACCATAAAGATCATCATGGGTAAAGCCCGACATATCAAACTGCCAAACTGTCAAGAATCTTCTTTATTTTTGTGAAATTCTTTTATCAATATATTTTCATAAAATTGCTTTTATGATACTTAGAGTATCTTTCCTTTCTTTTCATATCAAGGAAATGAATAGCTTCCTTGAAGAAACTCAACAGCAACAAATTTGAATTTGATTCTTGATTCTACGGAGTTAGCCCGATTGGAGGTAATACTCTAGGTAGAGAAAGAGGAATATCTTTCGCATATATGTGCACATTTCAATCATTTTTTCAACTATAATTTTTGCATCTTATTGGCAATATTTTCTAGTTGTCCCAACATGAAGCAAGAACTTGATGTTCATTTTAACATATCCTGGCGTTGTCCCTCATTAGGACTTGAAACTCCTTCTCTTCTGTTTTGATCTGAGCACCTGCGCTCTCAAATTTGCACACTTTTTTGTGTTCCCCACTGTCCCGCCATAGACAATTCCTGCTCAGGATAAGGGTTAAACCTAAATTTTTCTGCAAAAGGTCATCTGTTTTAAAAGCTATTTTCAGTCTCAGCAATAAGACGCCCCCAATCAACCCCTTTTCAAGCTTTAGAGACCCCCATTTTTTTCCTTTTGCAAACCCTTCTCGGATTTGTTATGTAGAATACAGAGGTTCCATCATGGTTTCTTCATTCGAAGATTCCATACCCGTTCAGGTCAAGGGTTAATCCTAAACCTCGTTCCTCGAGGTATCGTCCTCTTCAGGTTAAGGGTTAAACCTGAACTGTTTCTGCAAAAGGTCATCTGTTTTAAAAGATATTTTCAGTCTCAGCAATGAGAAGCCCCAATCAACCCGTTTTCAAGCTTTAGGGAACCCCATTTTATCCTTTTGCAAACCCCTCTCGGATTTATTGTGCGAAATCCAAAGGCTCCATCATGGTTTCTTCATTCAAGGATTTTGTATGGTCGTCTCTTTCAGGTTAAGGGTTAATCCTGAACCTCGCTCCTCGAGGTATTGTCCCTCTCAGGTTAAGGGTTAAGCCTGAACCTCGTTCCATGAGGTACCATCCCTTTCAGGTTAAGGGTTAAGCCTGAACCTCACTCCATGAGGTATCGTCCCTTTCAGGTTAAGGGTTAAGCCTGAACCTCGCTCCATGAGGTATCGTCTCTTTCAGGTTAAGAGTTAAGCCTGAATCTCATGTTTCCATGAGGTATCATCCATTCGGGTTAGGGTTAAACTTGAACCTCGTTCTGACGAGGTAGTCCCATCATGGTTTTTTCCCATCAAGGAATCCATGCTTTGTATATTCATTCAGGAAAGGATCATACTTGAGTCTCATCTTACGAGGCATTTTTCAAAAAATATCCCATCAGGGTCTTCATGTATCTCTTCCCCATTCAGGTAAGGGTAAAAAACTAAAATTCATTTTGAAATATCTTTGTCCCATCCAGGTTAAGGACTAAACCTGAGTCTTTTTTAAAAAAACTTATTTTGTCTCAGCCAAGAGACTTCTTCAAAATCTCCATCTTTCACCATTTCGGGATCTTCATCCCAAAGTCCGATCATGATTTCCTCATTTCTTTCTATCCAATTATCTCATTTTCGAGGATTTCATCATTCCCAAAGTTGTTCAGGATAAGATGCAAAACCTGAGAATAATGTCTCACAAAACAATTCTTCCACACCCAGTTCAGACTTTCTAACTAGGGCATTTTTTAAAAAAATTTGGTGTATTTTCTTTGCCACTAAGCTTGGCTTTCAACCGGCTTAGCAGCAAAGAGGGGCATCTGTGAACACCCCAAATTTTCCAAAAAAAATAAAAATTTCCATTTTTGCCCCTAGCCCCATCCTCTGAATAAATTAGGTCAATTTCTTATCAAAATTCCATTTGTTTCTCAGATTCACTAGAATTCAAATCCAAATTTCATATCTGACCTAATCTCGGATCCGGATCTGATATCCAAATCTAATTCTGAGCCCTATTATCCAATTTTCAATTCAAAATTATAAAAATACAAAAATAGTTTTCTGAATGGCTCAAACAGTTCATCCAGTATCCATTTGGATCAACTGTTCTTTATTCATCGATTAGAGATCCAAAAACTTGAATATTTTCTTAAAACTCTGGATCGAGACCCATTTTCTGAAAATTTCTAAAACTTAGCCCTATATTTTCAGAAAAACCTTCTGTTATGAAAAACTTCAAGTTTTTAAAACAAATATTTTACAAAATATTTCAAAAACCCATCCCTTGTTTTCCCCCATAGTTTTAGAGGGTTTTTTTCAAAAGAAAAAAAAATACAAAAAGAAAAAAAAAGAACAAAAAGAAATTTCAAAAAGGTGGCTTAACCCTCTTTTGTTGAAAATATTTCGTAGTTAAAACCCCTTTTGAGAAAAGTTTTGTAAAGAAACACCATTTTGAAATTTTACAAAACCCAAGGAACCCAATTGGTGAAACTCCCTAACGGTCTCTCGTTATAAAAGAGACCGCAGGGGAGTCTCGAAAGGCATCCATTAGCGCCATTCTTCATCCATTGCTCTCATTGCTCGCACTCCACCCCATTGCCTCTGATCTCCTCCCTCTCTCAGTTTTTCCTTTCCCCTCTTCTCACTTTCGATCGGCTGAAGAGGACCCTGCAACAGAGAACTCAATTACATTGCCTCTTCTGAATGATTGAAGGAATCAGATTGGCTCCCTCCTTCAGAATTCCAGCAATCCTGTAAGTACTCCTTTCTCCCCTCTGTGATTTCTAGTTTTTCTTTTAATTTTCTTGTTTTGGGCCCCCATTAACGCACCCTCTATAATCTCGATTTGCATATAGCAAATTCGGTTTACAGACATGCAACATTAACAAAATTCTCCTATTCCAACATTTGATTTCTTGTTTCTTTTTTTATTTATTTATTTTTATTTTTTCTTTTGCATTTGATTTCTCGTTTTAATAGTATTGATCTCTTTCTGGCATGGTTTATCTTCTCCATTCTTCTATATATTGGAGCACATCAGGTCAGATTCATTGACCTGATGTCCTGCAACAGGACTGAACCCGATTCAAAAAAAAAGAAAGCATTACATATCGGCATTTGTATATCATCAGCATATCCCTTCGTTTCCTCTGCGACCAGTTTGTAGTTCATCATCCTCTTCATCAGCATTTTTTTTTAGCCATCCATTTGATCCATTTCACCAAATTGATTTTGCTGTTGTTTTCTGTCACATTTTTTTATTTTTTTTATTTTGAGGAATAATCATTGTGATAAAGAGTCACTTGGATCATACTTTGATGAATTTCCTCTTGCGATCGACTTGTTACCATCTTTATTGATGGTCACAATACAACAACAACGGCATTTCACTTTGATCCTCTTTGCATCTCCATTAATTCATTTTATCAACTGATGTTGTTTGTTTGCTGGGTGTTCCTTCAGATTGTGTGATTATTTCATTCCATTTCAGTTGCCTTCTCGTTTTATTTAAGCATGATCATTTGTTACAAAAAAAAACACTCATAACCGATTTGATTCTGTTCGTGGTTTACCATGTATTGATCATGATTGTATGATCGCAGCCCCATAATCCCTTGTTCCTCTTCTACATTAGGTTTCTTATGATATAGTCTCATTCAATTGTTAACAAAGAAAATATTAATCCCTCTCTGTGTCCTATGCACACTTTTTTTTAGTTCATTGATGTGGTTATCCTTTCTGTTTTGATTTGCTTTCCTCCTTTCCCACTTTGGTTTACTTGTTCTAATTTGTGTGATAACCAAGAATGAAGAGTTGGGGAAATTTAATGGTATCTGCAAACTATAGAGGAATATAGTGAAAAGAGGTATGATAGGCATTGAGCCTTGTTCTGTAGTACCTGGCAGACTAGCTATTTGAGGCATTCATGCTCACCTGTTGCATCTTTCTCACTATTCCCTGCTGCAATTGTACATACATCATTTCAGCATCCATCGAATCCCTGTATTTCTCCTCCTTCGATTCAGAGATTTCCTTTGTATCAGAGTCATACCTTGTTCCTCAGAATCCCTATTTCATCTCATTGCAGAAATGTACTCCTGTAGGCGGCATTCGTCCATGTGTTAAGATTTGATTTGCTTTAGTAGTAGCATAATATCAGCCCATTGGTATATTTATTTTATGTTGCTTTGCATGATAATAGTTTAGGCTTACATCTGCATTACAGTTTGCGCTTGTGCATATCCTACATTCAGTTTGACTTGTGCTGCATATCATATATTACATTATCACTTGGTATTTCATCCATTGTGATATCTCCTGCATGTTTTTGGATCCCATATAACTAAATTTTTCTATTCGTGAGTCACTTTCTGATGAGAAAATCTATCACAATGGAGTTGAAATTGATCCACATGATGTTTCAATTGTTAAGAATTTGCAACGAGAAATCCGCAGGCCGGCATTTCAGTCCTAATACGAAGCATGCCAGAATATGATTGTCTTGGAAGGATCTGGTGCTTGCAGGGGAAGCTTCCAAGCTGGCTTTAGGCCTAGCATTGCTCGAGCTTCTCTTTTATCTCTTCATGTTACAGACTTGGATCTAGGCTTGACAAAAATTGAAGGTGGCAGAACTGGAATGATTGAATTGATTAAGAGTCTTGACCCACTTTCCATGGATTCCAAGATACCTCTTTCTAGGCTGTATGAGAAAAATATTTCTGTAAATATTGGTTCTCTTGTTGTCCAGTTGAGAAACTTCCCTTTTCCCATGTTTTCTGGTACCATTGGTCAATGTGAAGGGCATATTGTGTTTGCACAGCACCATGCCTCACTCACTGAATCACTTGTTGTCGTCCTACAATGTGATCTACCCAGTGAATACAATAATGTCACCTTCTAAAATTTTAGCTGGTTTGCTCAATACTTGCCTGTAACTTTATAAAGGGGTGATATTGAAGTTTCTGTGTTTGAAAATTTGATGGTTTTACTGGAGTCATAGTACAGGATGAATTTTCCTTTTAGTGTTTAATTGGAGCTTGTGGTCAAATTTATGATTATGACATTTGGTCCACCTGAATATGTTTCAACCAAGTTTCCTACAGAAAAAAAAAAAAGATGTGTGTCATTGGCATCTTTTGTAAATTGTGACTGTGTGTCACCAAATACATTTGAAAAGATAGTCAGTGGTCTATTAAAAACTGCATCAGGTATGCCTCCTAGTTCAGTGACGACCTCGTTTTCAGCTCAAGACTTTTCCTTCAGGCATGAATCTGTCAGCTGGTCGGTTAACTGTCACCTCTGTGATGGTTTGTAAACAACATTGCCACAAGAATGGGTAGTGATGATGGTCGCCTCAGGCCAAGCATTCCTTATGCTTGCTGAAATCATTTTGCGGTGTCTTCCTGTTGGTAATGTTATATACATATCATTTATATGCTAAAATCATTTCATACATCAGCACCCACCTGCTAACTGCACTATTCATCACCTGTTATGTTCCACCTTTATAGCAATTTTTGGCTGCACAGTAGCTCCTACATTCACTGCCCCAGCAATACTTCCACTACCCTTCACGCCTTCAATCCTTGCCACTTTCACATACAGTAGTAGCACATCACATGTGTTGCCTTCACAGCAACACATGTCTCCACCTTCCTTCACTAACTACACTCATCTACTATCACCCTCCACTTCCTGCTATTTACCACCTATCACTCATACTTCCCCTGTGCTCCAACCCTTATACCCATAACACATGCACAACGACAATCCCATCACCTGTTATACCTCCATCCTTATCTTCCTGATATACCTAACACTTTCATCTACACCTGCACCCAGTCCTACAGTTTCCATATTCCATACCTATATGAACCTCTATTTCAGCAAATACCTAGACATGCATAATTATGCATAGATATCCCTTCATTTCCCAACCCTTCCACACAGCCACAGTAATGCTAAAGCATTGTTGTATCTTCCTTGCGTCTACAGCAGTGTTGAGCATTGCTGTAATACCTGTTTGCATCTACAACAATACCAAGTATTGCTGTAATAATTTTCTGCATCTATAGCAATTCCCTGAACTGCATATTTCCTATGGCAGTTCGGTGAGTTGTTGTGAGCCACCTTATCTTCCCATCAGCCCCCCACATTGTCTTTTATCCCCTTTATACCACCTTGCACTTACCACACCTTGCTGCGCCTCACAACATCTACCTTATCATTGCTGCACCTTCATCTTCCCCTGCATATCACATGTTATCTCGCATATGTCTGCACCTCTTCATTTCATTTCACCACCTACTTTTACAACACTTTCAATGCTACTGTAACTTCACTAAGTGCACTCTCAGCCACCGACATAGATGTCTTTGCATTTGCCATGCAGTTTACAGATATGTATCTAATATGCCTGTGATCATGCAAAAATTTTCCTCTCGTTCCTCTTTTCCTTTCTCTTTGCCTTTCTAACCCCTATTCCCTTTTTGAAGGAGAATAAAAGACAGAAAATAAGAGAGAATGAGAAAAGGAAGAAGAAGAGAGAGGAACTCTTTTGCAAGGTCTCATCTGACCAAAATTTTGAAAAATGTTTTAAAATTACTCGCCTCCATTTTGAAAATTTGTGGAAAAATGGAGAGATGGGATTCGCTGGTCGGTACGAGGTTCGACCGTTCTTGGCGCCTTTACCAGGGGTAATCGGACCAAGGATCAAATTTATGCCTTTTTGCTTTGCTAAAATATCATCTAAGAATTATCCTAAGTCTAAATGCACAAAAAATCATGCTTGTGCGAATGCAAAGGTAAATTTTGAAATTTGATTTGAATTGAGAATTGAAGTTTGAATGCAAAATGAACTTGAAATTTCAAAGTCGAATTGGACCTTGAAATCGAATTTTGAGTCCTGAAAATGAGATATAATTGAATTGGAATCTATAAAGAAGGATTGATTTGAGAAATGAAGAAGATACTCAAAATCGCTTGGATTTTTTTTTTGAAAAAGAATATGATGCAATTCTACCCTAAATGATGAATGAATTTAAAGAATTTGAAAATTGGATTTGAAAATCATATTTCATTCTTTAAGTGAATTAAACTAAGATTGAAGATATAATACATCCATGACTATGGTCATTGAATGTATTATATAATAATCATATTTGAATTCAGATGAAGAATAAAACACATGTTGGTGCTTTTATAGAGTTTAAAATGAAATTAACTCTAAATATATCCTGACTATGGCCATTGATATATATTTTGAGTTAATTTTAATTTAAGCTCTGATAAAAGAAGAAAATATTTAAAATATGATGGTTTTTGAAGAGGGATCCAGTGTGGATCCAGTGTTATTCCATAAAAGATGAAAATCCTAAGCTTTGTTCACATCCTGACTATGGCCATTGATGCAAATCATCAACTTAGGATTTAATCACCTCCTATTAGAATGGGGCACATGCCATTCGTATTCTCATTTGTGAATTTTCAGAAACAAAGGAAAATGATAAAACAAGCCATTTATGATATTTACAATGTTCATTCACTCTATCTAATATAGGGAATGAAAAAAACTCTCATTATATCTGACTATTACAATTCTCAAGTTGAAATTGAAATAATAAAATCCTAATCTAAGAGAGGGAATCAGCATTTTCTACACGTTTCTTGCGAAATTTAAGTTAACAGGGAGATGCACATGTAAAGAGACATCATGTTGTGTTCAAATGATGGAATGGACACTAAGGTACACACTAAGCTGACGAGAAATTGAGCTTTATGATGCATATGATGCTATTTGTATGAAATGAGAAGGTTTTGTAGGACCTTAAGATGCTTATGGGAAAGAATGATCAGGGAATAACAAAACCCAAAGGAGTGCTAATATTTGGAAATCTATAAAATGTAAACAAACTTCAGAAGTGCATACCAAATGATTCATGAAGTTGGGGTGGAGTTCTAAGCATTTCCATGCAAAGCCTTGAAAAGGAAATAAATTATACTCAAATGAGTACATGATTGAAGGCCAAGAACAAGATAAGCAATGCAAGATTCAGAGCATCTTGAAAAGGTCATGCATTGCAGATCCTTTCTTTGAAACACTAAAAAGTTTTAATCAGCTCACTATAGTCAACTAGTTTGGATACATAATGTCTATGCTAATGATTTCTGCTGCTCCCAGAAACATATAACGACACACTCTACAGCCTCTGGAAGAAAGAACGCCAACAATGTACTTTTGGAGTAAACAAGGGCCACAACTCAAGCACTCATAAACGCATGCATAAAAGTTTTGGCTTAAACTCATTGCTCAAGCGCACTTCATGCTTTGTAGCTCTGCAAATAGCCAGGAAGAAGAAGACCATCCATTTATCTAGCCATAAAGGTGCTAAAGCATCTTCACAAGGTGGTGCTTGCTCAACCATTAACATTAGTTGCAGCATACTGACAACCCACAGATATTTACTCTTAACCTCCATACAAATACTTTTCAAGTAAACCAATGGCCTAGTTCCAAGCTTATAAAGCAAGATACATCTTTTCCAAAATTAGCAATTCAATGTGGCAAAAACCATATGTCCTCATTATTTACTAGTAAGTTCGAAAAGATAAATGTTATACTAAGTCCAGACTTGCATCATTAAATTGGTGCAAATCTTTGACAGAATCAATGCAAGCACTGAAGAGCAAAAAGGAAATGAAAAAAAAGCAAAAAAAAAAAAGAACTTCATTCTGCAAATTAAGTTGGGACACGAGAAAAAATTTAGCCTAAGAAGACCAGAAACCATCCATTTGTGTACTTAAGAATCACCACAAATCTTATTGTTCACTATTTCCATAAAATCGCACTAAAACACAATGATTGTTTGGGCATTCTAGAACTGCATTATCATCCATGATCTGGGAAAATTTTATTTACAACATAAGAATAAATTAAACCAAAACACAATGGAATTAAGAAAACACTATCTCAAATACAACTTTCAAATTAACCAAATATACATAGTCTACTTATCATAAGCAGTTTTTTCCCATACCTCAACCCCAGAAGCTACCTGGACATCATTGTTGCTGGTGGTTCCATAGTTTGCTTTATCTGGAGCATAGTCAAATGGTTTGGATGAGAAATCAACATCAAACTTTCCATCACCATCATTCTTTTGATGTTATCACTACCAGCAACCGCAGATCATCTTCAGCTTCTGCAACTTAATTTTCAACATGTTAAAACAAATAACCCCTTTAACTAAGTTGCTATGACAAATAATATGCTATGACACTGCCAAATTGTTTTTAGAGTTGAGATCCCACAAGCACTGTACAATCAGCAAAACTCGACTTGAGACCATGGTGTCCACCATGACCAATATTTGTTCTTACAAATGACCAAAATTTGAGACTACCCCCATATCACAGAAAAGCTATCAAACTTCAAATGTAATGCTAGCCGCACCAAGAACATCAGATCAAGAGCACAACCATAAAAAGAGCATTTATTTGTGATGGTGATCTGTGAGCCAGAAATAAGGAATGCAAATACATCAAGGTAATACGTGTAATTTCTCGAGCAGTTCCAATCGGGAAGTGCAGCAACAGTGAGGATATGCAAGGGATGGGCAGCTGCTTATTGGCTTGGTTCTAGCAGATGAAACAGGATCAAGAAAACACTCCAGATCAAGTGTTTCACGAATTACCTTAGGAGCAGGTTCAAGATAACATTCATCAGGGATAAATTCCTGCAAAATTCATTTTATGAGATGCGCAACAAATGTGGGACATACCTCTCTCCACCATAGCAACTCTTATCTGTAATTGGAATGACCTTGGAACCAACAACAGGATCAGAAATAGGGTCATTTGGAATATCATCAACCGATTCACATAGAATGGCGTTCAACATAGCTGCACTCAGTCTAGACACATATAGCCAGTCTTACAAGTGCTGGAAAGCAACCACACTCATGACCTCCAACTCGAACAGGACAAAGCTTTCCAGAGGCAGCTTGGAAAGCCTTCTTCCATTGGTTAATTGAGAATTTTCCACTCAGATCACATGCTGAACTCGACAGACCTTCGAAAGATATGACAACACCACCATTGAAGGCTTATCCAGCAATCCTCTCGACAGAACAATTTACTCAATGAAGGCCGATCTAGGTATAGTTCTTATTTGATAGGGTACCATGTTGGGAGGTAGCCCAAAATAAGAGCTAACGCAGAATCCAACCTCACAAGCAAACCACAAGCCAAATGGGTTAGGAACAGAATGACATATCACGGTGATGTTGTGATGCTTAGTGATATATAGGAGAGTGAGTGATTATCAACATGGTTATGATCCATCAGTCCATGATCAATATGAAAATGAGGACTCTTGAATTTCAGTCAGTCTATTATAAGGACCTCATTTACATGACACAGAATTAAGAAAATGGCTTTCAAGTTTTAGCAAGTACCTAGGCTAGATATTACAATCGTCCATCTTACTAATGGCAGGAACCACATTCACAAAGAAGTGATGAGCTTGCTGTTGTTGGTGCTAGAGGTGATGTTTGCTACCGTCGGTGGGCTGTGTAATAGATAAATGAAGAAGACTGGTTGAAGTGTTGATGTAGGATGGAAAATGCATGGGAAAGTGATATTGAAAAGGTAAGTGTGATGGTTGGGGTGCTAAGGTGGGTAGAACAGTGGTGTAATGCAGTATATATAAATACAAAAATGTGCAGGCATCACTGAGTATAAACATTGCAAAATATACAGATGTTGCATATCAGGCTAAATGTAAAGGGTGAGTAGATTTCCAAGAGGAACCATCACGTCTGGGTCAGCCTGCCAACCTGAGAATCATTAACATAGGATAATTTCAACATAATTTAGCACAAACTATTTGAATATTTCTACAACATTCCCCAAGAGCAAGTGGGTTTGTTGATTGCACGAATTATTCAGGGTCATGGAATGCTAGACTTCCAGCAAACTAGATACAGGTTAGAAGAAAGAAGAGAAAAAGAATAAGAAAAAAAAAATGAAGGAACAACATCCAACATTAATGAAACAGCATACCTGCAGAAATTTGGATCATATCATTACGCCAAATCAATTCCAAGACTCCCCTTTGGGCCTTCTAGATTTTGATTCAAACACTTCAGCCCAGAAGTGCGTTGTCACTACAGAAGTTTCTACAAGCCTGACAATTCCCAAGGCACAATCCGAATGCAAAATGAATACTTAAACCTGCACCATTGATAAAATTAATGTATAATCACATAACATAGATGATCTCGCCACTACTGTCAATATCAAGGTCAGGGTCAGAGTCTAGATCATCCATGTCATCATTAAAAAGGTCCCGGAAGAAACTAGCCAATGCGTGTCCCAGCTGCAGGGATCATAGTTTCCGCTAGTATCTGTATGATGTCGTCCCAACTTATTATTAATAGTGAAGGGCAAAATGAAAGTAGATGCAATTGTAAATTAATTCCAGATCTCATGAATTAACCCCAATCAATATTTAACCCATAACACCGAAGAGTTTTTCCTGCAAATTCTGTCAAGAGGACTATCACATGTTCAGACAAAGAATCTTTACAATGCATTAAGAATTTCACAGCACACAGGAAGCATTCTAATAACAAAGGGGTTTTTAACAACAATTTTAATGTGAAACTAACTCCCCCCCCCCCAAAAAAAAAAAAAGAATCGATGAAACAAGTTGCTGTAGAATAGATTTCATGATGGACTCTGCAAGCCATGGATAAAAGCTCTTATCAGAAGAAAAAAATTCAAATAAGATGTGTGCATATCACCTGGAAATGATGAAACGGAGGTCGAGACAGGAAAGAACCATATATTATAACTTGTAGTCGTGAGCTGTAAGCTCAACTGCAATCTTGACGACTAACCTTCCAATTCCACTTACACCACAGTCAGGATGAGGCATTACAATGTGGGGGTTTAGGTTTTGTTCATCCATCTGTATCTTTCCTTCTACGATTGGCATCCCCAATTGATAATGGTTCGACCTTAAGGAGGGGAATACAGACCTACTCAACCGATTCCAGACATCACCAAGGTTCTTTATAATGAACTTAGAGAGGGATACTCCTCTCTGATGGAGCAGTCTGTATGAATTATGACTTGCAGAAACATATCCCAAAAGGATGGAGATCATTAAAACAACTTGCAAATTGCACAGAAAAATATAAATCACGAGAACAAACATTATCCCTATATCACAAATTACAGAAACATCAAAGAAAAAACAGCGAGAAATACGCTGGACTACCTAATATTCAAATCACTTTAAACTAAAAAAAAAAAATTCAAAAGGAAAACAAAACGAATATTGGAATCAGAGATTCCATTTGCTGTAGCACAGAGGAAGATCGAAGTTGTTACAAGCAACCCAACGTTCATCCGTAGTGCATTGATGGAGGGGAAAACAAAAAAAATAAAACGGAGAAAGTAAATGAAAACAGTAAAACAAATATGGAAGCAAAACTGAAGTCTAGATGGATCGACGATGCCATTGCGAGGCATCGTCGATCATCAGCATAAGGAAAAGGGCATTGAGGGCCCAATGTAAATCTTGAAACTGAAATGAGCACGAAAAATTAGCCTGCGGATGGGAAATCATGTATGAACCGGTAATGGAAAGACAGAAAATTAGGTAACGAATGTATGTCAAAACATATGAAAATCAAAGCAAATCGTAAATCAGAATATAATGAGCCATAGGAAATAGCAAGGGAGGAGCTACTTACCTTCTGCTACAGGAATTCTCGATCGATTTCCTTCAGCTGATGCAGATGAGAACCAGAGAGAGAAGGGTAAAACGAAGAAGAGGGGAAGGAGAAAGAGGCAGAAGGAGAAGAGGGAAGAAGGTGCGGGGGTGAGAGGCGGTCCCTTAGCCTGCCCTTGCGATCTCTTTTTAAAGAAGAAGAAGAAGAATCGAGAGGGGCAGAACCGTTGGGGATCAAGGGCAGAAGAGGAGGAGAGTTGATTCGATGGTTGGCGGCAGGTGGATGCTTCTAGAGGGTAGCGCGGGAGGGGCGGCCGAGAGTGTGCGAGAGAGAGAGAGAGAGAGAGAGAGAGAGAGAGAGAGAGAGAGAGAGAGACTCTGTAACCCTAAAATCTTTTCGTTAAAGGCCTTTTATCAAAGGATGAATCTTCGTTTTTTAAAGATTTTCAAAAGGGCAGTCCTCTTTGAAAGTTTTTCAAAAAAATGGTTTTAGCTAAAAGATGTTTTTTCAAAAGGAGGTTTTCAAAACTATCTCTTTTATATTTTTTTTTCTTTTCTTTGTATTTTTGTATATATATATATATATATATATGTATTTTCTATTTTTTTTGTATTTTTTTTCAAATAAAACCATGAAACTAAGGAAAACAAGGGATTTAAAAACCATTTTGTAGTTTTTTAAGAAATATTTACAAAAGAAGGGTTTTCTGAGAATTCGGGTTTGATTTCTTCCGAAAACAGGTTTGGATCCAAGTTTTGAGAAAATATTCAAGTTTTTAACCTTGAATCGAGGAGCATAATGTGATGGATCCAAACGAATATCGGACGAACTGTCTGAGCTTTTTCAAAAGTTATTTTGGTAATTTTGAGAATTTGGTTTAAAAATTGGATAACGAAGCTCAGAATTAGATTTTGATAATGGATCCTGATCTAAAATTGAGTTAGGCATAAAAATTGATTTGACTCCAGTAAATCCGAGGAATAAACTGGATTTTTGTTTCAAAATGACTAAATTTTGTCTAGAAATTAAGAATCAAGGGTAAAAAGAGAATATTTATAATCATTTTGAAAAAATGGGGTGTTCACAGATGCCCCTCTTTGCTACTAAGCCGGTTGAAAGCCAAGCTTAGTGGCAAAGAAACACTCCAAATTTTAAAAAATGCCCCAGTCAGCAGATCTGAGCTGGGTGTGGAAGAATTATTTCAAAAACATGGCTTTTCAAGCTTAAAACCTTATCCTGAATGGTTCTGGGGGGACGAAATCCTCGAAAATGACATGACTGAATAATAAAAATGAGGAAATCGTTAATGGGGACTTTGGGTGAAGGCCCCGAAATGGTGGAAAATAAAAATTTTGAGCCAGTTTCATCGGTGAGACAAGATCAGCTTTTGGACCGACTCAGGTTTGGCCCTTAACCTGGATGGGACTAAGATATATCAAGGTAATTTGAATGGGAAAAGGAATATAAGCGGACCTCGATGGGACATTTTTCAGAGAAATGCCTCGTGAGATGAAACTCAAGTATGATCCTTCCCTAGGTGGATATATATAGAGTATGGAGTCCTTTGTGGGGAACAACCATGATGGGACTGGGAGGATTACCTCATCGAAACGAGGCTCAGGTTTAACCCAAACCTGAACGGAAAATACCTCGTGGAGCGAGGTTCAGGCTTCACCCTTATCTTGAAGGGGACGACACCTCGAGGAGCGAGGTCCAGGCTTAACCCTTATCCTGAAAGGGGCGACCATACGGGACCCTCAAACGAAGGAACCGTGATGGGATAGGAAAAAATACATCTCCAAGACGAGATTCAGGTTTAACCCTTGACCTGAGTGGGGGGGAACCATATGGAATCCTCGGATAAAGAAACCGTGATGGGACTAGAAAGGATATCTAGTTGAAACAAGATTCAGGTTTTAACCCTAATCTGAATGGAAGATACCTCACATAGCGAGGTTCAGGCTTAACCCTTAACTTGAAAGGGGCGACCATATGGAATCTTTGGATGAAGAAACCATGATGGGACCTTCGAAATTTGGATGAACAAATCCGAAAGGGGTTTGCGAGAAGAGAAAAACAGAGGATTCCCTAAAGCTTGGAAAATGGATGATCTTGGACGCCTCATTGCTGAGACTAAATCAGCTTTATAAAAACAGACAACCTCTCGCAGAAGGTTTGGGTGGTACCTCGAGGAGCAAGGTAACAGGTTTAATCCTTAGCCTGAATGGATACAGAATTCTCGAAGAGCGAGAAAAACTGTGATGGGACCTCTAGACTTCGCACAATAAGTCCAAGAGGGGTTTGCAAAAGGGTGAAAATGAGGGTTCCTAAAGCTTGAAAAGGGGTTGATCTTGGACACCTCATTGCTGAGACTAAAAATAGCTTTTGACAATAACAGACCTTTTGCAAAAAGTTCAGGTTTAACCCTTATCCTAAGCGGGAACTGTCTATGGCGGGACAGTGGGGAACACAGAAAAATGTGCAGATATGAGAGCACTCAGATTAGACGGAAGGAGGGGACTTTTCAGTCCTAACGAGGGATGACATCAGGATTCGTCAAAATGAACATCAAGTTCTTACTTCATGTTGGAATAACAAGAAAATTTTGCCAATAAAATGCCAAAATTGTAGTTGATTTAGAATGATTGAATTGTGCTTATGTCTGAAGATATCACCTCTTTTGACCTAGAGTATTAACTTTAATTGGGCTAACTCTGTAGAATCAAGAATCAAATTCAAATTTGTTGTTGTTGAGTTTCTTCAAAGAAGATATCAATTTTCTTGATATGAAAAGAGAGGAAATATTCTTAGCTTCATAAAAGCAATTTGGTGAAAAGATATTGATAAAAGAATTTCACATAAATAAAGATGATTCCTGGCAGTTTCGGGTAGTTTGATATCCTGGGGTTTTTCCTATGATGGTCTTTTTGCACTCTTTTGAATCATGGAGCTTTCTTGGGTTCTTATTACATCATTTTTCATTTTGGAGATGTCCTGACTTTTCTCGCTTTTTCGGGGAAGGGTACGTCACAAACTCTTTCATCTTGGAGATACTATGATCCTTCTTTCTCTCAGGAATTATATTGATGACATTATTTCTTGGGTTGAAATCTCTAGATGATAGCAGAAATCAAATATCTTTTAGGGTTTGCCGGGAGGTTCATTGCAGTCGCCTTCATCTCGACGGTGATTCGAACGTTCTCTGGAAGGATCCATCACAAACTCCTTCATCTCGGAGATGTTCTAAATCTTCTTTGGCCCCGGGGGTCTAGCTCGCATATTCGTCTTTATCTTGATGACAATTGAGAGATCCCTTTTGCAGATATTTGATTGCAGCTCAAATGACTGAGGAGATATGGATTGGGTAGGTTCTTTTTATTGCCCAGGATATTTCCACTGTCTTACTGCCAAAAGAATGATCTTTAAGAACATGCCATAGCTATGATCAATATCAGTTTGCTTATGACTTTTCAACATCATTGAATTTTTCCTTTGCTGGTCATATCAAAGATTTTTCTTCATCCTCTTGGTTGACCAACAGAAAAAACTTGAATTCAGTTCTTATTTCGCAAAAGTCTTACTCTTTTGAAAATAATAGTAAAGGTAGTTTGGAGGAAATCTTTTATGTGATGAAAACTTTGAGATCAACAATGACTTTTGATAGCAAATTGGCAAAATATTCTTGAAATCCTTGATGAGTGTGATTGCTTGACATCGAATCGACACGCCCATGACAAAATTCTTCTCTCTTTTTCCCCAAAAAGAGAGACTCAGGCTTAGCCCTTACCTGAATGGGAAGTTGGAAATACTCCTCTCTTCCCCAAAGAGGAGGTGTTTGCAAAATGAAACTTTCGAAGAGAAATTAAGTTTTCGTCAAAACTCTCTATCTCTCGGCTTCTCTTATGGAAAGGTGGCCGAAAAACAAAGTTGAGAAAGTATCACAGAGGAACGAGTCCATCACACTTTCCCTAGAAGAGGGTCCTCTGTGAAGGGGTTGGCCAAAGATGAGAAAAATGGGGGCCACAAAAGAAACGAACTTCCGTCGAAGCTCTCCCTAGAAAAAGGGTTCTTTTGTGTAAAGTTGGTTGTTGTTTTGCAAACTGTTCCCGAAGAAAACGAGTCCCTTCAAACTCTCCCTAGGAGAGGGTTCTTGCGAACGAAAGATTGTTGCATGCGAAAGGAACGAGCTCCCTCGAACTGTAACACCCCAATTTTTATAACCCGAAATTGGTAGAATTTTTTTTTTTTTGAAATACATTTAAATCTTTTAGCAGTTAACAGTGGAAAAACACATTGGGCATAAAACTTGGCGTGCTACTTCAGATGAATGCTTGCAACCATACAATTATAGAATTTAAACTTTAACAACTAATTAACTATGCATGAAATAATATTTAGGTTTCACAAATATCCAAATTAATCGCATTTGTCCTTGAATTGAATTAAAGTAAAAATCAGAGTTCATAATTCATAAAGCAGAGGAAAGGTAGGCTCAGTCCCCATCGCAACCTTCCGCCTTCGCACGTAAGTACCTACTCATTACCTGAAAAATATTAAACCATATAGGGTCAGACAACTTGTCTCAGTAGAGTAAATATGCTAAACTTGTAAGACAGAATAACAAGACAAAGATTTCAATAGAAATTTCATGGTATAACATTTAATTTAACTTAAACAATCATACAACAACTCATGCATGGTTAGAATTTTCATATATAACAGAAAAACATAAATTCATATATTTAAAATACACCATGCATAAACAGATAATATGAATGACTTACCATATGCAGAAGCTCTTTCAATGCATGCATATTTTCTTATCTTTAGTTACATTTTTCTTAATTAGATGATACATGCGATGCCAAATTAATGCACACACCATTTAAGTTATCACTTCTTAGCCCTGCTGATACGACATGGGCAGACATTCTCAGATCAGGACCATGACACAGGACGTGTTTTACATACAGGGGTGGCTTTAGCCTAGTCAGGTCCATTCACTAAGACGGGGTGAGGGACGTTAATACGAGAGAGATTCCCAACACCTTTCAACCCGATGCATCAATTTTTCCTCATGAGTACAATAACCTCTACGTTGCAGTCTAATACAGAGGTTTTCCCCCCAAAATCGTGAGAGGGGAGGAGCAACCTTTCATGCCTATAACAGACTTGCCCCATGAAGTTTTGTATCATTTGCTACTCTCCCAACAAATATCTTGGGTTTTAATGTCACATGATTACTTAATTACAGTCATACTTTTTATGCAACATTAAACTTAAATCACTTTATGGTCATGGATGCATTCTTATAAAGCATTGGACAAAATCACTTAATTAAACTTGTAACAGACACTTGAACACATGCGTAGCATAAATATCTTATTCATTTTCACACATCATAAGGCATATGCATGTACATGGTCAATGCAATGAGGAAAATATATATAAACATCCATATCAATGAAACAATCATATCATCACGATATCATGAACATACATGTAGTCAACACATTTTTAGAATTTAAAACATAAACTTGTATTCATTGGACCTTTTGATCCTAAATCTTTAATGTGTAACCTTTCATTTACAATTCATGCCATAATCATATAAGATTGCATAAAATTAGACCTGCATAATCATTCACATAATGCATACTAATTCTATAAAGAAATTGAATAAAAATATATATACTATGCACTCTTTGAGCCTTGATTTATGAATTTGCCCTAATTTCTTTCCAATTTCTTAACTTTGTCCGACTGGTACAGAGCTCACAGAAAATTTTTGGCTCCATGAACAGAGCTGCAATTTTTACAGTATATAGGAATTGTTGTCAGCTATCCATAGCTGCAAACCGTTTGTAAAAACTCTTGCGTATGAGAGAGTTATGCATGTTTTACTACAGACCTATCAGTTTTTGTTTCGACTGTCACAGAGACGTGCTCGGTCTATGAACAGAGCCCAAATTTCTGCAGTAGATGAACAATGGAGTTAGCTTTCCAACGCAATAATCCGTTCATCAAAACTTTTCCGGTTGAGGGAGAAACAACCATTTTACTGAACGGAGGTCAAGTGGAAAACCTGGAATTTCGACATTTGCATTTAGGTGAATCAAATCGAGTCACCCGAATCCCAAGAAAAATTAAAAGAAATAGGAAATACGCATGAAATAAATTTCCGAAAATTCTAAAATATTTACAGTAGATGGAACAATTCATAATCTATCAATCCAAACTAATATTTGCATAAAAATCATGGAATAAATCAAATACAAATATATTTTACAAATCTATTTCTATGAAACCGATTTTTATGATAAACCTGATTTCAAAAATGGTTTTCTTTAGGGGAAAACGTGTTTTTGACATGAATCATTAGATCTGAGTCAAACCCATGGTTAGGAGGGTTTGATCATGATCTAAACTCATGAAAAAACATCAAAATCCATGCCAATAACTCCGTTCTTGCAAGAAAAGCATAGAAACCCTACCTTTTGTTGAAAAAAATGTATTTCTTGATGGATGGACGGATCTTTTTGCTCAATCCACCGATCAGCTCCTCCTTCCAGCAAGGTGAGGACCTTAGATCCCTCTCCACACCCCTTGAGGTCTGGATCTTGCACTCAAGAACCAAAAGAAACCCTAAAAAGAAGATAATAGGGAAGGGAAAGAGAGGAGAGAGAGAAGAGGGTTTTTGGGGGAGAGAGAAGCTCTCAAATTTTTCTAGCCCAAAATGAGGGGAGGCGTGGGATATGGGAGGGTTTTATAACCCTCTCTAAGTTAGGTTATGGGCTGGAATTAATTCCAGCCCTTGATCACTTTAATGAAACTCAATTTGGAGCCCTTGATCTCCACTTTGATTTTCAAGTTTTAAATAAACTTAAAATTCACTAGACTTTTAAATTTCCAAAATAAATTTAAAGTAAGATGCCACATAGGATGGGACGGCCCACCTATTGGCTCCTACTAAACTAATAAAATGGGTTTAATTTATAACAAAAATCTATTTTATTAAACTATAATTAAATAACCATAGAATTCCAACAAAAATCGTTTTTGTTTTATACAACCACAAATCATATAAAATGTGAAGACATTAATTATCCACTAATTATAACTTATTAAGCATATTAATATGTATATGTTCACAACCTACTTTTGTTAATTCACATTATTTAATTAACTTTACTTAAAGAAAATTCAACATTTTCTTTTTAAGAGAGACATTTTCAATTAGGCATCACTTAGGGTTTTCTCAATTATTCAAACCGTGTAGGGTTTATATTTACTACGATTCAACCTTATTAAACCCCCTAAGCCTTACAAATATACTCGAACATTAATTTTTTAAAGAAATTAGGGTTCTATATTGGCATGAAATTCAAGACATTTCACAATGCTATAGAAAAGAACTTAGAAATTTTCGGATATTACACGAACTCTCCCTGAAGAGGGTCCTTCGCAAGAGAAAAAGATTGAATTTTTTGATGAAATGATGACCCGAAGGTTGAAATTGAGATTTAGAGCTTGAATTGTGATGAACGGTCAGTACAAATACTGAACCTGGAGGGCTAACTTGATCAGTCAGCCAAACACTAGCATGATTTGAAGATGTACCAGCACAAGCATTGGATTTGAAGATGTACCAGTACGAGCACTGGGTTTTGAAAAACACACCAGTACGAGCACTGGGTTTCAAAAAATGCCCCAGTACGAGCGCTGGGTTTCGAAAATGCACATCAGTACGAGCACTGGGTTTTTGAAATTGCACACCAACGCAAACACTGGGTTTCGAAAATGCACATCAGTACGAGCACTGGGTTTTCGAAAGTGCATACCAGTACGAGCACTGGGTTTTCCAACGGAGAGTTGAGAAAGAGACCGACATTTGAATTTTAAGAATTAAGCGAGAATGATTGTCGGTGTTTCAGGATTATCCCTTATTCTAAAGGGGAAGTTGGGAAAACTTTGGTCCAATACGAGCATTGGATCAAAAAGGAAAGTCTGAGTCGGAACTCGGAATCGCAAAAATAGAAGATAAAGAGAAAAATCCGAGTCAGAACCCGGTTTTTCAAAAGTAAGAGAATGAATGAGAAAATCAAATTTTGAGAACTCGAATTTTCAAAGTTACAATCAGTTCCAACACGAGCGTTGAATCCGATAGGAAGTCCGAGTCGGAACTCAGAACTCCAAAAATAAGAAATATATACAAAAGGGAAAAACCCGAGTCGGAACCCAGTTTTTCAAGATAAAAGACAAAAGAGAAAATCGAATTTTTGAAAACTCAAAGGAATGATTGGTTCCAACATGAGCGTTGAATCCGATAGGAAGTCTAAGTCGGAACTCATAACTTCAAACGAAAAGATAAAAGGGAAAACCGGAGTCGAAACCCAGTTTTTCAAAATAAAAGACAAAAGAGAAAATCGAGTTTTTTGAAAACTCAAATTTTCAAAGGAACCATCGGTTCCAACACGAGCGTTGAATCCGATAGTAAGTCCGAGTCGGAACTCGGAGCTTCAAATGAAAAGATAAAAGGGAAAACCCGAGTCAGAACCTGGTTTTTCAAAATAAAAGACAAAAGAGAAAATCGAGTTTTTTTGAAAACTTGAATTTTCAAAGGAACGATCGGTTCCAACATGAGCATTGAATCTGATAGGAAGTCCTAGTCGAAACTCAGAACTTCAAACGAAATAAAAAAGGGAAAAACCCGAGTCGGAACCCGGTTTTTCAAAATAAAAGACAAAAGAGAAAATCGAGTTTTTTGAAAACTCGAATTTTCAAAGGAACGATCGGTTCCAACACAAGCGTTGAATCCAATAGGAAGTTCGAGTCGGAACTCGGAACTTCAAACGAAATAAAAAAGGGGAAAATCTGAGTCGGAACCCGGTTTTTCAAAATAAAAGACAAAAGAGAAAATCGAGTTTTTAGAAAACTCGAATTTTTAAAGGAACGATCGGTTCAAACACGAGCGTTGAATCTGATAGGAAGTCCGAGTAGGAACACAGAACTTCAAACAAAAAGATAAAAGGGAAAAACCTGAGTCGGAACCCAGTTTTTCAAAATAAAAGACAAAAGAGAAAATCGAGTTTTTGAAAACTCGAATTTTTGAAGGAACGATCGGTTCCAACACGAGCGTTGAATCTGATAGGAAGTGTGAGTCGAAACTCATAACTTCAAACGCCATATAAAAGGGAAAAACTCTAGTCGGAACTCGGATCTTTAAAATAATGAAAATAAGGGAAAACCTGAGTTTGAAAACTCGAATCTTCAAAGGAACGATCGGTTAACACAAGTGTTGAATCCGATAGGAAGTCTGAGTTAGAACTCGGAACTTCAAACGCCATATAAAAGGGAAAAACCCGAGTCAGAACCCGGATCTTTAAAATAATGAAAAAAAAGGAAAACCCGAGTTTGAAAACTCGAATCTTTAAAGGAACGATCGGTTCCAACACGAGTGTTGAATCCGATAGGAAGTCCAACTCAGAACTCGAAACTTCAAACGTCATATAAAAAAGAAAAACCCGAGTTGGAACCCGGATCTTTAAAATAATGAAAAAAAAGGAAAACCCGAGTTTGAAAACTTGAATCTTCAAAGAAACGATCGGTTCCAACACGAGTGTTGAATCCGATAGGAAGTCCAAGTCGGAACTCAGAACTTCAAACGCCATATAAAAGGGAAAAACCCGAGTCGGAACCCAGATCTTTAAAATAATGAAAAAAAAGGAAAACCCGAGTTTGAAAACTCAAATCTTCAAAGGAACGATCGGTTCCAACATGAGTGTTGAATCCGATAGGAAGTTCGAGTCGGAACTCGGAACCTCAAACGCCATAAAAAAGGAAAAAACCCGAGTCGGAACCCGGATCTTTAAAATAAAAATAAAAAGCAAAAACCTGAGTCAAAACTTAGATAGGAAGGAAATAATTCCTATCCAAGAGTCGGATTCTAGATGGATTGACAAAATGTATGAATAGATTCTGACAATGAAGAAGATGAGAGATTCATCTGAGATCCTTGACCCAAGATGGCCTAAGATTCGAATCTATTTATGATGGCTTCAAGATTTCCCCTCATCCTTAAGGAGTATAGAATGAAATTTAATGTGAATCGAGGAATTTATGGGAAGTAGTTCAGGTTTATCCCTTAACCTGAAAGGAACGTTCCTAAAAGAACGATGTTCAGGTTTATCCCTTAACCTGAAAGGAACGTTCCTAAAAGAACGAGGTTCAGGTTTATCCCTTAACCTGAAAGGGGGAAAAATGAAAGAATAAAATTTTGGGAAAAATTAATAAAGTGAAATTGATAGAAATTTACAAAAATGCAGAGAGATTGATAAAAATTGTTTTGCAAAAAGAATTCTCATAGGTAGTAATATCGCTCCTATGAGTGGTCTCAGGATTATCCCTTATCTTGAATGGGAAGTACCTCGAAGAATGAGGGTCAGGTTTATCCCTTAACCTGAGAGGGTAAACAAATAAAAGAATACCTCATTGAAAAGAGGCATCAGGTTTATCCCTTAACCTGAAAGGGTTATAAGAAAAGGTTGATAAAATTTAATAAAATTGATGAAAATTTGATAAACTTGACAAGAATTGATAAAAATGGATAACAAATTGATGAAAATTTTTTATTAATTTGGAAAATGAAATGAATGCAATTAATAAAGATAACAAGATTAACTGAAAAATTGATAAGATTTTTAGAAAAAGAGTTTGCCTGATCCTGCCTACACGTGGGATCTCTAAAGTGAAAGAAAAATATTCATTTGAAAAACAAGTGAGAAACCATTTGGGAAGAAAATCCATCGTAAGAAGAATGATTACTACCAGAACTAATCTTTGGAAGGGAATCAAACATGAGAGATCATCATGAGGGTCAATTTTTGAAGGCAACAGTTTGAAACCTAATTTTGTAAAAGAAGATCATTTGTCAGGGTTGATTTTTTTGAAGACAATGGTTTGAAACTGATAATAAGATCATCACAAGGGTTGATTTTTTAATACAATGGTTCGAAACCCATTTTTGGAAAATATGATCAATACGAGGGTTGTTTTTTGAAGACGATGGTTCAAAACCCATTTTTGGAAATAAGATCAACGCGAGCGTTGATTTTTGAAGACGAACGGTTTGACACCATTTTTTTAGAAAAGAAAATCAACACGAGGGTTGTTTTTGGAAAAGGTTGGACCAAAAAATATTTGAATTTTTCAGTTATCATAACGAAGATTTTACTGAAACTTTCGAAATTTCATGATTTTTTTTAAAAAACCTCATAGGTAATATCATTTCTCTCATGAATGATGTCAGGATTGTCCCTTATTTTAAAGAGAATAGGAATTTAATGCCCTAATGTGGCAAAAGAAAGAAGTATTGGACATCAAAGTTTATGAAGAAAATTGACATTTCATTGATAAGCAGAAACTGATAACAATACTGAATATTGACATACTTTGACCAAAAGGACATAAAAGGCGGGGTTGACCTGCCCCTACAAGGTGACTAAAAAAAAGGAGAAAACAGGAAAAATTTTGACATCCTCAATTCTCCGAGTGGTCCGAAAGAGTCTAGGTCAGAACTGCAGGTTGCTCCTCTCCTTCCTCTGGTACCAAAATTTCTTTGTCAATGTAATCCTGTATGATGTTTTTGAGGACGAAGCAATGCTCTGTATCATGCCCCCTTACTCGATGAAATTTGCAAAAACATTCTTTCCATTTTCCCATGGTGACCAAAGGATCAACTCTCCTTGAAAGTTTGATCATATCTTTCGTGAGCAGGTATCCGAGAACCTCCTCGACTGGCTGACCTAGAGGGGAAAACTCGCGATCATAACTCCAACCATCATGCTTTGTCTACTTTGCGTTGCCTGATTTTTGTCGAGAGCTGACCCTTTTCTGAGAACTGGACTGAGCATGCTTGGTTAGGGGGATTGGGCACTTTTCTTCTTCGTCTTCAACAAAAAGATTCTTATCAATGCAGTCTTGAACAATGTTCTTGAAGACAAAGCAATGATCAGTGTCATGCCCTGTTGTCTGATGGAACCTACAGAATTGGTTTTTGTATTTTCCCATGATAGTGGAAGGACTCGTGGCTTTTGGGAGCCTGGCTAATCTCTTGGTCAACATGTATTCGAGAACTTTGTCCAGCGGCTCATCCAAGGGGGTGAAATCTCGGTTACTGCTCCAATCTTTGTGTTTTGACTCTCCCTAATTCTTCTCCTTCTGCGGAGGACTGGATTGAAGTGGTTCATCTTGGTTTCTGCTGAACTTTCCCTTTTGGCCTCTAGAGGGCTCCAAATTGCTGCTTTGATTGCCTCGGTTGCCTTTGTTCCTACCCCCGCTGGTTTTAGAACTTCCTGCACTGCTATCGTTGTGCTTGCTCATTGGGAAGGTGACAGGTGCCTCTTCCTCGGTGGGAGCTTTTCCGAAACTAGCTTCAGCCTGCTCGGATAATATCTCAGCCATCATCTTTTTGAACAACCGTTATATAGCAGGATCAATCTCATTCATGTTGTCCTGAACTCCTTCTCTGGCAAACCTCCGAGAGTCCATTCCTCACTTTCTGCTTTTAATTGGTGCTAGAGTGATGTGGTCTTTGATCTTGGTCTGAACCACCCGTTAATACCAAATGCTCTCTCTGTAGGGCAAAATGGGACCTTTTTTAGAAAGATTTTGGAGGAAATCTTGATATACAGAAGAAATCAAATTGACAAAAGATACCCCTACCACTAGGGATTGAGTTCGCACGAAAGGCACAACAATCGTATCATTTTCTCGTCAGAAGAAATAAACAATTTTAGAATATGATCAAAAGGACATCTCTTGATGAAAGAGATTTTTATTATATAAAAAGGTGAGGAATAGATTTAGAAGATACATAGAAGAAAATTTTTAGAAAAATAGATGGTAAATTTTGAAAAATTAGAAAAAATTGCAAGCAAGATTAGAAAAGAATTAAAGAAATCAGAAAAAGAGAAGAAAAATACACCTGGGGTTTCTGAAAATAAGGATAAATTTTGAATAATATACCCAGGGTTTTGAAAAGGTTTGATATATATATATATAAGAAAACACGAGAGACATCGCATAACCAAAGCTATACAAACAAAGATGCGCACACAGCACTCCCTAAAGGCTGACTCTAAATGCAATATTTGAAATGGCTCGTAGGACCTTAATCCTAACTCTATGGTTCAGATCATCTGATTCCAATCAAGGTATGTTGATATACTCGAGCCGAAGCTCGAAGTACGTGGCATATAGAATATTTCTTTGGTTCTAAGGTGATGGCTTCCCAACATCCTTGAGCATTTACCGATATACCTCGGACTATGGCCCTTAGGTACGTGGTAGGGGGGCACGAACCCAAATAAGTGGTCCAGTTGTGAGGCTCTCTCCCGAACTATGGTTCAGTGAGACAACCCAGCAACGTGAAGACCGGGACAATATAGGTAGGGATGTTTTCAAAAACATGTTCAACATGCAATTAAAACCAGAAAGCTCTAATGCAAGTCCTAAAAGGGATAGGATTTAAATGAATAGAAGCATACACTTGCATACATTGTTTGCATTCAATCCCTAGAATTGAGGAGAGTTGTATTTTAGACCTAAGTCTAATGTGAACATGGAATAATCTCCTCAATATGGTCCTACCAAACCATACTTAAATTCTATATGCATTTATGTTAGCTAGGACAGAGTCTAGGCTCCTAAGGTTTGCATGAAAATGAAGCTGACATTTGTAGAATAAAGACTTAGATGATATTAAAGCAAAGCAAAGGCATAGATTCAACCAGACGAAGATGGGTCTCATCTCGGTCGCCAACTTTTGTGATCATGCAAAATTTTTCCTCTCGTTCCTCTTTTCCTTTCTCTTTCCCTTTCTAACCCCTATTCCCTTTTTGAAGGGGAATAAAAGACCAAAAAGAAGAGAGAATGAGAAAAGGAAGAAGAAGAGAGGGAAACTCTTTTGCAAGGTATCATCTGACCAAAATTTTGAAAAATGTTTTAAAATTACTCACCTCCATTTTGAAAATTTGTGAGAAAATGGAGAGACGGGATTCGCTTGTCGGTACGAGGTTTGACCGTTCCTAGCGCCTTCACCAGGGGTAATCGAATCAAGGATCGAATTTATGCCTTTTTGCTTTGCTAAAATATCATCTAAGAATTTATCCTAAGTCTAAATGCACAAAGAATCATGCTTGTGTGAATGCAAAGGTGTATGCTCTTTTGAGAAAATGATTTGAAAATTTCTAATTTTTCTGAGATGAATTTGATGATGGAGTGAAGAAATGATTCAAAGGATTGAATTTGATTTTAGATTTTGAATCCAACTCAGAATTTGAAATAGATCTGGATGAAGAGACTTGAATTCTCAAGTCTTGGAATGATCAAGATTTGGAAAGATAAGTCGACGGATGAAGAGAAAAAGGATTTTAGAATTGGAATTTTGAAATGAGAATGATTTTCAAAGTCATCATGGACTTTGAATTGGGATCGATTTTCAAGAATCGATTTTGAATTCAATATCTAAACAGGAATTGAATTTGGATTTAGACTTGGGAAATAAATTTGAAATTGGCTTTTGGAAATTGAAAATGAAATTAGATTTGAAAGTCTAGAATGAAATTTTGATCTGAAGTCTAGTATCCAAGATGGAACTGGATCTGAGATCCGAGATGGGGTTGGATCCAGATTCTGGAATTCTAAATGGAATTGGATCCGAAGTCTAAGATCCAATATAAAGTTGAATTCTGGATCCTAAATGGAATTGGATCTGAAGTCTGAGATCATGGGTTGAGTTGGATCTGAAATCTAGAATCCTAATGGAATTTGGATCCGAAGTCTGAGATCCAAGATTGGATTGGATCCAGAATCTGGAATCCTAAATTGAATTGGATCCTAATTTTGGAATTGGATTTTGAAAATCCAAATGGGATTTTTGAAGATGGATCTGGGTTTTTGAAAACCCAGATTGAATTTAAAACTTGAGAAAAATTCAATCTCAAACTTTGATTTTTGAATTTGAGAATCAAGATAAACTTGATTTTAAAGTTTTGAATTTTGAAATCAGAAGATGAATCAGAAATTTCAAAGTTAAATTGAACTTTAAAATTGGTTTTGAGATATTGATTTGAATTTGAATTTGAATCTTGAAAATGATATTGGAATTTCAAAGTTGATTTGAATTTTGAAATTTGATTTGAATTGGGAATTGAAGTTTGAATGCAAAATGAACTTGAAATTTCAAAGTCAAATTGAACCTTGAAATCGAATTTTGAGTCTTGAAAATGAGATAGAATTGAATTGGAATCTATAAATAAGGATTGATTTGAGAAATGAAGAAGATACTCAAAATCGCTTGGATTTTTTTTTTTTGAAAAAGAATATGATGCAATTCTACCCTAAATGATGAATGAATTTAAGGAATTTGAAAATTGGATTTGAAAATCATATTTCATTCTTTAAGTGAATTAAAATAAGATTGAAGATATAATACATCCCTGACTATGGTCATTGAATGTATTATATAATAATCATATTTGAATTCAGATGAAGAATAAAACACATTTTGGTGGTTTTATAGAGTTTAAAATGAAATTAACTCTCAATATATTTTGACTATGGCCATTGATATATATTTTGAGTTAATTTTAATTTAAGCTCTGATAAAAGAAGAAAATATTTAAAATATCATGGTTTTTGAAGAGGGATCCAGTGTGGATCCAGTGTTATTCCATAAAAGATGAAAATCCTAAGCTTTGTTCACATCCTGACTATGGCAATTGATGCAAATCATCAACTTTGGATTTAATCACCTCCTATTAGAATGATACACGTGTCATTCATATTCCCATTTGTGAATTTTCAGAAACAAAGCAAAATGATAAAACAAGCCATTTATGGTATTTACAATGCTCATTCACTCTATCTAATATAGGGAATGAAAAGAACTCTCATTATATCTGACTATTACAATTCTCAAGTTGAAATTGAAATAATAAAATCCTAATCTAAGAGACAGAATCAGCATTTTCTACACATTTCCGGTGAAATTTAAGTTAACAGGGAGATGCACATGTAAACAGACATCATGTTTTGTGCAAATGATGGAATGGACACTAAGGTACACACTAAGCTGGCGAGAAACTGAGCTTTATGATGCATATGATGCTATTTGTATGAAATGAGAAGGTTTTGTAGGACCTTAAGATGCTTATGGGAAAGAATGATCAAGGAATAACAAAACCCAAAGGAGTGCTAATATTTGGAAATCTAAAAAATGTAAACAAACTTCAGAAGTGCATACCAGATGATTCATGAAGTTGGGGTGGAGTTCTAAGCATATCAGTTGCTCTACCCCAATCTGAGAATGAGTCAACAGACTCATTTCCATGCAAAGCCTTGAAAAGGAAATAAATTATACTCAAATGAGTACATGCTTGAAGGCCAAGAACAAGATAAGCAATGCAAGATTCAGAGCATCTTGAAAAGGTCATGCATTGCAGATCCTTTCTTTGAAACACTAAAAAGTTTTAATCAGCTCACTACAGTCAACTAGTTTGGATACATAATGTCTATGCTAATGATTTTTGCTGCTCCCAGAAACATATAACGACACACTCTGCAGTCTTTGGAAGAAAGAACGCCAACAATGTACTCCTGGAGTAAACAAGGGCCACAACTCAAACACTCATAAACACATGCACAAAAGTTTTGGCTTAAACTCATTGCTCAAGCGCACTTCATGCTTTATAGCTCTGCAGATAGCCAGGAAGAAGAAGACCACCCATTTATCTAGCCATAAAGGTGCTAAAGCATCTTCACAAGGTGGTGCTTGCTCAACCAATAACATTAGTTGCACCATATTGACAACCCACAAATATTTACTCTTAACCTCCATGCAGATACTTTTCAAGTAAACCAATGGCCTAGTTCCAAGCTTATAAAGCAAGATACATCTTTTCCAAAATTAGCAATTCAATATGGCAAAAACCATATGTCCTCATTATTTACTAGTAAGTTCGAAAAGATAAATGTTATACTAAGTCCAGACTTGCATCATTAAATGGGTGCAAATCTTTGACAAAATCAATGCAAGCACTGAAGAACAAAATGGAAATGAAAAAAAGCAAAAAAAAAAAAAGAACTTCATTCTGCAAATTAAGTTGGGACACGAGAAAAAATTTAGCCTAAGAAGACCAGAAACCATCCATTTGTGTACTTAAGAATCACCACAAATCTTACTGTTCACTATTTCCATAAAATCGCACTAAAACACAATGATTGTTTGGGCATTCTAGAACTGCATTATCATCCATGATCTGGGAAAAATTTATTTACAACATAAGAATAAATTAAACCAAAACACAATGGAATTAAGAAAACACTATCTCAAATACAACTTTCAAATTAACCAAATATACATAGTCTACTTATCATAAGCAGTTTTTTCCCATACCGCAACCCCAGAAGCTACCTGGACATCATTGTTGCTGGTGGTTCCATAGTTTGCTTTATCTGGAGCATAGTCAAATGGTTTGGATGAGAAATCAACATCAAACTTTCCATCACCATCATTCTTTTGATGTTATCACTACCAGCAACCGCAGATCATCTTCAGCTTCTGCAACTTAATTTTCAACATGTTAAAACAATAACCCCTTTAACTAAGTTGCTATGACAAATAATATGCTATGACACTGCCAAATTGTTTTTAGAGTTGAGATCCCATAAGCACTGTACAATAAGCAAAACTCGACTTGAGACCATGGTGTCTACCATGACCAATATTTGTTCTTACAAATGACCAAAATTTGAGACTACCCCCATATCACAGAAAAGCTATCAAACTTCAAATGTAATGCTAGCCGCACCAAGAACATCAGATCAAGAGCACAACCATAAAAAGAGCATTTATTTGCGATGGTGATCTGTGAGCCAGAAATAAGGAATGCAAATACATCAATGTAATACGTGTAATTTCTCAAGCAGTTCCAATCGGGAAGTGCGGCTATAGTGAGGATATGCAGGGGATGGGCAGCTGCTTATTGGCTTGGTTCTAGCAGATGGAACAGGATCAAGAAAACTCTCCAGATCAAGTGTTTCACGAATTACCTCAGGAGCAGGTTCAAGATAAGATTCACCAGGGATAAATTCCTGCAAAATTCATTTTATGAGATGCGCAACAAATGTGGGACATACCTTTCTCCACCATAGCAACTCTTATCTGTAATTGGAATGACCTTGGAACCAACAACAGGATCAGAAATAGGGTCATTTGGAATATCATCAACCGATTCACATAGATTGGCGTTGAACATAGCTGCACTCAGTCTAGCCACATATAGCCAGTCTTACCAGTGCTGGAAAGCAACCACACTCAGGACCTCCAACTCGAACAGGACAAAGCTTTCCAGAGGCATCTTGGAAAGCCTTCTTCCATAGGTTAATTGAGAATTTTCCACTCAGATCACATGCTGAACTCAACAGACCATCGAAAGATATGACAGCACCACCATTGAAGGATTATCCAGCAATCCTCTCGACTAACAGTTTACTCAATGAAGGCTGATCCAGGTATAGTTCTTATTTGATAGGGTACCATGTTGGGAGGTAGCCCAAAATAAGAGCTAACGCAAGATCCAACCTCACAAGCAAACCACAAGCCAAATGGGTTAGGAATAGAATGACATATCACGGTGATGTTGTGATGCTTAGTGATGTACAGGAGAGTGAGTGATTATCAACATTGTTATGATCCATCAGTCCATGATCAATATGAAAATGAGGACTCTAAAATTTCAGTCAGTCTGTTATAAGGACCTCATTTACATGACACAGAATTAAGAAAAGGGCTTTCAAGTTTTAGCAAGTACCTAGGCTGGATATTACAATCGTCCATCTTACTAAAGGCACCAACCACATTCACAAAGAAGTGATGAGTTTGCTATTGTTGGTGCTAGAGGTGATGTTTGCTACCGCCGGTGGGCTGTGTAATAGATGAATGAAAAAGACTGGTTGAAGTGTTGATGTAGGATGGAAAATGCATGGGAAAGTGATATTGAAAAGGTAAGTGTGATGGTTGGGGTGCTAAGGTGGGTACAACAGTGGTGTAATGCAGTATATATAAATACAAAAATGTGCAGGCATCATTGAGTATAAACATTGCAAAATATACAGATGTTGCATATCAGGCTAAATGTAAAGGGTGAGTAGATTTCCAAGAGGAACCATCACGTCTGGGTCAGCCTGCCAACCTGAAAATCATTAACATAGGATAATTTCAACATAATTTAGCACAAACTATTTGAATATTTCTACAACATTCCCCAAGAGCAAGTGGGTTTGCTGATTGCACGAATTATTCAGGGTCATGGAATGCTAGACTTCCAGCAAACTAGATACAGGTTAGAAGAAAGAAGAGAAAAAGAAGAAAAAAAAATGAAGGAACAACATCCAAACATTAATCAAACAACATACCTGCTGAAATTTGGATCATATCATTACGCCAAATCAATTCCAAGGCTCCCCTTTGGGCCTTCTAGATTTTGATTCAAACACTTCATCCCAGAAGTGCGTTGTCACTACAGAAGTTTCTGCAAGCTTGACAATTCCCAAGGCACAATCCAAATGCAAAATGAATACTTAGACCTGAACCATTGATAAAATTAATATATAATAACATAACATAGATGATCTTGCCACTACTGTCAATATCAAGGTCAGGGTCAGAGTCTACATCATCCATGTCATCATTAAAAAGGTCCCGGAAGAAACTGGCCAATGCGTGTCCCAGCTGCAGGGATCATAGCTTCCGCTAGTATCTGTATGATCTCGTCCCAGCTTATTATTAATAGTGAAGAGCAAAATGAAAGTAGATGCAATTGTAAATTAATTCCAGATCTCATGAATTAACCCCAATCAATATTTAACCCATAACACCGAAGAGTTTTTCCTGCAAATTCTGTCAAGAGGACTATCACATGTTCAGACAAAGGATCTTTACAATGCATTAAGAATTTCACAGCACACAGGAAGCATTCTAATAACAACGGGGGTTTTAACAACAATTTTAATGTGAAACTAACTTCCCCCCAAAAATAAAAGAATCGATGAAACAAGTTGTTGTAGAATAGATTTCATGATGGACCCTGCAAGCCATGGATAAAAGCTCTTATCAGAAAAAAAAATTCAAATAAGATGTGCGCATATCACCTGAAAATGATGAAATGGAGGTCGAGACAGGAAAGAACCATATATTATTACTTGTAGTCGTGAGCTGTACGCTCAACTGCAATCTTGACCACTAACCTTCCAATTCCACTTACACCACGGTCAGGATGAGGCATTACAATGTGGGGGTTTAGGTTTTGTTCATCCATTTGTATCTTTCCTTCTACGATTGGCATCCCCAATTGATAATGGTTCGACCTTAAGGAGGGGAATACAGACCTACTCAACCGATTCCAGACATCACCAAGGTTCTTTATAATGAACTTAGAGAGGGATACTCCTCTCTGATGAAGCAGCCTGTATGAATTATGACTTGCAGAAACATATCCCAAAAGGATGAAGATCATTAAAACAACTTGCAAATTGCACAGAAAAACATAAATCACGAGAACAAACATTATCCAAATTACAGAAACATCAAAGAAAAAACAGCGAGAAATACGTTGGACTACCTAATATTCAAATCACTTTAAACTAAAAAAAATAAAATTCAAAAGGAAAACAAAACGGATATTGGAATCAGAGATTCCATTTGCTGTAGCACAGAGGAAGATCGAAGTTGTTACAAGCAACCCAACGTTCATCCGTAGTGAATTGATGGAGGGGAAAACAAAAAAAATAAAACGGAGAAAGTAAATGAAAACAGTAAAACAAATATGGAAGCAAAACTGAAGTCTAGATGGATCGACAATGCCATTGCGAGGCATCGTCGATCATCAGCATAAGGAAAAGGGCATTGAGGGCCCAATGTAAATCTTGAAACTGAAATGAGCACGAAAAATTAGCCTGCAGATGGGAAATCATGTATGAACCGGTAATGGAAAGACAGAAAATTAGGTAACGAATGTATGTCAAAACATATGAAAATCACAGCAAATCGTAAATCAGAATATAATGAGCCATAGGAAATAGCAAGGAAGGAGCTACTTACCTTCTGCTACAGGGATTCTCGATCGATTTCCTTCAGCTGATGCAGATGAGAACCAGAGAGAGAAGGGTAAAACGAAGAAGAGGGGAAGGAGAAAGAGGCAGAAGGAGAAGAGGGAAGAAGGTGCGGGGGTGAGAGGCGGTCCCTTAGCCTGCCCTTGCGATCTCTTTTTAAAGAAGAAGAAGAAGAATCGAGAGGGGCAGAACTGTTGGGGATCAAGGGCAGAAGAGGAGGAGAGTTGATCCGATGGTTGGCGCCAGGTGGATGCTTCCATAGGGTGGCGCGGGAGGGGAGGCCGAGAGTGAGTGAGAGAGAGAGAGAGAGACTCTGTAACCCTAAAATCTTTTTGTTAAAGGCTTTTTATCAAAGGATGAATCTTCGCTTTTTAAAGATTTTCAAAAGGGCGGTCCTCTTTAAAAGTTTTTCAAAAAAATGGTTTTAGCTAAAAGATGTTTTTTCAAAAGGAGGTCTTCAAAACTCTCTCTTTTATATTTTTTTTTTCTTTTCTTTGTATATATATATATATATTTTTATATATTTATATATATTTGTATTTTCTATTTTTTTGTATTTTTTTTAAATAAAACCATGAAACTAAGGAAAATAAGGGATTTAAAAACTATTTTGTAGTTTTTTGATAAATATTTACAAAAGAAGGGTTTTCTGAGAATTAGGGTTTGATTTCTTCAGAAAACGGGTTTGGATCCAAATTTTGAGAAAATATTTGAGTTTTAAACCTCGAATCGAGGAGCATAATGCGATGGATCCAAACGAATATCGGACGAACTGTCTGAGCTTTTCAAAAGTTATTTTGGTAATTTTGAGAATTTGGTTTAAAAATTGGATAACGAAGCTCAGAATTAGATTTTGATAATGGATCCTGATCTAAAATTGAGTTAGGCATAAAAATTGATTTGACTCCAGTAAATCCGAGGAATAAACTGGATTTTTGTTTCAAAATGACTAAATTTTGTCAGAAAATGAGGATCAGGGGTAAAAAGAGAATATTTACAATCATTTTGAAAAATTTGGGGTGTTCACAATGCCATGTTTGTTTCTCATTTAGTATGAACATCATATATAGATGCATATGCACATTTTCTCATTAGTATAAAACATATGCATGAGCATTTCATCAGTTGCATTCTAGGTTCAATGTGATATTTTGCAAACTTCTTTCCATATGCATCTGTTATCTTGTGCTAACTTTGTCTTTGCAGGAAATATGTAGAAAATGATGCTTTCCTTCTTAGATTAGGGATTGTAATTTCAATTTCCATTTCCATTTGAAGATTGTAATAATTAGATATTAATGAGAACTCTTTACTTTCAAGTTTAGCATAGAATGTATGAGCATGTGAATTTCATAAATTATTCATTTCATATCATTTTTGCTTTTATTTCAAAAATTCATGAATGGTGAAACACGAATGACACATGCACCTTTCTAATAAGAGGTAAATAATTCTAAGTAAATGATTCACATTTATGGCCATAGTCAAAATCTGAACAATACTTAGAACTTTTATCTTTTATGGAATAACATTTGACCTTCACTTAGGTCTCTTTTGAAAATCATCATATTTCTCTGAAATTTTCTTCCTTTATCAGAATTTGATATGTGGATTAACTTAAAATATATTTATGGCCATAGTCAGGATATACTGAAGGTTAATTTCATTTCAAATCCTATAAAGGCACCAAAAATTTATTTTATTCTTTATTAGAGTTTAAATATAGATTGTATTATAATATATTTGTGACCATAGTCATGAATGTATTATAATTTTAATCTTATTTCAATTCGATTAAAAAATGAAATATGTTTTTAAATTTCAATCTTTAAATTCTTTAAAGTCATTCATCATTTAGGATAGAATTGCATTTCAAATCATTTTTCAAATTATTTTCCATATTCCAAGTGATTTCTAAGATTACTTTTTCAAATATATTTTCAACTTTTATTCTCAATTCTATCTTATTTCAAAATTTCAACTTTCAAATTTCTTCCTGATTTCAAATTCAAAATCCTATTTTCAATCCAATTTCAATCTTAATTTTGAAGTCTAAATTCAAATTTCAATTTCCAACTTCAAAATTCAATTTCAAAATCAATTCAATATTCCAATTTCAAAGCTTAATTCAACTTTGAAATTCCGTTCTAATTTCAAATTTCAAGTTTGAATTCAGGTTTTATTCTCCATCTCCATTTCAAACTCCAAAACCTCCAAGTTCTATCTAAATTTTGAGTGTTATTCTCAAATTCAATTCACTTTGAAATTCAAAATCAAGTTTTGAAATTGACTCTGAGTCTCAAAATCGATTTTCTCTAATTCAGTCCTAAATTCAAAACTTATTTCAAAATCACTTGGAAAAATCCTAAAATTTATGAAATACTTCCTCAAAAGCATACATCTTTGCATTTTCATTACACAAGCATGATTCTTTATGCATTTTAGGATTTCAGAATAAGCACTTAGACAAATTTAGGCAAAGCAAAAGGCATTAATTCGATCATTGGTTCAATTACCCCTGGTAAAGGCGCCAGGAACGATTGAACCTCGTACCGACGAGTGAATCCCGTCTCTCTATTTTTTTGCAAATTTTCAAAAATGGAGGCGAGTAAATTTTCATTTTTTTTTTCAAATGAAGGTCAAGTGAGACCTTGCAAAAGAGTTTCTTTTATTTCTTTCTTTCTCTTCTCTCTTCTTTCTTTTCTTTTTCCCCTTCAAAAAGGGAAAAAGGACAGAAAGGAAAACGAAAAAGAAAAAATTTTGCATGATCACACTTGGGAATCATAGGCTGTGGCAGCCTCTCCTCTGGGTCTTCACCCAAGATTGTGGTAATCATGCCGCCCTTGGACCACTTTATGCACTAATAAAGTGTGAATGGTACCAGATTTGCATTATTAATCCATGTGCGTCCCAATAAAAGATTATATGTCGGTGGCATATTGACTACATGGAAAATGATTGTATGGACAGAATAATTGATAAAAATCTCCAAGAAAATCTTTCCCTTTGCAGTCTGTCTATGGTTATCGAAGCCATAAATAGTGATGGGATCAGGAAGGTATTCTTCTTCTTTCAATCCTAGAGCCTTGACAGTCATTTTCAGACATATATTGTGATTGTTGCCTCCATTGACTAGTACGTGGGGTACAGTCATTCCTCTGGTCTGTACTACAATATACAAGGCATTATTGTGAAAAGCATGAGGCTTCGACAGATCTTCATCTGAAAAGGTGATAGGGGTATTGGTCATGGCCTGGTTGACAATTTGGGCCATGTCTTCTGGAGTCGTGTCTGGTTTCACTTTGATCTTTCGCAATAAGTCATCTAGAACTTGCTGGTGCTCAAAAGAGGCATGCGCCAACTCAAGGATTGACACATTTGAAAGGGCAGTGATCAGTTTATGGACCGAATTGGCATTTTTATTGGTTGTTCTGCTCTTATCTTGAGTAGTCTTGATGAAGCACTTAGAAAACCCTGAAATTCTTCTGGCAACTTTAGGGGATGCCTTGGCAGGCTCCCTTGAGACATTCAACTTACTGAAAGCTGAGACAAGATCCATCTTTTGGGTACTGGATTGGGCCCACTATAACACCAAGACCTAGTGTTGAACATAGAGATCATCATTGGGACACAGTTGAATATGGTCCTGAGGCTGGAACGGCTGCTCTGAAATTACTATTGTTGAATGCTGAAGGAATGACTGATTCAAGATAGCCATTTTTTTGTCATCGCCGCCCTCTATAAGGAGATTCTTATCAATATAATTCTGAATAATGTTTTTGAGAACAAAGTAGTTCTCAATGTCATGTCCCACTGTCTGATGGAACTTGCAGAATTTGTCCTTCATTTTCCCCATGACAATGGGTGGATCAACCACCTTTGGGAGTTTGATCATCTCACTGGTAAGCATATATTCGAGCACGATCTTGAGTGATTTATCCAGTGGGGTGAATTTACGATTATAGCTCCACCCTTCACGTTTCACCTTTTATTGTGGCTTTGGCTCTTGTTCGATAGCCTGTAAAGGTGGTTTATTATTCTGTGGGAACGACTTGCCTTTCTGCTCATTCTTGTTAGGATTCGAGCCTGCATAACTGAATGATTTTCCCTTATCCTTACGATGATTCTTGCTATGGCCCGCATTAGTGGATTAAGTAAAATGAGTCTTCTTTTTCGACTCCTGCTGACTGCTCCTGGGGAGGGTGATGCCCTCGTAGACCCCATTTTCCATTCTCAGCTCAAGCCATTCAGCTCGCTCTGTCAACTCAATAAAAGTCCTTGACGGTTAGGTAGAAATAAGACTTCTCAATGGTTGTGAGAAGTTGTTCAAAATGATGTGGAGGGCATGCTCCTCCGAGATTGGGTTCCTCATTTTATTGCAGGTAGATCTCCACCTGTGAATAAAATCCGTGGTCTTCTCGTTGTTTTTCTGCTTAAGATTATAAAGGTGACTCAAAGTCGGCAGTGCCTCCGTGTTGAATAGGAACCGCTTAATAAAAAGGTTGACCACCTTATCAAATTCCTTCAACTCAATGGGATTGATATGCTCTGAATACCATTTAGTTGTCGTTCCCTCCAGACTGCGAGGGAAGCAAACGAATAAAGCTCGATTGTCCCTTTTGAACTTGGAACACTCAGCGAAGAACATGGAAAGATGTGCTTTAGGGTTGCCAGAACTATCAAATTTGATGAACTTTCTGGGAAGATTGTCAAGACTGTCATCCCCGTCTAAACCATCATAAAAGTCTTCACTCGTGAAGACCCTTTTGCCCTTATCATGGGCCTGCAGATCCTTGACCATTTTGACCACATCTCTGAGCTATGGCTGAGTAGGGTCATCAATAGACTGATTCTTGGATTTATTGGCCAATCCTTGCCCCTGAGTCAACTTCTGAAAGGCTTACTGAACCTCACACTCTTTATCGGAGTCATCCACTGATTCAGATTCATTAGATGTGTCCTCGCGCTGAACCCGTTTCTTTGAGATTTTCATATGCTTCTTCATTACCCAGCCCTTAACCTTCTTTTTTCTGGGAATCTTGCCTGAACTAGCCTATGCCTGCTCAGTCAACATCTTGTTCATCATCTTTCAGAATAACGAATACATCTAAGGATTGATGTCATCGTTGGCCTACTGACTTTGGTTTTGGGCAGATCGTGGAGTCAACATTTCTTGCTCGGATGCATAAGAATAACTGATTTGTTGGATGGGTGCGATTTTCTTGTCGGACCTTGTCTGAACCATATAGACTCACAAGTGCTCTCTGTAGAATAGGAGGAATTATCAGGTTCTAAAAAATAATTTGAGATAAAGACAAATAAAGGGAAGTATTTGTTGAGGATCAAGTTGACAATTTGAAGAATATCCCATTACCAGAGATTGGGTCATCGCTGGAATCACGACAATTGCGTTGATAAACAACTAAAATATGCCTTGTTACCTAGGTGAGGTTGTCAAACCACGATAAAGTGAGAATTGTTGATGGAAGATAATTTTATTAATAATAAACTTGATAAAGAGGGGTGGACAAACAATCTGCCACCACTCATGGTAGTCATAAGACACTCAAGGACCAGGAAAGACAATGAGAGTAACAAAAGAATCCCAGCTATGCTTGGCCGAATAGTATGTTCTGGACCACTGAGTTGACTTTAGATCGAATTTTGGCATAATGCCTGACAATAGTCCAGCCTTAATGTGCTTTTGTCTCTGCGAGAACTGCTTGACACATCGATCTGGCTAGTAATAAACGAAGAAGAATGGTCCGAGCAACTTGAATCGCTTGCCATATACATAAGTGTATCGAGGGGGAAACTCCTGACGGTTGAAGTAGTCCCACACAATTTCTTCTTGATGGAGGTTCTCGATCAAGAATCTATACCGAGAAGTAGGTAGTGGCTTCTTGATATTATATCTGAATGAGTTGGCTCGAGATGGCACATGCTGGAGGAACCAAGACTATAATGCGTAGATGCACCCTTCTACTAAGATTGAATCTTTGAGCATGAAGTGGGTCAATCTATGGTATAAGAAGGCAAGTGCGGCCATGGCGATTGAGAGATGGTTGGTCTGCCAACTTCCCCATCTTCGTAACAGCTGTACTATTCTGATATCAATGTAGTTTTGTCCATCCTAGAAGAAGGCTAGTCCTATTGTACACAAGACCATTGCATGCTGAATCCTTTTTCGCACTGCTCGGGATAAGAAATTGACTTCTTCAAAAGTTTCATACTATCAGTATAGCTCAAACAAATCGACACACTGAGTCTAGTAGACCTCTATCAGCGGCTAGGATCTGCGTCCAGTCATTCGGTCTAGAGCATCTCGAGGGTCGAGTCCCTTGACATTGATAAAAAATTGTTGCTCTAATGGATCTTCAGGTTGAACATCTGGCTCGGGTAAACCCATAATCTCTCAAAGTTCATTGAGTAGTAGAGTCATCTCTCCCCACGGGAACCAGAAGGTGCAGGTGTGCGGGTTCCACCGCTCTGCTAATGCTTGAATCAAATTGTCGTTAATGATCTCCTCTCCTACTGACGATGCCAGTTCCAACCCGCAGACGCTCAGATGGTCTGGGAACATACGAGAGAAGTTCTTGAGCCAAGAGTAATACCACCAGGGAATGAAAGGTCCAATGTTTAGAGTTCGATGATCAAGGAGACCTTGCCACACCTCATAAGAGATATGGCCCTCGGGAAAGACTAAATCAAGCTGACTGGATGCCATCAGAATAGACTGGAAACAAAGAGGAAATCAGTACCAAACTTGAGGAATGCACATGATTTTTTAAAGAAATTGCAGGCATGATAAAAACAAGACTCGAAATTGTAAACACCCCAAATTTTTCAAATTTTTAAAAATTCCATTTTTGCCCCTAGGCATTCACCTTCTAAGTTATTCAGAAAGACAATTATGTAAATTTTCATTCACTTCTCGGATTCACTAGTTGAAGATCCAAAATCCAATTTTATTTCCTCTATTTGACCCATTTCAGATCCAGATCAAATATCAAAATCCAATTATGAACCCGATTATCCAATTTCCAATTGAAAATCTAAAAAAAACAATTTTCTGAATGGCTCAGACAGTTCATCCAGTATCCATTTGGATCCACTCATTTCATTTCCTAAAATTCGAGATCCAAACTCGAATGTTTACTAAAAACCTCAGATCCAGATCCATTTTAAACCCCAATTTTAAAATTAAAACTCTTTTATTTCAAAATCTCTCCTTTTGTAAAATTCTCAAGATTTCAAATTAAACATTTTCAAAAACCTTATATGGAGCCCATTTCCTAAATCCCTCGTATTTCCACCATATTTTTAGGTTTTCTCCCAAAAACATAAAAAGATTTCAAAAAAAATAGCTTTTACACTATTTTGAAAAACCTTGAACATAAAGCCCTCTCTTTGGAAAATTTCCAAAAAAGGAGGGACCCTTGTTGTAAAACTTTCTAACGGCCTTCTCCTACTTAATGGCCATCGTAAGGAGCATCTCTCTCATCCGTCTTCACCCCTCCAATTTGCATGATTCGTTTCTCACCCTAGCATCCTCTCCATCCATTTCATTCACGATCACCTCTCCACCCCCCTGATCCACCAAGCATCTGTGTATCCCTCCTCTTCTCTCTTCTCTTCTCCCCTTTACCCTTATCTCATTTCACAACCTTTAAATTTCTGTTTATTTTGTAAATTCCTTTTTGATTCCTTACTAATTCTGCTACATCTTATCATAATCGTGTTATTTTGTTATTCGCTTTGTTCTTTTGCTGATTTTCGTTTGATTTTCCTCTTATATATATATATATATATATATATATATATATATATATATATATATATATATATATATTACAGTAGATGTTCATACCTGACTGTAGCATAAGCATATACTTTCATTTCTACAGTCTCGTTGTAAGCATATGTTTATGCTCTGCTATAGCATAAACACATGCCTTCATCCCTAGGATTGCATTACCACACACATTTATGCTTCGCTATAGCATGAACGAGTGTTTTCATTTCCCTGAACCCTATCTTAGCATATGTGTATGCTTTAAGGTAGCATAAACATGTGTTCTCGTCCCATGGATCCCTTGTTGCATATCTACATTTGCATTTCATCATTACATCCATTTTTCATCCATTTCAACCATCGAAGATCCATTTCCCTCATCCTGCATCCATCCTCCTCACGCATCCCCTATCTCTTGATCCCCCTTCACCTTCCTCTCTTTTGGAGATTTCTTTCTTGACCAATGGAGATCTATCCGACGAGGCTGTTCAGAAATCTCTTGATCGATCTTCAAATATGGCTAGGAACTAAAGGCAGATCTGATAATCTCAATCAGAATTGAAGCAATCAAAGTCCAGATCGTGTGAAACGGTTGCCAATAGGCCGATTGTATTGTGGCTGCTGGCAATTGCTTCCACCTACATATTTTAAGAAGGTTTGGTTGAAGCTTCTAGGATTGAATCTATAGAAGGTCTCAATTGATCTCATCGGAACAACCTCTCCAATCTCCAACCAATTTGGTAGGCCTTTTTCTCTCTCCTTCGCTCTTTTCTTTGATTTTCATTTCAGCATTCAAAACTTGAATTTAATTTTGTGTATGATTTCTGATCAATGTTTCTGGTTTGATTTGCAATTATGTTTTTGTTTCATTGATTTTCATTCTATTTCATCTGCTTTTATTTTCTTTTATTTTCATTATTCATTACATTTTGAACCCCTGCATCTCATGTAGATTCAACATTTCATTATCTTAGATCTAGATCTTGTATGTGATTTCAGTGTATCAGTTGCATTAGACCAATATTCAGCAACACATTCATCTGAATATATGTGTTTCATCTCACTCTCTGTTCTGCAAAAAATTTTTTTGTTTTCTTTATTTTTCCACTTTTGAGCTTGTATTTGTTCATCACATAATGTCATCATCTGTGTCGCAGCATCTTCTTCATCACATATACATTGTCTTATATTTCCTGCATCCTCTTTATTTTAATGAGCATTGAAGCATACAACATCCTCTGTTCATTCAATACTTTGTGTATTTGTCATCTATTATAAATCCATCCTTTGCATCGATCGCTTATTCATCATATCATTCCATTTATAGCTTTGCATTTCTTTTTTCTTAGGTCTTTCCACTTTTAAACATTTAGTATATGCGCACTTCCTTCTCCAATCTCTTAAATGAAGAACCTGTCATGATATGTTTTGCCCAATTGAATTAGATTCATATTTTGGTTTACTGTTAATTGTCTCACTCTGATTCACCATGAATCCTAAACTTGATTCATCATGAAATCAGTTGGTCTACCATTTTGCACTTTGTCACTGTATTAACTTCACCTCACCTGCATTTGCACACCCACTTTCACCTATACCTTCTGTACTTACAACAACACACTATGCAACGTCTTCACAGTGGGTTGTTGTGTGTTTTCACAGCATACCACTTGGTATTTTCACCACATACCACTGCTATTTCAATATACACAGCACCCTGCATGCTGCACTTAAACACAACCCCTGTATCCTGCACATTGTCACCCTCACTCATTGCACTTGTAGTATCACCTGCCCAACACGTCCACTTCACTGCACATCATACACCTGCATGCCTTACAGTTTTGTGAAACATCCTGAAGGCATATTTTTCAGTAACCTCTGCTCTGAGATTCTCAATATTTGCATAGAGGCATCAAGTCATTGAACCATGCCATTGTTCTCTGCTTGAACCGAGCCCAGTGTCACCTGTAACTTTGATATTTGGATAGGATTTCCAGCTAATTTCTGAGTGAGTTTCAGGATTTGTCTTGGAAAAGAAGAATACAATAAAGAAATATATTTTAGTAGGTAACTTAAGTGCGAGCATAAATCATTGGGAAGCACATTCAAAGTTTAGAAGCATCACATATCGGAATCATGATAGCCTCCCTACATAGGATAATGAGTTCATGAGATCATTGGTTTTCTGTTGAAGATGTTATGCGTAAGACAGTGACTGCAGATGAGCTATCCCCTTTTGTCAAAGCAATCGAGATAGAAATTTAGCTCTTGAATCTAAACATCAGCTTAAAACTGTCACCAAGCTTTGGTGGCAGACGTTTCATCGAACAGAAGCAAAGCATAGTGGGGGATTTTTCACATGATCCCCTCAGACATTGTGCAAGTGAGCAGGGTCTTACTGCACATAATATCAAAGTACTTTGTGATGTGGGAAACTCAACCAAGAAAGAATCTGCTGCTTTTGTTAGAATCACTTCACTGTCACCTATGCACTTGCACTTCACTGATTCACCTATGATTCTCATTAGTTCCTTTGTTGTTTACTTAATTCAGTTCATTAATTCATTTGATGTTCACTTAATTCAGTTGCTTAGTTCATTTGTTGTTTATTTAATTCATGGGCCGTTTACCTAATTCATTGACTCACTTACTGTCTGTCTGATTCACTGTCATCTCCTATATCAATGCAGCACCTCATTGACTCACTGTGCTTCTGTAATCAAAACAAAAAATTATCCGGATTATGCATTACCTTTCATGTTACACAGGCATTCGATCCAGCCTTAGTATATGCAGTTTTCTTCATCTTAGCAACATCTTCATGACAGTACATGCATCTGCATATGCATCTTTCATTTGCATGTGCATATGCATTTCCCCATATATATATATATATATATTGTAATCTTGTAAAATGCATTCCATTTGCAGGAATACATGCAATTTCCCCTCTTAGCAACTTAGGCATTCTCCATTTTGTAGTATGTACATCTTCACTTAAGTACATACATTTCTTCATTTAGCATAAGCATAGCATTTAGGCATATGCATATGCATTCTTCATTTAGGATAAGCGTAGCACTTAGGCATATGCATATGCATTTTTCATTTAGCCTAAGCGTAGTATTTTGCATATTCATTTCTTCATCAGAATAGGCATGTTCAGGTGTGTCTTTAGCATTTATACAGGATTTTCAATTCTTCTCTATATTTTGCATTTTGTTGCCTTGTGCTAACTCATATTTGCAAGAGAAGCTTAGAAGATGCTGATTTCCTTTCCTAGATTAAAAATTTTGATATTTCAATTTCAATTTAAGACTGTAATAATTTGATATTAATGAGAATTTCTACTTTCCAACTTAGAATAGAATGTATGAGCATATAGTTCTCATAAATTGCTTGTGACATCTCATTTTATTTTTACCTTTATTTCAAAAATTCACAATGGTGAAACACAAATGGCATGTGCACATTTCTAATAAGAGGAAAATAATCCTAAGTAAATGATTCATATTTATGACCATAGTCAAAATGTGAACAATACTTAGGATTTTTTTATCTTTTATGGAATAACATTTGTTTTTCATCATATTTTTCTAAATATTCTTCCTCTATCATAATTTAAGATGTAAATTAACTTAAGATATGTTTGTGGCCATAGTCATGGATATATTAAAAGTTAATTTTATCTTAAATTCTATAAAGATATAAAAATTTATTTTATTCTTTATCAGAATTTAAATATAGATTAGATTATAATATGTTTGTGACCATAGTCATGAATGTATTATGATTTAATCTTATTTCAATTCTATTAAAGAATAAAATTTGTTGTTTAATTCCAATCTTTAAATAAATTTCAAAGCATTCATCATTTAGGATAGAATTGCATTCCTTTTCAAATTATTTCAAATCATCTTCAAAATTCTAAGTGCTTTTTGAAATAAACTTTCAAAAATACGGTTTTCATTTCTAAATTCAAGACCATTTTCAACTTTCATTTATAAATTCAAATTCATCTTTTATTCTCAATTCCATTCAGTTTTAAGTCTTATTTCAAAATTCCAATTTTCAATTCTTCTTTCTGAATTCCACATTTTTGAATTCTATATTTTAACTTGAATTTCATTTTTAAATTCCAACTTCAAAAATTCAGTCTCTTATTTTCAAATTTCCATCTCTTCCAAATTCCATTTTCGACTTTCATTTTTCAAATTAAAAAACTCTCAAAATCTCAATTTTATTTCACCTTTGATTTCAGTTACAATTTCAACTTCCAAAAATCAATTTTCCTTTTCAAATCTCAAATTCGTTTTAGATACAAGTTTGGGTTTAAAATTTCAATCTTCCAAATCAAGAACCACTTCTTCAAAGATATTTTCAAAACTTATTTCAAAATCATTTGGAAAAATCCAAAATTTCTGAAGCATTTTCTCAAAAGCATACATCCTTGCATTTTCATAGTACAAGCATGATTCAATGTGCATTTAGGACTTTAGAATAATTATTTAGATGAATTTAGGCAAGGCAGAAGGCATTGATTCAATTACCCCTGGTAAAAGCGCTAGGAACGGTTGAACCTCGTACCGACGAGCGAATCCTGTCTCTCCATTTTTCTCGCTAAATTTTCAAAAAAAGGAGGCGAGTAATTTTTTAAAACATCTTTTTTAAATAGGTCAAGTAAGACCTTGCAAAAAGAGTTTCCTTTCTTCTTTCTTTCTCTCTCTTCTTTCTTTCTTTTTTTTTCCCTTCAAAAAGGGAAAAAAGAAAAAGACCAGAAAGGAGAAAGGAAAGAGGAAAAGAAAAAAAAATTGCAACGATTACAGAAATTCGAGATCCAGAGAAATGGTAGGATCGAAACGCCTAGAGTTTTGAAGGAAAATAGAGGATTTGCAAAAATCATCTAGGGTTTGAGAAAATAAAAAGGGAATGTATGAAAATAAATGGAAAATAGGGTATTTTGAAAAATTGTCTAGTATTTTCAGAAAACTTATGAAAAAATATAAGGAAACAAAAGGAATAAAGAGAAATAACATTCAATCACATCCTGCACAATCAAGTATGTGTATACAACTATAAAACCCACAGTTTTAAAAAAAAAATTAAATTGTATCGGACCCAGGCCGGGTCGGGTCAGGACCCGACCCGGGCCTGTCATCGATAGGATTTTAATAACCCGACTCAGCCTCTTCCCGAGCGCCGCAAGCCCCCACCTGCGATATCGGGCGGATTAGGGAAACCCACCGAGGGTTTCCCCATTCATCGCCCCTCTGTGCCCTTTAAGAACAGCGTAGGAGGGCGAGGGGAGGCACGCCTCCCTCTCGCAGCCCTTCGCCCCCATCGCGCCGACCTCCTCCTTCCCTGCGCATGCCACCAGTGCCACCAATGTCGTCGTCGGTCTCCTCCCAGGTTAGTACCCTCCCTCTTCTCCTCCTCACCCCCCCCTCTCTGTCACCTCGCTGGGAGGCCGACAGGCAGCGCACAGACTTTGTCGCGCCCTCCCGCCTCTCCTATGCCCATCGGAGGCCCAACAGGTGGCCTACGGGGCCCCTGTCGTCCCCTTTTCCCTCTGGGGGTTCGCCGGAGTATTGGCAGGGGACCAATGGCCCTTGAGACACCCCCTCTCCCCTGCGGGCGATCGGGCAACCAATAGGAGGTCGGTCGTCCCCCTGTCTCTCCCTCCCCCTTGGGGTTGTTGGAGAGCCGGCAGGGGGGCAGTCACCCTCTGCAGCTCTGTGACTTTGTCAGGCAGGGGTCGAGGCCCCTGCCATTTGTCGGTTCTTCAGGCAGGGGCCGAGGCCTCTGCCGTCCCATGTTTCGTCAGGCAGGGGCTGGGGCCCCTGCCATTCCCTATTTTTGGTCAAGCAGGGGCCAAGGCCCCTGCCATTTATTTTTGTGTCAGGCAAGGGCCAAGGCCCTTGCCATTCCCTGTTCATCAGAGCATGTAGGGGTTGAGGCCCCTGTCATTCTCTATTCTGCGAGGTAGGAGCCGAGGCCCCTGCCCTTCATTATTCTGTCTGGCAGGGGCCGAGACCCCTCCCATTCTGAGTTGGCACGCAGGGACCGGGGTCCCTGCCACTTGTTACTTTCGTGAGGCAAGGGCCGAGGCCCCTGTCGGCTGTTTTGTCAGGTAGGGGCCGAGACCCCTATCATACAGTGTTGTCAAACAGGGGCCAAGGCCCCTGCCATGCGTTACCTTGTTTGGCAAGGGCAGAGGCCCCTGCCCTTCGCTTCTTTGTCAGGCAGGGGCCGAGGCTCCTGCCATTCGCTATTTTGGCAGGCAGGGGCCGAAGCCCCTGCTATTTATTGTTCAGTCGGAAGGGGGCCAAGGTCCCCTGCCGCCTTGCTGTTTTCGGCAGTGGCTCGTCCCTGTCGCCTAATCCTACCCATGCCCTCGTCGCACCATTAATTAGATGATTTTCGGCAGTGGCAGTGGCTCATGTGATTCGATCCAGCATTATGAACAGTTCCAAGTATTTTTTTTCTTTTTTTTTTACTTACTTCAATTCATAATGTTCTTATGTCTATCTAACTCATACTGTCATACACCCATGATTTATCATTAAAAGGGATCATTTTATCAAAAATTTCCACCCTTCAGTGTGTTATAAATGCAGTACTTAAGATTTCAGGTGTTATTTTTGGCAATTTTCTCATTATCGCGTGGTTTTCTTGTTTAAAATTTAGTTGTAAACCCCTTTTACATGTCAAGTGATTTTTTTTTGGCTGAAAGTGTATGTATATCGAGGGATACAGTGATGGCCGGCAAGGCTCATCCTATAGCAAAGGGTGCTCTTAACCAAAGCACTACACTTAAATTTAGTTTATTGTTCCTTATATTCCCTTGCGTCAACCATGTTTAAGTTTGTATAGCCTTCTGTTTCACGGTTTCATATGTTTCTTTTTTTTTTTTTAGAGAATTTCTCCAATCTTTGACATAGAACTGAAATGTTATAATGTTCTGATGTTGATGAATGTAGTATGGATCTGTTTAAGCATGGTTGTTCCATTTGACTCTAGTTTCTTATGTTATCATGTCTCACAATTCTGCACCTTCATCCAGATGATTTAGCTTAGTTTAATCCTTTTCTTTTGCTATTTTGGAATGCCCTGCGTCTGTAGCATATGCAGTAACAGTCATGACCCCTTATGAAATCTTTACTGGAAATGAGGTTACATACCTTGTTTTGTTCAGATTAGTGAAGCTGTTTGGGTTTGGAAAATATGGAACTTAAAGCTGAAAGACATGCATCTGAAACATTGTTTATGCTAGTTCCATTATTATTTTCAGAAGTTACATCAGAGGTTGAATGCTTGTTATCTGATACACCTACTGCTTGACTATGTTGGCTCATAGCAAAATACTTCAAAAACAAATTCCTGGTATATTATCATAATGTAAGTTCTTACAAATGAAAGACAATATTGCAAATCCTAATGATGTCCTTGACAATTTTAGACTCGTGGATACCTGAATTACATAAACCATTATATGATACAGTTGAGAGATAAGCTATCATATACTGGAGGCACTTGGAAATCAGAATTTCTTCATTGATAATCAACATTTAGCAGAAAACATGCACACAACCATCCAGTTGCACATGCGCATGCATCCATGTGCCATTACAACACACATGCACATGCACATGCACATGCACATGCACATGCACAAACAAACAGAAGATTTGTCAACAACAATCACTCATCTTTCCATTGAGGGAATACTTAGCAAGTCAACAGATAGATACATGTACACTTATTGTCATGAGCATGCATAACTGTACAGATATACACATGGCACATTTTTAGAGTCTCCAACATAGTTTAAGGTTTCCTTTAGAGGGAAATTCCCAAAACACTATGAATATTTAAGTCAACTGGATCATTGCAGAGAGAGAGAGAGAGAGAAAGAAACAGAAAAACAAGGGACAACATGTCTTCAATTGTAGGAATGTGTTCATATATATAGCTATACAAACATATATGTATACATATGCATATCTTCATTATACATGTACATATATTTCCTTGTATATCTCGTACTAACCTACTTTTGCAGGAAAAGTTTGGGAGATGCCAAGTCCTTTTGAATTTTTTTTTTTCATTCCATTTTATGTCGAAATTGTAATAATCAGATGTACATTTGGAATAATATTTGCTTTCACAGCTTAGATTAGGATGCATATCATGTAGTTTGATTTTGCAATATCCTGATTTTGTGATTCATGCATTTTATTTCAAAAGTACTATGGATGTACACAAATGGCACGTGCACCAACTCTTAGAGAGTTGATGAACTTGGTGAAGTCCATATTTACAACCCTAGTCGGAATATGGACGATACCCAGATTCATCATCTTTCTACTAGTCACACAGAGCCTACACTCTTAGGCTATCTTCCCAATTGCACATCATATTTCCAATTTTGCAAAATATTGTGAATTAAATCAATTAAACTCTAAATATATTCATGGCCACAGTCAAAATATGTGAAGAATTTATTTTGACTTAATACATATTTTTTCAACAAATTTCTCAGAAAATCTTTTCAAAGTGCATTCATACATTCAAATCATCTGCATCATGACATCATCTGCTTTTCTCATGATTTTCTCGAGAAAATTTCACTCCATGAAAATCAATTTCTCAAGAAACTCTGAAAATTTTCAAAGATTTAATCTCCCAAGTGAGGTTTTCCCGTGATTTTCCCTGGAAAATGTTATTTTCTTAAAATTCATTTTCAAAAGGAGTTTTTCAATCTTTCTCTAGAATCAAAATCAATTTTCAAATATTTCAAGTCTAATACTCTCAGGATTTCCGTTTCCTGAGTTTTGCTTTTCCTGTTCCTAAGGATTTTCTTACGAATTTCCAACCATTTTCCAAAGAAAGTTTTCAAAATTGGAGTTTCCCTGACAAATATTTTCTTTTTCAAATGTTCATCTTTTCTCAAGAATCCTCTCCATTTTCCCAGGATTTTCACCCATTCATGATTTTCCCAAAACTTCATAAACTTTCTAGTGATTTCCCAATCCTTTCATTTGAGTTTCCTAAGAGATTGATTTCCATCTTTTTCCTGAGAAATGCTTTTCAACTCCAAATGTTTTCTAAGCATATATCATATTTTTCCAACTTACATTTTACAAAATCTCATAGCACATGCATGAATTCTTTGTGCATTTAGGATAGAACATGATTTCGATGATTTAACTAAGTCAAGCACATTTTTGGTCCTTGGTTCGATTACCTCTGTTAAAGGCGGCAGGAACGGTCGAACCTCGTACCGACAGGTCGAGCCCCATCCCATGGATTTTCCCGCTATTTTAAAAAACGAAGGTGAGTATTTCAAAACAATTTTCCAAAACTCTGGTCAAGTTTGACTCGCGAAAGCTTTTTCCTCTCTCTCCCGCAAGGGAAGGGAAGACAGAAAAATTTTGCGACGATAACAGGTTTGGCGACCGTGATGGGAATTGTCCTTGTCTGATCAAAATTGTGCTTGACTTAGTTCAATTATCAAAATTGTGCTCACAAAATGTCAGCTCTTTTACTTTTGATATCATGCAAACCTAGGAGCCTAGATTCTGACCTAGCTGACATTGACTGTATATAGACTAGGCATGGTTTGGTAGGACCAGATTGAGGAGATATTTTCATGCTCACATAGACTTAGGTCTAAATACAACTCTCCTCAATTTAGGATCTGAATGCAAACGATGTATGCTTCTTCAAAGATTTTTAAAACTCTATCTCTTTATTATTTAGAGCCCTCTATTTCTTGCATGTGGTTATTTTTCAAACCTCCCTTACCTATCATTACCCGGTCTTCACGTTGCTGGGCTCTCTTCCAGAACCCTAGTTCGGGACAGAGCCTCACAATTGGGCCACTTATTGGGGTTAACACCCCCCTACCATGTACCGCGGGCCACAATCCGAAGTATATAGGTAGGTGCTCAAGGATGTTGGAAAACCTTACCTTAGAACCGGAGTTGAGATTATATGCCACGTACCTCAGATTTCAATCCAGGTATATCGGCATAACTGGATTGGACAAAGATGATCTGAACTTAGAGTTAGGATTAGGGTCCTACAACTGTTTTTCAAAATGATGCATTTAGAGTCATCCTTTTAGGGAGTGTTGTATGTGCATAAATGTTTGTGCAGGATGTGACTGTTAGTATTTTACCTTTATTCCTCTCAGATTTTGCCCAAAATACTTTTAAAAATCCATATTTCTCACATTTTCCTTTATTTTCTCAAACCCTGGATGACTTTTCAAAATATCATATTTCTTTCAAAACTCCAGGTGATTTTCCATTCTCCCGTTCTACTGGATCTCGAATTTCCAGCCACATTTTATATCCTGCCTGCAATTTTCAAAATTTCCTACATTTTTCTGAGTCTGATTCTGAGTCTTTCTCTGTTTTCAGTCCGATGGCATTCAGTCAAGTCGATCCTATTTTTCCAGAAGGTCACATCTCCTACGAGGTGAGACAAGATCGTCCTGAACATCGAGCCATTAGCATCAGAACTTTCATTCCCCGGTGGTACTATTCCTGGCTCAAAAGCTTTTCTCGAATATTCCCGGACCATTTGAGCGAGTGCGGACTAGAAGTGGCATCATCAGTCGGAAAGCAGACGGTGAATGGCAACCTGATCCACGCAATGGCAGAGCGATGAAATCCTCGGACATGCACCTTCTGGTTCTCGTGGGGGAGAGATGACCGTTTTAATGGATGAATTTTCAGAAATTATGGGATTACCAGAACCAGCCGATCAGCGAGGAGATCCGTTAGAGCATCAATTCTTGATCAATGTCAAGGGTTTGGACCCCCGAGACTCCTTAGCTTGCATGACAGGTCGTCGATCCTAGCCCTTGATTCAGTTGGACGTAAATGAATATGTCAATTTGCTTGAATTATACCGTCAATATGGGACCTTCGTTGAAGTCAGCTCACTAACAAAGACAGCTAGAGAAAGGATCCAGAATGTAATGGTTCTATGCACTGTTGGATTAGCCCTCTTCCCAGATGGACAAAACTACATGGATATCAGAATAATCCAGCTTATGAGAAGATGGGGAAGTCGACAGACCAACCAGCTCTCCATAGCCATGGCAGCGCTCGCTTTCCTGTATTGGGGTTTGACTTGCTTCTCACTTGGAGAGTCTATTCTCATCGAGGGATGCATCTATGCACTTCAATCCTGGTTCTTCCAACATGTTCCAGACCGAGCAAATTCTTTCAGATACAATGGTCAAGAACTTCTCCCGGTGGCGCAGTATCGGTCCATGATCGACATCATCCAAGAAGATGACATAGTCTGGGACTATTTTGATCGACCATTATCTCCTCCCAGATATACATATGCTTATGGCAAGTGGTTCAAATTGCTGGGACCATTCTTCTGCACTTACTACCAACCGGAGCGGTGTGTTCGGCAGTTCTCCCAAAGGCAGCAGTACATTGAAGCCAGACTACTATCAGGAGCTATAGCAGAATTCGATCTCACTTCCGCACAATGGTCCGGGGTATATCATTCATCCCTCTACGGATGGGATTTCTTTGTTTCTCTCAAAATCTTTCCTGGTCTTAGAGTGTCTGCCTACTATCATGAATGGTGGCAAATTGTTTGTCCTCCACCTCTTTGTCAAGATCAATAAAAGTTCAAAATTTATCATTCCAAGAAAATTTTCTCTCTCTCTATTGTGGTTTGACGACCTCGCCTAGGTAACAAAGCACATTTTTGTTGTTCATTTTCTCTTGCAAAAAGAATGACAACACAATTGTCGTGATTCCTGCGATGACTCAGTCCCTAGTAATGGGATATCTTTTTCAAATTGTCTACCATATTTTCAACAAATATTTTTTCCAAAAACCAATCCCTTCAGAATCTAATCAGGTCTTTGCCTTGCAGAGAGCATCCACAGCATTTGATGGTTCGGACAAGATCAGGCAAAAGAACAACGGCATCTCAGTACTCGTCAGCTTCAGAAGAAGAGATGGGCTCCCCGCGATCCGACAGGAGTCAAGATCAGCAACAAGAGGATGATGGCATAGACCTGCAAATGTATGCCATGTTCCGGAAGATGATGAATGAGCAGCCCGGGACCAGTTCAGGAAAGAATCCATTTAGAGAGAAGTTCCACGAGCACAAGGATAAGAAGGCTTCCAAGAAGCAGGTTCAGCCAGAGGAAATTTCAGATGAATCAGACTCAACTGAAAACACCGATGAAGAATATGAGGTACCCCCGGCATTTCAGAAACATGGCCAAGAACAAAGAAAGAGCCGCAAATCAAAAAGTCAGGTCACAGAAGCGCCCCTGCAAGCACAATTCAAAGAAATGGCCAAAGTGGTTAAAGATTTGCAAGCCCGCGACAAGGGCAAGAAAGTCTTCACTAGCGAGGACTTTTATGATGGCTTAGAAGGAGATGAAGATCTCAAAAACCTTCCTCATAAATTCATCAAGTTTGATGGTTTTGGCGATCCAAAAGTTCATCTCGCCACATTCTTTGCTGAGTGCTTGAGGTTCAAGAGAGACAACAGAGCACTATTTTTATGTTTTCCCCGTAGCTTAAAAGGAATTGCAGCAAAATGGTATGCCGAGCATATCAACCCCATTGAGATCAAGGAGTTCGATAAAGTGGTGAATTTGTTTATTGAATGCTTCTTGTTCAACACAGAGGCGCTCCCGACACTAAGTCACCTCTGCAATCTAAGGCAGAATGAAAATGAAAAGGCGCGGGACTTTATTCATAGATGGAGATCAGCCTGCAATAAAATGAGAGATCCTATATCAGAAAGGCATGCTCTATCATTGATCCTCAATAATTTTTCACAACCATTAAGAGGATTAATCTCCACTGCACCATCCAGAACCTTCATTGAGCTGACTGAACGAGCCGAATGGCTCAAGCTGAGTGTGGAGAATGGAGTCTATGAAGGCTTTACATTTCCCAAACATAACCCCCAAGGTGAACAAAAGAAGAAAACTCACTTAACCTATTCTGCCAACAACAACAACAGTCGAAACCATTACAAAGGGCAGAAGAAAGATTATTGCTACGGTGCAGGCAATTTTAACAATAAAGGTGATAAGAAAGGAAAGCCTGCTCCTCAATATAGCAAGCCTCCTCAGCAGGATCAAGGGCCGAAACTGCGTGAGAAGTCCAAACATGAAGGATGGAGCTATGACCGAAAATTTACTCCTCTCGATCAATCACTCGAAGATGTGCTCGAGTATATGTTGTCGAAGGAAATGGTTAAGTTGCCTAGACTGGCTGATCCCCCTGTGCCTATGGGAAAATGGAAAGATCAATTTTGCAAGTTCCACAGGACAGTAGGACACAACACGGAGAACTATTTCGTTCTCAAGAACATCATGCAGGATCTTATTGACAAGAATCTGTTGGTGGAAGGAGAAGAAGAAGAGAAAATGGACATTCTAAATCACCCTTTTCCTCCACACACCACAGCAATGATATCTGAACAGCCATTTCTAACCTCACGAGCACATCAAACCATGTTCCGTACAAGATCTCTGAGTTCAACATCAGGTGTCAGTGCTACGACAAGCAGCTCCAACTTCTAAGAAGATGGACATAATCTCAGCATTTGGCAGAATGAAAGTGTCTGAAGAGCCCACAAAGTCATCCCCCAAGTTAAAAGGAATTCCTGATTTCCTTAATCAGTTCATCAAGCCCAGACCGGAAAATGAAAGTCAAAAGCCTTTGACTGCTCTGTCCAATGTCTCAATTTTGGACTTGGCCAAGAGTTTCTGCAAGCATCAACAAGTATTGGATGATTTGCTTAGAAAGATTAAAGTCAAACCCAGTACCACACCTGAAGACATGGCACAAATTGTGAATTCAGCCATGACTAATGCACCAATCACCTTCTCGGATGAGGACCTTCCAAAGCCTCATTCCTTTCATAATAATGCCCTGTGTATTGTCGTTTGAGTAAGAGGAATGACAATACCCCATGTGCTGGTTGATGGAGGCAGCAGCCTCAACATATGTCCTAAAATGACTGCAAAGGCATTAGGCATCAAGGAAGAAGAATATATTCCAGATCCTATCACCATCTGCGGATTTGACAACCACGGTCAAATGGCTAAAGGCAAGATATTCCTAGAGGTGTTTATCAATTATTCGGTGCACTCAGTGCTTTTTCATGTGGTCAATGTACCACCCACCTATAACCCGTTGCTCGGAAGAACGTGGATTTATAATGCTAATGCAGTGCCTTCCACCCTTCATCAATGTGTAAAATGGTCCAAAGGTGGAATGATTACAACTGTACTGGGAGAAGACCCAAAAGAAAGTCTCCTGCAGCCCATGATCCCTCGACCATCATTCACTGCAGATATCCTCTAGCATCAGGGAAAGTGAAGAAATCAATCTCAGAGAAAGTCGAGAAATACTCCAGACATCCTCAGAATTAGCTCTGCACACTGTAGCCATGACCTGATGGAGAGGTCCTGAATTCTTCAAGATTGGAGGCTGGATCAACTACAGCGCCATCAAAGATCATTCGTTGTTCCCACAATTCATGAAAGTAAGAAGGGGATTTGATTTACTCCTGAAGCATGGTTATCAACCCTTCAAGGGACTGGGCAAAAATGAAGATGGTTGTATCGAGCCAATGATCCAAAAGCATCGTCCCTACATAGCAAGACTAGGGTTTTCCGGCAGAAGCTCACCAAAGAAGACTATTTTTGTCAAAGGGGCACATTGAGAACCATTTGTTATTTCATTTCTATTCTTCTCAATAAATGTCTCATTTTATCAATGTCTTTGATCAGTTCAAAATCAATAAAATTTCAAGTTTCTTTGTCTATCTGGGTGCCATCTGTCTCCTTTTCGTCTATCTCCACATTTTATAATTTTAATGCCATTTTATGCATGGTTCTTTTCAAATGATTGTTTGTCTTATGATGGACAATTTTCCCTGAATCAAATTTCTTATCCAAAATTTCAGAATGTCTTCCCGAGCAATCAAGAAGTTTGTTCTCAATCCAAAGGCTTTCCAGAAATTGGCAGCAATTCACCGAGTCAAAGCGAGCACAGAAGATGGCAAGGTTGCAAAGCAATCAGATGATTATGCAGAATTTGATCAGTCTCTTCAAGAATTGCTAGAGTTCGCCTCAACTCAGAAGCAAGACGAACCATCTGCTCTAGTACAAGATCCAACTAAAAATGTCAATATCGGTTCAGAGGACAATCCCAAAATTCTCCAGATCGGAACCAGTCTTAGTCCGGAAGACAAGGAAAGGCTTACAAATTTTCTCAAGCAACATGAAAAAGTGTTTGCATGGACATATGAAGATATGTCGGGTTTAGACCCAAAATTGGTCGAACACCGCCTCGTTTTAAATCCAAATGCTAAGCCAGTTAAGCAGAAGTTGAGGAAAATGGATCCCAGAATAGAACAAGTCAAAGAAGGACTTGAAGATCTGCTCAAAGCAGGATTCATTCAAACTATTGACTACCCAGATTGGTTAGCCAATATTGTCGTTGTTTCAAAGAAAAGTGGCAAAGTGAGGATTTGCATAGACTTCAGAGACCTCAATAAAGCAACTCCAAAAGATGATTATCCACTTCCAAGCATTGATCTTCTAGTCGACAGCATGGTAGAACACGCCATGTTCTCGTTTATGGATGGATATTCCAACTACAATCAGATTAAGGTAGTCGCCCGTGACCAATCAAAAACTTTCTTCACTACGCCTTGGGGCACTTTCTGCTATACATTTATGCATTTTGGACTCAAGAATGCCGGAGCAACGTACCAACGGGCAATAGCCGTCATCTTTCACGATCAGATGCGCAAAATCATGGATGCGTATGTTGATGATATTCTCGTGAAATCCAAAGAGGAAGAAGATCACCTCAAAGCCTTTGATCAAGTTTTCAAGCGACTCATTCTTTATAAGTTAAGGCTTAACCCCAAAAAGTGTGTTTTTGGAGTCAAATCTGGCAAACTGTTGGGTTTTCTGGTCAGCAAAAAGGGAATTGAAGTTGACCCAGCCAAAGCAAAGGCTATCATTGATATGTCACCTCCGAAAAATCTCAAAGAATTGTGTAGCTTTCAGGAACGCATGCAATTAATTCAGCGATTTATTTCCAACTTGGCAATGAGATGTGAACCTTTCAACCACTTGCTCAGAAAAGGAGTGAAGTTCGTATGGGGACCAGAATGCCAGCAATCTTTTGATCGTATCAAGAAATATCTTCTCAATCCTCTAATCCTGAAGCTGCCAGAATTGGGAAAACCTCTTTTGTTATACATCTCAGTCAATCAAGTCGCATGCGGCGGATTCTTGGCACAGTATAAAGAAGGCAGCCTGATAGAGCACGCCATTTATTATGTGAGTAAGACTTTCATAGACTATGAAAAGAAATACTCTCAAATAGAGAAGACCTGCCTAGCTCTGGTATGGACGTGTCAGAAGCTAAGACACTACCTACTGGCATCTGAAGTCAAAATCTTGTCTAAACTCAATCCTCTCAAATACATTCTAGAGCAACCTTTCCTCAGCGGACGAGTCGCCAAATGGCAAGTCTTACTGATGCAGTATGACTTAGAATATGTCTCGCAGTAATCAATTAAAGGCCAAGCAATTGCAGATCAATTGGCGGATTTTCCTCTGGCATAAGAGGTGAAAGCCGAAAATGATTTCCCAGACGAGCAAATTTGCAATATCCAGCAATCTCCAGTCTGAAATTTATTTTTCGACAGTTCCAAAAATATGGCTGGAATAGGCATTTGGATCTTGTTAATCACTCCTGAGAAATAGATGATTCCATTTTCTCTCAAGTTAGATTTTCAATGCACCCATAACAAGGCCGAATACGAAGCTCTAATTCAAGGTCTAAAGATTCTATTAGACTTTGATGTCAAGAGAGTGCATGCTTACGGAGACTCATTACTCGTTGTCAATCAAGTCTGAGCCGAATGGCAAGTGAAAGATCAGAAGCTATTTCCTTACCAGAAAATTGTTTTAGCTCTTGTCAACAAGTTTGAAGAATTTCAGCTATTCCATATCAAGAGAGACTTTAATCAAGTGGTTGATAGCCTAGCCAGTTTAGGCTTCATTATGGCATTCAAGAATGGAGAATCTTGTCGCTCTTTCGAAATTGGCAGACTTGACCAACCTGCCTTCCTTCCAGTAGAACAAGTAAACCAGGTTGAGCAAAGGAAGAAGCCTTGGTATTACAACATCAAGAATTTTATAGAAACCGGGGAATTTCCCCCAGAACTCTCAAAGAAAGAGAAACGAGCAATCCAGTGTATGTCTACTTGATATTTCATTTTGGCCAATGTCCTCTATCGTCGTGGATTCAGTTCAGAATATTCCAGATGCTTAGACAAAGACGAAGCCAAAGAAGTCGTGCGAGAAGCACACAAAGGCATTTGTGGTGGCCACGTCGGCTACCAAACCCTTGTCAAGCATATCGTCAGAGCAGGTTATTATTGGAAAACTATGCAGCAAGACTGTTACCATTTTGTGAAGAAGTGTGTTTAATGCCAGATACATACATCTTTTATTCATGCTCCAGCAATATATCTGCAATCGGTTGTCTCTCCATGGTCGTTCTCTATGTGGGCCTTCGATGTCGTAGGTCCCATCACTCCCTCTACTTCAAATGGCCACAAATACTTCCTCACCGCAACATAATATTTCACCAAGTGGGTAGAAGCAATCACTCTTCGCACAATAGAAGGCCGACACGTAGTCTCTTTCATCCACAAGAGCATCCTTTGCCATTTCGGCATCCCACATGACATCGTGTCAGATAATGACAGTCATTTTAAGAATGAAAAGATGAAGACTTTCTGCTCAAAATTCAAAATCTATCATCATTTTTCTGCTCCCTACTATCCTCAAAGGAATGGTCAAGCAAAATGCACCAACAAGATCTTAATTCGTATCATGAAGCGAACTGTAGAAACAGGCCGTGACTGGCATGAGAAGATTCACGATGCACTATGGGCCTACCGGACCACCATTCGCACTCTAACAAATGTTACTCCATCAGAATTGGTCTACGAAACAGAAGTAGTGTTGCCTCTACATGTCTAGAAGTCCGCTTTGAAATTTGCATCACTTCTAGAACTACCTCTCGATCAATACTAGTAGCAGCGACTGGTACAGCTAGACTTGCTCGACAAGAGAAGGCTAAAAGCAGCAGAACATGCTCAATCCTATCGCCAGAGAATAGCCAGGCAATATGCAAAGTCTGTCATCGAAAGAAGATTCAAAGTCAATGATTTAGTACTTCGATCCATAGCCTATCTCAAGCATCATCCCGACGAAAAATGGTCACCAAATTAGGAAGGTCCATATGTTGTCAAAGAAGCATTACCCCGCAACTCATATCGGCTCATCAACGCCGATGGGGTGGAATTACCAGATCCCATTAATGCTCGACACTTGAAAATGTTCTATACTTGAAGCATCTATTTTTCTCTTGTAATCCTCGTATTTTTTTTTTCAATAAGGATCAAACTTTCTTTTCCCAGTTACACTGGGGCATTTTAAAATTTTGTTTTGTATGCAGGCAGGATAAACAAATCTCTCATTTTACGCACTTGTGCATTCATGTGCATCAATTTGCATTCATTTGCATTCAACTGCATTAATAACAATTTGGGTCAGTATTGGGATTTCAACAAACGATCCCATCACAATTCCTAATGATTCAAAATTGAAAAACAATCATTAGTACTGAACCAAAATCCAGTGCTCGAACTGGTATTATTTCAAAATCCAGTGCTCGAACTGGTATTATTTCAAAAAAAAAAAAATCAGTGCTCAGACTGGTACATTTCAAAATCCAACTTTCAAGTTGGTCTATATTTTTTCCTTTTGAAGATTCGAGTTTCGACTCGGGTTTTCCTTCAAATTATTTTTCCTTTGAAAAACTGGGTTCTGACTCGGGTTTTCCTTCAAATTATTTTTCCTTTGAAAAACTGGGTTCCGACTCGGGTTTTGCTTCAAATTATTTTCCTTTTGAAAAACCGAGTTCCGACTCGGGTTTTCCCTTCAAATTATTTTCCTTTGTTAATCTGAGTTCTGACTCGTGATCTCTTTAAATTATTCGAGCTCTTTATTTTTCTTTGTTGATCCGAGTTCTTACTCGTGATCTCTTTACATTATTTGAGCTATGATTCAAGTTTTTTATTTTCCTTTGTTGATCCGGATTTCGACTCGTGATCTCTTTACGTTATTCGAGCTTTGACTCGAGCCATTTATTCTCCTATGTGTGAACACCCCAAATTTTTTAAAATCTTTTAAATATTCCCTTTTTGCCCCTGATTTCATTTTCTGAGCAAATAAGTCGCTTTTAAATCTAAATTTGAGTTCATTTCTCAAGTTTTACTGAAATTAAATTCATTTTATATATCTGACTTGATTTCGGATCCGGATCCAGTGTCAAGATCCAAATTTGAGTCTCGTTGTCCAACTTTTAAATTAAAATTACAGAAAATACCAAAAATAGTTTTTAAATAGCTCGGACAGTCCATTCGACATCCGTATGGATCCATCGCATTGTATTTCTCGATTCGAGTTTCAAAATTTGAACATTTTATCCAAACTTGGGTCCAAACCCATTCTTCTGAAGAATTTTCCCCAAAATGGCCTGAAATTCTCGGAAAAACACTTTTGTAAATATTTCTCATAAAAATACAAAAAAATTAGTGTTTAATCTTTGTTTTCTCGTAAAATCTTAGATTTTTATTTCCAAAAAATGCAAATAAATGAAAAACAAACAAAAAACCCAAAAGAAATCAGAAAAACTATGTGAGGAACAAGTGGTTTTTAAAACCTCTTTAAATTGGGTTTTTTTTCTAAAAAATGCTTTGAAAGCCACTTTTTGAAAATTTCTTTTTTAGGGGCCTTCGTTTTGGAAAAATTAGAAATATGCAATGGCTCCCTCCCATTCCCACCATTGATCTTCAACATACCTCCCTGGGGTCTCCCTCAACCTTTCATCTTCAACCAACAGCCTCCCTCTCTTGAACTCTCCTTTTGTTCTTTAAAAGGGGAGCACACAGGAAAGAGGAGGGATCCATTCCTCACCCCTCCATCAGGTAGAATCACGTTCTTTTTTTTCGAAGGAAATCTTCCTCCTCCTCCTTCCTCCTTCAGAACTCCTGCAATATCAGGTAAGAGTTTATTCTTTTTTATTCTTCATGGAAATTTCTTTTAGTCTTCTTCTAAGTTTCATCCATCTGTTGTTTTCATTTTTTTTTTAGCAAAATTGTGCGATCGATCTGCATGTAGTAGAACCGATTCACTCCTTTGCAACAATAAGTGGAACTCTCATACCCCCAACATTTTTTTTAACATCTCTTTGTATTTCTTCAAGATCATGATTACCTTTTGAGCTCATTTTTTTATTCTTTTTATTTCTTCTCTTGAGCTTGACACACTCATTTTTTTTATTATCAAATCTCTGTTTATAGTTTAAATTTTTTTTTTAGATCCTCTGTTTACACTTTTTTTCTTTGATTTTGAGTGATTTCTCATGATCATGTGATTTTCTGATTAGTCATCCATGTATTTTTTTATTTATTTTTATTATTGATCTTTCATTTTGGCATAGGTTCGATACTCCTTTAATGGTAAATTTCATTGTCTTCAATTTATTTGGCATTCAGCATCCTGCTTTAGTTTCATTACTAAGAAATAATCCGCCTGAAGGTCCAATTTATCATCTCTAAAACCCTATTTCCTTCTATATGATGAGGTATTCAAAGAGGGGTTCAGGACCTGTGCGTCAATTTGGTGTCCACAGTGGGATTGGGCCCAATTTAAACAGGAAATTCGCTGCATATTGCCTCCTCTGAGATCCAACCCACGATTGATCTTTATTAACATCTAATTTCTATTTTCCTTTCATTCATTTTATTACTGCCGTTTACATTCAATGGCTCATTTTAACAGCATCAAACGGTAGTTTGGTTCACTCTAAATTCACCATGTTCCATTCATTTTGGCACCAGATTCCATTGCATTGTTCATTCCTATTTCGAATATTCATGTTTCTTTCATGGATCACATTTTTTTTTATATATCATTTTAGCATATTGTGATCATCGCAAAATTTTTCCTCTCTTGTTGGTTTCTCTCTTTTTCTTCTCTTTTCCTTTTCTAACCTCTATTTTCCTCCTTTTTGAAGGGAGTAAAATAAAAGAAAGAAAAGAAAGAGAGAAGAGAAAATAAAGAAAGAAAGAGAGAGAAGAGGAACTATTTTGCGCGGTCTCACTTGACCTTGATTTGAAAATATTTAGAAAATTAACTCGCCTCCGTTTTTGAAAATATCGCGGAAAAATGGAGAGACGGGATTCGCTCGTCGGTACGAGGTTCGACCGTTCCTGGCGCCTTTACCAGGGGTAATCGATCCAAGGATCGAATCTATGCCTTTTGCTTTGCCTAAATATAATCTAAGAATTTATTCTAACTCTAAATGCACGAAGAATCATACTTGTGCAATGCAAGAATGTATGCTCCTTTTGAAAGATGTTTCGAAAATTTCCAAGTATTCTGAGATGAACTTGGTAAAGGAACGAAGAAATGATTGAATTTAACTTAGAGCTTGAGATAGATCAGAGAAGTTCTAAGCTTTTGAAGTAAATCAGGATTTGGAAGAATAAATGAGAAAGAATGACTTGAAGCTTTGAAATGAAAAGAAATGAAGTTTCAAAGTCAAAATTGACTTTGAATTTGGATTTTGAATTTAGAAAAGGAAATGAATACTTGAGATGGAATTGAATTTGGATTTTTAAGTTTGGAATGGATCTGAGATAATCAAATGGTATTTAAGAATAGAAATGGATTTAAGGGATTCGGATTAGGTCCGAAAATGGATTTAGAATCTAAAATTGGAATTGGATTCTGGATCCTAAACAGAAAGGGATCCGAGATTTGGAATCCCAGATGGACTTGGGTTCTGGATCCTAAAATGGAGTGGATCTGAAGTCTGAGATCCAAATGTAGAATTGGTTTCTGGATCCTAAGATGGATTTGGATCTAAAGTCTGAGATCCAATGTAGAGTTGGACTCTGGATCCTAAGATGGATTTGGATCTGAAATCTGAGATCCAATGTAGAATTGGTATCTGGATCCTAAGATGGATTTGGATCTGAAGTCTGAGATCCAATGTGAAATTGGGTCTTGGATCCTAAAATAGAATTGGATCTGAAGTCTGAGATCCAATATGAGTGTTGAATCTTGGATCTTAAAATGGATTTGGAGTTAAATTCAGAAGATGAATCAAGAATTTCTAAGTCTGATTTGAATTTGGGAAAAGGAATTTTGAATATACAGATGAATCCCAAAGTCAATTTAGACCTTGGATTTGAAGTTTGAATTTGAAATTTAGAAAAATGAATCAAGAATCTCAAAGTTAAATTGAACTTTGAGTTTGATTGGAGCTTTTGAAAATGAATTTGAAATTTCAAAGTCAAATTGAACTTTGAAATCTGATTTGAATTTGAATATATAAAAATGAATTTGAAATCTCAAAGTTGAATTGAACTTTGAGATTAAAAATAGAATTTCGAAAAATGAAAGGATGAATTGGATTTGAGAAGGATTGAAGATAGATTGAGGAAGATATTTACATTACTTGGAGTTTTGAAAAAGGAATTTTGGAAAATATGATGTAGTTCTATCCTAAATGATGAATGAATTTAAAGAATTTGAAATTGGATTTTGAAAAGTTATTTCATTCTTTGGATGAATTAAAACAAGATTGAAAATATAATACATCCTTGACTATGGTCATTGAATGTATTATATAATGATCTATATTTAAATTCAGGCGAAGAATAAAACATATTTTGTGCTTTTATAGAGTTTAAAATGAAATTAACTCTCAATATACCCTGACTATGGCCATTGGTATATGTATTGAATTAATTTCAAGTTAAACTCTGATAAAAGATGAAATATTATGAAAATATGATGATTTTTTTTTTAAAGGATCCAGTGTGGGTTCAGTGTTATTTTATAAAAGATAAAAATCCTAAGTCTTGTTTACATCCCGACTATGGTCGTTGATGTAAATCATCAACTTAGGATTGATTTACCTCTTATGAAATGGTGTACGTGCCATTCGTGTTTCCATTTGTGAGATTTTGAAAAATAAAGGAAAAGCATGAAAAATAAAACAATTTATGATATTTACAATGCTCATTCATTCTATCTAAGAGCAGGAAATGTAAATATTTTCATTAATACTAGCTATTACAACTTGAATTGAATTTGAGATCACAAGATCCTCATCTAGAAAAAGAATTCTGACAATTTACATCTTTCCTGCAAGAAGAGGGTTAGTAAAGCAAGGATATACAATAAGGAAGATAGTGAGAGATGTTACATTAGAAGCCCATATATCTATAACTAGTGAAGTAATATATATGCCTAAATGTGAATGTTTATGCCAGAAAATATATCAATGCCTAGGAGGGATATAAAGGGGAGTGTTTATACATGACTTAAACTGGAGGCATATACAAATTGAGATTCTAGTGCTAACGCATAAATACAAATGCAGCAGGTTTAAGGATGGTAAGAATGAGCTTTGCCCAAAATGTATATGAAGATATGCTCGTGGAGGTGTAGAATATGTGTATGACATGCAAGAGGGGATGTGAATAGGTTGCAGGAAACAGGGTATATAAGGTAAACATAAGATCCATGCTACTGTAGATAGAATTCCTATGCTGTGAAAGTGAAAGGAAATAGGTGTGAAGCCATGGCATACTTGTTGTTCAGGGAATGACAGGGTGGTGAGCAGTGAGTAGGCAGAGGTCCTGGTTGAAAAATCATTAGAAAAAGTACTATGTGAGGTAGCAGTGAACTGGGGAAGTAGGTGGATGAATCTGCCTTTGGTTTGCAACAGTAACAGGAAATGATGTTTGTGTTTAGTAGAGCTGGAAACATGAGGCGGATAGTGATATCATGCTGCCGTGACTGGTGAAGCCATTGGTGCCACTGTGCGTAAATGGGGACTAAGCTGAATGAAAAGGGGTCGGAGATGTGTTGGCAATAATGTTATGAAGAATGGGCTGTGGCTGGAGGTGTGGGTGATACACAGGACAAGGAGCACAGTGGGGTTGTGAAAGATTTTAGCAGGTGGATGGAGTTTATAGGTGTTAACAGGAAAATGATGAGGAACATGTTAAAATGCTGGAATAGAAGTTACCACAGCAAGGGGGTGTAGACATGATATAGGTACGGCTGTGCAAGTGTGACTGTAATAATGATGGTTGTGCAAGGGACAGGTTATGCCCAGGCTGCTGCAAACAGCCCTGTAGCAGCAAAAACAGTCAATGGCAGGGGAAGGTAAGGTGCAGTTGGTGAGTCAGTGTAGGTGAGGGCATGGGTGAATGCATACAGGAGGTAAGATGAAGGTTAAAAACTAAACATATATATATATATACTGTGGAGGGTGTTGTACAAGAGAAACTGAAGTAATATGCTGTGTAAGTGAAAATGGTGGCAAAGAGTGAAGTGGGGGCTGTAGCAGGGAATCTGTGATGGTGAACAATACTGGTTGAGATGTGAAGGTGGAGACTGTATACATGGGATAAATAACAATGGGGATAAAATATGAGGAAAGGAATTGTGGTCAACGAAGAGGCCATATACGTGGATTTTCTGCAAATGCTGGAATGAGGGCCACAGATATGATAGGGATGTATTTAGTACTTGAGCGAGGAGCTGGTGCCCTGCTCTTGTGCTAAAGGTGGGGTTAAGGCTGTGAGTAGATGATGGTGGAGTAGAGGTGAATGATAGAAATATGAAGGGAGGTAGATGATTGCAGGGATTTAATGGGTGGTTATTATGCAGGGAATGATAATGAAGTGCACAGGGAAATGTGCAATGGTGGAGATGGAGGTGGATGTGCACAGTGTAACAGGCATGGACAGCTACTGAGCTGGTGGGGGCAAAGTTGTGATGCCTAGGTAGCAGCAACGGCTAGTTGCATTTTTGGTTACTGAAACTGCCCTACTTGACAGCAATAGACTAGAAAAAAAATCTGTTGTGTTATAGAAGAAGGAATCTATGGGACCTGAGACTGGGAAGCTGACACTTGACCACTAAAACCAAATTGATGTTGCAATGGAGGCCTTTGACCAAATGATTGCTGGTTCATCAAAAGAGAAGTTTGCAACTATTGACTAAACTGTTGTACAGATATTAGTGAAAATTATAACTATGTATAGGATGTTTATTGTTGAAGCTGCAAAGAGAATGAGGAGTGTACTGTATACCGGATGTAATGTTATGGTCATAATAATAATAAAAAAAAGAAAAAAAATTCTGTGAAGTGCAAGAACGAAACATCATTGCAACAGTCAAATGGTAAGTGACAAATGATGATTGTGGATGGTGATGGCCACAGTGAGCTGTAGCGGCCGAACATACCTGAATCTCTAATAAATCATACCTTGATCTTGCTATAGATGGCTGTTATTTTAGGACAAGGTGGATGAATGCACCTCTGAAGTCAAGTCCTGATAAATGGACCTATCCAGAGCTATTGACATATTCAAAAATTCTCTTAGATTTTCTGCTGGCACATCTCTGCGATTTCACCTTCAATTGAGTTGATCTCTTATATCACAGGGAATGTACCTGAAGGTTGTTGGCCTTGATGTGCGATCTAATATGAAGGAAGCACTTGAGGCATGAGATCTGAGACAGTCGCTTCCTGAAGTCCCCGAGGCTGGACAGAAGGTTTGTTGGACCTATCAGGTTCCCCAGTTTCTCTTGGAACAATGATTTCTTCACCTGCGGAGGCAACCTCACATCTCTTTGGTGTTGATCTTCTGCAATTCAGCTCTGCAACCTTTACTAAAACATGCAGATTCCGTAGTGGCAGCTGAAATAGCTTCCACTACTTTCAATTGACCTCTTTTTGCAAATTTAATGACCCAACTGGCAATCTGTCAAAATTGTTGCAGGGAAGGGGGAAACAGCTAATGGCATAATAAGGACATGAAATGGAGAGTGAGATAAGCAACACCTAATTTGCTGGGATATTTTCTAATGTTAGGCAGCACAGGTGTAATTGAATTAAATAAAAGAGTTCAAAATACATGAATAGAACTGCAAAGATCTAGTAAGGAAAACCAGAGCAAAAAATTGATCATTTTCTTCTTTTTCATAGTACAAAAAGCATAAACAAAACATAGCAATAACCATATGACTTTTAAGAAATAAAATTAAAATGAAATACAATACACAGAGAAAGAAATGAAAGGTTGTTCATCTCGCTAAAAAAAAAAGAAGTGAAAACAGGCAAAATCTAGATTGAAAACTGATTAGCAGGAAATTGCTCAAAATTCCATGGAACGTCCCTTTACATTGTATGTTAGGTATGGACATTAATTTCAACAAGAGGACGTTTCATAACAAAATATGCAAGGACGGGTGATTATGCTAAAAGGAAAACCCATTATGGGACAAACCATTAAAAACGAAACACTATTCTGTGAGTGAAATGGAACTAAAGGGTTAGCCTAGATGCAAGAAAAAAAATTGAGAATCTATCATAAAAGAAGCAAGTGCCGAAACAGGGATTAAAAAAAAATAATAAAAAAAATAAAACAAAAATTGGTAACGCAGATGACGATTCGTGAGGGAACAGGGTTTAAAATAACATAACAGACATTTAATCTCATGTAAGCTGATAAAATGAGTTTGCAGAAAAAAAAATGGAAAACACATGTAGAAATTTGATGATTTCATCAATGTTGCACCACTGTAGATCAATTTGCAATAAGCTAATTGATATCACAGAGGGGGTGCTTGAATTAAAGAGCCAAATAAAAGGAAAAGAGAAAAAAAGAAAAAAAAGAAAAAAAAAAGAAAAAGAAGAAAGATATTCAAAATTCAGAAAATCAGAGAGGGAAGCAGGATCTAATATGAGAACAGGGAGTTACAGCTATCTAAATGAACGTAGAAATTTAAATTTACAGTGGATGATTAAAACAACCAGGGATTCGAATCATCAATAGATGATCGCTATCGGAATAATGAAAAAAAAAAAGAAAAAAAAATCATAGAGATTTTCAATGGGAGGAAAGAATCAATGCAAAAACATGATATAAAAGGGGAGTATAATGTATAGAACCATTGAGGTTCGATACAGGAGGAAAGGAAATTAATACTAAAAAAATATTATGATGAAGAAAAGGAAATGTCGGGACCAATTGATTCCGTTGCTATTGCATAAAGATGAGTCGAGATTGCATAAGCAATTCGACACCATCGATGGTGCGTCCAGAGAAAGAAAAACCAGAGAAGAAAAATGAAGAAAGAAAAAAAAAAGTAGAGGGGAAAGGTTTCGTACCAGGTTCTTGCAGAGATGCTGTAATTCCCGCACTTCGCTGATGTTCGACCAATCGGATTGCTTGGAAATCCTGGGGTTGGAGTGACTCCCTTCAGTCGATGAGGAAGAAGAACAGAAAAAAAAATGGGGATGTAAGACCCATAATTTTTCAGTATCTTTCTGAAGAAATTCACGAGGCATTTTCAAGTAAAAATAGCATCTGAACCCGAAATACGAATCAGATCGATTTGTACGAGCCAGTTATACTTAGGATATTCGTCGAATTGCGAATATATGCTCAAACACTCTGGAAGCCATAACTTCCTAACTAAACGAAATCAATAGATTCGTACGAGCCAACTTTCTTAGTTACGTCAATACGAAGAAAATGGCGTACTCAGAATTTTTCAGAAAAAATCGCCGGAAACCCGAAATTCTTGCGGGACCCACGGAAATATTGGTGGGACCCACATAAATATTCCTCAGAAAATATCTTGTGGGACCCACAAAATATCCTATGGAAATATCTTGTGGGCCCCCACCTCAAAAGGAACCTCCAGGAATTAAAATATAGCTCAGGGGTAAAAGGGGCATGGAAAAACCCAAGAGGAGGTGGGCTTGGGATATAAATAGCCCTCCCCACTCTCTCTCTTCTCATAATTTCGACCCCCCCTCTCTCTCTTGCCTTCTCTCTCTCTCCTAAACCTCCCCTAGTGAGCCCAAGTGAGTCTGAGCCCACCTGACCTGGCCTGAACCCACCTGACCTGGTCTGAGCCTGCCTGACCTGGTCCTAGCTCACCTGACCTGGGTCTGAACCCACTTGACCTAGTCCAAACCTAGTTGACTTGACTTGAACCTAGTTGGGTTTAAAGTCAAAGTCAAAGTCCGTTTTGGTCCAGATTCTGGTTTGGATTTCTGAACCCAGACTTAGCCTACTTGAGCTGAGTTCGAACCTGCTGAACCCAGTTGACTTGGATCGAACCCTGTTTGGTTCAAACCACTTAGGTTGAGTAGCTTGACCTACTCTACCTCTTTCTCAACTAAGTCAGCTTCATCTGACTTAGTCTGACCTCTCGAAGGAAGGCTCGAAGCCAAAGAAGCAACCTAGAGCCGTTTCTTCCACGATTTGAAGTAAGTTCGCTTCGTTGATCCATCTCTCTCAAGTATTTGATTGTTTGTATATAGAATATACTTTCTGAAGTAGTATCTTGCTTTAGTTCTTGGTTGAGCCCTCTAGGACGCTTCGGTGTTCACGCGCTCGCCTCGTAACTATCGTCGGATATATATGTTCGAATGCGCAGTATATGCGTTCTTCAAAAATAGTATCTCACCCTAGTTCTTGGTTGAGCCCTCTAGGACACTTCGGTGTTCACTCGCTCGCCTCGTAACTATCGTTGGATACAGATCTAGGTGTATATCTGCTGATTTTGCCGACGCGTCTTATATCGCACAGGCTATGTAATTTACCTTTGCCGTCGCGTCGTATGATGCCAAGGCTCCCTGTTTTCTGCACTTCCGATTTCTGCACTTCCGATTATGCATTTACTTACGCTGTCGCGTCGAACGATGCCAAGGCTCCTGCTTTCTGCAATGTCTTTACTTACGCCGTCGCGTCGAACGATGCCAAGGCTTCTGCTTTGTTATATATGTAGAATATTTTGTTCAGTTACACACCCTGAACAATAGTATATGCATTTCTTTACGCCGCCGCTGTATAAAGCACAGGCTTCTGCTTATACTACATATATAGCGCATAAATGAGCGTTCAAATGGAGATCAAACTCCAAATCGCCCATGTGATTCCTTGACCGCTCCTCGTTCAAGATTCTGCTTGACGAATGAAGCCCCTATTGGAAAGGCTTCGGTTTTTGGCAAAATGCTCTTTACGTAAAGACTAAGTTAATTACGTATGGCCTGACTATGGCCCAGGGTTCCTGCAACCTTGATGGATGCAAAGTACGCACAACGGTGCGCATCCATTTCCCGAATTAAGCGTGGCGATTTCCTACCAAAGAGGGGAGATGCCGCTGAAATGGATAAAAGAAACGCACGCTTTCTCCGTAAAAGAGAGGAAGTGCTGCTGAAATTTCTAAAGAAGCTAAGAATAGCTCAGAAAGAACGTAGCAGGATACTCTGACATATAGCAGAGTGCTACCCAGTTCATGGTTTGCCCTCTACAACGTAGAAGGGTTCGTCGCACCACTGCCGGTAGAGCAGGGGAGGTGCTGACGAAATGGTCGGCAGAAGAGCTGCCGGAACCAATGGAACGGCATAATGATGTCCGTTGATGGAACGATGCCAGATCGGCTCGTATCCTTGTGCCTGCAAGGGCACCTTGCTCGTAAGGGCCGCTGAGCCGGAGTAGAGGTTGCGCCTTGGCTAGGTTTGGACTCGTTGCGTAAAAATATGCCGAGTAGCCGATCTATCTAGATCGAGTCATATGCATGCTCATTGAGAACGGTTACACAACCAGACTCGTAAGGGCCGAAGAGCCAGAGTGTGTTGTTTCCACCCAAAGAGGTGTGATGCTCGTGGTGGCCGATGTGCCAAAGAGCGGTGTTCTGCATGCATATGAATAAGACTTAAGGTCGCACATACCCCGCGGTTGAAGATCGTGTTAGGGGTACCCCCTTAGTAATGACTGTGTTGGGGAAGACTGAATGGGGTCGGGTACATACTCCCGTAGTGCTGAAAGCACGGGCTGCCTAAATGGCATGCAGATTCTGTCCAAGTAATTGTAAGACTGGCAGACCCCTTCAGGAATTATGCTCACTGTGGAATGACAGTGATGGTACAGCCTTGAGTGACATGTATTTTACTTTGGACCTGATAGAGTCCACGATGGCCTCAGTCACTCATGGGTTTTGGGGTCGTGGTTATCCTTAAGATCTAAGGATTGAACCCAACTACTGCAAGTAGAGGATGCATCCGAATATGGACCTAGTAAGATTCTCCCAGTTGAAACACACTGCCCTACTATGGATAGGGTCAACAGGCCTCTGGGGTATCTAAAATACATAGAATAATCAACCCCCAGAACGTCGCGTTGATGCCCGGACAATAGCTCTACCTGCGTACCAAAGATGGGAGCGGTTAATTATCAAACAATGCATTAGTTCTAGGTACAGCGATGTTTTGAATGTATGAGTGGATGACGTGTTGAGTCAGTCCTGCATAACCTTTGTGAAGGTGTCATGTTCGGTATACTACTGGACCGACTGGGCAAAGACCCGTGTTGTATCCGCACGACTAAGCGAAGCTCGAGAAGTTGTCCTTAGATGCGTGGGATACGGATGTGCCAAGTATGAAGACTTGAGCTAGACATCACTTTGAGACCCGGAAGAGGTCATGGCTAAGTCATGGAGACTTAAGCGGCTATTCAAATCACAGCCCTGAAAAGGCTTGCTCTAAGTCATGAGGACTCGAGCGGATGTTCAACTCATAGCCCTGAGGAGGCTCTTGCGATATATGCTAAGTCTTGGAGGCTTGAGCGTCGTTATTGCGCATTGCGACCCTGAGTGGTCATTATTGTATTTGAGTTGAATGGATGTATGACTGCATGCTTACCAGACCATCAGTGGTTCTGACCTCGTTTTATGGGGATTTCAGGTGTTGAACCTGCGTGGCGATATGCGGAGCAAGGCGGCATCGAGTTCCAGGGTTTCTCTAGACAGAGTTGTACTGCTTCCTTTTATTGAACCTACACTGCTTTTCTAAGCAGTAGTGTTGTAATAAACATGAGTTTTCGATAAAATGGAACACCTTGGTGGTCAATGAATTGCTTGGCCACATACCTGCAACGTGCTCGGAGTTTTCTAAAACCGACGACTCATTATCGTCTTATTCCGCTGCTAAAAGCTTTTCTAAGTTCCGCTGCAAAGAAAAAAAAAAGAAATTCATGAAAATTTTAACTTAGCTTTGTTTTGAAAATCCGGGGCGTTACAGAATTGGTATCAGAGCAAGAGTCTGAGAAACCTGGTTCAAGATCCGTCGTGTTTGCGGTATCGCACTGTAAGTATAAGTCTTATACTTTCTCTGATTTGGGTGTATTTGTGTGAATAGATAAAATGGCTCCTAGGACGAGGAGAACCATGCCGAGCGAGGAGTCCCATACGCAAGGCTTCCTCCTAGAGACACTCAACAGGCTTGTGTCTGCCATTCGTGAATCAAGGCAAGCACCAGCCCCACCTCGCAATGAGAACCTTGGAGGAATAACATATGAAAGGTTCCTCAAACTCGACCCACCTGTTTTCGTTGGCAGTGCCGATCCAGAGCTTGCAGAAAGCTGGATCGATGAAACAGAGCGGGCATTCCTGGTATTGGGAGTACCAGAGGATAGAAAGAGTAACTTCGGCACATATAGGCTGAAGGATAATGCACGAAAGTGGTGGGATACCACTAAGCTTATCCAGTTCTCACAAGTCGAAGTCATTCCTTGGACTGACTTTCGGAGAACTTTCTTGGATAACTACTTCCCGTTGCACTCCAGAAATAAGAAGAAGATGGAGTTTCTGGAATTGGAGCAAGGTGTTATGAGTCTGATGGACTATACCACTAAATTTCAAAACCTTGAACGATATTGCTCCACGTTATTCGATACTGACCAAGAAAGGGCCGATAAATATATAAATGGATTGCAAGAAGGGTTGCGATCTCGTGTGATAACAAGTATGCCCTCGACTTTTCAAGCTGCTATGGCAGCATCTTCAAAGATTAGCGAGGATTGGGCGCGATCTAAGGTGATTATAGCAAAGAGGCCCATAGTTGATGGTCGGAACAATAAGAGTACGTTTCCCGGTGGCCAGGAATCACGACCAGCTTTTTATAAGAGGGATTTTCGAGAGAACAACTTTACTCCACCGACCGAGCAGCCATTACAGATGGTAGAAGCCAATCAGCTCTACCAACAGTCTAATTTTCGATGCCCAAGGTGTAGCTCAGATCATCCCGGAGGGGTTTGTCCTCGCGATACGGGAGGTTGCCTGTATTGCGGCAAACCAGGGCATCGTGTAAGCGAATGCCGCAAGAAGGCCTCAGATCTTCAACGAAGAAATATGGGATCTGGAGGACCCTCTCAACAAATACAACAACAACGACTGCCACTATCCAGAATAGAGCAGAAACCTGTGGCAGGTCGTGTCTATGCAGTGACAGCCGAACAACTCACGGATAATGATCGTATCAAGGAATCTGAATACCTTGATAGATAGAGTTGTGTTGGGTAGGAAGCAATTGAAAGACAAGATCCAATGAATGCTTGAGACAAGTGGCTTATGACCTTGTGTACGGTCATCTGGATAGATATGTATCCTTGCTCTGTAAAGTATTTTTGGATTTGTCAAATAAAAATCTTAAGTGCTTATGCCCAAAATTTATGGCTATAGACCCCATGATTGAAAAATTAAGTTTGCGTAATTAGAACGTTAAAAGTTACTTAATAAAATAAACCATCGAGGAATTGTTCCCAAGAAGAGAGTCCTGTGAGGTTTTACATATTCAAGATCAGATCGTCTAGCCAGAGTGAGCCTGTGAGGGTATACAGCTCCGTGCGAGTGTATATGTTCCAAAACCAGTAGCTTGGCTAGTATGATTCTGTGAGGGTGTACTGATCCAATATCAGGTAAGTCTGACGAAGGCGAACCTGTGAGGAGGTACGTTTCCAATACCAGGTAGTCTGACAGGGGACTTATTCCAATATGGTTAATCTCTAGAAGAATGATCTGTGTGTACAAAATAGTTACACAGGATGGCTATATTGATAGCCGGTTGGAAGAACATTGATTCAACAAAACTATCGTGGTTGTAGCATAATTTGAACTCAGATATGAGAAGCATACCTCAATTGATCGAGAATCATGATATGAGGTTATGATTTAAATAAATATGATGTTGAACTAAGTGAATAACATTATGAATCTAACATATGGGAGAAATATCCCGAGTTACGCACTTAGTACTCTTAACTGAATTTCGCGGACGAAATTCCTTTAAGGGGGTAATGATGTAAGACCCATAATTTTTCAGTATCTTTCTGAAGAAATTCACGAGGCATTTTCAAGTAAAAATAGCATCTGAACCCGAAATACGAATCAGATCGATTTGTACGAGCCAGTTATACTTAGGATATTCGTCGAATTGCGAATATATGCTCAAACACTCTGGAAGCCATAACTTCCTAACTAAACGAAATCAATAGATTCGTACGAGCCAACTTTCTTAGTTACGTCAATACGAAGAAAATGGCGTACTCAGAATTTTTCGGAAAAAATCGCCGGAAACCCGAAATTCTTGCGGGACCCACGGAAATATTGGTGGGACCCACATAAATATTCCTCAGAAAATATCTTGTGGGACCCACAAAATATCCTATGGAAATATCTTGTGGGCCCCCACCTCAAAAGGAACCTCCAGGAATTAAAATATAGCTCAGGGGTAAAAGGGGCATGGAAAAACCCAAGAGGAGGTGGGCTTGGGATATAAATAGCCCTCCCCACTCTCTCTCTTCTCATAATTTCGACCCCCCCTCTCTCTCTTGCCTTCTCTCTCTCTCCTAAACCTCCCCTAGTGAGCCCAAGTGAGTCTGAGCCCACCTGACCTGGCCTGAACCCACCTGACCTGGTCTGAGCCTGCCTGACCTGGTCCTAGCTCACCTGACCTGGGTCTGAACCCACTTGACCTAGTCCAAACCTAGTTGACTTGACTTGAACCTAGCTGGGTTTAAAGTCAAAGTCAAAGTCCGTTTTGGTCCAGATTCTGGTTTGGATTTCTGAACCCAGACTTAGCCTACTTGAGCTGAGTTCGAACCTGCTGAACCCAGTTGACTTGGATCGAACCCTGTTTGGTTCAAACCACTTAGGTTGAGTAGCTTGACCTACTCTACCTCTTTCTCAACTAAGTCAGCTTCATCTGACTTAGTCTGACCTCTCGAAGGAAGGCTCGAAGCCAAAGAAGCAACCCAGAGCCGTTTCTTCCACGATTTGAAGTAAGTTCGCTTCGTTGATCCATCTCTCTCAAGTATTTGATTGTTTGTATATAGAATATACTTTCTGAAATAGTATCTTGCTTTAGTTCTTGGTTGAGCCCTCTAGGACGCTTCGGTGTTCACGCGCTCGCCTCGTAACTATCGTCGGATATATATGTTCGAATGCGCAGTATATGCGTTCTTCAAAAATAGTATCTCACCCTAGTTCTTGGTTGAGCCCTCTAGGACACTTCGGTGTTCACTCGCTCGCCTCGTAACTATCGTTGGATACAGATCTAGGTGTATATCTGCTGATTCTGCCGACGCGTCTTATATCGCACAGGCTATGTAATTTACCTTTGCCGTCGCGTCGTATGATGCCAAGGCTCCCTGTTTTCTGCACTTCCGATTTCTGCACTTCCGATTATGCATTTACTTACGCTGTCGCGTCGAACGATGCCAAGGCTCCTGCTTTCTGCAATGTCTTTACTTACGCCGTCGCGTCGAACGATGCCAAGGCTTCTGCTTTGTTATATATGTAGAATATTTTGTTCAGTTACACACCCTGAACAATAGTATATGCATTTCTTTACGCCGCCGCTGTATAAAGCACAGGCTTCTGCTTATACTACATATATAGCGCATAAATGAGCGTTCAAATGGAGATCAAACTCCAAATCGCCCATGCGATTCCTTGACCGCTCCTCGTTCAAGATTCTGCTTGACGAATGAAGCCCCTATTGGAAAGGCTTCGGTTTTTGGCAAAATGCTCTTTACGTAAAGACTAAGTTAATTACGTATGGCCTGACTATGGCCCAAGGTTCCTGCAACCTTGATTGATGCAAAGTACGCACAACGGTGCGCATCCATTTCCCGAATTAAGCGTGGCGATTTCCTACCAAAGAGGGGAGATGCCGCTGAAATGGATAAAAGAAACGCACGCTTTCTCCGTAAAAGAGAGGAAGTGCTGCTGAAATTTCTAAAGAAGCTAAGAATAGCTCAGAAAGAACGTAGCAGGATACTCTGACATATAGCAGAGTGCTACCCAGTTCATGGTTTGCCCTCTACAACGTAGAAGGGTTCGTCGCACCACTGCCGGTAGAGCAGGGGAGGTGCTGACGAAATGGTCGGCAGAAGAGCTGCCGGAACCAATGGAACGGCATAATGATGTCCGTTGATGGAACGATGCCAGATCGGCTCGTATCCTTGTGCCTGCAAGGGCACCTTGCTCGTAAGGGCCGCTGAGCCGGAGTAGAGGTTGCGCCTTGGCTAGGTTTGGACTCGTTGCGTAAAAATATGCCGAGTAGCCGATCTATCTAGATCGAGTCATATGCATGCTCATTGAGAACGGTTACACAACCAGACTCGTAAGGGCCGAAGAGCCAGAGTGTGTTGTTTCCACCCAAAGAGGTGTGATGCTCGTGGTGGCCGATGTGCCAAAGAGCGGTGTTCTGCATGCATATGAATAAGACTTAAGGTCGCACATACCCCGCGGTTGAAGATCGTGTTAGGGGTACCCCCTCAGTAATGACTGTGTTGGGGAAGACTGAATGGGGTCGGGTACATACTCCCGTAGTGCTGAAAGCACGGGCTGCCTAAATGGCATGCAGATTCTGTCCAAGTAATTGTAAGACTGGCAGACCCCTTCAGGAATTATGCTCACTGTGGAATGACAGTGATGGTACAGCCTTGAGTGACATGTATTTTACTTTGGACCTGATAGAGTCCACGATGGCCTCAGTCACTCATGGGTTTTGGGGTCGTGGTTATCCTTAAGATCTAAGGATTGAACCCAACTACTGCAAGTAGAGGATGCATCCGAATATGGGCCTAGTAGGATTCTCCCAGTTGAAACACACTGCCCTACTATGGATAGGGTCAACAGGCCTCTGGGGTATCTAAAATACATAGAATAATCAACCCCCAGAACGTCGCGTTGATGCCCGGACAATAGTTCTACCTGCGTACCAAAGGCGGGAGCGGTTAATTATCAAACAATGCATTAGTTCTAGGTACAGCGATGTTTTGAATGTATGAGTGGATGACGTGTTGAGTCAGTCCTGCATAACCTTTGTGAAGATGTCATGTTCGGTATACTACTGGACCGACTGGGCAAAGACCCGTGTTGTATCCGCACGACTAAGCGAAGCTCGAGAAGTTGTCCTTAGATGCGTGGGATACGGATGTGCCAAGTATGAAGACTTGAGCTAGACATCACTTTGAGACCCGGAAGAGGTCATGGCTAAGTCATGGAGACTTAAGCGGCTATTCAAATCACAGCCCTGAAAAGGCTTGCTCTAAGTCATGAGGACTCGAGCGGATGTTCAACTCATAGCCCTGAGGAGGCTCTTGCGATATACGCTAAGTCTTGGAGGCTTGAGCGTCGTTATTGCGCATTGCGACCCTGAGTGGTCATTATTGTATTTGAGTTGAATGGATGTATGACTGCATGCTTACCAGACCATCAGTGGTTCTGACCCCGTTTTATGGGGATTTCAGGTGTTGAACCTGCGTGGCGATATGCGGAGCAAGGCGACATCGAGTTCCAGGGTTTCTCTAGACAGAGTTGTACTGCTTCCTTTTATTGAACCTACACTGCTTTTCTAAGCAGTAGTGTTGTAATAAACATGAGTTTTCGATAAAATGGAACACCTTGGTGGTCAATGAATTGCTTGGCCACATACCTGCAACGTGCTCGGAGTTTTCTAAAACCGATGACTCATTATCGTCTTATTCCGCTGCTAAAAGCTTTTCTAAGTTCCGCTGCAAAGAAAAAAAAAAAGAAATTCATGAAAATTTTAACTTAGCTTTGTTTTGAAAATCCGGGGCGTTACAGGGGAAGAAGAAGAGTAGAAGCGTGGAGGGATAGAAGATGGATCAGAGGTAAATGGAGGGGTAGAAGACGATCGTGAAGGAGAAGAGGGGTGCTGGGGTGATAACGGGTGACCTTTAGGGTTTCTTGAAGGTGGTTTATGTAGAGGGTGGAGGATCCTTCTGGAAAGGGGGAGCCTGCGGCTGATGGAGGCATGAAGGAGAATCCGGTGGTTGAAGATGAGGGGTTGAGGGAAGAAGGAGTTGTTGAAGATGGAGGGTAGGCAAGAGAGAGGGGATGTGCGCGGGAGTGATCCATTGTGGATTTTCCAAATTTCCAAAAGAAGGCCTCCTTTGAAACAATTTTTGTAAAAGGAGTGGTTCAAGAGAGGTTTTTTGCAAAAATTCCATTTTTCAAGTTTTAAAACCATTTGCTTTTTTTCCTCAAATTTTGATTTTTATATTGTTTTTTCCATTTTTTTGTATTTTTTATAGTAGAAAACTAAGATTTTAAAAGAAAACAAAGTTTCAAACACTAAATTTTTGTACTTTTCTGAGAAATATTTACAAAAGTATTTTTCTGAGAATTTTAGACCATTTCAGGGAAATTTCTTCAGAAGAATGGGTTTTGGACCCAGGTTTTGAGAAAATTTTTGAGTTTTGACACTCGAATTGAGAAATACAATGTGATGGATCCAAACGGATGTCGAATGGACTATCCGAGCTATTTAAGGGCTATTTTTGGTATTTTCTTATAATTTTAATTCAAAATTTGAACAAGGAGATTCAGACTTGGATCTGGATAATGGATCCAGATCCAAAATCAATTTAAACATACGAAATGGATTTAACTTCAATAAAACTAGAGAAATGAACTGGAATTTGAAATGACCCATTTGCTCAGAAAATGATATTAGGGGCAAAAAGAGAATATTTAAAAGATTTTGAAAAATTTGGGGTGTTCACACATATATGTGGTATTGGTTTCAAATTCCTCATGAAACCATCCCTCTTGATTAAGTGCGTATGTTCATTTCAATGTCTTTTGCACTGTAAGTTCGGTTGTTGGGGTTCCCTCATTTGTACCTGCAGAGTAATACCCACTACAGCAGGGGTACTTGTTATCCCTGTAATATCTCACGTAGTGCCCATCATATCTCACCTCCACTTCTCGTATACCTGAGCTACCATCACACGGCACTATCTCTATCATATAGCATGTGTCTTATACACTTGTAAGCAGCTACTTCCCAGGATATTGGCATTAAAATGTTCTCAAAGACTGTTCATGCAAGTAAAAGGGATGGGAGCAGCAGCTAGCAGTTCTAATTCAGTAATAGGACCAGGTTAACAGGAACACAACAATTGAAATGGCTCCAACACCACTGTAAGATTGATAAACATTAATGTCCATAGGAGCAGTGCCACAAATGAGGCATCTGCTGAACCTCTTTATGGCGTAATTTCATTAAAATCCTCTGACGGCTGATGACTGTCACAACCTTGTCATGAACTCGAGTCAGTGGCACTAGCCCCAGATGGTCTAGCTTTTGAACAAAAGATGGTAGTTTAGAATCTCAGATTCGTTGCAAATATTGCTGGGAAACCATTCTCTGGTAACAAAATGAAATATGGGAAGCCACACTCGCTACCTTCAAGAATTATCTTTAGATCATGGAGTTCAAAAGCTCAGGTATGAGATTTAATTTCTTAATGATATGGAAAAGCATTTCTCGGATGGATCTTCTCAGGCTAAGGTACATTGTTAGTAAATAAAACCCAATCAATTTTGTACATTTACAGTTTGCTGTCTTGCAGGTGCGCAGTCTGAATTTTAAGCCATGTTTTCGCTTGGGTATATCAAAACCCATTCGTGATTTTGAGACTATTTCTTGTATGTATATTCGCTGATATATAGTGAGTCCATATGTTGAATTTCGCTGAAGGACATTTCATAATTTAAAAGGTATGACTCTGCAAAGTTGGATGCAGAAATCATGTATAGATTGTACATTTATGTGTTTCCTGACCATTTGATTTCAAATTTTCTGAATATATGACAAGTTGTGGTCTGATTATTTATATAACTCAGAAAGATCAGAGGATTTATAATTGATAATCCTATTAGGGGTCTATCATTTAGCTCCACAATATCTCGGTCCCAGTACCACTGCATCACCTATACCTTCCAGATTCATATCCATGATCCACCCACACACCCTGCAAAATTTTGCTTTCTTTCTTTCCTCATCTATCTATTACCCTTTTCCTAGCTTTCTCATAAGCTACCATAACCCTGCTAAGAACTCCATGGTATCTGTCACGGACTGTGACACGTTCACCTTGAACAAACATGTGTTGGACTACCCACCCTTCACAACCACTGCACTTGCCGCAGTACTACATCAACCCAACACCTCTTCCACCTATCGCCCAGGCCCTGTAACTACACTTACAGCAGCCCACCACATGCATTATGCCCACAACATGATATCGGCTCCACATTGTCTTCAGAGTTCAGTGTAACATTTACCTGCTAAATACCCTATTCCACTACCATTGGTACACCAACCCTGCACATCTCCAACAGCACACCCGGTGTCAGCTGTTGTATTCTCCAGCTTTTACTTGCATTCTTAGCAATGTAAGGTGCAGCTGTGATTTTCCTAAGCCCACAGTAGTGCAATACTGTATATACCCGACATTTTGCAGCAGTACAAAGTACTGTTGTGGTATACTTACATTCGCAGTGGTGCAAGATACTGCTATCATTTCACTATCAATACAACAAACTTACACATCTCTACCCACCTGCTGCTGACAATCTCTGTAAAATCTCTAAACAGCAATCCCACAGCCCATGACTTCCCTGTTACACGTGATGCCCCGGTCTCTCAAATGACCTTCATACCTATCAGAACTTCATCTTTTTGCTAAAGGTCACAGTTGCAATTTCCTATGCTTTCAAAGCATACAGCCTTCCAACTCATCAATAGTTGCAGCTTCCTTCACTGTTATATCATCAGCAACTATCACCCATCTACTGCACACCATTCCACCTATATCTATCTATCTAGGAGGAAAATAGAGGTTAGAAAAGGAAAAAAGAAGGAAGAGAGAGAAACAACAAGAGAGGAAAAATTTTGCGATGATCACAGTTTTGGCGACCGAGATGGGACCCGTCTTCGTCCGGTTGAATTGTGCCTTTGCTTTGCTTTGATATTATCTAAGTCTTTAAATGTCAGCTTCATTTTCATGCAAACCTTAGGAGCCTAGACTCTGTCCTAAGCTGACATAATGCATATAGGACTTAAGTATGGTTTGGTAGGACCATATTGAGGAGATTATATCCAATTTCACATTAGACTTAGGTCTTAAATACAACTCTCCTCAATTCTAGGGATTGAATGTAAACAATGTATGTAAGTGTATGCTTCTCTTCATTTAAATTTTATCTCTTTAGGACTTGCATTAGAACTTTTCTGGTTTTATCTGCATGTTGAACATGTTTTGAAAAACATCCCTACCTATATTGTCCCGGTCTTCACGTTGCTGGGCTGTCACACTGAACCATAGTTCGGGAGAGAGCCTCACAACCGGACAACTTATTTGGGTTCGCGCCCCCCTACCACGTACCTAAGGGCCATAGTCTGAGGTATATCGGTAGGTGCTCAAGGATGTTGGGAAGCCATTACCTTAGAACCGAAGAGATATTTTCATATGCCACGTACTTCAAGCTTCGGCTTGAGTATTTTGGCATACCTTGATTGGAATCAGATGATCTAAATCTTAGAGTTAGGATTAAGGTCCTATCAGCCATTTCAAGTATTGCATATAGAGTCAGCGTTAGGGAGTATTGTTTGCGCCTCCTTGCTTGTATATCTATGATTGTATGATATTTTATATCTTCCTTATATTCTCCAAAAAACCTGGGTATATATTATTCAAAATTTTCTCTTTTGTTTTAAAACCCAGGTGTATTTTCCTTTTATTCTTCTGATTTCTTCAAAATTCTTCTGATCCTGCCTGTAATTTCTTCAAATTTTAAATTTTTACCATTTATTCTCAAATTTCATTTTTTCTCTTATTTTTCTTTTGATTTTATATTCTTGTTTATATTTTTCATAAATAAAATCTCTTTCCATCAAGAGATATCCTTTTCAAGATAAGCATTTTTTCTTCGTGTTTTAGTTGGTTACTCTCCCTTGTAGAGTAAACAACGCAATTGTCACAAATTTTGTGGTGACTCAATTTGTAGTAATGGGATACAAAATTTTAACAGATTTCAACCTAATCCTTGTCAAAACTTCTCCAAAAAGTTTCTTCAGTCTAAAAACCCTCCACTTTCCTCTGCAGAAAGCATTGATATTCAAAAATGGTTCAGACAAGAGCTGAAAAAGAAACAGTTCCTCAACACAGCGACAGTGAGGCGGAAGGGATGAACTCTCCTAAGTTGGTCAGGGGACAGGGTCAGAACAAAGGAGATGACATTGACCCCGCTATGTATGGTATGTTGCAAAAGATGATGGCGAGGATGATATTGGTGCAAGCCGAGGCCAATCTGAAAGAGGCCGTTCTTAAAAGCAAGCTGAGGAAGAAGCCTGTAAAAAAGCAAGTCAGAATCATCAGGAAGAAGGTACAGCCATACACCACTTATGAGGAATCAGAGTCAGTCAAGGAAGAATCAGAAGAGGAAGAGCATATTGTCTATAAACAGAATCCTCCAAGGCAGTCCGTAAAAATAGCTGCAGAAGAGCCTGAATCCGTCAACAAGCCCAAGTCTGGGACTCCAGCAGAGGACCCGATGAGCAAACAGGTGAAGGAGATGAATCGAGCAATCAAGGACATTCAATCCAAGGGTAAGGGCAAGCAAACATACACTGGCGAAGATTTTTACGATGGTCTAGATGGGGACGATAACCTAGAAAATCTTCCTCGCAAGTTTCTCAAATTTAACGGGACTGGCAACCCTAAAGCCCACTTAGCCACCTTTTATGCAGAATGTTGTCATTTCAGAAAAGACAACAGGGCTTTGTTCATCTGTTTTCCCCACAATCTAGAGGGTGTAGCGGCCAGGTGGTATGCTGACCACATCAATCCTATCGAACTACGAGAGTTCGATAAGGTAGTCAATTTATTTATTGAGCACTTCCTATTCAACACTGAAGCCTCACCTACATTAAATCATCTTTACAACCTGAAGCAAGGTGAGACTGAAAGAGCGGGAGATTTCATTCACAGGTGGAGAAGCACCTGTAATAAGATGAAAATACCCATTCCAGAGGAGCACGGATTGCAGGTAATCCTTAATAATTTCTCTCAGCCCATAAGGAGCCTCATCACCACTTCCCCAGTGAAATCCTTCATCAAGTTGATTGAACGAGCCGAATGGCTCGAAGCAGGAATAAAAAGCGGGCTTTACGAGGGCACGCCTCTGGTCAAGAATATCCAAGACCAGAAAAAGAAGGCACAGTTCGCTCATTCAGTTGAGGCCTCCAGCAATAGTCTTGGCAGTAGCAACAAAGGAAACAAGAACAACAGTGGCAGTGGCCCGAGAATAGATCAGAACAAGGGGCAGAAGAAAAGATCCTATAAGAACAATGACAAACCGCTTCCAATTGGCCTTCAGCAAAAGGGTGCTCTTCAAGAGAAGCCCAAGTATATCAAGTGGGAGAAAGATCGAGTCTTCACTCTGTTAGATCAAAGTTTAGAAGTGATTATGGATTACCTTTTAAAGCATGGGATGATCAAACTCCCTAAAATTGCAGATCCTCCCGTAATCTTGTAAAAATTCAAGGACCAATTCTGCAAATACCATAGGGCAACAGGGCACGACACAGAGCACTGCTACGTCCTCAAGCATATGGTACAAGACTGCATTGACAGAAGTGAGCTGATAGAGGACGAGGAAGAAGAGCGCTCAGCAGTCCTGACAGAACCATTTCCAGATCACTCCAAGAATTGTGGATGCCCAAGTTCTTCTGCAATGTCATTTTCTTTTATTAGCCATCTTGTAGGGGCAACTCAGCACAGTCTTTTTGAATCATTTTCTTTCGAAGTTCTTGTAAATATTTAGTTTTGTTATCCAACTTTTGCTTATCAATGAAATGTTAATTTTCTTTATATCTTTTTACTTCTTTTCCTTTGCCATACTGGGGCATTTAAATTCCTGTTCTTTCATAATGCGAGACAATCCTGACATCATTCATGAGAGAAATGATATTACCTATGAGGGTTTTTCCAAAAAAATCATGAAATTTTGAAAGTCTTCGTTATGATAATCAAAGAATTCAAAAATTCTTTGGTCCAACCTTTGTCAAAGATCAAACCTCGTGTTGATCATATTTTCAAAAATAGGTTTTCGAACCATTGCATTGAAGGATCAACCCTCGTGTTCACCATATTTTCCAAAAACGGGTTTCAAATCATTATATTCAAAGATCAACCCTTGTGTTGGTCTTATCTTCCAAGATTGGTTTTTAAACATTATATTTAAAAGATCAACCCTTGTATTGATCTTATTATCAGTTTCAAACTGTTATTTTCAAAAATTAGATCTATTGTTGATCTTCTTTTTCAAAAATTAGATTTCAAACCATTACCTTCAAAAATTGACCCTCGTGATGATCTCTCATGTTTGATTTGAAGGATCAGTCCTCGCACTGATCATTCTTCTCGCGGTTGATTCTTCTTCCCAAAAATGATTTCTCACTTGTCTTTCAAAAATGAACATTTTCCTTTCACATTGAAGATCCCATATGCAGGCAGGATTAGAAAAACTCATTTTTCTCAAATCTTATAAATTTTCAGTTAATTTTGTTAAATTTATCAATTTCAATCATTTTATTCAAGTTTACATCAATTTTATCAAGTTTTATCAAATTTTTCCTCAATACTATTAAATTTTATCAAAACTTTTTACCCTTTCAGGTTAAGGGATAAACCTGACCCTCGTTGTCCGAGGTGTACCCGCTCAAGTTAAGGGACAAACCCGACCCTCATTGTCTGAGGTGTTCCCATTCAGGATAAGGGATAATCCTAAAACCTCTCGTAGGAGCAATAATGCTACCTATGAGAATTCCTTTTGCAAATACAAGTTTTATCAATCTTTATTTTCTAAATTTATATCAATTCCTCTTCATTAAATTTCCTTAAATTCTATTTTTTTTTCCATTCATGATAAGGGATAATCCTGAAACCCCTCGTAGGAGCAATAACGCTACCTATGAGGATTCTTATGTAAATACAAGTTTCGTCAACCTTTATTGATTTTTTTAATTTATATCAATTTCTCTTCATTTATTTTCCTTAAAATTCTATTCTTTTTCCCATTCAGGATAAGGGATAATCCTGAAACCCCTCATAGGAGCCACAAGGCTACCTGTGAGAATTCTTTTCAAAAACAAAGTTTTCATAAATTTATTCCATTTTTCTTCACTTTTATAAATTTTATTCTTTTCCCCTTTCAGGTTAAGGGACAAACCTGAACCTCGGCCTTCGAGGTATTCTTTCCCCTTTCAGGTTAAGGGATAAACCTGAACCTCGACATTTGAGGTATTCTTTTTCCCACTCAGGATAAGGGATAATCCTGAGATCACTCATAGGAGCAACAATGCTACTTGTGAGAATTCTTTTTACAAAATAAATCAATTTCCTCAAATTTTCTCTATTTTTGTCTATTTTTCATCAAGATTCTATCTTCTCAAATTTTATTCTTTCTTAACCCCACTCAGGATAAGGGGTTAATCCTGAAAATTGAAGCGCATACAGCTAAATGTGCCGGTCCATCTAAATCATAGATCATAAATTATAAATCTTGTCATATACCTTCTAAATTCAAGTTTCAGGTTGTCTCTTAACAAAATCTTCTATTTTCCCCTTCAGGATAAGGGATAATCCTGAAACCACCGGAAATCATTCCTACTTCAATCTCTAAATATCTTAAGAATGTCGGTCTCCTTACCGACTCTCAGTTGGAAAACCCAGCCCTCGCACAGGGTTACCTCTCAAAATTTTCAAATAAAAAAACCAAGTTCATTTGAAAACCCAGTCCTCGCACGGGTTACTTCTCAAAATCTTCAAATATAAAGATCAAGTTCAGTCGCCAAGAACTCAGTCCTCGTATTGTTTGTCTCTCAGAAAGTCTCAATCTTAGATCAAATCATTAAATCAAAGGGCGTTAAATGAAATGTCCCAGCTACTTCGCTGGTCGTTAAATGAAATGTCCCAGCTACTTCGTTGATCGTTAAATGAAATGTCCCAGCTACTTCGTTGGTCGTTAAATGAAATGTCCCAGCTACTTCGCTGGTCGTTAAATGAAATGTCCTAGCTACTTCGCTGGTCGTTAAATGAAATGTCCCAGCTACTTCGTTGGTCATTAAATGAAATGTCCCAGCTACTTCGCTGGTCATTAAATGAAATGTCCCAGCTACTTCGCTGGTCGTTAAATGAAATGTCCCAGCTACTTCGTTGGTCGTTAAATGAAATGTCCCAGCTACTTCGTTGGTCATTAAATGAAATGTCCCAGCTACTTCGTTGGTCGTTAAATGAAATGTCCCAGCTACTTCGCTGGTCATTAAATGAAATGTCCCAACTATTTTGTTGGTCGTTAAATGAAATGTCCCACCTACTTCGCTGGTCGTTAAATGAAATGTCCCAGCTACTTCGTTGGTCGTTAAATAAAATGTCCCAGCTACTTGGATGGTCGTTAAATGAAATGTCCCAGCTACTTCGCTGGTCGTTAAATGAAATGTCCCAGCTACTTGGCTGGTCGTTAAATGAAATGTTCCAGCTACTTCGTTGGTCGTTAAATGAAATGTCCCAGCTACTTCGCTGGTCGTTAAATGAAATGTCCAGCTACTTCGTTGGTCGTTAAATGAAATGTCCCAGCTACTTCGTTGGTCGTTAAATGAAATGTCCCAGCTACTTTGTTGGTCGTTAAATGAAATGTCCCAGCTACTTCGCTGGTCGTTAAATGAAATGTCCCAGCTACTTCGATGGTCGTTAAATGAAATGTCGTAGCTACTTTGTTGGTCGTTAAATGAAATGTCCCAGCTACTTCGCTGGTCGCTAAATGAAATGTCCCAGCTACTTCGTTGGTCGTTAAATGAAATGTCCCAGCTACTTCGCTGGTCGTTAAATGAAATGTTCCAGCTACTTCGTTGGTCGTTAAATGAAAGGTTTCAGCTACTTCGCTGGTCGTTAAATGAAATGTTCCAGCTACTTCGTTGGTCGTTAAATGAAAGGTCCCAATTTTTACTTGTCGTTAAATGAAAGGTTCAAGCTACTTCGCTGGTCGTTAAATGAAAGGTCCCAGTTTTTACTGGTCGTTAAATGAAAGGTTCCAGCTACTTCGCTGGTCGTTAAATGAAAGGTCCCAGTTTTTACTAGTCATTAAATGAAAGGTTCCAGCTCCTTCACTGGTCGTTAAATGAAAGGTCCCAGTTTTTACTGGTCGTTTAATAAAAGGTTCGAGCTCCTTCACTGGTCGTTAAATGAAAGGTCCCAATTTTACTGGTCAGAATGTCCAAAATCATAAATGCTACTCAAGGTCACATCAAAATCTATATTGAGTGATTATTTCACAAAGAATTCTCAAAAACTTTGCCAATTTGCTAAAAGCATTTGTTGATTCTAAATATTCTTACTGCATAGAAAATTCACCTTTGATTACCTCTAGTATTCTTTCCAAAAAGGTGAAACTTTTTGCAAAAAAGAGGTAAAATTCAAATCTTTTCTTGTTGATCAACCAAAAAGATGTAAGAAATGTCCTTGACATGATTAGTGAAAGAAATATTCAATGACGTTGAAAAGCCAGAAGCGAATTGATATTGATCATGGCTATGGCGCATGTTTAAAGGCGACCTTCTGGCAATCAGGCAGTGGAAATATCATGAGTAATAAAAAGAATCCACTCAACCAATGTCTCCTCAATCCAGTAAAGTTGCAATCACATATTCGCAAAAGGAAACTCTCAATTGTCATTGAGATGAAGACGATTATGCGAGCGGACCCCCAGGGCTAAAGAAGATTTGGATCATCTCCAAGATGAAGGGGTTTGTGAAGGATCCTTGCAGGGAAAGTTCTGATCACCGTCGAGATGAAGGCGAGTGTGATGGGCCTACCGACAAACTCTAAAAGATATTTGATTTTTGTTATCATCAAAAGACCCTTTGAGCCTATATCATCAATACCTGAGATAAAAGAAGGATCCGAACATCTCCGAGATGAAGGAGTTTGTGACGTACCCTTTCCTGAAAAAGAGAAAAAAGTCAGGACATCTTCAAAATGAAGGATGATGTAAAAGCCCAAAAAAGTTCAATGACTCAAAAAGAGTGCAAAAATATCATCATGGGAAAACACCCAGATATCAAACTGCCGAAATCGCCAGAAGTCATCTTTTCTTATACAAAATTCTTTTATCAATATCTTTTCACTATTTGCTTTTATGAAATTAAGAATATTTCTTCTCTTCTCATATCAAGAAAATGGATAGCTTCCTTGAAGAAAATCATCAGCGCTAAAATTTTGAATTTGACTCTTAAAACCAAGGAGTTAACCTCGTTGGAGGAAATGTCTTTTGCACATACGTGCACATTTTAAAGCGTTTTGAGTCAACTATAATTTTATCTTATTGGCAAAAATTTTCTAGTTATTCTAAGAATGAAATAAATATTCAATATCTATTTTGATGCAACCAAGCGTTGTTTATATCTTCCAACAGAGTCGCCTCATTCAGTTGAAGTATCTCTTCTGTCCCATCACGGTTTTTTCATTTGAGAATTCCGTATGGTCCTTCCCACTCAGGTTAAGGGTCAAAACCTGTATTTTCTGCGAGAGGTCATCAAATTCAAAAGTTATTTCAGTCTCAGCCATGAGACGCCCAAGATCGTTCCTTTTTCAAAGCTTTAGAGAACCCCATTCTCTCCTTTTGCAAACCTTTTTCGGATTTGTTCGTCCAAACTTCGAAGGTCCCATCATGGTTCTTCCCATTAAGGAACTCGTGCTTTGTATATCCATCCAGGACAGGATCCTACTTAAGCATCATCTTCTTTTCCTAAAAATGTCCCATCATGGTCATCATATATTCCTTCCCCCATTCAGGTTATTTTGAGATATCTTCGTCTCATCTAGGTTAAGTGCTAAACCTAACTCGTTCCAAAAGCTAATCTCGTCTCACCCATGAGACTTGATCAAAATTCTTATCTCTTACCATGTCAGGATCCTCAAAGTCCCATCACGATTTTCTCATTTCTATTATTTCAGTCATATCATTTTTGAGGATTTCATCTCCCCAAAGTCATTCAACATAAGGTTTTAAAGCCTGAAATCATGCCTTTCCAAATGAATTCTTCTACACCCAGTTCAGATATGCTAGCTGGGGAATTTTCAAAATTTGGAGTGTTATCTTTGCCACTAAGCTCGTCTTTCAACCGGCTTAGTAGCAAAGAGGGGCATCTCTGAATACCCCAAAATTTTCAAAATCTTTTAAATATTCCCTTTTTGCCCCTGATTTCATTTTCTGAGCAAATAAGTCGCTTTTAAATCTAAATTCCAGTTCATTTCTCAAGTTTTACTGAAATTAAATTCATTTCATATATCTGACTTGATTTCAGATCCGGATCCATTGTCTAGATCCAAATATGAGTCACGTTGTCCAACTTTTAAATTAAAATTGCAGAAAATACCAAAAATAGTTTTTAAATAGCTTGGACAGCCCATCCGACATCCGTATGGATCCATCACGTTGTATTTCTCGATTCGAGTTTCAAAACTCGAACATTTTCTCCAAACTTGGGTTCAAACCCATTCTTCTGAAGAATTTTCCCCAAAATGGCCTGAAATTCTCTGAAAAACACTTTTGTAAATATTTATCAAAAAAATACAAAAAAAATAGTGTTAAATCTTTGTTTTTTTTGTAAAATCTTAGATTTTTATTTCCAAAAAATGCAAATAAATAAAAAAAAAAACAAAAAAACCAAAAGAAATCAGAAAAACTATGCGAGGAACAAGTGGTTTTTAAAACCTCTTTAAATTGGGTTTTTTTTCTAAAAAATACTTTTAAAGCCACTTTTTGAAAATTTCTTTTTTAGGGGCCTTCGTTTTGGAAAAATTAGAAAGATGCAATGACTCCCTCCCATTTCCACCATTGATCTTCAACAAACCTCCCTGGGGTCTCCCTCAACCTTTCATCTTCAACCAACAACCTCCCTCTCTCAAACTCTCATTTTGTTCTTTAAAAGGGGAGCACGCAGGAGGGAGGAAGGATCCATTCCTCACCCCTCCATCAGGTAGAATCACGCTCTTTTTTTTCGAAGGAAATCTTCCTCCTCCTCCTTCCTCCTTCAGAACTCCTGCAATATCAGGTAAGAGTTTGTTCTTTTCCATTCTTCATGGAAATTTCTTTTAGTCTTTTTCTAAGTTTCATCCATCTGTTGTTTTTATTTTTATTTTTGCAAAATTGTGCGATCAATCTGCATATAGCAGAACTGATTCACTCCTTTGCAACAATAAGTGGAACTCTCATACCCCTAACATTTTTTTTAACATCTCTTCGTATTTCTTCAGGATCATGATTACCTTCTGAGCTCGTTTTTTTTTATTCTTTTTATTTCTTCTCTTGAGCTTGACACCCCGTTTCTTTGATTATCAAATCTCTATTTATAGTTTAAATTTTTTTTTTTAGATCCTCTATTTACACTTTTTTTTCTTTGATTCTGAGTGATTTCTCATGATCATGTGATTTTCTGATTAGTCATCCATGTATTTTTTTTATTTTTTTTTTATTATTGATCTTTCATTTTGGCATAGGTTTAATACTCCTTTAATGGCAAATTTCATTGCCTTCAATTTATTTGGCATTCAGCATCCTGCTTTAGTTTCATTACTAAGAAATAATCTGCCTGAAGGTCCAATTTATCATCTCTAAAACCCTATTTCCTTCTATATGATGAGGTATTCAAAGAGGGGTTCAGGACCTGTGCGTCAATTTGGTGTCCACAGTGGGATTGGGCCCAATTTAAACAGGAAATTCACTGCATATTGCCTCCTCTGAGATTCAACCCACGATTGATCTTTATTAACATCTAATTTCTATTTTCCTTTCATTCATTTTATTATTGTCGTTTACATTCAATGGCTCATTTTAACAGCATCAAACGGTAGTTTGGTTCACTCTAAATTCACCATGTTCCATTCATTTTGGCACCAGATTCCATTGCATTGTTCATTCCTATTTCGAATATTCATGTTTCTTTCATGGATCACATTTTTTTTTATATATCATTTTAGCATATATATGGTATTGGTTTCAAATTCCTCATGAAACCATCCCTCTTGATTAAGTGTGTATGTTCATTTCAATGTCTTTTGCATTGTAAGTTCGGTTGTTGGGGTTCCCTCATTTATACCTGCAGAGTAATCTCCACTACAGCAGGGGTCCTTGTTATCCCTGCAATATCTCACGCAGTGCCCATCATATCTCACCTCCACTTCTCGTATACCTGAGCTACCATCACACGACACTATCTCTATCATATAGCTTGTGTCTCATACACTTGTAAGCAACTACTTCTCAGGATATTGGCATTAAAATGTTCCCAAAGGCTGTTCATGCAAGTAAAGGGGATGGGAGCAGCAGCTTGCAGTTCTAATTCAGTAATAGGACCAGGTTAACAGGAACACAACAATTGAAATGGCTCCAACACCACTGTAAGATTGATAAACATTAATGTCCATAGGAGCAGTGCCACAAATGAGGCATCTGTTGAACCTCTTTATGGTGTAATTTCATTAAAATCCTCTGACGGCTGATGACTGTCACAACCTTGTCATGAACTCGAGTCAGTGGCACTAGCTCCGGATGGTCTAGCTTTTGAACAAAAGATGGTAGTTTAGAATCTCAGATTCGTTGCAAATATTGCTGGGAAGCCATTCTCTGGTAAAAAAATGAAATATGGGAAGCCACACTCGCTCCCTTCAAGAATTATCTTTAGATCATGGAGTTCAAAAGCTCAGGTATGAGATTTAATTTCTTAATGATATGGAAAAGCATTTCTCGGATGGATATCTTCAGGCTAAGGTACATTGTTAGTAAATAAAACCCAATCAATTTTGTACATTTACAGTTTGTTGTCTTGCAGGTGCGCAGTCTAGATATTAAGCCATGTCTTCGCTTGGGTATATCAAAACCCATTCATGATTTTGGGACTATTTCCTGTATGTATATTCGCTGATATATAGTGAGTCCATATGTTGAATTTTGCTGAAGGACATTTCATAATTCAAAAGGTATGACTCTGCAAAGTTGGATGCAGAAATCATGTATAGATTGTACATTTATGTGTTTCCTGACCATTTGATTTCAAATTTTCTGAATATATGACAAGTTGTGGTCTGATTATTTATATAACTCAGAAAGATTAGAGGATTTATAATTGATAATCCTATTAGGGGTCTATCATTTAGCTCCACAATATCTCGGTCCCAGTACCACTGCGTCACCTATAGCTTCTAGATTCATATCCATGATCCACCCACACCCCCTGCAAAATTTTGCTTTCTTTCTTTTCTCATCTATCTATTACCCTTTTCCTACCTTTCTCATAAGCTACCATATCCGTGCTAAGAACTCCATAGTATCTGTCATGGGCTGTGACACGTTCACCTTGAACAAACATGTGTTGTACTACCCACCCTTCACAACCACTGCACTTGCCGCAGTACACAGGTTGATATTACATCAACCCAGCACCTCTTCCACCTATCACCCAGGCCCTGAAACTACACTTACAGCAGCCCACCACATGCATTATGCCCACATCATGATATCGGCTCCACATTGTCTCCAGAGTTCAGTGTAACATTTACCTGCTAAATACCCTATTCCACTACCATTGGTACACCAACCCTGCACATCTCCAACAGCACACCTGGTGTCAGCTGCTGTATTCTCCAGCTTCTACTTGCATTCTTAGCAATGTAAGGTGCAGCTGTGATTTCCCTAAGCCCACAGTAGTGCAATACTGTATGTACCCGGCATTTTGCAGCAGTACAAAGTACTGTTGTGGTATACTTACATTCGCAGTGGTGCAAGATACTGCTATCATTTCACTATCAATACAACAATCTACCCACCTGCTGCTGACAATCTCTACAAAAATTCTAAACAGCAATCCCACAGCCCATGACTTCCCTGTTACATGTGATGCCTCCGGTCTCTCAAATGACCTTCATACCTATCAGAACTTCATCTTTCTGCTAAAGGTCACAGTTGCAGTTTCCTATGCTTTCAATGCATACAGCCTTTCAACTCATCAATAGTTGCAACTTCCTTCACTGTTATATCATCAGCAACTATCACCTATCTATTGCACACCATTCCACCTATATATATATATATATATATATATATATATATATATATATATATATATATATATATATATATATATATATGTACATAAATGTATATCATTTTTTTTGTACTTTTAGATCTTAAATACTTTGGCATGTAAGTATTCTTTTACCAATAACTTCTATATGATATATGCAAATTTCTCTTCCCTTTTTCATACTAACCAAGTATTTTGCAGGGAATATATGGAAAATGTCATCACTTGGGGTTGTAAATTCAATTTTTGTAATAAGTTAAATCTTAATGAGAATTTACATTTTCTGCACTAGATAGAATGAATGAGCATATAAATGTTATCAATCATTGACTTCCATATCATTTTTATCTCATTTCTCAAAGATCTCACAAATGGAAACACGAATGGCACGTGCACCATTTAGTAAGAGGTAATTAAATCCTAAGTTGAAGATTTACATCAATGGTCATAGTCAGGATGTAAACAAAACTTAGGATTTTTATCTTTTATAAAATAGCACTGGATCCATACTGGATCCTTTTCAAAATCCATCATATTTTCTTTAAATATTTTCCTCTTTTATCAGGGTTTAATTTAAAATTAACTCAATATATATCAATGGTCGTAGTCAGGGTATATTGAGAGTTAATTTTATTTTAAACTCTATAAAAGCATCAAAGATGTATTTTATTCTTCACTTGAATTTAAATGTGGTTATTATATAATACATTCAATGACCATAGTTAAGGATGTATTATATCTTCAAACTCATTTTTAATTCATTTAAAGAATGGAATAGCTTTTCAAAATCCAATTTCAAGATTCTTTAAATTCATTCATTATTTAAGATAGAATTGCATCATATTTCCAAAATTCTTTTTCAAAAATCCAAGTGATCTTAAATATCTTTCTTCAATCTCCATTTCAATTCATTCTTCTATCTTCTTTCAAAGATTTAAAAGTTTAATTTCAAAAGTCCAATTTGACTTTGAAATTTCAAATTTAATCTTTATATTCAAAATTCCATTTCCAAATTCAAGTCTTCTTTTAAGTTTTAAATTTAATCTGGGTTTTCAAAACCCAGATCCATCTTCAAAAGTCCCATTTGGACTTTCAGAATCCAAATCCAAAGTTAGATCCTAATCCCAACTTGGATCCAGATTTCCAAGTATAATCTCTACTTTTTTTGGATCTCAGACTTCAGATCCACAATCCATTTAGGATCCAGAATCCAAATTCCACTTTGGATCTTAGACTTCAGATCCAAATTCCATTTTAGGATTTAGAATCCAATTTCATTTTTGGATCTCAGATTTCAGATCCAAAACCCATCTTAGGATCCAGAATCTAATTTTCATCTTGGATCTCAGATTTCAGATCCAAAATCTATTCTAGGACCCAGATCCCAATTTCACCTTAGATCTCAGACTTCAGATCCAAATTCCATTTTAGGATCCAGAACCCAGTTCCATCTTGGATCTCAGACTTCAGATCAAAAACCCATTTTAGGATCCAGAATCCCATCCCATCTTGGATCTCAGACTTCAGATCCAAATTCCATTCCAAAATTTCGGATCCAGTTCCACTTTGGATCTCAGACTTCAGATCGAAAATCCATCTTAGGGTCTAGAGTCCAACTCTATCTTCTCAGAGTTCAGATCCTAAATCTATTTTAAGATCCAAAATCCATTTTAAAGATTTAGAATCCAATTCCATCTTGGATTCCAGATCTTAGATCCAATTCTATTCAGGATCTAGAATCCAATTCCATTCCCAATTCTAGATTTCAAATCCAATTCCATTTTCAGATCTCATCTGAACTTCCTAAATCTATTTCTATTTTTTACCATTTGGATTTCTCAAATCCATCCTGATTTTAAATTTTAAACTTATTTCCATTTCAAATTTTATCTCTTCTCCTAAATCTAAGTTCAAAGTCCATCTTCTGACTTTGAAATTTCCTTCCTTTTCCCTTTTATCTTAGCTTCAAAATCATTCTTTTCAAATGAAAATTTATTTTCCCAACTCTGATCATTTCAAAGACTTAGAACTTCAAAATACCCTTCCTAATCTATCTCAAGTTCTAAGTTAGATTCTATCATTCGGAAATCATTTCTTCACTCCATTATCAAGTCTATCTCAGAAAACTTAGAGATTTCCAAAATATTTTCTCAAAAGAGCATACATCCTTGCATTGCACAAGCATGATTTTTTGTGCATTTAGATCTTTAGGATAAGTCCTTAGATGATATTTTAGCAAAGCAAAAGGCATAAATTTGATCCTTGGTTCGATTACCTCTGGTAAAGGCACCAGGAATGGTCGAACCTCGTACCGACGAGCGAATCCCGTCTCTCCATTTTCCCACAAGATATTTCAAAACGGAGGCGAGTTAATTTTCTAAATATTTTTCATATCAAGGTCAAGTGAGACCCTGCAGAAGATCTTACTCTCTCTCTTCTTTCTTTCTTTCTTTTCTCTTCTCTCTTCTTTTCTGTCTTCTATTTTTCTCCATTCAAAAAGGAGGAAAATATAGGTTAGAAAAGGAAAAAAGAAGGAAGAAAGAGAAACCACAAAAGAGGAAAAATTTTGCGATGATCACAATTTTGGCGACCGAGATGGGACCCGTCTTCGTCCGGTTGAATTGTGTCTTTGCTTTGCTTTGATATTATCTAAGTCTTTAAATGTTAGCTTCATTTTCATGCAAACCTTAGGAGCCTAGACTCTGTCCTAAGCTGACATAATGCATATAGGACTGAAGTATTGTTTGGTAGGACCATATTGAGGAGATTATATCCAAATTCACATTAGACTTAGGTCTTAAATACAACTCTCCTCAATTCTAGGGATTGAATGTAAACAATGTATGTAAGTGTATGCTTCTCTTCATTTAAATTTTATCTCTTTAGGACTTGCATTAGAACTTTTCTGGTTTTATCTGCATGCTGAACATGTTTTGAAAAACATCCCTACCTATATTGTCTTGGTCTTCACGTTGCTGGGCTGTCTCACTGAACCATAGTTCGGGAGAGAGCCTCACAACCGGACCACTTATTTGGGTTCGCGCCACCCTACCACGTAACTAAGGGCCATAGTTCGAGGTATATCAGTAGGTGCTCAAGGAATCAGATGATCTAAATCTTAGAGTTAGGATTAAAGTCTTATCAGCCATTTCAAGTATTGTATATAGAGTCAGCGTTAGGGAGTGTTGTTTGCGCATCCTTGCTTGTATATCTGTGATTGTATGATATTTTATATCTTCCTTATATTCTCCAAAAACCCTGGGTATATATTATTCAAAATTTTCTCTTTTGTTTTAAAACCCAGGTGTATTTTCCTTTTATTCTTCTGATTTCTTCAAAATTCTTCTGATCCTGCCTGCAAGTTCTTCAAATTTTAAATCTTTACCATTTATTCTCAAATTTCATTTTTTCTCTTATTTTTCTTCTGGTTTTATATTCTTGTTTATATTTTTCATAAATAAAATCTCTTTCCATCAAGAGATATCCTTTTCAAGATAAGCATTTTTTCTTCGTGTTTTAGTTGGTTACTCTCCCTTGTAGAGTAAACAATGCAATTGTCACAAATTTTGTGGCGACTCAATCCGTAGTAATGGGATACAAATTTTTAACAGGTTTCAACCTAATCCTTGTCAAAACTTCTCCAAAAAGTTTCTTCGGTCTAAAAAACCTCCACTTTCCTCTGCAGAAAGCATTGATATTCGAAAATGGTTCAGACAAGAGCTGGAAAAGAAACAGTTCCTCAACACAGCGACAGTGAGACGGAAGGGATGAACTCTCCTAAGTTGGTCAGGGGACAGGGTCAGAACAAAGGAGATGACATTGACCCTGCTATGTATGGTATGTTGCAAAAGATGATGGCGAGGATGATATTGGAGCAAGCCGAGGCCAATCTGAATGAGGTCGTTCTTAAAAGCAAGCTGAGGAAGAAGCCTGTAAAAAAGCAAGTCAGAATCATCAGGAAGAAGGTACAGCCACACACCACTTTTGAGGAATCAGAGTCAGTCGAGGAAGAATCAGAAGAGGAAGAGCATATTGTCTATAAACAGAATCCTCCAAGGCAGTCCATAAAAATAGCTGCAGAAGAGCCTGAATCCGTCAACAAGCCCCAGTCTGGGACTCCAACAGAGGACCCGATGAGCAATCAAGGACATTCAAGCCAAGGGTAAGGGCAAGCAGACCTACACTGGCGAAGATTTTTACAATGGTCTAGATGGGGATGATAACTTGGAAAATCTTCCTCACAAGTTTCTCAAATTTAACAAGACTGGCAACCCTAAAGCCCACTTAGCCACCTTTTATGCAGAATATTGTCGTTTCAGAAAAGACAACAGGGCTATGTTCATCTGTTTTCCCCGCAGTCTAGAGGGTGTAGCGTCTAGGTGGTATGTTGACCACATCAATCCTATCGAACTACGAGAGTTCGATAAGGTAGTCAATTTGTTCATTGAGTGCTTGCTATTCAACACTGAAGCCTCACCTACATTAAATCATCTTTACAACCTGAAGCAAGGTGAGACTGAAAGAGCAGGAGATTTCATTCACAGATGGAGAAGCACCTATAATAAGATGAAAATACTCATTCCAGAGGAGCACGCATTGCAGGTAATCCTCAATAATTTCTCTCAGCCCATAAGGAGCCTCATCGCCACTTCCCCAGTGAAATCCTTCATCAAGTTCATTGAGCGAGCCGAATGGCTTGAAGCAGGAATAGAAAGTGGGCTTTACGAGGGCACGCCTCTAGTCAAGAATATCCAAGACCAGAAAAAGAAGGCATAGTTCGCTCATTCAGTTGAGGCCTCCAGCAATAGTCTTGGTAGTAGCAGCAAAGGAAACAAGAACAACAGTGGCAGTGGCCCAAGAATAGATCAGAACAACGGGCAGAAGGAAAGATCCTATAAGAACAATGACAAACCGCTTTCAATTGGCCTTCAGCAAAAGGGTGATCTTCAAGAGAAGCCCAAGTATATCAAGTGGGAGAAAGATCGAGTCTTCACTCTGTTAGATCAAAGTTTAGAAGTGATTATGGATTACCTTTTAAAGCATGGGATGATCAAACTCTCTAAAATCGCAGATCCTCCTGTAATCTTGGGAAAATTTAAGGACCAATTCTGCAAATACCATAGGGCAACAGGGCACGACACAAAGCACTGCTACGTCCTCAAGCATATGATACAAGACTCCATTGACAGAAGTGAGCTGATAGAGAACGAGGAAGAAGAGCGTCTGGCAGTCCTGACAGAACCATTTCCAAATCACTCCAAGAATTGTGGATGCCCAAGTTCTTCTACAATGTCATTTTCTTTTATTAGTCATCTTGTAGGGGCAACTCAGCCCAGTCTTTTCGAATCATTTCCTTTCGAAGTTCTTATAAATATTTAGTTTTGTTATCCAACTTTTGCTTATCAATGAAATGTTAATTTTCTTTATATCTTTTTACTTCTTTTCCTTTGCCATACTGAGGCATTTAAATTCCTGTTCTTTCAGAATGCGAGACAATCCTGACATCATTCATGAGAGAAATGATATTACCTATGAGGGTTTTTCCAAAAAAATCATGAAATTTTGAAAGTCTTCGTTATGATAATTAAAGAATTCAAAAATTTTTTGGTCCAACGTTTGTCAAAGATCAAACCTCGTGTTGATCATATTTTCAAAAATAGGTTTTCGAACCATTGCATTGAAGGATCAACCCTCTTGTTGACCATATTTTCCAAAAACGGGTTTCAAATCATTATATTCAAAGATCAACCCTTGTGTTGGTCTTATCTTCCAAGATTGGTTTTTAAACATTATATTCAAAAGATCAACCCTTGTATTGATCTTATTATCAGTTTCAAACTATTATTTTCAGAAATCAGATCTATTGTTGATCTTCTTTTTCAAAAATTAAATTTCAAACCATTACCTTCAAAAATTGACCCTCGTGATGATCTCTCATGTTTGATTTGAAGGATCAGTCCTCGCACTGATCATTCTTCTCGCGGTTGATTCTTCTTCCCAAAAATGATTTCTCACTTGTCTTTCAAAAATGAACATTTTCCTTTCACATTGAAGATCCCATATGCAGGCAGGATTAGAAAAACTCATTTTTCTCAAATCTTATAAATTTTCAGTTAATTTTGTTATCTTTATCAATTTCATTCATTTTATTCAAGTTTACATCAATTTTATCAAGTTTTATCAAGTTTTTCCTCAATTCTATTAAATTTTATCAAAACTTTTTAACCTTTCAGGTTAAGGGATAAACCTGACCCTCGTTGTCCGAGGTGTTCCCTTTCAGGTTAAGGGACAAACCTGACCCTCGTTGTCTGAGGTGTTCACATTCAAGATAAGGGATAATCCTGAAACCTCTCGTAGGAGCAATAATGCTACCTATGAGAATTCCTTTTGCAAATACAAGTTTTATCAATCTTTATTTTCTAAATTTATATCAATTCCTCTTCATTAAATTTCCTTAAATTCTATTTTTTTCCCATTCATGATAAGGGATAATCCTGAAACCCCTCGTAGGAGCAATAACACTACCTATGAGGATAATTTTGTAAATACAAGTTTCGTCAACCGTTATTGATTTTTTTAATCTATATAAATTTCTCTTAATTTATTTTCCTTAAAATTCTATTCTTTTTTCCATTCAGAATAAGGGATAATCTTGAAACCCCTTATAGGAGCCACAAGGCTACCTGTGAGAATTCTTTTCAAAAACAAAGTTCTCATAAATTTATTCCATTTTTCTTCACTTTTATAAATTTTATTCTTTTCCCCATTCAGGTTAAGGGACAAACCTAAACCTCGGCCTTTGAGGTATTCTTTCCCCTTTCAGGTTAAGGGATAAACCTGAACCTCGATATTCGAGGTATTCTTTTTCCCACTCAGGATACGGGATAATCCTGAGATTACTCATAGGAGCAACAATGCTACTTGGGAGAAATTTTTTTACAAAATAAATGAATTTCCTCAAATTTTCTCCATTTTTGTCAATTTTTCATCAAGATTCTATCTTCTCAAATTTTATTCTTTCTTGTCCCCGCTCAGGATAAGGGGTTAATCCTGAAAATAGGAGCGCATATAGCTAAATTTGCCGATCCATCTAAATCATAGATCATAAATCTTGTCATATACCTTCTAAATTCAAGTTTCAGGTTGTCTCTTCACAAAATCTTCTATTTTCCCCTTCAGGATAAGGGATAATTCTGAAACCACCGGCAATCATTCCTACTTCAATCTCTAAATATCTTAAGAATGTCGGTCTCCTTACTGACTCTCAGTTGGAAAACCCAGCCCTCGCACAGGGTTACCTCTCAAAATTTTCAAATATAAAAACCAAGTTCATTTGAAAAACCCAGTCCTCGCACGGGTTACTTCTTAAAATCTTCAAATATAAAGATCAAGTTCAGTCGCAAAGAACTCAGTCCTCGTATTGTTTGTCTCTCAGAAAGTCTCAATCTTAGATCAAATCATTAAATCAAAGGTCGTTAAATGAAATGTCCCAGCTACTTTGATGGTCGTTAAATGAAATGTCTCTGCTACTTCGTTGGTCATTAAATAAAATGTCCCAGCTACTTCGCTGGTCGTTAAATGAAATGTCCCAGCTACTTCACTTGTCATTAAATGAAATGTCTCAGCTACTTCGTTGGTCGTTAAATGAAATGTCCCAGCTACTTCGCTGGTCGTTAAATGAAATATCCCAGCTACTTCGCTGGTCGTTAAATGAAATGTCCCAGCTACTTCGCTGGTCGTTAAATGAAATGTCCCAGCTACTTCGTTGATCGTTAAATGAAATGTCCCAGCTACTTCGTTGGTCGTTAAATGAAATGTCTCAGCTACTTCGTTGGCCGTTAAATGAAATGTCCCAGTTACTTCGTTGGTCGTTAAATGAAATGTCCCAGCTACTTCGTTGGTCGTTAAATGAAATGTCCCAGCTACTTCGCTGGTCGTTAAATAAAATGTCCTAGCTACTTCGTTGGTCGTTAAATGAAATGTCCCAACTACTTTGTTGGTCGTTAAATGAAATGTCTCAGCTACTTTGCTGGTCGTTAAATGAAATGTCCCTGCTACTTCGCTGGTAAATTATATAAATGTCCCAGCTACTTCGTTGGTCGTTAAATGAAATGTCTCAGCTACTTCGTTGGTCGTTAAATGAAATGTCTCAGCTACTTCGTTGGTCGTTAAATGAAATGTCCTAGCTACTTCGCTTGTCATTAAATGAAATGTCCTAGCTACTTCGATGGTCGTTAAATGAAATGTCCCAGCTACTTCTTTGGTCGTTAAATAAATGTCCCAGCTACTTCGTTGGTCGTTAAATGAAATGTCCTAACTACTTCATTGGTCATTAAATGAAATGTCCCAGCTACTTCGCTGGTCGTTAAATGAAATGTCTCAGCTACTTCGCTGGTCGTTAAATGAAATGTCCCAGCTACTTCGTTGGTCGTTAAATGAAATGTCCCAGCTACTTCGCTGGTCGTTAAATGAAATGTCTCAGCTACTTCGCTGGTCGTTAAATGAAATGTCCTAGTGTAAACACCCCAAATTTTCCTCACTCATTCTCAAACAATCCTCCTTGTTCAGTGCCAACCCTGTCAGGTCAGTGTAGGAGTCAAACCCCGAGTCAGTTTCAGAAAATCACCATTTTACCCTTTTTCACTAGGAAAATTACCATTTTACCCCTAGGTCATCCCGGACCCCAGTCAGTCAGAGTCAACCAAACTTGTTGGTCAGTTCAGAATAGTTAGAATATCAGTCATTTCAAGCTCATCTGAGCTCACAATGAACAGACCATTTTCATTTCTGACCATTCCTGCCAAAATGGGATCATTTCTTTAGAAATGAGCTCATTTCTAACTCAAATCCAAACCAATTGTCTCCGAGTTAGTCATTCCTAGTCAGTCATGTTCCCCAGAGTCTAACTTGAGCTCACCAGAAGTTCAAGCACTCCAGTTTCAGTTCAAAACCATTTCCAAGTGTCTAGGAGCCCATCTTAGTCCATTTTAGCTCTTTCAGCTGAAATTGAGTTGAGTTTAGTCAATTGAGGTAGTGTTTGAGCTTCGATTTTAGTTCATGTCAGTATTATTGACCTTTTTTTTTAGCTCAAAGCCAGCTCAAGTTCGTAATTCAATTCGCTCCAGTGATCATTCTGTACCATTTCTCTAAAAATGGCAAGTTTTCTTGAAAATTCAGTCGGAAAGGTCAATTGAGTCAGTATCATTGTCAGCTCATTGGAGTTCTGAAACTCTAAAACCTAGCTCAATCTGGCTCATCTCAGTTCAATCCAGCTCGAACCTCAATTTTCAGTGTCACTCTGACCCAGTAGAGTCCCGAAAACCATTTCTTGAGCTATTTTGAAAATTTTATCAATTTTAATGCTTTCTAAACTGATACAAGTGTCGATCGGGGTCTGACATCCAAAATTCTTCATTCAGGGTTAGCATTTCGCATAGCATTTCATGTCATTTCTCATCATTTCATATCATTTCTCAGCATTTCATAACATTTCATCACATTTCATTTCATTTTCGAAGTCCAGAACTCCAGTTTTATAAATTTCAATCCAGATTGAGTTTTAAAAGTTTTCAGAAATCAATTTCAAACCTCGGGTTTCCAAAATTGACATTTTCACCCCGAGAGTCTAAATTTGGAAATATTTTCTTGAGAAAAACAATCTGGATTTCTTTCAAAATCAAATTTTCAAATTCTACACTGGATTTGCTTCGCAACGGGGTATTGAACTTCAAAATCCGAGCTCATTTCAAAAACTACCAAAAATAGCTCGTTTTGTCTAAAAATAGATTTGGAAGCATTTTCTCAAGAAAAACAATCTGGATTTCTTTCAAAATTATATTTCTAAATTCTACATTGGATTTGCTTCGCAACGGGGTATTGAACTTCAAAATCGAAGCTCGTTTCAAAAAAACTGCCAAAAATAGCTCGTTTCGTTTGGAAATATTTTCTTGAGAAAAACAATCTGAATTTCTTTCAAAATCAAATTTTCAAATTCTACATTGGATTTGCTTCGCAACGGGGTATTGAACTTCAAAATCCGAGCTTGTTTCAAAAACTGTCAAAAATAGCTCGTTTCGTCTAAAAATTTTCTAAAAAGACTATTTTGCCCCTCTAATCGTCAAAATGAATTTCAAAATCAAAATTTGGACCCGCTCTGAGATGGCCCATTCATTTGCATTTTTATTTTATTAAAAAAAAAAAAAAGATGCTTCTTTTTATTTGTTTATTTTTTGTTTTTATTGATTTTTATTTATTTTTTATTTTTATTTTTTTTAGAGAGGAGGTGGGACCCACAAGGTGGTCACCCAAGCCTCCAGCCCCACTTTCCATTTTTTTCTCATTTTTTCTTTCCCTTTTCCTTTTTCCCTCCTTTTCTTTCTTTCCTTTCTTTTTCCCCTTTTCTTTCTTTTTCTTCTTCCTCTTCTTTCCTTCTTTCCCCTTTCTTCCTTACTCCCTTGCCATTTCCCTCCACAGCCGTATGGCTGCCAACCATTCACGTAAAAGATGATTTCACTCTCTCATTCCTAGAAAAATTAAACCTAGAAAACTTAGGGCAAATGGCTATTAAGCCCTAAGTCCAAAAAACAAAAAAAGAGGAAACCTATAGCTGCCCAAGAGAGCCATTCACGCACTTCCCTTTCCCATTCACGTAGGCTGTTGGGAGATTCTTTTTTTCATTAAGCTATTAAGACCTAAGTGGAGGGACATGAGAGGCTAAGTTTTGATTTTATGGAAAAGAAGGAGGAAGGCCATACGGCTGCCTCCTAACCCATCTCTCTCTCTCTCTCTCTCTCTCTCTCTCTCTCATTGCAGCAACACAGCCTCCTTCACTTGGACAACAGCCAACCATCACTGCCACATCTCCTTGCTGCAGCTACTACCTCCATATCAAAGCAGTCTTCAAGCTCCAGCCGGTGCAGCAAGTGAAGCTCCTCTCCTTCAGCCACAGCAGCCTTCCAACCTCTTTGAAGCTCCATGCCCAGCAGCTCCAGATCATCTTCAACCTCCGACATCCTCTTTGCAGCTGCAGCAACATTCAACCATCTTCTTCAGATACTCTCCCTCCCTCTTGGCTCTCCATTGCAACCATCCTTGTTGCAGCCCCCTTTCAAGCTCCTATCTCCAGCCGACAGCCACCAATTGGCTGCAGCTTCAGCCCAAGCAATCACCATACGGTTGGGATCAACAGCTCTCTAGCAGACCTTCCTTCTTCAGCCGGTCAGCCCACCTTCAGCTGGCATCTCCAAGATACTCCCCAACTCCCTTGCTTAGGTGACATCTCCAGCAGCACCCCTGCAGCAGCCACCATCAAATTCCATTGGTACTCCAGCACCAACTCTTTGCAACCCTCTTGCTTCAGCTGCAGCCACAACAGCCACAGCTTACACTTCCAACCAGCACCTCCGGTCATCTCCAGCTGCAGCCTCCACGCCTAGCCGGTTCAAGCCACCATCTGCTTCAACAAACAGCTGCAGCCTCCACCTTGCTTCAGCCGGTCTCCACTTGGAAGCATCACCTTCAAGCTCCCAGCCAACAGCCACACCTCCCTCACGCCTGGCAGCAGCTGCTCCACATCCAAGCCATCCCCATCTTCCAGCCCTCTCTCAAGGTAAAGTGTTGCTTTACCCTTTGGCTTTCATTTTTTTTTAAAGATATTTATCACATGGTTTATTTAAACACAACGTGAGATCAGACCAAAGCTGGTTTCATATTGTTGAAAACTCTCATTTAATCTCTCTCTCTCTATATATATATATATAGATATATATATATATAGATAAATACAAAACTCGTGCTTTATGTGTAGGCTAAAAAATGAAAAGATCCGTCCACTCAATGGATCGAATCTCTCATTTTGGAGAGCCAATATTAAATTGATCATATCCTCCTCGATTTAGGTTTTAGTTTTATGATTCATGTCATCTTATGTTTGCATGCACTTAGATTAATTCGTTTTGCTAGTTATTTCGTTTCATATATGAACCATGCTTTACTTAGTTTAAAATTTGTAAAATTTTAGTTTTTAGACAAAGTCCATACAGCAATTTATGTGATTTTATGCATTTAAAAATTTTGTAAATTTTAGAGTAGTTAGGTTTACATGTCTTTGTTGTACTGTCAAAACTTTGATTCAATTCGGGTTTCGGAACCTTTCTAAACCAACCAAACTCTAAATCGGGTTTTCTGTCATCCAAAAATTTCAATTCCTGCTTTAGCAGACAAAAACCTTCGGATTCACCCTTATGTGGGATTCGAATCATTTTATAAAAATCACAGTGGATTCAAGATTGAATCTACTAATGATCTGGAAATTTTGAGCTTTTTCCAGTAAGTTTTGACCTCTGTCAAAAATCGGATTTCCCAGACCTCTGGGAAAATTTTGATTTTCCTGTGTCAGGGTACAGACATACCCTAATACATCGAGTCTGTTCAATCTATAGCCTGTCTGCAAAAACTTTCAACATGAAAGTTTTTCCTAACATAATGTTCTGCAATTTCCCAAAATTTGGGAATTTTTGGATCTGTTTCATTATTTTTCCCGGATTTTCTCATTCTGTCTAACAGATTCCAATGTCCAGAAATCTCAGAGATTTAGGTCTCTGATAACAGTATGGCCTTTTCCAAACCGTAACCCAAATCCCAATAGTGTCAAAATATCAAATCTTCCTCTGTTTGTCAGAGACATTTTCCCACAATTTCAGCCATTTTACCATCTTTCTACCATTTTTACCACATTTTCTACCGAAACCTGTCTGTTTCCTTCATTTACTAGAGTCGCCGGATTCCGATCCGACTTGCCGGAGTGGTACAGCTCCGACCATAGGTCAAAAACAGAAAGTGTAAAAGGCGAAAATCCTTGCCTTACTGTCCTCTGTCACCCCATAAAATTTGGGAAATTTTTATGGAAGTTTGATATCCTAAATCCCCTTTAGAATCAATATTTTAGGCAAAAATCATAAAATTTAGGTTTTTTACTTAAATTTCTATGTCTAAAAATACAAAAAAATTAGATTTTCGAGCTCCATTCTGTTTTTAGGGTTATTTTGGGTGTCCATGCCAAATTTGGTTTAATTCCAAGTTCATTTGCTCCATGTGTTAGTTTATCTTTAAATTCAGAAGCGAAAATCAGGTTAAATTCAATATTTTGTGATATTTTCGCCATTTTAGGGTTTTTATCATGTACATAAGCATGTAGAATCGTATTAGGGTTAATTTCAATCTCCTTTGCATTTCATATTTTTCAATTTTGCAAAATTTATTTCAGAAAACCCTGGTTTCAAGGCCATAGTCTTGTTATCGGGGGTATTTTGGTCATTTTGACCATAATTTCGAAATTTCAATTTCTAATTTCATAAATTTTCATGCATATCATCATGTTTTATCATATTATGTTTGATTTATTTCATTTGATTTTCAAAATTCCAAAATTTATAAAAATTCTTTCAGAAAACCCTGATTTCAAGGTCATCAGGGGTATTTTGGTCATTTTGACCCCAATTTCGAATTTTCAAGTTTATTTTCAAAATTTATTCATTATTTATCATGTTTATATCAAATGGGGTATGATTTGGGGTTTATATCTGAATAATATCCGATAATTTCCCATATTTTCGGATAAATTCAGAAAAACCTACATTTTTGTGCTAACCTTGTTTTCTAGTTTTGCAGGAACATTCAAGAAGAAGACTTAGATTTTATTTTTCTTTTTATTTCAATTCAATGTAACATCAAATGTAATAATTTGGAATAAGAGTTACATTTCTGCTTAGAATAGGGTTGCATTGCATATAGTTTAATTTCTGCAAAATTTTAATATGTGATGTATGATTCATGCACATTATTTCAAATTCACTATGGTTTACACGAATGGCACGTGCACAAGCTCTTATGGAGTTTATAAACTCGGTGGGATTTGTATTTATGGCCATAGTCAGAATACGAAGAAAACCAAGATTTATGATCTTCATATTAGCCACATTCAGCCTACACACTTAGGCTAACTTCAAAATGCACCGCATTTTTCAAAGTCTTAAAAGGATTTCCCAATTTCTCAATTGAAATTCCCTTTTCAAATTCATATTCATTCATTCATATCATTCAAATTGCATTATTCTCAAATTCATTTTCCAATTTAAATTCCAGAAAAATCAATTTTCTCAAGGATTTACCAAGTCTTTCTCAGGATTTGATTTTCCCAAAATCCTAAGTTTTCAAATGACATTTCAAAGCATTTCCCAAGTTCAAATCAAGATTTTCCTATGTTTTCAAATTCTCAAATTTCAAAATCCTAAGTTTTCAGAAATCGATTTTCTCATATTTTCCAGTTTTCCTGAGAATTTATTTTCCATTTCAAAAGTCATTTTCCAATGAATTTCTTAGATTTTCTTAGAATTCTCAAATCCATTTTCTCAGCAAAGCAATTCCAAATTTCAAAATCGATTTTCCAAAGTTCAAGTTTTCCTGAGAAATCACTTTCCAATGCAAATTTCTGATTTTCAATGAACTTCAATGATTTTCCCAGGAATCCCAATTTCAAGTACTTTTTCAATCAATTTTCAAGCACATTTCAATTTTCCAAAGCAAACATCATATTTTCTCAAACTTGCATTTTTCAAAATTCCATAGCACAAGCCTGATTCTTTGTGCATTTTAGGAAAAATAGAGCTTAATTTAGATATTTGAGTCAAGTTAAAGCACATAATTGGTCCTTGGTTCAATTACCCCTGGTAAAGGCGCTAGGAATGGTTGAACCTCGTACCGACAGGCGGATCCCATTCCATGGAATTTTCCCGCAAATTTTCAAAACGGAGGCAAGTAAATTTTCAAAACAATTTTCAAAACTTTGGTCGAGTTTGACTCGCGAAATTCTTTTCTCTCTCGCAAGGGAGGGGAAAATTTTTGCGATGATAACAGGTTTGGCGACCGTGATGGGACCTGTCTTCGTCTGATCAATTATATGCTTTAACTTAGCCCAATTGTCAAAATTATGTTCTATGAAATGTCAGCTTTAATTTCTGATATCATGTGAACCTAGGAGCCTAGACTTGAACCCAGCTGACATGGATTGCATATAGACTAGGCATGGTTTGGTAGGACCATATTGAGGAGAATTATGCATGCTCACTTAGACTTAGGTCTAAAATACAACACTCCTCAATCTAGGACTTGTATGAAAACAATGTTTGCTTCTTCAAAAGTTTTCAAAATTCTATCTCTTTAGGGCTTAGAGCCTTCTGTTTGCCTGCATGTGATCATATTTCAAAAACCACCTCACCTATGTCTACCCGGTCTTCACGTTGCTGGGCTCTCTTCCAGAACCATAGTTCGGGACAGAGCCTCACAACTGGGCCACTTATTTGGGCTAACGCCCCCCTGCCACGTACCAAGGGCCATAGTCCAACGTATATCGGCAGGCGCTCAAGGATGTTGGGAAAACACAAGCCTAGACCCGGAGATGAGTTTTATGCCACGTACATCGAGCCTCGGCTCGAGTATATCGGCATAGCATGATTGGACACAGTTGATCTAAGCCTAGAGTCAGGATTAGGGTCCTAAAGCTCTTTCAAAATCAATGCATTCAGAGTTGGCTTCTTAGGGATTGCTGTATGTGCATAATTGTTTGTAATTGAATTTATGATATTCATTTTCGCCTTATTTTTCCCAATTTTTCCAAAATACCAAACAATTTTCCAAAATACCTCATTTTTCATCTTTTATGAAATATCTCCTTTTTCTCAAAAACCCTGGACGATTTTTCTAAATTATCCATCTTTTCCTTCAAAACTCCAGGAAATTTTCCATTCTTTCGTTCCTCTGGACTTCGAATTTCCAGCTTTCATTTTATCCTGCCTGCAATTTTCAAATTTCTTATATTTTTCCAAAGTCTAATTCCAGTCTTCTTGTCTTTCAGTCCAATGGCATCCAGTCAGCTCGATTCTGTTTTTCCTGAGGGTCACATCTCCTATGAGGTGCGACAAAGTCTTCCTGAGCATCGATCTCTTAGCACCGGACCCTTCTTCCCCCGGTGGTACTATGTCTGGTTCAAAAATTTCTCTCGTATGTTTCCGGACCACTTGAGCGATTGTGGGTTGGAATTGGCATCTGCAGTGGGAAAGTTGACAGTCAACGGCAATCTGATTCATGCACTGGCGGAGCGGTGGAATCCGCGCACTTGCACGTTCTGGTTCCCGTGGGGCGAGATGACAATACTGATGGATGAATTCTCAGAGATTATGGGACTGCCTGAGCCAGCCGGTCAACCTGGAGATCCGTTAGAGCAGCAGTTTCTGATCAATGTCAAGGGTCTGGACCCCAAAGATGCCGTAGCTCGCATGACAGGGCGCAAGTCTTGGCCACTGATTGAAGAAAATGGGAATGAATACGTGAGTCTGATCGAGATCTACCGACAGTATGGAGAATTCGCAGAAGTCAGCTTATTGTCCAGGACAGCTCGAGAGAGAATTCAGCATGCGATGGTTTTGTGTACTGTGGGACTTGCTTTCTTTCCAGATGGACAAAATTATGTGGATGTCAGAATAGTTCAACTTTTGAGAAGATGGGGAAGTCGACAGACCAGCCGTCTCTCGATAGCCATGGCCGCGCTTGCTTTTCTATACAGAGGACTGACCCGCTTCACACTTGGAGAGTCCATCTTAGTCGAGGGATGTACTTATGCTCTTCAATCTTGGTTCCTTCAGCATGTACCAACCAGAGCTAGTTCATTCAGATACAACGGTAAGGAGCTCCTTCCAGTTGCGCGGTACCGATTCCTGATCGACTATCTGCAGGAAGAAGAAGTGGTGTGGGACTATTTTGATCGAGAATTATCGCCTCCCAGATACACCTATGCATATGGCAAGAGATTCAAGTTGCTTGGTCCATTCTTCTGTGCTTACTATCATCCGGAGCGGTGTGTTCGACAGTTTTCTCAGAGACAGAAGCACATAGAGATGCGGCTGCTATCTGGAGTCGTGCCAGAGTTCGACCTTACATCAGCACAGTGGTCCGGAGCATACCATTCTGCCAGATATGGCTGGGACTCTTTTGTTACTCTTCCGCTTTTTCCCGGTCCTCGTGTCTCTGCTGGTTATAAAGAGTGGTGGCAAATTGTCTGTCCGCCCCCTCTTTCTCAAGTTTATTATTGATGCAATCATGTTTTCTTTCAATAAATAAAAATCTTGCAAATTCTTCAATTCTTGGTTTGACGACCTCGCCTAGGTAACAAGGCTTAAATTTTCAGTTGTTTATTTTCTTTGCAAAGGAATGACAACGCAATTGTCGTGATCCCTGCGACGACTCAATCCCTAGTAATGGGATATTCTTTCAAATTGTCTACCAAAATTCTCAACGAATATTTTCTTCCAATCAAAATCTCTCTCAAAAAAGCCTAACCATCGATTTTGCCCTGCAGAGAGCATTCGTGACAGTCAATGGTTCAAACAAGGTCAGGGAAGAAGACTGCACCAGTCGAGGGAATCGCATATTCGACAGCTTCAGGCGAAGAAATGGATTCCCCGCGCTCAGGCAAAAATCAGGGGCAACAGGTTGAGGATGACATTGATCCTCAAATGTATGCCATGTTTAAGAAGATGATGACTAAGATGCTGGCAGAACAAGCTGAAGCCAGTACAGAGAAAGCACAGGTGAAGCAAAAGACAAAAGGCCGGGCAGTCAAGAAAGCCTTGAAGATATCCAAGAAGCCTGCCCAGCATGTTGATGCAACTGATGAAGAGGAATCAGTGGAAGATTCAGATGAAGAGTTTGAGACCCATCAGGCATTCCGCAAGTCTACCCAGGGGCAGGGGTCAGCCCACAAATTCAAAGAGCAATCTCTCAATGACTCTAACCAGCCGCAGTTCAAAGATGTGGTCAGAATGCTTCGAGACCTGCAGGCCCGCGACAAGGGCAAGAAAGTCTTCACCAGCGAAGACTTCTATGATGGTTTGGATGGGGACGACAATCTCGAGAATCTCCCCAGAAAGTTTATCAAATTCGATGGTTCTGGCGATCCTAAAGCTCATCTCGCCATGTTCTTCGCTGAATGCTCCAGATTCAAACGAGACAACCGTGCACTTTTCCTATGTTTCCCTCGCGGTCTGGAGGGAACCGCAGCTAAATGGTACTCGGAGCATGTAAATCCAATTGAGTTGAAGGAATTTGACAAAGTGGTAAACATGTTCATTGAGCGATTTCTCTTCAATGCTGAGGCACTTCCCACCCTCAGCCATCTTTGCGGCCTTAAACAGAGAGAAAATGAGAAGGCCAGAGATTTTATCCACCGATGGAGGTCAGCTTGTAACAAGATGAGGGACCCCATATCAGAGGGACATGCTTTGTCCCTAATTCTGAGTAACTTCTCACAGCCTCTAAGAGGTCTCATCTCTACTGCACCATCAAGGACATTCATTGAACTGACAGAGCGAGCTGAATGGCTCGAGTTGAGCATGGAAAATGGTTTCTATGAAGGCTTCACCTTTACTAAGAACAACGGCCAAACTGAGCAGAAGAAGAAGACTCACTTCACTCATTCTGTCAGAAATAATAATTGGAACCACTGTAAGGGGCAGAACAAAGATTTCTGTTATGGGGCAGGAAGTTCCAACAAGAACGATCAGAAAGGCAAGTCAGTGCCTCAATACAATAAGCCACTTCAATTAGAACAGGGACCGAAGCCCCGAGAAAAAGTAAAGCATGAAGGGTGGAGTTATGACAGGAAATTCACTCCACTAGACCAATCCCTTGAGACTGTGCTCGAGTATATGTTGACCAAGGAGATGGTCAAACTGCCTAGGTTGGTTGATCCTCCTATTCCCATGGGGAAATTCAAAGATCAATTTTGTAAATTTCACAGAACAGTGGGGCACAATACTGAGAACTGCTTCGTTCTCAAAAATATTGTTCAGGATCTCATCGACAAGAATCTTCTGGTAGAGGGTGCCGAAGATGAAAATATGGATATTCTAAAGAAACCCTTTCCCCATCATTCTACGGCGGTCGTCTCTGAACAGCCTTTTCAGCCGCAGGAGCATATTAGGCCATGCTCTAAAAGGGATATGCAAGTCCAACATCAGGTCCTGGTACTGCAGCAAACTGAGTCCAAAGCTCAGAAAATGGATCTCATTGCAGCTTTTGGTAAAATGAAAGTATCTGATAAACCCGCTGGGGTATCTCCTGAGGTGGCTAAAAGAATGCCATGGCTCCCCAAGCACTTTATTAAGCCCGCTCCGGAGAAAGGTGAGACATCGACACCAAAGCCGATTACTGCATTATCCCATGTCTCAATCTTGGATTTAGCCCAAGCTTCCGCCAAGCACCAGCAAGTGTTGAATGATCTGTTGCGGAAAATCAAAGTGAAACCAAGCATAACTCCTGAAGACATGGCTCAGATAGTCAATCAGGCCATGACAAATGCTCCAATCACTTTCTCAGATGAAGATCTTTCTAAGCCGCATGTGTTTCACAACAACGCTTTGTATGTTGTGATTCGAGCCAGAGGAATGACTGTTCCTCATGTGCTGATAGATGGAGGCAGCAGCCTCAATATATGCCCAGAAATGACAGCCAAAGTTTTGGGCATTAGAGAAGAAGAATATATCCCAGACCGATCACTATCTACGGGTTTGATAATCATGGCCAGACAGCTAAAGGGAAAATTTTCTTGGAAATTTTCATTGACTACTCGGTCCACTCTGTCCTTTTTCATGTGGTCAACGTACCCCCAACGTATAATCTGTTGTTGGGACGACCGTGGATTCACAACACGAACGCGGTGCCGTCTACTTTACATCAGTGTGTCAAGTGGTCAAAAGGTGGAATGATCACAACAGTCTTGGGCGAGGATCCGGAGAAGAGGCTTGCACAACCCATGGTTCCTAGGCCCACTTTCACTACTGATATCCCTAGCATTAGGGGCATTGATGAGGTCAGCTTTGAAGAAAATTCGGGAATACTGCAGACGGCTGAACAACCAGCACATACAGTGGCCATGACTCGATGGAGAGGCCCACAGTTTTTCAAGATTGGAGGACGAATTGACTATAGTACATTCAAAGATCATCCACTATTCTCCCAATTTATGAAGGCCAAAAAGGGATTTGATCTGTTAGTAAAGCATGGTTATCAGCCTTTTCAAGGCCTGGGAAAAAATGGGAATGGTCGTCTCGAGCCAGTAATTCCTCAGCACTATCCTCAGAGGGCCGGATTGGGCTTTAGTGGCAGAAGATCTCAGAAGGGCACTATCTTTATCAAAGGGACGCACTAAGGGCATATGCTTGTCTTTCATTTCTATTCTTTTGTTTTCACATTTAGGATGATATCCCGTTTTATTTCAATCATTGTCCTCAATTCAATCTTTCAATAAAGTTGCAAATTTCCTTTGTCTATCTGGATGCCATTTGTCTCTTTACTTCTCGTTATCAAATCTTTGAAAATTTGCCATTATTCTTCTCTTTTATCTTTCAAATTATTTTCTTAACAAAAGTAATTTGTTTTATGATAGGAGATTTTCCTGAATCGATTTATTCTCCAATTTTCAGAATGTCTTCCCGATCTATCAAGAAGCTCGTTCTTAATCCAGAGGCCTTTTCAAAGCCAACAGTGATTCATCAGGTTAAAATAAGAGCAGAATGCAGTCAGATTACAAAGCAGTCAGAAGAACCTGCAGAATTTGATTCAGCTCTTCAAGAATTACCAGAATTTGCAGCAATTCAGAAACAAGATGAGCCATCATCCTTAGTTCAGGATCCGACTGAGGATATCAATATTGGATCAGAAGACGATCCTAAAATTCTCAAGATTGGCAGCAGTTTGAGCCCGGAAGAGAAAGAAAGGCTCACCCGTTTTCTCAAGCAACATGAAGAAGTGTTCGCGTGGACGTATGAGGACATGCCAGGTCTAGATACCAAATTGGTTGAGCATCGTCTCATCCTAAAACCAAATGTCAAGCCGGTTAAGCAGAAACTGAGAAAGATGGATCCTCGAGTGGAACAACAAGTTAAGGAAGGTCTAGAAGACCTACTCAAAGCAGGGTTCATTCGAACCATTGACTATCCAGATTGGCTAGCAAATATTGTTGCTGTTCCCAAGAAAAATGGTAAAGTTCGAATTTGCATCGACTTCAGAGATCTCAATAAAGCGACTCCTAAGGATGATTATCCACTTCCTAATATTGATCTTTTGATTGATAGCACAGCAGGTCACGCTATGTTCTCTTTTATGGATGGATATTCCGGATATAATCAGATCAAGTTGGCCGCTCGTGATCAGTCCAAGACATCTTTCACTACTCCTTGGGGCACTTTTTGTTATACAGTCATGCCATTTGGGCTTAAGAATGCTGGAGCCACTTATCAGCATGCTATGGCCGTCATTTTCCATGATCAGATGCACAAAATCATGGATGCCTATGTCGATGATATTCTGGTAAAATCCAAAGAAGAAAAAGAAGATCACATCGAAACTCTCAATCAAGTTTTCAAGCGGCTCATTCTTTACAAGCTAAGACTCAATCCACAAAAATGTGTTTTTGGAGTCGAATCTGGCAAATTGTTAGGCTTTCTAGTCAGCAAAGAGGGGATAGAAGTTGATCCCGCTAAGGCCAAAGCTATCATTGACATGTCTCCCCCGACTAATCTGAAAGAATTGCGTAGCCTTCAGGGACGCATGCAATCAATTCGGCGATTCATATCCAATTTGGCCATGAGATGTGAGCCTTTCAATCATTTGCTCAGAAAAGGAGTGAAATTCGAATGGGGACCAGAGTGTCAGCAATCGTTCGAACGCATCAAGAAATATTTGCTCAATCCTCCTGTGTTAAAGCCGCCAGAATTAGGGAAACCCCTACTGCTATACATTTCAGTTAATCAAGTGGCTTGTGGCGGATTCTTGGCGCAATACGAAAAAGGCAGTCTGGTAGAGCATGCCATTTACTATGTGAGCAAAACCTTCATTGATTATGAGAAGAAATACTCTCAGATAGAGAAGACATGTCTGGCTCTAGTTTGGATGTGTCAGAAATTGAGACACTATCTGTTGACATCTGAAATCAAGATCCTATCCAAATTAAATCCTCTCAAGTATATTCTAGAGCAACCCTTCCTCAGTGGACGGATTGCCAAATGGCAGGTTTTATTGATGCAATACGATTTGGAATATGTCTCTCAGCAATCTATCAAGGGCCAAGCAATTGCAGATCAATTAGCAGATTTTCCTTTAGCAGAAGATGTTAAAGTCGAGGATGATTTCCCCGATGAGTGGATCTGCAATATTCAACAATCCCCAATTTGGAATTTATTTTTTGACGGTTCCAAGAATATGGCAGGCATAGGAATCGGGATTCTGTTGATCACACCTGAGAAGGAGATGATCCCCTTTTCTCTCAAATTAGATTTTCAGTGCACTCATAATATGGCCGAGTATGAAGCTTTGATACAAGGTCTGAAAATTCTACGAGACTTCAATGTCAAAAGAGTGCATGCTTATGGCGACTCTTTGCTCGTCGTCAATCAAGTCTTAGCTGAATGGCAAGTGAGGGATCAGAAGTTACTTCCTTATCAGAAGATCGTCTCAGCTCTTGTTAGCAATTTCGAAGAATTCCAACTTTTTCATGTCAAGAGAGATTTCAATCAAATTGCAGACAGTTTAGCCAATCTGGGATCCATCATGTCTTTCAGGAACGAAGAATCTTGTCGCTCCTTTGAAATTGGCAGACTTGATCAACCTGCTTTCGTCCCAGTAGAGCAGGTAAACCAGGCGGAGCAAAAGAAGAAGCCCTGGTATCATGACATCAAGAATTTCATTGAAACTGGCGAATTTCCTCCAGAACTCTCAAAGAAAGAGCGGCGAGCAATTCAGCGCATGTCTGCGCGATATTTTATTCTTGCTGACGTCCTTTATCGTCGTGGATTTAGCTCTGAATATTCTAGATGTTTGGACGAAGAAGAAGCCAAAGAAGTTGTGGAAGAAGCACATGAAGGTATCTGCGGTGGTCATGTTGGCTACCAAACTCTTGTCAAACAAATCATCCGAGCAGGCTATTACTGGAGAACTATGCAACAAGATTGTTATCGTTTTGTGAAGAAGTGCGTTCAATGCCAGATGCATGCACCTTCCATTCATGCGCCAGCGACATATTTGCAATCTGTCGTCTCACCAGGGCCATTTTCTATGTGGGCTTTTGATGTTGTTGGCCCCATTACTCCTTCTGCTTCAAATGGCCATAAATATTTTCTTGCTGCAACAGAATATTTTACTAAATGGGTAGAAGCAGTCACTCTACGCACAGTAGAAGGTCGACATGTGGTCTTGTTCATCCATAGGAATATCCTATGTCGTTTCGGCATACCACATGATATTGTGTCAGATAATGGCAGTCATTTCAAGAATGAGAAAATGAGGACTTTTTGTTTGAAGTTCAAAATTCATCATCATTTCTCCTCTCCTTATTATCCTCAAGGAAATGGCCAAGCAGAGGCCACCAATAAGATTTTGATTCGAATCCTGGAGCGAACTTTGAAAACAGGTCGTGACTGGCATGAGAAGATTCATGATGCATTGTGGGCATATCGAACCACCATTCGAACTCCAACTAATGCTACTCCGTCAGAACTTGTCTACGGAACCGAAGTAGTATTGCCTCTACATGTTCAGAAACCTGCTCTGAAATTTGCATCACTTCTCGAATTACCTCTTGATCAGTATCAACAACAACGGCTAGTACAGCTTGATTTGCTAGACGAAAGAAGACTCAGAGCAGCAGAGCACGCTCAATCGTATCGTCAGAAGATAGCCAGACAATATGCAAAATCAGTCATTGAAAGAAAATTTCGAGTCAATGATCTAGTGCTTAGGTCAACGGCTTATCTCAAGCACCGCCCAGGTGGCAAGTGGTCACCAAATTGGGAAGGTCCCTATGTTGTCAAAGAGGCATTACCTCGTAATTCATATCGGCTCATAAATGCTGACGGAGTGGAATTACCAGATCCCATCAATGCTCGGCATTTGAAAAAATTCTATACTTAAACCATGTCTTATTCTTTGTAATTCCTCCAAATTTTGTTCAATAATGGTTAAAATCTCCTTTCCTAGTTATACTGGGGCATTTTTTTTAAAAATTTTGTTTTTATCTACAAATATCCTGTATGCAGGCAGGATAAACAAATCTCTCATTTTGCACGCATGTGCATTCATTTATATCATTTTCATATTTGCATACATCTGCATTCATTGGCATGCATTTGCATCAAGTTCGCTACCTATTCAGGATAAGGGATAATCCTGAGACCCCGACAATCATTCTCGTTACAATTCCCAAATACTTTAAGAGCATAAGTCTCTTTTAAAAATTCAAATTTCAAATTAAAAACAAGGTATATTTTCAAAACTCAGTGCTTGAACTGGTACAATTTTGAAAGCCAGTGCTCAAACTGGTACACTTCCAAAATCCAGTGCTCGAACTGATATATTTTTAAAATCCAATGTCTATGTTGACATATTTTCAAAACCCGGTATTCATGCTGGTGTTCTTTCAAGATTGAGCACTTGTGTTAGTGTCCCACTGGTGGGTCGTATCAGTCAACCTCTCGGGTTCAGTCTTTGTGCTGATCATTCATCAAAGTTCAAATTTCAATTACCAATTCGGCCCTCGAGCCACCCAATTTCCAAATTTCCAATTTCGACCTCCGGGTCAACCAATTTTCAAATTCGATCTTCGGGTCACTCAATTTCCCATTTTGACCTTCGGGCCAATCAATTTCCAAAATTTCCAATTTCGACCTTCGGGTCAATCAATTTCCCAATTTCCAATTTCCAATTTTTAAATTCCAAATTTCCAATTTCGACTTTTGGGTCAACCAATTTTGACCTTCGAGTCAATCAATTTCCAGTTTCCAAATATCAATTTCCAAATTTCCAAAATTTCAAATTTCAAATTTCAAATTTCAAAATTTCAAATTTTCCAAATTCCAATTTCATACCAATTCCAATCATTTCCTCTTGCGAGAGACCCTTTGTATAGGGAGAGTTCAAGGGAGCTCGTTCTTTTCGCATGCTATCCTTTGTTCACCTAGCCCCTTTTCAGGAAGAGTTTGAAGGGACTCGTGTCTATGTGAACCGTTTTGCAAAACAAATTTCCAATTTCATACAAGGAACCCTTAATTCAGGGAGAGCTTCGACGGAAGCTCACTTTCCTTGTGACCGCAATTTCAAACTAGGCCTTTTCATCATGAAGGACCCTCTTTTCAGGGAGAGTGTGATGGACTCGTTCCTTCATGACCAATTCACCGACCTCATCATTACCGGCCCCCTTTCCATAAGAGAAGCCTAATGTTAGGAAGTTTTGACGAAAGCTTAATTTCTCTTTGAAAGTTCGTTTTGCAAACACCTCCTCTTCAGGGAAGAGAGGAGTAATTCCTATTTCCAATTTCTGAATCTTCTCCTTTGGGGAAAGGAGAAGAATTTTTTTTGTCATGGGTGCGTTGCGTTGTGCTTCAGATGCTCGCTCTCACCAAGGATTTCAAGAACATTTTGTCAATTTGTCATTAAATATTTGTTGATTTCAAAATTTTTATTGCACAAAAACATTACCTCAGAATACCTTCAGTATTATCTCTGGAAGGTCAAAGCTTTCGTGAAAAAGGATTCAAAATTCAAATTCTTTCTATTAGCCGACCAAAAGGATGAAGAATAAATCCTCGATATGGCCAGCAAAGGAAATTCAATGTTGTTGCAAAGCCATAAGTGATCGGTATTGATCGCAGTCAATGGCACATTTTTAAAGATCATTCTTGGAAAATAAAGCAGTCGAAATATCCTGGGTGATACAGAAAAATCCATTCAATCCCTATATCTCCTCAATCACCTAAAGCTACAATTAAATATCTGCAAAAGGGATCTCTCAACTATCGTCAAGATGAAGGCGAATTAGGCGAGTAGACCCCCGGGGCCAAAGAAGATTTGAATCATCTCCAAGATGACGGAGTTTGTGACGGATCCTTCCAGGGAAAGTTCAGAGCACCGTCAAGATGAAGGCGACTGCGATGAGCCTCCCGACAAACCCTAAAGGATATTTAATTTCTGCTATCATCAAGAGATTTCCAACCAAAGAGCCAATAACCGTCAATATAATCCCTGAGAGAAAAGAAGGATCGAAGCATCTTTGAGATGAAGGAGTTTGTGACGTACCCTTCTAAAAAAAAAAAGAGAGAGAAAAGTCAAGACATCTCCAAAATGAAGGATGATGTAATCTCCAAAAACCCAAGAGAGCTCTAATTCTGCCAAAAAAAAAATAGTAGGCAGAAAGATCGTCATGAGAAAGAATTCCAGGATATCAGACTGCCAAATCTGCCAAAGAATCCTCTTTAAATTTTGTGAAATTCTATTATCAATATTCTTTCACAAATTGCTTTCACAATATCAAGAATACTCTCTTTTCTGCTCATATCAGGGAAATTGATAGCTTCCTTGAAAGAAAGCCAATTGCAAGCAATTTGAATTCGAATCTTGATTTTGCGAAGTTAAGCCCAATCAGAGATAATACTTCAGGTAGAAAAGAGGGAATATTTTCAAAGCAATGTGCATCACTTTCAATTATTTCGAATCAACAATAATTTTCAACATTTTGATAATATTTTCTAGCTATCCTGGCGTGAAGCGAGAGCTTGAGGTTCATCTTTGGCGCATCCTGACATAAGTTGTTATCTCTTTTAAGGACTTGATAATGGGAGTTTTCAAGATTCCTTCCCTTCTGTTGGTATAATCTGAGCGCATGGGCTCTCAGATTCGCACACTTCCCTGTGTCCCCACTGTCCCACCATAGACAGTCCAATTTCGGCTTGAGGTTAAGCCACCAATTCCAGCAAAAGGTCACCAATTTCAAAAGTTATTTAGTCTCAGCAATGAGGCGCCCAAAATCAAACCCCTTTTCAAGCTTTAGGGACCCCAATTTCATCCTTTTGCAAAACCCCTATCGGATTCATTGTGCGGAAATCCGAAGGTTCCATCATGGTTTCTTCCTTCGAGGATTCCATTCATTTTTTCTACCCAATCAGGATAAGGGTACAAACCTGAGCCTCCTTTGATGAGGTATTTCATTTTCTGCCCAATCAGGATAAGGGTACAAACCTGAGCCTCCTTTGATGAGGTATTTCATTTTCTACCCAATCAGGATAAGGGTACAAACCTGAGCCTCCTTTGATGAGGTATTTCATTTTCTACCCAATCAGGATAAGGGTACAAACCTGAGCCTCCTTTGATGAGGTATTTCATTTTCTGCCCAATCAGGATAAGGGTACAAACCTGAGCCTCCTTTGATGAGGTATTTCATTTTTCCTCCCAATCAGGATAAGGGTACAAACCTGAGCCTCCTTTGATGAGGTATTTCATTTTTCCTCCCAATCAGGATAAGGGTACAAACCTGAGCCTCCTTTGATGAGGTATTTCATTCCCTGATCAGGTTGAGGGTTAAACTTGAGCTTCGTTTCTACACGAGGTATTTCCTTTCCCATCCAGGTTAAGGGCAAAACCTGAATATCACTTCTTTTGAAGTAAATTCTTTCCTCTTTATTCTCCATTTCATATCTACCATTTTCATCAGGGCTAAGTCTCTTCATATCCAGTCAGATCCTTCTAACTGGGGCATTTTTATAGCCCAAATTTGGTGTGTTTTTCTTTGCCACTAAGCTCGTCTTCAAGCCGGCTTAGTAGCAAAGAGGGGCATCTGTAAACACCCCAAATTTTCCTCACTCATTCTCAAACAATCCTCCTTGTTCAGTGCCAACCCTGTCAGGTCAGTGTAGGAGTCAAACCCCGAGTCAGTTTCAGAAAATCACCATTTTACCCTTTTTCACTAGGAAAATTACCATTTTACCCCTAGGTCATCCCGGACCCCAGTCAGTCAGAGTCAACCAAACTTGTTGGTCAGTTCAGAATAGTTAGAATATCAGTCATTTCAAGCTCATCTGAGCTCACAATGAACAGACCATTTTCATTTCTGACCATTCCTGCCAAAATGGGATCATTTCTTTAGAAATGAGCTCATTTCTAACTCAAATCCAAACCAATTGTCTCCGAGTTAGTCATTCCTAGTCAGTCATGTTTCCCAGAGTCTAACTTGAGCTCACCAGAAGTTCAAGCACTCCAGTTTCAGTTCAAAACCATTTCCAAGTGTCTAGGAGCCCATCTTAGTCCATTTTAGCTCTTTCAGCTGAAATTGAGTTGAGTTTAGTCAATTGAGGTAGTGTTTGAGCTTCAATTTTAGTTCATGTCAGTATTATTGACCTTTTTTTTTAGCTCAAAGCCAGCTCAAGTTCGTAATTCAATTCGCTCCAGTGATCATTCTGTACTATTTCTCTAAAAATGGCAAGTTTTCTTGAAAATTCAGTCGGAAAGGTCAATTGAGTCAGTATCATTGTCAGCTCATTGGAGTTCTGAAACTCTAAAACCTAGCTCAATCTGGCTCATCTCAGTTCAATCCAGCTCGAACCTCAATTTTCAGTGTCACTCTGACCCAGTAGAGTCCCGAAAACCATTTCTTGAGCTATTTTGAAAATTTTATCAATTTTAATGCTTTCTAAACTGAGACAAGTGTCGATCGGGGTCTGACATCCAAAATTCTTCATTCAGGGTTAGCATTTCGCATAGCATTTCATGTCATTTCTCATCATTTCATATCATTTCTCAGCATTTCATAACATTTCATCACATTTCATTTCATTTTCGAAGTCCAGAACTCCAGTTTTATAAATTTCAATCCAGATTGAGTTTTAAAAGTTTTCAGAAATCAATTTCAAACCTCGGGTTTCCAAAATTGACATTTTCACCCCGAGAGTCTAAATTTGGAAATATTTTCTTGAGAAAAACAATCTGGATTTCTTTCAAAATCAAATTTTCAAATTCTACACTGGATTTGCTTCGCAACGGGGTATTGAACTTCAAAATCCGAGCTCATTTCAAAAACTACCAAAAATAGCTCATTTTGTCTAAAAATAGATTTGGAAGCATTTTCTCAAGAAAAACAATCTAGATTTCTTTCAAAATTATATTTCTAAATTCTACATTGGATTTGCTTCGCAACGGGGTATTGAACTTCAAAATCGGAGCTCGTTTCAAAAAAACTGCCAAAAATAGCTCGTTTCGTTTGGAAATATTTTCTTGAGAAAAACAATCTGAATTTCTTTCAAAATCAAATTTTCAAATTCTACATTGGATTTGCTTCGCAACGGGGTATTGAACTTCAAAATCCGAGCTTGTTTCAAAAACTGCCAAAAATAGCTCGTTTCGTCTAAAAAATTTCTAAAAAGACTATTTTGCCCCTCTAATCGTCAAAATGAATTTCAAAATCAAAATTTGGACCCGCTCTGAGATGGCCCATTCATTTGCATTTTTATTTTATTAAAAAAAAAAAAAGATGCTTCTTTTTATTTGTTTATTTTTTGTTTTTATTGATTTTTATTTATTTTTTATTTTTATTTTTTTTAGAGAGGAGGTGGGACCCACAAGGTGGTCACCCAAGCCTCCAGCCCCACTTTCCATTTTTTTCTCATTTTTTCTTTCCCTTTTCCTTTTTCCCTCCTTTTCTTTCTTTCCTTTCTTTTTCCCCTTTTCTTTCTTTTTCTTCTTCCTCTTCTTTCCTTCTTTCCCCTTTCTTCCTTACTCCCTTGCCATTTCCCTCCACAGCCGTATGGCTGCCAACCATTCACGTAAAAGATGATTTCACTCTCTCATTCCTTGAAAAATTAAACCTAGAAAACTTAGGGCAAATGGCTATTAAGCCCTAAGTCCAAAAAACAAAAAAAGAGGAAACCTATAGCTGCCCAAGAGAGCCATTCACGCACTTCCCTTTCCCATTCATGTAGGCTGTTGGGAGATTCTTTTTTTCATTAAGCTATTAAGACCTAAGTGGAGGGACATGAGAGGCTAAGTTTTGATTTTATGGAAAAGAAGGAGGAAGGCCATACGGCTGCCTCCTAACCCATCTCTCTCTCTCTCTCTCTCTCTCTCTCTCTCTCTCTCTCTCTCTCTCTCTCTCTCTCATTGCAGCAACACAGCCTCCTTCACTTGGACAACAGCCAACCATCACTGCCACATCTCCTTGCTGCAGCTACTACCTCCATATCAAAGCAGTCTTCAAGCTCCAGCCGGTGCAGCAAGTGAAGCTCCTCTCCTTCAGCCACAGCAGCCTTCCAACCTCTTTGAAGCTCCATGCCCAGCAGCTCCAGATCATCTTCAACCTCCGACATCCTCTTTGCAGCTGCAGCAACATTCAACCATCTTCTTCAGATACTCTCCCTCCCTCTTGGCTCTCCATTGCAACCATCCTTGTTGCAGCCCCCTTTCAAGCTCCTTTCTCCAGCCGACAGCCACCAATTGGCTGCAGCTTCAGCCCAAGCAATCACCATACGGTTGGGATCAACAGCTCTCTAGCAGACCTTCCTTCTTCAGCCGGTCAGCCCACCTTCAGCTGGCATCTCCAAGATACTCCCCAACTCCCTTGCTTAGGTGACATCTCCAGCAGCACCCCTGCAGCAGCCACCATCAAATTCCATTGGTACTCCAGCACCAACTCTTTGCAACCCTCTTGCTTCAGCTGCAGCCACAACAGCCACAGCTTACACTTCCAACCAGCACCTCCGGTCATCTCCAGCTGCAGCCTCCACGCCTAGCCGGTTCAAGCCACCATCTGCTTCAACAAACAGCTGCAGCCTCCACCTTGCTTCAGCCGGTCTCCACTTGGAAGCATCACCTTCAAGCTCCCAGCCAACAGCCACACCTCCCTCACGCCTGGCAGCAGCTGCTCCACATCCAAGCCATCCCCATCTTCCAGCCCTCTCTCAAGGTAAAGTGTTGCTTTACCCTTTGGCTTTCATTTTTTTTTTAAGATATTTATCACATGGTTTATTTAAACACAACGTGAGATCAGACCAAAGCTGGTTTCATATTGTTGAAAACTCTCATTTAATCTCTCTCTCTCTATATATATATATATATACATATATATATATATAGATAAATACAAAACTCGTGCTTTATGTGTAGGCTAAAAAATGAAAAGATCCGTCCACTCAATGGATCGAATCTCTCATTTTGGAGAGCCAATATTAAATTGATCATATCCTCCTCGATTTAGGTTTTAGTTTTATGATTCATGTCATCTTATGTTTGCATGCACTTAGATTAATTCGTTTTGCTAGTTATTTCGTTTCATATATGAACCATGCTTTACTTAGTTTAAAATTTGTAAAATTTTAGTTTTTAGACAAAGTCCATACAGCAATTTATGTGATTTTATGCATTTAAAAATTTTGTAAATTTCAGAGTAGTTAGGTTTACATGTCTTTGTTGTACTGTCAAAACTTTGATTCAATTCGGGTTTCAGAACCTTTCTAAACCAACCAAACTCTAAATCGGGTTTTCTGTCATCCAAAAATTTCAATTCCTTCTTTAGCAGACAAAAACCTTCGGATTCACCCTTATGTGGGATTCGAATCATTCTATAAAAATCACAGTGGATTCAAGATTAAATCTACTAATGATCTGGAAATTTTGAGCTTTTTCCAGTAAGTTTTGACCTCTGTCAAAAATCGGATTTCCCAGACCTCTGGGAAAATTTTGATTTTCCTGTGTCAGGGTACAGACATACCCTAATACATCGAGTCTGTTCAATCTATAACCTGTCTGCAAAAACTTTCAACATGAAAGTTTTTCCTAACATAATGTTCTGCAATTTCCCAAAATTTGAAAATTTTTGAATCTGTTTCATTATTTTTCCCGGATTTTCTCATTCTGTCTAACAGATTCCAATGTCCAGAAATCTCAGAGATTTAGGTCTCTGATAACAGTATGGCCTTTTCCAAACCGTAACCCAAATACCAATAGTGTCAAAATATCAAATCTTCCTCTGTTTGTCAGGGACATTTTCCCACAATTTCAGCCATTTTACCATTTGTCTACCATTTTCTACCGAAACCTGTCTGTTTCCTTCATTTAATAGAGTCGCCGGATTCCGATCCGACTTGCCGGAGTGGTACAGCTCCGACCATAGGTCAAAAACAGAAAGTGTAAAAGGCAAAAATCCTTGCCTTACTGTCCTCTGTCACCCCATAAAATTTGGGAAATTTTTATGGAAGTTTGATATCCTAAATCCCCTTTAGAATCAATATTTTAGGCAAAAATCATAAAATTTAGGTTTTTTACTTAAATTTCTATGTCTAAAAATACAAAAAAATTAGATTTTCGAGCTCCATTCTGTTTTTAGGGTTATTTTGGGTGTCCATGCCAAATTTGGTTTAATTCCAAGTTCATTTGCTCCATGTGTTAGTTTATCTTTAAATTCAGAAGCGAAAATCAGGTTAAATTCAATATTTTGTGATATTTTCGCCATTTTAGGGTTTTTATCATGTACATAAGCATGTAGAATCGTATTAGGGTTAATTTCAATCTCCTTTGCATTTCATATTTTTCAATTTTGCAAAATTTATTTCAGAAAACCCTGGTTTCAAGGCCATAGTCTTGTTATCGGGGGTATTTTGGTCATTTTGACCATAATTTCGAAATTTCAATTTCTAATTTCATAAATTTTCATGCATATCATCATGTTTTATCATATTATGTTTGATTTATTTCATTTGATTTTCAAAATTCCAAAATTTATAAAAATTCTTTCAGAAAACCCTGATTTCAAGGTCATCAGGGGTATTTTGGTCATTTTGACCCCAATTTCGAATTTTCAAGTTTATTTTCAAAATTTATTCATTATTTATCATGTTTATATCAAATGGGGTATGATTTGGGGTTTATATCTGAATAATATCCGATAATTTCCCATATTTTCGGATAAATTCAGAAAAACCTACATTTTTTGTGCTAACCTTGTTTTCTAGTTTTGCAGGAACATTCAAGAAGAAGACTTAGATTTTATTTTTCTTTTTATTTCAATTCAATGTAACATCAAATGTAATAATTTGGAATAAGAGTTACATTTCTGCTTAGAATAGGGTTGCATTGCATATAGTTTAATTTCTGCAAAATTTTAATATGTGATGTATGATTCATGCACATTATTTCAAATTCACTATGGTTTACACGAATGGCACGTGCACAAGCTCTTATGGAGTTTATAAACTCGGTGGGATTTGTATTTATGGCCATAGTCAGAATACGAAGAAAACCAAGATTTATGATCTTCATATTAGCCACATTCAGCCTACACACTTAGGCTAACTTCAAAATGCACCGCATTTTTCAAAGTCTTAAAAGGATTTCCCAATTTCTCAATTGAAATTCCCTTTTCAAATTCATATTCATTCATTCATATCATTCAAATTGCATTATTCTCAAATTCATTTTCCAATTTAAATTCCAGAAAAATCAATTTTCTCAAGGATTTACCAAGTCTTTCTCAGGATTTGATTTTCCCAAAATCCTAAGTTTTCAAATGACATTTCAAAGCATTTCCCAAGTTCAAATCAAGATTTTCCTATGTTTTCAAATTCTCAAATTTCAAAATCCTAAGTTTTCAGAAATCGATTTTCTCATATTTTCCAGTTTTCCTGAGAATTTATTTTCCATTTCAAAAGTCATTTTCCAATGAATTTCTTAGATTTTCTTAGAATTCTCAAATCCATTTTCTCAGCAAAGCAATTCCAAATTTCAAAATCGATTTTCCAAAGTTCAAGTTTTCCTGAGAAATCACTTTCCAATGCAAATTTCTGATTTTCAATGAACTTCAATGATTTTCCCAGGAATCCCAATTTCAAGTACTTTTTCAATCAATTTTCAAGCACATTTCAATTTTCCAAAGCAAACATCATATTTTCTCAAACTTGCATTTTTCAAAATTCCATAGCACAAGCCTGATTCTTTGTGCATTTTAGGAAAAATAGAGCTTAATTTAGATATTTGAGTCAAGTTAAAGCACATAATTGGTCCTTGGTTCAATTACCCCTGGTAAAGGCGCCAGGAACGGTTGAACCTCGTACCGACAGGCGGATCCCATTCCATGGAATTTTCCCGCAAATTTTCAAAACGGAGGCGAGTAAATTTTCAAAACAATTTTCAAAACTTTGGTCGAGTTTGACTCGCGAAATTCTTTTCTCTCTCGCAAGGGAGGGGAAAAATTTTGCGATGATAACACCCAGCTACTTCACTGGTCGTTAAATGAAATATCCCAGCTACTTTGCTGGTCGTTAAATGAAATGTCCCAGCTACTTCACTGGTCGTTAAATGAAATGTCCCAGCTACTTCGCTGGTCGTTGTATGAAATGTCCCAGCTACTTTGCTGGTCGTTAAATGAAATGTCCCAGCTACTTCGTTGGTCGTTAAAGGAAATGTCCCAGCTACTTCGTTGGTCGTTAAATGAATTGTCCCAGCTACTTCGTTGGTCGTTAAATGAAATGTCCCAGCTACTTCGCTGGTCATTAAATGAAATGTTCCAACTACTTCGTTGGTCGTTAAATAAAATGTTCCAGCTACTTCGTTGGTCGTTAAATGAAAAGTCCCAACTACTTCGATGGTCATTAAATGAAAGGTCCCAGTTTTTACTGGTCGTTAAATGAAAGGTTCCAGCTACTTCGCTGGTCGTTAAATGTAAGGTCCCAGTTTTTACTGGTCGTTAAATGAAAGGTCCCAGTTTTTACTGGTCGTTAAATGAAAGGTTCCAGGTCATTCGCTGGTCGTTAAATGAAAGGTTCCAGTTTTTACTGGTCGTTAAATGAAAGGTTCCAGCTCCTTCACTGGTCGTTAAATGAAAGGTCCCAGTTTTACTGGTCAGAATGTCCAAAATCATAAATGCTACTCAAGGTCACATCAAAATCTATATTGAGTGATTATTTCACAAAGAATTCTCAAAAACTTTGCCAATTTGCTAAAAGCATTTGTTGATTCTAAATATTCTTACTGCATAGAAAATTCACCTTTGATTACCTCTAGTATTCTTTCCAAAAAGGTGAAACTTTTTGCAAAAAAGAGGTAAAATTCAAATCTTTTCTTGTTGATCAACCAAAAAGATGTAAGAAATGTCCTTGACATGATTAGTGAAAGAAATATTCAATGACGTTGAAAAGCCAGAAGCGAATTGATATTGATCATGGCTATGGCGCATGTTTAAAGGCGACCTTCTGGCAATCAGGCAGTGGAAATATCATGAGTAATAAAAAGAATCCACTCAACCAATGTCTCCTCAATCCAGTAAAGTTGCAATCACATATTCGCAAAAGGAAACTCTCAATTGTCATTGAGATGAAGACGATTATGCGAGCGGACCCCCAGGGCTAAAGAAGATTTGGATCATCTCCAAGATGAAGGGGTTTGTGAAGGATCCTTGCAGGGAAAGTTCTGATCACCGTCGAGATGAAGGCGAGTGTGATGGGCCTACCGACAAACTCTAAAAGATATTTGATTTTTGTTATCATCAAAAGACCCTTTGAGCCTATATCATCAATACCTGAGATAAAAGAAGGATCCGAACATCTCCGAGATGAAGGAGTTTGTGACGTACCCTTTCCTGAAAAAGAGAGAAAAGTCAGGACATCTTCAAAATGAAGGATGATGTAAAAGCCCAAAAAAGTTCAATGACTCAAAAAGAGTGCAAAAATATCATCATGGGAAAACACCCAGATATCAAACTGCCGAAATTGCCAGAAGTCATCTTTTCTTATACAAAATTCTTTTATCAATATATTTTCACTATTTGCTTTTATGAAATTAAGAATATTTCTTCTCTTCTCATATCAAGGAAATAGATAGCTTCCTTGAAGAAAATCATCAGCGCTAAAATTTTGAATTTGACTCTTAAAACCAAGGAGTTAACCTCGTTGGAGGAAATACTCAAGGTAAAAGAGGAAATGTCTTTTGCACATACGTGCACATTTTAAAGCGTTTTGAGTCAACTATAATTTTAACTTATTGGGAAAAATTTTCTAGCTATTCTAAGAATGAAATAAATATTCAATATCTATTTTGATGCAACCAAGCGTTGTTTATATCTTCCAACAGAGTCGCCTCATTCAGTTGAAGTATCTCTTCTGTCCCATCACGGTTTTTTCATTTGAGAATTTCGTATGGTCCTTCCCACTTAGATTAAGGGTCAAAACCTGTATTTTCTGCGAGAGGTCATCAAATTCAAAAGTTATTTCAGTCTCAGCCATGAGACGCCCAAGATCGTTCGTTTTTCAAAGCTTTAGAGAACCCCATTCTCTCCTTTCGCAAACCTTTTTCGGATTTGTTCGTCCAAACTCCGAAGGTCCCATCATGGTTCTTCCCATTAAGGAACTCATGCTTTGTATATCCATCCAGGACAGGATCCTACCTAAGCATCATCTTCTTTTCCCAAAAATGTCCCATCAAGGTCATCATATATTCCTTCCCCCATTCAGGTTATTTTGAGATATCTTCGTCTCATCTAGGTTAAGGGCTAAACCTGACTCGTTCCAAAAGCTGATCTCGTCTCACCCATGAGACTTGATCAAAATTCTTATCTCTTACCATGTCGGGATCCTCAAAGTCCCATCACAATTTCCTCATTTCTATTATTTCAGTCTTATCATTTTTTAGGATTTCGTCTCCCCAAAGTCATTCAACATAAGGTTTTAAAGCCTAAAATCATGCTTTTCCAAATGAATTCTTCCACACCCAGTTTAGATCTGCTGGCTGGGCATTTTCAAAATTTGGAGTGTTATCTCTATCACTAAGCTCGGCTTTCAACCGGCATAGTAGCAAAGAGGGGCATTTGTGAACACCCCAAATTTTTCTAAGTCTTTTAAATATTCCCTTTTTGCCCCTGATTTCATTTTCTAAGCAAATAAGTCGCTTTTAAATCTAAATTCTAGTTCATTTCTCAAGTTTTACTGAAATTAAATTCATTTTATATATCTGACTTGATTTCAGATCCGGATCCATTGTCCAGATCCAAATCTGAGTCACGTTATCCAACTTTTAAATTAAAATTACAGAAAATACCAAAAATAGTTTTTAAATAGCTCAGACAGTCAATCTGACATCCGTATGGATCCATCGCGTTGTATTTCTCGATTCGAGTTTCAAAACTCAAACATTTTCTCCAAACTTGGGTCCAAACCCATTCTTCTGAAGAATTTTCCCCAAAATGGCCTGAAATTCTCGGAAAAACACCTTTGTAAATATTTCTCAAAAAAATACAAAAAAAAGTGTTTAATCTTTGTTTTCTCATAAAATCTTAGATTTTTATTTCCAAAAAATGCAAATAAATGAAAAACAAACAAAAGAACCAAAAGAACTCAGAAAAACTATGCGAGGAACAAGTGGTTTTTAAAACCTCTTTAAATTGGTTTTTTTTTCTAAAAAATGCTTTTAAAGCCACTTTTTGAAAAATTCTTTTTTAGGGGCCTTTGTTTTGGAAAAATTAGAAAGATGCAACGGTTCCCTCCCATTCCCACCATTGATCTTCAACAAACCTCCCTGGGGTCTCCCTCAACCTTTCATCTTCAACCAACAGCCTCCCTCTCTCGAACTCTCCTTTTGTTCTTTAAAAGGGGAGCACGCAGGAGGGAGGAGGGATCCATTCCTCACCCCTCCATCAGGTAGAATCACACTCTTTTTTTTTTCGAAGGAAATCTTCCTCCTCCTCCTTCCTCCTTCAGAACTCCTGCAATATCAGGTAAGAGTTTGTTCTTTTCGATTCTTCATGGAAATTTCTTTTAATCTTCTTCTAACGAGCGAATCCCGTCTCTCTATTTTCCCGCAAGATATTTCAAAATGGAGGCAAGTTAATTTTCTAAATATTTTTCAAATCAAGGTCAAGTGAGACCCCGCAGAAGATCTTACTCTCTCTCATCTTTCTTTCTTTTCTCTTCTCTCTTCTTTTCTGTCTTCTATTTTTCTCCCTTCAAAAAGTAGGAAAATAGAGGTTAAAAAAGGAAAAGTGAAGGAAGAGAGAGAAACCACAAGAGAGGAAAATTTTTGCGATGATCACACTATGTTGATCCAAGTCACTTTGATCTTCAAGGTTAGTCAATTTCTCGAATTTGACATTTTGCTCACCAATTCCCAATTTAAATCTTTGGATCATCTAATTCTTCAATTTCAACCCTCGAGTCATTCAATTCTTCAATCTCGACCCTTCGGTCATTCAATTCTTCAATTTCGACCCTCGGGTCAGTCAATTCTCTAATTTTGACCTTCGGGTCACCCAATTCCAATTTTTCAAGTTCAATTTCCAATTTTGACCTTTGGGTCACCCAATTCTCCAATTTCGACCTTTGAGTCACTCAATTCTCAATTTTGACCTTCAGGTCACCCAATTTCGACCTTTTGGTCGACCAATTCTCAATTTCGACCGCTAGGTCATCCAATTTCAAACCTTTGGGTTACCAAGTCTATTTCAATCATTTTTCGACCTACGGGTCACACCTTTGCCAATCTAGGTCGTGTTCATTCCGCCTATTGTCTCAATATCCAATTTCAATCATTTTTTCTTGCGAGAGACCCTTTTAGGGAGAGTTCGAGGGACCTTGTTCTTTTCGCATGCTATCCAATTCGTTCACTTAGCCCCTTTTCAGGGAGAGTTTGAAGGGACTCGCGCCTTTGTGAACTGTTTGCAAAACAATTTCCAATTTCACACAAGAAACCCTTTTAAAGGGAGAGGCTCGACGGAGACTCGCTTTCTTGTGCCCCCCCCCCCCCCAATTTTCATACTAAGCCATTTTCGTCATGGAGGACCCTCTTTTTAGGGAGAGTGGGATGGACTCGTTCCTTCATGACCCAATTTTCTGACCTCACTACTATCGGCCCCCTTTCCATAATGATTGATATTGATCGCAGTTATGACACATCTTTAAAGACCATTCTTATGAAGATGAGGCAGTGGGAATATCCTGAGCGCTAGAAAAGAGTGCATTTACCTAAACCCTGTCTCCTCAAAATCACCTAAGCTGCAATTAAATATCTGCAAAAGGGATCTCTTAATTGTCATCAAGATGAAGGCGAATTAAGCAAGTAGACCCCCGAGGCCAAAGAAGATTTGAAACATCTCCAAGATGACGGAGTTTGTGACGGGTCCTTCCAGGGAAAGTCCAAAGCACTGTCGAGATGAAGGTAGATGCGATGAACCTCTTGACAATCCCTAAAAGATATTTAATTTCAGCTATCACCCAAAGATCTCCAAGCCAATGAGCCAATATCATCAACATCACCCCTGAGGCAAAGAAGGATCGAAACATCTCCAAGTTGAAGGAGTTTGTGACGTACCCTTCCAAAAGAGAGAAAGAGAGGAAAAAGAAGGAAAGAAATATCAAGACATCTCCAAAATGAAGAAGAATGTAACCGAAACCCAAAAGAGCCAAAAGAGTGCAGAAAGATTATCATGAGAGAAGCTCCTAGGATATCAAACTACCAAATCTATCAAGAATCTTATTTAAATTTGTGAAATTCTATTATCAATATTCTTTCATCGATTGCCTTCATAATATCAAATTCTCTTTTCTGTTCATATCAAGGAAATTGATAACTTCCTTGAAGAAGGTCAATCACAAGTAATTTGAATTCCCAATCTTTTTTCTACGAAGTGAAGCTCGTTTGAAGGTAATGCTTCAAGCAGAAAAGAAGGAATATCTTTACAATAATGTGCATCAATTTCAAATACTTTGAATCAACAACAGAATTCTCAATATTTTGACAATACTTTCTAGTTATCCAGACGCGAAGTGAGAGCTTGATGTCTGTCTTTGATACATCCTGACACCAATTTTAAATCCCTTTTAAGGACTTGATTCCTTCCCTTTTTTTAGAGCGTGAGCTCTCAAATTCGCACACTTTCCTGTGTCCCCACTATCCCACCATAGACAGTCCCATTTCGGTTCGAGGTCAAACCACCAATCATTTCCTCACAAAAGGCAATTTCAAAAGCGATTTAGTCTCAGAAATGAGACACCCAAAATCAATCCCTTTTCAAGCTTTAGGGACCCCATTTTCCTTCCTTTTGCAAAACCCCTGTTGGATTCATTGTGCAAAATCCGAAGATTTCATCATGGTCTCTTCTCTCGAGGATTCCATCCATTTTTTCGCCCAATCAGGATAAGGGTATAAACTTGAGCCTCCTTTGATGAGGTATTCCATTTTCCGCCCAATCAGGATAAGGGTACAAACCTGAGCCTCCTTTGATGAGGTATTCCATTTTCCGCCCAATCAAGATAATGGTACAAACCTGAGCCTCCTTTGATGAGGTATTTCATTGTCCGCTCAATCAGGATAAGGGTACAAACCTGAGCCTCCTTTGATGAGGTATTCCATTTTCCGCCCAATCAGGATAAGGGTACAAACCTGAGCCTCCTTTGATGAGGTACTCCATTTTCTGCCCAATCAGGATAAGGGTACAAACCTGATCCTCCTTTGATGAGGTATTCCATTTTCCGCCCGATCAGGTTAAGGGTACAAATTTGAGTCTCATTTCAATAAGATATGTCATTCTTCAATCAGGTTAAGGGTCAAACCTGAGCTTCGTTCCATACGAAGCATCTTCTGTCCCATCCAAGTTGAGGGCAAAAACCTGTGGTAACTCCCAAGTACTTCTGCAGAAGTTGGATGCATCCATGGGCCACGAATGTCTTTGGGGATTTACTCTCTTGGTCACTGACCGTCCCCTTAGGAGCGGACTCAGTCAGCCATCCGGGTTAATGAAAACACCTGACATAATATACCCTCGGATCGGTCTCGGTTGTTTCTATGTTTCACGTCTGTGCATATACCCACAAGTCGGTTAATATCAAAACTTAAAGATTATCTTTTTGAATAGTTGAGACTTACTCTGCTTGAAATGCTTCAAACAATAGCTCTTTGCACATATTACACTTGTTAGAATAGATTATAATTGTATTGATTGTTTTAATATAATAATTGTTTATATCATGAATGTCCTGCTTTATTTTCATTCTACTTATCTATTCGTGCACCTACTGGTTTGTTATGAAACTGACCCATTTCATGGGCAGGTGATGAGTTGGACTTCTCAAGCGGCCAATGGTGTTGTGCAACATGGCTCAAGATTTATCTTCTTTCTGCTGGCGGCTTGGCTCTGAGTCTTTTTGAGTTTTTCTTTAGATTATTGAACTTTGGGAAAATGCTCATTTTTAATCTATTGTCTTATTTCCTCAATCCCTTTAAGTTGTTGTTCATGTGAATGATGATTTTTCAGCTAACGTACCCAGGATTGTTGACTTGTGCTCCTTTCTAAATATCTTCCGTTGTCGCTTTTAAAAGTGAAAACTTTAAATCTTTGAAAGGTTTTTCGATAATGTTTTCAAAATCACAAGTCAAAATTTTGGGGCATTACAACTTGGTATCAGAGCCAGATCAGAAAGAGGTGAATCTTGACTATTGAGCATCCCATCGCACTGTAAGTAAGTCTTTGATATTTTATAGCATATTTAGACTAAATTATATTATTGCTTCTATTCGTAGTATCGTCCGAAAGATGGATCCGTTTACTGGTTCTAGAGGTAGTCACGGTAGGGGCACGAATAGGGTGGGTGGCCATTCTGTAAGGGAGAGGGGCGGACATGGGATGTTCAGGGCTGGTTACTGGGTTAACCACCCTCCTCTACCCATTTTTATGGATGAGCAAGGCTTCCCACTACTGATCGCCTACCAGATACCCTTGGCAGCAACGTGGGCTGAGGTGTATGCTTGAGAAGGTGGTTTCACGCCTTCACACGTTCGGGTGCACCATCAGACACCACAAGAGTCATCGGGAGATTTTGTTCCCCCTGAGTTAGCAGAGGAGTGTGTTTTCTGTGAAGAATCAAGGCACACCATGAATTTCTGCCTCCGCAAGGCCGAGTACGATAGCATGATCGCAATTTCGACTATAGGCGAGCAACCACCACCTCCAGCAGACCCAGTGGGCGGTGTATCACCCACATACACGCCTGCAACTAATTCGTCAAGTTATAGTCTTGGCTCACCGGAATATACTCCGGCGACACCCCTCTACGGACCAGAGACCTCCTACGGGAGCCACCTCCCTTCACCCCTAAGTGCAGATTCAGGCACACAGGCAATAGAAGGGAATATCTTAGGAAGTACTCTAGTCGTCCCTAAGGGGAGGTAGCACCTACCAAGTTTTGTTGGAGTCTGTGAACTCATTTATCATTACAGAATAGAACTTTTGCTTATGTACTAGCACGACTGGATTCAAAATAAATGACTTTCGTAATAAAGATCTATATTTTTGCCTTTGCTCCCATACCTATGTCTTCTTGTGCTTCTTCAGTATTTTTTGTCTCTTAACTTTGGTTGTTTTTTAAGGATGACGGGGAACTCAAGCAACAACATGGCTGATGAGTTGCGTGAGTAGAGGGGATTCATGATGGATACCCTTAACTCCTTGGCAGAGGCAATTTGTAACCAGGGTCACTCGCAACAGGATCCGAGTTCTCTTGTTGGGAATACACCAACCGCTACATATGAAAAAATTCTGAAGCTTGACCCTCCTACCTTCTCTGGCAAGGTTGACCCTGACTTGGCGGAGAGTTGGGTCAAAGAGGTGGAACGGGTGTTCCAAGTGTTGTCTGTTCCTGACGATAAGAAGACGATGTTCAGGTCCTTTCGATTGAAGGACGACGCTCGCGAGTGGTGGGACACTACCCGGAAGGTGCAGTTCCCAGGTGCTGAGGTGATTCTTTGGGAGGCCTTTCAGAGAGTTTTTCTCGGAAACTACTTTCCTCCTCATGCGAGGGAAAAGAAGAAAGTGGAATTTCTTCAATTGTGCCAAGGCAGCTTAAGTTTGAATGAGTATATTGCCAAAATGCCCGCGACTTTTTCTACGGTTGTAGCAGCAGCCACCCTACTGAACGAAGATTGGGAGCGTTCAAAGAGTGTTCAGGCGAAAAAGCCACCTGTGACAGGTGGTGATCAAAAGAGGACCTATTCCGGCGGCCCAGGGCAGCGACCATCACTACCCGTGAAGACTGAGGGAGGGAAGAAACAGTTCCCTCTGGCAAAGCGCCAATGACAGCAGGGTCATCCACCGCCCAGACAGTCGTCTGGAGATAACTGCCCTAAGTGCAAGAGGCCTCACGTAGGACAATCTTGTCTGCGGGACACTGGCGGATGCCTGTACTGTGGCAAGATGGGTCATTTCATACGCGACTGCCAAAAGAAAGCAGTTGATGACCTCAAGCGAACCGGCAACGCATCTCAGCCTCCTTGACCACCTCATTAGCAGCAACAACGAGCTCAACCAAGTAGTGTAAGGGAGCCGGGTCGAGTTTATGCAGCCACGGTAGAACAATTGACAAAAGGGGATCTCGTTCAAGGTACCATTCTCGTTGCTGGTCAAGCAACTTTTGCACTCTTTGATTGTGGTGCTACACACTCGTTTGTTTCAGAAAAATTCGTAAAACAATTGCATATAACTGTAAATCCACTTGACAATGCTTTAGACGTGTATAACCCTGTTGGAAAGAACACAGCTTGCACCACTTACATACCTGAATTAGACGTAGTTGTGGCAGAGCGACACTTGCCTGCTTGTGCTATCTTGCTTGAGATGACAGAATTTGACGTCATCCTAGGCATGGATTGGTTGCACAAGTATCATGCCAAGATATTTTGCCGTGATGGCAAGATCGTTTTATCACCTCCAGGCTCTCCGCGAGTAGAATTCAGAATTCCCAGACCTGTATGAGCAAGCCCGATGATCTCGACGCTTAAGGCGCAGAACTTCTTGTGGAAGGGATGCACTGCCTTTTTGGTTAGTGTTATCCAATCAGATCCAATGCCTATTCCCATCAGTGAGCTGGATGTTGTTCATGATTATCTCGACGTTTTTCCTAAAGAGCTGTCGGGACTTCCACCGTCTCGTGATGTAGAATTCAATATTGAATTGCTACCAGGTACGACGCCAATCTCTAAAGCACCTTACAGAATGGCGCCAGCTGAGCTTGAGGAGCTGAAGAAGCAGTTACAGGAGTTGTTGGATCAGGGATTCATTCACCCCAGCGTATCTCCTTGGGGAGCTCCTGTGCTTTTCATGAAGAAGAAGGACGGGACCTTGCATCTGTGCATCGACTATCGAATGCTCAACCAGGCCACAATAAAAAACAAGTACCCATTTCTGCGTATCGAAGACTTGTTTGATCAGTTGCAGAAGGCTAAAGTTTTCTCGAAAATCGACCTTAGATCTGGATACTATCAACTCAGAATTAGGAATGATGATATCCCTAAGACTGCTTTTCGGACGAGATACGAACATTACGAGTTCATAGTCATGTCGTTCGGATTGACCAATGCCCCAACAGCTTTCATGAACTTAATGAATAGGGTGTTCAAGCCATTTTTGGATACCTTCGTGATCGTGTTCATCGATGACATCTTGGTGTACTCAGAAAGTCGAGAGCAATATCAGGAACACCTAACCATCGTGTTGGAGACCCTGCAAAAGGAACGTTTGTATGCCAAGTTCTTTTAATGTGAATTCTGGCTCGAGGAAGTCATGTTTCTGGGACACATTATTTCTAAGGAAGGAGTGTCCGTGGACCCTGCAAAAGTTGAGGCTGTACTCAGTTGGGAGCAACCAAAGAACACACGTGATATCAGGAGTTTTCTTGGACTAGCGGGTTACTATAGAAGATTCATTCAGGATTTTTCAAAAATTGTGTTACCCCTGACAAAGTTGCTGAAGAAAGAGGTTAGATTCTTATGGGACGAGAAGTGCGAGGCGAGTTTTCAGTTATTGAAGGAGTGACTTACCAGTGCTTCTATTTTGACCTTACCTTCTGGTAAAGGCAGATTCATAATTTATACTGATGCCTCTGGGTCAGGCCTAGGGGCTGTGCTGATACAGAATGGGGAAGTGATCGCTTACGCCTCTCGGCAACTTAAAATTCATGAGAAGAACTACCCAACTCACGATTTAGAGTTAGTGCGGTAGTGTTCGCACTGAAGATATGGCGACACTACTTGTATGGGGAGCAGTTTGAGGCATTCACCGATCATAAGAGCCTTAAGTATCTATTTTCGCAGAAAGAATTGAACATGAGGCAGCGGCGTTGGCTAGAATTCCTCAAGGATTACGACTTCACCCTCTCCTACCACCCAGGAAAGGCGAACGTCGTGGTTGACGCCCTCAGTCGCAAAGCACCGAAAGTTTCGATTAATGCTTTATTTGCTTAATGAAGGTTGGTCGAAGACCTAGCCTCTTGGGAACCTTTCGCAATCACTCAAGGTTCAATCGGTTTATCCCACCTTGTTGCTCAACCTGAGCTACTAGAGAGGATCATCAATGGGAAGAAAATGGATGCACGATACGAGAAGTTGAAGGCTCAAGCGATACTGGCAGATACACATTTTCATCTGAAGGAGGATGGAAGTATATGGTTGAAGGAGCGCCTTTGTGTTCCTGATGACCCGGTCCTTCGAGATGAAATTCTTGCAGAAGCCCACAAGTCTAGATACACCATTCACCCTAGCGGCACGAAGATGTTCAAGGACCTACAACGTAGTTATTAGTGGAACGGTATGAAGCGAGACGTGGCTGAGTATGTCTCAAAGTGTTTAACGTGTCAGTAGATCAAGATCGAGCACCAGAGACCCAGTGGGGTCATGCAGCAGATAGAGATCCCTCTATGGAAGTGGAAAGATGTCACCATAGACTTCATAGTCGGCCTACCAAGGACGCGGAGGAGGCATGACGCGATTTGGGTGATTGTCGATAGACTCACCAAGTCTGCTCACTTCCTACCTATCTGTCTCAACCAATCGTTGAATAGTCTCGTTGATCTCTATGTTAGAGAGATTGTGAGGCTGCACGGTGTTCCGGTCTCGATTATCTCTGATCGTGATCCTAGATTCACTTCAAGGTTTTGGGGGCAACTTCAGTTGGCGTTGGGCATAAAGTTGAAGTTCAGCACTACGTTTCACCCTCAGACTGACGGGCAGTCGGAACGTACGATTCAGACCTTGGAAGACATGCTTCGAGCCTGTATGATAGACTGGAAGGGAGAGTGGGATTCCCACATCAGTCTGGCGGAATTCGCGTATAACAACAGCTATCATGCGAGCATCGGAATGGCCCCATACGAAGCTTTGTATGGGAGGCTGTGTCGATCACCTGTTTACTGGGACGAGGTTGGTGAACGAAGATTGGAGGCACGTATAGTTTTGCAACACTATACTCAACAAGTGCAAAAGATTCATGAACGACTCCGTACCGCTCAGAGTCGGCAGAAAAGCTATGCAGATAGACGCCGATGAGAGCTTACCTTCGAAATTGGCGAGATGGTTTTTGTTAAGGTATCTCCGACGAAGAGCGTATTTTGGTTCAGAAAGAAGGGGTAATTCTTTTGTGCAGTAAGATTTATTTGGAATCAACAAATATTTTTAGCAAATTGGCAAAGTTTTCATGACTTCCATGTGAAATATTTACTCAATATAGATTTTGATGCGACCTTTAGTTGTAATTTATGATCTTGGACAACAAAACGGAGATATTTCATTTAATGACCAGCGAAGTAGCTGGAACCTTTCATTTAATGACCAGTAAAAACTGGGACCTTTCATTTAACGACCAACGAAGGAGTTGGAACATTTCATTTAACGACCAGCGAAGTAGCTGGGACATTTCATTTAGCGACCAGCGAAGTAGCTGGGACATTTTATTTAGCGACCAACGAAGTAGTTGGAACATTTTATTTAGCGACCAACGAAGTAGTTGGAACATTTTATTTAGCGACCAACGAAGTAGTTGGAACATTTTATTTAGCGACCAACGAAGTAGTTGGAACATTTTATTTAGCGACCAATGAAGTAGTTGGAACATTTTATTTAGCGACCAACGAAGTAGTTGGAACATTTCATTTAACGACCAGCGAAGTAGCTGGGACATTTCATTTAATCATTTAACGACCAGCGAAGTAGCTGGGACATTTCATTTAATCATTTAACGACCAGCGAAGTAGCTGGGACATTTCATTTAATTATTTAACGACCAGCGAAGTAGCTGGGACATTTCATTTAATTATTTAACGACCAGCGAAGTAGCTAGGACATTTTATTTAATCATTTAACGACCAGCGAAGTAGCTGGGACATTTTATTTAATCATTTAACGACCAGCGAAGTAGCTGGGACATTTCATTTTATCACTTGATTTAAGATTGAGACTTTTTGAGAGACAAACAGCACGAGGACTGATGAACTTGATTTTTAGATTTGGAAACTTAGCAAAATACCCAATGCGAACACTTGGTTTTCCAACTGAGAGTCGGGAAGGAGATTGGCCTATTTAAGATATTTAGAGATCCAAGCAAGAAGAATGACCGGGGTTTTCAGGATTATCCCTTATCCTGAAGGAGACGGGAATATACATTTGATGAGGATTTAGGACAATGATTCAGGTTTTTATCTCTTAACCTGAAAGGGAAAGAGGATTTTTGTACAAGAGACAACTTGAATTTAGAAGGGATATGACAAAATTTAGAATTTATGATCTATGATTCAAGTGGATCAGGTATGCGGTTCAATTTTCAGGGTTTAAACCCTTTATTCTGAACGGGGAATATAGAAAGAATAAACTTTGAGAAGACAAAAGGATATAGAACTTTTGAAGAAAATGTAGAACATTTGAAAAAATTGATTTATTTTGTGAAAAGAATTCTCACAGGTAGCATGGTTGCCCCTATGAGTTATCTTCAGGATTATCCCTTATCCTGAATGGGAAAAAGAATAGAATTTAAAGAGATTTAATGAAGGGAAATTGATATAAATCTAGAAAATCAACAAAGATTGACAAAACTTGTATTTACAAAAGAATCCTCATAGGTAGCGTTGTGGCTCCTATGAGGGGTCTCAGGATTTTCCCTTATCCTGAATGGGAAAAAGAATAGAATTTAAGAAAATTTAATGATGGGAAATTGATATAAATCTAGAAAATTAACAAAGATTGGCAAAACTTGTATTTACAAAAGAATCCTCATAGGTAGCATTATTGCTCCTATGAGGGGTCTCAGGATTATCCCTTATCCTGAATGGGAACACCTCGGACAACGAGGGTCAGGTTTATCCCTTAACCTGAGCGGGAAAATAGAAGATTTTGTGAAGAAATAACTTGAATTTAGAAAGGATATGGCAAGATTTAGAATTTATGATCTATGATTTAGATGAACCAGGTATGTGACGGAGGATATAAAAAGAATAAACTTTGAGAAGACAAAAGGATATAGAACTTTGAAAAAAAATGTAGAACAATTGAGGAAAACTTGATTTTATTTTTGTAAAAGAATTCTCACAGGTAGCATGGTTGCCCCTATGAGTGATCTCAGGATTATCTCTTATCCTGAATGAGGAAAAGAATAGAATTTAAAGAGATTTAATGTAGGAAAATTGATATAAATCTAGAAAACAAAGATTGACAAAACTTGTATTTACAAAAGAATCCTCATAGGTAGTGTTATTGCTCCTACGAGGGTTTTCAGGATTATCCCTTATCCTGAATGGGAACAACAATAGAATTTAAAGATATTTAATGAAGGAAAATTGATATAAATCTAGAAAATCAACAAAGATTAGCAAAACTTGTATTTACAAAAGAATCCTCATAGGTAGCGTTGTTGCTCCTACAAGGGGTCTCAGGATTTTCCCTTATCCTGAATGGGAAAAAGAATAGAATTTAAGAAAATTTAATGAAAGGAAATTGATATACATCTAGAAAATCAATAAAGATTGGCAAAACTTGTATTTACAAAAGAATAGGTAGCGTCATTGCTCCTACGAGGGGTCTCAGGATTTTCCCTTATCCTGAATGGGAGCACCTCGGACAACGAGGGTCAGGTTTATCCCTTAACCTGAGGGGGTACACCTCGGACAACGAGGGTCAGGTTTATCCCTTAACCTGAAAGGGTAAACCTCGGACAACGAGGGTCAGGTTTATCCCTTAACCTGAAAGGGTACACCTCGGACAACGAGGGTCAGGTTTATCCCTTAACCTGAAAGGGGTACACCTCGGACAACGAGGGTCAGGTTTATCCCTTAACCTGAAAGGGGTAAAAGAATTGATAAATTTTAATAGAACTGAGGAAATATTAAAAAACTTGATAAAATTGATGTAAACTTGATAAAATATGAATAAAATGAATGAAACTGATAAAGATATCAAAATTAACTGAAGATTTACAAGATTTGAGAAAAAGGAGTTTTTCTGATCCTGCCTGCATATGGGATCTTGAAAAAGAATGTTTATTTAAAAGATAAGTGAGAAATCATTTTTGGGAAGAAAATTCATTTGTAAGAAGAACGATCAGCGCGAGATCTGATCCTTTAAAAAGGGGAATCATCATGAGAGATCATCATGAGGTTTGATTTCGAAAATGGTGGTTTAAGGACCAATTTTTTGAAAAGGAAAACAAATATGAGGTGATGATTTTGAAGACAAATGATTTTCAAAACCTAATTTGAAAAAAAAAGAAAGTCAACATGTTAGTTTAAAAAGAGATTTAGATCAAAATATTTGAATCTTTTGAAGACTTTTTCAGAAGAAATTTTATGATTTTTGAAATTCTCATAGGCAATATCATTTCTCTCATGATGGAGGAAAACAAATTTTTGAAAATAGATGACGAGGATTTAAAACTTTTGAAAAATAGCAGGCAGGATCAAAAAGATTTTGAAGAAATCAGAAAGAAAAGGCAATACACCTGGGGTTTTAAAAGAGGAAATTTTGAATAATATATACCCAGGGTTTTGGAAAATATAAGGAAGATATATACATATATAATATCATTCAATCATAGACATACAAGCAAGGATGCACAAATAGCATTCCCTAAAGCTGACTCTATATGCAATATTTGAAATGGCTGATAGGACCTTAATCCTAACTCTAAGGTTTATATCATCTGATTTCAATCAAGGTACGCCGATATACTCAAGCCAAAGCTCGAAGTACGTGGCATATAAGATATCTCTTCGGTTCTAAGGTAATGGCTTCCCAACATCCTTGAGCACCTACCGATATACCTCAGACTATGGCCCTTAGGTACGTGGTAGGGGGGCGCGAACCCAAATAAGTGGTCCAGTTGTGAGGCTCTCTCCCGAACTATGGTTCGATGAGACAGCCCAGCAACGTGAAGACCGGGACAATATAGGTAGGGATGTTTTCAAAATATGATCAACATGCAAAAAAAACCAGAAGGCTCTAATGCAAGTCCTAAAGAGATAGATTTAAATGAGAAGAAGCATACACTTGCATACATTGTTTTGCATTCAATCCCTAAAATTGAGGAGAGTTGTATTTAAGACCTAAGTCTAATGTGAACATGGAATAATCTCCTCAATATGGTCCTACCAAACCATACTTAGATCCTATATGAAAATAATGTCAGCTTAGGACAGAGTCTAGGCTCCTAAAGTTTGCATGAAAATTTAGCTGACATATGTTAGAATAAAGACTTAGATTATATAAAAGCAAAGCAAAGGCATAGATCCAACCGGACGAAGACGGGTCCCATCACGGTCGCCAAAACTGTGATCATCGCAAAATTTTTCCTCTCTTTGTGATTTCTCTCTCTTCCTTCTCTTTCCCTTTTCTAACCTCTATTTTCCTCCTTTTTGAAGAGAGAAAAATAAAAGAAAGAAAAGAAAGAGAGAAGAGAAAAAGAAAGAAAGAGAGAGAGAGAAGAGGAACACTTTTGCGGGTTTTCACTTGACCTTGATTTGAAAAATATTTAGCAAATAACTCGCCTCCATTTTGAAAATTTGCGGGAAAAAGATGGAGAGACGGGATTCGCTCGTCGGTACGAGGTTCAACCGTTCCTGGCGCCTTTACCAGGGGTAATCGAACCAAGGATCGAATCTATGCCTTTTGCTTTGCCTAAATATAATCTAAGAATTTATTCTAACTCTAAAATGCACAAAGAATCATGCTTGTGCAATGCAAGGATGTATGCTCTTTTGAAAAGATGTTTTGAAAATTTTCCAAGTTTATCTGAGACGAACTTGGTAAAGGAGTGAAGATATGTTTGAATCTTAACTTTAGAACTTGAGATAGATCAGAGAAATTCTAAGTTTTTGAAGTAAATCAGAGTTGGGAAAATAAATCTTTGGTTTTTGGAAGACAATGATTTGAAGGTGAGATAAAAGGAAAAAGAAAGGAAATTTTAAAGTCTGAAATGGACTTTGAATTTTGGACTTGGATTTAGGAGGGATAAATCTGTGGAAAGAGGAATTTAGAATTGAGGCTTTCAAAGTCATAATGGACATTTTGAATTTAGAATCGATTTTCAAGGGTCGATTTTGAATTCAATGTAGGAATTTGAATTTTGAATTTTGAATTTTGAATTCAGACTTGAGAAATAATATTGGCTTTTGAAAATAGAAGATGAATTTAGATTTGAAATGGAATCTTGATCTGATATCTGAGATGGAACTGGATCTGGGATTTGAAATAGAATTTGGATGTAAGATTTGAGATCCAGGATGGAATTGAATTCTGGATCCTAAAGGGAATTTGGATCTGAAATCTAAGATCCAAGGTAGAACTGGGTTTTGGATCCTAAAATAGATTTTGGATCTGGAGTCTGAGATCCAAAGTGGAATCAGATTCTGGATCCTAAAATGGAACTGGATCTTAAATCAGAGATCCAATATAAAGTTGGACTCTGGACCCTAAGATGGATTTGGATCTGAAGTCTGAGATCCAAATATGAAATTGGATTCTAGATCCTATAAATAATTTGGATCTAAAGTCTAAGATCCAAAAGTGAAATTGGAGTCTGGATCCTAAGGAGGAATTGGATCTGAAGTCTGAGATCCAATATGAGTGTTGAATCCTGGATCCTAAAAATGGATTTGGAGTTAGATTCAGAAGATGAATCAAGAATCTCAAAGTTAAATTGAACTTTGATTGAAGTTTTGAATATAAAATGAATTTGGAATTTCAAAGTCAATTTGGACTTTGAAATCTGTTTTGAATTTGGAAATTTGAAGTTTAAATATATAAAAATGATTTTGGAATTTCAAAGTCAAATTGGACTTTGGAATTGACATTTTGAATCTTGAAATGAGATAGAATTGGATTTGTATAAGATTTGATCTGAGAAATGAAGAAGAAGAATCACTTGGAATTTTGAAAAGGAAATTTTGAAAATATGATGCAATTCTATCCTATATGTTGAATGAATTTAAAGAATCTTTGAAATTGGATTTTGAAAAACTATTCTATTCTTTAAATGAATTAAAACAAGATTGAAGATATAATACATCCTTGACTATGGTCATTGAATGTATTATATAATAATCTATATTTAAATTCAGGTAAAGAATGAAATACATTTGGTGCTTTTAAAGAATTTAAAATGAAATTAACTCTCAATATACCCTGACTATGGCCATTGGTATATATTTTGAGTTAATTTTAAGTTAAATTCTGATAAAAGGAGAAAATATTTAAGGAAATATGATGAATTTTGAAAATGGATCCAGTGTTATTTCATAAAAGATAAAAATCTTAAGTTTTGTCCACACCGTGACTATGGTCATTGATGTGGATCATCAACTTAGGATTAATTACCTCTTACGAAAATGGTGCACGTGCCATTCGTGTTTCACCATTGTGAGAATTTGAAAAATAAAGGAAAAGAATGCATGAAAATGAGCAATTCATGATGTTTACAAATGCTCATTCATTCTACCTAAAGCAGGAAACGTAAATTTTTATTGAAATCTAGCTATTACAACTCATAAAATCAAATTTACAATTTCAAATAATAGCCTTTTCCATATGTTTCCTGCAAAACAACCAGGTTAGTAATGAAAAGAGAAGGAAAATCACATATGTATGGAAATCAAATAGTGAAAGGATATGACGAAAAGGATGGAAAGATGGCACATATATGTAAATACATGCGTACATATATATACATATGGGTGTATGTATGTATAGGTAGATGTATATAGCTTATGAGAAGTACAACATAATAGATGTATTTATCCATCGATTTCTATATATGAATTCCAGAGGTAATCCTTATCATGAACATTAATATGTTAAGATATGCAGGTGGGAAAGCAGCCCACTGGTGCTGTAGTGTTGCAGCTGGGCTAAAAGCAAGTGATTGCCATGGATGGTAGGTGGAAGAGGTGCTGAGTTGATATAACATCCACATTTATACTGTGGTAAAACACAGTGGTTTATGGAGGATGGGTGCTATGAGCTACAGCCAGTAGATGCTGTTGCAGGAAATGAAAGGTGATGGTTTGTATAGATGTAGAGAGGATGATGAAATACTGCATGTAGGTAAATGTGTAGGCAACTATGGGAATGGTTTGTAATGCACATGTAGTTGCAGGAAGGTGGGCACGACTGTAGGGTACAGCAGTCTATGTAAGTGATGTTGGAAGTTTTACAGGAGGTGGTGTGAAGGTATGATGGTATGTAGAATATTACAGCAATTGTCTTGCTGTAAGTAAAGAAGGGCATGGGAGGGATGATGGGCAGCTGGAGCTAAGAGGCTGATGATCTGTTTGTGAAAAGCTTGAATGACATACTATGAAGGATGTCATAAACGTGGGTGCTAGGCAAATACTACAAAAGTGTGGAAATGATGGAGAAGTGACTGATGTGGGTCAGCAGTGATGGAGTGATAATGGAATCACAGCAGTGGTTGGCACTGCTTGTGAATATATGAGAGCTACGGCAGGGCCTAGCACTGCTGCCGGTGTCCAGAAATGAAAGCAATAACAATACATGTGTATGAGAGCCATAGTCTTTAAAGAATTTCTGCTGCTGAGTGCAAGGGGCTGTAATGAACAATACCTTTAGCAGCAAAAATGAATGAATTTATATATAGCAAATTTAAAAGGGGAAAGGTGTGAGATGCAGAGGTAATATACAATATGAATGTAAAATTCATAATGGAATATGTAGGTGACAAGGCGTTGCTGGAGATGATGGAGGCTTGGTGCTGCGGAGGCAGCCTCAGTAGGGGAGCAGTGGGTGGAATTGCAGTGAAAGAAGCTGAGGTGAATAGTGGTGGTGAAGTTTAGGCTATGTGTAGGGATGCAAGTAGATGAGATAATGCAAATGGAGGTGTGCTGGAGCTGGAAGGTGGGGACAGTAAAAAAAAAAGGAAAAAAGAATGTTGTGTAAGGGTATGGACGTGGGGTGAAGTGGGTGAAGGTGAAACATATATACAGAACTATGGTATATTCAAGTGTGAATTTAGTATGCAAATCAAAACTGAGTAATTGACCATCCAGTTTAGCCATTTTACATCTGTCACCCCTGTAACCACCATCAAACTCCAGATTGCTGATAACAAACCTCCTGTACCTGTGTAACATGCACAGTCGACCATATACCCCAACCATGCCGTACAACTGTGGTGGGATCTTCTACAAAAACAAAACGACCGGGTAAATTCAGTTAAATCATAATATATAAAATATTTCTTAGCCAACACACTGTTTATTCCTGGGACTTCACATAAGAACAACATCATATAATACGAGAGACCATCACGTTTATTGCAATAGAAGAGTGAGATAAATAGGTTTCAGCCATCCCTTGTCTGCTGAATGTGCTTTCTAGAAAAAGATTTTAATCCTGCAATAATAACATCAATTCTAATACCTGTAAGCAGTTTTTGATGCTAATACTCTAAATTTGTCATTCATGTGCATTCCTTGCTAATGAATTCGACAGGATTTTCAACAAGATGGTGATAAACACACTTCAAACTCGTCAGCTGATCTGTGAGTTTGCAAGACAACATGAACATGAAAACTCTAAAAGGAGGTGACCTTCAAATTTCAAATGTAATGATACAATAGCCTTCAAAGAGAGATTGCAGATAGGGCCCATTTTTCACTCTATATACTTCAACTTTACCTATGTATGGATTACACATAGCCCTTCAGATGATCGTTTTATGCTATTTTAACATAGGTCTACAACAACACCAACTTCAATCTTCTGGGATAGCTACAGATGATTGTGAGGCTGGTTATTGTAGGGATTGAAAAGAGAGGGAGACTCTTTCTCTCTGGATGTAGTTGATTCCTGCGAAGATCAGTCGGCTTCCATCCAAATGAGCAAACCCAAGGGAATAAGAAGAAGGTATGAAGAAGAAGAACAGATGATCGGTGGAGAGGTAGGAGACGGATCTCTAATCCTCCTTCGTGCTCTCTTTTTTAAAGGAGAAGCAGAGGATTCTAGAGAAGAATATGGTTGGAGATCGAAGGTTGAGGGATGAAGAAGCCGTTTGAAGATGGAGGGTAGGCAAGCGAGAGGGAGGATGCGCGGAAGATGGTTGTTGGAGATTTTTCTAAAATTCCCAGGGGGGTCTCCTTTTCAGAACTTTTCTAAAAAATGGCTTTCATCTTCAAAAGGAGGTTTTAAAAAGAGGGTTTTAACAAAACTAGTTTTCAAGAAAAGGTTTCAATTTGCATATTTTTCTGAATTTTTGGAATTTTTCTATTGTTTTCCTTTTTCGATTTTCTTATTTTTTATTCTTTTTTAAACGTATATTTGTAAAAACAAAACTCTAAAACTAAGAAAATTAATACTATTTTTACAAAATTTTAAAATATTCATAAAAAAAAAGGTTTTTCTAAAAAATCAGGGTTATGTTGGGGAAAATTTCTTCGGAAGAATGGGTTTGGACCCAAGTATTGAGGAAATATTCGAGTTTTGACACTCGAATCGAGAAATACAATGTGATGGATCCAAACGGATGTCGGATGGACTGTCCGAGCTATTTTAAAACTATTTTTGGTATTTTCTGTAATTTTGATTTAAAATTTGGACAACGAGACTCGGATTTGGATCTGGACAATAGATCCGGATCTGAAATCGAGTCAGACATATAAAATGGATTTAATTTCAATAAAACTTGAGAAATGAACTAGAATTTAGGTTTAAAAGTGGCTCAATTGCTCAAAAAATGATATCAGGGGCAAAAAGGGAATATTTAAAAGATTTTGAAAAATTTGGGGTGTTCACAGCCCGTCATCGGTAGGGTTTTAATAACCCGACTCAGCCTCTTCCCGAGTGCCGCAACCCCCCACCTACGATATCGGGCGGATTAGGGAAACCCACCGAGGGTTTTCCCATTCATCGCCCCCCTGTGCCCTTTAAGAACAACGTAGGAGGGCGAGGGGAGGCACGCCTTCCTCTCGCAGCCCTTCGCCCCCATCGCGCCGACCTCCTCCTTCCCTGGGTATGCCACCAGCACCACCAACATCGTCGTTGGTCTCCTCCCAGGTTAGTACCCTCCTTCTTCTCCTCCTCACCCCCCCCCCCCCCCCTCTTTGTCACCTCGCCGGGAATCCGACAGGTGGCGCACAACCCCTGCCACGCCCTCCCGCCTCTCCTGTGCCCATCGGAGGCCCGACAGGTGGCCTACGGGGCCCCTGTCGTCCCCTTTTCCCTCTGGGGGTTTGTCGGAGTGCCGGCAGGGGACCAATGGCCCCTGCGCCACCCCCTCTCCCCTGCGGGCGATTGGGCGACCGACAAGAGGTCGGTCGTCCCCCTGTCTCCCCCTCCCCCTTGGGGTTGTTGGAGAGCCGGCAGGGGGTCAGTCACCCCCTGCTCTGTGACTTTGTCAGGCAGGGGTCGAGGCCTCTGCCATTTGTCGGTTCTTCAGGCAGGGGTCGAGGCCCCTGCCATCCCTTGTTTCGTCAGGCAAGGGCTGGGGGCCCTGCCATTCCTTATTTTTGGTCAAGCAGGGGCCAAGGCCCCTGCCATTCTCTATTCTGCAAGGTAGGGGCCGAGGCCTTTGCCCTTTATTATTCTGTCTGGCAGGGGACGAGACCCCTGCCATTCTGAGTTGGCACGCAGAGACTGGGGTCCCTGTCACTTGTTACTTTCGTGAGGCAAGGGCCGAGGCCTCTGTCGGCTGTTTTGTCAGGTAGGGGCCGAGGTCCCTATCATGCAGTGTTGTCAGACAGGGGTCAAGGCCCCTGCCATGCGTTACCTTGTTTGGCAAGGGTAGAGTCCCCTGCCCTTCGCTTCTTTGTCAGGCGGGGGGCGAAGCCCCTGCTATTTATTGTTCAGTCGGAAGGGGCCGAGTTCCCATGTCGCCTTGCTATTTTCGGCAGTGGCTCGTCCTTGTCGCCTAATCCTACCCATGCCCTCGTCGCACCATTAATTAGATTAGCGTAATTAAATATTTCACACTCTTGCAGATTTATGCAACGGGTCCCGTTTGCGCTCCGTGGCCCGACCCTTGTATCATCTACACTCGTAGACGCACACAATTGCACGACATCCCAAGGTAGGGGAAAGTCGCACGAAGAGTTTGTATGAATGAAATAAGATATAAGGATTTCATGATCGAATGGTTTATTTGGCATACATGCTTACCTATAGGATTACATAACTGGTGATTGTCTGTGTTGTGTTTCTGAATCCGTATTCTTTTGAAATTACATGCTTATTGTGAGCTCTACGAGTAGACTCATTGCTAGAAATATCTTATTACTGTATTTCTGCTTTGCTCACTGTTGTAAGTTACTGTAGATGCCTTACTGGTTATTGCCTCATGAATCTTGTATGAGACTTCTTGCGTCTTAGTATTCGAGCATGCCAAGTATAAAACTGATTTTATGAAACACTGTGATGGGTTATCTATCGAGAAACCCACGAACTTACTATCGTAATCAGACCTTAAGACAGGTATGATACAAATAGTATGGGAGGTCATTGAGTACCTCGAAGTGAACCATCAACACTTTATTGATATCAATGAGATAATACCGACCTCCACAGGCCAATTGCTCAAAGAGCAATACATGTCATGTATGAACCAAAAGAATCATAAAACATTATACGTTGCCCTCTCATCGTAGTTGTACCTCTAGGTGGGTACGATCGTACTTTTGGACAAGTACGCCTCATGTGTGTTACGATGGTTGAATGATGAGGTTGTAGCAACCTCAATGCGTGCATTTAGCACAATGTTGAGATCACATAAATGGTGACAATTCGCATTCACTGGCAAGATGCTCGAGTGGGTCTAATAGATTAGAGCATGTATGATGGGACGGCGGTTAAGAAACCTCTGTCGTACCCATTCGACATTCACGGTTCATCAAGGGAGAGGATGGATGGTACAAAAAAACTTCGATGGACAGGTTGTTAACAACCACCCCACGGGCAAAAGACTCGGCTTCCTTAGTCATCAGAGTTAGGAGAATTGGGATTACCATAAATTATCCTAGGTGGTAACTCCCAGGTACTTCTGCAGAAGTTGGATGCATCCATGGGCCACGAATGCCTTTGGAGATTTACTCTCTTGGTCACTGACTGTCTCCTTAGGAGCGGACTCAGTCAGTCATCCGGATTAATGAAAACACCTGACATAATATACCCTCGGATCGGTCTCGGTTGTTTCTATGTTTCGCGTCTGTGCGTACCCACAGGCCAGTTAATATCAGAACTTAAAGATTATCTTTTTGAATAGTTTAGACTTACACTGCTTGAAATGCTTCAAACAATAGCTCTTTGCATATATTACACTTGTTAGAATAGATTACAATTGTATTGATTGTTTTAATATAATAACTGCTTATCTCATGAATGTTCTGCTTTATTTTTATTCTACTTATCTATTCGTGCACCTACTGGTTTGTTATGAAACTGACCCATTTCATGGGCAGGTGATGAGTAGGACTTCTCAAGCGGTCGATGGCGTGGTGTAACATGGCTCAAGATTTATCTTCTTTCTGCTGGCGACTTGGCTCTGAGTCTTTTTGAGTTTTTTTTTAGATTATTGAACTTTGGGAAAATGCTCATTTTGTAATAAACTGCAGATTTTTAATCTATTGTCTTATTTCCTCAATCCCTTTAAGTTGTTGTTCATGTGAATGATGGTTTTTCAACTAACGTACCCAGGATTGTTGACTTGTGCTCCTTTCTAAATATCTTCCGCTGTCGCTTTTAAAAGTGAAAACTTTAAATCTTTGAAAGGTTTTTCGATAATGTTTTCGAAATCACAAGTCGAAATTTTGGGGTGTTACAACAACATTTTCTAAAAAGGCTGACTCTAGATGCACAAATTTTGAAATAGTTGTAAGACCCTAATCCTAACTCTAAAGCTTAGATCATCTATGTTCAATCATGCTATGCCAATATACTCAAGCCGAGGCTCGATGCACGTGGCATAAAAGAGTTTCTGCAGTTCTAAGCTCATGTTTTTCAACATCCTTAAGCACCTGCCGATATACTTTGGACTATGGACCTAGGTAGGTGGCAGGGGGGATCAACCTAAATAGGTGGCCTAGTTGTGAGGCTTTATCCCGAACTATGGTTCTGGAAGAAAGCCCAACAACGTGGTGGCCAGGTAAAAGTAGGTGGGGTTATTTTTGAAATATGATCAACATGCAAGAAAACAGAAGACTCTAATGACCTACAGAAGTAGAATTTTGAAAAATTTATGAGAAGCAAACATTGTTTTCAATCAGATCCTAGATTGAGGAGGGTTGTATTAGACCTAGGTCTAAGTGAGCATGAATAATGCCTCCTCAATTGGTCCTATCAAACTATGCCGAAGTCTACATGCAATCCATGTCAGTTGGGTTTGATTCTAGGCTCCTAGGTTCATAAGATATAAAGCTGACATTGTAGAACACGATTTTGACAAATTGAATAGAGCAAAGAACAAGATTGATCAGACAGAGATAGGTCCCATCTCGATCGTCAAACCTATTATCATTGCAAAATTTTACTTTTGCAAGTCAAACTGACCTTTTGAAAAAGATTTTAAAAATAACTCGCCTCGGTTTTAAAATGCAGGATAATTCTGAAGAATGGGACTTGCCTGTCAGTACGAGGTTCATCTGTTCCTAGTTCCATAACCAGGGGTAATCAAACCAAGGATCAATCATGTGCTTTGCTTTGCTCAATTTGTCTAAATCAATGTTCTATTTCCTAAATGCATAAAGAATCAGGCATGTGCTATGAACTTTGAAAAAGTGCAGATTAAAAATATGATGTATGCTTCAAATATTGAAAAATACTTGAAAAGATGAACACTTTGAAAATCATGAGCCATATCTGAGAAGCATTGTTTTGAAGAAAGGAAAATCGATTTCTGAAGAAAAGGATATCAAATTCTGAAAAAGCTTTGGAGATTTTTGAGAAAATCGATTTTTCTGAGTTTTAAACTCTTAAATTGATAAAAAGAATGGGCGTGTAACCCTGTGAAAAACTATTCATGATGCAATCTAACTTAAATGATGTAGACAATACACCTGGGTTTTAAAGAGGAGATTTTGAATAATATATACCCAAGGTTTTGGAGAATATAAGGAAGATATAGAATATCATACAATCACAGATATACAAGCAAGGATGCGCAAACAACACTCCTTAAAGTTGACTTTATATGCAATATTTGAAATGGCTGATAGGACCTTAATCCTAACTCTAAGATTTATATCATTTGATTCCAATCAAGGTACGACGATATACTCAAGCCGAAGCTCAAAGTACGTGGCATATAAAGATATCTCTTTGGTTCTAAGGTAATGGCTTCCCAACATCCTTGAGCACCTACCGATATACCTCGGACTATGGCCCTTAGGTACGTGGTAGGGGGGCGCGAACCCAAATAAGTGGTCCAGTTGTGAGGCTCTCTCCCGAACTATGGTTTAGTGAGACAGCCCAGCAACGTGAAGACCGGGACAATATAGGTAGGGATGTTTTCAAAAATATGTTCAACATGCAATAAATCAGATGTCTCTAATGCAAGTCCTAAAAGAGATAGAATAAAATGAAGAGAAGTATACACTTGCATACATTGTTTGCATTCAATCCCTAAAATTGAGGAGAGTTGTATTTAAGACCTAAGTCTAATGTGAAATTAGATATAATCTCCTGAATATGGTCCTACCAAACCATACTTAGATCCTATATGCAGTGATGTCAGCTTAGGACAAAGTCTAGGTTCCTAAGGTTTGCATGGAAAATATAGCTGACATAGAAAGAATAGAGACTTAGATAATATCAAAGCAAAGCAAAGGCATAGATTCGACCGGACGAACAAGTGTCTCATTACGGTCGCCAAAACTGTGATCATCGCAAAAATTTTCCTCTTTTGTGGTTTCTCTCTCCTTCTTCTCTTTTCCTTTTTCAACCTCTATTTTCCTCCTTTTTGAAGGGAGAAAAATAAAAGAGAGAAAAGAAAGAGAGAAGAGAAAAGAAGAGAATAGAAGAGAGAGAGGAATTCTTTCGCGGGGTCTCACTTGACCTTGATTTGAAAATATTTAGCAAATAACTCACCTCCATTTTGAAATATATTGCGGGAAAATGGAGAGACGGGATTCGCTCGTCGGTACGAGGTTCTACCGTTCCTGGCACCTTTACCAGGGGTAATCAAACCAAGGGTCAAATCTATGCCTTTTGCTTTGCCTAAATATTATCTAAGAATTTATCCTAAATATCTAAATGCACAGAGAATCATGCTTGTGCAATGCAAGGATGTATGTTCTTTAAAAAGAGGTTTTTGAAATTTCCAAGTTATTCTGAAATGAACTTGATAAGGGAGTGAAGAAAATGATTGAATCTAACTTTAGAACTTGAGATAGATCAGAGAAGTTCTAAGTCTTTGAAGTAAATCAGAGTTGGAAGAATAAATCTTGATTTTGAGAAAGAATGATTTGAAGCTTTGAAAGGAAATGAAGTTTTAAAGTCAGAAAATGGACTTTGATATTAATCGTGGATTTAGGAAAAGAAGATAGAATTTTGAAGTGATATTGAATTCGAAATTTAGAATTTGAAGTCAAGATAGATCTGAGGAAAATCAAATGGTATTTAAGAGTAGAAATGGATTTAGGAAGTTCAGATTAGATCTGAAAATGGAATTGGATTCGAAATCTAGACTTGGGAATGTAAGTGGATTTTTGGATCCTAAAATAGAATTGGATCTGAAGTCTGAGATCCAATGTGGAATTGAGTTCTCGATCCTAAAATGGAATTGGATCAGAAGTCTGAGATCCAAGATAGAGTTGGATTCGGGATCCTAAAGTGGAATTGGATCTGAAGTCTGAGATCCAAAGTGGAAGTTGAATTCTGGATCCTAAAATGAAATTGGATCTGAAGTCTGAGATCCAAGATGGAAGTTGAACTCTGGATCTAAAATCCTAAATGGGAATTGTATCCGAAACCTGGAATCCAAGATGTAATTTGGAAGTTAAACTTTGGATTTAGAATTTCAAAATTGACTTGAGAACTGAATTTTGAATATACAAATGAATTTCAAAGTCAAATTGGACTTTGAGTTTGATTGGAGTTTTGAATATAAAATGAATTTCAAAGTCAAATTTGAACTTTGAAGTCTGATTTGAATTGAAAAAAAATGAATTTGAAATTTCAAAGTTTAAATTGAACTTTGAAATCTGATTTGAATTGGAATTTTTGAATACAAAACGAATTTGAAATCTCAAAGTTAAATTTGACTTTGAGATTGAAAATGAAATAGAATTGAAAATGAAAAGATGAATAGGATTTTACAAGAATTTAAGATTGATTGAAGAAGATATTAACATCACTTGGGTTTTTGAAAAGGGAATTTTGAAAATATGATGACATTCTATCCTAAAATGATGAATGAATTTAAAGAATTTTGAAATTGGAATTTGAAAAACCATATTTCATTCTATACATGAATTGAAATAAGATAGAAAATATAATACATCCTTGACTATGGTCATTGAATGTATTATATAATGATCTATATTTAAATTCAGGTGAAGAATAAAACATATTTTTGTGCTTTTATAGAGTTTGAAATGAAATTAACTCTCAATATACCCTGACTATGGCCATTGGTATACATTTTGAGCCAATTTTAAGTTAAACTCTAATAAAAGAAGAAAATTTTTGAAGATATGATGATTTTTTAAGATGATCCAGTGTGGATCTAATGTTATTTCATAAAAGATGAAAACCCTAAGTCTTGTTCACATCCTGACTATGTGTTATTGTCGCAAAATTTTTCCCTTCCCTTGCGAGAGAGAAACGATTTTGCGAGTCAAACTCGACCAAAGTTTTGAAAATGGTTTTGAAAATTACTCGCCTCCGTTTTGAAAATTTGTGGGAAAATTCCGTGCAATGGGATCCGCCTGTCGGTACGAGGTTCAACTGTTCCTGACGCCTTTACCAGGGGTAATTAAACCAAGGATCAATTACGTGCTTTAACTTGACTCAAATATCTAAATTATGCTCTATTTTTCCTAGAATGCACAAAGAATCAGGCTTGTGCTATGAAATTTTGAAAATAATGCAAGTTTGAGAAAATATGATGTTTGCTTTGGAAAATTGAAATGCATTTAGAAAAGGACTGGAAAATGCTTGAAAATGGAATTCCTGGGAAAATCATTGAATTTTATTGGAAATCAGAAATTTGCATTGGAAAGTGATTTCTCAGGAAAATTTGAACTTTAGAAAATCGATTTTGAAATTTGGAATTGCTTTTCTGAGAAAATGGATTTGAGAATTCTGAGAAAATCTAAGAAATTCATTGGAAAATTACTTTTGAAATGGAAAATGAATTCTCAGGAAAACTGGAAAATATGAGAAAATCGATTTCTGAAAACTTGGGATTTTGAAATTTGAGAATTTGAAAACATAGGAAAATCTTGATTTGAACTTGGGAAATGCTTTGAAATGTCATTTGAAAACTTAGGATTTTGAGAAAATCAGATCCTGAGAAAGACTTGGAAATTCTTGAGAAAATTGAATTTTTTTTTAAATTGAAATTGGAAAATGAATTTGAAAACAATGCAATTTGAATAATATGAATGAATGAATATGAATTTGAAAAGGGAATTTCATTGAAGAATTGAGAAATTCTTTTGAAACTTTGAGAAATGCAGTGCATTTTTGAAGTTAGCCTAAGAGTGTAGGCTGAATGTGGCTAATATGAAGATCATAAATCTTGGTTTTCTTCGTATTCTGACTATGGCCATAAATACGAATCCCACCGAGTTTATAAACTCCATAAGAGCTTGTGCACGTGTCATTCGTGTAAACCATAGTGAATTTAAAATAATGTGCATGAATCATACATCACATATTGAAATTTGCATAAATTAAATTATATGCAAATACAATCCTATTCTAAGCAGAAAAGTAACTCTTATTCCAAATTATTACATTTGAGGTTACATTGAATTAAATAAAAAAAATAAAAACTAAGTCTTCTTCTTGAATGTTCCTGCAAAACTAGAAAACAAGGTTAGCACAAAAATGTAGGTTTTTCTGAATTTATCCGAAAATATAGGAAATTATCGGATATTATTCAGATATAAACCCAAAATCATACCCCATTTGATATAAACATGATGAATAATGAATAAATTTTGAAAATAAACTTGAAAATTCGAAATTGGGGTCAAAATGACCAAAATACCCCTGATGACCTTGAAATCAGGGTTTTCTGAAAGGATTTTTGGAAATTTTGGAAATTTGAAAATCAAATGAAATAAATCAAACATAATATGATAAAATATGATGATATGCATGAAATTTTGGAGAATTAGAAATTGAAATTTCGAAATTTAGGTGAAAATGACCAAAATACCCCCGATAACAAGACTATGGCCTTGAAACCAGGGTTTTCTGAAATAAATTTTGCAAAATGGAAAAATATGAAATTCAAATGAGATTAAAATTAACCCTAATATGATTCTACATGCTTATGTACATGATAAAAACCCTAAAATGGCGAAAATATCATAAATATCAAATTTAACCTGATTTTCGCCTGATTTTCGCTTCTAAATTTAAAGATAAACTAACACATGGAGCAAATGAACTTGGAATTAAACCAAATTTGGCATGGACACCTAAAATAACCCTAGAAACATAATGGAGCTCGAAAATCTAAATTGTTTGTATTTTTAAATATGAAAATTCAAATAAAAACCTTAAATTTTGTGATTTTTGCCTAAAATGTTGATTCTAAAGGGGATTTAGGATATCAAATTTCCATAAAAATTTCCCAAATTTTATGGGGTGACAGAGGACCATAAGGCAAGGAGTTTTTCATTTTACACTTTCTGGTTTGGACCTATGGTCGGAGCTGTACCACTCCGACAAGTCGGATAAGAATCCGGCGGCTCTAGGATTTAGGGGAAACAGACAGGTTTCAGTAGAAAACATGGGAAAAATGGCAGACAGATGGGAAAAAGGCTGAAATTATGGAAAAATGTCTCTGACAAACAGAGAAAGATTTGATTTTTTGACACCATTGGGATTCGGGTTATGTTTTGGAAAAAACCATACTGTTATCAGAGACCTAAATCTCTGAGATTTCTGGACATTGGAATCTGTTAGACAGAAAGAGAAAATCCGGGAACAATAATGAAACAGATCCAAAAATTCCCAAATTTTGGGAAATGACAGGAAATTATGTTAGGAACAACTTTCGTGTTTAAAGTTTTTACATAAGGGCTACATATTTGGCGAATTCGGTGAATTAGGGTTTGTCTATACCCTGACGAAAGAAAAGCGAGATTTTCTCAGGGGTCTAAGAAATTTGATTTTTTACAGAGGTCAAAACTAATTGGAAAAAACTAAAAATTTCCAGATCATTAGTAGATTCAATTATGAATCTACTGTGATTTTTGGAGGACAATCCAGATCTCCCACAAGGGTGGTGACGGAGGTTCTTGTCTGCTAAAGCGCAAACTGGAAATTCTGAGGGACAGAAAACCCGATGTAGGGTTTGATTGATTTAGAAGGGTTCCAAAACCCGAATAGAATCAATTTTCGGCAGTAAAACAAAGATACGTAGACCCAATTACTCTAAAATTTACATAATTTATTGGTGCAATAACTCACATGACATAACATATAGACTTTGCACAAAACTGAAATTCTATGGATTCTACATCAACTACTAATAAATCTATATAAAATGAATAAAATGCATAATGAAAATGCAATTTTTAAATATGAAATTATATAAAACATGAAAATCAAAACCATCACGAGGGGGTACATGAACTCTTATGTTTGATGTTGCTGTGAAAAGGAAAAATCCAGTGCATTCATTGGACGGATTCCCTACTCCATGTAGCCTTAAGCATAACAATAAAGGAAATAAAAGAGTAAAAAAAAAATGAAGATCTTACCTTGGATTGGCTGAAGGTTAGCTATAGCAATGGTGTTGCTGCTAGCTTCAAGAAGATGGAGGTTTTGCTTGGATTAGTTGAAGGAATCTGGAAATCTTTGCAACAAAAGGGAAGTTGAAAATGGCTGCACTAAGGGAGATGATTTGCTTCAGTGGTACAGCCTTGGAGGGAATTGCAGCGACGAGGAGGCTGCCTTGTTGCACCGGCTGGAGCTTGACGACCGCTTTGATATGGAGGTAGTAGCTGCAGCAAGGAGCTGTGGCAGTGAGGGTTGGTATGAAGAAATTAATCTTGCTCCTACTGCAGCAATGGAGGCCTGAAGGTGATGACGATGGTGGTGATTGCTTCAAAGGGGCCTGCTGATCTTGCTGGAGGTGGGCAGAAACTTTGGAGGTTGTTGTCGTATGATGCTGCCAACGTTGAAGGAGGTTGAAGCAAAGGGACTGAAGGAGGCTTGCTGCTGCACTGCTGGAGGTTGCTGGTTGCTGTGGTGGCTGAAGAAAAACTGCTGGTGGCTGGGCTCTTGCTGTGGTGGCTGAAGAAAAGTTGCTGGTGGCTGGGCTCTTGCTGCCACCAAAGAAGGCTATGATGGAGGCCCAGCTGGTGGCTGTGTAAGGGCTGCAAGAATGGGGTTTCAATGGCTGGAAGTTGCAGCCAAGGGGTGAGAAAGAGAGAGTTCAAGGGAGAGAGAGAGGGAGAGAAACGTGAGATGAGAATCCCTTGGGGCAGCCGTTCTTTTTCCTCTTATTTTTGGTTGGTAACTTAGGAAAGATGATATATTTCCCTCAGTTACCATTGATTAATGAAGAAGGCTTTGTAATGCCCAAGGCTACAGCCGTATGGCATTGGAGGAAGAAGGGAGTAAGGAAGGGAAGAAGGAAAAGGAAAGAAGAGGGGAGAAAGAAAAGGAAAGAAAGAGAGGAAAAGGAGAGGGAAAGAGGTAGAGAAGGAGAGGCTGGAAAGACTATACGTGAATGGAGGGAGAGGAAAGAAAGAAAGAAAAAGAAAGAAAAAGGAAGAAAAGAAATAAAGAAGAAAAGAAAATAAAATAAAAATAGAAAAATATATAAAAAAAGAAAATGGAGGAAGAAAGAAAGGAAATGGGCTGGAGGTTTGGGTGACCCCCTTGTGGGTCCCACCTTAGGAAGAATCAAATAATTTTAAAAAAATTAAAATAAATAAAATAAAACAAACCCAAAAAATAAAGAAAAAGATATTTTTTTTTTATAAATTAAAACAAGAGAATGCAAATGGATGGGCCATCTCAGAGCGGGTCCAAATTTTGATTTTGAAATTCATTTTGACGATCAGAGGGGTAAAATAGTCTTTTCAGAAAGTTTCCAAACGAAACGAGCTATTTTTGGCAGTTTTTGAAACGAGCTCGGATTTTGAAGTTCAATACCTCGTTCCAAAGCAAATCCAATGTAGAATTGAAAATTTTAATTTTGGAAGAAATCCAGATTTTTTTTCTCAAGAAAATACTTCCAAATTTATTTCCAGACGAAACGAGCTATTTTTAGCAGTTTTTGAAACGAACTCGAATTTTAAAGTTCAATACCTCGTTGCGAAGCAAATCCAGTGTAGAATTTGAAAATTTGAGTTTGAAATAAATCCAGATTGTTTTTCTCAAAAAAAATATTTTCAAAACAAAACGAGCTATTTTTGGTAGTTTTTGAAACGAGCTCAGATTTTGAAGTTCAATAGCTCATTGCGAAGCAAATCCAGTGTAAAATTTGAAATTTTAATTTTGAAAGAAATCCAGATTATTTTTCTTGAGAAAATATTTCCAAATTTAGACTCCCGGGGTGAAAATGTCAATTTTGGAAACCCAAGGTTTGAAATTGATTTCTGAAAACTTTTAAAACTCAATCTGGATTGAAATTTATAAAACTGGAGTTCTGGACTTCGAAAATGAAATGAAATGTGATGAAATGTTATGAAATGCTAAGAAATGATATGAAATGATGAGAAATGACATGTGAAATGCAGACCCTGAATGAAGAATTTTGGATGTTAGACCCCGATTGGCAGTTGTACCGATTCAAAAGTGTTAAAATTGATAAAATTTGCAGAATAGCTCAAGAAATGGTTTTCGGGACTCTACTGGGTTAGAGTGACACTGAAAATTGGGGTTCGAGCTAGATTGAACTAATATGAGCTAGATTGAGCTGGGTTTTAGAGTTTCAGAACTCAAATGAACTCACTAGACACTGACTCAACTCACCTTTCCGACTGAATTTTCAAGAAAAGTTGTCATTTTTAGAGAAATGGTACGGAATGATCACTGGAGCGAAGTGAATTACGAACCTGAGCTGGGTTTGAGCTAGAACAAAGGTCAATAATACTGATATGAACTAAAATCAAATCTTGAACACTAGCTCAATTGACTGAACTCAACTCAATTTCAGCTGAAAGAGCTAAAATGGACTAAAATGGGCTCCTAGACACCTGGAAATGGTTTTGAACTGAAACTGGAGCGCTTGAACTCTTGGTGAACTCAAGTTAGACTTTGAGGAACATGACTGACTGGGAATGACTGACTCGGAGACAATTAGCTTGGATTTGGGTGAGAAATGAGCTCGTTTCTGAAGAAATGATCCCATTTTAGCAGGAATGGTCAGAAATGAAAATGACTTTCTCACTGTGAGCTCAAATGAATTTGAAATGACTGATATTCTAAATGTTCTGAACTAACCAATGAGCTTAATTGACTCCGACTGACTGGGGTTCGGGATGACCTAGGGGTAAAATGGTAATTTTCCTAATGAAAATGGGTAAAATGGTAATTTTTTGAAACTAACTCAGGGTTTGACTCCTACACTGACCTAACAGGGTTGACACTGCACGAGAAGGGTTGTTTGAGAATGGATGATGAAAATTTGGGGTGTTTACACTATGGTCATTGATGTAAATCATCAACTTAGGATTTAATCACCTCTTATGGAATGGTGCACGTGCCATTCGTGTTTCACCATTTATGTAGTTTTGAAAAAGAGGAAAATGTCATGAATCAAGTAATTCTAGAAGATATGTACATGCTCATGCATTCTAATCTAAGGCTGGAAATGTAAATTGTTCATTAACATTTAGCTATTACAAACTTGAATCAAATTTGACATTACAATTTCTAAGCTAAGAAAAGAGATAACACTTTCTATACGTTTCTGGCAAAATGGAGTTAATACAATGCGATAAAAAGGCAAGTATGCAAAAGAAACATGCATATGGCTAGGCTATGTGAGAATGTGGATATCTAGAATGAATGTGCATAATACATCTTATAATGCCTATATAAAGCAAAAGAAAAAGGACTTTTATATCTAAGGAATATATATGTATTTAGCTAGGAATGATACCTATGCTAGCTAAAGAATATATATGTATATATATATATGTATGTATATATATATATATGCATATATATAGGACCTGAGCATTATACATGGGTGATATATATATATATATATATATATATATATATATATATATATATATATATATATATATATATATATATATATATATATAAAATGAGGATGGCTATGCATGGGCAATGGAATAACAATGGGTGATGGGTGATAGGGTGTGCTAACTTAGTGCAGTGATGCTCCTAATAAAGCTATAGTGGTGATTGTAGAGAAGGGAACAACAGAAAGAGAAATGCTGTGAAGTTTGCTAAGGCTCAGTTTTGCCAGCCATTGTCAATGGCTTCAATGTATAGACCCTGCTGCCACCGGTGAGTGAAGGTTGTGATGAGAGGAATGAAAGATGCATCACCGTATGGATGTTACTGTATGCATAGTTATAACAGATGGATGCTATGAAGGATGCTACTGTGAGCATTAGGTATGCTGCCAGTGCTAGGCACGAGTGCAGCAGGTGAGCAAATGGAAGTGCCACTAAGAATACAACTAGCTAGGGGAAGCATCTGAATAAAGTGGAACGGATTGAATGAATGCCAAGTTTTTATGACACTAAGCAAAACATACTAATTTTGAATAATAAAAAAAATGAAAGATAATATGAAAGAAGTCTAAATGACAATTTCTGAAAAATGATTATTAACTGCTAAATAAATCTAACCATTAACTAACTAATTACAAAGCAAGTGACGATGCTAATCATTTTACACTCAATTAACTAATATCCAATGGTTGATGAACTAACTATTTGCTTAACTAATCAACTAACTAATCTATTTAACTAAACAACTAACATTTATCATTATTATTCAATCGATATACTTGGATAAAAATCAACGGTTAAAACACTTGGTAAAAAAAAAATTAGCATTCCAGTAAACATTGCAGTGGAACTTACCTGTTTTCCAAGGATTCTTGAATAGAGATTTCACTGTTTGAACAATGACCCTCGATTTTTAATGATTTTTGTCAATAAAATGTGGAATATCAATGATCTTCAGCTGGACAGATCTCACTGTATTTCCATTCTCCAAGGCTCAGACTTTCCATTCTCCAAGGCCGATCCTGGTGTTTACTTCATTATAGAAAACACCTTCGGTAGTATCAATCCGACTTTCCCACGGCAACTTCGCCTCTGCAGCGGGGTCTAACCATCCGAAAACCTGCAATATCAGGAAATAATAAGATTCTGGGTTTATGCAAGACGATCATCAACTATTTGTGTAAGTGGTTTGGACAACAGCTTAACATGACTATGTAACTCTAACTCATCCTAATAGCTATAATGGAAATCAAAATTTTTAAGAAGAGCTTGCCTCACTTGTGAACCATTTCAATCAACCAACCTTCAAACATCAATTCATACATAATCAACTTTATACAAAATGTTCTGTACCAATTACTTTAGATTATGAGTGGCATAAATCAGTAAGTATTTAACTTTTACTTACCACGGTACCTATGTTCAACTCAAAGTAGCAAAAACAAGAACTGATCTATCACAAGAACCTTGTCGAAGAGTGATTTAACTTGTATTGCAATCCGTCTCTGGATACAGGATGCTGGTGCGAGGTGCTTCACAACAGATCTCTGCTATGAAGTAATGGTAATAATTACATAGGTATGCCTTTATGTCAGTCTGGTCCTATGAAGGAGGATATAGCAGTTGCAGCATGCGTGGCAGTAATAGCTCTGAAGTCAAACCAAAATCAGACATTAAAAATGAGTCACCTAAAAAAAAACTTGAATCAACAAACCTTGATCTTTACCAACATGACTTTGAATCAGTTAAAATCATTGAATGAAACCTTCTTTTTCTTTTTCTTTTTCTTTTTCTTTTTTTTTTGCAACCTCTCGGACAGTTCAATCATTATGTAGATCACATGAGCCAACCAGAAAGAATAAGGGAATAAACTATATGAATACAGGAATGGAAGAATGGGTTCTGTAGACGCCAGCCTAACGTGGTTCCAATGTATATTTGGATAATACTAGAACCTCTAAGTGTTATCATCGCAAAATTTTTCCCCTCCCTTGCGAGAGAGAAAAGAATTTCGCGAGTCAAACTCGACCAAAGTTTTGAAAATTGTTTTGAAAATTTACTCGCCTCCGTTTTGAAAATTTGCGGGAAAATTCCATGGAATGGGATCCGCCTGTCGGTACGAGGTTCAACCGTTCCTGGCGCCTTTACCAGGGGTAATTGAACCAAGGACCAATTATGTGCTTTAACTTGACTCAAATATCTAAATTAAGCTCTATTTTTCCTAAAATGCACAAAGAATCAGGCTTGTGCTATGGAATTTTGAAAAATGCAAGTTTGAGAAAATATGATGTTTGCTTTGGAAAATTGAAATGTGCTTGAAAATTGATTGAAAAAGTACTTGAAATTGGGATTCCTGGGAAAATCATTGAAGTTCATTGAAAATCAGAAATTTGCATTGGAAAGTGATTTCTCAGGAAAACTTGAACTTTGGAAAATCGATTTTGAAATTTGGAATTGCTTTGCTGAGAAAATGGATTTGAGAATTCTAAGAAAATCTAAGAAATTCATTGGAAAATGACTTTTGAAATGGAAAATAAATTCTCAGGAAAACTGGAAAATATGAGAAAATCGATTTCTGAAAACTTAGGATTTTGAAATTTGAGAATTTGAAAACATAGGAAAATCTTGATTTGAACTTGGGAAATGCTTTGAAATGTCATTTGAAAACTTAGGATTTTGAGAAAATCAAATCCTGAGAAAGACTTGGTAAATCCTTGAGAAAATTGATTTTTCTGGAATTTAAATTGGAAAATGAATTTGAGAATAATGCAATTTGAATGATATGAATGAATGAATATGAATTTGAAAAGGGAATTTCAATTGAGAAATTGGGAAATCCTTTTAAGACTTTGAAAAATGCGGTGCATTTTGAAGTTAGCCTAAGTGTGTAGGCTGAATGTGGCTAATATGAAGATCATAAATCTTGGTTTTCTTCGTATTCTGACTATGGCCATAAATACAAATCCCACCGAGTTTATAAACTCCATAAGAGCTTGTGCACGTGTCATTCGTGTAAACCATAGTGAATTTGAAATAATGTGCATGAATCATACATCACATATTAAAATTTTGCAGAAATTAAACTATATGCAATGCAACCCTATTCTAAGCAGAAATGTAACTCTTATTCCAAATTATTACATTTGATGTTACATTGAATTGAAATAAAAAGAAAAATAAAATCTAAGTCTTCTTCTTGAATGTTCCTGCAAAACTAGAAAACAAGGTTAGCACAAAAATGTAGGTTTTTCTGAATTTATCCGAAAATATGGGAAATTATCGGATATTATTCAGATATAAACCCCAAATCATACCCCATTTGATATAAACATGATAAATAATGAATAAATTTTGAAAATAAACTTGAAAATTCGAAATTGGGGTCAAAATGACCAAAATACCCCTGATGACCTTGAAATCAGGGTTTTCTGAAAGAATTTTTATAAATTTTGGAATTTTGAAAATCAAATGAAATAAATCAAACATAATATGATAAAACATGATGATATGCATGAAAATTTATGAAATTAGAAATTGAAATTTCGAAATTATGGTCAAAATGACCAAAATACCCCCGATAACAAGACTATGGCCTTAAAACCAGGGTTTTCTGAAATAAATTTTGCAAAATTGAAAAATATGAAATGCAAAGGAGATTGAAATTAACCCTAATACGATTCTACATGCTTATGTACATGATAAAAACCCTAAAATGGCGAAAATATCACAAAATATTGAATTTAACTTGATTTTCGCTTGATTTTCGCTTCTGAATTTAAAGATAAACTAACACATGGAGCAAATGAACTTGGAATTAAACCAAATTTGGCATGGACACCCAAACTAACCCTAAAAATAGAATGGAGCTCGAAAATTTAATTTTTTTGTATTTTTAAATATGGAAATTCAAATAAAAACCCTAAATTTCATTATTTTTGCCTAAAATATTGATTCTAAAGGGGATTTAGGATATCAAACTTCCATAAAAATTTCCCAAATTTTATGGGATGACAGATGACAGTAAGGCAAGGATTTTTGCCTTTTACACTTTCTGTTTTTGACCTATGGTCGGAGCTGTGCCACTCCGGCAAGTCGGATCGGAATCCGACGACTCTAGGAAATGAAGGAAACAGACAGGTTTCGGTAGAAAATGTGGTAAAAATGGAAGACAGATGGTAAAATGGCTGAAATTGTGGGAAAATGTCTCTGACAAACATAGGAATATTTTATCTTTTAACACTATTGAAATTCAGGTTACGGTTTGGAAAAGACCACACTATTATCAGAGAATTTCTGGACATTGGAATCTGTTAGACAGAAAGAGAAAATCCGGGAAAAATAATGAAACAGATCCAAAAATTCCCAAATTTTGGGAAATTGCAGAACATTATGTTAGGAAAAACTTTCATGTTGAAAGTTTTTGCATACAGGCTATAGATTGAACAAACTCGATGTATTAGGGTATGTCTGTACCCTGACACAGGAAAATCAAAATTTTCCCAGGGGTCTGGGAAATCCGATTTTTGACAGAGGTCAAAACTTACTGGAAAAAGCTCAAAATTTTCAGATCATTAGTAGATTCAATCCTGAATCCACTGTGATTTTTATAGAATGATTCGAATCCCACATAAGGGTGAATCCGAAGGTTTTTGTCTGCTAAAGCAGGAATTGAAATTTCTGGATGACATAAAACCCGATTTAGAGTTTGGTTGGTTCAGAAAGGTTCCGAAACCCGAATTGAATCAAAGTTTTGACAGTACAACAAAGACATGTAAACCTAACTACTCTAAAATTTACAAAATTTTTAAATGCATAAAATCACATAAATTGCTGTATGGACTTTGTCTAAAAACTAAAATTTTACAAATTTTAAACTAAGTAAAGCATGGTTCATATATGAAACGAAATAACTAGCAAAACGAATTAATCTAAGTGCATGCAAACATAAGATGACATGAATCATAAAACTAAAACCTAAATCGAGGAGGATATGATCAATTTAATATTGGCTCTCCAAAATGAGAGATTCGATCCATTGAGTGGACGGATCTTTTCATTTTTTAGCCTACACATAAAGCACAAGTTTTGTATTTATCTCTATATATATATATATGTATATATATATAGAAAGAGAGAGAGATTAAATGAGAGTTTTCAACAATATGAAACCAGCTTTGGTCTGATCTCACGTTGTGTTTAAATAAACCATGTAATAAATATCTAAAAAAAAAATGAAAGCCAAAGGGTAAAGCAACACTTTACCTTGAGAGAGGGCTGGAAGATGGGGATGGCTTGGATGTAGAGCAGCTGCTGCCAGGCGTGAGGGAGGTGTCCCTGTGGTGCTGCCAAGGATGGAGGTGTGGCTGTTGGCTGGGAGCTTGAAGGTGATGCTTCCAAGTGGAGACCGGCTGAAGCAAGGTGGAGGCTGCAGCTGTTTGTTGAAGCAGATGGTGGCTTGAACCGGCTAGGCGTGGAGGCTGCAGCTGGAGATGACCGGAGGTGCTGGTGGGAAGTGTAAGCTGTGGCTGTTGTGGCTGCAGCAGCCAAGAGAAGGGAAGGAGAGAGCTAAAGGGGGAGAGAGAGAGAGGCGTGAGATGGGAAAAGAGCCGTAAGTGGCTTCTTCTTTTTCCTTTTTTCTTTAAACAAACCCAACTTAGGTCCTTAATCAGCCTCAACTTAGGGTTTTTAGGGGTTATTGAAAAGAGAGGGAAAGAGTGTACGTGAATGGGCTGGAGAAGGGAAAGGAAGGAAGGGAAGAAGGAAAGAAAGGGAAGAAGAAGAAAAAGAAAGAAAAGGGAAAAAGAAAGGAAAGAAAGAAAAGGAGGGAAAAAGGAAAAGGGAAAGAAAAAATGAGAAAATGGAAAGTGGGGCTGGAGGCTTGGGTGACCACCTTGTGGGTCCCACCTCCTCTCTAAAAAAATAAAAAAATAAAAAAAATAAAAATCAATAAAAACAAAAATAAACAAATAAAAAGAAGCATTTTTTTTATATAAAATAGAAAAGTAAATGAATGGGCCATCTCAGAGCGGGTCCAAATTCCACATTTGAAATTCATTTTGATGATTAGAGGGGTAAAATAGTCTTTTTAGAAAGTTTCTAGACGAAACGAGCTATTTTTGGCAGTTTTGAAAACGAGCTCGGATTTTGAAGTTCAATACCCCGTTGCGAAGCAAATCCAGAGTAGAATTTAAAAATGTAATTTTGAAAGAAAACCATATTGTTTTTCTCGAGAAAATGCTTCCAACCGAAACAAGCTATTTTTGGCAGTTTTTGAAACAAGCTCGGATTTTGAAGTTCAATACCCCATTGCGAAGCAAATCCAATGTAGAATTTAAAAATATAATTTTGAAAGAAATCCAGATTATTTTTCTCGAGAAAATGCTTCCAAATCTATTTTTAGACAAAACGAGCTATTTTTGGTAGTTTTTGAAATGAGCTCGAATTTTGAAGTTCTATAGCTCATTGTGAAGCAAATCCAGTGTAGAATTTGAAAATTTGATTTTGAAAGAAATCCAGATTATTTTTCTTGAGAAAATATTTCCAAATTTAGACTCCCGGGGTGAAAATGTCAATTTTGGAAACCCGAGGTTTGAAATTGATTTCTTAAAACTTTTAAAACTCAATCTGGATTGAAATTTATAAAACTGGAGTTTTGGACTTCGAAAATGAAATGAAATGCGATGAAATGTTATGAAATGCTAAGAAATGATATGAAATGATGAGAAATGACATGCGAAATGCAGACCCTGAATGGAGAATTTTAGATGTTAGACCCCGATTGGCAGCTGTACCAGTTTAAAAAGTATAAAAACTGATAAAATTTGCAAAATGATTGAAGAAATGGTTTTGAACTCTACCAAGCTAGAGTAACACTGAAAATTAGGGTTTGAGCTGGATTCAACTGAAATGAACTGGATTGAGCTGGGTTTTAGAGTTTCAGAACTCAAATGAACTCACCGGACACTGACTCAACTGACCTTTCCAACTAAATTTTCAAGAAAAGCTGCCATTTTTAGAGAAATGGTATGGAATGGTCATTGGAATGAAGTGAATTACGAACCTGAACTGGGTTTAAGCTGAAACAAAGGTCAGTAATACTGAGGTGAACTAAAATCGAAGCTTGAACACTAGCTCAATTGGCTGAACTCGACTCAATTTCAGTTGAAAGAGCTGAAATGGACTAAAATGGGCTCCTGGACACTTGGAAATGGTTTTGAACTGAAACTGGAGCGCTTGAACTTCTGGTGAGCTCAAGTTAGACTCTGGGGAGTATAACTGACTATGAATGTCTGACTCAGAGACAATTGGCTTGGATTCGAGTGAGAAATGAGCTCATTTTTGAAGAAATGATCCCATTTTGGCAGGAATGGTCAGAAATGAAAATGGTCTGTTCATTGTGAGCTCAGATGAGCTTGAGATGACTGATATTCTAACTGTCTTGAACTGACCAATGAGCTTGGTCGACTCCGACTGACTCGGGTGCGGGATGACCTAGGGGTAAAATGGTAATTTTCCTAATGAAAATGGGTAAAATGGTGATTTTCTGAAACTGACTCGGGGTTTGACTCCTACACTGACCTAACAGGGTTGGCACTGCACGAGCAGGGTTGTTTGAGAATGGATGAGGAAAATTTGGGGTGTTTACAGATGCCCCTCTTTGCTACTAAGCCGGCTTGAAGACGAGCTTAGTGGCAAAGAAAATCACACCAAATTTGGGCTATAAAAATGCCCCAGTTAGAAGGATCTGACTGAATATGAAAATATTAGCCCTGATGAAAGTGGTAGATATGAAATGGAGAATAAAGAAGAAAAATTTTACCTCAAAAGAAATGAGATTCAGGTTTTGCCCTTAATCTGGATGGGATGGAAAATTCCTCGTGTAGAAACGAAGCTCAGGTTTGACCCTTAACCTGACTGGGGAATGAAATACCTCATCAAGAAGAGGCTCAGGTTTGTACCCTTAACCTGATCGGGAAATGAAATACCTCATCAGAATGAGGCTTAGGTTTGTACCCTTATCCTGATTGGGCGGAAAATGAAATACCTCATGAAAGGAGGCTCAGGTTTATACCCTTATCCTGATTGGGCGGAAAATGAAATACCTCATCAAAGGAGGCTCAGGTTTGTACCCTTATCCTGATTGGGCGGAAAATGAAATACCTCATCAAAGGAGGCTCAGGTTTGTACCCTTATCCTGATTGGGCGGAAAAATGAAATACCTCATGAAAGGAGGCTCAGGTTTGTACCCTTATCCTGATTGGGCAGAAAATGAAATACCTCATCAAAGGAGGCTCAGGTTTGTACCCTTATCCTGATTGGGCAGAAAATGAAATACCTCATCAAAGGAGGCTCAGGTTTGTACCCTTATCCTGATTGGGCAGAAAATGAAATACCTCATCAAAGGAGGCTCAGGTTTGTACCCTTATCCTGATTGGGCAGGAAAAATGAAATACCTCATCAAAGGAGGCTCAGGTTTGTACCCTTATCCTGATTGGGCAGAAAATGAAATACCTCATCAAAGGAGGCTCAGGTTTGTACCCTTATCCTGATTGGGCAGAAAATGAAATACCTCATCAAAGGAGGCTCAGGTTTGTACCCTTATCCTGATTGGGCAGGAAAAATGAAATACCTCATCAAAGGAGGCTCAGATTTGTACCCTTATCCTGATTGGGCAGAAAATGAAATACCTCATCAAAGGAGGCTCAGGTTTGTACCCTTATCCTGATTGGGCAATGAAATGAATAGAATCCTCGAAGGAAGAAACCATGATGGAACCTTCGGATTTCCGCACAATGAATCCGATAGGGGTTTTGCAAAAGGATGAAATTGGGGTCCCTAAAGCTTGAAAAGGGGTTTGATTTTGGGCGCCTCATTGCTGAGACTAAATAACTTTTGAAATTGGTGACCTTTTGCTGGAATTGGTGGCTTAACCTCAAGCCAAAATTGGACTGTCTATGGTGGGACAGTGGGGACACAGGGAAGTGTGCGAATCTGAGAGCCCATGCGCTCAGATTATACCAACAGAAGGGAAGGAATCTTGAAAACTCCCATTATCAAGTCCTTAAAAGGGATAACAACTTATGTCAGGATGCGCCAAAGATGAACCTCAAGCTCTCGCTTCACGCCAGGATAGCTAGAAAATATTATCAAAATGTTGAAAATTATTGTTGATTCGAAATAATTGAAAGTGATGCACATTGCTTTGAAAATATTCCCTCTTTTCTACCTGAAGTATTATCTCTGATTGGGCTTAACTTCGTAAAATCAAGATTCGAATTCAAATTGCTTGCAATTGGTTTTCTTTCAAGGAAGCTATCAATTTCCCTGATATGAGCAGAAAAGAGAGTATTCTTGATATTGTGAAAGCAATTTGTGAAAGAATATTGATAATAGAATTTCACAAAATTTAAAGAGGATTCTTTGGCAGATTTGGCAGTCTGATATCCTGGAATTCTTTCTCATGACGATCTTTCTGCCTACTTTTTTTTTTTTTTGGCAGAATTAGAGCTCTCTTGGGTTTTTGGAGATTACATCATCCTTTATTTTGGAGATGTCTTGACTTTTCTCTCTCTTTTTTTTTTTTTTAGAAGGGTACGTCACAAACTCCTTCATCTCAGAGATGCTTCGATCCTTCTTTTCTCTCAAGGATTATATTGACGGTTATTGGCTCTTTGGTTGGAAATCTGTTGATGATAGCAGAAATTAAATATCTTTTAGGGTTTGTCGGGAGGCCCATCGCAATCGCCTTCATCTTGACGGTGCTCTGAACTTTCCCTGGAAGGATCCGTCACAAACTCCGTCATCTTGGAGATGATTTGAATCTTCTTTGGCCCCGGGGGTCTACTCGCCTAATTCGCCTTCATCTTGACGACAGTTGAGAGATCCCTTTTGCAGATATTTAATTGCAGCTTTAGGTGATTGAGGAGATATAAGGATTGAATGGATTTTTCTGTATCACCCAGGATATTTCGACTGCTTTATTTTCCAAGAATGATCTTTAAAAATGTGCCATTGACTGCGATCAATACCGATCACTTATGGCTTTGCAACAATATTGAATTTCCTTTTGCTGGCCATATCGAGGATTTATTCTTCATCCTTTTGGTTGGCCAATAGAAAGAATTTGAATTTTGAATCCTTTTTCACGAAAGCTTTGACCTTTCGAAAATAATATTGAAGGTATTCTGAGGTAATGTTTTTGTACAGTAAAAATTTTGAAATCAACAAATATTTAATGACAAATTGGCAAAATGTTCTTGAAATCCTCGGTGAGAGCGAGCATCTGAAGCACAACGCAACGCACCCATGACAAAAAAAATTCTTCTCCTTTCCCCAAAGGAGAAGATTCAGAAATTGGAAATAGGAATTACTCCTCTCTTCCCTGAAGAGGAGGTGTTTGCAAAACGAACTTTCAAAGAGAAATTAAGCTTTCGTCAAAACTTCCTAACATTAGGCTTCTCTTATGGAAAGGGGGCCGGTAATGATGAGGTCGGTGAATTGGTCATGAAGGAACGAGTCCATCACACTCTCCCTGAAAAGAGGGTCCTTCATGATGAAAAGGCCTAGTTTGAAATTGCGGTCACAAGGAAAGTGAGCTTCCGTCGAAGCTCTCCCTGAATTAAGGGTTCCTTGTATGAAATTGGAAATTTGTTTTGCAAAACGGTTCACATAGACACGAGTCCCTTCAAACTCTCCCTGAAAAGGGGCTAGGTGAACAAAGGATAGCATGCGAAAAGAACGAGCTCCCTTGAACTCTCCCTGTACAAAGGGTCTCTCGCAAGAGGAAATGATTGGAATTGGTATGAAATTGGAATTTGGAAAATTTGAAATTTTGAAATTTGAAATTTGAAATTTGAAATTTGAAATTTTGGAAATTTGGAAATTGATATTTGGAAACTGGAAATTGATTGACTCGAAGGTCAAAATTGGTTGACCCAAAAGTCGAAATTGGAAATTTGGAATTTAAAAATTGGAAATTGGAAATTGGGAAATTGATTGACCCGAAGGTCGAAATTGGAAATTTTGGAAATTGATTGGCCCGAAGGTCAAAATGGGAAATTGAGTGACCCGAAGATCGAATTTGAAAATTGGTTGACCCGGAGGTCGAAATTGGAAATTTGGAAATTGGGTGGCTCGAGCGCCGAATTGGTAATTGAAATTTGAACTTTGATGAATGATCAGCACAAAAACTGAACCCGAGAGGTTGACTGATACGACCCACCAGTGAGACACTAACACAAGCGCTCAATCTTGAAAGAACACCAACATGAATATCGAGTTTTGAAAATATGTCAACATAGACATTGGATTTTAAAAATATATCAGTTCGAGCACTCGATTTTGGAAGTGTACCAGTTTGAGCACTGGCTTTCAAAATTGTATCAGTTCAAGCACTGAGTTTTGAAAATATACCTTGTTTTTAATTTGAAATTTGAATTTTTAAAAGAGACTTATGCTCTTAAAGTATTTGGGAATTGTAACGAGAATGATTGTCGGGGTCTCAGGATTATCCCTTATCCTGAATGGGTAGCGAACTTGATGCAAATGCATGCCAATGAATGCAGATGTATGCAAATATGAAAATGATATAAATGAATGCACATGCGTGCAAAATGAGAGATTTGTTTATCCTGCCTGCATACAGGATATTTGTAGATAAAAACAAAATTTTTTTAAAAAAAATGCCCCAGTATAACTGGGAAAGGAGAATTTAACCATTATTGAACAAAATTTGGAGGAATTACAAAGAATAAGACATGGTTTAAGTATAGAATTTTTTCAAATGCCGAGCATTGATGGGATCTGGTAATTCCACTCCGTCAGCATTTATGAGCCGATATGAATTACGAGGTAATGCCTCTTTGACAACATAGGGACCTTCCCAATTTGGTGACCACTTGCCACCTGGGCGGTGCTTGAGATAAGCCGTTGATCTGAGCACTAGATCATTGACTCGAAATTTTCTTTCAATGACTGATTTTGCATATTGTCTGGCTATCCTCTGACAATATGATTGAGCGTGCTCTGCTGCTCTGAGTCTTCTTTCATCTAGCAAATCAAGTTGTACCAGCCGTTGTTGCTGATACTGATCAAGAGGTAATTCGAGAAGTGATGCAAATTTCAGAGCAGGTTTCTGAACATGTAGAGGCAATACTACTTCGGTTCCGTAGACAAGTTCTGACGGAGTAGCATTAGTTGGAGTTCGAATGGTGGTTCGATATGCCCACAATGCATCATGAATCTTCTCATGCCAGTCACGGCCTGTTTCCAAAGTTCGCTCCAGGATTCGAATCAAAATCTTATTGGTGGCCTCTGCTTGGCCATTTCCTTGAGGATAATAAGGAGCGGAGAAATGATGATGAATTTTGAACTTCAAACAGAAAGTCCTCATTCTCTCATTCTTGAAATGACTGCCATTATCTGACACAATATCATGTGGTATGCCGAAACGACATAGGATATTCCTATGGATGAATGAGACCACATGTCGACCTTCTATTGTGCGTAGAGTGACTGCTTCTACCCATTTAGTAAAATATTCTGTTGCAGCAAGAAAATATTTATGGCCATTTGAAGCAGAAGGAGTAATGGGACCAACAACATCAAAAGCCCACATAGAAAATGGCCATGGCGAGACGACAGATTGCAAATATGTCGTTGGCGCATGAATGGAAGGTGCATGCATCTGGCATTGAACGCACTTCTTCACAAAATGATAACAATCTTGTTGCATAGTTCTCCAGTAATAGCCTGCTCGGATGATTTGTTTGACAAGAGTTTGGTAGCCAACATGACCACCGCAGATACCTTCATGTGCTTCTTCCACAACTTCTTTGGCTTCTTCTTCGTCCAAACATCTGGAATATTCAGAGCTGAATCCACGACGATAAAGGACGTCGGCAAGAATAAAATATCGCGCAGACATGCGCTGAATTGCTCGCCGCTCTTTCTTTGAGAGTTCTGGAGGAAATTCGTCAGTTTCAATGAAATTCTTGATGTCATGATACCAGGGCTTCTTCTTTTGCTCCGCCTGGTTTACCTGCTCTACTAGGACGAAAGCAGGTTGATCAAGTCTGCCAATTTCAAAGGAGCGACAAGATTCTTCGTTCCTGAAAGACATGATGGATCCCAGATTGGCTAAACTGTCTGCAATTTGATTGAAGTCTCTCTTGACATGGAAAAGTTGGAATTCTTCGAAATTGCTAACAAGAGCTGAGACGATCTTCTGATAAGGAAGTAACTTCTGATCCTTCACTTGCCATTCAGCTAAGACTTGATTGACGACGAGCAAAGAGTCGCCATAAGCATGCACTCTTTTGACATTGAAGTCTCGTAGAATTTTCAGACCTTGTATCAAAGCTTCATACTCGGCCATATTATGAGTGCACTGAAAATCTAATTTGAGAGAAAAGGGGATCATCTCCTTCTCAGGTGTGATCAACAGAATCCCGATTCCTATGCCTGCCATATTCTTGGAACCGTCAAAGAATAAATTCCAAATTGGGGATTGTTGAATATTGCAGATCCGCTCATCGGGGAAATCATCCTCGACTTTAACATCTTCTGCTAAAGGAAAATCTGCTAATTGATCTGCAATTGCTTGGCCCTTGATAGATTGCTGAGAGACATATTCCAAATCGTATTGCATCAATAAAACCTGCCATTTGGCAATCCGTCCACTGAGGAAGGGTTGCTCTAGAATATACTTGAGAGGATTTAATTTGGATAGGATCTTGATTTCAGATGTCAACAGATAGTGTCTCAATTTCTGACACATCCAAACTAGAGCTAGACATGTCTTCTCTATCTGAGAGTATTTCTTCTCATAATCAATGAAGGTTTTGCTCACATAGTAAATGGCATGCTCTACCAGACTGCCTTCTTCGTATTGCGCCAAAAATCCGCCACAAGCCACTTGATTAACTGAAATGTATAGCAGTAGGGGTTTCCCTAATTCTGGCGGATTTAACACAGGAGGATTGAGCAAATATTTCTTGATGCGTTCGAACGATTGCTGACACTCTAGTCCCCATTCGAATTTCACTCCTTTCCTGAGCAAATGATTGAAAGGCTCACATCTCATGGCCAAATTGGATATGAATCGCCGAATTGATTGCATGCGTCCCTGAAGGCTACGCAATTCTTTCAGATTAGTCGGGGGAGACATGTCAATGATAGCTTTGGCCTTAGCGGGATCAACTTCTATCCCCTTTTTGCTGACTAGAAAGCCTAACAATTTGCCAGATTCGACTCCAAACACACATTTTTGTGGATTGAGTCTTAGCTTGTAAAGAATGAGCCGCTTGAAAACTTGATTGAGAGTTTCGATGTGATCTTCTTCTTCTTTGGATTTTACCAGAATATCATCGACATAGGCATCCATGATTTTGTGCATCTGATCATGGAAAATGACGGCCATAGCACGCTGATAAGTGGCTCCAGCATTCTTAAGCCCAAATGGCATGACTGTATAACAAAAAGTGTCCCAAGGAGTAGTGAAAGATGTCTTGGACTGATCACGAGCGGCCAACTTGATCTGATTATATCCGGAATATCCATCCATAAAAGAGAACATAGCGTGACCTGCTGTGCTATCAATCAAAAGATCAATATTAGGAAGTGGATAATCATCCTTAGGAGTCGCTTTATTGAGATCTCTGAAGTCGATGCAAATTCGAACTTTACCATTTTTCTTGGGAACAGCAACAATATTTGCTAGCCAATCTGGATAGTCAATGGTTCGAATGAACCCTGCTTTGAGTAGGTCTTCTAGACCTTCCTTAACTTGTTGTTCCACTCGAGGATCCATCTTTCTCAGTTTCTGCTTAACCGGCTTGACATTTGGTTTTAGGATGAGACGATGCTCAACCAATTTGGTATCTAGACCTGGCATGTCCTCATACGTCCACGCGAACACTTCTTCATGTTGCTTGAGAAAACGGGTGAGCCTTTCTTTCTCTTCCGGGCTCAAACTGCTGCCAATCTTGAGAATTTTAGGATCGTCTTCTGATCCAATATTGATATCCTCAGTCGGATCCTGAACTAAGGATGATGGCTCATCTTGTTTCTGAATTGCTGCAAATTCTGGTAATTCTTGAAGAGCTGAATCAAATTCTGCAGGTTCTTCTGACTGCTTTGTAATCTGACTACATTCTGCTCTTATTTTAACCTGATGAATCACTGTTGGCTTTGAAAAGGCCTCTGGATTAAGAACGAGCTTCTTGATAGATCGGGAAGACATTCTGAAAATTGGAGAATAAATCGATTCAGGAAAATCTCCTATCATAAAACAAATTACTTTTGTTAAGAAAATAATTTGAAAGATAAAAGAGAAGAATAATGGCAAATTTTCAAAGATTTGATAACGAGAAGTAAAGAGACAAATGACATCCAGATAGACAAAGGAAATTTTCAACTTTATTGAAAGATTGAATTGAGGACAATGATTGAAATGAAACGGGATATCATCCTAAATGTGAAAACAAAAGAATAGAAATGAAAGACAAGCAGATGCCCTTAGTGCGTCCCTTTGATAAAGATAGTGCCCTTCTGAGATCTTCTGCCACTAAAGCCCAATCCGGCCCTCTGAGGATAGTGCTGAGGAATTACTGGCTCGAGACGACCATTCCCATTTTTTCCCAGGCCTTGAAAAGGCTGATAACCATGCTTTACTAACAGATCAAATCCCTTTTTGGCCTTCATAAATTGGGAGAATAGTGGATGATCTTTGAATGTACTATAGTCAATTCGTCCTCCAATCTTGAAAAACTGTGGGCCTCTCCATCGAGTCATGGCCACTGTATGTGCTGGCTGTTCAGTCGTCTGCAGTATTCCCGAATTTTCTTCAAAGCTGACCTCATCAATGCCCCTAATGCTAGGGATATCAGTAGTGAAAGTGGGCCTAGGAACCATGGGTTGTGCAAGCCTCTTCTCCGGATCCTCGCCCAAGACTGTTGTGATCATTCCACCTTTTGACCACTTGACACACTGATGTAAAGTAGACGGCACCGCGTTCGTGTTGTGAATCCACGGTCGTCCCAACAACAGATTATACGTTGGGGGTACGTTGACCACATGAAAAAGGACAGAGTGGACCGAGTAGTCAATGAAAATTTCCAAGAAAATTTTCCCTTTAGCTGTCTGGCCATGATTATCAAACCCGTAGATAGTGATCGGGTCTGGGATATATTCCTCTTCTCTAATGCCCAAAGCTTTGGCTGTCATTTCTGGGCATATATTGAGGCTGCTGCCTCCATCTATCAGCACATGAGGAACAGTCATTCCTCTAGCTCGAATCACAACATACAAAGCGTTGTTGTGAAACACATGCGGCTTAGAAAGATCTTCATCTGAGAAAGTGATTGGAGCATTTGTCATGGCCTGATTGACTATCTGGGCCATGTCTTCAGGAGTTATGCTCGGTCTCACTTTGATTTTCCGCAACAGATCATTCAACACTTGCTGGTGCTTGGCGGAAGCTTGGGCTAAATCCAAGATTGAGACATTGGATAATGCAGTAATCGGCTTTGGTGTCGATGTCTCACCTTTCTCCGGAGCGGGCTTAATAAAGTGCTTGGGGAGCCATGGCATTCTTTTAGCCACCTCAGGAGATACCCCAGCGGGTTTATCAGATACTTTCATTTTACCAAAAGCTGCAATGAGATCTATTTTCTGAGCTTTGGACTCAGTTTGCTGCAGTACAAGGACCTGATGTTGGATTTGCATATCACTTTTAGAGCATGGCCTAATATGCTCCTGCGGCTGAAAAGGCTGTTCAGAGACGACCGCCGTAGAATGATGGGGAAAGGGTTTCTTTAGAATATCCATATTTTCATCTTCGGCACCCTCTACCAGAAGATTCTTGTCGATGAGATCCTGAACAATATTTTTGAGAACGAAGCAGTTCTCAGTATTGTGCCCCACTGTTCTGTGAAATTTACAAAATTGATCTTTGAATTTCCCCATGGGAATAGGGGGATCAACCAACCTAGGCAGTTTGACCATCTCCTTGGTCAACATATACTCGAGCACAGTCTCGAGGGATTGGTCTAGTGGAGTGAATTTCCTGTCATAACTCCACCCTTCATGCTTTACTTTTTCTCGGGGCTTCGGTCCCTGTTCTAATTGAAGTGGCTTATTGTATTGAGGCACTAATTTGCCTTTCTGATCATTCTTGTTGGAACTTCCTGCCCCATAACAGAAATCTTTGTTCTGCCCCTTATAGTGGTTCCAATTATTATTTCTGACAGAATGAGTGAAGTGAGTTTTCTTCTTCTGCTCATTCTGGCCGTTGTTCTTGGTGAAAGTGAAGCCTTCGTAGAAACCATTTTCCATGCTCAACTCGAGCCATTCAGCTCGTTCTGTCAATTCAATGAATGTCCTTGATGGTGCAGTAGAGATGAGACCTCTTAGAGGCTGTGAGAAGTTACTCAGAATTAGGGACAAAGCATGTCCCTCTGATATGGGGTCCCTCATCTTGTTGCAAGCTGACCTCCATCGGTGGATAAAATCTCTGGCCTTCTCATTTTCTCTCTGTTTAAGGCCGCAAATATGGCTGAGGGTGGGAAGTGCCTCAGCATTGAAGAGAAATCGCTCAATGAACATGTTTACCACTTTGTCAAATTCCTTCAACTCAATTGGATTCACATGCTCCGAGTACCATTTAGCTGCGGTTCCCTCCAGACTGCGAGGGAAACATAGGAAAAGTGCACGATTGTCTCGTTTGAATCTGGAGCATTCAGCGAAGAACATGGCGAGATGAGCTTTAGGATCGCCAGAACCATCGAATTTGATAAACTTTCTGGGGAGATTCTCGAGATTGTCGTCCCCATCCAAACCATCATAGAAGTCTTCGCTGGTGAAGACTTTCTTGCCCTTGTCACGGGCCTGCAGGTCTCGAAGCATTCTGACCACATCTTTGAACTGCGGCTGGTTAGAGTCATTGAGAGATTGCTCTTTGAATTTGTGGGCTGACCCCTGCCCCTGGGTAGACTTGCGGAATGCCTGATGGGTCTCAAACTCTTCATCTGAATCTTCCACTGATTCCTCTTCATCAGTTGCATCAACATGCTGAGCAGGCTTCTTGGATATCTTCAAGGCTTTCTTGACTGCCCGGCCTTTTGTCTTTTGCTTCACCTGTGCTTTCTCTGTACTGGCTTCAGCTTGTTCTGCCAGCATCTTAGTCATCATCTTCTTAAACATGGCATACATTTGAGGATCAATGTCATCCTCAACCTGTTGCCCCTGATTTTTGCCTGAGCGCGGGGAATCCATTTCTTCGTCTGAAGCTGTCGAATATGCGATTCCCTCGACTGGTGCAGTCTTCTTCCCTGACCTTGTTTGAACCATTGACTGTCACGAAGGCTCTCTGCAGAGCAAAATCGATGGTTAGGCTTTTGAGAGAGATTTTGATTGGAAGAAAATATTCGCTGAGAATTTTGGTAGACAATTTGAAAGAATATCCCATTACTAGGGATTGAGTCGTCGCTGGGATTACGACAATTGCGTTGTCATTCCTTTGCAAAGAAAATAAACAACTGAAAATTAAGCCTTGTTACCTAGGCGAGGTCGTCAAACCAAAAATTGAAGAATTTGCAAGATTTTTATTTATTGAAAGAAAACATGATTGCATCAATAATAAACTTGAGAAAGAGGGGGCGGACAGACAATTTGCCACCACTCTTTATAACTAGCAGATACACGAGGACCGGGAAAAAGCGGAAGAATAACAAAAGAGTCCCAGCCATATCTGGCAGAATGGTATGCTCCGGACCACTGTGCTGATGTAAGGTCGAACTCTGGCATGACTCCAGATAGCAGCCGCATCTCTATGTGCTTCTGTCTCTGAGAAAACTGTCGAACACACCGCTCCGGATGATAGTAAGCACAGAAGAATGGACCAAGCAACTTGAATCTCTTGCCATATACATAGGTGTATCTGGGAGGCGATAATTCTCGATCAAAATAGTCCCACACCACTTCTTCTTCCTGCAGATAGTCGATCGGGAATCGGTACAGCGCAACTGGAAGGAGCTCCTTACCGTTGTATCTGAATGAACTAGCTCTGGTTGGTACATGCTGAAGGAACCAAGATTGAAGAGCATAAGTACATCCCTCGACTAAGATGGACTCTCCAAGTGTGAAGCGGGTCAGTCCTCTGTATAGAAAAGCAAGCGCGGCCATGGCTATCGAGAGACGGCTGGTCTGTCGACTTCCCCATCTTCTCAAAAGTTGAACTATTCTGACATCCACATAATTTTGTCCATCTGGAAAGAAAGCAAGTCCCACAGTACACAAAACCATCGCATGCTGAATTCTCTCTCGAGCTGTCCTGGACAACAAGCTGACTTCTGCGAATTCTCCATACTGTCGGTAGATCTCGATCAGACTCACGTATTCATTCCCATTTTCTTCAATCAGTGGCCAAGACTTGCGCCCTGTCATGCGAGCTACGGCATCTTTGGGGTCCAGACCCTTGACATTGATCAGAAACTGCTGCTCTAACGGATCTCCAGGCTGACCGGCTGGCTCAGGCAGTCCCATAATCTCTGAGAATTCATCCATCAGTATTGTCATCTCGCCCCACGGGAACCAGAACGTGCAAGTGCGCGGATTCCACCGCTCCGCCAGTGCATGAATCAGATTGCCGTTGACTGACAACTTTCCCACTGCAGATGCCAATTCCAACCCACAATCGCTCAAGTGGTCCGGAAATATACGAGAGAAATTTTTGAACCAGACATAGTACCACCGGGGGAAGAAGGGTCCGGTGCTAAGAGATCGATGCTCAGGAAGACTTTGTCGCACCTCATAGGAGATGTGACCCTCAGGAAAAACAGAATCGAGCTGACTGGATGCCATTGGACTGAAAGACAAGAAGACTGGAATTAGACTTTGGAAAAATATAAGAAATTTGAAAATTGCAGGCAGGATAAAATGAAAGCTGGAAATTCGAAGTCCAGTGGAACGAAAGAATGGAAGATTTCCTGGAGTTTTGAAGGAAAAGGTGGATAATTTAGAAAAATCATCCAGGGTTTTTGAGAAAAAGGAGATATTTCATAAAAAATGAAAAATGAGGTATTTTGGAAAATTGTTTGGTATTTTGGAAAAGTTGGGAAAAATATGAGAAAATAAGGCGAAAATGAATATCATATATTCAATTACAAACAATTATGCACATACAGCAATCCCTAGGCAGCCAACTCTAAATGCATTGATTTTGAAAGAGCTTTAGGACCCTAATCCTGACTCTAGGCTCAGATCAACTGTGTCCAATCATGCTATGCCGATATACTCGAGCCGAGGCTCGATGTACGTGGCATAAAACTCATCTCCGGGTCTAGGCTTGTGTTTTCCCAACATCCTTGAGCGCCTGCCGATATACATTGGACTATGGCCCTTGGTACGTGGCAGAGGGGCGTTAGCCCAAATAAGTGGCCCAGTTGTGAGGCTCTGTCCCGAACTATGGTTCTGGAAGAGAGCCCAGCAACGTGAAGACCGGGTAGACATAGGTGGGGTGGTTTTTGAAATATGATCACATGCAGGCAAACAGAGGGCTCTAAGTCCTAAAGAGATAGAATTTTGAAATTTTTTGAAGAAGCAAACATTGTTTTCATACAAGTCCTAGATTGAGGAGTGTTGTATTTCAGACCTAAGTCTAAGTGAGCATGCATAATTCTCCTCAATATGGTCCTACCAAACCATCCCTAGTCTATATGCAATCCATGTCAGCTGGGTTCAAGTCTAGGCTCCTAGGTTCACATGATATCAGAAATTAAAAGCTGACATTTCATAGAGCACGATTTTGATAATTGAGCTAAGTTAAGGCACATAATTGATCAGGCGAAGACAGGTCCCATCACGGTCGCCAAACCTGTTATCGTCGCAAAATTTTTCCCTTCCCTTGCGAGAGAGAAACGAATTTGCGAGTCAAACTCGACCAAAGTTTTGAAAATGGTTTTGAAAATTACTCGACTCCGTTTTGAAAATTTGCGGGAAAATTCCATGGAATGGGATCCGCCTGTCGGTACGAGGTTCAACCGTTCCTGGCGCCTTTACCAGGGGTAATTGAACCAAGGACCAATTATGTGCTTTAACTTGACTCAAATATCTAAATTAAGCTCTATTTTTCCTAAAATGCACAAAGAATCAGGCTTGTGCTATGGAATTTTGAAAAATGCAAGTTTGAGAAAATATGATGTTTGCTTTGGAAAATTGAAATGTGCTTGAAAATTGATTGAAAAAGTACTTGAAATTGGGATTCCTGGGAAAATCATTGAAGTTCATTGAAAATCAGAAATTTGCATTGGAAAGTGATTTCTCAGGAAAACTTGAACTTTGGAAAATTGATTTTGAAATTTGGAATTGCTTTGCTGAGAAAATGGATTTGAGAATTCTAAGAAAATCTAAGAAATTCATTGGAAAATGACTTTTGAAATGGAAAATAAATTCTCAGGAAAATTGGAAAATATGAGAAAATCGATTTCTGAAAACTTAGGATTTTGAAATTTGAGAATTTGAAAACATAGGAAAATCTTGATTTGAACTTGGGAAATGCTTTGAAATGTCATTTGAAAACTTAGGATTTTGAGAAAATCAAATCCTGAGAAAGACTTGGTAAATCCTTGAGAAAATTGATTTTTCTGGAATTTAAATTGGAAAATGAATTTGAGAATAATGCAATTTGAATGATATGAATGAATGAATATGAATTTGAAAAGGGAATTTCAATTGAGAAATTGGGAAATCCTTTTAAGACTTTGAAAAATGTGGTGCATTTTGAAGTTAGCCTAAGTGTGTAGGCTGAATGTGGCTAATATGAAGATCATAAATCTTGGTTTTCTTCGTATTCTGACTATGGCCATAAATACAAATCCCACCGAGTTTATAAACTCCATAAGAGCTTGTGCACGTGCCATTCGTGTAAACCATAGTGAATTTGAAATAATGTGCATGAATCATACATCACATATTAAAATTTTGCAGAAATTAAACTATATGCAATGCAACCCTATTCTAAGCAGAAATGTAACTCTTATTCCAAATTATTACATTTGATGTTACATTGAATTGAAATAAAAAGAAAAATAAAATCTAAGTCTTCTTCTTGAATGTTCCTGCAAAACTAGAAAACAAGGTTAGCACAAAAATGTAGGTTTTTCTGAATTTATCCGAAAATATGGGAAATTATCGGATATTATTCAGATATAAACCCCAAATCATACCCCATTTGATATAAACATGATAAATAATGAATAAATTTTGAAAATAAACTTGAAAATTCGAAATTGGGGTCAAAATGACCAAAATACCCCTGATGACCTTGAAATCAGGGTTTTCTGAAAGAATTTTTATAAATTTTGGAATTTTGAAAATCAAATGAAATAAATCAAACATAATATGATAAAACATGATGATATGCATGAAAATTTATGAAATTAGAAATTGAAATTTCGAAATTATGGTCAAAATGACCAAAATACACCCGATAACAAGACTATGGCCTTGAAACCAGGGTTTTCTGAAATAAATTTTGCAAAATTGAAAAATATGAAATGCAAAGGAGATTGAAATTAACCCTAATACGATTCTACATGCTTATGTACATGATAAAAACCCTAAAATGGCGAAAATATCACAAAATATTGAATTTAACTTGATTTTCGCTTGATTTTCGCTTCTGAATTTAAAGATAAACTAACACATGGAGCAAATGAACTTGGAATTAAACCAAATTTGGCATGGACACCCAAAATAACCCTAAAAATAGAATGTAGCTCGAAAATCTAATTTTTTTGTATTTTTAAATATGGAAATTCAAATAAAAACCCTAAATTTCATTATTTTTGCCTAAAATATTGATTCTAAAGGGGATTTAGGATATCAAACTTCCATAAAAATTTCCCAAATTTTATGGGATGACAGATGACAGTAAGGCAAGGATTTTTTCCTTTTACACTTTCTGTTTTTGACCTATGGTCGGAGCTGTGCCACTCCGGCAAGTCGGATCGGAATCCGACGACTCTAGGAAATGAAGGAAACAGACAGGTTTCGGTAGAAAATGTGGTAAAAATGGCAGACAGATGGTAAAATGGCTGAAATTGTGGGAAAATGTCCCTGACAAACATAGGAAGATTTTCTCTTTTAACACTATTGAAATTCGGGTTACGGTTTGGAAAAAACCACACTATTATCAGAGACCTAAATCTCTGGAATTTCTGGACATTGGAATCTGTTAGACAGAAAGCGAAAATCCGGGAAAAATAATGAAACAGATCCAAAAATTCCCAAATTTTGGGAAATTGCAGAACATTATGTTAGGAAAAACTTTTATGTTGAAAGTTTTTGCAGACAGGCTATAGATTGAACAGACTCGATGTATTAGGGTATGTCTGTACCCTGACACAGGAAAATCAAAATTTTCCCAAGGGTCTGGGAAATCCGATTTTTGACAGAGGTCAAAACTTACTGGAAAAAGTTCAAAATTTTCAGATCATTAGTAGATTCAATCCTGAATCCACTGTGATTTTTATAGAATGATTCGAATCCCACATAAGGGTGAATCCGAAGGTTTTTGTCTGCTAAAGCAGGAATTGAAATTTCTGGATGACAGAAAACCCGATTTAGAGTTTGGTTGGTTCAGAAAGGTTCCGAAACCCGAATTGAATCAAAGTTTTGACAGTACAACAAAGACATGTAAACCTAACTACTCTAAAATTTACAAAATTTTTAAATGCATAAAATCACATAAATTGCTGTATGGACTTTGTCTAAAAACTAAAATTTTACAAATTTTAAACTAAGTAAAGCATGGTTCATATATGAAACGAAATAACTAGCAAAACAAATTAATCTAAGTGCATGCAAACATAAGATGACATGAATCATAAAACTAAAACCTAAATCGAGGAGGATATGATCAATTTAATATTGGCTCTCCAAAATGAGAGATTCGATCCATTGAGTTGACGGATCTTTTCATTTTTTAGCCTACACATAAAGCACAAGTTTTGTATTTATCTATATATATATATATATATATATATTCGTATATATATATAGAGAGAGAGAGAGAGAGATTAAATGAGAGTTTTCAACAATATGAAACCAGCTTTGGTCTGATCTCACGTTGTGTTTAAATAAACCATGTAATAAATATCTAAAAAAAAAATGAAAGCCAAAGGGTAAAGCAACACTTTACCTTGAGGGAGGGCTGGAAGATGGGGATGGCTTGGATGTGGAGCAGCTGCTGCCAGGCGTGAGGGAGGTGTCCCTGTGGTGCTGCCAAGGATGGAGGTGTGGCTGTTGGCTGGGAGCTTGAAGGTGATGCTTCCAAGTGGAGACCGGCTGAAGCAAGGTGGAGGCTGCAGCTGTTTGTTGAAGCAGATGGTGGCTTGAACCGGCTAGGCGTGGAGGCTGCAGCTGGAGATGACCGGAGGTGCTGGTGGGAAGTGTAAGCTGTGGCTGTTGTGGCTGCAGCAGCCAAGAGAAGGGAAGGAGAGAGCTAAAGGGGGAGAGAGAGAGAGGCGTGAGATGGGAAAAGAGCCGTAAGTGGCTTCTTCTTTTTCCTTTTTTCTTTAAACAAACCCAACTTAGGTCCTTAATCAGCCTCAACTTAGGGTTTTTAGGGGTTATTGAAAAGAGAGGGAAAGAGTGTACGTGAATGGGCTGGAGAAGGGAAAGGAAGGAAGGGAAGAAGGAAAGAAAGGGAAGAAGAAGAAAAAGAAAGAAAAGGGAAAAAGAAAGGAAAGAAAGAAAAGGAGGGAAAAAGGAAAAGGGAAAGAAAAAAATGAGAAAATGGAAAGTGGGGCTGGAGGCTTGGGTGACCACCTTGTGGGTCCCACCTCCTCTCTAAAAAAATAAAAAAATAAAAAAAATAAAAATCAATAAAAACAAAAATAAACAAATAAAAAGAAGCATTTTTTTTATATAAAATAGAAAAGTAAATGAATGGGCCATCTCAGAGCGGGTCCAAATTCCACATTTGAAATTCATTTTGATGATTAGAGGGGTAAAATAGTCTTTTTAGAAAGTTTCTAGACGAAACGAGCTATTTTTGGCAGTTTTGAAAACGAGCTCGGATTTTGAAGTTCAATACCCCGTTGCGAAGCAAATCCAGAGTAGAATTTAAAAATGTAATTTTGAAAGAAAACCATATTGTTTTTCTCGAGAAAATGCTTCCAACCGAAACAAGCTATTTTTGGCAGTTTTTGAAACAAGCTCGGATTTTGAAGTTCAATACCCCATTGCGAAGCAAATCCAATGTAGAATTTAAAAATATAATTTTGAAAGAAATCCAGATTATTTTTCTCGAGAAAATGCTTCCAAATCTATTTTTAGACAAAACGAGCTATTTTTGGTAGTTTTTGAAATGAGCTCGAATTTTGAAGTTCTATAGCTCATTGCGAAGCAAATCCAGTGTAGAATTTGAAAATTTGATTTTGAAAGAAATCCAGATTATTTTTCTTGAGAAAATATTTCCAAATTTAGACTCCCGGGGTGAAAATGTCAATTTTGGAAACCCGAGGTTTGAAATTGATTTCTTAAAACTTTTAAAACTCAATCTGGATTGAAATTTATAAAACTGGAGTTTTGGACTTCGAAAATGAAATGAAATGCGATGAAATGTTATGAAATGCTAAGAAATGATATGAAATGATGAGAAATGACATGCGAAATGCAGACCCTGAATGGAGAATTTTAGATGTTAGACCCCGATTGGCAGCTGTACCAGTTTAAAAAGTATAAAAACTGATAAAATTTGCAAAATGATTGAAGAAATGGTTTTGAACTCTACCAAGCTAGAGTAACACTGAAAATTAGGGTTTGAGCTGGATTCAACTGAAATGAACTGGATTGAGCTGGGTTTTAGAGTTTCAGAACTCAAATGAACTCACCCGACACTGACTCAACTGACCTTTCCAACTAAATTTTCAAGAAAAGCTGCCATTTTTAGAGAAATGGTATGGAATGGTCATTGGAATGAAGTGAATTACGAACCTGAACTGGGTTTAAGCTGAAACAAAGGTCAGTAATACTGAGGTGAACTAAAATCGAAGCTTGAACACTAGCTCAATTGGCTGAACTCGACTCAATTTCAGTTGAAAGAGCTGAAATGGACTAAAATGGGCTCCTGGACACTTGGAAATGGTTTTGAACTGAAACTGGAGCGCTTGAACTTCTGGTGAGCTCAAGTTAGACTCTGGGGAGTATAACTGACTATGAATGTCTGATTCAGAGACAATTGGCTTGGATTCGAGTGAGAAATGAGCTCATTTTTGAAGAAATGATCCCATTTTGGCAGGAATGGTCAGAAATGAAAATGGTCTGTTCATTGTGAGCTCAGATGAGCTTGAGATGACTGATATTCTAACTGTCTTGAACTGACCAATGAGCTTGGTCGACTCCGACTGACTCGGGTGCGGGATGACCTAGGGGTAAAATGGTAATTTTCCTAATGAAAATGGGTAAAATGGTGATTTTCTGAAACTGACTCGGGGTTTGACTCCTACACTGACCTAACAGGGTTGGCACTGCACGAGCAGGGTTGTTTGAGAATGGATGAGGAAAATTTGGGGTGTTTACACTAAGCCATCAATTTAGTTGACCCGATATTTGAGAATTTCTCAAAATTCAGCTGTTTTGTTATTTTCTGCTTGTCAAATGATCTATCGTGGATTTAACTCTTCTACTGGTCTCTGATGCTTCTGCCTTTTAGCACATTTTGCATCATATACCAATGAATCACCATGTCTCTGAAACTATCATTCATCTTCAACCTGGACTAGAAATTATCCCGGATATCAGAAATAAAATTCAGCACGAAGCTCACTTGTCCTTCTGATTTCAAGTAAAGTGTGTTCTCAAAATAGCATTATTGTTTAGATGCAAGGGATTTTGAATTAGGAATGTCAAAATTATTGAAGATGAGGCTTCATATAACTAATGAAGACCAAAATGGTATTGTTGGAAGCAGTCCAACTGGGTGAAATCGCAACAGATAAGTCTCCAAACCCTTAAGGCAACAATAATACAGTCACGTAGGTGGCTAGGGCCTTAGGGGGAAGTCCTGTTGAAACAAATTTTATATGCTAGTTTTAGCAGGCAACACCACCACAGAGCTTATGCGTGAGAACCAAACCTGCGATTAGATTCAACAAATTATGGAATGACCAGCATGGTTTTGGCTGTAGGGTCCGACCTTTTGCGGAAAGTCCAGAGTATCTGATGAAGACTATACTGAACTAATCTTTTGCTTCAAACGGACAATTGTGTATGAATTGGTACCACCAGCCGCTAGAAGAAAGCCTAAAATACTCATAAAAGTTCATGTCACAAGCTTCAAACAGTTAATTGTATATGCCTGGGTCAAAATTATGAAGAGAGAAAAGGAAATTTTACAACCAACAATTTTCAACAGAAAGTGAATTTGATCAAACCCAGAACATATATACATTGTTGTGCAAGTATGTTGAACCAACCAATTTGGCTGAAGATGGGCCTGCATATTTCAATCTAAATGACAAGTCCGACAGCAGATCTTTATATTAAGATGACCATCAGACTAATGACTCCAAGATTCCAATCAAAAACCCTAAATGAGCCAAGCTTATAAAAAAAAATCTGTAGCAAATGGTAATATACACAGAGAATGTTTTGCTGCTAATAGTGTCTTGACCCCATAATTCTTTTTGCAGAGGCTTTCCCTGGTGAGCCAAAAGATTTTTCAGAGGATTTTTCACAACCTACTTGTGTTTTCGCATCTTACTTGAAGACCAAAATATTGCTTATAGCCTGAGAAAGCTCCAGAGTTCCAGCAGTTTAGCAGCAGCACCTCTGCCACTCCAATGAACACTGAAAAGGAATGGTATCTACCAGAAGCAAGTTTTGAATTTCCAATAGCTACGAATCATGAAATGCCTTGAATTCGAGAGCCATCATGTGAAAGTCGGTTCCAAGGAACAAAGTCATAACCTTCCACATACACATACGTCTGAAAAGGAATCGCTACTCCACCAGGATCGAGCAACCACTTCAACCACCAGAATGTAAAAATGAAATTCTTCTTGACCAACAAGATGATCCAAAAGAGGGAGATAATCAATCCTGACCCTAAATTATTGATGAATCTTCTAAAGACATTCGAATCTTAACGAGAAAGCAACAGGACACTATGACGGGTGAAATGAACAAATATAATCATGAGATCAAATGATTCAAAGCCGAAAATTCACTATAAAACCAGAACTCGACATGTAACAAGTTGTCTAAATAAATGAATGCAAAGGGTCAAGGATCAAAACGCAAATCAAGTCTGATTAAACATAGATATACAATTTACATTATACTGAACATGGGATGGGGATTTCCCGATACCATCCGATACTGCTGAAAACAAAAAAAATCACATGCTAAGGGATAAATAATAGAAAGAAACAGAGATTCATTATATGTGATAAAAAAAAGTGTAAAGAAAGAAAACATGGGAATGAAATGCAAAACGAGACCTCAAAATGCAAAATGATGCAGGGAATACGCACAGAAGATGCAGAAATATAAGAAAAATATATGAAAATCAAAGAAAATCAAATAACAGAATATAGATATGGGGATTAAAATTAACACGAGAACAGGAAATAGGATTCGGAGGCAAGGGAGTGTTGAATCAGTTAATACCCAAATTGCTTGTAAAAAAAAATTAAAAGGAAACGAAACAAATGTTGGAGTCAGATGACTTCCCTTGATGTCGCATATGTATGGATCGATCTTGATATGAGCAGATCAACCTTCTACGAATGCTTTAATGGATTACCAAAATATAAGAAAGCAGAAAAGAAACAAACAAAAAGAACAAAGAAGGAGAAGGATGCTCACCGCGGTCCCATGCTATGTGATCAATCCTTCGTTCAACAGCCAGCAGGAAGATCAAAAGGTGGGGAAAGTAAAAAAAATGTGATTACTTACCTCTGGTGGCTGGGATAATAGATCGGCTTCCTTCAGCTGATCAGGAGGGTGAAACTAAGATAATGGGAAGAAGAAAGAGGCAGAAAAGGGTAATGGTGGGGTGAAGAAGCGGTGAGAAGAAAGAAGGAGTTGCAGTAGTAGGGTGAAAACAAGAGGAAGGAGAAGAAACAAAGGGGTGCAGGGGTGAAACGCGGTGGATCATGAAGGAGAAGAAGGTGGAGAGGAAGAAGATAGATGGCCTCAGAAGAGACCTGTGTGATCTTTTTAAAGGGAGGGAAGGAAGGATCGAGAGGGCCGTTTGTTGAAGATGAGCGACTGGAGGAGGAGGGTGTCGTTAGGCATCGATGGCAGAGGAAGGCTTCGGAGATCGAGGGTGATGGAGAGAAAAAGAAGGTTTCGCTGAGGGTTTCAGGAGTGAGAGGGAGATGAAGGAATGGAGAGAAAATGAGGGTTTCTAAAAACAAAGCTTGTGCGTGAAGTTTTTGTTTTATAAAAAATTTTCAATTTTCCAAAAAGAGGCTCCTTCAAAAGTATTTCATAAAAGGTGCTTTTAAAATGATTTTTTTAGCAAAATTGATTTAAAAAGTTTTAAACTCATTCGTTTTTCTCATAATTTTCCCATTTTTTTTGGTTTTTGCGTTATCTTTCAATTTTTTTGTATTTTTAGAATAAAATTCTAAAGTTTGTGAGAAAACAAAGATTAAAACTAATTTTTTTGTGTTTTTGCAAAAATATTTACAAAAGGGAATTTTTCTGAGAATTTAAAAGCTATTTTGAGAAAAATTCTTCAGAAATGGGTTTGGATCCGAATTTTGAAGAAATATGGATTTAAAGTACTGGATTCGGATCCGGAATTAATTTTGAATATACCAATATGGAATTTAATTCAAAAGATCTGAAGAATGACTGAAATTTAGCTTTGAAATTGCTTTGACTTTCTCAGAAAACGGGGTTAGGGGCAAAAGGGTCATTTTCACAAAATTTTGAAAAAACTGGGGTGTTCACACCAATGCCTCAAGCAGTGTACCGAACGAGATACGCACTATTCAGTACAGTGTCAGGATGTGCCACGTGCAAAGTGTAGAAGTACCACATGTTTACTAACCTTTGCACAAGTATAAACAACAAAGGCATTGCATAAATTTATTTCTAAGAGACAAGTAAACGTGCAAGTAAATACACATTGTCAAACATGTGATAATTCATCAATTTCCTTTATTTAAGCAGTTGTCTCAAAGTTATCAACATTGGCACTTTCATAGCGTACTACTTTGCATAACATGCAATAATTTTCACAGTCACACTGTACTATTTTGCATACTTCAGTGTTAAGATTGCATTTAACAATATTCTCATATGTGGTTCGACACACTTACATGTTTATGGTGAAATCTGGAATATTCCCGTCTTATGGGAAAAACATTGGCTATTTCCACGGTATGGGGTGTCGCGCCTGCGGACCCGAAACAAAGATGTTGAACAACGCTTGTGATTTTAAATCAACGAAGTCTCTAAGTTCGTGGATTTACAATGATGTTCAACTGCATACCTTTCAATTCTGTCGAATATAACCCAAGGCATAAGGGTTTTCCTAATGCAATACGACACACATACGTGTCGAAGGTGATTTCTGGAAATAACCCATCTAATGGGTATTACATTGGCATTACCACGGTTTGGGGTGTCGCACCCGCGGACCCTAAACGAACCAATGACCAACGAACGTAAAACAACACTGTAGAGTTCATACGCAGTTCGGAGTGTAGGATCATTTGGAGAAACACTTGGACGGGACACAAGAGTTGTCGCATGTCAATTCGGTCGCACCGACACGCTCGCTTACGTTGTATATATATATATATATATATACATACATCTATTGTGAAGCCTACACTAGTAAGAATATATATATGCATAATTACAATTTCCGTCAATGATTGCAAGCCACGTAAATGTGTATGCGTACACGTATTTACACATATACATAGGTGCATATACCTATATATATATGTGTGTGTATATATATAGTTCGCTAACATGGGAACATCCCCGAGGCATGTGCTTGCATGCCAACACCCTATCCGAAGTGCGAAAAGGGTGCGGGGCAAGACAATCTCTAGTTTGAACCTAATAGGGTTCGGTTCGAAGTAGGTTCGTGCTGGTTTTTGAAAGAAAGGTGTTGACAGCCACATTAGTGGCATTACGGGGGCTGCGAGTGTGCCAACACAAGGATCCGCACACTTGCTGCCAAAGAGCTCTAACTAAACATTGGTCTGGTCCTTCGGACCAGACTGTCACGCTTACTGTAAGGGTTCTGGTGTGACACATGGTTCGGACCAGACTGTCACAAGGATTCGGTTGGGGCTGAAACTAGCCGCCACATGGGGCAGCCGCGGCTAAGTCTGACAATCTGGTGCCTAGGGGCTGGACAAAGGGGGTCAAGGTGTCTAGTCCATAGGACCAGACGGCTGTTAGGACAGATTAGGACCAGTCGGTTGTTAGAACTGAAAAGTTTAGACCCAAGCCCAAAGTGGCTCAGCCGAAAGGAAGGCCCGGGGTGTTCAGCACTAAGTGGCTGGCACCCGGCTCCAACAAGGTGGAGTCGCGGCTAGCACCGGGGATAGCTGGGCTGCCAAAGGTTCAGGTCTGAACCTCGGTTCAGACCTGCACCTACTAGGTGTAGCTGAAACGCCAAGGGTGCACAGCACCCAAGTGGTGCGCACCCAGCTCCAGCTAAAGGGAAAATGGGGTTGGGCCTAAACTCGCACCTACAACTGGTCATATCCGAACTGTAGTGTTGGTCTGAACCCACGGTTCAGACCGACACTTCAGTCCAAGACAGAACAACATCTATATAAAAAAAATAAAACATTGAATCCAAAAAAAGTTATAAAAAGTTCTATGCAGGGCGTGCGGGCTGTCCGCAATGCGCCCAGCTCCAAAACGGGTGCCACTAGGTTAAAAAGAGGGTCTGGTCCACGGGACCAGACCGTGCAACCACTAGAACCATGAGCAAGAGCCTATGGCTCTCACCCAAGCTGAGAGGAAGGGGTAGGTGCCTGCCATAGGCCGGCCCCAACCTGCAACCCGCGTAGGTGACTCACGCGCCAAGGGTCCGATTGGAACAAACGAACTTTAATCGAGAAAAAAAAGAAAGGAAGAACCCGAAGGCTTGGGCCCTTCTTCCATATAAGACCTAGTCACACCGTGACCCAGGCCCAACATGGCTGCAACACCAGTCCCAATGTGCTGGGACTGGGTTGAGCCCAAAGCACCCACAAAGAAAAAGAAGAAAATTCGGGCAGGACGGTTGCGGCTGCACCAGCCTACAAGTCAGTGCTAAAGGGGTGTTGGGTGTAGGCTGGACGAGCCCAACTTGATCCAGCACACCCCAGCAAGCTCCCCATACCCATGGATGCCCCAAGGACCCAGCAACCGAAATAATGAAATACAGCATGCTGGAACTAACAACATAGAAAAGAGAATATACTTAGGAAATGAAAAACTAAGGATAAAATGGAACAACAAGGCGAAAACGATTTCAAAAAGGATGCAGCAAGTCTAATCAATGAAAATCGTAATGGTCTGATCATGCATATATTTTAGGGATATTTCATATAAAAATATGCATGATTCCATGAGAAAATGATTTAAAAACCAAATTTTATGTTAGTTTCAAGTACATGTGCTAATGATTTAAAAATAGAAAAAGCATGAAAAATAGTGTTATTTTATATTTTAATGCATATTTTAGTGTTTGACAAAATTGTAGTAGTTTAGTTTTTGAAAATCATAAAAAAATTAGAGTTAAAATAGACTTAGTTTTATAATTTCTAAAACATAGTCATTTTGAGTTGTTTTGCAAATAACTTTTTGAAGAGAGTTGAAATGCAATTTTAAAAAGAAGATGGACTTATGGACAAAACTTCAAAATTATAAATATGATACGTAGGGGGAATTTCAAATTGTCTTCTCTCTTGTGCCTTTTCCCTCTCTTCTAACCCTTCCCCTCCACCTTTTCTTACCCTTTCTTCTCCTTCTCCCTTGTTCTCTCTTCTTCCTCAATCCGGTGGAGTCATTCAGCTACGGTAATGGCATACGGGAGGAGTCCACCTCTCTTCTAATCCCTCTGGTTCGGTAAGTGCTTTGCATCTTCTTCTTCTTCTTCTTATCTTCTTCTTCTTCTTTGCCTATCATTCTTTCTCTCTTTTGATCTCAAGTAGGTAATGATTTGTTAATTTTCCATTTAGATCTATGCATCACATCTTATTTCCTGTAGTTTACTTAGTTTTCATTACATTAGCTTAATTAGTTTACAACAGCTGCAAATTAGTGGCATCACTTCGGTTCTTCTTGCAAAAGCATCAACATTAGCAGAGATTTTCTATTTTGAAATTTGATAGATCATTTTAGATCATCCAGCATAATCAAGATTATCTGATTAAAAAAAATTATAATCAATCATCTGATCGATCATTAATCGATTGCTGGCAATTGAATAGTCAAATGTAATGGATCAAATATCTGAGTGTGAAGTTTTTTATCAGATGATGACTGGATTGATTACAGCCCATGGATTCCTGTTTTGATTTGTTTAAACTTAGAGTGAGTGATTTTTTTAGTTGTTGATCGATGGAGCATCAGTGATTAGTCTCTAATTTTAATTGATCGGAAAATTGAAATTCTGTCAGAACTCATTTATCATTGATGCTGTTTAGATTTTCGGTAAGTATTTTTTTTGTAGAATTTAAACATGATTTTCAGCATCTATCAGATATGTAGATCGATTTCAATCCTGTAAGGTTCTGATCTAATTGAATTGAGATGGATATTCTGTAATCAATCATCTTATTGATTGTCTGACGTTCGATTATTGAATCTCTGCCGGTATGAGTTTTCCGGCGATGCTCTGTATCATTTGATCTGAGATTCCAGCTACTAATGTGTTCAAAATAACTCAAACTCGATTTCTGGCATCAATCACAGAGATGGATACAGTCCAGCCGATTGGAATCTCCTGATTCACTACACGCAAAGAGGTGAAACATGCAATTTCATTCTTGACCCACCGTGAAATTCAGTTCATGGTTTATTGTTTCCCATCAATGATCGAACTCGTGAATGACATTGAATCTATTACTATTTTCAGTGACTCAGTATTGAAATTTTATCAAGGGATAATTTGATTTTATCAAAGATTGATCAAATGTTTGAATTTTTTTCTGTCTGAGTGTTTAGATTTCTGAGTTCCGGCAACTCCGGCGACTGTAGGAAATTTCCAGTGGATGTCTTTTGTTATTTGAAATTCCAGCATTTATTTTTAGAAAAATATTCAATCGGATGTCTGAATCCGATATGAATATTGAGAGCAACTGACTTTTGAATCAGTGATCTACTGATTTCTGATAAAAGCAATGGGAGCATCGTATCTTCATTGATTTCAAGCAAGGGGGGATGTTCTTTGACAGCCGTTTAAAGGCTATATCTGGTTTTTTTTGTGATTTTCTGTTGTATTAATTGTTTGATGCAATTCTGCTCTATGGATTATATTGGATGATTAAATTTACTAAATGAATTGCTACACGGTTGCTGAATATTAACTTTACTGATTAATTAAGTGTTGATTTACCTAATACAAGAGATTGATTTGTTGAAGCTCTAGAGGATTTTAAGGTTGCTGAATATTCTGTCTAAAATTGATGCATTGCCTACTGAATTTACGTAACAGTTTAATCAAACCTGTGTAACACTGAAATTGAAGTAATGTTGTTAGTTAAATAAGTTGTTAGATATTAGCTCAGCAATTAGTTAGTGGTGAGTTGCATTATAATTAGATGATTTAGTTACTTAGTAGTTAGATTTAATTAGTATTTTTTTGTACTTAGATGACTTTAGTATTTTGATATTAGATTTAATTACTGTTTCATTATTAGGTAATTAGTTCATTTGAAATAATTAGTATTGTTAATTGGGTGATCAGTAATATTACTTTACAATCTTTCATGTTAGTAATTAGTGATTCAAATTTAATTAGAATTTATTTTCATTAGAAATTGTTATTTAGATTTCTTGCATAATTGATTTCGGAATTAGCAGTTAGCTAGTTTAGTATAGTTTCTATTTCTATTTCTTGTACTGCTTGTGTTCGTTTGATTTGTGCAGGATCGCACAAGAGTGGAGCAAAAGCGATTACGTGACACAAAGTACGAAGATAGAAGATTTTACTTTTCAGTTTAGAATTAGGAATTTGATTCTGGGTTTGTAAATATTGCTTTTTACGCCCTCTGCGAAGGGTTTTTAATTTGTTGTAATAGTTAGTTGTTTTTACTTTTCTCAAACATTTTCCATTTAATAATTTGGCAATAAAGAATAGTTTAGATTTGTGTGTTTGAATACGAAATATTCCCGTTCTCTGAGTTCGACCCGGTCTCATCCACTAATGAGAACCGGTTTTTATTATTTGATGTCCGGTTTTCACATGTTTTACATAAAAAAATCTTTTCAAAATTACGACAATTTAAAAGAGGACTTCATGGTCTAATGGAAGGAAATGCATTTTTACAAGCTAATTCACCTTTGGAGTTCGCATGCATGGATGTGTTGCTCCATCGGTTTCATGTGCAACGAAACCTTGAATAAAATATGTTGAGTCTTCACCTTAGCAGCTTGGAGAAATGGAGGAAGGTGATGTTGCAGCTTTCCACTTCAAGAAGCACCCACTGCTGGAGGAAGGAGACAAGAGGGGAAGAGAGTGTGGGAGAGAGAGAGAGTGCTAGAAAGAAAAATCGCCCAACAAGGGGGCCCGATTTTTGTAAAGGGTCTTATAGGGTGTGATTTGAGATGGATGGTTAAGATCTACCCATCCAAGATGGAGGGCTGGGGTGGAGCATAGTTCTCCACCGCCGCCTGGCCCCTCCATTCAGCTATCAAGATTCAAAAAGGCTTAAAAATATTTCTCGATTGCCATGGGGTTGCCGCCTCATGCATCCAATAAGGGAAGGTCAAGGCTAATGATAGCCTTCTCTTGGAAAGGGCCCCCCCTTGGGATTTCCTCTAAATCCCAAGGCACCCATGGTTCACGCATTCCCCATGGGAGAATGACGCTCTCCAAGGCTTCAACGTCCTCTACTCCCTCTTAATGATATGACAAATTTAATTTTTCAACATTTTAAAAAAATTATCTTTTTAATGATTTGGTTAGGGCCAATCGTGGCCCTCCCTTTATGAGCTTGTAAAAAGTCTTTTACAACTATGCCACTAACCCAGCTGGTCAATGGGACCAGCTGGTTCCATGGCCTTGGTCGTCCAAGGCTATCCAAAATGGACGATTAAGGCCTTGGTCGACCTTGACCAACGGAAAAACAAAATAGTCTATATGCCGATTTTATTTTTCATTAGTTTTCAAATATTTTTCCATAGTGCTCACTAATTTATTTTATATTTTCAAAATAAATGCCATCACACAGCTACTCAAGCAAAGAATTCTACGTTTCGAGCGAAATTGGTCTTGTTTAGGCCCTCGCTAGTTTTCTAAGCGATCTCCCGTAATTCACATGCACTGACGGAGTTTTTTCGTCGTTTGGACCTCAAATTTGAGGTAAATCATCATATCCTTATTCCAAACTTACCCTAAAAGTTTTGGAAGTTAATTTGCTCTAGATTTTCTGCAATTGCACTTTTACGCAAGGTTACGCGATTTTACCCGATTCTCAAAATAAGCAAAATTTTCAGAAATGGCCAGAACATAAAATTTTCATCAATTACATCATATTTACGTAATATTACATCAAAAATAATCATGGATCTTACATCCTCCCCTCCTTAAAAATGATTTCATCCGCGAAATCACCCTTAGGAGGTTACAAAAAGTTCTGGATACGTCTCTCTCATACTCGTTTCTGGTTCCCATGTGCATTCTTCAATGCCATGGTGCTTTCAACGTACCTTAACTAGAGAAATAGCCTTGGTACGCAAAACCAGATCTTGTCGATCAACAATCTCGATAGGCCGTTCTGACAAATTCAGATCTTTCTGCAAGTCCACATCTTCGTAACGAATGATGTGTGATGGGTCAAGAATGTACTTCCTGAGCATCAACACATGAAACATATTGTTAATGTGGGCATATTGTGGAGGTAACTCGACACGATATGCCACTTCACCAATCCTCGCCACAATCTCAAACGGTTCGACGTATCTCGGACTCAACTTTCCTTTCTTTTCAAAACGAAACACGCTCTTTGTCGGCAAGACTCTGACAAAAACCATGTCACCAACTTCAAAAGACAACTCGTGATGTCTCTTATCGGCATAACTCTTTTGTCTATCTTGTGCTGCCTTCAAACGTTCTCGAATCTTCTGCACCTGCTGAGTGTAGTGCTGAAGAATAATCGGTGATTCGCTCGATCTATCGTTGATATCGTCCCAATAAGACGACGATCGACAAGGTCTCCCATACAACGCTTCGTGCGGGGCCATCCCAATACTAGCATGGTAACTATTGTTATAGGCGAACTCGACCAAACACAGGTGTGAATCACATTCACCCTTCCAGTCAAGCATACATGCTCGCAACATATCTTCTAACGTCTGAATCGTTCGCTCGGACTGTCCATCTGTCTGGGGATGAAAGGTTGTACTGAACTTCAACTTCGTTCCCAAAGCAGATTGCAACTGACCCCACAGTTGCGATGTAAACCGAGGATCACGATCGGAAATAATAGATCTTGGCACACCATGCAGTCGAACAATCTCTTTGACGTACAAGTCAACTAGGCTCTTGAGAGACTGACTGATCCTGATCGGCAAGAAATGGGCAGACTTGGTGAGTCTGTCCACGACTACCCATATCGCGTCATGTTTATGTCTAGTTTGTGGCAAACCTACCACAAAATCCATCGTAACGTCTTTCCACTTCCATTGAGGAATCTCGATCCTCTGCATGGAACCACCGAGACGTTGGTGTTCCGCTTTGACTTGTTGACAAGTCAAACACCTCGCAACATAAGCCGCTATCTCGCGCTTCATGTCATTCCACCAATACTTCCGCTCCAAGTCCTTGAACATCTTCGTTCCTCCTGGACGAATCGTATATCTCGACATATGCGCTTCATCAAGAATCGCTTTCTTCAGCTCAGGGTTGCTCGGAACCTAAAGACGATCTCTCAAACGAATGTTGCCATCAGCAGACACACTGAAAAGAGAATCTGCTTGCTCTGCCAAGGCTAGAAACTTAACATACTGGTCGTCAAGCTTCTGAGCCTCCACGATCTTTGGCAAAAACTCGGATCGGAAGGTCAGACCAGACAATCTAATCGAACCTCCACCAATAGAAAAAGATTTCTAGGCTACAAAATCCTCAATCAGCTTCTGGCTCCACACGAGATTGGCCAGAACACCACTCGCTTTTCGGCTAAGCGCATCTGCCACAACGTTCGCCTTACCAGGATGGTAAGACAACATGAAGTCGTAGTCCTTAATGAACTCGAACCAACGTCGCTGCCTCATGTTCAACTTCTTCTGAGAGAATCGATACTTGAGGCTCTTGTGGTCTGAGAAGACCTCGAACGATTTCCCATAAAGATAATGTCGCCACGATTTCAGAGCAAACACAACTGCTGCTAACTCCAAATCGTGTGTCGGGTAATTCCTCTCATGAGTCTTCAACTGTCTAGAAGCATAGGCAATCATTCGGCCATGCTGCATTAGCACACAACCCAATCTGGTACCAGATGCGTCTGTGTACACCACAAACCCACCTCTGCCACAAGGTAAAGCTAACACTGGAGAGGTCGTCAGCTTCGACTTCAGGATCTGGAAACTGTCTTTACAAGCACTGTTTCACTCGAACCTGACACCTTTACGTAAAAGCTTCATCAAAGGTAATGCAATCCTCGAAAAGTCTTGTATGAATCGCCGATAGTAACCGGCCAATCCAAGAAAACTGTGAATCTCAGACACATTCTGAGGCTGCTTCCAGCCTAGAACGGCTTCAATCTTAGCGGGATCGACTGACACTCCGTCCTTCGATATCACGTGCCCAAGAAACATAACTCGCTCGAGCCAAAATTCACACTTGGAGAACTTGGCGAACAACTGATGTTTACGAAGAGCACTCAAAACAATACGCATGTGCTCTCGATGCTGCTTCAGACTCCCTGAGTAGACCAAGATATCATCGATGAACACTATCACGAATGAATCCACAAACGGACGGAAAATTGGGTTCATCAGATCCATGAATGTTGCGGGAGCATTCGTGAGGCCGAAAGGCATCACCACGAACTCATATAAACCATATCTTGTTCGGAAAGTTGTCTTCGCAATGTTATTTTCTAGGATACAAAGTTGATGATAACCAAACCTGAGATCAATCTTCGAGAAAATCTTCGCCTTCTACAACTGATCAAAAAGGTCTTCGATCTTGGGTAACGGATACTTGTTCTTGATCGTCGCTTGGTTGTGCATCCGATAGTCGATGCACAACCTCAGGAATCCATCCTTCTTCTTCACAAACAGCATCGGTGCTCCCCACGGAGAAGCATTGGGTCGAATAAAACCTTGATCTAAGAGCTCTTCCAACTGCCGCTTCAACTCTTCAAGTTCTGTTGGGGCCATACGGTATGGTGCCTTGGAAATGGGAGTAGTTCCAAGCAACAACTCGATACAAAATTCCATCTCTCGCTTCGGAGGTAACCCAGGTAATTCCTCCGGAAACACATCAGCAAAATCTCGGACCACGTCCAAGTCATCGATCAAAACCATCTCAGGTTCAAATGGGGCAATACTGACCAAGAATGCAGTACCTCCGTTCTGCAGATACTTTTGAGCCTTAAAAGAATAAATCATGCGACTATCGCGCAAAGGTCGATGAAGCTTGATCTCCAAAACAAGACGATCAGACTGAGAAAGAACGACCTTGCCTTCTCGACACAAGACTTGAGCATGATACTCGAATAGCCAATCCATACCTAGAATGACATCGAACTCTGTCATGTCTAGAAGGATCACGTTAGCTGATAGGTTTTGCCCTGCCACTGACACCTCGATACTCAGAATATACGAATCATAAAAACACTATTCATCAGTCGGAGTGCGAACCTCCAACAGGTAATTCAAAGACTCTACTGTCAACGATAAAGTATGAGCAAATCTAGCAGCTATGAAAGAATGTGAAGCACCATAATCAAATAATGTAAAAGTTGTGTGTCTAGCGACTGAGATAGTACCTTGGACCAACTCTCCCTTGGTCACTTGCTCTACCATTGTCGCATATGCACGTCCGGCACTAACTTTCTGGTTGGTCTGCTTCAGTTGGTAGGATTGTTGTTGCTGCTGCTGATGCTAATGCGTCTGGGGCTGCTTCTGCTGCGCCTGCTGAGAAGTACTAGGCATATTTCTTTGCTGGTCATCCACCTATTTCTTCTTGCAGTCTCTGATATAATGTCTCATCTTTCCACAGTATAGGCAACCGGTCGTGTCACGCGGGCAGGGTCTTCTTGGATGGTCAGTGGTGCACTTTGGGCAACTGGCCGCAGTAATCTGCTTCTGCGGCTGTTAGCGCTGCTGATGTTGGGGCCTTCTGTTTTGGTACTGTAACTGGTTGGTGTTCCTCTGTTGTTGTTGTTGTTGCAATTATTCTTTGATGGAGGATGGAACTTCCTTTCACCGTGGTTCTTCTGGAATTGTCTCTTCCTCGGCCAACTCTTTTGGCCTGGATGATGATGTTGCTGATGAGATGCGAGAGTCTTCTAAGATTTCATCCAATCATGCTCTAGTAAGGAGGTCGTCCCCAAAGCCTCGTCTACCGTCGTCGGTGCACGAGTGTACACCTTCGTCCGTAAAGCTGGCTTTAGACCCCGAGCAAACTTAAGTGCTCGCTCCTTCTTCGTCGTGTACAAATTTGGACAAAATCTCTCCAAGTTGCTTAAACAAGTGACGTACTCCGCAAGAGAAGAACTACCCTGCTGAAGATCAAGGAACTCCTACATTTTTTTGCTCCTCTCGTGAGCTGGAAACTATGTAGCGTAGAAAGCTTCGACGAACTGTTCCCACTCAATCGGCTGGTTGTCAAATTTAATCTCCCAGGTGGTCGCCCACCACCTCTTAGCATCTTTCCTGAGACAATATGTCTCAAAGTCCACCTTGCGATCATCACCAACCTGTAGAACACGGAAAATACGCTCCATTTCTCGGATTCAGTTCAGACAACGCTTTTTCGTCGAACAAGGGGGGATTCATGCTCATGAATTGTTTGTATGGTACCGCTGCAGCTGGAACTCGGGCAGTTATTGTCTGTCCCTGGGCGGCCTGCTGGATATGCTCGCCCATGTTCCGCATGGTCTCTGCCTAGCGTCCGACAACCTTCGTAAGGTTGTTCAATGTCTTCATGAGATCGTCACACCTCGTACGCCACACCATCTAAATACGTAAAATTCACACATAAGCAAATGGCAAGTACTTAGAGATAGGAAATTCATTTCATTAATAAGGAAACTGCAAGCATTACAGAAATACCCTTCGTCAAAATAGGGTTAAACAAGCATTGCTAACAACTTAAGCAAAACCAAAAACGAAACACTGACTCAGTGTTTCTAACAACATAACATCACATAATATTTCTCAAGACTAGCTAGTGTAGAAGTCTCCATAGTCCTTCCAACTTCCATAGCGCATCGGCCTGACACGGGGAGGAGAAGCAGCATTCCTCAACAGCGTGTCAGAAATTTCCTGGACTTTCATCTGAATCGGTGGCACGTACTCCGAGGAAACCGCATATGAATAACACTCGAAAGAATACTGGGGAGAATCTATCGCTCTACGCCTTTCTCTGTCTTGGCTATCCACTTCCACGACCAATGGTCTAGTGACCGAAGATACATCCTCGATGTCATCCGCATTGCTTCTTCAGAGCTCATTCCTCTGCTTCGTCTGGCATTCATCCTCGACATGCCCACGAAGACTGCAGTAGGGGCAATCGACCAACTCACGGGGACAGATTTGTTCCGCGTGATCTTCCAAACACCTGGCACAGGGAGGTGCCAACATATGCACACTACGCGCCAAATGTTGCACAGCTCCACTCAAAGCCTCCTCGCCTCGGGTCAGGTTCTGGAGAGCTTCCAAAATCTTATCGTAGCTTGGGTTCGTCGACATCTAACCCACACAGAGAACCACATGCACAATACTAACTAAGAAGCAAGAAATAATGAAATAAATGAAGCTTAACTTATACTTACAGTGCGATGGATGATGCACGATGAAGCTCGGACCACACTTAACTCTGCTCTGATACCAAACATTGTGGCGCCCAAACCCCGACTTTGGAAAAACTTAGAATTTTCTATGGAAAAAAATTTGAAAGGGTTTAACTAGAAAACAGCAGAAAGCAAAGTGCGTGTAAAACCACAAAGCCGCGAGTCTGGGCGGCCACAGCTGGTGAGTGCAACAGGTAAACAACAATGTGAACAGAAGTATAACTATAACGTGAAAAGGGTATACACCCCAACAATTTAAAGTTTACAAAATAAAAGTACAAGTCTCAAAACGGGGAGTACATGAAAGTGCAGTAGGATCGAGGCAACGAGCACTAGAGGGGGGTGAATAGTACTTTTAAAAATTGTCTGCGGAATATTGACGGAATTTGCAATTTGAAAAGTAAACACACAAATAACACAATAATTTATCCTGGTTCGGTCTTTCCTGACCTACATCCAGTCCCCAAGCAAAACCCGCTTGAGATTTCCACTATCAACCTTATGTAACTACAAGATCATATAGACCAAATCTGGTCCCACTTTCAGTAACACACCTACTGAAAGCAAACAACTCATTTAAACCAAGGAGTCCTTCCTTTTATAGAAAATAAGTAACAACTTACAATACAACCTATGATCCCTTCTTTTGAATGCAAATGAGATGTAATTGGCTTTTGAGGTTATTGAAATACTCTACTCACGAATTCACTATCTCTCAAAGGAATTTGAGTGAAAAGCTGAAGTGAAAAATATCAAGTGAGTGAGAAAATAAATACTTGAATGAACAGGAGTGAAAAGCAAGAAGTAATTCAATTAGATTTGATGTTTTTTAGTGTAAAATGCACTCATATTTATAGTTGAAAGTTTTCATACGTTGAGGGTATGAAAGGGTGTCAAAATAGTCCATTTTGAACGATCAAAATGTTTGAAAAACGAAAAGACACGCCTTTTTGAAGTTTCAAGAAAAACAACAAAAGTAGTCGACTGGAACAGTAGTTAGTCGACTAATAGTTAGTTATTAGTAGACTGACAGTTATCGTCGGTCGACTGATCTGTTTATCGAGCCGTTTGAAAATCTGAACTTTTGAAACTTAGTCGACTAGAGATAAAATTAGTCGACTGATAATATCATCAATAGACTGAAAAACCTTTCAGTCGACTGCTGCTAAAATCTTCTAAAAAACATACATTCTGTCCGGTCGACTGATAAAAGCATTAGTCGACTGCTGCTAAATTTTCAGAAAACACACGTTATGTCCAGTCGACTGATAAAACCATTAGTCGACTGCTGCAAAATTTTCCAGATAACAGACATTCTGTCCAGTCGACTGATAAAACCTTCGGTCGACTAATTTGACAAAAATGACTTTTTAGAAGCGAAAGGATTAGTCGACTGGTGAGTCTATTGGTCGAAGAATAAATACGAAAATTTAAGAAAAGAGTTTTCTAAAAAGATTTTCATGAAGGGTTCTTTTAGAAAAGTTTGTCTAAAGACTTTTTAGGTAAAATGCAATCTAAATATGCACTCTAAGTAAGGCTCTTACAAGAATCTAAGACTTTTAATGAATTAAACATTTACACACTAGTCTTCAAAGATTATTCATCGAATTCTTCAATGTCTTCATTGCCTTAGCTGAAATGCAGTTGATTTCACTTGCTCATTATCAAAACCTTGTACTTGAAGTATCATGTATGACTTTATTGTCGTAACAATCTCTCCATTTTTTATGATGACAAACTTAATCAAAGATGAATCATTTTAGATGCATAGATGGAGATTTTACTCCCCCTATCAATATGCTGCAAAACATTAAAAGTTATCACATTTAAAGCACATATATCACATATTGATTGGTTTGCATTTTCATTCATCATTACTTCATGCATTTAAAAAAATTTTCATAAATGCAATTTTCAATGCTTTCTACCTAAAAACTTTCGCATTTCTAATGTAATGCTATCTTTTATCTTTTTTCTCCCCCTTTGTCATAATAAAAAAGAATAAGGGCAGAAATAGCATAAGCAAAATAGTGATACAAGTTTAAAATATTACAACCCATAAAGTATCAAAGTTTAGTAAAGACAGAACATAAAGATCAGAAAAGTGAGTTGAGCAAGTCCTTGATTGAAGTAATCTCTTTCTGAATCGAAGATAGTTGTTGAGTCACATCTTCACGAAAAGTGCGTTGATGCAACTCCAATGCTTCCAGTCGCTGCAAAACTTCATCATTGTCTTGACTTGTAGAAAATTTCTTTCTTTTTGCATGAAATGAAGGTGTCGCAGAAGGTGAAGGTTCAGAAATTGATGGTTCAGTAGGATCAGATGGTTCAATTTGATCAACATTTAAAGGAGGCAGATATTTAATTTTCATTCTTTTAAAAATAGTTTGATCAAAGAACTCTTTTTGCTCAATATATTTTTCATTTGTTAAAGGAACTTTGAAATGTCTAAAAATACGAGTTAGAAGACATCCATAAGGAAGAAATGGTTTTTGTTTTCACAAATTTGTAAAATACACATTGGCCCAATTTACAAAAATATTTCCAAATAAAACATAAAGAGCCATAGATAGATCTGTGGAATAATAATCAAAAGAACCAGTTTTAGGTAGAACATTGTAGGCAAGGATTCGTCCAGCAATGCGTGCACGAGTTTGAAGATTAGTATTTTTGAAAGGAGGGCAGTGAGGTGCACCTAGAAGAAGAATTTGTTCAAAAATTATCTCATCATTCAGTTCAACAGTGTTGAAAAGAGTGTCTAAAGATGGAATTTCAAGAATTTCTCCAAGTAGTTTGGAATCAAACTCAATTTCAACATCACGAACAAGAGAGGACAGAACTCCAGTTTCATGATCAATATGTAAATTCGTATAAAACAAGTGAATCAGAAAAGGATAGTGAAGGGTATCTGCACAGGCATCAAAAAGATGTGAAATTCCTAAAAATAATTCTCTTATTTTGTAACGAGAAAATAGGTGAAAGAGTACATTTCGGCCTGGTAAAATAGGTAGTGCAGAATTCGATACAAATGTATCATATAAAAGAGGATTTCAGAGTAATCTGAGAGAAAATCCATGTCATGAAGAAGGTGTAGGAGGAGGAGAACCTAAACCTTTTGCAGATGTAGTCTTCGAACGAGGCATGGTTAAAAACAGATTCACCAAAAAAAATTAGTTGCAGAGAATAATGTCGACTTCCAAATGACGTCCGGCAGAAGGAAGATGTTGTCCGGCATTGTGAAACAGAAACAAAGGAAGATACGGTGGCTGACGACGAGTGTGAAGGCTGCCACAAGGGGATTCCGGCAATGGCTGAAGATACACCGTCACGGCAAGAGTGTTCCAGCGTGATTTGAAGATGCCCCAGTTACTGCAAGAGGATTCTGGCGTTTTCCTGTCACGGCCAGAAAATTCCAGCGAGGATAGGTTCGAACGGCACTCCGAGGGTTTTTGGAAGAGAGAGAGGAAAGAGAGAGAAAGAGGGTTTTCGTTTTTCAAAGGGTTTCATTTTTTTTAAGAAAAACGAAAAGGTGTGAAAATGAAATGAAATGATGCCCTTTTTTTAAAAAAATGGGTGTTTTTAAAAAAAAAATCCAAGGGGTATCGGGTCCCTTTAATTAAAATTTAAAAAAAATTAAATAAATTATTCGACTAAAATTTTATTGGTCGACTAATTATGTGTGACTCTTTCTAAAGATTTAAAAACATCAGTCGACTAAAATTTTATCGATCGACTAATATGGTGCGATTTTGAGATTTTGTTAAAAAATCAACATTTTATAAATCTAAAAATGAGCAAATGCCTAGTTCTCTCCTATTTTACATATGAAAGCAATATTTGCAATATATTGCAATTGCCTTCTAGTTTGGACACTGTAAACACCCCAAATTTTCACCCTCATCCAGTGTTTGTCCATTTCATGTGTCATTGCATATCATTGCATGCATTCGGCATACCATCTCATTGCATTGCATGACATTGCATCTCATTCTTGAGATCTAGCACTCCAGCTTTCAAAACATTCAATCCAGATTTGAATTTCAAAGCTTTTATTTTAAAAAAATCAATTTCAAAACCTGGGTTTTTATTCAATACTCCGTCATTTTCCAACCCCAGGACTTTATATTTCGAAATATTTTCTCAGAAAACAATCTGAATTCATGTTAAATTCAAATTTCAATCGATTTCAATTCTCAGATGAGACCCATTGAGATGGTGTCGCTTCTGAGATTCTCTATTCATCAAATTTCTCAAATTTTTGAAAGTTTCAGTCCGATCAGGACTCTGTCTCAGAGTCCTAATCCGGTCAGGAGTCTGTTTTGAAGTCTGTTTTACTTCCATTTTCAATCTTTTCCATTTGTTTTCGAAAATTAGGTCATTTTACAGAGTCCAGTTAGTTCAGGACTCTATTTTAGAGTTCGGTCGAGTTAGGAGTCTAACCCTGACTGTGTTTTCTGACTTATTTCATCATTTCTTGATAAAATCTTTCAAAAAATTTTACATTTGAATTCTAAAATTTAAAATCTCAGAGTCCTAAGAGTTCAGGACTCTAACTCGGAGTTCCAGTTCGCTTGAGACCCTATTTTCAGAAATCTTGAAGTTCAAATATCGATTTTAACCCCTTTTCAAAGCCATTTTCAGTGTTTATTTCAAAATTTCCAAAACTCGATGTGGGCCCACTCAGTTGGCACCATATCCAGAGGAATTCTAACTCAGTTAGAACCTTATGCCATTTCAAAAATTCTAGTTTTAAGATTGCTTTTGAAAAATCCTTTTGAAAACTCCTTCAATTTCAAGTTTTAAAATCGCTTTTTGAAAAAAAACTCAAGTAGGGCCCACTCGGGGTGGTGCCATATTCGAGTCAGTCAGGGCTAGACTAGGGTTAGTTGATGTCTTGGTTAGTGTTAGAGGTTTAGAAGAGTCAAAACCATTTTGAAAAACTTATTTTTGAAAGTTAGTTTTTAAAACTAGTGTTTTTAAAAGGTTTTTAAAGGTGTTTTAAAAAGCCAAATATAGAAAATGCCAAGTGGCATTACATTTGGGGATTTTTTAGGAAAGTCTAGGGGTTAATTAGGCACTAGTTTAGATAATTTAGGCTAGGGGTAGTTAGGTCTTTTCACCCAAAAATCGCCCCCCCTTTAGAAGAGTCTATTTTTTTAAAACATTTGATTTTTAACCTAAATTTTTTTTATAAATAGAAGGCCATAGGGGGTCGATTTTTTCAAACTTGCTCTCCTTGGGATTCTTGGAGCTTCTCTTTCCTCTCCAGCCCTTCCTCCATTGCAGCCACCTCAAGGTAATTATTTTGTTTAATTTTTTAGCTTTTATTTCATGTTTTTAATAGTTTTAAATCAATTTTAGCCATTAATACCTCCTATTTCATGGATTCAACCATGGTTTCACCTCAAGAATCAGCAAGAACGATCCAAGAAGGTGATCTAACCCTGTTTTGGGTGATTTACAGGGATTTTAATCCATTAGAATTAATTTTAATATGATTCTTTACCTTATTAACCAATAAAATACATGATTTACCTCTTTTAATGGGTTAAATCTATGTTTTAAAGGTGATATCAAATTCCAACCATTGATTCCCTGTTTTTATTTTATTTTCATGGTTTATTCATGTTTATTTTACGTTATATAGCATAGAAATAATTTTTATTTACTGTTTTATAGTTTATTTTATGGATTTACATTAGTTAATGCATGGTTTTTCAAGTTTCTTAAATTTCTGTGTGTTTTAGGTTTAGAACAGTAAAGATAATGTTATTTCGGATTGAAGTACTCATTGTTTATTTCTGATTTTTTTATATCTGATGCATGCATGAGTTATTGAGTTACTGTAGAAAAATCAGCAGTTTTGGATCTCGGGAACCTTGTCAAAAAAATCAGACATCAAATCGGGTTTTTAAAGCTTTAAAATCGTGGTTAAAATCAAGAAGGTAACTTGCTGTTATGATATTTCTCTCATCTTATATTCGATTTTAGATATGTAAAATGCTATGGATTCACATTAAGTAGATCTGTCTTCTGTGAAATTTTTGGATTTTTTTATCACTGTTTAGTATTTTTCCTTTTTCAGAGAATCTGTTTTTAAATTTAGAACTCGTTAGGGTTTACCAAAACCCTGATCAGACTTGTGTTAGTCATAAATCCCAAACCACAGATCCGATTCATGATCTGTAAAAAGTGAGTATTGCTATTTTTCTGTCTACTATTCACGACTAAAATTTCAGAGATTTTTGTTTAGGATTGCTATTTATGTCTTTATTTTCAATCTGAAGTAGCCATTTTAATCCCTGTTGAAAGTGATATATTTTAGCTCAGATTGCTGGAAAGGTTTCTCCCTAACCGGAGATTCTTTTTCCAATCTGTAAATTGGGAAATCTTTGTTTTTCTTCTTAGTTAGACTCTGTAAAATTTCATAAATTTTCATGGAGATTTGACCCCTGGTTCGGGTCTTGGATTGAAACTGGTTGATAAATTAGGTCAAAAATAGCATATTTTTAGGGTTTGATGCAATTTTCGGGTTAATTTAATGTCAAAAAATTATTTTTATAATTTTAAGTCAAAACTAGGGTTATAACAAGTGCATGTACCAATTTTTATGGATTTTGGAATCCATTTGATGTCTGAATTAATAAAATTGCAAAACAGGATACCCGAAGAATTCCAAAACACTGCAAAAATCACAAAAATTGTGATATTCTTGGATTTTTGTGCATAAGCATACATTTTTAGGGTTTAATAATGTTCATAATCATATTAGGATACTTTAGGTTAAATTTTATGTTCATTTGATTTCATTTAGTGCATAAAACCTAAGTTTTACCAAAATATTTTCTAAAAACCTTGATTTCAAGGCCATAGTCTTGCTATCGGGGGCAATTTGGTTATTTGACCTCAATTTCGAAATCCTTAACCCTAATTTCCATATTTTTAATCATGTCACATCATATTTAGCTTAGCTTATTCCATTCAAATTTCAAAACTTGCATTTTATCAAAATATCTTTCTAAAAACCCTAATTTCAAGGCCATAGTCTTGTTATTAGGGGTATTTTGGTCATTTGGACCCCAATTTCGAAATCTCATATCTTATATTCATTATTTGTTCAATTTGATTTCATATCTTTATCATTTTTATTTAAGGGAATCAAGGAAAAGGCTTATATCTAGCAAAATCCAGTAATTTCTAGATATTACTGGATAAACCTAGAAAAGCCAACATATTTTCATTAACCAAGTTTTCTAGTTTTGCAGGTACATTGAAGACTTTATTTTTCATGTATTTAAATTTCAATAGTGATGTAAACTAAATTAAACTTGGGAATAAGAATTTACATTTCCTGCTTAGCTTAGGCTGCATTGCATATAGTTTATTTTCTTCTTAATAATGTCAATGTGTGATGGATGATGATTCATGCATATTCAAACTCACCATGGTCTACACGAATGGCACATGCACTAGCTTCTATGAAGTTTATAAATTTGGTGGAATTTGTATTTAGGGTCATAGTCAGAATACGAATGATACCCAGATTTATGATCTTCACATTAGCCACATTCAGCCTACACTCTTAGGCTAACTTCAAAATGCACTGCATTTCTCAAAAATACAAAAAGTATTTCTCAATTCCTCAAATTCATATTCATTCATTTCATGTATTTGCCAATTCCAATTCAAATTTCAATTCAGAGAAATCATTTTCTCAAAAATTTTCTAAGTCTTATTCAAAAATCGATTTTCTCAAAATATGGATTTGCCCATGATATTCCAAGTATTTCCCAAGTTCCAAATTCGATTTTCTAAGTTATATTTTCAATTTCAAAGTTTGAATTCAAAGAAATCAAGTTTTTCAAAGTTATTTCACATTTCTCAGAATCAATTTTCATAAAATCTCAAGATTTCTTCATAAACCGATTTTTACTTCTCTCAGAAGTATATTTCAAATCCCAATTCACGATTTTCCATGTGATATCTATTCTAAATATTTCAATCATTCAAAGCAAACATCATGTTTTCAAATGTGCATTTTCTGAAAATTCATAGCACATGCCTGATTCTATGTGCATTTAGAAATTAGAATATGATTTAGACAAGTTGAATAGAGTAGTGCATAAGATTGATCCTTAGTTCAATTACCCCTGTTAAAGGTGGCAGGAACGGTTGAACCTCGTACCGACAGGCGAGTCCCATTCTTCGGAATTTTCCCGCATTTTAAAACGGAGGCGAGTTATTTTCAAAAACTTTTCAAAGGTCAGTTTGACTCGCAAAAAGTTAAAAATTTTGCGATGATAACAGACACCACTCTTTATTTCTCCAATTATTTGTTCATGTGGATGATTGGGAACTTCTTTCCAAACCGGTTGAAGAGGAACATTTTCTTGAGAAGTACTCTCTATCAAAGATTCTTCTTGAAGTATTACTTCATCTCCTTCACTTAGAGGTATAACTTGCTCACAATTCTCATCAAATGCAACATGTAAAGATTCTTCAATGCAAGATGTTCTTTTATTAAAAATACGATAAGCTTAAATTCTAGAGGAATATCCAAGAAATATTGATTCATCTGATTTTGAATCAAGCTTATCAAGATTATCTTTGTTTTTTAACAAGAAACATTTACTACCAAAAATTTTGAAATATGAGATCTTTGGTATACGATCATAATACAATTCAAAACATGTTTTATGTAAAATTGGTCGAATAAGAACACGGTTTAAAACATAACATGTTGTATTTATTGCTTCAGCCCAAAAGTATTTTGGTAAATTTTTATCTTGAAGCATGGTTCTAGCACATTCTTGAGCAAAGTTGTGAGATATACCATGTAAATCACAAAACTTTAGAACATATTCATTTTCAAATTCACCACCATGATCACTACGAATTGTAAAAATAGATATAGATTTTTCATTTGTAATTCGTCTGCAAAGTTTAAAAAATTCAGAAAAAACATTATTTTTACTTTTTAAAAAAATCACCCATGTAAATCAAGAATAATCATCTACTATAACAAAGGCATACTTGCTACCATTCAAACTTTGAATTCTAGATGGTCCAAATAGATCTAAATGTAAAAGTTCAAGAGGATGTTTTGTTGAAACTATATCTTTTGCTTTAAAAGAACTCTTGATTTGTTTACCCCTTTGGCAAGCATCACATAAGTGGTCATTCTTATATGGTATTCTAGGTAGACCTCTAACAAGATCATTCTTGGATAACTTGAAAATAATTTTAAAGTTAACATGTTCAAGTCTCTTGTGCCATAACCATTGAATTTCATTTGAAACAATAAGACATTTTTCATTAAAAGTGGATAACTCATCTAGATATAGTTCATACACATTGTTCCTTCTTTTACCTTTAAAAATGATCTTTTTAGATTGAAAATCAGAAATTAAACATAAATCATTTTCAAAATAAACATGAAAACCTTTATCACATAATTGACTAATAAATAATAAATTATGCATTAAACCATCTACTAAAAAAACATTTTCTATCAAGGGAAATTTTGGATTACCAATATTACCAATACCTATTACTTTTCCCTTGTTATTGTCACCAAAGGTGACGGTTCCTCCATCCTTATTTTGGAGGGTGAAAAATAACTCCGGCCTTCCAGTCATATGTTTGGATCAACCGATGTCCAATATCCATTTGCTCCTTATTTTGTGTACCTACAACAAAATTAGAAGCCAAAGCATTTGACCCCTTTCTATTTTTGGGTCCATGAGAGTTAGTCTTAGGAACCCATATCCATTTGGATTCTGGTTTCCTTTGATAAAAAATATTCTTTCTATAAAAAGATTTAGTATTTCTAAAGTAATCATGTCTATGTTTATAAGCATTATAAGTTCCTTGATTAGATGCATTTCTATTAGAACTAGAAAGTTTAGTTCTATGAACAAATGATTGAGAATAATGTATTAGATTCTTCACAACATAGTTTGGTCTATTTTGAGTATCAAAGAAGCTATATCTCAATTCGGTTTTATTTACCGAGCATCTTTGAGAACCAAGAAGTCTTTCTAGATTCTCTTGACCATTTGTGAATTTGGTTACTATAGAAAGAAGATCATTTGATTTTTCTTTTAGACTAGATATTTCTTTTTGTAAGAGATTGGTTCTAATTCCAATTTCTTTTATCTCAAATGCTTGGCAAGAGTTTTCCTTCTTAAGATCTTCTATCTCTTAAAGTAATGCTTTGTTTTGAGAGTCAAGAGTTGAATTTTCAGTTTTTAACTCTTTATTTTTAGAACTTAGACTCTTAAATTTAGCATATAAATCATTAAATGCTTCTAATAACTCATCATACTCAAATTGACTTACCGAGTCTTCTTGTGCTACAAAGCACATGTTGGCGACTTCTTCATTTGATTCTTCATCGGAAGAGGAGCCACTATCATCCCAACATGCTTGAAATGCCTTTTTCTTCTTGAATTGGTCCTTGGGCTTGATTTTGAGAAGAGGACAATCTTTCTTGATGTGTCCTGCCTTTTTGCAGTTAAAGCACTTGACTTTATTAGGATGGAAGAATCTGCTTTCTTTACCTTTCTTTGAAATCTTCCCTTTTTGATTAATCTTCTGGATTGCCTTGTGATGAGGGCAATATCTTCATCTTCATCTTCATCTTCATCTTCATCTTCATCTTCATCTTCATCTTCATCTTCATCTTCATCTTCTTCTGAATTTTCAGAGTCAGAAGTAGCCTTAAAAGCAAGAGATTTCTTCTTGGGTTCTTCTTCTTGTCTGTCTTGAAGTTGGACTTCATATGCCATTAGGTTACCAACCAAATCTTCAAGAGTGAGAGTGTTAAGATCATTTGCTTCTTCAATAGCAGTGGTTTTTCTCTCTCATTCAGAAGTTAAACACCTTAGGATCTTTCTAACTAAATTCACTTGTGAATATTCTTTTCCAAGGGATTTCAGAGTGTTAGTTATATCGGTCATTCTTGTTACCATGTTCGATATAGATTCATTTTGCTTCATTTTAAACAATTGAAATTTATGAACTAAAGAAGCAATTTTGGATTCCTTTACCTTTGACGCACCTTTGTGAGTCACGAGAAGAGTATGCCAGATTTCATTTGTTGTAGAGCATTGAGAAATGCGATTGAACTCTACCTTGTCAACGTCACAATATAATGCATTCATTGCCTTGGCATTTAGTGAAGCAGTCTTTTTTTCTTCATCAGTCCATCGGTTGAAATCAGTTGATGGAGTTTGGTATTTATCTGAAACAACTCTCCAAATATCGAAATCCATGGATTGCAAGAATATTGTCATTCTCACTTTCCAATATCCATAGTTTGTTCCGTCAAAGAGAGGAGGGCGAACAGAGGAGCATCCTTCTTTGTGCTGAGATATTGTAGTTGGCATGCTAGATGATGATCAAATCAAAATAATAGCAAACCTGCTATGATACCAAATGAAAGTGCAGTAGGATTGAGGCAACGAGCACTAGAGGGGGGGTGAATAGTGCTTTTAAAAATTGTTTGCGGAATATTGACGGATTTTGCAATTTGAAAAGCAAACACACAAAGAACACAATAATTTATCCTGGTTCGGTCTTTCCCAACCTACATCCAGTCCCCAAGCAAAACACGCTTGAGATTTCCACTATCAACCTTGTGTAACTACAAGATCATACAGACCAAATCCGGTCTCACTTTCAGTAACACACCTACTGAAAGCAAACAACTCCTTTAAACCAAGGAGCCCTTCCTTTTACAGAAAATATGTAACAACTTACAATACAACCTCTGAGCCCTTCTTTTGAATGCAAATAAGATGCAATTGGCTTTTGAGGTTGTTGAAATACTCTACTCACGAATTCACTATCTCTCAAAAGAATTTGAGTGAAAAGCTGAAGTGAAATATATCAAGTGAGTGAGAAAATAAATACTTGAATGAATAGGAGTGAAAAGCAAGAAGTAATTCAATTAGATTTGATGTTTTTTAGTATAAAATGCACTCATATTTATAGTTTAAAGTTTTCATACGTTGAGGGTATGAAAGGGTGTCAAAACAGTCTATTTTGAATGATCAAAACGTTTGAAAAACGAAAAGACACGCCTTTTTGAAGTTTCAAGAAAAATGGCAAAATTAGTCGACTGGAACAGTAGTTAGTCGACTAATAGTTAGTTATTAGTAGACTGACAGTTATCGTCGGTAGACTGATCTGTTTATCGAGCTATTTGAAAATCTGAACTTCTGAAACTTAGTCGACTAGAGATAAAATTAGTCGACTGATAATATCATCAGTAGACTGAAAAACCTTTCAGTCGACTGCTGCTAAAATCTTTTGAAAAACATACATTCTGTCTGGTCGACTGATAAAAGCATTAGTCGACTGCTGCTAAATTTTCAGAAAACACATGTTATGTCCAGTCGACTGATAAAACCATTAGTCGACTGCTGCTAATTTTGTAGATAACAGACATTTTGTCCAGTCGACTGATAAAACCTTCAGTCAACTAATTTGACAAAAATGACTTTTTAGAAAATATGGCGCAAAAGGATTAGTCGACTGGTGAGTCTATTGGTCGACTAATAAACACGAAAATTTAAGAAAAGAGTTTTCTAAAAAGATTTTCATGAAGGGTTCTTTTAGAAAAGTTTGTCTAAAGACTTTTTAGGTAAAATGCAATCTAAATATGCACTCTAAGTAAGGCTCTTACAAGAATCTAAGACTTTTAATGAATTAAACATTTGCACACTAGTCTTCAAAGTTTCTTCATCGAATTCTTGAATGTCTTCATTGCCTTAGCTGAAATGCAATTGATTTCACTTGCTCATCATCAAAACCTTATACTTGAAGTATCATGTACGGCTTTATTGTCGTAACAGTACATCCAGAACAAAATCTCAAAAAACCAAAACCACCAGGGACAGGAACTGCAAAGCAAGTGTGGGTCCTCCAAGCCTCCACCGTGTATCATCGCATCAGCACTATACATGTTCGTCATCTACATCCCCATAAAATGGGGTCAGGCCTCTTGCAAGGTGGTGAAGAAACAACCACAAGCAGATATATATATCAATTCTGACAAGGAAAAACAGGAACAGAACTAACAAGTGTAAGTGCATGTGTCAGGTAAGTGCAAAAGTGACTAGTACTAATCAACAGAGCTGAAGTAACAGTAAAACAAGTATCTAAGCAGTAAACTGAACTGTAACGAGTGCTGAACAGCAAGTAACTAAAGTAAGAGCTAAACAAAAACGGTAATTGAAGCAATAACTGAACAAGTTCAGTAACTGAAGTAAAAACTACTGAAACTAGTAAGATAGCAACTACAGTAAGTCAGCTGTTTGGTTAGTCTTTAAGTTCTTCTGATTACTCCTTTGGGTACGCGAAGGAACCTCGCATTCTATGAAACAAGCACCCGGCGTCTGTTATTCAAGTTTTAGTGTGGTAACCGGGGAATCTACAGACCGAGTCAACCTCATACGAGCAGCACACAGCTGAGAGAAAACACTCGCATAGGCAAGGATTGCATTCCATACTACTGCAGTAGTGAGGTCCTAAAAAGGCAACCTCAACCTCTCTGACTCTGAGTGACTGGAGGCCAAAGGACGCTACAGCTCCTGTCAAAACACGTGTCGTAGTAACGACAAGTCACTCAGGGTTGTACCATCCACCCTCTCCCAAGGTGAATCGTTTTGTGAATGGGGCGAAGCAGGTTTATCTTTCTTAGGCTCATGTTCAGTCATACCTCTCAACGAGGAATTTGCCTCGTGGTCCCCGCGGGGTACGCAAAACGAGAACTTGGCCTATCGATTCACGTGCTCAGCCTCACGCGGCCAATAGAGCACACTGCTCGTGAAAGTAGTCACAACACCATATTATTTCTTTTCTAATTCAGAGTATATTCACATAAGAGTCTGTTTACAATACAAGGGTCACTGCCCAAGGACTCCAACTGAGCCCAGAACAAGTCATATTTGTTCATACCCTATGGTGTTCAAGTTTCATTCTTTTCATTTCATGAAGTAAGTGCGCTTACCAATGCCTCAAGCAGTGTACCAAACTAGGTACGCACTATTCAGTACAGTGTCAGGATATGCCACGTGCAAAGTGTAGAAGTACCACATGTTTACTAACCTTTGCACAAGTATAAATAACAGAGGCATTGCATAAATTTATTTCTGAGAGACAAGTAAACATGCAAGTAAATACACATTCTCAAACATGTGATAATTCATCAATTTCCTTCATTTAAGCAGTTGTCTCAAAGTTATCAACATTGGCACTTTGCATAACGTACTACTTTGCATAACATGCAAAAAATTTCATAATCACACTGTAATTTTTTGCATACTTCAGTGTTAAGATTGCATTTAACAATAATCTCATACGTGGTTTGACACACTTACATGTTTATGGTGAAATATGGAATATTCCCGTCTTATGGGAATAACATTGGCTATTTCCACGGTATGGGGTGCCACGCCTGCGGACCCGAAACAAAGATGTTGAACAACGCTTGTGATTTTAAATCAACGAAGTCTCTAAGTCCATGGATTTATAATGATGTTCAACTGCATACCTTTCTAATCTGTCAAATATAACCCAAGGCATAAGGGTTTTCCTAACGCAATACGACACACATACGTGTCGAAGGTGATTTCTGGAAATAACCCATCTAATGGGTATTACATTGGCATTACTGTTACGACACTGAAGTCGTACATGATACTTCAAGTACAAGGTTTTGATGATGAACAAGTAAATCAACTGCATTTCAGCTAAGGCAATGAAGACATTGAAGAATTCAATGAAGAATTTATGAAGACTAGTGTGCAAATGTTAAATTCATTAAAAGTCTTAGATTCTTGTAAGAGCCTTACTTAAAGTGCATATTTCGATTGCATTTCATTTAAAAAGTCTTTAGAAAAACTTTTCTAAAAGAACCCCTCATGAAAATCTTTTTTGAAAACTCTTTTCTTAAATTTTCGTGTTTATTAGTCGACCAATAGACTCACCAGTCGACTAATCCTTTCGCGTCATATTTTCTAAAAAGTCATTTTTTTCAAATTAGTCGACCGAAGGTTTTATCAGTCGATTGGACAAAATGTTTGTTATCTAGAAAATTAGCAGCTGTCGACTAATGGTTTTATCAGTCGACTGGACATAACATGTGTTTTCTGAAAATTTAGCAGCAGTCGACCGGACAGAATATATGTTTTTCAAAAGATTTTAGCAGCAGTCGACTGAAAGGTTTTTCAGTCTACTGATGATATTATCAGTCGAGTAATTTTATCTCTAGTCGACTAAGTTTCAAAAGTTCAGATTTTCAAACGGCTCAATAAACAGATCAGTCGACTAATAGTTAGTTATTAGTAGACTGACAGTTATCGTCGGTCGACTGATCTGTTTATTGAGCCGTTTAAAAATCTGAACTTTTGAAACTTAGTCGACTAGAGATAAAATTAGTCGACTGATAATATTATCAGTAGACTGAAAAACCTTTACTTCAATCAAGGATTTACTCAACTCACTTTTCTGATCTTTATGTTCTGTCTTTACTAAACTTTTATACTTTATGGGTTGTAATATTTTAAACTTGTATCTCCATTTTGCTTATGCTATTTCTGCCCTTACTCTTTTTTATTCTGACAAAGGGGGAGAAAAAAAGATAAAAATCAAAATTGCAGGAGATCTTGCATGATGAATGGAAATGCAAACCAATCAATATGTGATATATGTGCTTTAAATGTGCTAACTTTTAATGTTTTGCAGCATATTGATAGGGGGAGTAAAATCTCCATCTATGCATTTAAATGCTTCATCTTTGATTAAGTTTGTCATCATAAAAAAGGGGGAGATTGTTACGACACTGAAGTCGTACATGATACTTCAAGTATAAGGTTTTGATGATGAACAAGTAAATCAACTGCATTTCAGCTAAGGCAATGAAAACATTGAAGAATTCGATAAAGAATCTTTGAAGACTAGTGTGTAAATGTTAAATTCATTAAAAGTCTTAGATTCTTGTAAGAGCCTTACTTAAAGTGCATATTTCGATTGCATTTCACCTAAAAAGTCTTTAGAAAAACTTTTCTAAAAGAATCCTTCATGAAAATCTTTTTTGAAAACTCTTTTCTTAAATTTTCGTGTTTATTAGTCGACCAATAGACTCACCAGTCGACTAATCCTTTCGCGTCATATTTTCGAAAAAGTCATTTTTGTCAAATTAGTCGACCGAAGGTTTTATCAGTCGACTGGACAGAATGTGTGTTTTCTAGAAAATTTAGCAACAGTCGACTAATGACTTTATCAGTCGACTGGATAGAACATGTGTTTTCTGAAAATTTAGCAGCAGTCGACTAATGCTTTTATCAGTCGACCAGACAGAATGTATGTTTTTCAAAAGATTTTAGCAGCAGTCGACTGAAAGGTTTTTCAGTCTACTATTGATATTATCAGTCGACTAATTTTATCTCTAGTCGACTAAGTTTCAAAAGTTCAGATTTCCAAACGGCTCGATAAATAGATCAGTCGACTAATGATAACTGTCAGTCTACTAATAACTAACTATTAGTCGATTAACTATTGTTCCAGTCGACTAATTTTGTCGTTTTTCCTGAAACTTCACTAAGGCGTGTCTTTTCATTTTTCAAACATTTTGATCGTTCAAAATGGACTGTTTTGACACCCTTTCATACCCTCAACGTATGAAAACTTTCAACTATAAATATGACTGCATTTTACACTCAAAACATCTTCAATTCAATCAATTTGAATCATTTACTCATTGCTTTTCACTCATATTCATTTTCTCACTCACGTGATATTTTTCACTTCAGTTTTTCACTCAAATTCTTTTGAGAGATAGTGAATTCATGAGTAGAGTATTTCAACAACCTCAAAAGCCAATTGCATCTTATTTGCATTCAAAAGAATGGCTCATAGGTTGTATTGTAAGTTGTTACTTATTTCAATTTTCTGTAAAAGGAAGGACTCATTGGTTTAAAGGAGTTGTTTGCTTTCAGTAGGTGTGTTACTGAAAGTGGGGCCGGATTTGGTTTGTGTATGATCTTATAGTTACACAAGGTTGATAGTGGAAATCTCAAGCGGGTTTTGCTTGGGAACTGGATGTAGGTCGGGGAAGACCGAACCAAGATAAATTATTGTGTTCTTTGTGTGTTTGCTTTTCAAATTACAAAATCCGTCAATATTCCGCAGACAATTTTTAAAAGCACTATTCACCCCCCCTCTAGTGCTCGTTGCCTCGATCCTACTGCACTTTCAATTACCACGGTTCGGGGTGCCGCGCCCGCGGACCCTAAACGAACCAATGAACAACGAACGTAAAACAACAATGTAGAGTTCATACGCAGTTCGGAGTGTAGGATCATTTGGAGAAACACTTGGACGGGACACAAGAGTGTTGCATGTCCATTCGGTCGCACCGACACGCTCGCTTACGTTGTATGTATGTATGTATGTTTGTATGTATATATATATATATATATATATATATATATATATATATATATATATATATATATATATATATATATATGCATAATTACAATTTCTGTCATTGATTGCAAGCCACGTAAATGTGTATGTGTACACGTATTTACACATATACGTATGTGCATATACCTATATATATGTGTATATATATAGTTCGCTAACATGGGAACATCCCTGAGGCATGTGCTTGCATGCCAACACCCTATCCGAAGTGCGAAAAGGGTGCGGGGCAAGACAATCTCTAGTTTGAACCTAATAGGGTTCGGTTTGAAGTAGGTTTGTGCTGGTTTTTTAAAGAAAGGTGTTGACAGCCACATTAGTGGCATTACGGGGGCTGCGAGTGTGCCAACACAAGGATCCGCACACTTGCTGCCGAAGAGCTCTAACTAAACATTGGTCTGGTCCTTCGGACCAGACTGTCGCGCTTATTATAAGGGTTCTGGTCTGACACATGGTTCGGACTAGACTGTCACAAGGATTCGATTGGGGCTGAAACTGGCCACCACATGGGGCAGCCGCGGCTAAGTCTAACAATCTGACGCCTAGGGGTTGGACAAAGGGGGTCAAGGTGTCTGGTCCATAGGACTAGACGGCTGTTAGGACAGATTAGGGTTTGAACTTTTCAGTTCAGACCCGAGCCCAAAGTGGCTCAGCCGAAAGGAAGGCCTGGGGTGTTCAGCACTAAGTGGCTGTCACCCGGCTCCAACAAGGTGGAGCCGCTGCTAGCACCGGGGCTAGCTGGGCTGCCAAAGGTTCAGGTCTGAACCTCGGTTCAGACCTGCACCTACTAGGTGTAGCTAAAACACCAAGGGTGCACAACACCCAAGTGGTGTGCACCCAGCTCCAGCCAATCGAAAAATGGGGCTAGGTTTAAACTCGCACCTACAACTGGTCATATCCGGACTATAGTGCTGGTCTGAACCCACAGTTCAGACCGGCACTTCAGTCCAAGATGGAACAACATCTATATAAAAATAAATAAAACATTGAATCCAAAAAAAGTTATAAAAAGTTCTATGCTGGGCGCGCGGGCTGTCCGCAATGCGCCCAACTCCAAAACGGGTGCCACTAGGTTAAAAAGAGGGTCTGGTCCACGGGACCAGACCGTGCAACCACTAGAACCATGAGCAAGAGCCTATGGCTCTCACCCAAGCTGAGAGGAAGGGGTAGGCGCCTGCCATAGGCCGACCCCAACCCGCATAGGTGACTCACGCGCCAAGGGTCCGATTGGGGCAAACGAACTTTAATCGAGAAAAAAAAGAAAGGAAGAACCCGAAGGCTTGGGCCATTCTTCCATATAAGACCTGGTCACACCATGACCCAGGCCCAACATGGCTGCAACACCAGTCCCAATGTGCTGGGACTCGGTTGAGCCCAAAGCACCCACAAAGAAAAAGAAGAAAATTTGGGCAGGACGGTTGTGGCTGCACCATCCTACAAGTCAGTGCTAAAGGGGTGTTGGGTGTAGGTTGGACGAGCCCAACTCAATCCAGCACACCTCACCAAGCTCCCCATACCCACGGATGCCCCAAGGACCCAGCAACCAAAATAATGAAATGCAGCATGCTGGAACTAACAACATAGAAAAGAGAATATACATAGGAAATGAAAAACTAAGGATAAAATGGAACTACAAGGCGAAAACGATTTCAAAAAGGATGCAACAAGTCTAATCAATGAAAATCGTAATGGTCTAATGGAAGAAAATGCATTTTACAAGCTAATCCACCTTTGGAGTTCGCATGGATGGATGTGTTGCTCCATCGATTTCATGTGCAACGAAACCTTGAATAAAATATGTTGAGTCTTCACCTTAGCAGCTTGGAGAAATGGAGGAAGGTGATGTTGCAGCTTTCCACTTCAAGAAGCACCCACGGTTGGAGGAAGGAGACAAGAGGGGAAGAGAGTGTGGGAGAGAGAGAGAGAGTGCTAGAAAGAAAAATCGCCCAACAAGGGGGGCCGATTTTTCTAAAGGGTCTTATAGGGTGTGATTTAAGATGGATGGCTAAGATCTACCCATCCAAGATGGAGGGTTGGGGTGGAGCATGGTTCTCCACCACCGCCCAGCCCCTCCATTCAGCTATCAAGATTAAAAAAGGATTAGAAAATTTTTTGGATTGCCATGGGGTTGTCGCCCCATGCATCCAATAAGGGAAGGTCAAGGCTAATGATAGCCTTCTCTTGGGAAGCCCCCCCCCCCCTTGGGATTTCCTCTAAATTCCAAGGCAGAACACCCATGGTTCACGCATTCCCCAAGGGGGAATGGCGCCCTTCAAGGCTTCAACGTCCTCTACTCCCTCTTAATGATATGACAAATTTAATTTTTCAACATTTTAAAAAAATTATCTTTTTAATGATTTGGGTAGGGTCAATCGTGGCCCTCCCTTTATGAGCTTGTAAAAAGTCTTTTACAACTATGCCACTAACCCAGCTGGTCAATGGGACCAGTTGGTTCCATGGCCTTGGTCGTCCAAGGCTATCCAAAATGGACGATTAAGGCCTTGGTCGACCTTGACCAATGGAAAAACAAAATAGTCTATGTGTCGATTTTATTTTTCATTAGTTTTCAAATATTTTTTCATAGTGCTCACTAATTTTATTTTATATTTTCAAAATAAATGCCATCACACAGCTACTCAAGCAAAGAATTCTTCGTTTTGAGCGAAATTGGTCTCGTTCAGGCCCTCGCTAGTTTTCTAAGCGATCTTCCGTAATTCACATGCACTGATGGGGTTTTTTCGTCGTTCGGACCTCAAATTCAGGGTGAATCATCATAACTCTATTCCAAACTTACCCTAAAAGTTTTGAAAGTTAATTCACTCTAGATTTTCCGCAATTGCTTTTTTACGCAAGGTTACGCGATTTTACTCGATTCTCAAAATAAGCAAATTTTTCAGAAATGGCGAGAACATAAAAATTTCATCAATTACATCATATTTACGTAATATTACATCAAAAATAATCTTGAATCTTACATGTACGGCTTTATTATAGTAACAATCACCCCCTTTTTGATGATGACAAACTAGTCAAAGATGGAGCATTTAGATGCATAGATGGAGATTTTACTCCCCCTATCAATATGCTGCAAAACATAAGAAGTTAGCACAATCAAAGCACATATATATCACATATTGATTGTTTTGTATTTCCATCATTACTTTATGCAGTTCTAAAACTTTTTCATGAAGGCAATTTTCAATGCTTTCACATGATGCAATTGCCATGTTTGTCTTTTTCTCATGCAAATTCCATGGGTCTTTTTACTCATGCAATTTTCATCCATGTGTCTTTTTCTCCAATTTCTATGTGTCTTGTTCTTTTTCTCCCCATTTTTCATAATCAAAAAGAGTAAGTGCAGACATAGCATTAGCAAAATGCAAGTTCAAAAATATTACAACCCAGAAAGTATCAAAGTTCAGTAATAACAATAAACAAAGTTCAAGAGAAGTGTTGCTTGATCATCTCCTTGAGTTCAGCAATATCCTTCTGAATTGACGAAAGTTGTTGAGTTACATCTTCACAAAAAGTGTGTTGATGTAGCTCCAAAGCTTTCATTCGTTGCAAAATTTCATCATTGTCTTGACTAGTAGAGACTTTTTTTCGTTTTGCTTGAGATGAAGGTGTCACAAGAGATGGTGATGGTTCAGAGGGTTCAATTTGATCAAAATTTAAAGGAGGTAGATATTTGATTTTCATTCGTTTAAAAATAGTTTGATCAAAGAATTCCTTTTGTTTAATATATTTTTCATTGGTTAGGGGTACTTTGAAATATCTGAAAATACGAGTAAGGAGACATCCATACGGAAGAAAGGGTTTTTGTTTCCACAAAGTAGTAAAATACACGTTGGCCCAATTTACAGAAATATTTCCAAATAAGACGTAAAGAGCCGTAGAGAGATCTGTGGAATAGTAATCAAAAGATCCAGTTTTAGGTAGAACATTCTGGGCAAGAATTCATCCAGCAATGCGAGCGCGAGTTTGAAGATTGGTATTTTTGAAAGGAGGACAATGAGGTGCACCGGGAAGAAGAATTTGTTCAAAAATTCTTTCATCATTAGGTTCAATAGTATTGAAAAGAGTTTCTGAAGATGAAATATCGAAGATTTATCCAAGAAGTTTAGAATCAAACTTAATTTCAACATCGCGAACAAGAGAGAAAAGAAATCCAATTTCATGATCAATTTGTAAATTAGTGTAAAACAAATGGATCAATAAAGGATAATGAAGGGGGTTTGCACTAGTGTCAAAAAGGTGTAAAATGCCTGTGAATAATTCTCTGATTTTGTAGCGAGAAAATAAGTGAAACAGAACACTTCAACCTGGTAAAATAGGAAGTACAGAAATCGATCCAAAAGTATCATATAAAAGAGGATTTCTGAGTAGTCTAAGAGAAAATCCATGACGTGCTTGTGGTGTAGATGGAGGGGAACCTTGTGCGGATGCTGGTTTTTTTGACGAGGTATGGTTGTTAAAAACGAAACAGATTCACCTGTCAAAGAGAATCGTTGTTGATGTCGTCTTTTCAATGATGTCCGATGGGAAGAAAAAGTTGTTCGGCGTTGTAGAGGATAGCCAATGCTACATAATCACTTCGTGCGATGCGGATGATGTGCCTTCTACGATCAAGGTCTCTGTTAGTATCCAAAACAAGCAGTGAGGGCAGTATGCCAGAAGATGGATATCAATTTTTCAGGGGTTTTAGGAAAACAATGAAATCTTCAATGAAGAACAGGATGAGAGACATTAGATGTCATGCTGTAATGGATGTTGTTAGGCACTGTTGTAGAAACCTCTTAGTCACGGTAGCAAAAATAAATGGCAGTAGAAACTCCTTAGTCGCGGCAGAAGGGTTTCGGCTAGGAGGAGTTCGTCTGCTACAGAAACAAGAGGTTGTTGAGAAACTCTGTTTTGATGTCACATAATATGATACACTGTCGTATTTGATTTTATATGATATGATAATATGTCCTCTTGAAAAATGTTATATTATGACTGAATATGTTTTGCCATAAATCTAACGAGTATTTGATGCAAGGATATCTCACCCAAAAAGGATGGAGACTTTCTGTTCAAATACAACTAGTGCAATCATACTCCTTGAAGAAAAAGCTTGATGAGCCATGCATTCCTAAAGTTCAACTGAAGAGATTGGCTATCTCAAGATGAAGATTTTTTTCTTCGTTAGAGTCATATGTAACAGAACCTTCAGGAACATGCATATTGCATATTACATACTCATTCATAAAACCTATATCATAAAAGTATACGATAGTTTCAAAAAACTCCTTTTTGAAAACTAATAATTGTACCTTCTTACAACCCTTTATGAAAAAGGTATTTTTGACATGATTTCAAAATGTAATAATTGTACCTTACATCATATAAAAGACAAAACATGAAATCGGCTACATAAAGAAAAACAAATATAATATGTTTTGAAAAGACTCTAGTTACCTTCATTAAAGAAATGATTTTAAATATAGGAAAAAGACAAAACATGAAATCGGCTACATAACAAATATAATATGTTTTGAAAAGACTCTAGTTACCATCTTTAAAGAAATGTTTTCAAATATAGGAAAAAGACAAAACATGAAAATCGGCTACACAAAGAAAACAAATATAATAAAGGTTTTGAAAAGACTCTAGTTACCTTTTTACAAACCCATAGAATGTCGACTTACTTGAAGTCATCATTCTCTTTGTATAGCATTAAATACCTCCTGTAAGAAATCCTTGTTAAATATCCTTCTCAAGAATGTCGACTTTCTTGTAGTCCTCATTCTCTCTGAAGACTTTGAAAAACACAACATAAAGAAAACACTTGACATGACTATGTACAAATAAATATCTCAGAGCACTCATTGTACTTACACTCATTTAAAGTAAAGAAGTACTTATGTACCTCAAATCATTAATTAGAATAAAGACAAAACCACAATCCAACGTTCAATGTACAATTGTAAGAAATAGACTTTTTACATAAAATATGTATTACCTAAAATATTACAACGACTAGTGTACCCTATATTTTACTTTTATGGAAAAAGACTTTTTCGAATTTCTCCAAAGATGTTTTTGAAATGACATATCATTTCACATCTCAAGAAGGCTACGATTTTAAAATGTAACGACTACTTTTTTAAAAGCTATATAAACACACTCAAATAAACTGTTCAACATGGAATGGAATGGACATGTGAGCTTACAACGAGAAAAATTCCTATTCGATATTTGAAAAGAGATCCTTGAAAAAGAAAGAGAAAAAAAAAGAAAGAAAAGAGAAAAAGTCAAGTATAGCTCTTTGACAAAGAGTATCCTCTGAGTGACAAACAGAACATTCTGAGAATCCTTTATTCGTGCATTCATATCATTCTGAAGGTTCTATAGGAAGTATTGTAACTCTGTTATTCACTGTTTTTCTTCTTTGTTGAAAGAAGTAAACCTCTGTGAAAGAGGGTGTTGTTCTTCTCTGTTGAGAGAAGAAGACCTCTGTGGAAGAGGGTGTGCCCCTTCTCTATTGAGAGAAGAAGACCTCTGAGGAAGAGGGTGTTGTACTATTTATCCGGTGACTCGGATGTTATAGTGGAAAGCTCAAGTGGTTTGCTTGGGGACTGCATGTAGGTCTGGGTATTGACCGAACTAGTATAAATTCTGTGTTTTATGTGTTGTGCCTTATTGCCTGATTATTTTATTTTATTGATCTTTATCGTATTTCACTATTCACCCCCCCTCTAGTGGAATTTCATTTGGTATTAGAGCAGGTTTGCTGGTTTCGACATAACAAGTCTTCCAGCACAAATGGCATCTACCTCTTATGCTCGTGATATTGAAGGTCAACACGCATCTCGTCCTCCTTTCTTCAATGGCTCCAACTATGGATACTAGAAGTGTAGAATGGCTATATTTCTCAAATTCATAGATTTTGCTGTATGGAAAATTGTTGAGCATCCATACACATCTCCATCCGCAGACTATAACTTATGGTCTGATGAAGAAAAGAAAATGGCAAACCTAAATGCAAAGGCTATGAATGCCTTATATTGTGCCATTGATCAGAACGAATTCAATAGAATATCTATATATGAATCTGCATATGATATTTGGCATTCTTTGGAGGTTATTTATGAAGGAACCAACAAAGTGAAAGAAGCCAAAATCTCATCTCTTGTCAGAAAATATGAGTTGTTCAAAATGAACAAAGATGAACCCATCACAGAGATGTTTACCAGATTCACCAACATCACCAACGATCTGAAATCTCTGGGTGTAACATATTCCTAGACAGAAAAGGTGAAGAAAATCTTGAGATCTCTCACAACTGATTGGGAGAAAAAGACTACAGCTATTGAAGAAGCTCAAGATTTATCTAAGCTTACTCTGGACGACTTAATAGGCAATCTTATGGCCTATGAAGTCCATATGAAAGAAAGAAGGGAAGAAGAAGAACCGATAAAGAAAACTCTAGCTTTCCCAGCTCTATCTGAGAATGAAGACTCAGATAAAGAATCTGAAATTGCGCTACTAACCAGAAAATTTCAGCGCTTCATGAGAAGGAACCAGCTTCCAAACAAGCACAAGGAAAGAAAAGATCCTAAGGAAAATCCCATGTGCTATCAGTGTAATAAGCCAGGTCACTTGAGGCGTGACTGTCCCCTTCTCAAAAGAAAATCCAAGACCGAGGAACCAAAGAAGAGGTTCTTCAAGAAAAAGGCTCTGCATGCTCAATGAGATGACTCAGAACCATCCACCAGTGAAGAGTCAAGTGATGATGAAGCCAAAACTGCAAACATGTGCTTCATGGCAAACGAAAGCTCTGTAAGTGAAATTTCTGATTTTTCCTTTGAAGAACTTCTAGATGCTTTTCAAGAACTATTTGAAGAATCTAGAAAATTAAGCTCCAAAAATAAAACTTTAAAATCTGAAAATTTAGAGCTTTCCCAGAAAAATGAAAAACTCAGCAGTGAAAACTCTGAGTTGAAAAAGAAAAATCTTCTTATTACTTCTGAAATCTTATCTACTAGCTTCACGACTAAAAATCTGCAAGTAGAAATTTCAGAATTAAAAAGTAAAACTGAAAACCTTATAAAAACGGTTTTCAAGTTTACTAAAGGAAAAGAGAACTTGGATAAATTCCTATCTTCTCAAAAAGTCTCTTTCTACAAGAATGGTATTGGCTACTCTCATTTCAACAAGCCTTCTTGTATGAATCAAAAGACCACTTTTGTGAAACGTTCGTCTGAACCAAATAAGGAGTATTATAATGTTAGTTTTTTTAACTCCTCTAAGGTTGTAGGCAAACCCAAATCCAAATGCATATAGGTTCCAAGGTCTAACAAAAAGAGACCCGATTGGGTACCAAAAAGAAATTTTATTTAATGATTTGCAGGCTCCAAACAAGAAGAACAGATGGATACTAGATAGTGGATGTTCAAAGCACATGACAGGACATCCAGACATTTTTGATGTTCTTCATCATAAAGAAGGAGGAACCGTCACCTTTGAAGATAACAACAAAGGTTTGATAATTGGCATTGGTAATATTGGTAACATAGATAAACCTCTTATCAAAGACGTTCTCCTTGTTAAAGGCTTAAAACATAACCTACTAAGTATCAATCAAATGTGTGACACAGGTTATAATGTTAGCTTTAATCATGATGCATGTCTCATAACAGACACCAACAAAAACATCATCTTAAAAGGTATAAGAAAGAATAATATATATGAACTATACCTAGAAAACATCACAGAACATTGCCTTATAGCTAATAATGACTCTCAACATTTATGGCACATGAGAATGGGTCATGTAAATTCTAAGTACATGTCTAAATTAGCTAAAAATAAGTTAGTACGTGGGTTACCCAAAATATCTTTTAAAAAGGATTATTTTTGTGATGCATGTCAATTAGGAAAACTGGCCAAATCATCTTTTAAATCAAAAAATATCATTTCAAGCAAAAGACCTCTAGAGCTTCTTCACCTGGATCTTTTTGGTCCTTCTAGAGTAGCTAGTCATAATCACAATAAATACGTTTTTGTCATTGTAGATGACTACTCAAGATTTACTTGGGTAATATTTTTGAAAAACAAAAGTGATACGTTTTGTCAATTTGAAATTTTATGTAAAAAATTACAAAATGAAAAATCTTGTTCTATTGTTAAAATCCGTAGTGACCATGGAGGAGAATTTGAAAATGAACTTTTTGAAATTTTTTGTAACTTGCATGGTATTTCTCATAACTTTGCCTTTCCTAGAGCTGCACCTCAAAATGGTGTAGTAGAAAGAAAGAATAGAACCCTTCAGGAATCTGCTAGAACTATGCTTCAACACAATAATCTTGCTAAATCTTTTTGGGCAGAAGCTGTTAATACTGCATGCTACATAACAAATAGAGTTCTCATTAGACCCTTATTAAATAAAACTCCATATGAACTATTCTATGACAGAACTCCAAGAATAGACTATTTCAAAGTCTTTGGTTGTAAATGCTTTATCCTAAACACAAAAGATAGCCTAGATAAATTTGATGCTAAATCTATTGAAGGCATATTTTTAGGATATTCAAGTCATAGTAAAGCATACAGGGTTTTCAATAAGTGTTCTAAGTCTATTGAAGAATCTATGCATGTTAGTTTCTGTGAATCTATTGATCAATCTGTTCATAAGCAAACTAACGATGATGATGTTGAAAGTACAGATTTATTTTTAGATAACACAGCTAAGTCTAATGAAGATGATCATCAAAGAACATTTGTCGATATCAAAGATCATCCTCAAAAGCAGATTTGGGGAGAACTGACAAAGGGGGTTCAGACTAGAGCTCAGCTAGAACGGATTGCAAATATGGCATTCATTTCTCAACTTGAACCAAAGAAGATTGATGAAGCCATCATCGATGAGTTCTGGATGCTAGCCATGACTGAAGAACTGAATCAATTCCAAAGGAATGAAGTTTAGGATCTTGTACCAAGACCAAAGGATCATCCAATCATTGGGACAAGATGGATCTTCATAAACAAGCTAGATGAAACAGGTAATGTTATAAGAAACAAGGCAAGACTAGTAGCTCAAGGATACAACCAGGAGGAAGGTATTGATTTTGATGAAACATTTGCTCCTGTTGCTAGACTTGAATCTATTAGAATGTTTTTAGCATATGCAAGCTATATGGATTTCAAATTATATCAAATGGATGTTAAAAGTGCTTTTCTAAATGGTTTTATAAATGAAGAAGTTTATGTAATACAACCTCCAGGATTTGAAAATGAACAATATACAGATCATGTTTTCAAACTCAAACGTGCTTTGTATGGTTTAAAACAAGCACCTCGTGCTTGGTATGATAGACTTAAAACCTTTTTGTTAAAAACTGGTTTTTCTATAGGCAAAGCAGACTCTACATTATTTGTAAAAATAGTGAATAATCATACCCTAATTGTTCAAATATATGTAGACAATATCATCTTTGGATCTTCTAACAGCACTCTTTGTGAAGAATTTTCTAAGTCCATGCAGAAAGAATTTGAAATGAGTATGATGGGAGAACTCACCTACTTTCTTGGACTGCATATTAAGCAAACCAAGGATGGAGTTTTCATCAATCAATCTAAGTATGCTCGTGAACTTCTGAAGAGGTTCAACATGAACTCAACTGCTTCAAAAACTACTCCTATGAGCACTACTACTGTTTTGGACAAAGATGAAGATGGTAAGTCTGTTGATACAAAGGTATACCGAGGTATGATAGGATCACTTCTCTATTTAACTGCTAGCCGTCCAGATATTATGTTCAGTGTTTGCTTGTGTGCTAGATTTCAGTCAAATCCAAAAGAATCACATCTTAAGGTTGTAAAAAGAATAATGAGATATTTAAAAGACACAGTTGATTTTGGATTATTCTATTCAAAATCCTCTATATTTGATTTAATCTCATACAGCGATGCTGACTTTGTTGGAAGTAAATCTGACAGAAAAAGCACAAGTGAAACATGTCATATGCTAGGGCACTCACTTGTATCATGGTTCAGTAAGAAACAAAACTGTGTATCCTTATCAACTACTGAAGCTGAATACATTGCTGCTAGCCTAGCCTGTACACAAGTTATCTGGATGAAACAAACCATTAAAGATTTTGGTTTAAATTTTAAAAATACAACTATTTTCTGTGATAACATGAGTGCTATAAACTTATCTAAGAATCCTATTTTACACTCACGAACTAAGCACATTCAAATAAGACACCACTTCTTAAGAGAACAAGTCTTAAACAACATAATTAAACTAAAATTCATACCCACTAATCAACAGTTAGCAGACATATTCACTAAACCATTGAAACATGAAGACTTTACACGAATTAGAAGAGAACTAGGAATATGCAAACTAAGTGACTTATAAATTAATCACACTTATTATAATACTTGTTATAAGTTTTGTTAAAATCTTATTTTAAATAGCTTTTCTTCTTATCGATTTTTGTTAGTCAAACTAGGTTTCCATATTCACGTATACTTTAAACTCTTATAAGACACATTCTTTATGTCTTTCAACTTGTCATCTTTCAAGTACACATCCATTATGACTCCTTGTCCTATCTTCTTTCACTCATATCCATAAAAACTAATTATATTAAAAGCTATCATAACATTGTTCCCATCACTCATCTCATAACTCCTTTATTATTTTTGTCCTTTTGTGAAAACTTCTCTTACGATAAATTGATTCACCTTCTACATGATAACATATTAGTTTATGAGAACTCTTGCTTTTCAAATTATTAGTTAAAATCGAGTGATTATTTTTTTTTGTTCTTTTACCTTTTTCTAAAGATCTAGTTGCTATGTTCTCACGTAAATTTTTACTATATCATTTGATATATCATAGATTACGTACACTCGATTATATCTCACGTAAATTTTTACTATATCATCTTTTATATCATAGCCTAAAGAACTATCTATTATCATCTCTTCATGCTTTACATCTTTTACAAAAAGTATCATAAAAACACTTGTACTACACCCATTAGTACGTTTTGTATCACCTTTTTATCTATCTCTCTCTCTATATATTATACGAAGCTCCTTCTCATATATTTTATATCTCTCTCCAATCGAGACTCATTAAAACCTTGTCCTTCATATTTTTTATTCTCATTAGTACCTTTAGTACTTTCTCTCTCTCTCTCATACGAATTGAGCCTCCATTCTTGTCAATTCGTGTTTATGACTCCTTTACTAGTTTAAAACTTAACTTTATTCTCTAAAAACTATGAACTTCCTCAAATCGAGTTTCTTTAAAAATATGTTTATCAAATAAACATTAATTCATGTCAATCATAACTTTATCTCATGTCTTTCATCTCATATCAATCATGAATTTTTTTTTCTTTTTATCCTACTCAAAAATCCATATATGTCATCTCACTTCTCTCTATGACTACTCACACTCCTTCCACGCATATCCACAAAAATAATTCTTATGTAAGCAATTATTACTCTTCACTCATGAATATCTTTTTGTCTCATCATCTCTCTCACCACTATTCATAGTCAAAGTATGTCTCTCTCATATTTACGTATACTCATAGAAATCACAAATGTGAAGACACATTAATCATGACACATTTTTTTAAGGCATTCTTTTCTTTCCAAAATGTCATATATGTCAAACCACATATTCGTATCACCCTTCTTTATGTCTATTCATTCTTTTTCCACACATATCAAAATATATACTTATTAAATAACAAATTATTGTCTCTCACTCACTTATCTTTGTTTGTCTTATTCCAAAATCACTCTTCACGAATTTGGAATGCTTCCACATCAAGTAATATCATGTAGAAAAAGTTGTTTGTTTTATTAGGCCATTATTTTCTTCACTCTCTTCAATATGACACTCCATACTCAATTCATGACATTTCTCACTACTCGACAAACTCTCCCATAGTATATTTGTTCAAATCTATGTCCTTCTTAACTTACATACCAATATGATACACTATCTTCCACCATTGATTTGATTTGTCATTCACAAGTCCCTTAACTTAAAACTCACGAATTTCCCTATTTAAACTACAATCCAAAAATCATTCACTACCATTGTCATTCAATTATTATCACAATTATTTTTTTCTTCTATTTAATCGATTGGTTCATTCCTCACCAATACCACTCGTAGCTCACTATCTTCATACATACTTTCAAACTCGTTCCTCCTCTCTCAATTCCCTTTTGCAATGGCTTCCTCCTCAAACTCTGCAATCACTGCCGCAGATCTACAATATCCAGATCTTTTTCATGACTACAACTTACTTTGTTCTCGACCTATTCATGAAGAAAAGTTGGTTCACTATGAAGACTTCATGTTATTTGACCTAGACAGCTCTCTCCCCAAACTCAAACACCTACTAGGATCTTCATCCCAAGCTGCCTACTATCCTGAACTACTTCGACTATTCTATACAAACTTTTCTTCTGATCATGAACAAACTACAATCACCAGTAAAGTCCGAGGAAAGCTGATGTTCTTCGATGCTTCCGACCTAGGTAGAATTCTAAACCTACCTTCCACTGGCACAGACCTCAACAACATAGTACCAATCGAACGATCGGTACTTCAAAAAATTCTTCTCTGTACCAACTGCTACCCACTTCCCTGGCACATGAGGAATCTCCAACCTCATGCTCAATTACTTGCCCAGATTCTTCTCCACAACATCTATCCCAAGCTTCCCCGCAAGGGATTAGTTCCACGAAAAATCTCTCTCCTTATCTACGTAATTTTTTCTTCTACTCCGATAAACTGGTCCTCCATTCTTTTCGACCTTTTTATTCGTTATCAAAAATTCAAGCCTCTTCTTTTCGGGTGTTTTATAACTCTCATCCTAAAATACTTCAAATTACCTCTTCACAACGAAGTTATCCTCCATCCCTCTCAGGTCCTCGATGCTACTACCTTCAATCTCAGGTCCCTGCACCTGCCCGACTCTGATGAAGAAGATCCAACATCCACCTTTAATTACTTCCCTGCTCTGATGGATGTCCAGCGTTCTCAGGATCGTATTCTTTGCCGTCAAGCCTCGTTGCAGCAAACTCTACAGACCCTCCAGTCGGATCAAGTCAACCGAACACATCAACCTACTCCACCTTCGGGATAAACTTATTTTTTTTTACTGTAATATTTATTATTGGTCTGTAATAACTCTCTTACTCTGATCCCTTCCTTTTTGTCTATGACGAAGGGGGAGAAAAACCTGTCTCCATTATTGGAGAAATACTCTCTTTAAACATTTTTCAATATTTTATAATATTATTATTTCTATGCATAATGTCTTTTTGACAGGGGGAGCATATTTTGTCATCATCAAAAAGGGGGAGAATGTTGAGAAACTCTGTTTTGATGTCACATAATATGATACACTGTCGTATTTGATTTTATATGATATGATAATATGTCCTCTTGAAAAATGTTATATTATGACTGAATATGTTTTGCCATAAATCTAACGAGTATTTGATGCAAGGATATCTCACCCAAAAAGGATGGAGACTTCATGTTCAAGTACAACTAGTGCAATCATACTCCTTGAAGAAAAAGCTTGATGAGCCATGCATTCCTAAAGTTCAACTGAAGAGATCGGCTACCTCAAGATGAAGATTTTTTTCTTCTTTAGAGTCATATGTAACAGAACCTTCAGGAACATGCATATTGCATATTACATACTCATTCATAAAACCTATATCATAAAAGTATACGATAGTTTCAAAAAGCTCCTTTTTGAAAACTAATAATTGTACCTTCTTACAACCCTTTATGAAAAATGTATTTTTGACATGATTTCAAAATGTAATAATTGTACCTTACATCATATAAAAGACAAAACATGAAATCGGCTACATAAAGAAAAACAAATATAATATGTTTTGAAAAGACTCTAGTTACCTTCTTTAAAGAAATGATTTTAAATATAGGAAAAAGACAAAACATGAAATCGGCTACATAACAAATATAATATGTTTTGAAAAGACTCTAGTTACCATCTTTAAAGAAATGTTTTCAAATATAGGAAAAAGACAAAACATGAAAATCGGCTACACAAAGAAAACAAATATAATAAAGGTTTTGAAAAGACTCTAGTTACCTTTTTACAAACCCATAGAATGTCGACTTACTTGAAGTCATCATTCTCTTTGTATAGCATTAAATACCTCCTGTAAGAAATCCTTGTTAAATATCCTTCTCAAGAATGTCGACTTTCTTGTAGTCCTCATTCTCTCTGAAGACTTTGAAAAACACAACATAAAGAAAACACTTGACATGACTATGTACAAATAAATATCTCAGAGCACTCATTGTACTTACACTCATTTAAAGTAAAGAAGTACTTATGTACCTCAAATCATTAATTAGAATAAAGACAAAACTACAATCCAACGTTCAATGTACTATTGTAAGAAATAGACTTTTTACATAAAATATGTATTACCTAAAATATTACAACGACTAGTGTACCCTATATTTTACTTTTATGGAAAAAGACTTTTTCGAATTTCTCCAAAGATGTTTTTGAAATGACATATCATTTCACATCTCAAGAAGGCTACGATTTCAAAATGTAACGACTACTTTTTTAAAAGCTATATAAACACCCTCAAATAAATTGTTCAACATGGAATGGAATGGACATGTGAGCTTACAACGAGAAAAATTCCTATTCGATATTTGAAAAGAGAGCCTTGAAAAAGAAAGAGAAAAAGAAAAGAAAGAAAAGAAAGAAAAGAGAAAAAGTCAAGTATAGCTCTTTGACAAAGAGTATCCTCTGAGTGACAAACAGAACATTCTGAGAATCCTTCATTCGTGCATTCATATCATTCGGAAGGTTCTATAGGAAGTATTGTAACTCTGTTATTCACTGTTTTCCTTCTTTGTTGAAAGAAGTAGACCTCTGTGAAAGAGGGTGTTGTCCTTCTCTGTTGAGAGAAGAAGACCTCTGTGGAAGAGGGTGTGCCCCTTCTCTGTTGAGAGAAGAAGACCTCTGAGGAAGAGGGTGTTGTACTATTTATCCGGTGACTCGGATGTTATAGTGGAAAGCTCAAGTGGTTTGCTTGGGGACTGGATGTAGGTCTGGGTATTGACCGAACCAGTATAAATTCTGTGTTTTATGTGTTGTGCCTTATTGCCTGATTATTTTATTTTATCGATATTTATCGTATTTCACTATTCACCCCCCCTCTAGTGGAATTTCAGAGGTGACGCGGTGGATGTTGTTGCAAGCGTCGATTGCTGAAGAAGCACTCTGTCACGGCTAGAGGATTCCAGTGAGAAGGAGTTCGTCCGACACTCCTAGGGTTTTTAGAAGAGACAGAGGAGAGAGAAAGAGAGGGTTTTTTTTATGAAAAGGGGAAAACACACGAGCATAAAAACGAAACGGTGCGATTTTTTTTTTAAATGAAGGGGTATCGGGTCCTTTTTAAAAAAAAACTTTAAAGAAAACACGGGCATAAAAATGATTGCCCCTTTAAAATAAAACCAAGGGGTATCGGGTCCCTTCAGTTAAAATTTAAAAAACATCAGTCGACTAGAATTTTATCGGTCGACTAAAAATGTGCGATTTTGAGATTTTTCAAAAATAGCATTTTTAAAAACAAATTTATAAATCTAAAAATGAGCAAATGCCTAGTTCTCTCCTAATTCTCATAAAATCTTCATTTTTAAGTGGTTTAGTGAAGATATCGACATATTGTTCATTAGTGGGTATAAAATTTAATAAAATATCTCCTTTTAAAACATGATCTCGTAAGAAATGATGTCTAACTTCAATATGCTTAGTTCTTGAGTGCTGAACATGATTTTTCGAAAGATTTATAGCACTAGTGTTATCATAATAAATAGTTGTTGTGGAGTAATTCAAGCCAAAATCTTTTAAGGTTTGTTTCATCCATAGTACTTGTAAACACACTAAACTAGCCGCTATATATTCCGCTTTAGTTGTTGAGAGTGACACTGAATTTTGCTTTTTACTAAACCAATAGACTAAGGAATGTCCTAAGAAATGACAAGTTTCGCTAGTACTTTTACGATCAGATTTGTTTTCTGCAAAATTTGCATCACTATATGAAACTAAATCGAAGGAAGATGATTTTGGGTAAAACAAACCAAAATCTGAAGTATCTTTCAAGAATCGAAGATTTTGTTTTACTGCAGTTAAGTGAGATTCTTTCGGATTAGCTTGAAATCTAGCACACATACAAACACTAAATATTATATCAGGTCGACCAGCAGTTAAGTATAATAGAGATCCGATCATACCTCTGTAGAGCTTAGTATCTACATTTTTACCATTTCCATCTTTGTCAAGAAAAGTAGTTATGCTCATAAGATTTCTTCTTGATTTCGATGAGTCCATCCCAAATCTCTTAAGAAGTTCTTTTGTATAATTAGCCTAGTTGATGAAGATTCCTTCTTCAGTTTGCTTTATTTAAAGTCCAATGAAGTAGTTCAATTCGCCCATCAAGCTCATTTCAAACTCTTTCTGCATAGCTTTAGCAAATTCTTTATAAAGAGAACCATTAGTAGAACCAAATATTATGTCATCAACATAAATTTGCACAATAAGAATATCTGAATTAAGATTTTTAATAAATAAACTGGAGTCTGCCCGACCAATGGAAAAACCAGATTGTTCTAAAAAAATTCGCAGTCTTTCATACCACGCTCTTGGTGCTTATTTGAGTCTGTACAAAGCTCTTTTTAATTTGTAGACTTTTTCTGGATATTTTTCATTTTCAAAGCCTGGAGATTGATCTACATAAACTTCTTCATTGATATGTTCATTTAACAATGAACTCTTAACATCAATTTGATATAACTTAAAATTCATGTAACTAGCAAAAGCAAGCATCATTCGAATTGACTCCAATCGAACCACTGGTGCATAGGTTTTATCAAAATCTATGCCTTCTTCTTGATTATAGCCTTGTGTTACTAGCCTTACTTTGTTTCGAATGACTTCGCCATTTCCATCCAGCTTATTTCGGAAGACCCATCTTGTTCCAATTACCGGATGATCCTTTGGTCTATCAACTAGATCGCATACATCATTCCTAGTAAATTGGTCAAGTTCTTCAGACATGGCTAAAAGCCAAAATTCATCATCATAAGCCTCATTGATATTCTTTGGTTCTATTTTAGATATGAAAGCAATATTTGCAATATAATGCAATTGCCTTCTAGTTTGGACACCATTCTTTATTTCTCCAACAACCTGCTTATGTGGATGATTAAGAACTTATTTCCAAACTGGTGGAAGAGAAACATTTTCTTGAGAAGTGCTCTCTATCAAAGGTTCTTCTTGAAATATGACTTTTTCTCCTTCGCTTATAGGTATAATCTGCTCACAATTCTCATCAAATGCAACATGTAAAGATTCTTCAATGCAAGATGTTCTTTTATTAAAAACACGATAAGCTTTACTTCTAGAAGAATATCCAAGAAATATTGCTTCATCTAATTTTGAATCAAACTTATCAAGATTATCTTTGGTATTTAGCAAGAAGCATTTACTACCAAAAATTCTGAAATATGAGATCTTTGGTATATGATCATAATACAATTCAAAACATGTTTTATATAAGATTGGTCGAATAAGAACACGGTTTAAAACATAACATGTTGTATTTATTGCTTCAGCCCAAAAGTATTTTGGTAAATTTTTATCTTGAAGCATGGTTCTAACACATTCTTGCAATTTTTTATTCTTTCTTTCAACAACTCCATTTTATGGAGCCGCTCTAGGAAAAGCAAAGTTGTGAGATATACCATGTAAATCACAAAACTTTAGAACATATTCATTTTCAAATTCACCACCATGATCACTATGAATTGTAATAATAGATATAGATTTTTCATTTGTAATTCTTCTGCAAAGTTTAAAAAATTCAAAAAAAAACATTATTTTTACTTTTTAAAAAAATCACCCATGTAAATCGAGAATAATCATCTACTATAACAAAGGCATACTTGCTACCATTCAAACTTTGAATTCTAGATGGTCCAAATAGATCTAAATGTAAAAGTTTAAGAGGATGTTTTGTTGAAACTATATCTTTTGCTTTAAAAGAACTCCTGATTTGTTTACCCATTTGGCAAGCATCACATAAGTGGTCATTCTTATATGGTATTCTAGGTAGGCCTCTAACAAGATCATTCTTGGATAACTTAGAAATTATTTTAAAGTTAACACGTTCAAGTCTCTTGTGCCATAACCATTGAATTTCATTTGAAACAATAAGACATTTTTCATTAAAAGTGGGTAACTCATCTAGATAAAGTTCATACACATTATTCCTTTTTTTACCTTTAAAAATGATATTTTTAAATTGAAAATAAGAAATTAAGCATAAATCATATTCAAAAGAAACATGAAAACCTTTATCACATAATTGACTAATGGATAACAAATTATGCATTAAACCTTCTACTAAAAGAATATTTTCTATCAAGATAAATTTTGGATTACCAATGTTACCAATACCGATTACTTTTCCCTTGTTATTGTCACCAAAGGTGATGGTTCCTCCATCCTTACTTTGGAGGGTGGAAAATAACTTCGGCCTTTCAGTCATATGTTTGGAACAACTGCTATCCAAGATCCATTTGCTCCTTATTTTGTGTACCTACAACAAAATTAGAAGACAAAGCATTTGACCCATTTCTATCTTTGGGTCCATGAGAGTTAGTCTTAAGAACCCATATCCATTTGGATTTTGGTTTCCTTTGAGAATAAATATTCTTTCTATAAAAAGATTTAGCATTTCTAGAGTAATCATGTCTAGGCTTATAAGTTTTATAAGTACCATGATTAAATGCATTTCTATTATAATTAGAAAATTGAGTTCTTTGATAATTTTGTCTTTAATTCTTCACCATATAGTTTGGTCTATTTTGAGTATCAATAAGCTATATCCCAAATCGATTTTGTTAACCGAGCATCTTTGAGAACCAATAAGTCTTTCTAGATTTTCTTGTCCATTAGTGAATTTGGTCACTATAGAAAGAAGATCATTTGATTTTTTCGTTTAGACTTGTTATTTCTTCTTATAAGAGATTGGTTCTAATTCAATTTCTTTTATCTCAAATGCTTGACAAGAGTTTTCATTCTTGAGATCTTCTATCTCTTGAAGTAACACTTTGTTTTGAGAGTCAAGAGTTGAATTTTCAATTTTTAATTCTTTGTTTTTAGAACTAAGATTCTTAAATTTAGCATATAAATCATTAAATGCTTCTAATAAATCATCATACTCATATTGACTTACCAAGTCTTCTTATACTACAAAGCACATGTTGGCGACTTCTTCATTAGATTTTTCATCGGAAGATGAGTCACTATCATCCCAACATGCTTGAAATGCCTTTTTCTTCTTGAATTGGTCCTTGGGCTTGATTTTGAGAAGAGGACAATCTTTCTTGATGTGTTCACCTTTTTTGCAGTTAAAGCACTTGACTTCATTAGGATTGGAAGAATTTATTTTCTTTACCTTTCTTTGAAATCTTTCCTTTTTGATGAATCTTTTGAATTGCCTTGTGATGAAGGCAATATCTTCATCTTCTTCTGAATCTTCAGAGTCAGAAATGACCTTGAAAGCAAGAGATTTCTTCTAAGGTTCTTCTTCTTGTCTATCTTGAAGTTGAACTTCATATGCTATCAAATTACCAACTAAGTCTTCAAGAGAAAGGTCATTTAAATCATTGGCTTTCTCTAAAGCTGTAGTCTTTCTCTCCCATTCAGGAGTTAAATACCTCAGGACTTTTCTAACTAAATTCACTTGCGAATATTCTTTCTCAAGGGATTTGAGAGTATTAGTAATATCGGTCATTCTTGTTATCATGTCTGATATAGACTCATTTTGTTTCATTTTAAATAATTCGAATTTATGAACCAAAGAAGCAATCTTAGTTTCCTTTACCTTTGACGTACCTTCATGAGTAATGAGAAGATTATGCCAGATTTCATTTGATGTAGAGCATTGAGAGATGCAATTGAACTCTACCTTGTCAACGTCACAATACAACGCATTCACAGCTTTGGCATTGAGTGAAGCAGTTTTTTTTTCTTCATCGGTCCATTAGCTGAAATCAGTTGATGGTATTTGGTACTTTTCTGAAATAAAACTTCAAATTTCGAGATTCATGGATTGTAAGAATATTGTCATTCTTACTTTCCAATAGTCATAGTTAGTTTTATCGGAGCGAGGAGGACGAACAAAGGAGCATCCTTCTTTGTGCTGAGATGATGTTGTTGTCATGTTAGATGATGGTCAAATCAAAATATAACTAACATTGCTCTGATACCATATGAAAGTGCTAAAGGATCGAGGCAACAAGCACTAAAGAGGGGGTGAATAGTGCTTTTAAATAGCGTCTTTGAAATTTTGAAGGATTTTAAAATTCGCAAAGCAATCATACAAAGAACATAAGAATTTATCCTAGTTCGGTCTTCCAGACCTACATCCAATCCCCAAGCAAAACCCGTTTGAGATTTCAACTATCAACCTTGTGTAACTAAAAGATCATACAGACCAAATCCGGTCTCACTTTCAGTAACAATCCTACTGAAAGCAAACAACTTCTTTAAACCAAGGAGTCCTTTTTTTTTATAGAAAAATAAAACAATCAGCTTACAATCAAACTGTGAGCCCTTCTTGTGAATTTAAATGGAACGCAATTGGCTTTTGAGGTTGTTGAAATACTCAACTCATGAATTCACTAGCTCTCAAAAGAATTTGAGTGTAAAACTGGAGTGAAAATATCAAGTGAGTGAGAAAACAAATACTTGAATAAATAGGAGTGAAAATCAAAGAATTCGATCTTTGTAATTCAATGTAATTCGATATGATTCAATTCAATCCGATGTTTTTGAGTGTGGAATGCACTCATATTTATAGTTGAAAGATTCCCTATGTTGAGGGTAAGAAAGGGTGTCAAAATAGTATATTTTGAATAATCAAAACGTTTGAAAAATGAAAAGATATGTCTTTTCAAAGTTACAGAAAAATAACAAAATTAGTCGATTGGAACAGTAGTTAGTCGACTAAAATTAAATATTAGCAGACTACAGTTATCGTCGGTCGACTAATATGTTTATCATAGCCGTTTGAAAATCTGAAGTTTTGAAACTTAGTCGACTAAAGAAAAAGTTAGTTGATTGATAATATCATCAGTAGACTGAAAAATCTTTCAGTCGATTGCTGCTAAATTTTTCTGAAAACACACGTTCTGTCCGGTCGACTGTTAAAACCTTCAGTCGACTGCTGCTAAATTTTCAAGAAAACAGACATTCTGTCTGATCAACTGATAAAACCTTCGGTCGACTAATTTTACAAGAATGACATTTTTGCTTAGAAAATTTGGCGCGAAAAGATTGGTCGATTGGTGAGTCTACTGGTCGACTAATAAACATTAAAAATTAAGTAAAGAGTTTTCTAAAATGATTTTCAAGAAGCGTTCTTTTAGAAAAGTTTTTCTAAAGATTTTTTAGGGGAAATGCAATCGAAATATGCACTCTAAGTAAGACTCTTACAAGAATCTAAAACATTTAATGAATTTTACATTTGCACACTAGTCTTCATAGATTCATCGAATTCTTCAGTTCTTGCCATCTTTTTTCATTGCCTTAGCTGAAATGCAGTTGATTTACTTGTTCATCATCAAAACCTTATACTTGAAGTATCGTGTATGACTTCATTGTCGTAATAGAGAGGTATATGTGTGAATATGCTTCATAAACATCCGCTCAAGCATTGTCCCCTTAAAGCAACTGATTCTATGTACATATTTGTCATGAAGTATATCGAAGGTAGGCAAATATTTTTCCAACTACAAATTATGGTTTGCGAACAATGGAGGATCCGACAGTAGGAATAGATCACATAGATGAACATCAACATCACCTCCTGTCTATCATGCAAAATATTTGTACTTGCTTCCATATGGTGGCAACGATTGAAGATGATTATGGTCGTTATATTCTGCGTAAGCTTCGATATACTTCACGGTAAATACATCATAGTCGTATGTGTCATGAATATATCGATGTATACACAGAAGATAACAACCATAATCATCATTGAAGATTATACAGATCTTTCCTCATGGCGTGAAGTACCTAAGTTATCAGCATCAAAACCCATCTATCAAGCACAAGTAGAAGGAACACTAAAGAACAAAGAAGAAAGAAAAATACAAGGGATAAGAAGAAGGAGAATAAGAAGAAGAAGAAATTGCGTTGCCGCAGAAAAGATGAGAGGTTAAATAGATTAGGGTTTTAGACAAAGACAACGGGTCGGACAGGGTTTTACATAGAATAGAGTTTTACACAGATCTATATTAGTGTTTTACATAAAATAGGGTTTTACGCATGTGTACACAAATTGATACGGCGTTTAGACTTAGTAAAGTACAAATCTATTTATAAGTTGATAACTATTTAAAAGTTGTAAATCACTATCACTGTTATATAGAAGAAGTGTTCTATCACGATTTGCAACAAACATTAAGTTAAAGTTGCAAATCGTTATCACTGTTTTATAGAAAAAGTGTTCTATCAAGATCTGTACAGCAACAAACCTAAATCATTAACGATTTGTCCTATAACGATTTTTGTTTACCAGCTTTGTCTATGCGATCGATATCCTATCGTGATTTGCTTTTACGAGCATTTTCTACGTGAACGATATGTCATATCATGATTTACCTAATGACTGATTCATAAAAGGCGGAAAGAAAATAGCTTTAAACAAATCGACACAATGTTTAGACTTACTAAAGAACAAATCAACACGATGTTTAGGGTTTAGGGGTTCAGAGTTATGGTCTAGGTTTTAGGGTTTAAGGTTTAAGGTTTAAGGTTAAGGGTTTAGTAATTTATTAAGGGTTTAGGGTTTAAGGTTAAGGGTTTAGTAATTTATTAAGGGTTTAGGGTTTAGCTTTAGGGTTTAGTAAGATATTAAGGGTTTAGGTTTAGGGTTTAGGGTTAGGGTGAGGGTTTAGGGTTAGGGTTTAGGGTTTACAGTTTAGGGTTTAGTAATATATTAAGGGTTTAGTGTTTGCCGTTAGAGTTTAGTAAGATATTTAGGGTTTAGGGTTAGGGTTTAGGGTTTAGGGTTATGGTTTAAGGTTTAGGGTTTATGATATAGGGTTTTGGGAAAATGGTTTAGGGTTTATGGTTTAGGGTTCAGGGTTTGAGGTTTAGGGTTAGTTTTAGGGTTTAGAGTTGGGGTTTAGGGTTTTAGGTTTCGAGAAAAGGGTTTAGGGTTAGATACTTGTAGCATGTAATTGAAACCTGTGCGTGAGGAATAACAATTGTAGGGACATGAGGTGACTATTTGCGTGTTCAAATCATTGCTTCTTTAGCGATTTCTATGAAAACCGCTTTAAAGTGTCATTCCGGTAATTGAATAGTTGTCACGTGAATCACTATCATCAACAATTATAAATCGCTATTGCATCAAACGTACAAATCGTTGCTTCAAATTTATAAGTCGATGTATAAATCACACCCTTCATAAATATATATCGTTGTAACGTTTGAGATTCAACAGTAAACCTCGTTGTACGATTTAGCAAACTTTAGTACAAATCTTGGTAACTTTATATATCATAAATCGCTACTGCGTTAAATGTATAAATTGTTGCTGCTTTAAACGTGTAAATCATAACTCATAAATTATAAATCATGTCGATTTGGCTTTGTTACCAAAATATGTGTCATTCAATATCTGATGGATCAGGCTTCTCGATTTGTATTTATGATTTGTGAAGTTACCAAGATTGTTGTTGTCCAGTGTTTGTGAGGCATAACAGTACTTACACTTATCATATCGATTTGTAATATAAGCGTTTATGCTGAATTGTCATATCGATTTATATTATATTATGTGATATGTACATCGATGCGTGCGTTCAAATTGTTGCTTATTTAGCGATTTCTATTAAACTCGCTGCACATTATTTGAAGTATGAATCACTGTAAATAGATATTATGTGTTTGCTAGTGTTAATTATTACGATATTTGTCGTATGAATCACGTCAAAACATGCTAATACTATAAATCGTTACTTTTATTGGCAAGTTAAATAATAAATCAAAGATCATTACAAATAGCTGAATCACCTTTCCTTTGGCAAGGTCAACCCATTCTTTGTAAAGATCTTCAATTATTTCTCTTCGATGAGTATGTACAACCACCAATTGAAACAATATTGAACATAACAAACATCTGAGAAACTGTATCCAATTGAATGGTGCAGTGGACTACCATTACGAATGAGCTCATTTGCTTGCAAATGATATGTGGGATGTGACCCCTGATACATAGTTGTTGTTAGAACTTCTGCAGAAGAACACGTAGCTACCAACTACAGAGTATACTTTTAAACCCGCTCTTGTTGATTTAATATCTGATAGATCCTCAGCTGCACGACAAAGGGTGGTCTGACAACAGATGACAGTAAAAGGTGGTCTGGCAGCAGACGACGGTAAAAGGTGCTTCGGTAGGAGACGATGAGAAAGAGTGCTCCTCTAAAGGTGTAAGGGTGATCCGGAATGGAGAGGGCGACATATTTCGAGGTTGAGACTCTTCAAGTAGAGGTGTTGGTTAGGGCGAAAACAAAAGGTTATCCTCTATTTTTAGGTTAGACGAGATTTTGGTACATTACTTGAAACGTGGTTTCATGGTGCTAATGGCGGGAAATGATAGTTTAGTCTTTGCAAATATACTAGACTTCGATGCTAAGTGATGCATACACACGAGGAAATGAGCCCAATGTGGTTACATACGTGACATTCATTCAGACCTGAGAACACGCACCTGCCTGTTCCGGAGAGGAACATATAACCTGCTTCGCAATAAGGTGGAGTCTTGCGGGCAAGTCCCTTGGATGTGAGTTCTGAAAGTTTAGCAAGTGCGAAAAAGTTGAACCCACGACACCTAGGCTTTACATGCAGCAGAAGGTTCGTGGATGCAAGGACCCAACTCTCAACCGCGTCAACAACTCTTGTCAAGGACAATGCACGATTTCCTGAAACAAAGACCTTGCTGCCACACGGCGAGCTTTCGGCAATCCCTACGAGAAAGGTTACCCCGTTTCACACTTTCACTGTTCATACCCTTTTTCTCTCCGATGATTCGCGCGATATCATAAAGCGAAATCTACACATCAAAAGGAGAGAATCCCCAAAGGAAGGACTCTCCCCGATTCCCGTTCACAACCACAAATGTCCATCATCTTCACCTTCCCCTTCCCCTTTCAAGCATCAGCAGCAACAGGAGCGGCGGCCATGGCCTTTTGTGGCACGCCATGCAACCCACAGAGCGCAAACCCCTTTAGCCCTCGGCCCAAGTTCGGCAGCTTCACGCCGGCGTTCCATCAAAGACCTATTTCCCGTTGTTTCATCTTAGTGGCCTCATCTTCTAAGAGTTCTTCAAGGTATCCACTTGACCTTGTTTCTGCTTCTTTTTGTTCTTTTCCCCCTTCTTTCATTTTGGTAGTTGTGACTGAATCACCGCATTCATTATTTTGTTTGAAGATTCTTTTTTTTTCTTGGCTCGCTGAACTGATTGTTTGAGCTAAGTGTAATGACCATATATCTGTAATGCATTATAGGTTGGATAATAGGACTCATTCTTTTAGCCTTTTCCCTGGAGCGGATGGCTGCTCATAGTATTCGATTCCTCAGTTATATCTTTTACTATTGTGGCAGGGAGCACTGCTTTGTGTCTTGTGTTACGCTTTTTTGGATTTTGATTCTGTCAGAGAGTGAAAGACACAAGCTTTCTGCTAAGTTATCCGCAGGCTCGTTTCTTGCCTTGCGGAAAGACTCAAGTCTTTAATGATTGTGCCTGGTGGAAGTTGTGCATTTGATTTCATTCCACCTCCTGCGTACCTGTTTATCTTCCACTTTTGCTCCCTTATCCTCCTCTTGTGTGATCTTCCCCCATTTCTCTGGTTGTCTTGATAACATGTTTGGTGTGGAACGGCCATTTATTGGGCGTTTTGAGACTCCTGATGTCCCAGCGGCACAATGATTTTCAATGTGTTTAAGTAAGCTGAGGATCCTCCCTCTGCTCTTGAGATATTTTAACTTCTCTTTCATTTATTTCACCTCTACGGAATACATTGTAATTAAAGAAGATCTTGAGGATCAAAATTAAGTTTAACTAACAAGGTGTTTTGATGTTTTCTTGATAACACGTAGAATTTGGAGTGATGAATTGAGAAAATGTCCAGCTTGGTGAAGTGAATGCTTGAACTACCACTCCCATTTTTTTGACAATTATATCTGATCGACTCCTATTTCTTTTTTTTCCTCATTGCCGCCACAACATTTCATTGTTGCCATCCTGGCCCCATCCACTAGTGGCCTGTTTTTAGTGTATCCTCGCAATCAGTCACCCTTAGGAGTTTGATTGTTTGTCTTGTTGTTTCCACAATTAATTAAAGTTTTTTTTTCCAAAAATGATACATTCACGACAATCTCCTCCACAACCTTTTCCTTCTTACATCTTTGAAAAGTATGATGATTTGTCATAAGCACATTCCCGTGGAATGTTTTAGGAATGTTTTATGATCTAATGCGCTTTGAAGAAGTATAAAGTTTGTTGCATACCACATGCATTGGCCTTACAATCTCTTTTTATCTTCAGAGAGTTGCCTTTGAACAAGTGAAACACTAATGCATAGTTTTATATAACTTAGTAAGTAATTCCAATTTGATATCTAATGGAGCTCTTTATCTTCTTGAGCTTTCCCAACAAGGATCATATTGCGCAAGGTGTATAGGAAAACACTAAAAAATGGGGTTTCACAGAAATTACATCTAATTTTAGGTTGATCTCCACTCCTTATTTGAGTGCCCTATTGCCTTGCCAAGTCCGTTCATGCCATATTCCTCCAAACCATCCAATAACAAAACCATTTTTTTTAAACCTTAACCTATTCGAAAAATATGTGGAAAGAAGCTCCCTTGAAAACTCAAAAGCTTTCTTCATCTTGCAATAAATCATGTCCAAATCAAGGTTGCAAGTATCGTATTGTTACTTGAATCAGTCGGGCCCAAAATAAGAAATACATGAAACAATAATGAATTGCACAAAATACAACAACAACAACAACAACAACAACAACAACAACAACAACAACAACAACAACAACTACGCCTTCATCCCAAAACAATTGGGGTCGGCGATATGAACCAACAAAGAAAATCATTATGGGTCTTCCACATGAATCCTTCTCCTCCATTCATTTCTATCCAATGCCATGTCCTCGGTGAGGTTCAAAGCATTCATATCCTTTCTTATCACCTCCATCCATGTCTTCCTAGGCCTACCCCGACCTCTTTTAACTAATATATTTTCCCATTTCTCCATCCTTCTAACTGGAGCATCATTAGGCCTTCGTCGAATATGTCCAAACCACCGTAAACGATTCTCTCTCATCTTATTTTCAATGGGTGCAACGCCTACCTTCTTACGTATCTCCTCGTTCCGAATCTTATCTTTTATTGTATTTCCACACATCCATCTCAGCATACGCATCTCAGCTACACTCATTTTTTGAATATGATGTCTCTTGGCAGCCCAACATTCCGTACTATATAGTAAACAAGCCTAATAGTCGTCCTATAAAACTTTCCCTTCAACCGCAATGGCATTCTACGATTGCACAACACTCCAGTTGCACTCTTCCATTTCATCCACCCAACCTTTATCCTATGATTTACATCTCCATCAATTTCTCCATACTTTTGAATGATAGATCCCAAATATTTGAAAGAATCATCCACCGATATTTCTTGCTCACCAAGCTTCACTACACTCCCATCACTACTTCGTTGCTTACTAAAACGACATTCCATGTATTCTGTCTTACTCTTACTCAACTTAAAACCTCTTGCTTCCAATGTCTGTCTCCATAATTCTAACTTAGCATTAACCCCAGCTCTAGACTCATCAATCAAAACAATATCATCAGCAAACAACATACACCACGACACATTTTCTTGAATTGATCTCGTAAGCTCATCCATCACTATTGCACAAAATACAATCATAAAATCAAATATGAAGCATTTATGTCTCTATGAGCTGCATCATACATCATCAAACATCAACTATCTCACAAGAACAGTGCTTTTCAATCGGTCTCTACTCATTACTTGAATGCCCCATTGCCATGCCAGAGATCATCTGATGCCATCTTTGTTGCAGTAGTGTGAAACTTGATTTATACCTTGATATAAATCCTTAATTTTCGGTGGGTGTTTGAGGGCGTAAGCCCCGAGTCAAAATTTTTTGGAAGGTAGTTTTGAAATTTTACTCATAATAGAGTTTTTTTTTAACTTAACCCACTTTCTTGAGTGAAAAAATGGTGAAAATGCACTCTTGAGCAAACCAATCTCTTACTTGAGCAAACCGCAAAAGCCCTCTCCCTTGCACACAAATCGGCCTCCAAATCGCTCTCATGACTCCTAAGGTGTGCGAATACTCCTCTAATAACCTCTACACAAATGATGAAGTCAACTTGAGGAGGTTTTTAAAACCCCAAAAATAAAAAATAACTTTCAACCCTTTTTAAAGTGCGTCAAAGGTGTATCATATGTAGGGGTGGCAATCGGGTCGGGTCGGCGGGTTGGGTTGGCGGGTCAGAATACCTCAACACGAACACGACCCATTTATTAAACTGGTCAGATGTGGCAAACACGAACACGACCCATTTATTAAACGGGTAACCCAACACGACATGGTTAACCCGTTTAATAAACGGCCCGGGTCGACACGACACGATTACACGACACGACGACCCCATTTATTAAACGGGTCGACCCGATAACATAGACACGATAACCAACCCGAATAACCTGTCTAACCTGAATAACACAATTAGAAACACAAAAAAAAATTGGTTGACCCGCCCGCCTGTCAAACGGGTTGCGGGTTGACGGGTTCGTGTAAATGAGTTGCGGGTTGACGAGTTCGTGTAAACGGGTTGACCCGCCCGCCTAACCCGTTTATTAAACCGGTCAAACGGTTTGGCGGGTTCGCATACCCCTAACACGAACACGACCCGTTTAATAAACGGGTTAGGCGAGTCGACCCGTTTACGACACAAACCCGTTTAAGCCAAACCCTAACCCGGCTAAGAAGTGGGTTGGCGGGTCTGGTCAGATTTTGCCACCCATAATCATATGATACATCATGATACATGGCTGTATCGTACGATACACACTCCTATCACAATATGAGTGTGTATTGTATCGCTTACGATACAGTACAATACTTAAGACATTGGACTAAATTATCCTCGAGCTCTCTAGGGTGTGTGGTTGCCTCTCTCAAGCTCTTTAAGAGTTTGTATGAACTGGCCCTAAAGGACATTATATGTTTTGACAAAAAATGTGTCATGCGATATGTGTCGTATCAGGCTGTATCATATGGTATATGGGCTTATCATACAATACACCTGATACCTATGTCACGCAAACGCTTCACTTAGCATGTGTATCCCGTGTCAATACTTCACGACACTTCATGGATACAGTCAAACCAGTTTCACACCGTCAACATTGTGTCATTAGCAGTGTTATCAAAAACGCGCCTTGAGGCACAAAAGGCGCACCTCGCCTTGAGGCGCGGCCCTTTGTGCCTCAAGGCACAATTTTTTTTTTTTACAACAAGACTTCTGAGACATAATCAAACAGATTTTTGTAGGTTAATCTCATATATTTTCCAGTAATTTCAGTTATGTAATAAGTTTCTTAGTATATTACTATATTTTAACTTTTGTTGGTTAATCTCGTATATTTTTTCAGTTATTTCAGTCATGTAATTAGTTTCTTAATATATTTCAACTTTTGTTGGTTAATCTCATATATTTTTCAGTTATGTAATCAGTTTTTTAGTTACTTTTATATGTTAATCTCATATTTTTTAGAATAATCTTATATATTTTAACTTTTGTAGGTTAATCTCATATATTTTTCAGTTATTTCAGTTATGTAATCAGTTTCTTAGTATATTTTAACTTTTGTTGGTTAATCTCATATATTTTCCAGTTATGTAATCAGTTTTTTAGTTACTTTTATATGTTAATCTCATATTTTTTAGAATAATCTCATATATTTTAACTTTTGCTGGTTAATCTCATATATTTTCCAGTTATGTAAATGGTTTCTTAGTATATTTTTTCTTTTATTGGTTAATCTCATATATTTTCCAGTCATGTAATCATTTTTTAGTTACTTTTATATGCTAATCTCATATTTTTAGAGTAATCTCATATATTTTAACTTTTGTAGGTTAATCTCATATATTTTCCAGTTATTTCAGTTATGTAATAAGTTTCGTAGTATATTTTAACTTTTTTTGGTTAATCTCATATATTTTCCAATTATATAATCAGTTTTTAGTTACTTTTATATGTTAATCTCATATTTTTAGTACTTATTTGAGATTTTATATTTCTTATTTGTTGTTATTTCATCAATAAAGCATTTCTTTATTTATTTGTATTTTTAGATATTTTTTTATAATTTTTTTAAAGTTTTCAATTTTTTTTGAGGCTTACGCCTCGCCTCGGTTTTTGGTGGAGCGCCTCGCTACGCCTCAACGCTTTTCACAACACTAGTCATTAGCTTTATCTTTGTTTTTTATGATCTTATTTACTTATTTTGTTCTTTTTCTTTTAAATGTTTTTATCAATTACATTACATTTCAATTTTAACTTAGTTTCATTATTTGATGTTCCTAATTAGAATGATTTAGAATTTCTGTTTTATATACACCCACACATATGCATACATATTTATGTGTACGACCATGTCCGCGTGTCGCCGTAATTTTTTAAAATTATCATATCGTGCCAAGCGTATGTGCATTGTTTCCCATTTCCACATTCGTATACATGTGACAATAGCCTGATATAGACAATATACATGCTCCAATTGTATCAAAAGCCACTTAGATACAATACATATTGTAGCATATCGTATGATACACTATGATACTTACAACATTGTTGCATAGCTTGGGCTCTTCACTAGATAAGGTATACTTCTTAACACCATTGACTGATATTTTCAATATAGCTCTCTATTTGGCTTTGAACTCACACTAAGATGGTATCAAAGCCAAAGGAGAGTATGCCTATTGGATGTTAATAGCTTAGGTTATTTGTAAACATATTATTTTATTTTTTTCTTTTTGTATTTGTTTCTTATATGTTTGTTAGGGTTATTATTGTGTTAACCCAACTAGACTTTAGTTTTGTGCCTAATGGTTAGTTGAATGAAAGATAGTAAGATGATGTGTGTATGTATATTGTGTAGAGAGTATGTCTAATGTGTGAGGGTGAGTGTTTCTCTATTTGCTATATATATGTATTTTTATTTTACATGGATGAAATATGTTTTTTTACAATTTCTTGCATGGTTATTTGTGTCTCATTACAATATTGTGGTTTTATTTTGTAGCCAATATCTTCTTTTTTGCATTATGATTTTTTTAGAAGTTTTTCTAAGTTTTTATTTTTTATTTTTTTTTATTTTTTTGGACTTCTATTAATTTTTTTTTGATTTTTTATGATATGGTATGATAGGATACATATTCTATTTTGTGCCTGTCCTATACGAGCACTGTTATGCTTTTAACAATATTGATTGGAACAGTTTTTAGTTATGGTTGTGGCTGGAAGATGTTGATCTGAGTCTCCGCTTTCTCTATTTTTCATTGTAGCATTTCCACTTATCTGATCTGGTTGGTGGACATCCACAATCAGCATTTAATGCTGTATGCGGTTTTCCAAAACCCACACCTTCTCTTTACACCATGTCCTTCAAGCAAATGTATTCTGTTGCTTGTACAAGTTCACTAATTTGTGTTGTTGGTTTCTGGTACATGTGCATCACAAGTTTGCAGGGCTGCTCTGTCTCCTTTATTGCTTTCCTTGCATTTTGTAGTTAGATGTGGTGTAAGAAGTTGCTATATTGGAATCTGTCTATGCTTCCATCATTGGCATCATGAGCTATTCCTATACCAAGATCAACAATTGCTGGATTATACACCTTCAAATACTTCCAGTTTTTTGTGTATAACGCGAAAATGCACTTCCATTGTTGGCTAGATGCTTCATAACTGGCATTAAATGGTTGCACAAAATTACCTGTTTGTAAACTCTTTCATGGTCTTGTCTTTAATTGATCCTTGACACTTGATACACTTGATTCTCTTTTTTTTTGTGTGTGCATGGAATACATGTCTAGCAGAAGTTCGAGGGTCACCAGACCATTTAAAAGCAATGCAGATCTTTGTAGGGAGCTTAAAGAATTCATCATGGCAGTTGGCCTTCCTCCAAATCATGTACCGTCAATGAAGGAGCTCTCTCAACATGGAAGGTCATTGAGCTGATCATGTTTGATAAAAGGAAAATTTTCACATGAATGTTTTTGGTCATATTAATCAAGATATCTTGTTTAAGACCCAGTTTAAAATTAACTTCACTGGATGAACTAAATTCATGAGTAGTAAAACAAACCTCAGTTTCTATTGCCGTGCAGTAAATGTTAAATTTTGCATTTTCATGAACCATATGCATTCGGAATTTTTTTATCTATCCAATTATGTTGCATTGATAATCAATTATTTCATACATATGAGATTTAACAAAAAAATTACATACAGTGATTTAAATGCACTAGGCTTGCAAGCGTGCAACATGAAAATTGTATATTTCTAGGAATGTAGTAAGCCCAGATGAAAATGATATCAAATCTTCTTTATGGCAAAGAAACAATGGGTAATATTTTGGCTCATTCAGTCAATTTTCACAATGGAAAAGAAACAACAGGTAAAGTTTTGGCTTGTTCGGTCTATTTAACCATCAAGATATAGAGCTATAAAATATGTGCACACTCATGCATGGCTTTGGTGCTTACATCACACTTTGATAAGACAATAGTTTAGACCGAACAATACCTTATCTTCATTATCACAACCAAAAGTTTTATCTCGACTTCTAACCTTGAAACCAAAAGAGTGGAACAATTTAAATCCACCAAAGAAGTTAACTGAAAAATGTCACTATAAACATTGAAATATGAACTGCATTTGCTGGAAACTTTTGTGCATATTTTCGGCAGTTACTAACTATGTCAATCTTTCCAGGAACTCGGAATAATGACATGCCAGGTGAGGATACTTAGAAAAGGGCAATATTAGCAGCGTTGTGGAGCCTAAGGTCATTTGTCTGGCTCTTAAATTTAATGAGTTAGTAACTATGAATTGGATCCTGGGGAATGAAATATTATTCTGGACCCAAATAGATATAGGATCCAGATTACATGTCTATTGATGTTGCGCAGTGCTGGTCTCAACCTCAGGTTTCTGTGACTTAACCACACAATGACAGCTAAGGGGGCACTGTATTGACTATGGGAGAATCTATAGAGGGATGCCCAATGCCTATTTTGAAATAGGATCTTGGGTTTGCTCAAAGAATCAGATTCAGCAATAGGTCTGCCATGAAAATCTGATGCCCATTAGAAGAAGAGAGGAGAACAAAGGATGGAGTGAGCAGCCATGATTCCTTCCTGTTAATTAGGTGAAGGGAAATACCTGCTAATAAATTTATAGTGCATGGTGGGTGTTCCAAATACAATTAGCCTAGGAACATAATACTTGACGATAAATGCAGTAACCTATTATGAAATGCAGGATTTAGAGCTAATGATAACTTTTATTATCACAATATGCAGTTGATCTGCATTCTTTTATGCCTAATATTTCCATCCAACTTTGTATCCATATCAATCCTAAATAATAACAACACTATCCTTATATTTTGTTTCAGCACTCAATCTTGTATGCTTGTCTGTTTTCTTCTTCATGAAGTTTTTTTCTCAAAAATATGCAATGACCAAAAGCTCACTTTTGCTATATGGATCACCAGCCCAGTCAGTATCTAAATATCCAATGATTGATTTTCAAACCTCTTATGCATATATACCATGTACTTATATTGGGAGTGTTTGTTTTCATTTTTAGCAATTGCAAGTACCGTACGATATGGTACGTGTCGTTACTATTTACTCTAACAATACGATACACACTTGTATCACGATATGAGTGTGTATTGTGTCATACGATACACTTTAGGTGCACTTTAAAAATGTGTAAACTTTTTCTTTTCTACTTTGGGTTTTAAAGATCTTCCTAGGGTCGATCTCTTCATTTGTGTAGAGGCCTTTAGAGGAAAACCCATACACCCATAGGAAACTTAAGAGCATTTTAGGGTCCGATTCTTGCGCAAGGAAGATGCTTTTGTGGTTTTCTCGCATAAGAGTGCATTTTTACCAATTTTTACTCAAGGAAGTGAGATAAGGTAAAAAATCTTTGTTCTTTGCTTCATTTGTCTATGATTGAAGTTGAAAGATGGTAAACTCCTTTTTTTTTATGTTTCTAAAAGATATTATTTTACTTTAGTTTTTTACCCTTAATCATATTTTTTGTCTTTAGAACTCAAAATTTGTCCCTAAGTGTCTTATTGAGCATTGTTTTATATCTTTCTAGTGATTAGATTTAGTAATCCATGCTCTAGGAGGTCGATGGAGGGTGGAGGTCTTGGAGGATGCCTCTTAAAGCATCCTGCATTGAAATATTGTACACCAGTTGACTTGTAGATGTGTTTGAAAGAAATAGTGAGTGTAACTTTTGTGGTTTTGTAATGCATGATCAATTGTATAGATTTAAATGTCATGTTGTGAGGCATAACAACTCTACCACGAAATTATCTACATATCTCATTCCTTTTGATATACGTGTTGAACTTCTTACTAGTCTTATATAGAAGATGATAAAAAAAAGACATGAGTACGCACAACATTTGTGGGAGAGAAATTTTCAGAGGTGGTTTTTTATTTAGAAGATGGAGATGACCCATCATCATCTCAAGCCATTGAACGATGCCATAAATGAAGGAAATCATTGAGCTGGAGTTTGATAAAGTGTTGAGAAAGATCATTCACAAGAACTACAAAGGTACATACAAAATACCCCAAAAAGGGTATACAACAATCAACAACAACAACAACAACAACAACAACAACAACTACGCCTTCATCCCAAAACAATTGGGGTCGGCGATATGAACCAAAATAGAAAATCATTCTGGGTCTTCCACATGAATCCTTCTCCTCCAATCATTTCTATCCAATGCCATGTCCTCGGTGAGGTTCAAATCATTCATATCCTTTCCTATCACCTCCATCCATGTCTTCCTAGGCCTACCCCGACCTCTTTTAACTAATATATTTTTCCATTTCTCCATCCTTCTAACTGGATCATCATCAGGCTTTCGCCGAATATGTCCAAACCACCGTAAACGATTCTCTCTCATCTTATTTTCAATGGGTGCAACACCTACCTTCTTACGTATCTCCTCGTTCCGAATCTTATCTTTTAATGTATTTCCACACATCCATCTCAGCATACGCATCTCAGCTACACTCATTTTTTGAATATGATGTCTCTTGGCAGCCCAACATTCCGTACCATATAGTAAAGCGGGCCTAATAGTCGTCCTATAAAACTTTCCCTTCAATCGCAATGGCATTCTACGATCTCACAATACTCTAGTTGCACTTTTCCATTTCATCCACCCAACCTTTATCCTATGATTTACATCTCCATCAATTTTTCCATACTTTTGAATGATAGATCCCAAATATTTGAAACAATCATCCACCGATATTTCTTGCTCACCAAGCTTCACTACACTCCCATCACTACTTCGTTGCTTACTAAACCGACATTCCATGTATTCTGTCTTACTCTTACTCAACTTAAAACCTCTTGCTTCCAATGTCTGTCTCCATAATTCTAACCTAGCATTAACCCTAGCTTTAGACTCATCAATCAAAACAATATCATCAGCAAACAACATACACCACGACACATTTTCTTGAATTGATCTCGTAAGCTCATCCATCACTATAGCAAATAGGAAAGGGCTTAAAGCATATCCTTGATGTAACCCAACCGTTATAGGAAAATTGGTTGTCACCCCTCCACAAGTGCGAACATTGGTTACTACTCCTTCATACATATCCTTAATTATACTAATGTACTTGAGAGAAACACCTTTCTTCATCATTGTCCACCAGAGAACATCCCTAGGTACTCTATCATATGCTTTCTCCAAATCAATAAAAACCATATGCAAATCTTTGTTTCTGATGCAGTGGTGAGGGTCGGCTGCAACTTACCGGCTGGCAGGAAGAAGAAATATGACTCTCACGTTCAGCAATGGGCAGAAAATAAGAGAGACAGTCACCCAAATTGATGGTGACTGGGTTAAAACCTCCTTTTATTGAAAATCAAGAACTTCAATGAACGAGAAACAATGTTGAATAATAAATGAAAATAGCAAACAAGGCAAAGGAATGAGACAAAAGGGAAAGAAAGTAAAAATATGCTGGAACGAAAAGGCTGCTGCCCAGGAATTAATCTTCTCTGCTTTCGTAAAACCCTAGGAGAGGGTTTTAACTATTCAGCTGGCGGATTCGGGTCTCGGGTCCAGTCATGGACCCGAGACGAGATTCGAGTCTTCTTCTTGATGGACCTGGATCTGGGTCACGGGTCTTGGAGTAGGGTCTGGGTCCATCCTGCCCTGCATCATTCTCCCCTGGTGGGAAAGAAGTTGGCTCTGACGACTTGTTGTCTCCACAGTAAGCATATAGATCAGACACCTTAGATGTAGGAGAAAAGTGCCAAGTTTTGGGCAGCCCAAGGAGGGAAGATCGGTCAAATAGGCCCGCTAGCCGGGGCAACCCGGTCTCCTTGGTGGGAAGGAGAACTATCCTATGACCCTGAAAGACAAATGTGTACGTATTCCTACGGCCATCATGGATGGTCTTACGGTCAAACTGCCAGGGACGTCCCAATAGGATGTGACACGCACTCATGGGCGCCACGTCACACCATACTTCATCGTGGTAATGCTTCCCCATAGAGAATCGAACTAGACAACGCAGGGTGATGGGCACCTCGTGACCTTGACCATGCCATTTTATAAGGTTGGGACAATTTTTCTGTTTTTAGGTTCAAGGTGGACACGACACTCTCGGACACCATATTCTCGCACGCTCCAGTATCAATGATAACATCACACGTACGGCCCCCACAGTTACACCGGGTTCTAAAAATATTATTTCGTAACCATTTCGTGGGGGTCGATTCTCGGGATGTGGTCAACACATGACGGATGGTTAACAAATTTTCGATGCTGCCATCGAACTCTACGACTTTCACCTCGTCATTCCCCTCAACAAGCGACTCACCCTCGCTCTCACTATCGGACGCAGACTCAACAATGCCCTCTGCTAGATGAGTGTTCTTATTCATGGTGGGACACTTGGACGCAATATGACCTAACTCTTGACACCTAAAACAACGAACAATGGACTCATGGGGCTTACCCTTGGATCTGGTGTGGTACGCGGGTCCAGACTGATCGGGTTTGCTAGGGTCGACTCCTTGGGTGGACTTTGAGTCTTTTTTCCTAGGGGAGCTCGCTCCCCTGGTTGGGAAACTCAACTTGGGTTGATTGGACTGATCACTACGGGATGTTCTATGTTCCTGCCTCCTTTTCAGTTTCTCCTCTACATTCATAGCATAACTACTTGCCTGATCCAGTGTCTCGACTGTGATACAACTGAAGTCGTCAGAAATAGCAGGACGGAGACCAGAAATATACCTCGTGACCTGCTGGCGGGCGGTCTCCTCGATTTGCACTCGTAGGGAGAGACGATGGAACTCCGCAGTGTAATCCGCCACAGTATTGGTGCCTTGACGCAGGGTCAGGTACTCCTTGTAGGCTCTTTCGGCGTGATCTGACGACACAAACTTAGACTGCATCAACCGCTGCATCTCTCCCCAAGTCTGTACACGCTCTAATCCCTGTCGCTCCCTCGATCGCTGCATCTCAACCCACCATGTCTGTGCTAGACCTCTTAACCGAGTAGAGGCTAGGGAGACACGACGGTGTTCGACGACGTCGTGGTAGTCGAAGAAGAATTGGACGGCATATGACCAATCAAAGAACTGCTCTGCATCGAACCGACCTGCGAACTCTGGAAGCTCTAACTTCACCCCATACATGGAGGGGCGCTCTGGTGCTCTCTGCTGACGGGCTTCCACCAAACCTGCAGGGTATTCATCCCAAAAAGTATCGTCCCACACTGCCCTATCATCGCGGTTCTCCTCGCCTGACTGCTGGTGTTGTGCTACTCCAATGACGTGTGGATGACGCTCAGGTCGCGCCGGTCCCTGCTGAATCTGCCTTGGTCTGGCTGGCCCATGGGCGGGAGCCATCTGTGTCCGACGTTGGGGTACCGGTATGACAGGTGGTCCTGCGATAGGCGGAAGGATGGGTCGGCTCTTGGGCTCTAGGTGGGTAGGAATTGGATAGTATGGGTTTGGGTTATAGGTCGGGTTAGGATAATGGTATTGGGTAGGATATGGTATTGGGTTTTGGATCTGAAGTGGGTTACCGGGTTGGTTCTGGTTCGGGTATTTGGTTGGGTTGGTATTGGACTGAGATGATTCGCCCGACTGGATATGGATCGAGCCTAATCCTAGACTATTCGTCGGACCCAAATTTGAATAGGTTGGATCGGGGATCGAGTTGTGGTAAAAGGCTTGGTTTGAACTCGATCCACGATCCATACAATGATGGGTCTGGTTTTGACCCGGCTCAACATCAAGCTTGAGCTCCGTCCGGGTCCGATACAGGTTTGGGTCGGTATGGGGTTCCATTTGGGGTTCGAAAATAACGGGTTGGGCCGGATTCGTAGTAAACTGCAATCCAAACCCAACTGGGTAGGCTGGATATGGGTTTGCAGGACCCGTACCCGCCACCGGGAACCCAAAGGGTGGTCCCTGGAAATCGGGTATGGGTCCGATCCTAGTGGGATCTCGACCGGACCCTGCTGGAGCAGGTCCGATCCCTAGGGGTTCAGTCCCCTTGGTCTGCAAATGCGCTGCAACAGCGCCCCCGCGCACAAGTGTTGGGAAAATTGACAGACCCACCCCAGTCTGGACTGAGGTGGGTGTGTTTGCAGCTTGACTCGACATCAGGTTCGGGAGGAACTCTGGGTTCGGCCCACGCAGACCGTGCTCGATTGGCAGCCCCTGCTGCGTGGGTCGTTGCCATGCTTGCGCGCCAACATGGCTGATGGGCAGGCTGTCTTCCCCCATTCTAGTGGCTGCGTTCCACGAATCATCGTCGGTGGCCTTTGGTGGGGCAATGGCTGGCTGACGTCCCTGCCTAACTCCTTCCCTGTACCACCAGATGGCACGACTAATGGGAAGGGTTGTTGGGTCACAGCCACAGATTCGACAGGGACAACACCAACCTGCTGAGTAGACGCTGATGGTGGTACTGCCGGTGAATCCATCACTGCAACTCGACTCTCTACCCCATCTAATCGCCGTGATATACTGGCCACGTCCCGGTATGACTCGCAATACGCTTTCCTGCATCTTCGTCATCATTTCCATCATCCGTAGCATTGGGTCTGTGTTGCCGACATCCTCTTGCTCGGTCTCTGTCACAGGATCGCCCCTCACCTCCGAACTCATCTTGCTGTCGAGGAGAAAGGCGTTGGCTTTGATACCAACTGATGCAGTGGTGAGGGTCGGTTGCAACTTACCGGCTGGCAGGAAGAAGAAATATGACTCTCACGTTCAGCAATGGGCAGAAAATAAGAGAGACAGTCACCCAAATTGATGGTGACTGGGTTAAAACCTCCTTTTATTGAAAATCAAGAACTTCAATGAACGAGAAACAATGTTGAATAATAAATGAAAATAGCAAACAAGGCAAAGGAATGAGACAAAAGGGAAAGAAAGTAAAAATATGCTAGAACGAAAAGGCTGCTGCCCAGGAATTAATCTTCTCTGCTTTCGTAAAACCCTAGGAGAGGGTTTTAACTATTCAACTGGCGGATCCGGGTCTCGGGTCCAGTCATGGACCCGAGACGAGATCCAGGTCTTCTTCTTGATGGATCTGGATCTGGGTCACGGGTCTTGGAGTAGGGTCTGGGTCCATCCTGCCCTGCATCAGTTTCTCTCTCTATTTCTCTCAATAAGTTGTCTAAGAAGATGTATAGCTTTCATAGTTGATCTTCCAGGCATAAAACCAAATTGATTCTCCGATATCATGACAACCTTCCTCAACCTAGACTCAATCACCCTCTCTCAAAGTTTCATAGTATGACTCATGAGTTTTATACCACGATAGTTTGTGCAATCTTGTATATCACCCTTATTCTTATATAGAGGCACTCATTAGGCATCTTATTTGTCCACCAAATCTTGTTAAAAAGATTTGTCAACCATTCTAAACCTTTCTCTCCCAAGCATTTCCAAGCCTCGATAGGTATACCATCTGGGCCAACTGCCCTTCAAAGCCTCTGCAATTTCTTTCTTTTGAATCTTGCGCATGAAGTCACAATTCATCTCATGAAAAGGAATGGACAAGTCTCCAAAATCTTGAGCATGACTTTCATTAAATAGCTTATCAAAATAATCTTTCCATCTCTCCTTAATCTCCTCATCTTTGACTAAAACCCTTTGCGTTTCATCTTTGATACATCTAACCATACCCAGATCCCTCGATTTCCTATCTCTCATCTTTGCAAGCCTATAAATATCCTTCTCGTCCTCTTTGGTATCCAAAACCTCCTTATATATCTTATCCCTCGCGTTTCAAACTACTTTTTTAGCTTTTTTCCTTGCTATCATATACTTCTTCAAATTCTCATTATCACGACTCTTACTTAGATTTCTATAACACTCTCTTTTAACCTTAATAGCTAATTTGACATCCTCGTTCCACCACGATGTATCCTTACCTAGCGGTGCACCGCCTTTAGACTCACCCAATACCTCCTTAGCCACCTTTCTCATGCCACCCGCTATCATATTCCAAATTGATCCTGAATCCTCCTCGAGACACCAATCAACTTCCTTAACTACATGCTCTACAAACATTCCTTGTTTAGCTCCTTTCAGTGCCCACCACTTAATTCTAGGATCTATCCTATGTCTATCCCTTTTGCGGCATTGTCTAATTCTAAGATCTAAAATTAAGACTCTATGTTGTGTAGCTACACTTTCTCTCGGTATAACCTTACAATCGATGCAACAACCCCTATCTCTCTTTCTAAGTAGGAAAAAATCTATCTGACTCGTACTAACCCCACTTTTAAATGTTACTAGGTGAGACTCCCTCTTCCTAAACCAAGTGTTTGCTAAGATCATATCATAGGACAAACCAAAATCTTAAATCCTTTCTCCACTTTCGTTTCTTTCACCTATACCATAGCCTCCATGGATACTCTCAAATCCATTCCTACTAATGCCTACATGCCCATTAAGGTCACCGCCGATGAAAAGCTTTTCTCCATAAGATATCCCTTGTACTACTTCATCTAAATCTTCTCAAAATTGACGCTTAATGGAATCATCTAAACCTACTTGAGGTACATAAACACCAATAATATTAATAATCTCCGAACCTAATACTAATTTAATAAGTAAAATCCTATCACCCTTCCTACGGACCTCAACTACATTATCTATAAACTCATGACTCATAACAATCCCTACTCCATTCCTATTCCTATTTATTCCTGTATACCAAATCTTATATCCCCAAGGTTCTATCACTTTTGCTTTCTCACCTACCCATTTGGTCTCTTGTAAACATAAAATATCAATCTTTCTCCTACACATGACATCTACTAACTTTACCAACTTACCAGTTAAAGATCCTATGTTCCAAGTGGCTAACCTAATTTTATGGTCTTGGACTAACTTCTTTACCCCCACCCGTCCAACAAAGTGAGGGAACCCTTGCCTATTTGACACCACACCCGGGCGCCGGTGTGACGCGTCGCTTCCGGGCGACGACCTAGCAACCCTTGCCCATTTATCACTGCCTCCGGGCCTATAGAGTACAACGCGTCGCTGAGTAGGGAACGCCCCAACGAAATTCTCATATTGGTTCATATTCATAGGGTATGACTAAGTTTTTATGCTGGCTGTCATAGGGTATACAACAATAAGAAAGAAAAAAAATATATTATTGAATGGGAATCGCCCTTGAGAAAAGCTTATATTGTAAAGGGGCAAATCCCCATATTTATATTACATTGCGAGAGGGTAGAAGAGAGAGTCGTTAGGCTCCCAACGACTTTAACGTCCAACGACTCTTTTACTTTTTGACTAAGTCAAATATTGACTACTCAAAAAGGCTAAAAAAGTACAAAATAAAAAGAAGAAAAATCCTATTCTAACTAAATTAAAAAGAAAGAAACAATTCCTAGTTAGCCTAGGATGTTACATATTATTAACACACTCTCTCTCGATACGATTGAATAACCAAAAGTTTGTCCAAGAGAGTGAAATCGAGGAACATCTAAGGTTTCGTAAAGAAATCTGCCAGTTGATATTCTGAAAAAACATAAGGAAGATCAATGGTGCCATGTAGAAATTCTTCTCATACATAGTGACAATCCATTACGATATGCTTGGTTCTTTCGTGGAATGTCTGGTTGCTAGCAATGTAAATACAACTTTTGTTGCCACAATATAGTCGTGATGCTTCTGTACTCTCAACACCCATGTCATGAAGCAAGCGCCTTAGCCAAAGTACTTTCATAGTGGTTGTAGCCATAGCTCTGTACTCGACTTCAGTTGACGAGAGAGAGACTTTTTGTTGCTTTTTGCACCTCCAAAAATTCAATGATTCACCTAAAAATACACAAAAACCAGTAGTTGAGTGTCGATCATTGGTATCGCCTTCCGAGTTTGTATCAATATAAACAGTTAAATCTAAGGAGGAAGAAGCAAACAATAAATGTCCTCGAAAAATGAAAGTTTTAATATAGCTAATAATACGTAAAACATCTCCCATATGAACAGTGGTAGAAGCATGCTGAAATTGACTTCTGTGAACTACATGCGTAATGTCAGGTCTTGCAATGGAGAAATAAGACAATGCTCCAACAAGTTGTCTGTAAGGTATTGGATTTTCAAGCGATTTTCCATCATCAATCTTCACTTTGATCTGTCTTTCATCTGAGATACTAGACCTGTCAACAATATCTGGAGCAAATTTAGATTGAGTTAGCAAATAGCTTCTAGAAGAATAAGCAACTTCTTTGCCAAGAAAGAATTTTAAAAAACCCAAATCACTCATTTCAAAGTGTGTTTTGAGAAATTTTTTAATGTTGTCAACTCCCTGTTTATCACTTTTAGAGATGATCATGTCGTCTACGTAGAGGAGAATAATAATAATACCTGCATCAGAATTCTTAACGAACAAAGCTGTGTTAGTAAAACAATATTGAAAACCAAAATCAAGCATAACTTGACTAAATTTATCATACCAAGCTTTTGGGGCTTTCTTAAGCCCATACAAAGCCTTATTTAAACGAAGAGCTTTTCCTTTGAGAATATTGGTGTGGTTCCATATACATGTCTTCGGCTAGGCTTCTATTGAGAAATGCATTCTTGACATTCATTTGATATATATGCCATTTCTTTACTGAGGCAAGAGCTATTAAGATCCTAACTGTGGTCATTCTAGCGACTGGGGCAAAAGTCTCTTCATAGTCTATTCTATACTCTTGGGAATAGCCTTTGGCAATTAATCAGACTTTAAATATCTCAAGAGTGCCGTCACTCTTGGTTTTAACTTTATACATCCATGGATAGCTTATAGGCTTTTTGCCTGGTGGAATATCTTAAATAGTCCAGGTATTCACCTTTTCTAAGGCTTTTAATTTCGCTGTCATTGCTTCGACCCATTCATACTGTTTCTTTGCTGCAACATAGTTAGAAGGTTCTACGTAGGACTATATTAAGGCAATGTAGGCTTGATACTTCAGTGAAAAAGACTCATAGGACACAATTTTTTTGGGAACTTTTGACACTCTAGATGACTTTCTAGTTGATATTTGTTCCTGTTCTTTAGTATATTTTTAGAGAGTACATAGTTTTTCTAAATTACCCTGCCTAGAATATTGAATACAATATTGATGATCACTAAATGATTCTATACTTGTCATGTCATTTTGATCTTCTTGACTTTCATCAATATCACCTTCATCAATCTTTGGAACTAAGTCCAACAAAAAAGAATACTCATCTATTTCCTTAGAGTTCTCACTCTAAAAAACTTTCCTTTTCTAAGAAGGATATATTCCTTGATACATGTAACTTTTTAGTTTAAGGGCAAAACATCTATAGCCTTTTTGGTGATTTGCATATCCTAAAAAACACAAGGAATAGCACGAGGAGAGAGTTTGTCATTTTGAATTTGCTTGAAAAGGTTTTCAGCTGGAGATATATTGTTTAATGAAGAGGATGACATTCTATTAATAAGATAAACTGCAGTTAGAGTGACTTCGGCTTAAAAAGTCTAAAGTCTTTGGTACGTGATGTGTAATGAGTAAAGTTCTTGTTGTTTCTATAATATGCTATGCTTTTTTTCTGCTAAACAATTTTGTTGAGGAGTATAGGGACATGATCTTTGATGTGTAATACCATATAGATTCAAATAATCTTTGAATTCTTTTGATAAAAACTTTCTCCTGAATCAGTGCGAAAGATTGAAATATCATTCTTAAATTGATTTTTGACTAGATTATAAAATATTTGAAAATGTGAGAAAACTTTTGATTTATGCTTAAGAAAATAGATCCAAGTATATCTTGTAAAATCATTTACGAAAATTATATAATACATAAAATCACCTTATGATATAATAATAGGTGCGGATCCCCACACGTTTGAATCTACTAACTCATGTGGTCGAGAAGAGACAAAGGTTCTTTCTTGAAAAGGTAATCTCTTCATTTTTCTAAGAATATATTTTTCACATGTAAATGTTTCAAAATTACAAAATTTTTTCATCTTTAAAAAAAACTGGATCTTTGATACACTAGGATGGCCAAGTCTCTTGTGCCATAGATCAAAATTTATTTTCTGAATATTACAACATAATGTATTTTTGGGTATTTCCAAAAAATCCATGTAGTATAAGCCTCATTCTCTATGGCCTTCTTAAATCAGCTTCCCTGATTGATGATCCTGCACTCGACAACCACGAGAGGAGAAGAAAATATTACATCAATGGTCAAATAATTGAGAGACAGATAAAAGATTTAGGTTAAGTTTAAGAATATATCTAATTTGTGGAATACAAAATCTTTTTGAATTTTGAGAAATATTTTTGAAATTTTCTATTCCTTTTATTTCAAGAGCTGTTCTATCAGTGGTAAAAATATTTGATCTATTTGAGTTATGACATTCGGATAACATATCAATGTTTGACCGCATATGAAAAGAGACACTTGAGTTAAGAAGCCAAAAAGATTTATCGGGATCAGAGATGCCAACCAGTGGATGAAGATGCTCCTTTGAGTAGTAGTTGAAGTGCCTCCAGTAATTGTGTTAAGGACATGCTTCTAATGGATGATTCACTTGATTCTTGTGGAGGTCCGACAGAGGCAACCTTCTTTTCATACGGTTTCTTCAATTTTGGAAAATAAGTTTTCACATGTCCCAGGTCTCGGCAATAGTAACAAATGACTTTCCTTTTTTCAAATTCATTTTCTTGTTTCTCATCATTTGTCCTCCCATAGCGTGGGAGTTTGTATGTACGAACATGATTTCCTAGTCTAGATATGGTTAGAACCGAGTCATCATCACACTTGGAGATTCTCTTCTTAAGGCTATTCTCTTCCATGTTTAATTCTTCTATTGTGTCTTCTATTAAAGGAACATTTTCTCGATGAAGAACATATTTGGTTGATTCAAATTTCAATCTTAATCACTAATAAATTTGAAGAAATACTCCACATTTATTTGATTTTGACAGAGTTCTATGTCTTGTGGACAATGCCACTTTGGTTCAAGGAGAGACAACTCTTCTTATAATTCTGACAAGCTATTATAGTACTCTCTAGAATTAAGTGGTGGGCACTGAAAGGAGCTAAACAAGGAATGTTTGTAGAGCAGGTAGTTAAGGAAGCTGATTGGTGTCTCGAGGAGGATTCAGAATCAATGTTGAATAAGATAGTGGGTGACATGAGAAAAGTGGCTAAGGAGGTATTGGGTGAGTCTAAAGGCGGTGCACCACTAGGTAATGATACATCATGGTGGAACGAGGATGTCAAATTAGCTATTAAGGTAAAAAGAGAGTGTTATAGAAATCTAAGTAAGAGTCGTGATAATGAGAATTTGGAGAAGTATATGATAGCAAAGAAGAAAGCTAAGAAAGTAGTTCGAAACGCGAGGGCTAAGGTATATAAGGAGGTTTATGACAAGTTGGATACCAAAGAAGGCGAGAAGGATATTTATAGGCTTGCAAAGATGAGAGATAGGAAATCGAGGGATTTGGGTATGGTTAGATGTATCAAAGATGAAACACAAAGGGTTTTAGTCAAAGATGAGGAGATTAAGGAGAGATGGAAAGATTATTTTGATAAGCTATTTAATGATAGTCATGCTCAAGATCTTGGAGACTTCTCCATTCCTTTTTATGAGATAAATCGTGACTTCATGCGCAAGATTCAAAAGAATGAAATTGCAGAGGCTTTGAAGAAAATGAAATCAAGAAGGGCAGTTGGCCCAGATGGTATACCTATCGAGGCTTGGAAATGCTTGGGAGAGAAAAGTTTAGAATGGTTGACAAATCTTTTTAACAAGATTTGGCGGACAAATAAGATGCCTAATGAGTGGAGGAAGAGTACTTTGGTGCCTTTATATAAGAATAAGAGTGATATACAAGATTGCACAAACTATCGTGGTATAAAACTCATGAGTCATACTATGAAACTTTGGGAGAGGGTGATTCAGTCTAGGTTGAGGAAGGTTGTCATGATATCGGAGAATCAATTTGGTTTTATGCCTGGAAGATCAACTATGAAAGCTATACATCTTCTTAGACAACTTATTGAAAGATATAGAGAGAGGAACAAAGATTTGCATATGGTTTTTATTGTTTTGGAGAAGACATACGATAGAGTACCTAGGGATGTTCTCTGGTGGACAATGATGAAGAAAGGTGTTTCTCTCAAGTACATTAGTATAATTAAGGATATGTATGAAGGAGTAGTAACCAATGTCCGAACTTGTGGAGGGGTGACAACCAATTTTTCGATAACGATTGGGTTACATCAAGGATCTGCTTTAAGCCCTTTCCTATTTGCGATAGTGATGGATGAGCTTACGAGATCAATTCAAGAAAATGTGTCGTGGTGTATGTTGTTTGCTGATGATATTGTTTTGATTGATGAGTCTAAAGCTAGGGTTAATGCTAAGTTAGAATTATGGAGACATACATTGGAAGCAAGAGGTTTTAAGTTGAGTAAGAGTAAGACAGAATACATGGAATGTCGGTTTAGTAAGCAACGAAGTAGTGATGGGAGTGTAGTGAAGCTTGGTGAGCAAGAAATATCGGTGGATGATTGTTTCAAATATTTGGGATCTATCATTCAAAAGTATGAAAAAATTGATGGAGATGTAAATCATAGGATAAAGGTTGGGTGGATGAAATGGAAAAGTGCAACTAGAGTATTGTGAGATCGTAGAATGCCATTGCGATTGAAGGGAAAGTTTTATAGGACGACTATTAGACCCGCTTTACTATATGGTACGGAATGTTGGGCTGCCAAGAGACATCATATTCAAAAAATGAGTGTAGCTGAGATGTGGATGCTTAGATGGATGTGTGGAAATACAATAAAAGATAAGATTCGGAACGAGGAGATACGTAAGAAGGTAGGTGTTGCACCCATTGAAAATAAGATGCGAGAGAATCGTTTACGGTGGTTTGGACATATTCAGCGAAGGCCTAATGATGATCAAGTTAAAAGGTTGGAGAAATGGGAAAATATATTAGTTAAAAGAGGTCGGGGTAGGCCTAGGAAGACTTGGATGGAGATAATAGGAAAGGATATGAATGCTTTGAACCTCATCGAGGACATGGCATTGGATAGAAATGATTGGAGGAAAAGGATTCATGTGGAAGACCCAAAATGAATTTCTTTTTTGGTTCATATCGCTGACCCCAATTGTTTTGGGATGAAGGCGTAGTTGTTGTTGTTTTATTATAGTACTCTCTAATGCTCTTGTCCCCTTGAATTGTATTTCAAACTTTGTCTTGTAAGTTGTACACATGTGCAATGTTTTTAAGAGAATACATTTTCTTAAGATAATCCAATGATCGTTTGCATGCTCAAATTTTGCAAGACTTGGATATTTTTTGATATCGACACTACTTATGAGCCAAGACATAATCTTGGCATGTCTCATTTTCTGTTCCTTCAACTTTTTTTTGTAAGTGGTAATGACTTTGTTTTTCTTAACCTTTATAAGAGGTATTTCTTTCTCACCTTCTACCTTTGTAAGGATCAACTTAGGTTCTAAATCGGTTCCATCAACAGTAACGACCCCAACTCATACCCCTTGAAAATGCGTTTTTTTTTAAACCATTGCGGAAATCTTCCCAGAAACCCGGGGCCTTTACAGTTCCACTCCCAATTGGATAAAGATCAACCATAATAGAGCTTACAATTATCATCCATACCAAACCAAACCTTTTATTAAAATAATGAGTAGCAAGTCTCGAGACAAGTGTATAAAGAAAAATATTCAGAGTGCAATATCAACTAAATGAAACAAAAAGGAGATAAAAGTAGAGCCACACTGTCCATCTGTGATCAGTCTAGTAAGTGCGTGACATCCGTGACTCTCCCAGAAGCCGGTCGCTTCACTGATTCCCTGCGGCTGTGAAAAATCATAGAAATAGGGGGTCAGAAATTCGACGAATTCTCTGTACATATCCTTCCAATGAAAATAAATAAGCATAAAGAACACAAATACATTTCATACAATAATTTAGAGGAATGCAATTATGACAATTACATAATTCAATTAAGCATTCATGCAACATTTATTAAGCATGCAAAAACATTAATCAACAACAGAAATTTCAATTTAAGAAAGTAGGGCATTTAACGTGCATTAGAAATTAAACATCATGCATCCACCAACATGTAGCAATTAAGGGAACATGTAAAATATGAATGATCTAATGCATAGCAGGAATATGCATGATTTATGTGCAATGCACGAATACTTTCTTGTCTTTCGTTAAAGTTTTCCTTTCTGTATGCATGCCCTATTAAATGATACAATTTAAGTTTCTCTGTTTGATTACCGTTGTCTGCGGATACACCAAGCAAGTACAATTTCTTCGAGGTCAAGTTAGGTTCTCAGGGTAGCTTAGCACACAAGTTGTATTTTATTACTGGGTTCCAAACTTAGCCCTCGACCGAATCACCTTCGGAACATTAGACCTCCACATCTAATGTCGGGACACTACAGACACTCCACGCCTACAAGTGCCACTTCCTTGGTATACCAAAATAACATCTATGTCAAACACACCACCTCTAGGTAAAGTTGCAGACTCTCCCTAAAACCATGGCTAGGAGAAATAATTTCAATATCGGGTTCAGGGGTCAAAGTAAAGCACACAGAGTTTTTGTATCCTCGTGGTTCCCCAAAACCGAACCTCTAAGATGCCCATTCTTCCGATGGGAGATCTCAGTTTATACATTACACTATTTCTTTTTTATTATCTTTTATTTAAATACCAATTATTAAGTTTTGCAATTCAACATGCAAAAATAAGGGCAAAATCTCATATCTACCCCTGCGAGAACCATCACGGGACTCCCGCCCGTGGAAACACATAGAACAGTGCAATATAGTGCAATCAAAATAAATGTAATTTTTGCGATGCATTTAAAATATATAAAGAAAGAGCAAATCAACGCTCGAGGCCCACCAGACCCATAATGATTCATTTCGAACATCGATGCATCATATGCAAAAATCATAACAATATGGAATTTATGCAAGTATATCGATATGATTCCAAATGCACATTCATTCATACCAATTTAACAATGTGCATGAGCTACCACAATCATATACATGTGTTCACCATCCATGTTAAATTGCTTTCATGAAATCACTTAACACATGCATTCATTCATGATTCATAAGTACATGAGAACATTTATGCAGGATTGTACATGATAAACACACATCGATTTCCTGTATGCATATGCACTTGAAACCAATCCATAAATGCATGATAATTAAACATGTCACATAAATATAGGCACATGAAACTATTAATTCATAACATATGTTAACATCCACACACATGAACATAACTCGGGGCTAGAAATTGAATTTCAGGGCAGCACACATTCATATCATGTATGCACTTGTACCAAAACAAACTTTGTCATAACATGTTAACAGACATGCATTCGTATCCAACATGTCATATAGGAAATAAACCACATGCTTTCTAAATGCACATCCATATATGCAAACAAAAATATTCATTAGCATGTATTTACTTAATTCGTGTGCAACTATATCAAGTGCATGTTTTTATTTAATGCATTCAGTCAGTGTTTTAAAACTCGCCGAGTCAACTTGTAGACTCGGCTGACTCGGCTCGGCTCGCCCCTCCAGCGAGTCAACCCAGCAAGACAACCTCGGTTTGCCAAAACTCGGGCTTGACTCGGCCTGACTCGGGCGAGTTTTGGGATGTTTGAAATTTGTTTTTTGAGTTTCAAATTACAGTTTCGAAATATATAAGTACATATATTTTAACAAGGGTTACCCCCAAATTTTGTATAAAAAAAAATAAAAATCATTTAAAGATAAAAAATCATTTAAATCCATAGAATAAAGAAATGATTCTATGTACTACTGTTCACCCTATCTTATCAACTTATTCTAGCAAAATATTTTAAAGAAATGATTCTCACTATATATGGCGGGTCAACTGTGCCTATGGGAAGTCACATTTAGGTTTCATCATCCATTTGTTATGTGAACAAACATTGTACATATTCAAATATTAGTAGTCTTTTTATAGTTGTGCTATTAATATATTTCCTGCATAGTTTTATACATGAGAAAATTGCTTATTTATGTTGATATTGGGCATTCTGTAAACTTTCAATATGCACATATATCCCTGTTTTACATTTATGGATTTGTTAGAGAGGGAATTAAAACTTTTAAAACAAGCTAGCATATATGATTGGCCATTTTAGGAACCTTAGGTAGTAGCAGACTGAAGTCATGGTGACCAAATTCTCTAATTCAAGTCATGAATTAGTCAAAGTGCTTGTATAGATATCAAATTCAATTATTCAAGCAAACCTCTATAGCTCTTTGCAGTTGTTTTTATATTCTTACAGACGTTTGGAGACTATGTTTACTCAAAAACATGGTTTCAGACAAATTAAAAGTTAACCCGGTCCGAGTCACCGAGTTGACCCGCCGAGTCACGAGTCAATAAAGAACGAGTCGAGTTCCGAGTCACGGGTTTTAAAACCTTGCATTCAGTCATATGAAATGCATGTTTTTAATTCACATACTCACATCACATGCAAGCCTTCATTCATAAGTCTTTTTACACATGTGATTACTTTTGTAACTACATATATGCATCATGACCCAACAATTCAGATTGGTACATATTCACAAAATGCCCATGTAGTAACATTGCCTTAGAATATTGATCACGCAAAACATGTTAATCATAAGCACGTAAAAATCTGGAATCTACAACGGGCAGCATACAATACAAATGATATATGTATATATATATATTTTATTAGCAAACAAATTCATGCTATCAAACTTGTAGTACGCATGCATATTCAGATTTAAGGAGCCCTGTATTCACTGCATACGTGACTTCAAGTGTAGGCATTAGGCATGATTAACACTAATATACATGTACCGGTATACACACAATTCCCACAAGACTTATAGGTAACATATGCATTCCACTTGCATGTTTGCATATTATACTTAGATGAATTCATGCATTTAACATGTGCATATTACATCTAGACGAATATATGCATGTCTACATATACAATTTTATTGAAAAGATAAAGAGAATCAAGAACCGATCCATGGGGATCGATTTTATCATGATGCCAACACATAACCCGCTATCTTTATCATAACATAAACTCTGTTTTTGCATAAAACTAAGCATGTACATAATTTTATTTTCGTAAGAATGAAAGGAGTCAAAGGCACATCTATGGGAATTGGTAATACCATAACACAACCACAATCACAAGCTATTCTATCATGAAATAAATTCTGTTTTGACATAAAAGAAACATACATAGAAATTTATTGTAAAAAGGGGTGAAGGAAATCGAAAATGAACCCATGGGAGAGGATCTATGGATCCTCTCATGTATTATAGAGTAGACATATGGATCTACTCATTTTTTCATAGATTTTACGTCTAAATCTTGCATAGAATCGAACCGGCATTCGATTTCTCACTCATATTCAAAAGAGAAGACCCGTACCTTTGATCAAAATCGAAAAATAGAGAAGGATGATGGTGGAGCAAGGGCTGTTGGAGAATGAGCGGGACCTGTCGTGCAGTCTCACTACCCATGAAATTAAGATAGCCCTCGCCTCCTAATGCCATTGTTATGAAATGAATCATCTTGTGAAGCGAAATCCCACGATCAAAAATAGGAGAGACATGCCCTAAGCAAGACATTCCAGTGTACATTTCCTCGCCCATTAGTAGAAACACGAGTGTCTTATCACCAACAATTGTCTGGTCATGAGTCTCAGCATATGAAACACATGCCTCAGTGTATTTCCTGTTTGTCAGGCACAAGACAATCTCCTTTACAGACCGTAGTTCATCCCTTTTATTCTTTAGATAATCAATCCACTTGTCAGGGATTGCCATGGCCACCCGATAATCAAAACCAATTCCACCTTCAGAAATAGCTCAACCCAGTGTGGGCATACCAGAGACATCCTCAGCAATCAAAATGGCATCAGGATGGAGATTATGGATAAGAGAATTGGCTAGCATAAGATATACAATGGCATCCACATCAGTAGCGTCACTGAAATATTCATTATAGTTTCCTCAAAATACCATGTTAACGCCATGATGATGATACAACATGGACGTAACCCCATCAAAACGGAACCCATCAAATTGAAACTCCTCAAGCCACCATCTCAAGTTAGAAAGAAGAAAACACAGGACTTCCCAGTTTGCATAGTTAAATAAACGACAGTCCCACAACTTTATGATAACCTCTTTCACCAGTATGAAAGTAGGATTCTTGTGTACTCTGGCCCACATCATAACCATTAAGGCCATCTGTCACATTTGTACTCGCATGGCTGTGAACAATATCCATTAATACTTGCAAGCCTAAACCATGAGCTTTATCAATCAAATATTTAAGATCCTCGGGTGTTCCTGATCTACTGCTAACAGCAAAGAAGTTTGTAACATGATACCCAAAAGATGCATAATATGAATGTTCCATGACAGCCATTAACTGGACAACATTGTAGTTATTTGACTTAATACGCGGCAGGACATTGTCCGCAAACTCTCTGTATGAGCTGATGTGTGGGTCTGAGCTACTCATTCCTACATGGGCTTCATATATGCGTGGTGCCAAAGGCTTTGCTGGTCGAGCATATTTGAACTGATACCTCTCCGAAGGGGGGTGGATCTCAATATACTCCATCATATGCAGCTGCAAATCTTGTGGGATCAACTGTTGCATATTTTATCCAGGCTGGGATTCGATCACGCCATGCTCCATTGGCACACTTAAAACAGAACTTCACTTTTGAATTATGAGGAATTGTTGGATTGCCATCTGAGTTTGGTATTTTGATAGTCCAAACACCAAATTCGTTTTTTTCCATTTGGTGGTGTGACCCATTCCAGCCATTGAAGTCTCCAATGAGTTGTGCTTCCCTTTTTCCAGCGAGAGGGAGGCTGCTGTTGCGAGAGGCGAGTCCGTTGGCTTCGGTTGCTCCGCTGCCGAGCAAGGGTTTGAGAGGAAGAGCGAGAAGGAGAGGGAGGCGGCACTGTCGTCGGCCACGTCGTACGGAGAGAGAGAGAGAGAGAGAGAGAGAGAGAGAGAGAGAGAGAGAGAGAGAGCATGATGCTTACCTGCTAGATCGCCGCCGCCGCCGGCTGTGGGGGAAGGCTCACGCGTAGGGGCTCGTCGGACATGCAGCAAAGGGGGACGAGAGAGAAAGCGAAGGAGGAGGAGAGGGGCTGTGAGGTGAGGGCCTCCTCTCCCCTTGCGTGTTTTTCAAACACGGGGGGGGGGGGGGATGCATTTCGGGAAACCCTCAAAGGGTTTCCCCTTTTTTTTTTTCGTAAGGGGGAGTGCGGCACACGGGAGGAGAAGAGGGTTTAAAAGAACCCTTGCCCCTCCGTGCTTTAACCCTAACAGGTCCGGGTCGGACCCGGCTCCAAACCTTTTTTTTCGAAAAAACGAGGGTTTTACATCAACTAATCCCCACAACCCCTTTCTTCATAAAAGGTACTTCATAATTGAAGCCTATATAAGATAGCTAGAGTCATTGAGCTTAATAGGTTTAATGGTGACATTGTCATTGTCATCCATTTTATAAGGCTTGAGAAGAAAAATAAAGAAAAAGGAAGAAAGAAGAAGAATAAAGAAGAAGAAGAGAAGAGATGAAAGAGAGGATAATGAGTACTCCACCACCGATAATGAGTACGAGTGTTCCTCTAAGCTTTTTACACGATCACAATTTCACATACACTTGAAAAGAACTTCATTTTTTTTTCAAACTTTGAATGACACATTTTTTGATGCACCGAAAATAAACTTAGCTTGATCATTAAGCTCTGATACTATGTAAGAAGATGAGTTCTTGGATCATCATCAATCAAAACTTCAAATAGCTCCAACCAAAGTGTTGAGAAAGATCATTCACAAGAACCACAAAGGTTCATACAACATACCCAAAAAACGGTATACAACAATAAGAAAGAAAAAAATGTATTATTGAATGGGAATCACCCTTGAGAGAAGCTTACATTGTAAGGGGGCAAAGCCCCATATTTATATTACATTGAGAGAGGGTAGAAGAGAGAGTTATTGGGAGTCCAATGACTTTTACTTTTTGACTAAGTCAAATATTGACTAGTCAAAAAGGCTAAAAAAGTACAAAATAAAAAGAAGAAAAATCCTATTCTAACTAAACTAAAAAGAAAAAAACAATTCCTAGTTAGCTTAGGATGTTACATATTATTTAACAGGCTACACAACCAAATGCGTGTTATTAAATGTTTAAAGACATCTATGTTTAGTTAATCTTATCACATAAATATATTATGTTCTTGTATTCTATGAATTTTTTGTTTTTTTTTAGCGAAACTTACGATTTTTTACAATATGCTACGATACGATACATATCTTACTTTGGGCCTGACCGATATGGGTTACAATATGCTACTTACAACCTTGATTTTTAGTTCTATCTACCTCAGTGCCAAGAAAATAGCACAATCACAATTTCTTTCATCAATGAGATGCAGACCTTCTTGCAGTATGATAACCACACCCTTTACTCCTTGATATACCAGTAAGGATTGATGAATTATTGCATTTGGAAATCTCTCCTCCTTAAGAGCTTGATGAAAACTTGGAAATCAAGTGTGAGATGCTTGCTACAGCGTATAAATTGTTCTTAATTTGAACATGTTTACTAGGATCTGCCTCATTGAATCCTGCTGGGTGCTTTGTCTGTATTTCTTTCTATTGTACATGTAAAAAGATATTCTTTACATGCAATTAATGTAATGTTTGTGTCACATAGGTGTGGGTGTGTATGTGGCAACACGTCACATTAAAAAAACTAGAGTGCGAGTGTGTGTGTGATTGGCTTAGTCAAACCTGAATCTGCTTTGACCAGGTTCAATCCAGGCCTTGATCAAAGAGAACCCAAGCCAAATTTGACCCAAACCTAGATCTATCTTGACCCAGGGATTCAGACCTGGGTTTGCTTTGACTCAGGCCTGATTCAGACCTTGGTGAAGAGTGAAAACAAATCCAGGTCTGAGTCAACCCGACCTGGGCTGCTTTGACGTAGGTCTGAACAAGACCTGGTTGAACAGACTTGAGCCTAAACTGTCCAGGTCAATTTAGGCCCAGGCCCGATTTGAACCTGAGTCAGTTTCGGACAAGGACAACCTGGCTCATGGTGACCGGGTCTTGGATGACACGTACCCCTACAGGTGTCATTCAAGACAGGAGAGAGAGAGAGAGAGAGAGAGAGAGAGAGAGAGAGAGAGAGAGAGAGAGAGAGAGAGAGAGAGAGAGAGAGAGTATACCTGGTGAGCCACAGGAGAGACAGGGACACTGGAAAACCAAGAGCAGAGGCATGTTGTGGGGGTTGGGGACCAAGAGCCCTAACCCTTCAAAACCCTCCTCCCTTCTTATATATATACATATATATATATATATATTAAATATGGACAGAACTGAACTTGGTCTGCACACCCAAGATGCTGTTGACCACACCTGCATTGTGTTGCATCGACCCGTGTGGTGGGTGCCTAGACGAGTCAGGTGACATAGGTAATGTCCAACCATGTGATAATACTGGTGAAAGAACTATAACAATCTTAACCATAGGACTGAATGTTTGTTCATAATTTAGCTCTTGTTGTTACTTGTTAATTATATCCTTCCACAACAAGTCTCATTTTACACTTTCTATACTTTTATTTGTTTTATAGTTGATTTTGTACACACTTATAATCAACCTTATTTTGGTTCATGGGCCTTGGAACATGTTCCCATTGTTTTCTTCTAATGCATTACATGCATTTCATTCATTACTTGTATCCACCTTCTATTACAAATGGCTTCATCATGTAGGAGGTTGGCTCATGCGTATTTAGTATCGCATTAAGAAATTCCTTGTATAAAGTGAAAACCATTCATACAGTCTCCATTGTATAAAATGTTTTTCACGATTTGATGTAATGAGATGTCTATTCTTTTGCATGTCACCATTGGTTTTTTCAAGATTTTTTTCTTCGATTGTTAAAGTGATCTTGCCAATCACTTGCTTTGATCTTCTGGTCTTGTAAAACTTTATGTACCTTTTGTGTAATTCAGGGACTCTTCAT